>NC_088687.1:51592727-52842727 GCF_028017835.1 Emys orbicularis | reverse complement strand
GAAAGGAGATTGGCGCTCATCCCTCGACCTACAAGATGACTACTTTCATGTCACCATTCATCCAGTGCACAGAAGATTCCTGTGCTTCACACTAGGCCATCAACATTACCAATACAAAGTGCTACCCTTTGGATTATTGACAGCCCCAAGGATATTCTCCAGGGTCCTAGACGTCGCTGCAGCTCACCTCCACAGGCTAGAGGTAATTATCTTCCCATACTCGGATGACTCCCTTATAAGAGCACCAACTCAGCATATGGCAGTACAAGCCACACAAACTACTATAACCCTCTTCACCAACCTAGGGTTTAAAATAAATGTCCAAAAGTCCACCTTGGTCCTGGTCCAGCAACTAGAATTTATAGGGGCCTATCTTGACTGCCTCTCAGCACAAGTGAGATTACCCCAACAGCAATTCCTCAACCTAACCAGGCTGACAACAACAATCAGAAACCCCCCAAACATCTGTCAGGGCCTGCCTACAACTCCTTGGGCATATGACTGCTACAATTTATGTAGTCAAACATGACAGACTCCATATGAGATGCCTATAGGCCTGGCTCCGCACCTGTTATATACCACACAAGCATTCCCTCCACAAACGGCTCACTATGCCCCACAGAGTGAAGGACTCCCTCAAGTGGTGGATGCAACTGCAAAACCTCTGCTCAGGGGTCAAATTTTAACAAAAAGTTCCCACTATAACAATCATCACAGATGCCTTCCTCGTGGGAGGGGGAGTCCATCTGGACAGCAACACTGTCCAGGGATGCTGGTCCCCAACCTCCATATAAACATACTAGAACTCCGAGCAGTCAGGAAAGCATGCAAACATTTCCTTCCACTCATCCGCAACAATACCATCAAAGTCCTTGCGGACAACACAGCCTGCATGTTTTATATAAACTGACAGGCGGAGCTCAAGCATACCCTCTCTGCATCAAGGCACTACACCTATGGCAATGGTGCATATCCACCAAGATAGACATTTCTGCTGCTTATCTGCCAGGACTTCAGAATATCATGGCTAAGCAGACACTTCTCACAAACCCATGAGTGGGAGATGCACTACCCAACCCCCATGACCGTATTCAATGGGGTGGGGGTTCCCTACTATAGACTTATTCACAACAGCTCACAATACGAAATGCCCTCAATCTTGCTCCTAAGCGGGGCTTGGGCACCACTCATTGGGCGATGCTCTCTTCACAAAATGGGAAGCACCGCTAATGTACACATTCCCCCGATTCCTCTACTGAGCCGGGTGTTGCACAAAATCAGACAGCACAAGGCCAGGGTCATACTCATCACACCCACATGGCTCAGACAGAAGTCATTCCAATACTTATGACAGATGGCGGTGAAACCGCCTCAAATTCTTCCACTACTTCCTCACCTCCTGACACAGGACGATGGCCTAGTCAATCACCCCAACCTAGCAGTTCTCCACCTCAAGGCCTGGTTACTCCATGGCTACAGGGGCTGGATAATGACTATTCCAAGGAAGTTAAAGACATTCTCGTGAATAGCCGCAGGCTGACCACACAGAAAATATACTCTCAAAAGTGGGTACAATTCTGCACCTGGTGTGAGGCTACCCACACATCTCCTCATTCCACTCCTCTACTTAGGATCCTGGACTATATACTAGGTCTTAAAAAATCATGCCTCTACAACAGTTCCATAAAGGTGCACTTATCCACTATTACCTCACTACATAAGCTAGATGGAACAACGATCTTTGCTCATCCAACAACTAAACGATTCTTTCAGGGCATGATCAACATCTACCCTCCCCTAAAACACCCTATTGCTATATGGGACCTTAACCTCGGGCTACGCACCCTCGTGGGGAAACCATTCGAACTCCTTGCGACTTGCTCTTTGCTACATCTATCGATGAAAGTTTCCTTCCATAAGGCACTAATGGCACACCTGCTCTATACCACATTCCATAAAGACAAAGTGATCCTAAGAGCCCACCCTAAATTTATACCTAAAGTAGCCTCCTCATTTAATTTAAACCAACCCATTTACTTACGTATGTTTTTTCCGAAACCCCACGCTGACGCCAGGCAGGCATCCCTTCAAACTCTCGACGTCCGTAGAGCTCTGGCCTTCTACCTAGAAAGAACAAAGTCATTTAGAAAATCATCATGTCTCTTTTTATCAGTCACTGAGTGATCAAAGGGTGAGGTCATCTCTAAACAAAGACTCTCTAAGTGGGTTTCTGGCTGTATCCACCTGTGCTATCATCAGAGCAACATCCCAGCTCCAGCTGGAGTTCATACGCACTCTACCAGAGTGATATCCTCATCAGTAGCATTTCTCAATAACATACCTATCGTCGACATTTGCAGGACAGCTACCTGGGCCTCGGCCCACATGTTTACCAGACACGATGCCCTGGAACAACATTCCTCTGCTGATGCTGTTTGGACACTCTGTGCTATCCACCGTCAACAAAGATACTCCGAAGCCCCTCCTTCCATCGAGGGGTTCTGCTCCATAGTCACTTGGAGTGGAGCACCCACAGGGACATTCCTCAAAGAAGAAGAAAAGGTTACTCACCTTGTGCAGTAACTGAGGTTCTTCAAGATGGTTGTCACTGTGGGTGCTTCACTACCCTCCCTCCTCCCCTGTACTTCAGAGCTTCTTGCTGACTCTCTGGGATAGAGAAGGAACCGAGGGACAGTTGACTGCTAAGTAGCCACTCAGAGTGGTGCGGCCAACCGGGGCACTGCTACTATAAATCTCTGATTACAAGCGCAGGGCGCCAAGACACCTAAAGTGGAGCACCCACAGGGACAACCATCTCGAAGAAACTCACTTTGTGCAGTAACTGAGGAACCTTCTCATATAAAAGGCTTTAATGGACAAAGCCATGTAGCTTCCCTTGCACACACTTTCCCATAACCTCCAGATGTCATAACCTCTTGATTCACAGGAGAATAGATGATAATTCAAAGAGAATGAGCTGTAAGCTTTAATAAGTATGATTTTTACTTGTCGTCTTTACTGAAACTTTCTCATGCATGGATGGTTTTTAGTAAAGTGTTTACTGAATACACTATTTTTCATGTTCTAATCCTACTATTGTCTTTTAGTATTAACACTTGTGTATCTAACCATGGGATTTATGAACCAAGTATTATATCACACCCACACACTGTAGTTTTATTAGACTGCAGCACAGAGGTATTCCTTTAAAGGCAACCAAACATAATGAGAATCTGTGTGTAGAAAATAATACTGCTACCCACTGGTGAAATTGTAACTTCCCATTTAAACAATATAAAAGGAGTCCAAGTGGTGTGTATATACAGTAAAGATTGTGGTGTCAGATGAACAAAGGAGCCACTAGGTCTAGGTAGGGGAATCAGCAAGAGATCAAATTGTACTGAAGAAGATGGGAGTAGACATGGGAGATATCAGACTGCAATGATGGGGGTGGGGGAGAGGGGATTCAATTATGTTGGAAAGAAAAGCTTGGCATGGAGGAGGGAGAGAATATCTCAGGAAATTCAGATGAGCTTCATTTGGTCAGCTTCAAATATTCTAGTGCTTATTAGGAAGTTTATACAAAAGCAAGCTGTTTGAAGATGCATACCGCTTTCTTAGAAAGTATCTTTCTTTACCATAAATAGCGAGTTAGTAGTTATTCCAGGGTATGGCTTTTATGCTGGCAAAATCAGTCTATAGCATTCAATGGTTCATGTCAAACAAGTCAGGAATAGTTTGTCTTTTTTCCATGTGTTATTTCTTTGTATTTCTAAAGTGGATGAAATGAGCTCCCAGCTATTCTAAAAGCATTCAAATCTAAATGTCCTGAGAATGTCAGAAAAAAAATTGTTTATAAACACATTTTAATAAGTTTGCTGAACTTCATAATCAGTGTCAGGCTGCTGTAAAGGGACCATTCCAATTTCCCATACATTCATATCTGGTATGTGGGTTTGTTTATAACAGGAAGTGGAGCTTGAAGAGCAGAATAAAAAGAGAACTGTAACTTTGGATGAGGTTTTGTTTAGCCAAATGCTTTCTCCTGCTCACAGCTTCTTGCTGCATTATGATCATTTACAGATGTCTCACAAGGGACTGTTATGAGATCCAAGTATTAACCTCACTGGAACTTCCAATCCACTTCATACTATGGCCTTACCACAGCCCAGTTAATCCAAACATTGAGAAGTAAGTCAGCCATTTCATGTCATTATGTTAACACTCTACAGAAAGTAACTCCACCCTCTAAGGCCAATCTTGAAAACTGAGGCTTTTCAGGGAACACACAAAGCTCAAGCAGTGTAGCTGCCGGAGATCATTGCTCTGAATATTAATACTTAAAAGTTTAAGGTTGCTTGGTTCTTTGACCTTATTTTAAACCACATAGCTGTTGTACTTTAAATCCCAGCATCTTGCCTGAAGTGCAAATCTCTACACTTTTCAAGTCTGTGAGACTGCTAGTGAAGTCCAGGAAGTAGTGTCCTTTTTAAATTAAAAAAAAAAATCAAGGGTTTTTTCTAGACAAAAAGGAACAAAGGAGAGAAAAATAATTCATTTAAAACAGATGCATCTATATTAAAGGCTGCTGTACTGAGTATTCTTCAATCATGCAATGCTATACAGATGCCTTTCAGGCACATATAATAGAGTTAGAAGGGATCTTTGAGATATTCTAGTCCATTACCCAGAGCTGAAATGGTCATTGTCTTTACAAATGGAAACTGCTTTACATTGTAGATGGTTATGATAGTTTCTGGCCTCTTGCTTTTAAAGGGAACTGAAGGTCTTATTTCCTTTCATCTGAAAGTTGCTGAGGTTTGTTTTATTATTATTACTATTACTATTATTATTATCATTATTTTACTTTTAAGGGATATTTACAAAATTATTTTCAGTAAATATTTTAAAAACTACAGAAATGCAATTAACCCAATGGGTTTTTAATACATAATGAACTACAAAAAAGAACATAGTTGTAGTTGCAGGAAAGCTGGTGCTAGACTTTACAGTTTTTATATTTAAATATTTAAAGGCATGATTCTGCAATAGGGTTGCCAATTTTGGTTGGACATATTCCTGGAGGTTTCAGCACATGATATAATCTTTGATTAAAGATTAATTTTTAATTCCTGGAGAGTCCTGAACAATCCTGGAGGGTTGGCAACCCACTGCAACCTTTATTCATACGGTCCAGAAGGCTCATACCCATACAAGAGTGCTCAATGGAGTCAATGGGAATACTCATGTGAGTAAGGATCATTCATGTGAGTAAGGATTGAAGGATTAGGCCAATAGTTGCTAGTTTACTTACGTTAAAATATATGCCAACATATATTACCCCAGCTTTGCAATACAATGTGTTGTATTTCAGTGGTGGTTTCCTAAGGGTATGTCTACACTACGAGAGTAGTTCGATTTTACTTAAATCGAATATGTGGAATCGATATTACAAAGTTGAACGTGTGTGTCCACACTAAGGACAGTAATTCGACTTTGTGAGTCCACACTAACGGGGCAAGCGTCGACATTGGAAGCGGTGCACTGTGGGCAGCTATCCCACAGTTCCCGCAGTCCCCACTGCCCATTGGAATTCTGGGTCGAGCCCCCAATGCCTTCTGGGGAAAAAAATGTGTTGAGGGTGGTTTTGGGTAACTGTCGTCATCCAACAGTCACTCCAGCCCTCCATCCCTGAAAGCGCCGGCGGGAAATCAGTTCGCGCACTTTTCTGGTCAGTGACAGCGCGGACGCCACAGCACTGCGAGCATGGAGCCCGCTGCGACCATCGCTGCAGTTATGGCCGTTGTCAACACCTCGCACCTTATCGTCCACCTTTCCCAGAGGCAGATGCTGAGAAATCGGGCGAGGAGGCTACGGCAGCGTGGTGAGGACCTGAAGTCTGAGAGTGGCACAGACCTGTCACAAAGCATGGGACCCCGCGCCGAGGACATCATGGTGGCAATGGGTCATGTTGATGTTGTGGAACGGCGATTCTGGGCCCGGGAAACAAGCACGGACTGGTGGGACCGCATAGTGCTGCAGGTCTGGGATGAATCACAGTGGCTGCGAAACTTTTGCATGCGGAAGGGAACTTTCCTTGAACTTTGTGAGTTGCTGTCCCCTGCCCTGAAGCGCAAGGACACCCGGATGCGAGCAGCCCTGACTGTCCAGAAGCGAGTGGCCATAGCCCTCTGGAAGCTTGCAACGCTGGACAGCTACCGGTCAGTCGCGAACCACTTTGGCGTGGGCAAATCTACCGTGGGGGTTGTTGTGATGCAAGTAGCCAATGCAATCGTTGAGCTACTGCTCTCAAAGGTAGTGACCCTGGGAAACGTGCAGGTCATCATAGATGGCTTCGCCGCGATGGGATTCCCAAACTGCGGTGGGGCTATAGATGGAACTCACATCCCTATCCTGGGACCGGACCACCAGGCCAGCCAGTACATTAACCGAAAGGGCTACTTTTCAATGGTGCTGCAAGCACTGGTGGACCATAGGGGACGTTTTACAAACATCAACGTCGGATGGCCGGGCAAGGTTCATGACGCTCGTGTTTTCAGGAACTCTGGTCTGTTTAGACGGCTGCAGGAAGGTATTTACTTCCCGGACCACAAAATAACTCTTGGGGATGTGGAGATGCCTATAGTCATCCTCGGGGACCCAGCCTACCCGCTAATGCCCTGGCTCATGAAGCCCTATACAGGCGCCCTGGACAGTGAAAAAGAACTCTTCAACTACCGGCTGAGCAAGTGCAGAATGGTGGTGGAGTGTGCTTTTGGACGTCTCAAGGGGAGATGGAGAAGCTTACTGACTCGCTCTGATCTCAGCGAAACCAATATCCCCATTGTTATTGCAGCTTGCGGTGTGCTCCACAATCTGTGTGAGAGCAAGGGGGAGACCTTTATGGCGGGGTGGGAGGTTGAGGCAAATAGCCTGGCTGCTGATTACGCCCAGCCAGACAGCCGGGCGATTATAAGAGCCCAGCGGGACGTGCTGTGCATCCGGGAGGCTTTGAAAGCTAGGTTCCTGAGTGAGCAGGGTAACCTGTGACTATTAAGTTTGTTTACAGAGAAGCTGAACCTGCCCCCGTTTCTTTACCCAATAAATGTTCACTATCCTCTCCAGTTACATACCCCGTTCACCCCGTTCCCCCCCTTCCAACACACGTTTAAAAATAAAATCACTTGAAATTTGTTAATGAACACCGTTTTCTTTATTACTGTTTTCGCGGGAAAGTGTTGAACCTGGGCCGCAGACTGTGGTGGGGAGCAGGTGTAGTGTAGTGATGCAAAAGACGCTTGTAAAGTCCAGGAATGACAGGCTCCGCACTGGTGGACTGGTTGTTTCAACGGAGCCTGCCACCCCTCCTGTTCGGGAATCTGTGTGTGGGTGCTATGTGACTTTGTGGCAGGGGGAGGACGGTTACAGATCCCCTGCTGCGTGGCTCTGTGATCCAGGATAAGGACCGCTGCATAAGATCTCTAACCGCCCTCCCCCGCCACAAAGTCACCTAGCCCCCCCCCCCCCCCCCGAACATGAAAACCACCTCCCAGACTGACCAGGGCAACTATTGAATGCAATGTGTGTGTGCCCTGCTGCTGAACCTGCCCCCGCGTCTGTACCCTGGTAAAGGTGACTGTCCTGTCCAATTACCAACCCCCTTCCCCCCCCTTCAAACAGACTCTCCTCTAAAAGAACATGATGGAAACAGTAATTAACAGAAACATATTTTTTATTAGCAACTACACATGAAACTGGGGGATGAAACTGGGACGGGGGCTTGGGTGAGGCGGGAAGGAAAGGACTTATCAAATTTTGGGGAATGAGAGCCTTCTGGTACTTGAGTAGTCTGCAGGGGTGGAGTGAGAGTTTTCACGGACTCTGCCGCCCCTCCTTCTTGGGACTTTGGGTGAGGGGGGTATGGGACTTTGTGGCGGGGGAGGGCGGTTAGAGATAGACTGCAGCGGGGCTCTGTCCTCCTGCCTCCGGTCCTGCAGAACATCCACAAGGCGCCGGAGCGTGTCCGTTTGCTCCCTCATTAGTCCAAGCAGCGTTTGAGTCGCCTGCTGGTCTTCCTGCCGCCACCTCTCCTCCCGTTCCATGTGTGATCGGTGTATTTGGGACAAGTTCTCCCCCCACTGGGTCTGCTGGGCTGCCTGGGCTCGGGAGCAGCCCATAAGTTCCGAGAAAATGTCCTCCCGTGTCCTCTTCTTCCTACGCCTAATCTGCGCTAGCCTCTGGGAGTGTGATGCCAGGGTACTTCGGGAGACAATCGCAGCTGTGGGATGGGAAAAAGGGAGTGAATTCCTCAGAAAGATAAATTTTTGGTTGAACAAAGAACATAGTCTTTCTCTGTGAACAAGACCATGCACAGCACCTATCACATGCGCACTCAGGACGAGGTCGAATTTTCGGCCTTCGCATTCAGTGCCTGGGGTCTTGCAGTGCAGATCAGACAAGCGGGACAGGACAGCGGAATTTGGGTAACAGACTGACATGGTAAGCCGTAGACTTGTGGCTGCTTAAAACTTTAATAATAGCATTGGCCTCCTTTCATGTTCAAAGCAATGCCAGTCCCTGCTGCCAGCAATCCGGCAAGCATGAACTCTGCCCCTGTCCCACCCCCTCGCGGCTGTCCCAGGGAAAGATCCCTGTATGCTGCTCCTCTCCCGCCTCCACCGCGTGGCTGTAAACCGCCGGTTACAGTTTTGTAAAGGAACAGGCAAGCAGTCCCAATACTAACATTTCCCCTACCTAATTCAAAGCAGGTCACCATGAGCGACATCACTCTGATGAGGATTTCAGAGACCGAGAAAGAAATGATGCTTCGGGAAAGCCTGCAAAGACCTGGGCCGTATGCCGCCATGCTCTGCAAGGCAATGATCCCCGAGTACTTGCTTGTCTCCTGGCGCGGAAACGTTTCCTACCACGGAGGTCCCAATAAGGCCGCTCTCCCCGGGAACTTGATGCAAAGGCTTTCCAACTACCTCCAGGAGAGCTTCGTGGAGATGTTCCAGGAGGATTTCTACTCTATCCCCGGACATATAGACTGGATTTTACTGTAGCTGCACTGGCAGGGACTAAACAGTAGCGCGCCTAGGGCAAACCAATCATGCTAAACCGGACATTGTTAGATTTTTTTTCAGTAGTTGCACTACCAAGGACTGAAACGTTAAGCGCCTAGGGCAAACTAATCATGAAAAACCCATTGTTAATATTGTTAATATTCCTGTTCTGGTAAAAATAAATGTGTACCTGTTTAAAACACTTACTGACTGATCCCTTCCCCTGATTCTGTGTCCGGGTTAACGCCTGGGGACGGTTGGTCGGGGATCTCTGTAAGGGTGATGAAAAGATCCTGGCTTTCGGGGAAATCAGCGTTGTAAGCGCTGTCGACTGCCTCGTTCTCCTCATCTCCTTCCTCATCTTCCCCGTCCGCTAACATCTCCGAGGAACCGGCCGTCGACAATATCCCATCCTCAGAGTCCACGGTCAGTGGTGGGGTAGTGGTGGCGGCCGTACCTAGGATGGAATGCAGTGCCTCGTAGAAACGGGATGTCTGGGGCTGGGATCCGGAGCGTCCGTTTGCCTCTTTGGTCTTCTGGTAGCCTTGTCTCAGCTCCTTGATTTTCACGCGGCACTGCGTTGCATCCCGGCTGTATCCTCTCTGTGCCATGGCTTTAGAGATCTTCTCATAGATCTTTGCATTCCGTCTTTTCGATCGCAGCTCGGAAAGCATGGACTCATCGCCCCACACAGCGATCAGATCCAAGACTTCCCGATCAGTCCATGCTGGGGCCCTCTTTCTATTCTGAGATTGCATGGCCATCTCTGCTGGAGAGCTCTGCATCGTTGCCAGTGCTGCTGAGCTCGCCACGATGTCCAAACAGGAAATGAGATTCAAACTGCCCAGACAGGAAAAGGAATTCAAATTTTCCCGGGGCTTTTCCTGTGTGGCTGGTCAGAGCATCCGAGCTCGGACTGCTGTCCAGAGTGTCAACAGAGTGGTGAACTGTGGGATATCTCCCGGAGCTATTACCATTGACTTCCATCCACACCTAGCCTAATTCGACATGGCCATGTCGAATTTAGCGCTACTCCCCTTGTTGGGGAGGAGTACAGAAGTCGAATTTAAGAGACCTCTATGTCGAACTAAATAGCTTCGTGGTGTGGACGGGTGCAGAGTTAATTCGATGTAACGGTGCTAAATTCGACATAAACTCCTAGTGTAGACCAGGCCTAAGACTCTTTTCCTCTGCCTTCATCCATTAAATGGATTAGTTGCTTTTCATCATTCATATAATTTATTAAACTGCATAGTATTGTTTTTATTTAGGATTAGCTGAAATTTCACAAGCCATGTATTCCCCTCCACCCTTATGTGGCTGTCCCTAGCAGGCAATTGTTACCAAGATTTCCAGTGTGAGTTTCAGCTATTGTGGCAAAAACACTGCAGAATATCAAAGGGATGTTAACATTTCAGTTTGCCAAGAGTGGCAGATCCAATTCAAAGCTGGCCCAGACGACTACACATAAAGGTCTGTTAAAGTAAGGTGACAGATTATTTTATGTCCTGTTTCATGTGCAGCCTAAAAGCATACTGAGAGACCTGGCTAAAGCCATAAACAGGAAAGTACATCTTATGGCAATATCCAACTAACAGAAAGAGAGGTACAAACCTCAGTTCATTCCTTCAGTCATACTTCACAACAGAGCTGGAATAATTAGTGAATTTGACCTATTTCTCCTCACAATCACATCCCAGTGTTGAATTTGTTCATAATTCAAAGTTACTGCCTGAATAATTTGTTCTCTGTAGCTTTTTCACGAGTATCTGATACCTGACGTTCAAGATTGGCTTGGACACAAGTCACATGGTATGGTTTCTAGTCCTTAGCTGGATAAGTGTAGCTCTTAGTATCAGGGCCGGCTCCAGGCACCAGCCCACCAAGCTTGTGCTTGGGGCGGCACCTGGAGGGGGGCGGCGTGGCGCTCCGGCTCCGGCCGCCGGAGAGAGTGGAGCCGCAGTGGGCTCGCCGCCCTCCCCCGGCGCTCTGGCCGCCGGGAGAGCGGGGCCGTGACCGGGCTCGCCACCCTCCCCGCGGCGCTCCGGCCGCCGGGGAGAGCGGAGCCCCGGCCGGGCTCTCCGCCCTCCCCCCGGCGCTCCGGCCGCCGGGGAGAGCGGAGCCGCGGCGGGCTCGCTGCCCTCCCCCCGGCACTCCGGCCGGTCAGGGAGAGCGGCCCGCGGCCGGGCTCGGCGCCCTCCCCTGCCGCGTTCTGGAGGGGTGGGGGGGCGGCGGGAGGCTTTTTTGCCTGGGGCGGCAAAAAAGCCAGAGCCGGCCCTGCTTAGTATGTTTTGTGATGCAAATACTCATGTTTATGAATTTAATATTGCTTTTCTGTGAATAGTCTGAAGTATTTGCTATTAAATTAATTTTCTAGAATAACTGTTAAAAAGCAAACATAAAACTGACAAAGTTGTTCCAAAAGCTGAATGAATGTTCATGCAAAATTGTTTAGTGTTTCATTTGCCTCAGTACACAATAAATAAATATCTGTTTGCAGTGAAATTGTGTATGGAGTTACTTCAGCTTTACACCAGTTCAACTGAACAGAATTTGGCCCCTTACCTAAAATCAATTGACTGTGGAGCTAACTTTTTTTAACCATATTTGTTTATTTTACAAGCATAGACACAAACGAAAGCATACAATATCAACACCAGGCCCTTGGTAAGTATTATTGGATCTTTATAAAAGCAGTTATGTCAAGGAAAATGTAAAACATAGATATTACCCCTGCAAAAAATATTACACACACACCCACACCATGAGATCCCTATTTAGATTAAACTAACCATGATATGGTACATACACATCCAAGAAGGCAGTGCGTTGGGCTAACACATAGTCCAACCTATTTAAGGAAAAGACTTTTCCAGTTTCCATTGCCGAAGAACACTTAGTGGAGCTGCTGTAGGAAGGGAGCTCATGTGACGTATGCTATTTCTTATTGGGTGCATTCCCTTCAGCATCCCTACCAGGGCTGAGCAGCAAACTCATTGTACGGTGATAAACTCTTTTATAAAGCTCATGGAGGAGGGGTATGGAAGGAAGAGGGTAGTATCTGGGTAGATTTTTAAAAACAAAGATTTTGTTTGGTGGTGGCAAACTGCTCACATGCTGCTGCAGACCCCCATTAGTGCTGAGTCTTCCTGTGATTGAAGGGCCTCCTTCTTCCTCATCATGTGGCTTATCTATTTAGGTACCTTGGGTATTTATACAGCACACGTTGCCATAATATCTGAGTGCCTCACAATCTTAAATATATTTATGTTCACTGCACTTCTGGGTGGAAGAATTATTATCCCAACAGGCTAGAACAGGGATTTGAACCCAGCTCTCAAGTCCTAGCCTAGCACCCTAACCACTAGAGCATTTTCATTCAGGTTTTTGCTGCTTTGCTGACAGCTCCAGTTCTAAGTCTGTAAGGGAGTAGACCGTTAAACATCTCTTCACAATTGGAGGATTCTGAGTCATCTCTGTCATGTTTTGTGCCGCTCCAAATGTGACATTTAATGCAAATTAATGAGTGAATTTGCATATTTACAGATGATTTGCACATGACTACAAACACCTTAGCACACCCTGGCCCAAAGAGCAGTGTGCTAGCTCAGGAAGCTGCACTGACCCTGGAAGCTGTAGCGGGGTACGTGGAAGGGTGATGGAGGGTGCTAGGTGTCTAGGGTGCTGTTGGTGGGTGCTGGCTGGTGTCTGGGTATTAGGGAAGTTGGGGTGCCTGTGGGGAAAAAACTGGGAGAGATTGGGGCCAGTGCCTTCATCTTCTGTCCCTGTTACTTTCTAGCTTAGATCCAGTAGGGGCTTAGCCAGAGAGAGGCAGAGTAGTCACCAGAGCAGCCCCAGAAGCTGACCGGGTGAGTTGCAAGCCCATCTCTGCAGTCCAGTTGAATGTGTGACATCTCAGCTTGGTTGCAGAAATGCGTGACAACGCTGCCACATGTACAAGTGTCTCACATGACTGCCAACTGTCAGGTATCCAAGCAATATCCTCTGTATCTAGGCCTAGAGAGAACAATGAGGCAGGCAGAGAGCCAAGTAGCAGCTGAGTGAAGGCAGCTGACAGCAATTGGTTGCTGCGCTGAGCTACAGTGAAGTACTGCTGGATGAATTTTTTTAAATATAATAAAATCAAATGTTTGATGTTTGTATTTTACCAGGTTTGAAAATGGACTCTCATTGATATTATATGACATTTTTAGCTTTTTTATTTATTTATTTATTTATTTTTAATGAAATGGTTATTGAAAAGTCACTAACAGTTTTGATGTTTTTGACAAACACTTTGATTTATAAATGTCACAATGTTAAGGAAAATGAGAATTTTTGAGAAAGTGAAGGTGTTTTTTGTTTGAAAACATGTCCATTCATGTGTCCAAGTCCTTCCAGGTGAGAGGACTTGTCCTGGTGGGTGCAAAGTGTGGTCTAGGAAGAATAGTTTATACAGGAGAGGGTTGGAAAATTTTGAGACCAATCTTTTGGTAAATCCAGACCACGTTTTATCCTTGTCTATCCCTGCAAAACATTTGGATAATGTCTTTTTTTAAAACAATTTGTCTCACTTTTTAAAAAATTAAATTGAATATCTGCTATTACCTTAGATATATCAGTGAATTGAAACTGACACACTTTGTGACAAATACAGCTTCACGACTGCCTGTGCACATTGGTGGACTTCTTCCTACTCCCACAGGACAGTAAAACTCTTTGAAGTGCCCACCTTTTGCCTGGTATTTTTACTTTTTAGTGATTTAACAGCCATCTGCTTAGCTTCTACTGCCCTTTCTTTCACTTACTCCAAGTTCAAATAGCTACAGAAACAACTTGCACAGGGAAGGAGGAAGTCATGAGTTGAATATCTCACTAGGTCACTGGAATCTCCTGTGGTATTTGCTTTGAGCTATGTTTGAGGAAAGAAGTTATCAAGGAAGCTCATTTTGTGGGCAGAAAATTCAGAGAGCAAACTCAGAAGGCTGATTATGCTAATTTGCTACATATTAGGGTCACTGGCAAAGGAGCTGTTATAAGTGGAGATGGTTGGGAACTCCTCCCTTCCCCAGACTACATGGCAGGTGCCAGTAAGAATCCTTAATTTATAAGCATCCTCATATTCACCTGAAAGCATGAGAGTTTGTTCATGGCAGGGAAGATCCTCCTGGCTCCAGCTCTGCTAGAAAGATTCTACTCTTACTTGATCAGATTTTTGCCTATTAACATTTGATTGGTTTAGGGCATAAATTCACAAACTCTGATTTTTACATGGATCTGAAACAAGCAGGATATTGCTTTTAAAGAATATAAATTCTTAAATTTGTATAGGATGTTTTGGAGGTCTGGTTTTTAAGAACTAGAAGCCATACATACAATGTGGTTGCAGAAGTGTACTAAAAGGAGAATTTGGTCTGAAGAATCTTTATTACTGAGGATGAAGCACAAGCCAGAAAGAACTTGTCTACATTCACATGCCAGGCTGAGTTTACAGGGCCAGCAGATTGGAAACAAGCAGATGGTTTTCCTGAGGGCCGGCTTGTGATATTTAGCCATTGGCCCATATGGGGAGCAGTGAGGTACCTCACTTCACCAGAGGGACTCCCACCCATTAATACACCTTTTCAAGGGTGCAGAATACTGCTGTATATAAGAGAGACAGAGTCATGGCTCTGCATCCTACCCATTCCCTTTAGGATCTCCTGTACCTCATGTGATGCATGAAGAAGCTTAGGACTGCACTTGTGTTCTGCAAAACTTGTAGAGCAGAAGGGCATGATCTTGTTCAAAGTCAAGAAAGTTAGTTGGGGAAGACAGTGAGACACAAATGTAAAACTACATAATGCCATTTTTACAGTGCCATTTCTCAGACTATAACTACACTTATCCAAAATGGCGTGTGTGGTTGCATGCACATGCACTGGCAATATACTGTAGGTCACATAGCAAGCTAATAGAAACATTTTACAGAATAACTTGGTATGCAGTCATCAGGCAAATTAACATTAATGGGAGTTATGTGTGCATACCAATAGGGGAACAGAGCCCTAATTCTCAAATGCGGTATGCAGCTTGCCTGGGATGTGAATGCATTTCTGTGTACTGTTCTAAGAGGTTAGTGGAGAAAGGAGGTTGCCATAGCAATAATGAGAAATCTTAAACAGCTAATACTTCCTACACAGCTGAATAGTGTGCTGAATAAATGAACCCACATTCATCATCTTCGGCATCATAAAGTCCCTTTCAAAAGTATCTATTAAGGAATATTTTTATATAGCACTTTTCCTTGTTCAGGATCTCAAAGCACTGTGCAACTGTAATGTATAGTGTAATACAGCACCATCCAAATGCAGACACATCAAAGCACAATGATGGCAACCAGATACCATATAATGGTGGGGTGGAAACTTTGGCCAAGACCCAGCACAAACCACTATAAAAACGACCATGGGAATTTTAGCGTCCAGGCAGAGCAGATAGAAACATGGGTTTTGAGGTCTTCACAGTAAATAGCATGTTACTAATTTTTTTAAAAAGATGAAGCAACTTTTTAAGGCCATGAACTTGTGGTTCCAATAAGCCTTTCCATTTCCAACATAAAACTTAGGCTACAAAGCAACACTCTGACACCTATTTAAAGACTATTTTTATTCTTTAGATTTTACATTTAATCTTTTACATGGACCAAGTTCCCGAAAGATTCATTCAGTTGGAGAGAAAGTGCTAAAACACATCCCCACCCAAACCAAAATCCGACTTCAGTTCCACACAGCACTAGCCTTTGGGGATTTGTTTGACCCAGCAGGTCCATTTTTTGGGAATAAAGTTGATTTTTCCTATGTGATTAGTAGTTTTCTCCTATGATTAGAGATGGACCCAAATAATATTTATCCAAACTTCCTCAATATTTTGGGTGTTATTAGTTTGGAAATTCAGTACTTGCTTTTTTCTACCCTTGATCATAGTCCTCTGAGAGTATTCATCTGAGGAGAATGTCAAAGATATAGTTCCTAGGATAACAGAATTAGCAGGCTCAAGAGTCTCACAATAAACACATTGTTTTTCAAGTAACTAGTTACCCAATTCTCTTAAAAAAAAATCTTATCTTCAGCGCTGACAGAGGCTATTTCAGGATTGCTGAATATGGTGTAAAGTAATGAATCCATCTATGGACTTGCAAAGTTACTTTATACAGTCACCCAAGGGGTTTCTCCTTGTCCTTGCTGTACATGCTGAAACGTGCAATCAGCCAAATACTGCCAAGCAACTTGTATGTGGCAGCATATTTTCTTTTTCTCTGAGTATTTTGACAGCACAATGTATCTGTTGTGTCATATGGAGGATTTGTATATATGTACTGCTAAATTTGTCAGAAGGAGATTTTTGTCTTAGATGCACCCCTTTTTCAGATTTTCTTTTACCAACTTTTTTGTTACTTTTACTAAGCCTGTGTCCGATGTACTGAAGTAAAATCACTTCCCACAAATTTAAGCTACAGTTAAGCTTATGTCAATATAAATTAGGTCGCTCAGGAGGGTAAATAATCCATCCCCATGAGTGACATAAGTTACACCAACATAAACATTGGTGCGGACAGTGCTATGTCAGCCAGAGAGCTTCTCCTGTGTAACCTGACCCAAAGTTGGTTATATATAATTGTAACTTGAGGATTAACAGGTTCTTGTCCCAAGATTAAGCCCTGTAATTATAATATAATTTGGGACCCCGATGTGCACAGGTGCAACACTTACACCATAGGAACTCTTTATATATATTTACAAATATATAATTTATTAATAATTTAGCAAAGTTATAAACACACTTCAATTCAACAAGGCAGATAGAGATAATACAGAAACTACATTTGGACGTCCATACTTACACCCTTATTTTTTTAACCTACTTAACCATTATCTTTTATACTTTACTTAACCATTATCTTTTTCATCACCATTATCGTCCTCATCTTCCCTGGTGGCCATCATTCTGACCCCTCCCAACCTTCTGCTGCCCCGAGATGTTACTTTTATAGTAGGTTACGCTGACGCTGCCATGTCTAATGCATTCAATAGAGGTCCTTATTTGTATTTCTTCCCCTTAAGGTGTCCATATTCTATAGGTTAGTATATGTATGATGTTACCCTATTAGCATACATGTCAATTTGCTGTCATGGGCACCTTTGCGGTCGGACATTCTGTCTGGAACCTTCCGGATGCTGGTGCCAGCTATGTTCTGTGGGTGGCTGATGTCAGTATTCTGGACAAAATTCCCCCTCTTGCATGATACTTTCAGTTCCCTATAACTTATGAGTTACTTGAATTTATCTATACCAAAGGTTATAGGCCTCAAGCCTCACACTATCTACTAAAGCCAAATCTTACAGTATAAAAGCCTGTAGGTTCCTTGAATAACTGCTAAATATAATAAAGCAGGATAACAAAGCAATGAATATAATACAGGTAAGCTGGCCCACGGGGCTACCCCTGCCAGCATAGCTTCTGCCACTCATGGAGATGCTTTTATTTTGAAGACGGGAGAGTTCTCTCCTGCCAGCATACAGCATCTTCACCAGATGTGCTGCAGTGGCGCAGCTGCAGTGTTGTATGTATAGATGTGCCCCTAGACTCATGTCTGGCTGGGCATTCTCTCATTCAGTGGCAACTGTCACAATCCAGAATACACACATATTTGTGCTTAAAGACTGGTAACTGAATCCTTCTTGAAAGCTGTCTTATAACTCAAGTATCAGAGGGGTAGCCGTGTTAGTCTGAATCTGTAAAAAGCAACAGAGGGTCCTGTGGCACCTTTAAGACTAACAGAAGTATTGGAGCATAACTCAGTTCTTCAATACTGATAGTAAACTGATGCTCTCCTTTGCTGGTGCTTAGAATACCTTTGTACC
The DNA here is from genome assembly GCF_028017835.1 of Emys orbicularis. Lineage (NCBI taxonomy): Eukaryota > Metazoa > Chordata > Testudines > Emydidae > Emys > Emys orbicularis. The sequence continues at coordinate 52,824,759 of NC_088687.1, read as the reverse complement.
TCCCTCTCCTTGTCTATTGTCTGCCCTTAACTTCATACGGTGGTATAGCATTTTCAGTGCTATAAGTCTAGTTCCTTGTGAGATAGTTGTATGAGTGACACATTGCATTATATAGTGCATTGTTGTTTTATAAGTTACTCATCTCCTAGTATTTGGTAGTGGGACCCTTGCAATCTTGGTAACTTCAGCTCTCAATTCTTGCTATATTTCCGGAATGGTGAATAGTTTAGATTTCCTCAGAATATTACAACCTAGATATATTTATAACAATGTGAGTGTAGTGATGAGATGATGCAAAGCTACACAGTTGAACACTCCTTAAGTTTCAGTGGCTGAACTTTGTAGCTGTACCCTATCATTGTTTTGAGCTGAACCAAAAAATATAGACCAAACAACTCTAAAGTTTGAATATGGTTATTTGGTAAAATTTTCAAAAGCATCTAACTAACCAAAGTCTTATTATCTTCACTGAGACTTAAGCTTTTAAGTAGGGTTGCCAACCCTGCAGGACTGTTCTGAAGTCTCCAGGAATTAAAGATTAATCTTTAATTAAAGATTGTTATGTGACGAAACCTCCAGGAATAGGTCCAACCAAAATGGTCACCCTACTTCTAAGGGTATGTCTTAACTGCACAGTTAGCCTGGGCTCTATACCTGGGTTGTGCTCATAACCCCCCTCCCATTCACACCCTCAACCCTCTCACCCAAGTTCAGTGGTGCTTTCCACCCAGGCTAGCTAGCAGAGCTGAGGAGTATGGATTACATTGGGTTGTCAACTTTATATTTGCAGAAAACCAAACATGCTTGCCCTGCCTCCTGCCCCACCCCTTCTCCAAGGCCATGCCCCCTGCTCACTCCACCCCCCCTCCCTCTGTTGTTCGCTCTCCCCCACCCTCGCTCACTCGTGCATTTTCACCGGGCTGGGGCAGGGGGGTTTTGGTGTGGGAGGGAGTTTGGGGTGTGGGGTCCGGGTGGCTGAGCTGGGGCTGGGGGTTGCGGTGTGGGAGGGGGTATGGGCTCTTTGCGGGGGTTGCGGGCTCTGGAGCGAGGCCAGAAATTAGGGGTCCAGGGTGCGGGAGGGGGTTTTGGGCTGGGGTAGGGGGTTGGGGTGCAGGAGGGAGTGAGGGCTCTGGCTTTGGGTGTGGGCTCTGGGGTGGGGCCAGAAATGGTTTGGGGTGCATAAGGGGGCTCAGGGCAGGGGCAAGGGGTCAGGGTGTGGGCTCCTATTAGACGGGAACCTCGGTAATGGGAGCTGAGGGGACTGAGATGGGGGGAGTGTGCAGAACCCCGAGTGCTGGTTCCACAGCTCCCATTGGCTTGGAACTGCAGCCAATCGGAGCTGCGGGGGCAAAGCCAGCACTCGGAGACAGTGTGTGGAGCCTCTCTGGCCACCCGTGCGCCTAGAAGCCACAGGGACATGTCTCCGCTTCCCGGGAGGCACCTGAGGTGAGTGACGCCCAGAGCCCACACCCTGACTCCCCTCCCATGCCCCAGCCTGCCTGGGGCCGACCAGACTTTTAAAGACCCAGTCAGCAGTGCTGACCGGAGCCACCAGGGTTCCTTTTTCACTGGGCGTTCCGGTCGAAAACTGGAAACCTGGCAACCCTAGATTAGATTCTTCATTCCGTTTTCACTTGGGCTGATAACCCACTTTGCACTGAGGATGCAGGCTAAATCGTTTGAGTGCTTATAGTCCTCCAATGCCTCCCCCCAGTTCTCCCTGTGTGCCCAGAAAGACAGACAAGTTTTCCCACAATTCAGGGGGAAAGAATCCTAGAGCAGCTCATTTTACTGTAGCACAAAGAAGCATGGGATATGTGTAACCCAGGCCTGCTGCGTGTGATGCTCTCTTCTCCTCTCGTGGCACCTAGACCACTTAGAGAGTGAGTATGCTATAGCCTGGGCTAAGAGCTATAGGGCTTTTAGCTCATGCAGTACAGGCTCATACACTAACTTTCAGAGGTCCCAGGTTAGATCCTGACGAGTGGGGTCTGTCAGTGTTTCATATGCACCCAGAAGTCATAGCAACACATGGGCAAGCACAACACCAGTGCAGATACGGTAACTCAGGTTTGGCTTTGCAGTGTGGCTGCTCACCTGAGCAACCCGAGTGCTGATCACCTGAGCAAACTCTGCAATGATGACACCGCCTTAATGTATAAATCCATTTTGAAAATGGAACTTAGGCTCTTAAGTTATTTAAGTGCATTTGCAAACTGTACCCATTCTTGTAGACTCTTTGTAGATACATGAATCCCAAAATGTTTTGTTTTTCTGTTTTGGGCAGAATGAGGCTAGAAACGTCTGCTTCAGCATTCTGTTGCTTCAGTCTGATATGTTTTATTTCAGAATTGTGATCAGATACAGGATTTGAAAACCCCAGACTCCATTTCTTAGCAATCTACATCTTTGCAAATATCCTCAATATGGAAGGAAATATAGGAGCAAAGATACTTTTTTTTTTACAGTCTCTTAAAAATTCGTCATAGTTATGAGTGTTCCAGATGTGTCCCAAAATGATTCCTATTATAAGTGTTTAGGGTGACCAGATAGCAAGTGTGAAAAATCGGGACAGGGTGTGGGGGGTAATAGGAGCCCATATAAAAAATAGCCCCACATATCAGGACTGTCCCTATAAAATGGGGAGATCTGGTCACCCTATAAGTGTTTTTTATACATTTCAGGTACTTTAAATGTGAGTGTGTAGCAGAAAGGTACAAAAGAGGTTAAAGCATCATGATGTTTCACACATACACTCACAATTATATTTTCCGGCATTTTTACAATCCTGAACTTTTATTTTTTGTCAAAATTGCAATATTGCTATTTGAAAGTCAAAAACATGCAAAAATTATATTTTCATGTGTTCATTGCCAAGTCTTTGCTTGATTCCAGACCCTGTTGTTTTACATATATGTTTACAAAGCCTGAACTACATAGCCTTTGCTTCTAAGCATTTACTTATACATTGTGTATCTATTTTTATCTGAGAAAACCACTGCAATAAGAAAAATGCAAGTCAAAGTTTGCATTAAATATATTGTCAGTATTTGAATAGAGAGACTGTTATTTATGAATAATGGAATATTCAGTGGTGTGGATTTAGGGCCTTTCTCAGGGGGTTGAGCTCTTTCACCAGGCTCATAGTATTGTTCTTTGGTTCTTTGAGTTGCTGAGGTTCCCTAAAAATCTAACATGTTGCAGATGGACCAAGACAATAAAAGAAGGACCTTGTTAAGCCATTATCCTGACATATCACTTGCAGAAGTAGTCCATAAAACAGGATATCGGAAAATGACTATCCGTGTAATAAAGAGTGTGGGTGTTGTCCCCATGGAAGTAGTGCAGATAGTCAAATTCCAGCTTCTCATGCATGAGTCTTCCTGTGAGAACACATACACAAGTGATTCCTTCTAATAATATGTTTGGCACAGTTTCAGTGGAAATGAATGCAAAGAAAAAAAAATCTCATTTTGAAAATAAATAACTTCCCTTCGCCACCCACCCCCAGAAACAAAGAGAAAAGAGGACAGAAAGAAATCTATGTGAAATGTGAGGGTCATTTTGAAAGCACTCTGAAGAAATAAAATAACACATTTATATTTTATAAGATGGTCTCCCTATCGCCAAAGAAAAAAAGCATGAAATTAAACAATTCCGTATAGACAGGCTCTTTGATAGCACTGCTTTAATAATTAAAACAAAAGTCTTTTTTAAAAGAACTTGATGTATGACTCTTTCATCCCTTCAGAATGAATTAGACTGACAGAGAATTCCACATAAAGCTGTTTGTAATACAATATCAGCTATATTTCTGATTGTTGGCTCACTCCCCCTCCCTTTGCTTCCTGCCCCATCACTCTGGTCTTCACAAGATGATCTGACTGTGTTTGAAAGTCACACTCCAAATAATGTGGCACTTCTGGAAATGCACAGACAAGGGAAGGGGAAGCCAAGTGAGAGTTCCCAGGACTTTGCTGTGTTTTCTCATTAAAGATGTGTTGGGTCACATGGAAAACTGGGCTAAATGTCCATTTTCGGTGCACTACATTTTATGTGCACAAATCCAATTACTGAAGAATAGGATCTATGTGCATGGCTCCATGCCCCATTTTTAAAATATACCCTCTACCAACTGAGCTGCATTTCATCACATGAACTGAAATTGAATGAATAGTGTTACTAATGTCTCTATCAATGAAAACAACCAGGTTGGCACCTTCTGAATTTTTGCAGAATTTTTTGCTATGTGAGAAGAACCTTTTGATCAGTCTGAATGTTTGTTCCTAATCTGATTATTTTTAGGCCCACTGCCTCGGAATCCATATCTAGCACAAGTAGTGGGTGGTACACTGGTACTCTGTGTGGGGGCTTGGAGTCCTTAGCTAGATCATGGAACAGCTGTGCAGCTGCTTTTGCACTCTGTGCTGCCCAGGTTCTCATTATGTGGGGGTAACAGACTGTGGACCCAGACAATGGCAAATAGACCAGTCCTGCCCATTCTGGGCATGCTCTCAGGCCCAGATCCACAAAGGTATTTAGGCTCCTAACTTCTATTGAAATCTATGGGAAATACCTTTGTGGATCTGGGTCTTGGTGTTCAATTTATTGCCAAGCCTATCCCTTCAAATCTAGCTCTCCCTGTGAAGTGGACCCATCCTGATTCCATGCTAATGAAGCCCTCTCCCCAGTGTGCTAGCTCTTCAGGAATAAGAGGAGGGAATAGGGTGACCAGATGTCCCGATTTTATAGGGACAGTCCCGATTTTTGGGTCTTTTTCTTATATAGGCTCCTATTACCCCCCACCCCCTGTCCCGATTTTTCACACTTGCTGTCTGGTCACCCTAGGAGAGAAAGCATAACAGGAGTTAATACAGCTCCTAGTGTCTACTAAATTTAATGCATGCTGGGAAAAGCATGTTGGGGAAAAAGTTACTGAAAGTGAGCAACCCTGCATAGAAGGAGGATTGGTAAGAATGAAGCAGACCCCAAGAAATGGCATTTTTTTAATTAAGTGAGCAATTACAGTTAAATCAGTTAGTGAATGTATTTAGTCAGTTTACTTTGTAAACTGTACTCCTTCAAATTAGTCTTGTTTTTTTCCTACTACCTGCACAAACAGTTGAAGAAGTGCATGTAGTTAAGGTTCCATAAACCAGAAGAGGGAGGAGGGAATTCACCATGAATATTCTGTTGTCCCAAAAGAGACTTAGTTTATAGCTGTACAAGAGAAATATGGTTATGAAATGTTGCAATATTTTATTAGGTTGAAATTCCCAAAACCAAAATTAAAACTTGGTATATTATACTGTACATGCATGATAGTTCTGAGCAGGCTGCTGTAGAATAGGTAAAGAATCAGTAACTCTGAGGCATGTGCCTGTGCTCATCTCTGCTATTAGGTATCAAGGGGAGAACAATGGGCCTGACTCCTCCTCCCTTCCCCCCTGCCAAATCTGTGGAAAGGAGAGAATCACCTTCATAGCATGTTTTTTCCTTCAGTGTACTCCAATGAAGTGCCTCCTTGTGAGATCCACAGGACTGGCTTTTCCCCAGGCATTGAAGGAGCCTTTCAAGGGTGAGGTTTCTAGGCACAGCCAGTGAACATGGAAACCAGAAAATCTATGCTGGAGTTGCTGCTAGTGGAACCAACAGTAACGGCCCTCCTTATTTACCATCCCACTCCAGAGGGGATAGGATGCAGGGGCCTGGGTCATTGGTCGAATGATTCTCAATGTAGGTGTACTGCTAGGTTGTGTCTCAGACCGATATGGAGGAGATGGCTTTTGGCCAGGATAGGCGACAGGCCAAGCAGCTCTGAACAAACTTTCCTATTTACCGAATCAGGTGATTTTAATGGCCACCTCCTTCTCCTTCTTTTTGTTGGCCCAAACTCATTCTCCTAGAGGGGATGACATGATAGTAGCTCTGTGAGTTCTATATCATGGAATGTGGAGTGCATGTCTACTTTAACAAATACCTGCTGAAAGATAGCATATAAACTATTCTAAAACCACAGCTGCCTGGATCTATTTTTCATAGTATTTTATCTATTTATGGGTTTTCTCACTCATTGCAGTAAGTGCACACCACCTTGAGCCAATTGTCTGGGTTAGGCAGAAGAAATCAGTAGCAGCTTTTATAAAGGGTTCTTCTTGCTATATGACCCTTTTTAAAACTTGGTCTCTAGCTCCTTCCTTCCTTCAGAAAGTGCCACAAGATGCAGAGAGAGAGAATTCAACATCAAGTAGTTTGATACTACTACCATACAGTATGTCAGCTATTTTTAACTATTATTCCATATTTCTTTGACTACATCACTCGTATCTGTCTGCAAATGAACAAGCTCTCCTGATCATACTTGAAAAATCACATTTTAGATGATGGGATCTATCTGGTAAATGAACAAACAAGGGAAAGGGAAGCCTTGTGAAAGTTCCCAAAACAACTCCTCCACTTTGCTATGTTTTCTACTGAGTGATTTGTTGGGTCACATGGAAAACTAGGCACCTAAATTTAAATTTTCAGTTCACGGGACTTTATACACACAAATCCCATTATCGAGTAATGGGATTTGGGTGTGTATCTCCAGTGCTCTGTTTTGAAATTTTACCCCCTGTGGGCTGAGCTGAATGTATAATGTGAACTAAAACTTAATGAATAGTGCTACTGTTGGCTTTATCCCCGGTCCTGTCATGGGATCTCTCTATGATTTCAGAACAGTGCTGGCAAGCCTAACAGCTTGACTCCCATTTCCACCTTGTTAAAATTATGTCTGAACAGTCCAAAATAGCTCCTTGTGCATACGTTTTTTTTAAAATTGGATCTTTCAAGTGGAAAAAAATTGTCAAAAGTGTTTAGTGTTTCATTGTTATTGTTTTAACCTGAGAGTTCCAGGGTAACTACTGTTAAATGTAGCAGCACTGCAGTGGGTGCGTTATACTCTGTGTTCCATGTGTGGAGAGGGTGGTGACTTTTTGTTTCATTCTTCTTTTATTACTAGCTTTCATTATTTATTCTCCTTAGTGTTTTCCAAACACTCAAGAAGGATGGTCTCTGCTCTGAGCAGCTCACTATCTAAGTTATAAACTGCTGCAGTGACCTTTTTTTTGCAGTTATAGCAGGCTCACAGTATTAGAAAAGAAAAACATCTGTTGGATAACAGTGTAGAATGTAGATGAAGAATGTATTAAGGGGTAAGGGAAAGAGTAACATTTTTATAATTGTTATGCAAGTTTGATATATTGGTATTGATTTCATTGCACTACAATACTCATAAGCCACAGTCATAAGAAAGGAAACACAGATCCTGATCCAGAACACAGAGTAGAAAACCTGTGTTTAGTTTTTGCATAAGCAGCTTTGTACACAGCTATTCTCTGGCGGTGTAAGAACGAGAGATGAGCCTTAACAAAAAGTCTAGTTCTAAGCACCCTCACACTTTAGGATCTGAGTTTTGCAAAGGGATAAACCAAAATCCCAGCCACAGACGCCCTGCAGTTTCTGATAAAGGGCCAATTTCTGCCACTTTTACTCTGAGTAGCACCTTTGGTACCAGAGACTCCCTTAGCACTCCTGAGCCGGAATTGGCTAGAGGACCCTTTCCATCCTGGAAGCTCTCTTGCTACAGAGACAGCTTAAACATCTCCAGGACCTCAGCTAAACCCATTCTTAGTGGAAGTTTTAGTTCTGCTCTTTTCTACTTTTTACAAATATGGGGGGAAAGGGGGAAAAAAACACTGCTGTCTTGTCCGGAGACTCAGAACTATCTCATAAGCAAACACGAAGAAAATAGCATCATAGATTCATTCAGGATGATTTAGAGCCTTTGATTCCAAAGTTCTCTTGGATCTTCCCATACTTCTATCCTCTAGGATGCCACGTGTGTCTCCTTCTAGGGGAGGTGTGTGTTCCCTGATGCTGCTACACCATTGCACTCATTCTTCCTCAAAGGATTCTTGTAGTCTAGTAATCATACCCTTTGGATGCAGAGAGTTATTCCAAGTCTCTGCATAAGCTTTGGATTGCTCTTGGAGGGGTGGAGCTCAGCCATTCACAGGTCCATGCTCTCCCTCTGTCTCTAGGAGGATCTACTGCAATTCTATAGCTATACTGCAGCAAACCTACAGACTGTTTATTCCCATTTTCTGTCTGACAGTGGCCTCAGAAAAGATATATTAGAACTGGGAAAGGTACAGAGAAGGGCAACAAAAATAATTGGGGTATGGAACAGGAGAGATTAAAAAGACTGGGACTGTTCAGCTTAGAAAAAAGATGGCTAAGGAGGGATATGATAGAGGCCAATAAAATCATAAATGGTATGGAGAAAGTGAATAGCGAAGTGTTATTTACCCCTGCACATAAAAACTTAAGACCAGTATGGATCAGACCAATGACCCATCTAGCCCGGTATCCTGTGTTCTAATAGTGGTTGGTGCCAGATGCATCAGAGTGAATGAAGAGAACAGGGCAATTATCGAGTGATCCATCCCCTGTGGTCCAGTTCCAGTTTCTGGTGGTGAAGAAATTAATAGGCAGCAGGTTTGAAACAAACAAAAGGGAGTACTACTTCATACAACACACAATCAACCTGTGAAACTCATTATCATGGGATATTGTGAAGGCCAAAAGCTATAAGTGGATTTAAAAAAGAATTAGATAAGTTCATGGAAGATAGGTCCATCAATGACTATTAGCCAAGGTAGTCAGAGACACAACCACATGCTCCAGGGGTCCCTGAACTTCCAACTGCCAGAAGCTGGGATTGGACGACAGGGGATGTATCTCTCGATAATTGCCTTGTTCTGTTCATTTCTTCTGAAGCATCTGGCACTGGCCACTGTCAGAAGACAGGATACTGGCCTAGATGGATCATTGATCTAACCCAGTATGGCCATTTTTATGTTCTTAGTATAAAATGCTTCAGAGGATGGTACAAGAAAATCCATAATAAAATAACTAGCCAATAAGGGAGGTTTCTGTCAATTTGTGGCTGGCTTATGCCTTAGATTATGAGGTTTGTATCTTTTATAATTTTTTCGTATCTCCTATAACTGTGTTTCTACAGCACCCATCTGCTGTTGATACTCTACAGAACATACCATATGCTATTTGCTTGATTGAAGATTGGTTGGAAGGAGAATGCAGTAGAGGGGGAAAAAAATCAGGAAAGGGTGGGGGGGGGGGGAGGGAGACATACACACACACACCCCGTGTTCACAGTATCAGTTAATAATGATTTTTGTTTATTTCCACCTACTGGAGTGTTTTGAGGTTTTTTCATAAATCTCTTCTCTCTTTATCCTCCATGCCAGTATGGTGGTGCTTAATTCTCTTAGATAATTTCTTCATGAACTGAACAGCCAAACCTCACCTCTTGCGGTATGAGGGTAATGAGGTCATCCCACGGAGCAAACCTGTCCAAAGCCCGAATAGTGTGAGTATTTCAGTATCCCTGCCAACTTGTAAAATCTCACACTGTTTGCATACCAAGCATATAGCAATTATTTATTTTTCCAATTTGCTAAAGACATACAATAGTCTGTTGGCTGCATTTTTGACTCAATCTTGTGAAAATTTATTGGTACTTTCCAATTCATTGGTGGGAAATTATTAAAAATAAATTAAATGAAATTACCTCCCACAATGCCCATTTACTGTGGCTTCAAAAGATGATCAGTTTCTACCATGATCATTTGCATGAAATCCCACAACAGTGAAAAATCCAATGAAAAATTGACACATGGAAGGGACCAGAATAAAAAGGAATAGTCGCCACAATTTGTTACCATCCAGCAGTTCTATGATCTACGTGAAAAGAATTTGTGGTCTCAGTGCTGTTCTACTAGGACACATGTCTATGTTATAAAAAACTATTTTTGGTTAGTGATGACCTTTCTGCAAATCTCATTGGTGAGGCTGCATGGAGACTGAACAACTTTCTCAATCCTTACCCACTGGTAGTCAGGACTGATGCACATTAGTGGCGAAATGTTGAGATGCCTGCTTTCCCCTGCCCACGTTGTATCTGTTTGGTAGATAAATATAGGACTTTAATCTTGTCTTCAGGATTATCAGTTTGACACATTTCAAAGTACTAAATTCACCTGGGACTAAGCTCAATATAATTTATGGTATAAGGCACATGATAAAACAATAATGAAAATCACCGTTGATACCCTATGTTCAAATTAGTGTTTGCCCATTCAATGAAACTAATTATATAAACAATGTTTTAACAGCAAAATGTTGGGAGCAAGGTAAAAACCACTGAGACCTGTGTATAAAATCCAGAGCATATTCGTACCCTCTATTCTTGTATACCATCATGTTAATTCTAAAAATGTATCTGCAGTTTTGAATTTCAGTTTGGTCAGACTCTACTGAGTTTTAACAATAACTCTTCAACCTCTCTTGTTCAATAAAAACAGCATTTTGTCCTCAATACAAGAGAAATGCAAACAAGAAAAATGCTAAGGTTGTGTTTAATCATCTGATTTTATTCTACAACACTGATACAATTCTGGGCTTCTCTCGCTTTGTGTCTAGTTATTGCAGGCAACCTCAGTATAATGTATGATTTATGTGGCAGATGCTGAAATATTTAACTTTTTCTTACCCTTTAAATCAAACTCTTGAACTTTTAAGGTAAGATCCTGGTCCCATTGAAGTCAACACTCCCATTGACATCAGTAGGCCAGGATTTTACCCTTCATGAATATCTTTAGGCCCCATGATGATGTGCAATGGTCCTAGAGAGACAATAAATTCAGCATGACCTATATATCATGGGAATTTTCCCAGTACTTTTGGTCTGTCTCTGAATATATAGTACTTTTTTGACCACAAGAAGGATGAAGTGTGAGACCTAAGTTTGCATTTGTTGGTTTATGTCACAATCTAATTGTGCTTCAGTATAAAAACTGGACTCACATGTGGTTTCTGTTCCTTACTTTGTCACTGACTCTTGTAACCTTGGGTAAGTCACTTAGGGCAAATTCTGAACCAGACTGGGCAAATGATAGAGGAGGGCACAAGGAACCACTTTCCAGTTGGGCACAATGGCAGCACCTGCACTCTCCAGCGCACAGGGACTGCTCTCGCCATATGTTCCCCGGAGAGTGACCCCATAAAATGTATGGGGGGAAGTGCAGGAGGGAAAGTGATAGGCTGTACTTTGCCCCCCACCCCACCCCTTTTACTGGCCAGCAAGGGTGATCAAACACAGTAGGGGAAAATACTATTTTCCTAAAGGAAAATAGGAAGGGACATGCTCACACTGCACATTGAGGAACTCTGGGGGGAATGCTGGCTGGCTAGTCAGAATTTCTCCAGGGACTCCTCTCATGATGATATGGTTCTATAACGTGGGGCTATGTCTAAATAGCATAATTGAGACATTAATCAGTAGTTTGGTTCAAGAGGGGAAACTCAAAAATTTTGATGGCAATCACCAAGCAAGATTGGTTATTTTGTATCTAATATTATACTTAAAAGAAAAAAAATATGATATCCCCCTCCTCTTTGCTCTCACCGCTCCCCTTTTTATATTCTGCCTTTCCTCTTGCTAGTGGAAGGGTTTTCAAATTTTTCCAGAGTGTGGCCCTCATGGACTATGTCCCTTCCCATTCAAAATGACATAACATCACTGTGGAAACTATATGACCATAGAAAACTAACATAAGGACAACCTGGAAAATATATATATATATTGCCGTCTTTTAATGCAGTTTAGCAGCTAGATGGAGGAAGGGGGGTCAGAATCATGTGATTAGATAGCTCTTCATAGATAACCACCAAGCGGACCGCAGATTACCAATGATTCACAGCCCACAACATGAGAATCAACATGAATATCTTGGTTTATCTTTTCTTCTGTCTCTTTCAGTGCCATTTCCCCCTCAATTTAATCTTCCAATATTTAATACTTTTTAGAAAAGTGGACTATCTTTTTCTCTAAAATACATTAAGTACATTTCTCGTTCCTCTTAGAGGAACTTATCTGTATTGTGTGTACAGCATAGTGTGAAATAGTCATGCCAGATATGAAGTGAGCATCCATACACTTACAGACCCATTCGTTTTATGATATAATTATGTACTGCAAGTTCCTTCCCCAGACATTATGGTGGCTTCTAGCAGACATATGACCCTGCAATCCTTACTCAGGCAAAACTCCAATTGATGTCAGTAAACTCATTGACCACAGTGAATCAACTGAGCCAACTTGTGCTCTCATTGTAAATACAGAGAAAGAAAAAGTACGTGAGGGCAGAATTTTGCCAATAGACTTTCATAAATATTAGGGCTTTATTTTCAGAGGTGATGAGCAGCCGCCTGCTTACATTGACTTCAATAGGATTTGATGGTGAAAATCAGACCTTAATTTCATGCTAATGGGAGTTTTACGTGAGTATATAATACAGGATTTGGTATTTATTTAAGGGACAGATTCAGCTCATGTTTAGAGAATCTTATTCCATTGATTTAAATCCAGTATCCACCAAACAAGGTATTACGTGGATTGAAGATGGTGGAATGTGACTGTAAATAAAACTAAAATCTTCCTGTTCTCACAATATATCTAGATAAGCTATTTAGTGTACTATAAAATCTAGAGGTACAGACTCCAAATGGAGTATTCTACAATATATCTCTACCACAAGAATTCTGTTCCTTCTGTGAATACTCTCATTGTTGTAATTAAAATGGTTGATACAGAATATTTTTACATTTAAAAAACAAACCAACCTTGACATTATTTTTAATGAAAGAAGGAAATGGAAAAAGCAACCTCTACAAACTAAGTGGCACTAATCAATGTGCAAAACTTATTTTGAAAACTAATAGGTAGTTTGGAGAGTTTAGAGTTATTCTCAGATTACAATAAAACTCAGATCAGACTAGAGGAAAGTTCAGATGTTATTGTTAGACTTTCTTTCAACTTTTTCTCATAAAATAAATTTGAAACTGCAGGTCTTCAGAAGAAAAGCTTCCAAGTCGCACATTCTGGGCTGTGTGAGATAAAATGGAGGTGGGAGGACAAGCCTTTTCAGTAGTGGGCACAGGCCATGTAAACAGATGTGGTTGCAATGAATGGGAGAGACTGAATAGCTGCATTGTTCCTCGCTTTCTGATCACACTGCACAAGGTCTCCTCAACACAAGTCATGCTGGCAGATGAAGGCTTAAAGCCTGGCTGCTATAGCTCAGACAACCAAACAGTATTTAAGTATTAAGTGCAACAGATATGGTTAACAGTAGACTTTACCACTCCAGAGCCACTTACAGAGGCATTGCTTGATGGCAAAAAAGAACAGCATTTACAAAACTTGCTACTGTGGGTTATGAAGTGCATTTAAAAGGGAACTGGTGTATAATATCAGGATAAATCTTTCTAATATAATTGTTACTCCTTTCGAATAATGTGAGACTCTTGTTATAGCAAATTCTTTTTTGGACTGTGTGTGTATTATAAAGGAGTTATAAATAGTAGGTTTAAATAGAGTTATGAATTTAATCTATTGCAATACTCTTACATTAAGGACATCCTTAAGAGACAGATTTGTCGTGAGGGATTGCTGTGTTCAAGGTTTCAGACTTTAAACTTTAACATATTTTGTTAAAGTTACATATACCACATACCTAATGAAATCTGCCTGACTGAGCTGTATGGATTAGATTCCACTGTTTTGTTACAACTTCATCTTGAAACTTTCATGCCACTGCTGAGGTACTGTACACATGTTCATTGATTTATTTCATAGGGAACAGTTATTGTTGAGCACTTGTAAAAGGTCACAGATACCAGCATTTGGAAGTTTGCCCAGGTTCTTTTTAAATAACCCCAGGGACACAGGGTTTTGTGATTTCTGAAGCCTTTTTTGGGAAGAGACAGGAATAGTGGTGCAGTTTCAGTTTAACAGTTTACAGTATCTTCATTTTCATTGAAAGAAAGGCAGCAACACTTTCTCTGGGCTACAATCAAATGAAATAGTTCTTCATAAATATATATTGCCAAGTTCTGCTGCTCAGCAGCATTCTTTTTTTCCTCATGTAGTGAAACAAATGTATCTCTAAGGGCTTGTCTATACTTACCGCGCTGGTTCGGCGGCAGGCAATTGAACTTCTGGGTTCGATTTATCGCGTCTTGTCTGGACACGATAAATCGAACCCAGAAGTGCTCGCCGTCGACTCCGGTACTCCTGCTCGGCGCGAGGAGTACGCGGAGTCGACGGGGGAGCCTGCCTGCCGCGTCTGGACCGCGGTAAGTTCGAACTAAGGTACGTCGACTTCAGCTACGTTATTCCCGTAGCTGAAGTTGCGTCCCTTAGTTCGAATTGGGGGGTTAGTGTGGACCAGGCCTAAGAAGTCTAGAGTTTGCAGCTGGGGCTGTTCTTCTAACATTATTTTCACTTTTCCAGTAAAGATGATGAATCTGTTTTATGGCATTTTTCTGCTGAATGAAACACACATAAATAGCTATATGAGGCCAGGGGGAGGGGGAGAGAGGAGAGTGTATGCCCTGTACATGCTAATCTGTGCTTCTACCATTATTTAAAAATAGAGTACAGTTCTTATATATGTAATGTTTCTCTGTGACACCCACTATATTAAGCCTATTTCATTTTCCATCCTCAAGATCTTTTCCTCTATTTTGCCAAACTGGTTACTTGGGCAAGTCAGTGTTAAAATAAACACAGTGGCAAGGAGCATGTTTTAAGCACATTGGTTGCAGATTCATCTTTTGCATTGTGTAGTTCTTCTCCAAATATATATGCATAGGCAGTGCTTAATGCAGTGGTAGAAAAGAACTGAGAATGTGCATACCCTCTTTCACGGTGGTATTTGCTTATTTATTCCTAGGTATGCTAGTAAAGCCTATGATGTGTGTGTGTGTGTGTGTGTGTGTGTGTGTGTGTGTGTGTGTGTGTGTGTGATATGATTCTGTCTTGGAACAACTTACAGTGAATAAATAAGGTGGCCTAATTTAATTTCTTGTTTGCTGCACACTATGACTTTGTCTCATGTCATTAATAGAGCTAATAGGATTTTGGCACAAAACCAAAGGAGGGAGGGAGAGGGAGATGAGCTGCAGAGAGAACTGCTGCCTTTCTTTACTCTAAAGTGATGTCAGGTCTATCAGCCTTCTCTTTAGTCCTCCCTGACAGGGCTCCAGGCATTTCTCTATACATGAATGTGTCTCATGCATTCATGAGCCTCTTTGACACCACAGCCTCTTTTGTTAAGAGCTAGATCACTGCTCTACCCTTCTCTCAACTGCCATATGGTGCAGTGGAAACAGGCTTACAAAGAGAGGGTGAGACAGAGAGAAGAAAGAAGTCAGACTACAGCAGATGAAATTGATTTATTTTCAGAGCTAAAGGGGCAAGTGAGTAAGGCTGGGGGGAAGGGGGAATGTCTTGGAATATAAAATCTTCCACAGAGCAGGCAACCAGGCTGTTCATATGACAGCCGTGCTGTGCTTGTTCTCCAAACACAGTACTTGAAAATAAGCATACACATTTTTGTTATCTTAGTAATGCTATCTGAGAATGACTTATTCTCCCCAGTAGCTTGACAGTGGACTCTTGCGAATTCATTTCATTCTGTATTTTTTTTTTAAAGAACAAAATCTATGTGGTTGCCATATGTGTATAATTGTCAAGTATCCATCTGACAACTTTAAGAGTTTCCAGGAAATCTCTCTCTCAAACATTAATTTTAAAGGGATACTGTCAATAGAAACATCAGGGTCTGTCCTCAGTTACAAGTGTAAATCCACTAAAGTCTGCTGAGTTACTTTAGATTTACACAGATAAGTGAGAGAAAATTTGGTCTGAAATATTGTAAACCAACAAATGTCTTTATCAGTGGTACTAAGAATACCTGATTAAAACTGAACATTTTAAAAAGCTAATGTACTTCTCCGTATTTCTGCTCTTTGTTCCTTTTTGTACTTCATTCATGTTGGAAAATGAAAATAAATGATGTTAGCTTCCCTTTTGCCTACAATCAGTTTCATTTTCAGGCTTTCAGAGCTACAGTCAATGCAGGGGAAAACATATTTGTTTAAAAGCCAATGCAGTTCCTGGGGAATTTAGTTTTGGACTTAGTTAAACTTTAAACTTGGTTCACCTGTGACAATGTAGGTCAGTAACAGATGAAGTTGATGCTGATTGTGGTTTAGCAGCATGTGTAGAGAAGGAGAAACTTTTCAGCACTTATTGTGGAAAACATATTATTAGAGCTGATTGAAAAGTAGAATTTCTGTCCCATGGGAAATTCTTATATTTGGAAATTTGTTTTCATCCTGAATTGAGACAAAATGTCAAAATATCAATTTTTTTCATGGGAAGGAATGTTAAAAAAATCTATTTGGAAATGATAAAATGTTTTGTTTCAGCTCGTCTTGATGGTAATCTGTGTCCCTCTGACCTACTGAGGTGTGTCATGGGAATTGTAGTTCAGGTATTTCGTGCCCTCATTGTTCTCTATGACCTGGGTCCTCTGGCTGGGCTACATCTCCCATTACACACCATGGTCGTTTGGCTCCCATGAGCCACCGCTCTGGTTCTACCAGATTATTGTGGTGTCATAGGTGATGTAGTCTAGCCAGGGTGCCTGACCCATAGAGGAAAATGAGGGCATGTGATACCCAAACTACAGCTTTCTTGAGGCACTGTGGCAACTCAAGCAGACACAGATTAATGTAGAACTAACCTAAAACAAAACATTTTGATTTGGTTGAACAAACCAAAATGTTTTGCTTCAGGTCAACCTGTTGGGGAAAAAAATTGGAAAAGTCAACAAAATAAAAAGTTTTCCCTTTTGATAAAAAATTCCTGACTAGCCCTAATTATTATGCACTGTAAATGGCCTCCTGTATGCAGCCTATAACAGCCTGGGTAAACTTTGCAGACTTTAACCATTGATTCTGAAATGGTGCTGAACACATTCTGTTGTTTTGTTATGGAACTGGTTCTTCTCCTTTAAGTTTAAGGACAAGCATGGTGGGCTTAAAGGAGAGGGGAGAAACAGATAGTAATTTAAAGAAAAAAATGAAATATAACCACTGCAGCTGCTACTAGGGAAGGAGAGGGACCTGGAGTTTGGTACTGGTCTTGGGGACTAGAGGGCTGTATCACACCCAGTTATCTGAGGTGGGATCAGGTCTTCAGCCCTGCTCACAATTACATTTCTGAGCTATCAGCTGGTACTGTGAACAGCAGGGAACAGAGCCCCCTTTCCCTACTCTTTGCTCAGTGTGGTCTGGGTGTTTTGTAGCCACCATGCATCAGCCCCAGATTGGGAGGTCACCTTTAGAATTTGGCCTGTACAGTAAAGCCACAGTTTCACATTGGACCATGTAGCTCCAAGGAGCTCTGTAACACACTGTGCAATGAAACAGGATGTGTCCCTAACTTTTTCCAATAGCCAGAGCAGACTAAGCAATGCCAGTCTTGCTTCTTTTGGCTCAGTTACAAAAAGACTTTTGGACAAGAGGCAGCAAAGCTTGTTTTAAATCAGTGATTGTGTTACACATAATCCTCATGGAAAGCATGTGCATGGGATCATGTTTCCCCATTTATGCACGTGTTAGCCCTTAAGAAAAATAGAATGAGATGAATAAAACCACATCAGCTCAGCTAATTTGAGATTTTTCCATTGAGTCATTCAAGTTTTGTATCTTAACTTATCTGTATAGTCACATCTAATCTTTTTTACAAAAACAAAACAAAACAAAAATAAAACCCACAGAACAATTTTGTGCATTTCTGGAGGTGGCACCAGAGTTATTGTTTGAAAGCAGATAATTTTTCCCGACCTATTGTTTTTTAGTTTTCTTTTTTGCCTTTGTCCTGTCTCCCCAAACTAGTGATGAGCCACATTGTAAAATGAAGAGCCATTGCAATTACCGATGCTTGTTTCTGACCTTTGGTTAAATTCTGACCCTTCTTATGCAGAATTTGCCCTTAGTTAATGGTAATTACAATAAAAAAGCCAATACAAGTCTATGGCAAAAGAACAGGACGTTGGTTAATGTTTCTTTCATTTTTCTTTATTTTCACTCACTTCTCTGCTTTTGGGATTTCAGCTGGAAGTGTAAGTACCAAATACTGCAAGAGAGTCTGTTCATATAATATTTTCAACACAAAGGAATGAAGATGTAACGGACATTAACTAAGAAAACCTGTTCTCTCAAAAATTTCAGCTCAATTACTAGTCCAACAGATCTTTGATTATGCTTCAGATAAGCATCCAAACAAAACTGTGATGTGATTCATTCATTGCTAGTGTCAGCAGAGTTCTTTATTTTTAGATTAACTATTTTTACCTTTTTAAAAAAAAAATTAAATCATAGCCATGGGCTTAATCCTGCTGAACACTCTGGCCATGATTCAACAAGGTTTAAAATTTAAACGTGTTTTAAGACTTTAGCTCAGTGGTGGGCAACCTAACCCTAACCTGCGCCGCTTCCTGCATCTCCCATTGGCTTGGAACGGTGAACAGAGGCCACTGGGAGCTGCGGGCAACCGTGCAAATGTAAACAAATGCTCTGGCGGCCTGCCAGCGGATTACCTTGATGGGCCCGTGTGCGGCCTGCAGGCCGCAGGTTGCCCACCGCCGCTTTAGCTGGATTGATGCCAGAGTGCTCAACATCTTGCAGGATGTTGAGTAAACAGTTTGCACAGTATCATATTGATTACAAGATACAAACACTAACTAGTGTATTGAAATGTTTCAAAAAGGGACAACACAATGTTTTCTACAATCTGATTTTCATGGTGACACAACATAATAGAGACAAGGAAACAAATTCCACTGCCTTTCGGGGTCTTCTCTGGGCATTTGGTTGTGATTACCCCAATATTATATTTTGGGGACCATCCAGTAAAAGCCACTGTACTCTAGTCCAATAAGACTTTCTCAGAGGAGAAGGCAGCTAAATTTCCAACCCCCGAAAAGGCAGAAAAGAAAGAGCAAGAAAACATTCCCACTCTTGATCCAGCCACCTGCTAACTGAGAGTGGAACAGTTGCTCCCAATAAGGTTTAGTGGGTGGTTGTCTTGGGAATCCCACTTTGCTAACCTTTTCAAATCAATGATAATTGCATGTGTAGAGGGAGGAAAGTTTGCTTCACACTTTAAAGGAGGTGGTGGTTGGTGAAGATGCTTTTTATGGTACTGGAAAGGGTAGGCTGTGTTAGCTACATCCGCCCAGATTCACTGAGCTTGGAGGGGAATTGGACTAATGTTTGTGGTTCCACGAGAATATTGAATCTATCTTGATTTTCAGTGGATTCAGATTTTTAGGAAATCCTTTTACGCAGCTTTAGCAGATACATGCTCAGACATCTTAATTCATGTCCTCATGTAGTTTAGCAATGATATAATGCCAACATATGTTACTGCAATGATTTATCCTTCATATTGTCTTGGCAGTGTGTAAGATCCTGAAGACATGACCATATCATATGGGTCTTGTCTTTGTGGATAAAAGCCCTATTGAGTTCAGTAGGAGCAGGCTTAGGTACATAGTTAATCTGGGACCTTTGGCTAAAACTTCTTTTGTGGAAAGGTGTACTTTTTGAAGTTTGGATTAAATGTTATTTGTAGTACAGCATATGGTAACTAATCTATGAACGCGTGTTGTTCAACTGAAATAACTAGTAATTTAAATCTAGTGTAGATCATAGGTATAGGCCTGTTTTATATTTGACCATCCTGTCAGTTTGAGTGTGGCCCAATACGCTATAACTTATGGAAAGGGTGATTCACTGCCATGAAGGGCTGAGTTGTGGCTAATTTATCAGAGAAGCCTTCAAAGGCTTTGACTAGCAATACCTGAACAAAGTCTATTTAAAAAGACATTTGTTGGGAAGTATCAAGTTGGTTTTACATTGCTCTGAAGATTTTATGGCACTGTTTAGGGAGAGTGCCTAATGCTATATGTTGTCGCATCTTCTGATCTGAATTAAGGTGGCAAGATCTCAGGCAATATCTGTGTATTGTTGAGTAAGCTAAGCTGTCATGTCCTTGGAGATAGATCTGAAGGAATCTATGCCAGAGTCTGACTCTGGTTAATCACATGGTCAATACTGAATGCCTCTTTAGATTTCATACACAGGATTTCCAACAGGAGTATATTGCCAACTGCCATCTTGAAGGAAAGACAGCAGTTTGTTAAACCAAGTGGAAACTAAGCATCTAAATTAAATCAGCAGGTGTAACATTTAAAAATTGTGTGCTACATTAGTGGCCAGAGGATTGCTAGAGAATCAAGCCTGTAGCGTCCTTTTAGACTTATTTACATATGTATGGCTATTTACAGAGCTTCTGCCCTGAGGACCTTGCAACTTAAGTTTAGATACTTAGGTGAGCAATGACTATAAAAATAGGGAGAAGGAGAAGGGAGGAAGGGATTATGATAATAAGATCACATGGTTGCATTGATAAATAAAGCATACCTCTTATAGGCTACAGACTCTCATGTTTCATATTAGCCAGCGAGGTACCTGCATGAGACATCAATGCAAGGACTATGTTTAGCACGATGAAGGGCCACAATTTCAAAGCAATTCAACACCCGAAGTGGAAGTAATTCTTTGAAATGACCTTGCAATTATCATTACACTATATCATACTATAGTTGGTCTTCCTTTGGGATGGGATCCCCTTAAACAACTACTTTTAATCAAACATTCCTCACACCACATGCTGAAAATTAAGGGATTTCTTCCCCACTTAGTGACCTGTATGCCTTGTTCCCAGAAGTACTCGCTAACAATCAAACACATGTCTGGTACTCCTGGTGATGTTAACTTTCAATAACCCAACCCCCAACGTATGAGCTTTGAAAATCTTTAAATCTCCTTCTGCAATTTACTGTTGTATTTAACTATCACCTACCATCTGCCTGAATTGCAAGGGATACCACTTTTTAAATCATATTTATTCTGATTGAGGATTCAGGGAGAGTCAGAAGAGGAGCATAAGGGGGCAATATAATCTAAGCATATTGTTTCCACTCATAAAATTGAATCTTTTGGAGGAATCCAAAAGGGGTGAACCTGCTACAAATGTCATATATATATTGCGACATATATCTACATGTAAAATTCATGCTGTCTGTGCAATTTTGGAAGGCATATATTCTGTTAATAAAACAGTGGAGTCCTACTGGCTAAGATTTTAAAAATAGGTATCATGGGTTAGGCACTTGAGTCCATATTCAGATACCTGCTCCAGGGGGTGGGGCAGGGGTGTTATTGGGAAATTGAATCATGAGTCTACCCAATTTAGGCTGAACATTTTTCACCTTTTAGTTATACAATTTTAGACCGAATTATTGTCACTTATAATATCTGAACATATATCTATGCCATACATTAATAACAGACAAGACAGAATAAGTAAATGGGCCCAAATTACTGCATTTCAGGACAGTGGGAAATTCTTCCCCTTCCAAAATAGTCATTGCCTCCTCTGATCTCCTGGTCTGGTCCTTCAATCCCATTCTTCAATTTCTGGTCTGGTGTTTCTCCAATTTGAGCCTTGTTCACTTGAGTCTTTTTATATATTTCCACATTCCAGATTAGTTAACCTTTCTCCAATCTTCTTTTAGCACATTAGACTTTTTTTTTTGAAAGCCATACATTACACATGTGCAAGCTCAGTTTATCCAACTGTGCTTTTTTAATTTTTGCTATTTATGTGTGTTTTATATTATATGGTTAGGTACCAACCTGCTACTGGGTTTTCCCAGTAAAAGGCTTCGTGTGGTTACACGTTTGTGTGTTTGTACCTTGAAACTTCCAGTACAACAGGTTACCTTTCTTCTGTCAACAATAACATGATTTTAAGCAGATCAGCAATTCTATGTAAAAGAAGAATTGGCAAACCCACACTTATGCCAGCAAGGTCTTGGCCTAAATGTTACCTCCCATTCACTATTCATAATTACATATTATTAAAATATAGCTAACACCGTTTTTACCTTTACCATTTAATAATTCTGCATTTTTATGTTTCAATATAATATTCAGTATGTATATATCATCATACCCCCTTACCTCTCTCCCCTCCCCCAATAGATAATGGATAACATAATGTCTTTAATGTCAACTTTTCTTATCTTCTTTAAATATTGGTTTTCAAAGGCCTTTTTCAGTCAAAATCTAGTTTTGTTTGTGACTCATTACAGAGAAAACTTCATTAGAAATTTTTCTGAGTGTGCATGTTCAGGGGTGTCTCAATTTTTGGGCCTTGATATTTAGTTGCTTTTAATGATACCCCAATACACCTAAATACAAAAAGTGGCCTGATTTTCAAAAGCACCGAACAGAGAGACGTTTTATAAGATATAAAAATTTATTAAACACTTACATTCCTTCAATGTATGACAATTTGGCAGCAGCTCTATAGCATGAAATACATACTTTTGATTGTGTAAGAGTCTGCCATAGGGGAAGGAAACTAGGGGTTGTGCATTATAAAAATTGTTTACCCCAGTGGGTGCTGCTGGGTGCTCAGCACTTTGAAAAATCAGACTGCTTGTTTAGATACCTAAATATGGATTTACACGCCCCTTTTAGGCACCCATTTGTATAATTGTGGACACAATTCTGACAAGGACTAACTGCAATGAACCAATGTAATAATTTCAAGTGCAATTAAAAGGAAACATTGTTTCTTGTTTAGGAATAGTGCCGAATGCATATAATTGAACATACATGATCGTGAATAAGCATTTTGGGAAGAAAAAAGATGTCTGAAATGCTTTTGATGCCAAATGCCCCAATCTTAATATACTGTTGTCTAATTACTTTCCATCCAGTTTTATTAGTCACATAGCATCACATAGCACTGATTTCTCACTAGCTGAAAGTATATTTTGCTCAGTAGTCACATTTTATCTGCTAAGGATTTCTATTTATCTGTGAGACTGTAGATGGTTGTTCTTTCATCTGTAGGCCCTGATCTTCCCTTATACCTGCTTAAGCTTAAGCACAAGCAGTTCAATTTAACCCCAAGTTAAGCTCAGGTCAGTGGTACAGAGCTCTGCAGCGTTGGTGAAACTGATATCTGAGTCCATAAACAAACACAACATCAAGTAGTAGACCCAGCATTTGCATTAATAGCTAAAAAAATTGAACAAACACCCACCCCCCTTCATTATTGAACACAGTGCAATCGTCTCACCCAACCTTAGAACAGAAACACATTTCTTTGGGTAGCCCAGCACATGAACATATTGAGGAGTCCCTACAGCCACATAAATAGAATAGAATAGAAAAGCTGTGGCTAATGAGAAGCAGGATATTATCCAGTTGGTCACTTTTATGGGTCCATATGCCTTCTAATGTTAAAACTGGCTCATGCAGCAATGTAATTCACACAAGTAAGCAAACATTGAACCACCCACCTTCCTGTCCCTGACTCTTCCTCCCCCATCTCTCAAAGGAATTTTGGAGAGAAAAAAGACTTACATTTACTAGAATTTAGCTTCTGGCAAGAAACACTATAAGGAATTCATTTCCTGGCCCATAATTTACATGTCCAGTCCTCTCTCCCTGTTCCCCGCCCCCACCCTCCCCCACCTTCCTCATCCAAGCTGTCTTATATCTGTAGCATTCAGCCACAGTTTCCTGCCTTATGTTTGCTTTCAATTTTCATATCCATGGGAATGGAATTTGCGCCTCAGTATCAAGGGCCTATCCCTCCTGCTGCTGCCACCATCTTAGACTTAGGCCAGAGATGCCAGACTTAATTAAATGATGCTGAATCATCATACAAATGACAGCTATTAAATTCTAGAAGAGCCAGTCCAAGAAGAAATCTCTTCCTGCCCTTTTTCTTCTTTTGTGTGTGTGTGTGCGTGTGTGTGTGTGTGTGCTAACTAGTACCTTACAAGAGAAATTCATTTAAAATTTTAAATATTTAACCTAAAGCTTAGGTTTTGATTTACTCTGGGGAAGACTTGGGGTGACTGGGGGAGGGAAGAGAGCAAAACTGTTATGTCCCTCTCTCTCATTCAGAGGCTGTCTGTTTTACTATCTTTGCTGCTGCTCTGGGCAGCTCTGCTACTTTGATCTTCTTAGAAATAAGCTCATAACAAAAAACACCTCACTGAGTAACACTTCAAAGAGATGGATTCCTGCAAACAGTTCTATTGTTGGGGTGGAGGAATGGAAATTGCAAGGCATAACAATAAATAAAACAATAAATAAAATGTGTGCTCACCTCCATGAGTAAAGCTCAGATTTCCAGCGCTCTGTACTTTATCATGCATTTGCCTGAATAATGAAGTAGGAAGAAATGTGTTTGATTAGAATGTATATGTCTCTTGCTAGTTTGAAGGAAGATCTTCCAGAACTTGTATCTACTGGGATGGGTAGGCTTCCTGCACTCTTCCTCTCCTGCCACATATAGGGTGAAATAATCCTGCCCTCACTGAAGTCAATGGGAGTTCTGTACTTGACTTCAGTGGGGCCAGGAGTTCACCCAGAGTCCGTTTCTAGGGTGATGTTGGTGGGGGGACCCCCCCCTCCCAGACCCACAAGAGTGAGTCTTCGTAATAGCACATTATTAAGGTGTATGGAACAATTAACACCGCTTATACGAGAGATGAACAAAATAGTCATAACTAAACATTTGACACATTTAATCACATATTGTAAAATTCTTGTATTCAGAATTATTTTTTCATTTCTTCAGTCAGTAATTCCTGGTGTGCTGATCTCTTGAACTGCTAATAATATAAATAAATTTACAATTTGCAACATATTTCATACATAAATATCTTATAATAGGGTTTCATGACTAATTAATGTAACGTAACTTATCAACACAGTGTATATTTGATTGTGAAATCAGCAATGTGTGCTGGGCTGGTTTAGTTACATAAGTGTCTACTGTGGGAACACAAAAAGCACCTTGTGACCTAGATAATTAACCCATACTGTGAACATTGTGAATTTCACTTTTACAAATGAATTCATTTTCAATGAATTAGCTTAGCTAAAATTTTGTTTTGAATGAATTTTCACTGCAGTATAGCTTCTGCCATTAAATGTTTGTGGAAATAAATGTGAAAAGGTCACAGCCATGGTTGAACTGAAGTTTGCTTTTTAATGTCAACAAAGTTTTCTCATTATTCAATCATCTCTACATACATATTTGCTAATGTCAGTGAGAGGACTGATATATCTGCAAAGTATCGCTGAGAAATGCAAAGTGTTGCTGTACAGTACAGTACCTGACTTGACAAATTGGTGCAGTCAAATATAATCATAGAATCATAGAATATTAGGGTTGGAAGGGACCTCAGGAGATCATCTAGTCCAACCCCCTGCTCAAAGCGGGACCAATCCCCAACTAAATCTCCAAATGGCCCCCTCAAGGATTGAACTCACAACCCTTGGTTTAGCAGGCCAATGCTCAAACCACTGAGCATTAAAAAAACAAAAAGCAAGGAAAATTCAGAATATACCCAACTGATACCTGGATCCATGAATTCTATGCATTTGAGGAGTGTAGGATAGATAATGAGCTGTTAACAAATTTAGATGTGGCAAATGTGTGTGTTTATAGCACCTCAGGATAAAGTAGGTGATTAAGGAACAGATTAGGTTTTTGTCTGATGAGATGTGCTCCTCTCTGGCTGGTCCTTCTGCTGCTAAGGCCTGGCCTATGCCAGGAATTTACTACTGTGTAGCTACATCTCTCAGGGGCTGAAAAATCTACACCCCTGAGAAACAGAGCGACAGATCCAACTCTTAGTGTTAACCAGCGCTAGGTCAATTGAAGAATTCTTCTGCTGCCCTAGCTACTGCCTCTTGGGGAGGTGGATTACCTACGTGGATGGGAAAAGCCCTTCCGTTGGCATTGGTAGCGGCTACACTGAAGCGTTACAGTGGCACAGTTGCAGCAGTACAGCTGCACCACTGCACTATTTTAAGTGTAGACAAGTCCTAAAATCTTTTTGTTTCTCTGACAGCTGAGGGGTCAACAGATCAGCCAGTGTGCCAGTTTCCAGTCAAAATATAGGAAAGTTTCCCTCTGTAAACTGGAAAATGTGGTGGCAAAGTTCTGTGATTAACCCCAAGGTCAGAGAGACAAAGACAGTAGTGTACAATGCAGGTATATTGAGTTTACCCACTTCTCATTTAGGGTTATCGAGTTTAGTTTGTTACCCACTTTTTTTTTTTTAAACCACTACATCACTGGGTTAAGGCAACCAGTGTAGTGACCGAGATACTCAACTGAGTAGGTGAAATTCACAAGGCAGTGTTATTTCAGATAAAAGTAACAAACTGTTCATATCCTCCGCTGGACTCTATTTTTGATGTATTGGCATCTGTACAAGAAAACTATCATTACAAGCCACAGATCTGTTTCCCAATCCTCCTCTTAAACTATTGAAAAGAGCCATGGGGAGAGCATAAAGGTTTGGTTCAAAAACTGATGAAAACTGACTCATTTTAATATAAATGTGATCTACAAAATGGATTTTAGAGGAACTGTGGCAAAAGCCTCATGTTTCCCACTAATGTTCAGTAACTGATCTTTCGCGACAGCAGATAGGCATAATAGAATGAGGATTTTCAATGCACTGGAGATATGTTTCCAAAACAATCCAAAAAAATCACAAAACACACAATGTGCATAACAAAAAGCCATAATCTTACACAGCAGAGTCAATCCTCTGTTTTTCTGTCAATGCAATCTCCAGGACTGGTGAGCAGCTACACAGCATACTGTATCACCCCTCATGTAATACAGTTTCAGGCTTGATCTACACACATTGTTGCACCAGTTTAATTAAAGGTATGATTTTATACCGATTTAGTTAAACAAGTGCAACCAATTTAGTTAAACAAGTACCCTTTTGCATTGGTTTCATCTGGTTCAATTGGTTTTGCTTGTCTCAGAAAATTTATATCATCATGATACATGCCAAAGGGATGTATCCTCCTAGCAGATTGAGCACCACATGCATGGATCTCTGGCAAGGTCCCTATGATGGTCTGGCTAGATATTTAGTTTATGCCCGTCCCTGGTGATTTTATCATGCCACCAAGGCTTTTGGCGACCACATGATTCCTTGCAGCATTCCTTGATATACCCACTTTGGAATTCGTTGGCCTTCCTTCCTAATAATATAGATGTATCAAGAAATCTACTGAAAGCAAACCAGTGCTAATGGAGGCAGTTGCTGAGTTCAGTTTTGAATAATCTCATTTTAATCTTGTCCAACCATTTCATATGGAGCAGCTGATGAAGACGAAGAATCAAAAATGTCAGTCTGGTATTCTTCAGCTTTCCTCAGCACCCTCATTTTGCTGCTATACAATAGAGTTGGTATTACTAGACTTCTATAGATCCACAGCTTCATAGCAAGCTTGATGTCATGACTCGTGACATCCCCGCAGAGGCCATTGAAGTTCCCCAACCATGGCAGCGGCTGTTGTCACATGAATGTCCACATCTTTCAAGCATCCTCCAGCACTTTCTATGACACTTCCCAAGTATTTGACAGTTACCACCTGATCAATGTCCTATCTAGACCGGCTAATACTGAGCTGGTTGTAATTTGGAGCAAGAGGCTGCTTGGTGGTAATGGCCAGGACTTACTTTTATCTGGATTAGTAACCAGACCAATGTATGTTGCTTCTTGCCCTACCACTTCAGCTGTGGCTCTTCACCAAAATGAGCCAACACTACATTATCAGTGTACTAAAAATGTTGAAATAAGTTTTCAGCTCAACGTCATCAACAGCTGCCTCCTCAACTTATCCATCAACCAATCAATGCAGATATTGAACAACAATGGTAACAGATCTGAGCCTTGCCAAACTTCTGTGGAGATTGGAAAACATGCTGTGTATCTGCCATTGACTGAAATGTTCCATTATAGAGTTCTTCTATCAATGACAATACTTTCCCAGAGATGTAGAGTGGCCTCATCAGATCCCACAAACTTGCTTGATACACTCAAGGACCCGAAGAAAGTTATTAAAAAGTGCTGTGCATGGCTTATTACATTCAGCAAACTTCTCAAAAATCTATCTCAAAGTAAAGATCTAGTTGAGAGTGGAATGACCTGGTCTACAACTGCACTTATAGTATCCTGGCCTTTGCCGTGAAGTGATTCACAGATTCGAGACATTAACATTGCGGCAAAGACTTTCCTTGGGTGTGACAACAGTGTAATACCTCTGTAGTTGCTACACTCAGCCTTATCATCCTTTTTGAACAAAGATAGAATAACACCATTCTTTCAGTCATTGGAAAAGTTGTTAGTAAATTTATAGTCACTGTCTACACTGATCTAACTAATTTTAAATCAATATAAGACTGTTCACAAAACGGTTTGCTTAGATTTAACTACATCCATTTTTAACCCAATTTAACTAAAACCTGTGCAATGATGTGTGTAAACAAGCCTTTCGTGGTGAACTTAGATTGGAAAAATGTAGGCGTCTTCAAAGTGAGGGGTTTTGAGGCTTAGGGAGGCAACTGGGGGATCAAATCATGAGTGCCTACTGAATAGAAACAGTGTCAATCATAACTGGGGCCTAACCTTCAAATCATCATTTCCTGAAAAGGTTTCAAGTAACAGTTATACTCAATGGGGCCAACCTGTGGGGATCAGGCAAACCTCTTTCTTTTTGTTTGTTTCTTTCTTTATTGGAGTCTCTGGATGCTATATTAATGCTTCTTCTTGAGGCTAGGTGGTGTTTCCCATCTTTTCACAGATTACAGTATGCAAGTGTTACATAACAGAACACTTTTCAGACGCTGTTTTTGTTAATTTTTTGCAGACAATATGAACAGCATTAGTTAGTACAACAGTGTTACCTGAAATGGTTTTCAACAGGCAATTCTGCAAACATTTTCAGGAAAAAGTCAATGTCATTATGTTAAAGGGCCCTTTGAATGTCCATTTCTCCCCAGGAATAATGGTTATGAAAGTGGTGCTCCCAGAAACTAGTTCCCAGTATTGGCTCTCTCCAACGGGCTATCTGGCAACATTCCCTCCCATCAATACCACCTTATAGGTGATAACCTGTGAGTATAGAGGGCATAATCAAGTGAATCAGGTGACTCATTCCAATCCTATAGCACAATATAATATTTCAGATACTGTCTTTACCCTTAGATGGAACTTGGATCCTCCATTCACATTTTATATTCATTTATTCCCAATTGCTAAGTAATTCTTTTCTTCATCTTTCTTTCTTCTGACACATTAATCCTGCTGACATTTTACTGTAGTTAATGAAAAACTGTTCTGCCTTTTAGTTGTTCGCTCTTCCTTTCCTAGCACTGAGGCAATGGGTGCTAGTTTACTTTGTAAAATTTGAAAATGTTCTTTTGTTCTTCTCTCGTGATGAATACACATATATTAACAGGGCTCAAACCAAGAGCAATAATGACAGTCTTATAAACATGATTACTAGCTAAGAGACAAGTGCAGACACCCGGGTATTATTTTCAGCTCAGAACCTGGAAGCAATTTCCATATTTTATAGACAAAAACATGACACCTAAGTCTATGAGAGACACTTGTGGAAAACTACAGCTGATCCGATATCTTCAGAAACATACTTCTAAATAAAACACTATTTTGGGGCTATCTAAAAACTCTCTGCTGTGAGGTTACTTCATTAATTCCAAATCCCCTGAAGTCCATCATGTACTTAAAACATGCAAATACTTTTAACAAGTAAGAGCCCTGGCTCCCAAGAGCCACAGTAGAGAGAACATAAATACAATAAACTATGTTAAGCTAGTGCTCAGGGTCTAACCTAATTAACACTGGGGGAAAAAAAAAACCCAGACAAGAAAGGTTCCTCAATCTGTGCTTTAATGCAGCATTAACCAGCATTTAAGGTGGGTGTCTGCCTGCACTCAACAGAGGAGAGTGGCTGTTTGCCTATATTAATGGATGGGTGATGAGGAGGGTTGTCTGCTTGTTCTAGGGAAGAGACATGCTCACTTCAGCCTGTGCTTGTAACATACTATTCAGGCCTGTCACCCAAGCAGCCCATTCCTGAAGAGCCTTGTAACTCTGCATAAAAATTCAGGATGGATGTGTGTCAGATAGGGTTACCATACGTCTGGTTTTTCCCGGACATGTTGGGCTTTTTGGTAATCAAACCCCCGTCCGGGGGGAATTACCAAAAAGCCGAACATGTCCGGGAAAATACCGGCCGGGCACTTCCCCTCCCGCGGCTGCTCTGCTCCTCCCCTGACTCTTCAGCTCTGTTTAAGAGCCGAGCTGCCTGAGCGCTCCGGCTTCGGGCAGCCCCCTTGCCTCCGGACCCCAGCCGCCGGCTGGGCACTTCCCCTCCCGGGCTCCAGCTGCTCTGCTCCGGCGGCGCAGGGTCCAGAGGCATGGGGGCTGCCCGAAGCCGGTAGCGCTCGGGCAGCTCGGCTCTTAAACAGAGCCGAAGAGTCAGGGGAGGAGCACAGCAGCCGCAGCCCGAGAGGGGAAGTGCCCGGCCGGGGGCGCAGGGTCCGGAGGCATGGGGGCTGCCCGAAGCCCGAGCGCTACCGGCTTCACGGTTTGCCGGGCAGCCTCCAGACCCTGCGTCCCCGGCTGGCGCTTCCCCTCCCGGGCTCCAGCTGCGCTGGGGAAGCGCCGGCCAGGGGCGCAGGGTCTGGGGGCTGCCCGGCAAACCGTGAAGCCGGTAGCGCTCGGGCAGCCCTTTTCGCATGTCTGGGAGGGAGGAGGGGGAGTTAGGGCGGGGACTTTGGGGAAGGGGCGGGGAAGGGGTGGAGTTGGGTGGGGAAGGGGCAGAGTTGGGGCGGGGCTGGGGGTGGGAAAGGGGTGGGGCCAGGGCCCCGTGGAGTGTCCTCTTTTTTTATTTTTTGAGTATGGTAACCCTAGTGTCAGACCTGCACTTGTCCAACACTTACTGCAATAACAAACTGGGGAAACTAACACATGACCTTTAAATCCATATGTGGAGAAACAGTCTGGCTCTGCACCAGCTACTCGGCCCATTAGCCTTCTTTCTTTCTGTACCTTAGTTTAGCCAAAATCTGAACAGGAAGCATCAGCTGCTCAGCAAACCAGCTGCAGATGGGGAGTCTATTTGTTTCTGGACTTAGCTTGTATGAAATAGCTGTACTAATGCAAGCTCCTTTCCTGCTGCTGACCCATACAGGATCATTCTCAGGTGCAATACATTTGCTCCCCTATGTCTATTTGCCCCCAAGTGTACTCCCTTTGAGAATTGCATTGTGAATGCATTTTTCTTTGCCGTGCTACTCTCACTTCTTGCATCAACAAGACACTTGTGCGGCCTTCTTAAAATGTGCCGTGGTTACAAATACAATTTGTGCAACAACCTGATTTAAAGGTTCAGTGCTTTGAAAACATGGTCCATTCTGTCTGTCAGCAGCTCCTTTAAAATATAATATGTTGGTTTTTATAATTCAATGGTTCTTAGAAGTGTCTGTTATTTTTTGACCCATTTACACTATAATACCAAATTTCAGTGAGGGACTCATTTGCAACATGGGAGTTTGATATATTTAAAAGACAGTTCTAGTATTCTAATCCCAAATTAAGCTCAAAGAACTGGATTTTCTTTTCACTTCCCATGACTGTACAGTAGCATGGCTCCATTGACTTCAGTGAAATTACTCCTGGATTTACCTTGATATGAATAGAGAAGCTAGCCCTATGGCTTTAAAACACAGTCTGCAAACACAGCTGAAATGTGGCTTGATTCTCATAAGAAAGCAGAACTCTATTTCAGCTTTTTAATTGGGTTTCCTTTGGTACCAGAGATGGGTCCTTTAGCACGACAGTTAGGCATATGATTTTAAGGTTATGTGTTTGAGAATAAGTAAAGGTAAAGGGATGCCACAGACACAGAGAAACTGAATCTGGCTGGTTGAAGGTTTGAACTCAGAGCTATTTTGCTGGATTTCTAGCTAGAGCTGATACAACATCTGAACAATCTATTTTTTTATTTCTATTTGTATCCATCCTAGGTCAAAGTAATAAATGTTATGTATTATAATGCCAATAAAAATATGCCAAAATTGTCTACTGCAGGGATTCTTTCATTTTCCTCTGAAGTTTCTGCTACTGACCACTGTCAAACAAGTTATTAGACTAAATGGATAACTTTTCTGGTCATTCACCCCGTCCAATGATAAGCAATTTCTGTGTTCCTATGTAGACTGAGAAAGTGTAAAGGGGACTAAAAGTCCTGATTCTGTCAGTGTAGCTTCCAGTGCAGACACTGAGGAATACAGCCATATGGCTGTTTTCGAGGACCCCATAACAATCCCCAGTTGGAGGTATAGGGGTGGAGGTACAGCATGAAGTACTGAGAAAATTCTGGATAGCACTGCAGTCCATCCTGCAGCCTAGGGAGGCTGCTGTAACTTGTGCAGGCTCCTAGGACTGTCTAAATTATGCTGAGGGCCTCTCCAGCTCATAGAGTACCCCATTTTTGCCACATGCCCCTGGGTTAAAAGTTCTGCAAACACAGAATTTCATCTTGGAAGTCCAAACTCTGCCTCACTGCAGGAAAGCTGGGACAATGTGTAGTACTGTACTTTCAGTTGTGTGATTACATCGCTTTAGGTGAGTCACTTAACCTCTCTGTTCCCCAGTTTTTCCTGTCTCTAAGTAAGGAAAATACTTATCCACAAAGATGTTCTGAGGATTAATTCATTAAGATCTGTAAAGTGTTCTGGAATGTCTGGTGAAAGGCCCACTATAATGGCAAGGCATTATTATTTACCACCTGCAGTATTACCGATTCTTTAATTTCAAAGAGGTATTTTGTGTAGAAATGATCCAAGCTGCAAAGAGGAAAAGTCATGGAAACTGACAACTTTGAGTTTAATAAGGCAAGAGCAAACTTTTTGGAGAGTGTGTGAAGTGTTATCTTTCAGTGGCGCATCATAATATAATCTTGGAGGAATATGGAACTACTGTATCTTAAATGAGCTTTCATAGGCACAGCACTGATAAAGCTTATCTGACTTTGTTTGCTCACACAGATTCAGATAACCTTCGTGGCTCTGTTATATGGTATGATAAAGTGCAAAATGAAATTAAAGGCCTTTGGGAAAGCTACAGTGCTATCTGAATTGCTTGCACACCAGAGTGCTGAGTCATGCTTGGTTTCAAGTCAAAATTCCCACTGCATCCCCTTATTCATCTACCAGAAATTATTCCAAACCTTGCATCACAGATAATGATGTGTGATCTTCAAAAAGTTCAGAGGTTTGGTTTGTCTCGGTTGGGATAAGCAGCAATCCCCCTGAATCTTTTGAAGTGTTGTTCTTATGCTTCTGCCCCCTTAATCCAACTAGATTCTTCCTGCTGTCTCACCACAAAGCACTTTACTCAAGGAACAGTTTATTTCCTGAATCCATGCTGCCTGAAGCAATTTCAAACACTTCTAAATTATGTGTTATAATCTCATTTCTTACTGATATTTCTCCTTTAACATAATCAGGTATATAGGCCACCAGTATCCTCTCAGGATCCCGTCTCAAATATGGAATTAACATTACTCCCCTCAAGTTTTTTTGGACTTCCCCAACCTGGGGATTAGAAAACTCTGAGAAGGTCCCCATGCTGTTTACTTTACAATTTTGGGATTTAATTCCTTTGAGTTTATAATGCCTAGTCAATGTCTGGTAGTTTAATTGTCCAACTATCTGAATTATCATACGGCCTTTTAACATTTCACCTCTATAGTCTCCACGATGTGACCTTCAACTTCCTTTGGAAATACTAAAGCAAGAATTAATTATTTCTCTCAGCAATATCACTCATCTGTCACTGACATCCTACTTGTTCTCCCCTACCCCAGTGGTCCCACTAGCTTCTTCCCAGCTGTTTGCGGTTCTGTGAATAGAACCACTTCGTGGGGATGGGTGGACTTTTATAGGCTTGTGTTCAAATTAGGGCCAAGTATTTAAAGTTAGACATGCGCACTTGCACACTCCATCTGTGTGTTCCTGATGTATGGTTCAGATAACCAATACTCAGACGCAAACTCTGACACCTTACTTGCGCACACATCTGTTACTCAGCTACAAGTTATATGCACAATTGCATTGTCAAACTTTAAAAATAGTCCTCTTTTTTTGTATTTATTCCAATCTACAGAAGTGTCTCATGCCTCATTTATAATCCTGTTCTCCTATCTTAATAGCATCATCTGACTTTACAGTTCTCCTTGATACTGCCAATTTCCTTCAGTTTTTTCATCTTCAATTTTTTTTAGTTGTTCTTTCAATGAGGCATATTCAGTTATAGCTGAAAAGGTGCATCCCGATCTCAGGATGGATAAGTAAAGAGTGGTAACAGTAGAAATTGTTCTGTACATGATGCAGTATATGAATCTCTCTCTCTCTCCCTCCATCCCATTCAAGCTTGTCAGACCAGTCAGGTTTTAAAGTCCAACAATATTTGAAAATTAAAAATGGAAACATTCCTAACTGCTTTTCTAAAGGCAGTTTTAAAAAAAAACATGATCAATTTGTTGTTGTTGTTCATTTTAAAATTCGCTAAATAAAAGAAATAGTTTCTGATACAGCACCCTTAAAATATCCTGACTTTTTTAAAAATAAGAATCCTTTCAAATATATAGTTTTTTCTGCTCACTTGTTGATGCTTTATAAGGGTTTTTCAGCAAGGAAGAAACTGACTAACTAGTCAACCATATAGGTGAGAATAAAAATGATATCACAGAAGTATTGTAAAAGGCTCAAAGGAAACCAACTGAGTAAAACAGGAGCCCCTCTTAAAGGGGATTCCTGCTCAGTTTCTTTCCATTACCTATCTCTGCTTCTTATACTCTGTCATCTTTGATTCTATGCCACCTTTCTGCCTTTCCTGAACCTGGGGCTGGTTGGAGTCCAGAATATCTTCCTATGGACTCTTTCACTGGCCATTACTCATTCCCCATCAGCCACAGATTGCTCCTTCGTACTTTGAATTGCTTCCTACTTTGGGGGGAAATGCTTGCTTTACAATAGAGGGGAATTCCCTATGACAGAGGGGAGTGTTAAGTCCCATTTACATTTCTGGGGCTGGGCAAAGAGGACAAGAATCTGGCTCTTCATCTTTATTTACTTAAGAGTGTAAGCCAGTGGTGGGCAACCTGCGGCCCATCAGGGTAATCCGTTGGCGGGCCGCACCACAGGCACGGCCACCCACATCTCCCAGTGGCTGCGGTTCGCCGTTCCCAGTTCGCCTCTGGTCTAGATAATACTTAGTCCTGCCATGAGTGCAGGGGACTAGACTAGATGACCTCTCAAGGTCCCTTCCAGTCCTATGATTCTGTTTTCATATTATTTTGATTTGATTTTTTTCTTTTATATGAGCAGCAAAGAGTCCTGTGGCACCTTATAGACTAACAGACGTATTGGAGCATGAGCTTTCGTGGGTGAATACCCACTTCGTCGGTGCCACAGGACTCTTTGCTGCTTTTACAGATCCAGACTAACACGGCTACCCCTCTGATTCTTTTATATTTTTACTCATTAAGGAGTCTTGTGAAAGTCACAAAACTGGACCAGATCCTATAATCTTCCTTCAGGCACATCTTTTCATGAAGTCTGTCTGTCTGTCTTAGGTTTTATACTGCTGCCTATCACCACAGTAACTGAGTACCTTTCATGTGAAATCAGTAGTAATAGTGAAATCCCTAGTGGACTTCATGGGGTCTGTAGCACGTCTCCCTTTCTGGAGGTTTTAAATTTATTAATTTAATTTTAACTAATTAATGAAAACACTTTATTTTAACTATTAATTTCTCTTAGTTCACTTTAAAATTAGTCACCTGGAGCTAGAGAAGGACTAATGGGAAAAATTACTTAGATCTATATCTGTTTCATCGTTATTTGTGAGCAGTTATGCTGCATGCAGAGTTAGGCCACAGGCTTGTCTACATAAGCAGATTGCTCCAGTGCAGCTTCATCATTGCACACCCTCAGTGCAGATGGGAATTCTGTCTGAGTAAAGCACAGTGGATTACCCACTAGAAGAGCAATTTTATTTTCTATTTATAATCTAGTCCTTTGGTGACTGGGATTAAATCCTTTCAAACATGTTTATGAAATGGATGTGTGTCAAAATGGCTGTTTTCACTTTGCAAACCTGAGCTATTTGACTCTCTGTCTGGACAAAAGAGACCAGAGAGCCCTGAATGTCAGTAACCTTTGCATTTAAAACTTAATTGAAAGTGATCCCTCTCTGTGAATCATTTCAGCTTCAACAAAGTAGCACATATCAGTGAAATTACCTTTAGTCAAAAATGTTCTGACCAGCTATAGTGGGAACACTAAAATTACAGCCTTTTGTTAGGGTGGTAGTCGGGCTGCACTATCTAGCTGCACACTGTCTGGCAAAGGAGTTTGAGTGTCTGGGTAAGAAGAATGACCCTGGGTCAGGCTCACATCACCAATATGTAGGAAGCAGGGAGAAGTTGTGGCTTCTCTTCAAATCCTCTCTTCCCCTTTTCCTGCTTGGTGACTGACTCTGCTCTCCTGCTGCCTGACGTTTTTCTTTGTTTGTGTTCTCCCTCCAGGTTGTTTCTCATGCTTGCCCTGCCTGCTACTTGACCCCATCCCATTATTCCTCCATGCTTCCTCTCATGCCTGTTCACTGGCCCTGAATACTTTCCCCCCAGAGCCCTATCTCCTCATGTGTTCAATCTGCTACTATACTGGCAAAGCTTCCTGGCCTTCTAGCCCCACTCTCTCCTGACAGTTTTACTGCACAGCTAGTTGTAAATTCTTGGAGATGCCCACAGCCCAGTCTGGCCCCAGAGAAGGCTCCCTTCTCTCCCTATACCTGCTCTTGTCTTGAACCCAGGGTACTCTCAGTTCAAGCCCTAGAAATGCATCTAGTGTAACTGTACAACTGGTGGTGAATACTGTTTCCTTTCATCTACTAATATATTCCCAATTCTCAAAAGATGATTTTGGAGCTTGTAAGCAATAATTCATAACACATGTCTAACACAGGAAGGTGACCTGATATCCGTTGCTCTGTTATACATTTTTAAAATCATATCACTTATGGATCTGAATACCCTGCGTATAACATTAGCTTGTCATAGAAGTTTGCAGAAATTTCCTGCTCTCTGAGGTTCACGAGTCATTTGATCCCAGGATTGTAGAAACAAATGCAATACTTTCAAATGAAATTTCTAATTTATAGATATTCAAAGCAGTTAAATACTTTGAAAGCCAGGGGAAAGAAGAGGTACCTGGGCTCTCTCTAGCAATGTTCACAATGTGCAACTGAAGGAAGGCTATATGTTAAACAATAAAAACATCCCCTATACCAAATCTGGGGCATGGCAAAGGAAAACTCTTCATGGGGTGGGGTGGTATAATTCCTGCCCAGGCCACAGACCTGTATTAGCATCCACTCTGGTGCCCCCTCCTATAAAATGATGCACATCCTACTGAAAACAATGGCAAGACTCCCATTGACTTAGATATTTTGGATCAGGTCTCTAATGATGCAAGGAGAATAAATAGTAGATTTCATGTAGTACACCTCTACCCCGATATAAAGCGACCCGATATAACATGAATTCGGATATAACACGGTAAAGCAGTGCTCTGGGGGGGCGGGGCTGCGCACTCCGGTGGATCAAAGCAAGTTCGATATAACGTGGTTTCACCTATAACGCGGTAAGATTTTTTGGCTCCTGAGGACAGCGTTATATCGAGGTAGAGGTGTAATTGGCTCCACTTTTATTCTGCTCTCACCTAAATTTAAACTCCCGTTCTCAGCAGCACAGAAGTAACCAGTATAGAACTGGAGTCTAGCACACAGTGATTGGCCTGTGTGCAATCCAGTCATCCTTCCCACCACCATATAGACAAACCACACTGGTGCCACTACATACAAGCAGGAGCCCTTTTGACTGTGGAGCAGGGGGAAGGTTTTACCTATAAATGAATGAGGGGGGGGAATTACTTATTTATAAGATATATAGAGATAAATTAGCTACAACAAGCTGCCTAAATCAGCTATAACACAACCCTACAAAGGAAAGGATAGTTTAAACTTAGGCTAGGTCTACACTACAGCGGGGGTCCGACCTAAGATACGCAACTTCAGCTACGTGAATACCGTAGCTGAAGTTGCGTATTTTAGGTCGGCTTACCTGGCGGTGAGGACGCGGGAAAGTCGACCGCTGCCGCGCTGCCGCCGACTCCGCTGCCGCCTCTTGCCGAGGTGGATTTCCGGAGTCGACGGCAGAGCGATCAGGGATCGATTTTACCGCGTCTTCACTAGACGCGGTAAGTCGATCCCCGATAGACCGATTGCTACCCGCCGGATCGGCGGGTAGTGAAGACAAAGCCTTAGAGCATCTGATGCTGTGGCCTTAACTTACCCAACTGTGCAGCTTTTGAGTAGAAAGTCTAGTTACTTTAACATATAAAGAAAATGAAGTCTTACATTTCATGACAGAATCTAAATAACATCTTATCTCTCCAAGTGAAAACCATGTCCATTACACTAGGATGGTTATGTACATCAGCCTAGTTTGCATTGTTAGAGTACTTTTGCATCAATATGTCATTCCATTTCCCATCAGACTTTCATGTATCTGTTGCACATTCTCTCTCCCTCTCTCTTTTCACTTCTCAGTGTTTTAAGACCAACTGTGATGAAGTTGGAGCTATATTTTGACAACTGTTGCCCACAAGTTTGAATAAATGTTATTTATAACAAAGGTAAATTCTTCATTTCAAAACATATAAAAAAGTGCTTCTTGATTTAGCAAACTGACTGAACTTGGAATTGCAAGTATATTATGAGAAGTACAGCTACACTTTAAAAGCTCCATTTAAATGGTGACTTAAAACTTTTAAGTATAGTGTGCTGTCTTTGTGGCACTATAAATCACTGGGCGTTTAGAGGTCAAAAGATTACAATTTATGCAGGAAACTGGTAAACCAAGGTTGTATAAATAAGCTCTCTCTTCTGTGACCTAGTCATTAGGCAAAAATGCATTTCTCTGCTGTCGGATGCAGAAATGTTAATATGAAGATAGTTTCTTCTTCTTTGGTGGATTGCTTATGGGTAGTTACTTTGTTTATTGTAGTGCCCCACATCCAGTGGACTATATAGTTCATTCCATAGAATTATAACCCTTTATAAACAAAGAATAAACATGCACTACAAAGTTCATATTGTATGCAAATAGGAAAGGAGCTTTTATTGTGGACTTATTGTTACTATACAGTTGTTGTCTATCATTTGTAACGAAGGCATAAAAATGATTAATATTAATATCTTACATTTATATATTATCTTTTATACCAAAGAATTTTACTGCATACAAAGACTTTATATACAAAGCACTTAGTACATATAAAAATATGTTAAGATGGAGACAAGGTTAAGAGTACAGTATATATCAGTAATTGAAAGGTAGAAACCATTACAGAGATGTTGTAATTATCCCAAAGCCAAGCATAATAAACCCAGAAAATTTTGGTTTAAGGTTACACTTAAAAGAAATCCAAACAAGTTAAAATAATATATGCACAATTAAGGTACTCAACTACCTTAATTGCCCTTTATGGGTGCTACACAATAACCATACAACTATGATTAAGGCATATTAGTATCTTTGGACCCAGATTAGATTAAATTGATTTTTAAAGTCAGATTGATTTTATATATTTTCCCCGCCTGGCATCGCTGCAAGGCAGAACACTCTCACTGGCTGAATATAGCTTCAGGGTAGGACACATAACTTGACATTTCTAAGCAAAATGAAAGCATTTCTGTTAGGTTGTGTCTACACTACAAGCCAAGGATGTGATTCCCCTGCTCAGATACATATATTTGCACTGTCACTGAGCTAGTGCAAGTATAAATAGCAGTGTAGCCATGGTAGTACTGGTAGTGGCAGTGGAGGCACAGCCTAGTTCACAGATGACAAGTTCGCAACTGACACTAAGCTGGGCGGAGAGGTAGATACGCTGGAGAGTAGGGATAGGGTCCAGAGGGACCTAGACAAATTGGAGGATTGGGCCAAAAGAAATCTGATGAGGTTCAACAAGGACAAGTACAGAGTCCTGCACTTAGGAAGGAAGAATCCCATGCACCGCTACAGGCTGGGGACCGACTGGCTAAGCAGCAGTTCCGCAGAAAAGGACCTGGGGATTACAGTGGACAAGAAGCAGTGTGCCCTTGTTGCCAAGAAGGCCAATGGCATATTGGGCTGTATTAGTAGGAGCATTGCCAGCAGATCGAGGGAAGTGATTATTCCCCTCTATTCGGCACTGGTGAGGCCACACCTGGAGTATTGTGTCTAGTTTTGGGCCCCCCACTACAGAAGGGATGTGGACAAATCGGAAAGAGTCCAGTGGAGGACAACAAAAATGATTAGGGGGCTGGGGCACATGACTTACGAGGTGAGGCTGAGGGAACTGGGGCTATTTAGTCTGCAAACGAGAAGAGTGAAGGGGATTTGATAACAGCCTTCAGCTACCTGAAGGGGGGTTCCAAAGAGGATGAAGCTAGGCTGTTCTCAGTGGTGGCAGATGACAGAACAAGAAGCAATGGTCTCAAGCTGCAGTGGGGGAGGTCTAGGTTGGATATTAGGAAACACTATTTCACTAGGAGGGTGGTGAAGCGCTGGATTTTTTTAACTAGGGAGGTGGTGGAATCTCCATCCTTAGAGGTTTTTAAGGCTCAGCTTGACAAAGTCCTGGCTGGGATGATTTAGTTGGTGTTGGTCCTGCTTTGAGCAGGGGATAGATCTAGATGATCTCCTGAGGTCTCTTCCAACCCTAATATTCTACCTGTTTCAGGCTGGTTTGTACTTGGCACAGCTCAGCCGCGCCTCTGCTGCTGCTACCACCAATGCTACCACAGCTACGCTGATATTTATACTCATGCTAGTTTGATGTGAGCTAGTACAAGTATGTGTACATGAGCAGGGGAATCACACCCCTACCTTGAGGAGTGTAGACATAGCCTTAGTGTCATACACCATGTTGTCTAGTGACTAAGATATACGTGGAGAATTGGGTTCTATTCCCAGTTCTGTCCTGACCTGCTGTCTGGCCTTGAGCACTTCTGTGTTGCTTTCTCTTCCTCCTCCTGTTTGCCTCTTGTTTAATATAAACTTTTTGAAATAGGTACCATCTCTTCCTATATGTTTGTACCACACCTAGCACAATGTGGCCCTGTGGCCTGTAGGCACTGCTGTAATACAAATAACAAGAAAGACATCACAAAGTTATCCTAATTGCTCTGCAGCTTTGACTTATCCTGCAGTTGATGATACTCTACCACATTGTGGTATATATCGCAAAGCTGTTCCATAATAATGTTTATAACAGCTCTTGAAATAAACTTACATATATTTTCAGCCCCATGTTACTAGGATTGATACAGGATTTACTCCGTGCAGTTGTATGGTCTGTGTCATGCAGGAGGTTCAGACTACATGAATATAATCATCCTGTTCTGGCCTTAAAATCTGTGAATCTGTATTAATTCTCCTCTAATCAAATATACATGAGGCATTATGTGTAATATTAACTGAAGAAACACATAGAACATATTATTTCATCAGTTTTTAAGCAAAGTTCCACAATGAAGCTCGTGGAGTTTTGCTTAATATGGTACAATATTAGCAGACCAAGTATATGTACACTATAGTCATATATGTAACTGTGAAGAGAGAAGGTACATAGGGAATAAACAATCATGAGATACAAAATGGGACAACATATCTACTATATATAACTTGAAGACATTACCTACAATTACATTTAACTTTTTTCCAGATTAAAACAATAAGAAATTTATTTAAAACTCATTAATGTATTTAGTTAAAACATTTGATGCTCCAAACAAAAACATAGTAAGAACAAATCAAGCTAAATTTAGCAATGCATGAAATATTTTTTACACAAGCTTTTGCAGTATTCAGTTGTGGGATCAGCCCAAGCAATTTCCATTAATTAGGTTACTTTTAATCTATGAATTATAGTTGGAAACTCTAGCTTTAACCTTTCTACAGGACTCCAGATGTGGTTCATCTGGATCCTTTGTATAAACCAAAGAAGTGAGGCAGCCTCTGAGATTCCAATGGTGAATGTTGTTAATGTTAAGCTTGTTCATTGCACTAGAAATTACTTTCTGCTCTATTCCCAATTGCTAATAAATCTTTCAAGTCTTAACACAGTTGAAATGCTTTACTAGTAACCAAAGATATGAAGCATCATAAACATTTTGATTCTCTTGCTCCCTTTAGTTTGTTAAAGAATGGCAAAAGACATTTTTAGAGAGCTGCCATAATACTGAACCGTCCACTTGAAATTGTACTAAACAACTATTACTCCATTTATTTAATTATAAAATAATGATGTCTGAAATGCCGAAGACTGAGCTTCACTTCCATTTGAATAATCACCTGAACTCTTGATGATTATCCAAACTTATGTGAAACTCCTGAGTGGGCAAAATGAACTGGAAATCTCTAGAGATGGGCCTCAACCAAAACCTCAATTCCAAACATCCCTCACCTCAGAGAAACTTCAGATCTGGATTCAGATCCAATTCTGTGGCTTGATATTTCACAAGACTATCTTTTCTCATGAGAACTCCACATTTCCTGCCCCTAGTCCTGGCTGGCACTCAGAAGTATGGAGTCACATAACTATGAAATATAAATATTATTTAAACGTTTCTGTACCTCAGAAAGGAAAGGTCACTGAGTTTTGGTTGAAGGTTAGCATTGCATGTCATGAGACTTCAGCTGATGAGCACTCCACACATGTTGTAAGTTGAAACACATGCTTTAAGATACTTTTTTTTTTTTTAATGAAGACCCATTACCTCACTGAGCAGAACTGGAGCTACTGAAAAGTGCCATTTTCTGTGGGCACATAGAAATGAGTAAAAGAAACCTTCTTCTCAGGGCCGGCTCCAGGCACCAGCATTCCAAGCAGGTGCTTGGGGCGGCAATCTGCAAAGGGGCGGCAGTCCGTGTGTTTTTGCCGCCTCAAGCAGCGCGCCGAATTGTCGCCGTGGACGGCGGGGGCAGTCAGTGTGCCGTTAGGGTGGCACGCGCATTTCCGCGGCGGCGGCAATTCAGCGACAGCTTCTATGTTCAGCTGCCCGCGGCAGCAATTTGAATTGCCGCCGCCGCGGAAACGCGCGTGCCGTCCTAACGGCACACGGACTGCCCCCGCCGTCCGGGGCGGCAATTCGGCGTGCTGCTTGGGGTGGCAAAAACAGTAGAGCTGGCCCTGCTTCTTCTACTGGGTGCTTGCAAATGTTAATTAGGAATTACTCTCATCTAAATTCTCGGTATCTTTTTTACACTGGCTGCTGAATGCTGAAAGTTTTCATTATCTGAGATGATAGCTAACAGTCTAACTTGTTCTCTTGTCTTCGTATTTTTTAGTGACTGGGAAACAGATTTATAACAATACATGGGTGCACTGAATTAGAAAAGACAGTTTTAGAGCAGTGACATTTTTTTCCTACAGTGCATTCTCCACTGAGATAAGTCAAATATACTGTATGAAAGTTGTATGAATTTTGAAAGGCTTACCCGCTCGTTTCCCCCCCCCCCCTTTTCACATCTTGTATTTCCTTCTCTGATTGCAGTGGGGGAATTTCTTTTCTAGACTTTGGGCTATGAGAGTGGATAGGTGGATTACTGCTACTAACAGTGCCACTTCATAGCCCATTGCTAGAAAAAGCAAAGCAACTGGAGAACTAAATCCTTGCTCTTGAAACTGAGCCTATCAGCTCAGTGACAAACATCTTTCACTGGTCTGGAACTTGGAAAATCATGATCCCATCCACAGTTCACCTTGAAGCAGTGCTTGTAATCTGTAAAGCTTTTGAACTTACATCCAAACTACTTTTATTTCTTGAGCTGTGAGAAAGATCAGTGAGGGTCAGATGATCCTTAATAATAATTTACATTTTTAAAAACCGCACTTACTAAACCATAATATAAATCTAGTTTTCAAATGTGGTTTCTGTAACACAATGAACTTTTACACTTATAAGACATGCAATGATTTTCTAAACTGGGAAATGGACATTTGAAATTTGGCTCCATGTGGTCATTTCCATCAGCCTGGTAAACTCAATAGAAATTACAATAGAAATTGTATTATATGGTACCAGTAGTTTGTGTTTTAATTGCTTTGCTGAGTTAGGACAATACTCCCAGCCAATTGTACCTCTATATTATACCTGATAGGTACATGCCTAACTACAGGGCATATACTTCATTAGTTTCTACCATGGAACATTTTTTTCTGGTTCTACCAGTGTTCCTTATTATATGTACAGGAAATACCTCTCGTATTGATAAAAACTGTCAAACACCATGAACACTATGAATGACATTCATTTTAGATTAAGGGAAATGGAAACAAAGGTCAAGATCTC
This sequence comes from Emys orbicularis, assembly GCF_028017835.1. Classification (NCBI taxonomy): domain Eukaryota; kingdom Metazoa; phylum Chordata; order Testudines; family Emydidae; genus Emys; species Emys orbicularis. The sequence continues at coordinate 52,780,303 of NC_088687.1, read as the reverse complement.
TATAAGAGAGCATAATATGCATGTTTTCTGTAACAAGTTGAACCAGAACTGAAGACAAATAGCTGATGCCTCCAGCAGATCCCTAGAAATATAAAGGTGTAGTACACAGAGAGCAAAACAAAAAGTCACATATCTACATATGCCACAAGCAGAACCTTCTGACTTGTTCAAAATTGTTAGGTTCAGGACCAATTTGTTAAAACACAAATAAATTTAGCATTTGTGCATGCAAACATTGATTTAGGCACACTAATTCCTATGTGTGCCCCTAAAGTATGTGTCAATTTGTTTAAGCAAATAATCCTTAGACTGTGAGTTTTTCAAGACAGAGTCCATCCTTTCGTGACTTTCCAGACAGTGGCTAGCACATTGCGGGCACCACCATAAACAAATAATCACAGAATCATAGAAATGTAGGACTGGAAGAGACCTTGAGAGGTCATCTAGTCCAGCTCCTGTACTGAGGAAAGATCAAGTATACCTAGACCATCCCCGACAGGTGTTTGTCTAACCTGCTTTTCAAAACCTCCATTGACAGGCATTCCACACCCTCCCTTGGAAACCTATTCCAGTGCTTAACTGTCCTTATAGTTAGAAAGGTTTTCCTAATATGTAATCTAAATCCCCCTTGCTGCAAATTAAGCCAATTACTTCTTGTCCTACTTTTAGCGGACATGGAGAACAATTGATGATAGTCCTCTTTATAGCCCTTGATAAATCTCAAGACTGTTATCAGATTCTCCCCTCCATCTTTTTTTCCTCAAGACTAAACATGTCCATTTTTTTCATCTTTCCTCATAGGTTTTCTTAACTTTTATCATTTTGTTGCTCTCTTCTGGACTCTTTCCAGTTTGTCCACATCTTTCTTAAAGTGTGGCACCCAAAACTGGATAAAATGCTCCAGCTGAGGCCTCGCCTGTGCCAAGTAGAATCATAGAAGATTAGGGTGGGAAGAGACCTCAGGAGGTCATCTAGACCAACCCCAACTAAATCATCCCAGCCAGGACTTTGTCAAGCCGAGTGGGACAACTACTTCCTGTGTCTCACATACAACACTCTTGTTAATGCACCCCAAAATGATATTAGCCTTTTTTGCAACTGCATCACATTGTTGATTCATATTCAATTTGCCATCAACTATAACACTCTCATCCTTGTCAGCAATACTGGTGCCTAACCAGTTACTCTACATTTTGTATTTGTGCATTTGAATTTTCCCTAAGTGTAGTACTTTGCACTTATCTTTATTGAATTTCAGACCAATTCTCCAATTTGTTAGTCATTTTGAATTATAATCCTGCCCTCCAAAATTCTTTCAACCCCTCCCATCTTGGTATTACCTGTACATTTTATAAGCATACACTCCAATCCATTATCCAAGTCATTAATGAAAGTGTTCAATAGTAGGAGACCCAGAATTTACCGCTGTGGGACCCCACTTGATACACCCTCCCAGTTTGACAGTGAACCATTGATAACTACCCATTGATTGTGGTGTTTCAATCAGTTGTACACCAATCTTATAGTATTTCACCTAGTCCATATTTCTCTAGTTTCTTTATGATAATGTCATCTGTGACTGTGTCAAAAGCCTTACTAAAATCAATATATATATATCTATATATATCATGTCTACTGCTTCCCCCATCCACCAGGCTAGTAACCTTGCCAAACAAAGAAATTAGATTGGTTTGTCATGATTTGTTCTTGAAATATCAATGTTGGCTATTACTTATTACCATGTTATCCTCTAGGTGCTTACAAATTGATTGTTTAATAATTTGGTCCAGTATCTTTCCAGGTTTTGAAGTCAGACTGACTGGTCTATATATCTCTGGATCCTTTTTGTAAAGATAGGCCCTATGTTTGTTGTTCTCCAGTCCTCTGGGATCTCACCAGTCCTCCATGAGTTCTTGAAGACAATTGCTAGTGGTTCTGAGATTGCTTTAGCTAGTTCCTTAAGTATGCAAGTATGAACTTCACCAGGCCCTGCCAACTTGAATACATCTAACTTAGTTAAATATTCTTTAACCTGTTCTTTCCGTATTCTGCCTTGTCTTCCTTGTTTTTAATATTAATTGTATTAAGTATATAGTTACAATTAACCTTTTTTAGTGAAGACTGATGCAAAATTGACATTAAACACCTCAGATGTCTTGATGTTATCCATTATTAACTCTTCTTCCCTGCTAAATAGTGGACTTGTATTTTCCTTCTTCTTTCTCTTGCTCTTAATGTATTTATAGAATCTCCTCTTATTGACTTTTATGTCCCTGCTAGGTGTCATTCATTTTGTGACTTAGCCTTTTGATTTTGTCCCTATAGCCTTGTGCTATACTTTTGTACTCATCGTTAGTAATTTGTCCATGTTTCCACTTTTTGTAGGATTCCCTTTTTTTTTTTCAGGTCATTAAAGAGCTCCTGATGGGGCCGTATTGGCCTCTTACTATTCATCATATCTTTCATTCTCATTGGGATAGTTTGCTGTAGTAACATTTAATATTGTCTCTTGCTGTTGATTTCTGCTTTTTTGAAGTCTATTGTCCTTATTCTGCTGTGCTCACTCCTTCCTTTCCTTACAATCATGAAATCTATCACTTTCACCCAAATTGCCTTCAACTTTCAGATTCACAGTCAATTCCTCTCTGTCAGTCAGAATCAAGTCTAAAATGGCTGTGCTTCTGGTTACTTCCTCCACCTGCTGAAACAACAGGTTGTCCCCAATATATTCCAAGAATGTATTGGACATCTTGTGTTTTGTTTTATGTAGCCTGGGCAGTTAAAGTCCCCGTTAGTACCAGGTCTTGTGTTTTAGATATGTTTGTTAATAGTTCTAGAAATGCCTCATCCACATCCGCCACTTAATTTGGTGTTCTATAGCAGTGGTTCTTAACCAGGGGTACATGTTCCCTTGGGGATACGCTGAAGTCTTCCAGGACGTACATCAACTCATCTAGATATTTTCCTACTTTTAAAACAGGCTACATAAAAAGCACTAGCGAAGTCATTATAAACTAAAATTTCATACAGACAATGTCTTGTTTATACTGCTTTGTATACTATGCACTGAAATGTAAGTACAATATTTATATTCCAATTGATTTATGGTATAATTATATGGTAAAAATGAGAAAGTAAGCAATTTTTCAGTAATAGTGTGCTGTGACACTTTTGTATTTTTATGTCTGATTTTGTAAGCAAGTAGTTTTTAAGGGAGGTGAAACTTGGGGTACGCAAGACAAATCAGATTCCTGAAAGGGGTACAGTAGTCTGGAAAGATTGAGAGCCACTGTTCTATAGTAACCCCCTGCCATGACTTCACCCCTGTTTTAATAATAATAAACAACAACAATAATTAAATGTAGTGGTGATGGAACATAGGTTTAAAATGATCATATATGTTTACATTAAAATATATTGCTAATCTTGTTTTGTGTTATCAAATTTACAAATAATAAAATTAATGTAATTCAACTAAAAGAAGAAATGCAATTTATATGTAGTAGGGCAAGTGAATTAGGATGCTTAGAAGACAAGTTCACAGTCCTGTAGGGCTCTAAATATAAAAAAATAAAAATAAAAACTCTGATAAATTGAGCTTTCATTTCTTGAAAAAAAAATTATTATTATAATTATCTACTGTGTGTTTGATTTGCTATATAACAGGTAAAAACAAAATATGTAACTTAAACACTGGCATTCCACTTAATAAGGTGTCACTGAGATGTTTCAAAATACAACACAACACAAAGAGTTAAGATCATATTTACTAGCAAGTGTGCTGGAGAGGCTCCAGCCTGATGCAACAATTTCAAATGCAGTCAGTGCTGGCAAAACACCTCAAGTCCAGCTTATTACTCATTTGTTATATTCTTTTGATTGTCTCATAAGCTCTTTTTTGATGAGAAAGTTAAAGAAAGTTTTCCAAGTCCGCAAGAAATTCTCTATATATTTTTCTCAAAGGAAATGATTGCTTTTAAATCTGCCATTCACGTCATCCACATAGGATCAATGTGGATTTTCACATGAGGTACATCTTTTAGCAATCAATAAAGTGATGTTGAAAAGTTTAGCTTGAAGAGTGCAGTAACTGAATGTATATGTAACTTTCATGTAAATTATATAGTTGTATCTGCACAATATCAAAAGTTGTTTGAATCTCTTGCCATCAGAATCCAAGTGATTCTGGGTAAGACCACACCAGTAATAGATATTAAATCTTATGGAGTTTGCATTTTTGACAAGGAAGAGGATATAGTGTGTTTCTTTCAGAAAAGTTAATCTCTTGAGGATAAATACATTCCCTGCACATTGTGAAATTGGGTCATTTTATATGAGATAGAAATAGAAATAGGATTTTTACAAAGATTTAAGTAGCAAAAGATAGAATCTGAAATAATGCTATAAAATTTTAACTCGGAGGTAGTTCAGTAGTGACAACACTAGTTAGTTACATCTAGCTTTGAGTCATGATAATGACAATTATTATTATTATAATTATTTATTTGGTCTCATAGGACCAGATTCTGTTCTCAATAACACTGGTGTCAATCCAGAATAATTTTGCTGAAGTCCAGGATTTATTCTGGGATTAGGCTGGTGTAAGGGAGAGGCAAATCTGATCCATAGTTTCTTGCCTCTGAAATGAGTTATTGATTATAATTAGGCTACTCAAACTTCTGAGACGTTCTGAATTGTTATATAGAGGCTGAGGTTTCTCACAAATTAATATTTTCTAGCTCTACTTGCACGGGTTTAAGATCAATCTAAGCCTAGATCCACCCAGTTTTGGCCTTCTCCCCCACATAATCCTCTCTTCTGCCGCTTGTCAAGAAGAAATCTAGAAGACACATGCCAGGAGGTGATGTGTGTCACTGAGTACTTACTTACATTTAAAACGCTCCAGCTGAGCCCCTGTAGCACTTCAGTGTAGACACTACCTACACTGACAGGAGGGATGCTCTTGTTGGTGTAGGTAATCCACTTCCCCAAGAGACAGTATATAGATTGATGGAAGAATTCTGTCAACCTAGTGCTGTCTACACGGAGATTTAGGTTGCCTTAACTATACCATTCAGGAATCTGGATTTTTCACATACCTGACTGATGTAGTTAATTCGACCTAATTTTCTAGTGTAGACTAGGCCTGAAGAAAATTAACAAGGCAATAGGGGTTTCCAATGGCTTTGGATACTGTTTTGTATATTCCAAAGGGACATGTAGGGGTGCACATTGGATTCAAGGAAACCCGATCAAATTAGAAAGAAGTGTTCACTGTCATGGGCTGTTTGGCTAGACCAAATGGCACAAAGCAGGAGTATAATGTTAATCAGATTTAATCTATCTCCTTTGTAGATTTGACTACTCCTGTAGTTATGGAGATGAGAACAGTAAGGGAAGGCTGGAGATCTTTTTGTGATTTAAAGAATAAGTGGGATATAACAAACACTGTTATCTTACCTTCCCAAACTAGGGAGAATAAGTGAGGAGTAGATGACCAACTCAGCCATGCATTTTGGAAGCTATGCCAGAGCAAGTAGTACCGTTTGTGCACTATGTTCCTGGTACAGTGAATTTGAGTTCAGAAAGAACCTCCCAGACCTGGGAGATATCTTTAACCCTGTGGGATGAATGGGGAATTGAATTTTGTTTGCCAGCCCTTACAACTACAAAATTGAAGGTATTCCCAAGAATAGGATGTGAAGGAATGTATTTTCAATCCTTTCATCAAGACACCTTTCCTGTACATGTACTCATTCCCCACACTTCCCAGTAGTCCAGAAAGAGGTAATGAAAAGGTAATAAAAGACCATCCAGAACCAAGCCCTCTGATCCTACCTCACTGTCCATTACATCCGTTATTCCTACAATTCCTGATAGACTATCCTGTAGCCTTATGAAACTAACGACAGTACTTCAGGTTCAGGCACAAGCAAAGGACAACTCTAGTGAAAGATTTCTTAATTTATCATGAGAAAAACATTTCATACTAGGGTTGAGATTCTGTGCTCCACCTCTAACAGATTCACCCTAGAACTCCCAGTCTGGAGGAGGGAGAGCTAAGGTGGCTTTAAGCCACCTCTGCACCTTTCTGATCCTAGGCTGTTCTAGGAGCTCCAGAGGTCCCCCTCATAACTTAGGGCAGGTCTTCACAACCCTCCGGATTGGCGGGTAGTGATTGATCTATCGGGGGTCGATTTATCGCGTCTAGTGTAGACACGATAAAATTGATCCCCAATCGCACTCCCCGTCGACTGCGGAACTCCAGCTCGCGGGAGGCGGAAGCGGAGTCGATGGGGGAGCGGCAGCAGTCGACTCGCCGCCATCCTCACGGCCAGGTAAGTCGACCTAAGATACGCGGACTTCAGCTACGCTATTCGCGTAGCTGAAGTTGCGTATCTTAGGTTGACCTCCCCCGCTAGTGTAGACCTGGGCTTAGACAGCTCCGGGGCCCTATGGGCTGTCACACTGGCTGGAATCTCCACAGAACTTTTGCTGTGGCCCTGCCACTGATATGTCTCCCCTACCCAGGAAAACCCTTATGTCTCCTATGCCAGAGCTTGTGAGAGGATACTCAGGAGGTATCTTTACAGCTGTTCTCCGCTGTGCCTGTGCTAGAGAAATCCTCTCCTGCATGGAAACAGGACTTTTAGGGCTCTTTTATGCCACTCTGTCCCTTTTACAAGACATAAAGAGGTCAGAATAGGTGTGAAGATCTCACCTTTTTAACTTTTTCCCGAAAGTAAAAACATTACTTCCATATTGATACCAATTATTACCTCTATCTCCCAAAAATATGTGTGTGGGTACATGCGCACACAAAATATTGGCCAACTCCTACCTGACTTCCTTATGTAAGTGGTTGGTTCGATACTGTGATGATGGCCACTATAAAAAATCCTAAAACACAGATTGAGTTGCCCTATTAACTTAAATAGGAATATGTGCATAAGGCAAGCAGTTTTTGGCCCAGTATATATCATAATATATAACATATATATTATATATGTATAATTATTTAATTTACTACTCAAGCAATCCTTTTTTCTCTGTTCAAACTATTAGAATATTAGAATAGGTGCACTCCACTGCACCCTATTTAAGTCAACGAGGTTGCATGAGTGACTGAGAGCAGCAGCTGACTTGTTATAGTTTTCATGTTCTTTGTCTTTTTTTGCAAATTAATTTTCCTTTAGTTAATACTGATCATGGATACTCATCAAAAATGAGAAAGAACCACCTTTTCAATATACTTAAATAAAAGAGGTGAAATCCTAATTATTCTAGGCATTGAGCATGAAGGTTGCCTCATACCAAAGTAATGAAAGTTATTTTTCTTCAGAAAAAAAGGAACAAGCAAGCGCTCAGTGATGAAATACAGATCATCATGAAATTACTTCACATATGCTTGTTAAAGAGACAAATAACCATAAATCTTTTTGATAATAAAATGGAAAAAGTAGCATATACATCAAGCAACTTTTTGACATCTCTTACTTTAAATCTAAATGCTGATATTTGCTCTATATTAAGCACTCTACATTTTTCATTAACTTGGATGCTCACACTAAATTTTGAATTTGAGTTTCAAAAATGTTCCCAGGTAGAAAGTGTTGGCTAGCTGGAGCTTCAAGTCCAGAATTGCTGCTTTGACTGGGTTGTTGGTGGTGTTATTTGGTTTTCAATAATAAAGTCGTGTAGTGTACAAATACTCAGAAGCATAAAGTAGGTCTTCTGTTTTCTCAGGTCACAAATCAGAACTTGCAAGAGCAGCAGACTTCAGTCGTCTAAAAAATACACTAGTCATTGACTGAAAACTTTTCAAAAGTCTCACCTTTGAATCTTTGACACTTCCTATTTAGCTTGTACAGGCATCACCCTCTTAGCCTCCAGAAACTGGGACATAACCAGTGCAAACTAGTTAAAACAGAATCATGTAGCAACATCTATGGTGTCCTATTAACTCAATGTTGAACATCTGGTTCTCCTAAGGAGAATGAACCAGTAGGAGAGAAGCTGCAGGGAGGGCACCAAAATAAATCCTTTCCTTTACCTTCCTCATTCACTGTCTCCACCTTTCTTTGATGTTTCTTTCCTTTCTTTCATTCTCTTGCCACAGTTTGGCCTTTGTTTAGGTCTTTCAATAGACTTGTTGTCTCAAAGCTATGGTCTCATATCTATTACTTACTAGATCAGACCCTCCCTTATCTCAGGATCAGTTCCTTCCTCCTTTGAAAAAGCTAAAATATGCTTCTCTAGATACTTCTTTCTGTTCCAAAATTCCAGTTATTGCAATTGCCCTATTTCCCATCTCCTGGTCCGCTCTAAACCTTTGGAATGGGAGGCTTAGTCTCAAATTGTTTCTTACTCCACTTACCATTTTTTTCTTAATCCTCTCCAATACATTTTTATTCTGGTCATTGTACCAAGGCAGCCCTTACTACAATTAGCAGTACACCTCTACCCCGATATAACGTGACCCGATATAACACAAATTCGGATATAACGCGGTAAAGCAGCGCTCTGGGGGGGCAGGGCTGCGCGCTCCGGCGGATCAAAGCAAGTTCAATATAACGCGGTTTCACCTATAACGCAGTAAGATTTTTTGGCTCCCGCGGACAGCGTTATATCGGGGTAGAGGTGTACCTTGCTTTTGACTAAATCAAGAGATTTCATTTTGGCTTTTATCCTTCTTGACTTATCAACAAATTTTGACACTTCTTTATTGACAAGGCATGTTTTGTTTTTCTAGTTACACTCCAATACAGTAGCTTCCCCCCAATCTCCATATATCTAATCAGTCTTTCAGTGTAGCCTGGGATAACAACCTTTCTTTCACATCTCATTGCTGTCTCTGTAGCTATCCCAAAGGGCTTCTTAGTTCCCTAAACTTTTCTCTTTCTTTCAAATGATTGCCCACTTGATGATGTCATCTGTGCTCAAAGTATCCAATATCATAGATAAGTTGACTACACTCAGTTGTATTTCTTCTTTTTTTCCCCTTTCCCCATTAATAAATATAGCTGTTTCTACCTGTTATTTCTTGAATGAAAACCTGTTCTCAATTTAAAAATGACCAAGACACACATTCTTTTCCCTATCCCAGCTTTCTTTCACTTGCCAACTTTTATTATGGTCTATGATACTTCCATTATTCTGGTTGTTGGTTTTAGGAATCTTCAGCATTATTTTTTATCAGGATCTTCCTCTCACCACTCAGACTATTAAATCTTGGAGATATCACCTTCTAAACAGTTCAGCTTGTTGCCATTTACCCAGATTTGTTTTGGCAGATTTCAGGCTTTGCTATACAAAAAATCATGATCAATGTGTGTGATCTATCATTTAGATTTCTGCTGTGCTATCAGTCGTGGTCTTTCAATATCCTCTCTTCAGCCATTTCAAAACTATGCTGCACTTCTGATTTTTGCTTTGCTTTGCTGTTCAAATTGACTCCCCCCCCCCATCTCCCCTTCTTTCTCTTTTTTTCATTTTAGTTCATTAACTTTCTACCCACCTGTGCTCTTGCTTTAAAATTCTCATTATTACATTTAATGCTGTCCTGCAAACTGGTAATTCCTATCTCTTTTCTTTTATAAAGGATCATATATGATGGAGCTAAGAGTGCCTTGACTATTCGCTTTTCACGTTAACATTATTTAATATATTGGTTTTCAGATTTTCAGAAAAGGGGACAAGCTGGACATGTACTGAGTCATTTGCAAATTCAGTGACCATGACTGCCTATGCGATTGTGGTAATTGTTAGTGAAATGGAAGGCCAGGTTGGCAGCTGAGAAGCCAGACAGAAATTTACCCTCTGCACAGGGCAGAACTGGTCTCCATGCCAGCCTATGTAGGGCTAGTGGGAAAAGTCACCTGGGGAGGAGGTTGGGGGGTAATTCATTGCAGGAAAGTGGAGAGTTTGAGCATCTGTGTTTATGCCCCAGTGCCTCACATAAACAAGTAGAGTGGCTGCCACTGCTAGTCCATCCAGGGAGTAGTGGTCATGGGGGAGAGTGGAGGGTACTGTGTGGCAGATTTGCATACTGGCTGTGCATTGGGGGGAGCAGTTTTTCCATGGCATACTCCTCCTTTTGCCTCTACCACAACTCCATGGGGTAAAGGTTGCACTGTTTGAGAGGGACATGTAGTGTATGGAGCACTCTACAGCATGATCTCCTCTGGACTCCAGATAACCATGTGGGAGTTAACACATTTCCAGTCAATATTGTTTTCTGAAGGGTCACCTCCTCATTGTTTGTACTGAGTAAGTATGGAATGGGGAAGGCGGACATCTAATGGCAGCATGGCTCCTGGTGGAGCTGTGCTGCAACTGGGAAGAGGTCTACTGAGCAGCACATGGGGGAGGCCCCCTTTGAGGATACTTCATCATCTCAGGGCTGGGAAGAAAGTTACCTACAGATCCCCAGGGTCCTCAGGTTTGGAGACTTACATACCCTGTTCCTTTTACTGTTTCCCCAAATCACTCATAAAAACAGCCATACTGGGTCAGATCAGTGGTCCATCTAGCCCAGTATCCTGTCTTCTGATAGTGGTTAATGCTTCAGAGGGAATTAACAGAACAGGCAATCATTAAGTGATTCATCCCCTGTCGTCCATTCCCACCATCTGACAATGAGAGGCTAGGCCCTAGGGAGCTGTTGATGGTTTTTTTTTTTTTTTTTTTTTTTTTTTTTTTTTGTCCCTTCACAACATCTCCTGGCAATGAGTTCCACAGTTGGACTATGCATTGTGTGAAGAATTACTTCCTTATGTTTGTTTTAACCTGACCTATTAATTTTATTGGGTGATCCCTGGTTCATGTGTTATGTGAAGAAGTTAAAAAAAATTCCTTATTCACTTTCTCCACACTATTCATGATTTTATAGACCTCTATCATATCCCCCCCGTAGTTGTCTCTTTTTTCAAGCTGAAATGTCCCAGTCTTTTTAATCTCTCCTCCTTCATATGAAAGCTGTTCCATACTTCTGATCATTTTTGTTGCCCTTGTCTATACCTTTTCCAATTCTAATATATCATTTCTGAGATGGGGTGACCAGAACTGCACACAGTATTCAAGGTGTAGGCATGCCATGGATTTATATAGTGGCATTATATTTTCTGTCTTATTATCTATCTCTTTCCTAATGGTTCGTAACATTCTGTTAGCTTTTTTGACTGCTGCTGCACATTGAGCAGATGTTTTCAGAGAACTATCCACAATGACTCTAAGATCTCTTTCTTAAGTGATAAGCGCTAATTTAGCTCCCATTATTTTGTATGCATAGTTGGGATTATATTTTCCAGTGTGCATTACTTTGCATTTATCGACATTAGCACTAGAGGGAGATTCTGGGAGTTGAACCTCTGGGAATTTCCTGGGATGTCTATCCTTCCATGAGTATTTTCCTTGTATTCCTGATAAATCATTTATGTGATTATTAACATAGGATGGAAATGATTTAGTCTCATTCACATTGGTCCAGTGTCAAAAATTACATACATTATTTATCAAGATAGCCACACCCCCAGCTGGAGGCCCAGAAATGTCAGTTACAATTACTGAAGATCAATATTCACTTCCTGGGGAGAACTGATTTTACTTTAGGAACTTTTTGACTGGGAGGCTGAGGAAAAGAGGTGTACAGTCATTTTCTTTTAACAAACTCGCTTTGGATTTGTCCTTTGCCAGGATTTATATAAAACTGTTTTGTGGGTCTTTATCTCATGACTTACTTTCATTTTTTCCTTCTAAGATAGAAGTCAGATTCTTATATGCAGTGCATGTATTTGACTTAAAATATGCCAGCCTTTCATGGCTTTACAATTTTAGAGAAAAAGCCTGTACATTATATTAAGATCTATAAATGATAAAATGATTGCATTTTGCAAATAGGTTTTACAGTAGGTTGGTTGCCCTACAAAATAATAATGCTAATGATGTGATGTCAGAGAAGCATATATATATATATATATATTTATAGTGGTAAAACTAATAATCTCCAGGATGCTCCGCTTCCATGAAACTCATTTCACATCTCATCCATTATGGAGGATCCATAATAAATAGTTCACTGTTCCTCTGTTGTGATATGGGGGCACCAAAGCCCAGACCCAGAAACATGAAAAGTAAAAAAGATCAGAACCAGTCATTTTCAAAGGCAAATGTCTATGAAGTCTCCTTCTCATTTTACGAATGTGCGAATAATAAAATTCTTTATGGAAATATCACAGTTGAGAACAAAAGTCAGTCATTTCTGTCAGATTTCCATATGGATTAGAATAAAACTTCCTTTAGATGGGCTGTTGCTGCCTATACAAAGCCAAAATCTAATCTGTGATACCACTTTAAGTAGAGTAACTCCATTGCAATAAATAGTTACTCTATGTTTACACCAGCTTACATTAATTGAGATCAGAATGTTACCCACATTAGGAGTCACATAGGCTCCTGCAATGTATAATTTATTCTCTTAATCTTATTTTACTTGTAGAACTTATATTTCATGTAAAATCATTCATACAAGAATGGAATTTGGCCCACTGGCTGCATGTTTCAAAAGAAGGCTAGACATGTAATACAGCCATCACAGTTAATCATGTGCACACTTCAGATGTTCCTTAAACCCAACCACCCAACTCCCTCTTTCCTCAGTAGTCTCCAAGTTCCATTTTGCTATAATTAACTGATATAAAAGAGCCAATAGTCACTACCCATCAATGCCAGAGGCAACCCACCAAACTCTCATGTAATGTGGGCTCATCAAACTGCCATTTTGATATGTAAGATGTACAAACACTGAGACCAGAATAGCATAGTTATGAGAATGAAGCCTTCCTGAAGTCAGTGCTGTAACCATGCTAAATGACAGCTAATTAAAAACCTACTCTTTGTGACTGAGTGACATCTGACTCAGGTGGATGTTTGGTATTGGTCTCTACAGTGTTTAAGATAAAAAGGGTATATAAATCATACCTATTATTTAATACTTTTAAAGTATTTTGGTTGTGCATTTTCTTTCTGACGTATATGCAATATGGAAGTTACAGTTTTTAAAACTTTTTCCGAGCAGTCAGGCAGTAATATAGGCTTTGGCTGAGGGAAATCCATTAATATGTCTATGCACAACACAGATACGCAATACAAGCTAGATTTCTTCCTTTCTACAATTATCACAGTAGGGAATGTTGAGTTGTACCTTCATGATTTGCAAACAAACAACAGCTAGTACATGTTACCATTGTGGCAGCATTTGCAATATATAAATCATCTCAGCAAATAATAAATGCTGTTCTGCAGACCCCAAATAAATCGACATAATCTCTCATGGAAATAAAACCCTCTTGATAAAAAGAGCTTTTCAATTAAAAAAAAAAAAGGAGTCACCCATGCTTCACTCTGAATCAAAACAAACCTAGAGAGATAGATATTGTTTTCTTCTATATCTTTTCATTTTACTATATGGAGGACAATATTGACTAATAGGCATAAAGACAATGTAGATTTTTATCTAGGGGGATCTTAAAACAAAGCTAACAATAAGAAAACCACCAAACCTGTCAATAAGCTGATGATCTTTTTTTTCCTGACACATCCTTTGTCCATTTTACCACTTGGTTTTATAGCTTTTGCAAAACAAATGAGACCATCAGGAAATTCTCTTGTTAACAGCTGAATCATTTGTTAGCATAATATGCAAACCAAAAGAGTATTTTAAAGTATAAACTCTGTGTGTGTGTGTGTGTGTGTGTGTGTGTGTGTGGTATATGACACACACACACACACATATATATTTATATATATAAAATTTAAATTTTCTACAGCTTTAGTATTTAAATGATGTGGTAAAGCTAAGGGGACAATCCCTAGTAATGATATTAAGCATTCCCATGGAGCTTAGCTTGTGCAACACTTAATCACAATAGCTATATTCCAAATCCATTTAGACTCCGGCATTTCTTTTTATCAAGTTTTACTTTTATCCACATATTGAACTTCTTTAATGGAAATTACCCATATGCCATACTGTGCATGCTTGACTTATTCTGCATTTGCTTAATGGCTTCATTTCGTGATTTAAGTTGACTTCGTAGGGACAAAGCAGATGAACAATATCTTGATAACAAGGATGGCCTAAGAAAAAGCACTCAGCATCAAAAAATTATAAATATTTTAAAACTGTAAAGTAATATGAAGAGGGCTTATAAAGGTTTAGCCCAGAAGCTGTGTCCACCAAACTAATTTTGTTTGTGTCAAAAAAGAAATAATATTTCAAAGTGAAATGGCCATGCATCCATATAGCTCAGTGAGTATCTGTCATTTGTGTATGGAAAGTTTGTGTTCTCAGGATCATGCTTTAAGTACCTGTAACATTTTCTGTATTCCTGAATTTATGAGGAGCTGGTGCCGCTGCCTCATTACATCATAGAGAAACTATTCCAGCATTTGAGTTACATGTTTGGAAGCACAGCATTTTAGAAAACATTAGGGTATTTTCATACTTATGGACCCTGCACAGGAAACACATTCCACTAAGTCAATGATATTTTGGAATGAGTTTGCAATTAAGACTTTAAACAAAAAGACAAATAACTCTGACTTGACATCTGACTCAAACAAAAATCTCTGGGGGATGAACATTTTATTTAAATGACAATAGAAAAAAATAACAGCAAAAATGCTCAATGTCAGCGTACTTTTTATATCTTTCACTATTCATAAAAATGGGAGGCATTCTGGTGGCAAACCAACACAAACCTTTCAGTTTGAACTAATAGGGCTTTAATGAACTTAGCATAAATTAATGATGCATAGGTAACACATTTCATAAAATTAAAACATAATATACTACTTCGGGGGTGCGGAGGGTGCCTGCTATACAAATTAATTTTGATGGTTGCCTATAAATTTTCTCTCTCTAATTATATGACACGAACCACCATGGTGGCTAATTTAAGAGTCAACCCTATCTGGTTTGTTCTCATTCTGGCTAAAGGCATTTTACCAAAAGAGTTATATCAACTCTGAACAAACCACATGAACATGAAAACAGTAAACAAAGAATTACTTAAAATCCAATAATATAATTTGTAATTTGACATGATAGACTGCTCTTTGGAGGTTCATATTTCCATGACAAACAACCAGAGCTGGGACAGTGCTAGAAACAAAGTAATCACTATTGCATAATGGTAGGTATCATTCCTCTCTTAATTACTCCAATTTTGCAAAACTAAAATACTGCCAAGGTGCACCACCCCCATGAGAGTCAAATTCTGACAAGTGCCATTTTTGGAAGCTTTGCAGCATGCCACTCTTTTTTTTTATTTTAGATTTGAACTATGACAAGGAACAAAGAGAGATTCTTCTAACAAGAGAGGAGTGGCAGGTTTGAGGAAAATATATTTATAGTAATGGTTTATGGAAAGGATAAAATCTCCTTAAGCCTTAAAAACTTTTGAAAATATTATACATTTGCCTGACTCTGCTCAAAATATAATATTTCTAATACTAAACTGGGATAAACAGTTGCCTCTAGTAGACACATTGAAGTAAATATATTTTCCCCTATACTTCATATTCTTCAGTAAGGTCCCAAATGATCATCTGCAGAGCATTCAAAATGTGGCTGGATTATCACAACTTCAGGCTTGGCTGCATAATGTTTTCTTTGTTTGCCAAATACAGCAGCCTTTTTCACACTGGAGACAGATTAGGTTAAATCTCCTCTTTTTTTTTATCTGAATGATTCTGTTTTAAAAAGGTGTGGCTTTTCTAAACCTCTACTTACTGACAGGAAGATGGGTTCCACATCTTCATAGCTCTACATACTAATAAAAAGCACATTAGACCAGAAAGGAAGAGCCATGCATCTCCTCATTGCAATTTAATATGAAATGGTACTAATTGCAGTTTTCTGAACATTTATCAGGCGTTGCAGTACTTAAAGGAATGTGCAGCATTTATTTTCAGATGTTTATGTAATTTAGCAGGGACAAATCAAACCTGCTGAGTTTCTGAATCTGTTGGGGCTGCCAGAGGAATATGTCATAACTACCTCCTTTTACATATTTTTCTCTAAAAAAAAACCACTCTGCTTAATCTGTGCTTGAAATTATCTCACAATGATTGTGAAAACAGACTTTTATCCTGTACACAATGCAGAGGAGGACACTTTGAGGTAACATTCCAATTGGATGGGAGTTGGGGAGAGGAGCTAAAAACACTAAGCTATGTTTGCCTGCAAAATAGATATATAATCACTGGAAAATGTTAAACATGCTTATGGAAGGCTAACTATATGAGCATAAAATGTACAAAGCTGTTCTTAACACATTTATATTGCAGAGATAAAAGCTACTGCTATGCAGGTTGAATTTTTATCTGTAGCATTGTGTTTAGGGAAGTTGATTTTAAGTTGTTAGTATCTATTATGTCAATTCTCTCTTCATTACTGGAGCTGTTCTCTGTGTGTTCTGTTTTCACAGAAAACTTTGCTCTGAGTTTAAAGCAGTGGAACTCTTAAGTTCAGATGAATGATAATGAGCATTGTCAAAAGGCACTAACATTGAGTCCCTGGCCCTCGCTGCTGGGCTGAGAGCGGCAGGAGTTAATTGTGTGAATGGTAATGAGACTGAGCAGGCAGCAGATGCTCGCGTGCCTTTACAATCCAAATCCCACCAACAAATTCCTCCCACAGAAACTTTGAGGGACGTCTTGGCACCCTGGAGATAGTGATAGACCCAGTCTCTGCCACATGCCACCTGCTAGATCCATTGTTTAAAAAAAAAAGAAAGGAAAAAAAAAGCCTATTACGATAACAAAGTTGTTTGCTGTCTCTTGCAATGACTTTATGGCACCAGTTTTACCATACTGGAGCTATTGAAAAAAAAAAAAAAGAACATCTGATTCTTTAAAGAGAAACATTTGTATCAAGCACTGTTAACAACTTACTTAGAAAGCCGGATGTTTGGTATATGTTGCATATTCTGCTGATAAACCATGCCTGCATTTTTCCGCCCTATAACTCCCACCGAGCCTGCTTCCTACCACCGGTTTACATTTCCACATGTTTTCCCATGACATTGAAACAAGGGAACAAATTTCTTTCTCTGGAAAAATTAAAAATAAAAAAATCCAGATGATCTAATTGTGGTGCTGTATAAATATGTATTACTTTTAAAACAAACCCAAACTCAACCCCCCACAGATTTGGTCCTTATTCTCAAAGCAAGGCTGGGATTTTTTTTTTTATTTATTTTTTTTTGGAAGGGAGGAAGGCCTTTGATACAGTTATTCCCTCCATGACAATCCTTTGTAAAGCACATTTGCTAAAAGCCACAGTGGTGAGATGTTCAGATTCTGCCAGCTTCCCTTTGCCTGTGAAAATCCATTAGTCTGTGTATGGGGAAACAGAATCAAGAGTCGTTTGTGTAGCAAAATTTGGGGCCAGACCTTTGGCTCTAGTATAGTTCTTTTGAACTCCTTTGAGGCTGACACAATTGAGCATAATTAAAAGTAACCCTGAGGTTGCTCAAAATCACTCCAGGGCCTGGAGTGGCTCCTATTAGCCCCTCATCATCCTCCAGCAGCATTGAGCAGGGCTCTGAAACTGCTGAGGAGCTGTCATTTTAATTTTACCTATAATTGTCTGAAGTTTCATGAGAACTTGTTAGATGATGTGAGCTGCAGAAACCCTTGCTGGTGACTCACACAGGTGAGAATGTTTGAGGCCTTCGGTATTTGCTGCATAGATAGTCCAACATGTATTTCATCTGGTCTAAAGAATTTGAAGTACTGATTGTGCTCTCCCATGGTAAAACTTTCATAGAAAGGTGTTAAGGGGGAGGAAAACTGCCAAATTATTCCATCAGGAAGGGGGGAAGGTTTCTTCTCCCTGTGGAACATGCTATGGATGCATGCCCCTCACCTTCACCTTTTTGGTCCCATGGTATGGCAAAAATGGTAAATGTAAATCTGTGCTGTATTAACAGGAGTGTCATATGTAAGATACGGGCTGTAGTTGTCCTCAGCTGGAGTATTGTGTCCGTTCTAGGAGCCACGCTTTAGGAAAGATGTGGACAAATTGTAGAGATCTAGAGGAGAGCTACAAAAATGATATAAGGTTTAGAAAGCCTGACTTATGAGGAAAAGTTAAGAGAGGACATGTTTAGTCTTGCGTAAACAAGACTGGGGGGGAGAGGAAGGGAGACCTGATAATCGTCTTCAAATATGTTAAGGCTGTAATAATGAAGATGGCAATCAGTTGTTCTCCAGGTCCACTGAAGGTAGGACAACAAATTGGCTTAATCTGCAGCAAGGGAGATTTAGGTTTGATATTAGGAAAAGTTTTCTAACTATAAGGATAGTTAAGCACTGGGATAAGATCCAAGAGAGGTTGTGGAATCCCTGTCACTGGAGTTTTTTTAAAAACAGATAAGACAAACACCCATCAGGAATGGTCTTGGTATACTTGGTCCCTAGGTATACGCAAGATCTTTCCAGTTCTACATTACTATGATTTATATGATACACAAGAGGCCAAGACCACCCATGTAGAGACACTGTGCTTTATGTTGCCTCGAGCCTCTGGCTTTTCCTTTCTGGTCCCTAAATGTGAGGCTACAATGAAGCTGTTCTATCAGCGGCTGTCCACTGGACCCCCAGTTCAAAGTGGGAAGCTTTCCCCACTGTGGAAGGGCCTTGTGGAAAAACGAGTACAGCTTTGGGCTGCAATACCTTTCCCTGGAAATCTCTGTGGAGCTTGTTTCCCCAGATCCCATTGAATGGGATCCTACTCAGACCAGCATTGGCCTGACAAGTCCTCACCCAATCTCTATGCACTGATCCCAATCCCTGTGGAGAGGGCGCCACTTGTTTCTAGGAAGGAGGTGCTATAAAAGCTGCTGCAGGGCAAGAAAGATCTATATCTGGCTCTTGTGGACACAATTATGAGTCCGTTACTGGGAAGTAGTATGTGAAAGGGCAATATGTTAATGCCACAAAAGTAGTTAACACTAGGATACCCATAATACAACCCTAACTGAAACCTTTTGAATTTAGGATAATAAAGTACTTCAAGGAAACATGAGGAACATGTTAATTTTTTAGGTGCTGGGATTTGTGTTTACATGTACACAGTGCCGCCAGAATAGGAGGGGCATGGCCCTCCCATTTTTTGAAAGTGGACGGGCCTGGGGCCCTGCCCCCACAGCCAGGTCAGCAGCTGGAGCCCAGCTGGGGAGACCAGGCAGCTGTAGGACCATAGACACTCCACCTGCCTGGGGTGGGGGTGTGTGTGTGTGTCAAGAGCAGCTCCCAGACTATGTCCCCGCCCTGCGCACGCCCCACCCACCCTGGGCAGGAGGGTCCACAGCTTCTCACAGCTACTAGTGCGCTGCACATGGCTCTTTCCTGGACCCGGGGGGCCACAGCCCAGCCATGGTAAGAGCTGCACTGGCAGCTGTGTGGAGCCGCACCATATACCCTCCACCTGTCCTAGGCAGGGTGGGGACATGGGCTGGTGGCTGTGCTCAAACCGCTCACACCAGGCAAGTGAAGGGTCCCCGGCTCCCAGCCCACTCCAGCTTCCGGCTTGGCCAGGGGCAGGGCCTTGGGTGGAAGAGGAGGGGCAGGGAGGCCTGGCCCCTTCCGCTTTTGGGCAGGCTCTGCTGTCTTGCATGTATGAGACTAGATGTGGGAAACTTGAATGCTGGTATACTACCACAGTGCCATCCCACGCATGGAGGGAGATATTATTAGTGCTTCAAACAAATTTTTTTAGATAGAATTATGACGACTTCTATGGTCACATTTTAGACAGAAATGTTAAGACTACAGTCACCTTTTCAAATAATGAAAATACTTTTCTCTAAATACCCAGTATAATTGTCAGCTGAAAGTATATAATTCCCTTTGATTCAAATTAAAAATGTGTTAGCCATGGATATTCCCTGTGATCTATTGGTTGTACAGGTTAATTCAACCACACCCCAAAATGGCATTTCTTTATTCCTGGTGCTTCAGAGCATCAGGGCTGTCTGCTTTTCACAAGCCTAGGTGCTTCATCAGTGCAAAACAACCATAAAGGTAGATGATCTGTCCCCCTGAAAATTCCATCTATCTAATGGGAATCCTAGGGTGGCATAGTGGCTCCTACACTACTCTCCCTTCCAGCCCCAGCACAAGAGACATTCCCAGGACTGAGGCTGGATATTCCTTCTCCCCAATGACTGCGAGCTACTGTAATAGTTCTTGGGGACTATGGGTAGACAGATGTAAATTAGAGCAGCCCTGAAGCTTCCCTAGTTTATGCTGGGGAGAAGCCCAATCCTCAGCTGGCCACAGGATTTTTTGAGGTTGATGGGGGAGGAAAATGAAAAGGGGAAATAAAGAGAAGTAGTCACATGATTTTCCTAATGGGGTCTTCATTAAGCATTATGGAATAGAAATTTGCAACCATTCTTCATATAAATGCCCTTTTAAAATAAGCCAAGCATATATTGTTAAAATAATTTGCTTCTAAACACAGAAACTGATTGTGCTAAAAGGCATTCCCTGCTCTTAAAAGTAATTGTGGATGAAAAGAGTTCAGAGATGATATTCTAGTGTGTGCTTTACAAGGAAATAAGTAAATAAAATTACAATTGGTTTTAGAGTGATCAAACAGTGCAACTCCCATTACGTTCTATGCTAGCTGAACTGTTCCTGCAGAGATGCCCAAAAATATAGGTATTTGTTTTTAATAAAGGCTTGGTAAACTGCAAGTCCTATGTATTTTCCTCTCTTGCAGTTTGGTAAAACTTTGAGAGATATTGCCCAAGTTGGTATTTTCTTGCCCAGAAATATCTAGGTACAGTATTTACCACATGTGAAATATATAAAGGATTAACTTGTTTTTTATGTATATAATGCAGCCTTGCAAAATAGCTTTGAAAATTTGTGCACGCAGCAGAAAAATCTGCTTACCCACCCTTTAATGTGATGATTGATGATAATGAAAAAAACTAATATTTTAAGTCACCTATCAAAAAAAATCTCACTTATAGGAAGGTGGATAGTAGGATTTTGCAAGTCTGATATAATTTAATAAATAACTAGTGTTTTTTTTTTAAGTGACACTAGAGAAAGTGAAAGGTGTGGATTGATGGCAGGGGAGGTGAATGACACAGAAGAGTTACCCAGCCTACTACCCTGTGATATACCTCAATCCTGAACATGAATTACTTTTTCTAACTATCAAAAACAAGTTCAGTCTCAGTGTCATAGAATCATAGGACTGGAAGGGACCTTGAGAGGTCATCTAGTCCAGTCCTCTGCACTCATCACAGAACTAAGTATTATCTAGACCATTCCTGACAGGTGTTTGTCCAACCTACTCTTAAAAATCTCCAATGATGGAGATTCCACAACCTCTCTTGGCAATTTATACCAGTGCTTAACTACCCTGATAGTTAGGAAGTTTTTCCTAATGTCCAACATAAACAGCCCTTGCTGCAATTTAAGCTCATTGCTTCTTGTCCTATCCTCAGAGGTTAATGAGAATAATTTATCTCCCTCATCCTTGTAACAACCTTTTATACACTTGAAAACTGTTATGTGTCCCCCCTCAGTCTTCCCTTCTCCAGACTAAACAAACACAATTTTTTGAGTCTTCCCTCATAGGTCATGTTTTCTAGACCTTTAATCATTTTTGTTGCTCTTCTATGGACTTTCTCCAATTTGTTCACATCTTTCCTGAAATGTGGCAGCCAAAACTGGACACAATACTCCAGTCGAGGCATAATCAGCATGGAATAGAGTGGAAGCATTACTGCTCGTGTCTTGCTTACAAAACTCCTACAAATACATCTCAGAATGATGTTTGCTTTTTTTGCAACAGCGTTATATTGTTGACTCAGTTAGCTTCTGACCCAGTATGACCCCCAGAGCCCTTTTCACAGTATTCCTTCTTAGGCAGTCATTTCCCATTTTGTATGTGTGCAACTGATTGGAGTACTTTGCATTTGTCCTTATTGAATTTCATTGTATTCACTTCAGATCATTTCTCCAGTTTGTCCAGATCATTTTGAATTTTAATCCTATCCTCCAAAGCACTTGCAACCCCTCTCAGCTTGGTATCATCCACAAACTTATAAGTGTACTCTCTGTGCCATTATCTAAATCATTGATGAAGGTATTGAGCAGAACCTGATCCAGAACTGATCCCTGTGGGACCCCACTCAATATGCCCTTCCAGCATGACTGTGAACCAATAATAACTACCCACCTTATAGTAGCACCATCTAGGTTGTATTTCCCTAGTTTGTTTCTGAAAAGGTCATGTGAGATAGTATCAAAAGCCTTAATGAAGTCAAGATATACCATATCTACTGCTTCCCCCCATCCACAAGTTTTGTTGTCCTGTCAAAGAAAGCTATTAGGTTGGTTTGACACAATTTGTTCTTGACAAATTTAATCTTTTAACTCTTTCATCTTTCTGACAAGGTTGACAATAAATCTGCTACTTATGATATTAACTATGATTTTTTTTAATGTGGACATTTGAACCAGTATTCTGAAAAGCTCTGTATCTCTTCATTTGTGCCTTTACCAATCTGAGACTTGGTCTCAACTAAAATAAAATATTTACTATGGGCCAGTTTATGTCCATGAGAGCTACAAGTAGCGAGACCCATCATGCAGCTCAATTATGGCTTGCATGGCAGTGAGATCCAGTTGGGTCTGCAGCACCTTTTCTCTCTTCTGAGATCCCAAAGAAGTGCAGTCAAAATTAGTGGGGAGTAAGGTTTACTAGTGAGTAGGGCATGTGTCAGGTACGGTTGGGTCACATTTTCAATCTTTTGGTTGCAGGTTAGAAATACACTTTTGTTGTTTATAGAAAACATTGATTCTTATGCACTCACATGATTCAGGAGCTGGGCCTTTAGAAATGGGCCAACAGTGCCTATGCCTTAATCCAGACCTGTTCTCACTGGCAACAGCATGTTGCACTCATTTCCCACAGGTGTAAATGACTACATGAGAATTAACCACAACCCATCTTTCACATGTTGCTTGTAAAGGAATAGTGGGGAATAATGTAAATATTGAGGACCAGATTCTTCTGCCCCATGCTATTTAGCTCCCCCAGGAGGAGAGAGCCAGCATAATTACTCTAGGTCATGACATCAAGCTGTAAACATGTCCAAAACACCACTGTACTCCAGAGACTCCTGTCTGCCAGACAAAGCTGAGCACGATATAGACCAGTCTTAAGGCTACTGTATATTGCACTGGGAGTCAAATCAGCCTCTGGGTAGTGCCAGGATTCAAGTGGCATCATGCCACCTTCTCCTTGCACAGCTGAAGCTCTCCGTTGTACTATCCATTAAAAAAAACCACACACACATGGTAGTTATGAGTGTATATACATATGTTATAGTACAAATTCTGCTCTTATTCCTGTAAATCCATTGAAATAATAAGAGTTAGTCTCTGGTGAAAAGGAAATTTGATACAATAAAGACACCGGCCAAGAGCAACCTCTTCTATGGAAATAACTGTGGGAGGGATGTTGAGGCTGTGGGCACATCAGAAATGATGGCACACCATAAAGCATCCAGTGTCACTAGAGTCTGCTGACAGCCTGATACATGGGTCAGCACACACCTCTCAGTGCTGTTGTATCTCTTTGAGGTGTTAACTCTAAGAACCACTGCTCTGGGCAGCTCCACCAACACTGCTACAGATGAGGACTGTACATGGCACAGGAGAAGCATACAGTAAGTTCATCCCATTCACCTAAGCAGCCTCTGGCATAATAACTGGGAGTCCTCCTTATTGCCATCCTTGACCTTCTGGAGGGATGAGTGGATTTCTGCTCCGGGGCCACTGCCCTTGGGCTTGAGTGGATGATACAGGGCCCCATGTTTGTGACTCTGCTTCTCAGGGAAGGAATGCTGGGGCCTTCCCTGACACTGCCACACCAAGTAGTGGCAGGGAGGAGGTGGAGCCATTGGAGGCCTCATGTTTTCATGTGCTAGTGCCCTGGAGTGCCTTAATTCAGCCTAGCATGCAAGTGGAGAATTCTGATTTGGAAGTGTTTTACACACACTTCGCAGAGGTAAAAATGACAACACAAGGTGCAAGGCCATGGCAAATCACTCCTTCCTGATGTATTCATGGCAAGTACTGCTGGTAGCTGAACACGGAACAAATACTGATAGGCCTCATCAGGATAATCACTCTATTCAGAGGGACCCAGATAATTCCAGACCCTTTCTAAACCCAGTCCTATGGCTCTTTGGCAATAATCCACACAGGTTGTGATGGGTTACCCCCTTTTTATGGTGCCACCTGATGTACTGGGATACCATCGAACCTGTCTGTTCCGCCAGCCTGGGCCCCCTTTACCCACACCCAGCTGCAGAAAGACACAGACATTGAGATCAGCTCTGGGAAGACTCAGCTTAAGGGACTTGCTCCAGCACTCTGGTGCCCACCTCCCTTGGAGTGCAGACCCAAAGGTATATTGTCTTGCGTGGTATAGAAAAATCTGCAAAGCGCAAGCTCCTAAAGATTCACCCTCTCCCTCAATGCAGAGAGAGAAATGCACATCTTCTTGCCCTCCCAGATATGAATTGCACAAACTGGGTTAAGTTATAAACAAGAAACAAGTTTATTAACTACAAAAGACAGATTTTAAGTGATTATAAGGGATAGCAAACGAACAAATCAGATTACTAAACAGGTTACAAAATTTTTCATCATCACCTGACCTTGGAGTGTCAATGCAGCATCCCAGGATGGTGGGAGATTAGCATCTTCAGAGTTCTATTGTCCTTCTTACATGGGTTATTCAGCCTACTGTCTGGTGGGTGTGCCTCCCAAGTACACACACAGTTGTAATTGTTACATAGTCAATATTCCTAACTTTAGATACAGAAATGATACATGCGTAGAAATTGGATAATCACATTCAGTAAATCATGACCTTTCCAATGATATCGTACATGAGCCATCTTGCATAAAGTATATCTTAGTTATGCCATATTCATATCTTAAGCATATTTTTATGAAGAATATGGAGCGTCATGCCACACTGGTCACATTACAAAAAGTATTTTATGATTGGAAAATCATGAAACCTGCTATGCTCCTGCCTTGCACCATGTGTCATCATTTGCACCAGAGCAAAGTGAGTGAATGGCTGTAAATCATTACTAAATCAGAATGATGGCCTCGCTTACAGCAGTAGTAGCACCTTACAGCCTACACAGGTGCAAATGCAAGGCACAAGACAATGAGAAAATATTCCCACTGTTTATACTTTGGGAAATGTTGTTCATAAAAGATGTAGTTAGAAATAAAAGAAGGAAAGAAAGAAACTCTGCCCTTGTTATGATGGAAATATCCTTTCAAACTGTACTCCTGATTGGCAAGACTGTCTTTCACATACATTACAAAGGTGTCAAATCACATTTTATCTTGCTACATCTTGTGTGCTGGAGCATGGTATGACATGATGTAACATATGGCAATAAATCAGATTGAAAGTGAATATAAATTCAATTTTGGGGGGGAAAACAGGGTATACTAATTTCATTGCATTTATGTTGTTAAGGAGATGACACTTGTTTTTATTAAAAAACCCCACACATTGTCCCTGGTAAATGATTGTTCCTCCAACATAAGTCTTTACTCCAATACACTTACTTGTATTATAGCACCTAAAACCTAAACAGTAAGTCAGTGAGTTTTAGAAGAACAGATCCTGCTTTATTGACTACTCAACAAAACTCCTTTGAGAAATGAAACAGACTTTAAAATGTATAGTCCAGAGAAATAAATCCATATTTGGCTAAGAGCAAAGTTATTTAGACTGTTGGATAACTGTAGTGTCTGAAGTGGCGACTGGAAGTTTAGGTGAGTGGAAGTACTGTTTGGAATCAGTTTGTTTTCTCCCTCCAGGTATGACACTTAAGTATTTAAAATGTAAGTTCTAAGAAGAGCTTTGTGGTGAATAGACATCTATTTAGAGTAGAAGTAAGCAAGATTACTCTCCAGGAGGTTAGCAGCACTCCACTCACGTGCCTAACAACATTCACAATACCACACACCATAAGAAGTGTCTGTTGGCTGCACGTGGAACTCTCTCCTTTCTTTGTAAGCAAAGTCTGCCATGTCAAAGGTGGACTGGAGTTTAAGAGACACTCAAACAAAACTCTTTCACTGGATACGTGAAGAATTAGCCTGGAGGAAACTCAGATTCTTCATCAGCACTTTACAGTCCAGAGAGCCTAAAATAAGTATCAACTTTAGAATGATTAACAGATTGTTGCATTTAAAAAACAAAACGAAACATATTTCTGTCGTCAGTCATAGGTTCCAGTGAGTTCCTTTTAAAAAGTAAATTTTGCCAGCTTATTCATCATTTTAGTTCAGAATTCAAGATGAGGAACAATATGCTATCTCAGTGTTTGTCTTTATTATAAGCACATATCATCAGTTGCAAGACAATATAGACATACTTGATCATTTTAGTAATAACTTGATTGATGATTCCAACTAGTTTACAAGAAAGAAGCAGCATTATAAGAGCTGTATATAGATATGTTGCTATCTAGTAGTAGACGGATTAATAGCTCTGAAAGAGATTGATATGATGAATATAGAATGACTGTATGCAAAGAGATATAAGAGAAGTATAACACATCTTGCAACACAAAATAGCATTTCTAAATTCATTAAACAGTTACTCATGTGAACACGTTCCTTGTGGATATACACTAATTTACACCATGTTTTAAATATTTCAGTATGTAGCACTGAAATTATTTTTCATTATGAATTATTCATCACCTGCACTCTTCTTTTTTAAAATGACTTTTTAAAAACAATAAAATACTTTTAATTGACATTAGGCAGAACATTTAAAATGAACCCATTTCTCCAGCTCCTGTCAGAAAAGAAATTGCACTTTGGAAAAAATGTTTTAGGAAGGGCTACAAGAAAAGCTGCCCATGAACTAATGGAATTAGCTTATCTTTGAATTCCCTCCACCCCAACTTAGAATGGCCACTAATTCCTTTCTTTGCTCTTTTGGTGTTTGCAAAGGGGTTCACTAAAGCCTGAATTGATATAATTATTGGCTTGGATTGTTAGAGATTTAGGCCAGATGGCTATGGGTTTCTAAAGTCCCAGTTGCTTGTGTTAGCTTTTCTAGTTTGCCTATAGGGTTTGGGGATCAGCAATTTGAAAGGCCTTCAAACTTGTAAAACAGTATTATTCATGGGGGCAGAATGTTCATCGGCGTGACCCAGTACTAAATACATTCATTATAGGCATTTCTATTCTGCACAATTTGCCACACGGTGCTGGTTTCTGAAAAAAGAGACAATGGCTTATAAAATGCTTTTGAATGCTTAAAAAGACGGAGAGTTCACGCTGAGCCTCCTCTGCTTTCTTTTTTGACAAGAACCTTCTTAGTGACTTTGGCTGAGCTGTGCTGAGAATAAGTAAAGTGGAAAAATCAGCTATTTACTTTTTACATTTCTGGGTATGGGGGGAGTGGAAGGAGAAGAAAAAAATGAAAAGAAGCGATGGTAAGATTATGTGAATGAGCAAATAAGCAAGTGGATAAAGTCAGCATAGAAATTAATGTAAAGAAGAATGAAAGAGCAGCAAGAATGTGGCTATAATGATAAATTTAAAAGGAAGTGCAGAGAAGGGGAACAGAAAGCCCATCATAAATAATCATATTTGAAATGAGACCATATCAGTTTCTGTGACCTGGATACAGCACGAGGCTCACGTAATGATCAATAGCATTTCTGATGTACGCAAAACACATTAGCGACTCAGGCATTTGACTCTTGTGTGTAAATATGTTGTGGGTTTTTTTGTGTAGACTACATAGAAATAGTTTTCACAAATGGAAAAGGTATGATTAAATTGCCACTTTCAGGCCATCTACTCCATCTATCCTTCAGGTTGCTGGGCTTTTTTTAAACAGATGGCATGTATAAGGTGTGCCTTAGCAGAATTGTCATGCTTCACCATGAACTGCTTTTTTAACTAAGATGAAAAGGATTTTCTGAAGAACCACAGGAACAACAAAATAATAAAGCACACATAAAAAGAACTCTACTCAGGAAAGGACAAGTGCACATAGTACAAAACACTGCTGCAGACTCCTTCAGTAAGAAGCCAGTTAAAGGGCAAGAGTTTGCAAACATTTTCTTTTAAGAAGAATATGAAGAGAACTAAAAGAGAGACATAGAAGCTTGTGCTCCATTTAGCAACACAGACATTGAAGAAAAGCAGGTTACCCAGAAATAAGCAGAAGTGTCAATATATTAATAAAGGAGCAAGAGGAAGACATAATTAGAGATATGACACCTTAAAGTCTTTTACTAAGCAAATGCACTCAAAAAGATTTTGTTTTGTTGAAAAAAAGAGGATTCCAAAGTGTATAAATCAGGAGAATGATTACATGTTTTGTGGAGGCAAGAAGACTAATTAAAATTACAAAAACAATTTGAAGTGTCATATAAAGAGGACAAGAAGTTGATTTAAAGTTTTTCTTTAGTAATTTGTCTGCTCTTTGTTGTGGCACACTCACAGAAAGTGAATGCTGGGGGAGGAGCTGCCTCCCCCACCTTTCTCTAGCTTTTTGTGTGTGTGTGTGTGTGTGTGTGTGTGAGTGACTTCACTGTCCTTTGATTTGGAAGCAAGCTGATTGGCTGGAAGCAATTCAACACATGCTGGGCAAAAGCTTTGTGTGAGTTGAAGTGAAGTTGCACAGATTTTAGACTGGAGTCAGCAATCAAGGGTGTTTAGTCTGCAGCTGAACAGTGAGAGGGAAAGAGGATCTCTCCGAAAAGATACAGTGCAGATTCAGCTAGCACTCTGCCATAAATGGATACTAACTGCAGAAGGAGAAAACACTGATGTGACAAATTTCGTCCTTGAAGAGGAGCAGGAAAACAAATGAGAGAGATTGGATTGCATACAGATTGTATCTGGAAGTCCTGACACGGTGTGTATACAAAAAAAAAAGTTTTCTGAGATATACTAAGATATTAATACTTTGCTATATTATAAAAGACATTTTCAAGTTTTAAAGAACCAAATGTGTACTGGGTTTAAGGTACCAAAGGAAGTTGAAAGAACTGCTTTTTAACTTGCTTGGAGAAATGAATTGCAAAAACTTACAAATGCACCAAATCAGTAGTAAAATGCACTTTATGTTCCTTTTTGTACTGATGATAATATCTTTCAGTAAAGATGTGCTAGGCAAGAATTTGAAATACAGGATTTATGAGGAGCAGAGAGTTGGATCAGTAATTGCAAGACTATCAGAGGATGTAGCTGATGTTTTATTTAAAATTCCTAACCCTTCTTCAGTTCGTTTTCGAGCCATGCAAAGAGGGAATTCTCCCTTACTTGTAGTCCGAGAGGATAATGGAGAAATCAGCATAGGAGCTAAAATTGACCGGGAACAACTCTGCCAGAAAAACTTAAACTGCTCTATAGAGTTTGATGTGATCACTCTGCCTACTGAACATCTGCAGCTTTTCCATGTTGAAGTTGAAGTGCTGGATATTAATGACAACTCTCCCCAGTTTTCCAGAGCTCTCATCCCTATTGAAATATCAGAGAGTGCAGCTGTAGGAACCCGGATCCCTTTGGACAGTGCTTTTGATCCAGATGTTGGGGAAAATTCTCTGCACACTTATTCACTGTCTGCAAATGATTTTTTTAATATTGAAGTGCGAACAAGGACTGATGGTGCCAAATATGCAGAACTCATTGTGGTTAGAGAATTGGACCGGGAGTTGAAGTCAAGCTATGAACTCCAACTCACTGCTTCAGATATGGGGGTACCTCAGCGATCCGGATCGTCTATCCTAAAAATAAGTATTTCTGATTCTAATGATAACAGTCCTGTTTTTGAGCAACAATCGTATATAATTCAGCTCTTAGAAAATTCACCAGTGGGTACTTTGCTCATAGACCTCAATGCTACTGATCCAGATGAGGGCGCTAATGGTAAAGTCATGTATTCTTTCAGTAGTCATGTGTCTTCCAAAATTATAGAGACTTTTAAAATAGACTCAGAGAAAGGCCATCTGACCCTCCTGACACAAGTGGACTATGAAATCACCAAATCCTATGAAATTGATGCTCAAGCTCAAGATTTGGGTCCAAATTCTATCCCAGCTCATTGCAAAATTATCATTAAAATCGTGGATGTCAACGACAACAAACCTGAAATTAATTTAAACCTGATGTCCCCTGGGAATGAGGAAATAGCTCACATTTCTGAAGGGTCACCCGTGGACACTTTTGTTGCCATAGTCAGGGTGCAAGACAAGGACTCTGGCGTGAATGGAGAGATAGTTTGCAAGCTTCATGGGCATGGCCACTTTAAACTTCAAAAGACTTATGAAAATAACTATTTAATTTTGACTAATGCTACTCTAGATAGAGAAAAGAGATCTGAATACAGTTTGACTGTAATAGCTGAAGACAAGGGGACACCAAGTCTCTCCACAGTGAAACATTTTACTGTCCAAATCAATGATGAAAATGACAACCCACCCCGCTTCCAGACAAACAGATATGAAGTTGTTATCTTAGAAAATAACTCTCCAGGTGCATACATCACATCTGTCACAGCCACAGATCCAGATCTAGGGGACAATGGACAGGTCACATACACTATTTTGGAAAGCTTTATTTTGGGAAGTTCCATAACCACCTATGTGACCATTGACCCATCCAATGGTGCAATCTATGCACTCAGAACTTTTGATCATGAAGAAGTAAATCAGATTGCCTTTGTGGTTCAAGCTAGAGATGGAGGGAGTCAGCAACTTGTTAGTAATACCACAGTTGTGCTAACTATTATTGATGAAAATGATAATGCTCCTGTCATTGTGGGACCAGCACTACGCAATAACACTGCAGAAATCTCAATCCCTAAAGATGCTGAGAGTGGCTTCCATGTGACTAGGATAAGGGCTATAGACAGAGACTCTGGTATGAACTCAGAACTAAGCTGTTCCATAATAGCTGACAATGAAGAAAACATATTTGTAATGGACCCAAGATCATGTGACATCTATATTAATGTTAGCATAGAATCTGTTTTATCTAAAGAATGGGAATTTTTTGTGATAGTTCAGGATAAAGGCAGCCCTCCACTCAGTACCAAAGCACTTCTGAAATGTACTGTTTTTGAATATGTTTATCCAATTCCAAGCACAGAAGCTACTTTTATTAGCCAGCCCTCTCTGGATGTTTCTATGATAACAATTATATCACTTGGGTCAATATGTGCAGTGTTGTTGGTCATTATGGTTATCTTTGCTACAAGATGCAATCGAGAGAAAAAGGATACAAGATCCTACAACTGCCGTGTGGCAGAATCAACTTACCAGCACCACCCAAAAAGACCATCAAGACAGATTCACAAAGGTGACATTACACTTGTGCCTACTGTTAATGGCACTTTACCCATCAGATCTCACCACAGAGCTTCTCCTTCATCATCTCCAACCTTAGAAAGAGGACAAATGAGCAGTCGACAAAGCCATCATAGTCACCAATCACTTAACAGTCTAGTGACAATCTCATCAAATCATGTGCCAGAGAATTTCTCACTGGAACTCACCCATGCTACTCCTGCTGTTGAGGTAAGATCATATATTATCTTGCATGCATGTTCACTCATTCACCCATGTATGAGTGTGTTTATGTTCTGCATGCTGTCTGTGACA
The DNA here is from genome assembly GCF_028017835.1 of Emys orbicularis. Lineage (NCBI taxonomy): Eukaryota > Metazoa > Chordata > Testudines > Emydidae > Emys > Emys orbicularis. Next base: position 52,748,534 of record NC_088687.1, on the reverse strand, counting down.
GTATGAAAGTATTATAGATTTCTTTTCAGGGATGCAGCACTGCAGTTCCACTCTGTCAATTGAATCTTAAAACAATCCTGCACATGAGAGACTATAGTAAACCTGTTATAATTTATTTATATTCTTCTTTAAATTGAAACAACTTTGTGTAATATACACATAATATACACAGTACTTTATTATTGATGTACAGTTTTCTGTGTGTGTGTGTGTCTGTGTTCAGACACATATAGTGTATAATACACAAAGTATTTGTACAAATGACAGAACAAACTCCTTAAAATGAGGGTTTATAGTAGAAACACTGCTACAATTTTAACTGCAGCTGCTCTAGCAGATGGTGGTAGTGTGAGAGTGTATGCATCCAATATCTTTATGTGAGTGTATGCATTCAATATCTTCATAATTTGAAACTGCCTATTTTATTTTTTAAATATATACACTATATAGTTTTGATCTCTCCTTTAAAAAAAAAACCAACCAAAAAAAACCAACCCTCTTTGCAGTCCATTGTTTTTAAATGTTAACTAATTAGTATAAATTCTGAGATTAACGAATAGCATTGCATTTTCTGTCTGTAGGGTGCCTTCAGATGTTTTCCATGGCAAACACTATATACTGTAAATACCCAGTTGTACTACATTATATATGCACATGAATGTGCTCTAATTAAATTTTAAAGAAGAAACCAAAAAGAAGTAAATAATTAAATTTTTTCTAAATAGACATTTGGGTTTTATTTCCAGGAATCAGTGTTTTCTTCTTTTCTTTAGCAGGTCTCTCAGCTTCTTTCAATGCTTCATCAGGGCCAATATCAGCCAAGACCAAGTTTTCGAGGAAACAAATATTCCAGAAGCTACAGGTGAGGATTTCAGTTAGATTCTGATCAAAACATTTTTATCTGAGAACAATATACTGAACATGTGATAACAAAATATAATTCCATCACCATGTTTTTTCTGTTTACAGATATGCCCTACAAGATATGGATAAATTTAGCTTGAAAGATAGTGGCCGTGGAGATAGTGAAGCAGGAGACAGTGATTATGATTTGGGTAGAGATTCTCCAATTGACAGACTTCTTGGGGAAGGATTCAGTGACCTTTTCCTTACAGATGGGAGAATTCCTGCAGGTAAGAACACAATGAAAGTTGAATAGTTTATTTACAGTGCTCCCTGACTGTCACATTGATGTAGTTAGCATTGTGAAAGCCGAAATTCTTTAGCTTTCAAGTTCTATATTTCCTCCTTCATCTGCTCTACGGTATATAGTGTCCTCAAACCAGAACACAGCTGGTGCACTCAAGACTGGGACACTATTGAATTTCTGCCCAGAGCAGTGCGTAGGCAGTTTCTGCTATTATTTGCAGCCACATGAGCTGGCTCTAAATTCCCCCAAAAAAGCGTCAACTGGTCTATGTTGCAAGATTTTTAATGACTGGGTGGATGTTTGTGGAAAACCAGGCTGCTGTGGTGTGTTAAAAATACACTGAACTATAATTTGGCAGATGCATTTTCCATAATAGGATCCAGACTTCCAGAGCTTAAAAATGCACTGGTTAGGTGATGGAATGTAGTTTTTAGGTAGGGAAGTGTAGAGCTGCACTGTATTTTCCACTAATGAATTAGTATCTGTAAATATGACCTATGTGTCAGTATTTGTGCTAAATGTCAAAGCAGTTCATTACCTGCCATCCTGATTGCTGGAATGAGTTGATTGTTCCAACATAAGGAGAGAGGCATACCTGGGGGGGATGCAAAAGGGAGATCAACCTTTTGTAAATTCAGACTCACTCATGAGTACAGTAAAAGAGACTGGGAAATCACATTAGGCTCAGAAGTGAGCTTTGTACTAGAACCCCAATATTTATACAACTACCTGTACTTTTTACTCCTAAATCTTTGCAAAATAAATGTGGGGCCCAGATTTAAATGCCTATACAAAATATACAGGAAATGTTTTATCCTTGCACATGAAAGCCATCTCCTACAGGGCCAGATTATGCCAGTATGGTTTAGGCTCATATTGGGGCTGGTGGGTAGCTCTACAATTTGCTGTGCACTAGGGTGCAGGGTAAGAGTGTCCACTGAACTGCTCCTTAGGATGGTGCATAGCATGCTTCCTTCTGTAACCAGCTAGTGCCATTGGCCAGAGCAGGATGGGGTAGAGCCAAAGCCTTGTCACCTCCTTCCCACCTTTGGGGTGGCTAACCCTTAAGGGCACTAGGAGGGCCTTCAATTTTCCCTGGCCTTTGTGTGGAGAGTTTAAGATGAAAAGGCTTCTGGAGCCCTTCCTTTCCTTCTGCACCTTGGCCCCAAACATGTAATTCTGTCTTTTCAAACCTTCAACACTTCTCTTGTGGATTTTGCTCCATTCTAGGGTCTCACACTACTCCTGAGTCCAACCTCCCATCCAGAAGTCCCACCTAGCTTTTTTTGGTAGCTGGGATTATGTAGGTCCAAGTGTCCACAGTCCCAAGGTTTTTCCCCCCCTACTTCTTGCCAACAAGTTGCTACTTAGAAGCCATTTATTCCTGTACCATCCAACTTTAGACAAAAATCTTTTCTCCTTGAGTGGTAAAGTAGGGAAGAATTTACTATAATTCTCAGCAGCTGTTAAGGGAGACTTCACATGCAATACTTTTGCACTGGATCCTTCCACAGTGGCAGCTAAGGAATAATTGTCTACTTCCTGGCTGGATGATTGTGGGTTGCCGGGGAAAAAAGGAATGTTTACACTCTTAGCTGAAATTCCTATTATTCATTTAAAGAACTTTCTATTAGCCCCCAAATATAAAACCAATGAGTGAAATTTTCAAAATTTGGCCCAACTGTGATCCCACTGAAGTGCATGTTAAAACTCTCATTGATTACAAGGGGAACAGAGTTAGGCTAACATGGAGTGCTTTAGAAAATCCCACTCTCAATATTTGTTTATGTGCTTAGCCCTAACCACTCCATTAGTTATACATGAACCATTTAAGATAACATATTAATTAATCTGCGTGTTCACACGAAACTCACAAAAAGTAGAATGGAAACTTTCTTCTGGTTTCCTAAGTTCAGCTTCCTCCTTCCGTGCCCCTCTATTTTTAAGTGTCTGTGCATTTTCACCCCAGACCAGAAGTCACAGGGTCAAAATACTGTAAGAAAGATCATTTTTTCAATATTTTCTGCCTAGATGGAACCAGGAAGGAATGGACCATCTCCCATACACATGAATCTGTGGGAGATCCTCAAACATTTTAAATTTCAATTAAAACATTTCTTTTTTCTCTCTTAAAAATATATAAAAAACCTTTACCTATATGTTTACGGTTTTGAAAAAAACATACATTCAGTGTTACATCTGACATTTCAGTCTTAACCCATACAATTGTACATTTATATCTTTTCTATTGCTGACTTACGGACAAAGTGGGACATCGTTAACCCTCATCATTAACATCCTGATTGCTGGAATAAGTTGCTTGTTCCAACATAAGGAGAGAGCCATATCTGGGGGATGGAAAAAATTCAAGCCCACTCGCAAATATAGTAGGGCTTTTAATCATTTGTTTAGAATATTGCTATTATTTTATACTGCTAAATCTTGGTCTCACTAATGTGAATGGCAAAACTCCCACTGATTTAAATGTGACAAGACTTTGGCCTTGAGTGAACTTGGTCAATGATCGGTGACACACTAATGGCCCTGCAGTTCTCTATTAATTCACAGAATTGCACTGGAATTGTACTGAAAGGACCAACTGAACCAGTGCAGCTATAATGCATTTCATTCCCATCCACACTAGAACTAAAATCGTTTGATTTAACCATTGTGGGTGGAGATATTTTCAAGACTTGTCAAGAGCTGGTGCAATCACAATGGTACTGGCATTGCCTGTGAAACATTATGAGCACATTTAATGTGTGGAAACAAAGCACTTCATAGGCATTTCAAACACCTAAACCAACACTTTAAACACCAATTATTTTATGTAGATGAATCTTTTGAGGCTCACTCATCACTACCTCATTTGCAACACCCAGTGCAAAATCTGGCCTCCAGCTATCTATACTTCTGCTAAATTTCATACTCCCTGATGTAAGAAAGGAAGTGAGTATAAACCTAGAGGAATTTTAAATTGCATTAAAAAGGAAACAATATGTTAGACTGTATAAAGCATGGTAGGGAAATAATACTGACAATATTAGAGTGGCACTGTATTAATCAATGGCATATTCTCACCTGGAATATTATGTTCAGTTCTGGTCACTCCATCTCAAAAATGATGTTGCAGATATTGAAGTGGTCCAGAGACAAGTGAGGAAAATGATTAGAAGCATGAGGAAACTTATGTGGAGACACTGCAAAGTTTAGGACTGTTTAGTTTAGTTTAGAGAAAAGACAAATAAAAAGGGATATGATATAGGTATATAAAATAAAAAGATAGAAGGGATATAAACCCCAATTCTTCAAGGCACATTCTAACCATTAACTGATGGAATTAAGAAGCAGCTTCTCCTGTGGGCAAGGTATCACATAATCAAAAGTTATTCTATAATTGTTTATATCTGTGCTTCTTGAACTTTACTGTGCAGTATCTGGTACTGGCCTTTATCAGAGACAGGATAATGGGCTAGATGGACCACTACCCTGATGGGGTATGACAATCCCAGTGTTCTTATTTGGAATTAAATACATTTACTGAGGTAATCCTGAGAGGTGTTGAGCAGCTGCAACTCCCATTAGCTTCAACATCTGGAAGGGGGTAGTTTCCTTTTCCAGCGTTCGGAAGTGGAAATTAGGCTTCTCTCCTGGCATCCTCTCTCTGCACAGGGCCTCCACTCACCGTTTACTGTGTTTTAAAAGGGGCTGCACATGCTTCCATTCCAACCCTACTAGAACTCTTCAGGGGGCTGGATGCTGGCTGGTCATTCCCCTCCAGTACCTCTTTGGGTAGGAATGTGAGTTCCTGGGCAAAAAGCTGGGGCAACACCCATTTCCTCCATTTAGCATTCATCACAGGCCCAGATCCCTTAAGTCCTTGGTTGCTCCTCTTTGTAGTCTGTATAGTCACTGTATGTCAGTCACCAACTGGAGGTATTAAACCAGCCAGCCCCAAAGGCCAAATGCATCCTTAGAGTAACTCCACTCAAGTTAATGGAGATATACTGGGCACAAATTTGGCCTAAAATGTCACGAGGTTGGATTAAAATCTGCTTCACCCATTTGGTAATTCATTGTGTTACTAGCAGACCCTAAAGAGGAGACAAGAGTTGGAGAAGATGGAGATAACTCCATATCTTCTCTGTTCTCTCTCCTTTCTCTTCTCCCTCATTTTCTTTTCCTTACGGTTTTCCTCCCATATCCTTCTATTCTGTTCCCTTGCTCTCTTCACTTAATTGCAACTAGGAGATGAAAGAGGGAAACTTCTTAATTTTCGTTCATGAAAGGCATTCATCAGACATGTTGTATACAGTGTAGTTGTAGCTATGTTGTTCCCGGGATGTTAGAGACACAAGATGGGCGAGGTAATATCTTTTATTGGACCAACTTCTTCAGGTCTGGGAAAGGTATTCCGAGTCTTTAGCTGTGACACTCAGAGTATCTTTCCCAGATCTGAAGAAGAGTTTTGTGTGGCTTGAACATTTGTCTCTCTCACCAACAGAAGTTGGTCTAATAAAAGATATTACTTCATGCACCCTGTCTCTTTATTCATCAGACAGTCCTGTATGAGAAGAGAGTGCTCTAACCTCTACCTTTTAAGTCACCCAGGCCACTTATTTTCTTGGGATTCACTGAAGCAATGGTATAATATGTTCTTCAAACAAGTTAAAAATTATATAGTTATCTTATATTTTATATATTTATCAACCTTACTTACAGACTAAAATACATGTGAACTTCCCTATAATGGGAGAACAACAACACTGGATCTGAACACCTCTGATCTTTGGAGAAATTCAGATCCTGATCAGAGCTTTGGATCTCAGGTCCTTTAATATGCACTAGTGCTGACCCCTGTAATTGTGAGTAATCTATATAATTGAATCTGAACATTAATCTCAGATTTTGGTTTTGATTACAGCAATGAGGCTATGCACAGAGGAATGTAGAGTTCTGGGACACTCTGACCAATGCTGGATGCCACCTCTGCCCTCTCCATCTTCTGATTACAGAAGTAACATGTTTATTCCGGGGGAGGAATTTCAGCCGCAGCAGCAGCAGCAGCAGCAACAGCAGGCATTTGAAGAAGATTCACAGCCTGTTGATTCCAATGAAAAGAAAAAGAGCTTTTCAACATTTGGTAAAGACTGTCAAAATGAGGAAGAGTCAGAGGACATCTGTACTTCATCTCTCCTCTCTGAAATGAGCAGTGTTTTTCAGCGCCTGTTGCCTCCTTCACTGGACACCTATACAGAATGCAATGAAATGAATCGCTCAAACTCACTGGAGCGCAGGAAGGGACATTTACCAGCCAAAACTGTAAGCTACCCACAAGGGGTGGCAGCGTGGGCAGCCAGTACACATTTCCAAAACCCTGCAAACAACACTGGGGCCATCCTAGGGACTCACTCGAGTGCACAACCTTCCTCTAAATGGCTGCCAGCCATGGAAGAAATCCCAGAGAACTATGAAGAAGATGACTTTGACAATGTGCTTAACCACCTCAGTGATGGTAAACATGAACTAATGGATGCCAGTGAGCTGGTAGCAGAAATTAACAAGCTGCTGCAAGATGTCCGGCAGAATTAGAGGGTTTTTTATATCATATTTTTCCATATTTATGGAAAACTGGGGGGAAAAAGAACCAGAATGAAAAGAACTGGCATTGCCAATTAGTTGCATTTATCATAAATGTGTCTGTGTATGTTGAATATTAAAATACTGTATTTTCATATGTACACAATGCAAGTGTGATTATCTTTATCTGTATTTTAAAAATACATTTGTACCTTATATTTATGTGTAATTTAACAAATAAATTTTATTTTTGTACTCCTACGGCAAGCATGTTTTCCTAAGTGTATATAACTGGCACCATTTGACTTTCTTGCCAAGCAGGTGTGTAAACTAAATCAAAGACAGGGATGTTACTTTTCAGGGTTTTGTAAAGAGTTTCAAATGTTACAGCACAGGCCCAACCCCACTGAAACATTATCCATACATTAGTTTCAGTAACTGATCCAGCACCTTGTTGCAGTGTTTCATTGTTACAATAAAGAGTTGTCAACTCCCATAAAGCCTAAAATGTTCTTCTTTTCATGCCAGTTCAGAGAGTCATTCTCTCATTTAATTGATGGCTTATAAGAGGGGTGAGAAGGGATGATGGCATTCTCCAGAGGCACAACCACCACTGAGAAGGAGTGTTGCTCTTAGACAAACTCCTTTGGCCAACTCAACAGAGATACCGAGAAGCTCTGACAAGAGTTGCACCCAACCTCTCCCAGATGGGTCAGCCTGACTCAGGACCTCTCTGGTAGTGGGAATAAAAGGGTAAATTGGAGGGACCCCTCCCTCCCCTGCCAACAAAATAATCTTTCTTGACATGACCTCCAAGTCACTACTACCTTTTTTATTTTCAGCTGCTGAGCATTTAGTCACTCTGTGTTGAAGCCAACAAAGGAATTCTATGGGGCCCCATCCATATGCCTTATGATACAGTTTTTAATTCATGATCATATACTATTTATTCCACAGGACACCTGCCTCATTCAGTACACAGGATGGACGGTGCTTACTTAATAAACAGCTGTTCAGTATTTTGTTTTCTTCTCATTGGTCAATTGGTGGCCCCATGCCTTATTTACTGCACACTTCAAACCCTGCTCTGAAAACAGAATTATTAATTTCCTTATTGGCTTCTCTATAGTGCTCATCACTATAGTATGTGAGTGCTTCATAAATATTAATTCATTTTCATAATACCCTTGTGAGATGAAGGAGTAGTATTAACCCCATTTTACAGTTGGGGAACTGGCACAGAGTGATTGAGGTAAAAAATATCCACTAATGCTGGTTGAGACACATAGGACCTGATTTTTTCAAAGTACATAGCGTTATATAGAACTGTATATGTTCAAAGCACAGCTCCTATTGACCTTAGTTGCAGCTGTGAGTGCTCAGACCCCCAGAGTCTCAAGTCAGGCACCCAGAAAATGAGGACCACACAATCAGTGACCCCCTGGGAAAAGTTAAGAACATAAGAATGGCCATACTGGGTCAGACCAAAGGTCCATCTAGCCCAGTATCCTGTCTTCCGACATTGGCCAATGCCAGGTGTCCCAGAAGGAATGAACAGAACAGGTAATCATCAAGTGATCCATCCCCTGTTGCCCATTCCCAGCTTCTGGCAACAGGGGTGGCGAGTTGTATGGGCCTGTGGTGCCTGGGCTCCAGCAAATTCAGGGGGACCTGGCTCCACCAATTTTTGGGGCGGAGTCTCTCCCCCGACCCCACACACCTCCCAGAGAGAGTCCCCCAGCCCCGCCTGTCACTCCTGCACACCTCCCCCAAGCATCCCTGCCTGCCCTGGGTAGCGGGCAGCTGCTCCCTCGCCAGCCGCAGCCAACTACAAGGGAGCAGCTCCGGGGGCAGGCTGAGGCAGCTGCTGCACCTGCGGAAGGAGGAGGTGCATGGTAGCCCCACATCCCTGGCAGGCGACTCCAGGGAGGAGTGGGGGCTTATCCTGGCTGCACTTTCTGAAAAGTAGCCTGGGGGGGCCTGGGTGAGTGTTGTGCTCAGGGGAAGGGGCTCAGGGGGAGGGCCCCCCCGTCCCCTGGAGCTTGTTGCTGCCAGCGGGGAGAGGGCTGGGGGGAGTCGTCTCTGGCCCCCCACCCTAGCCCTAGGGCAGCCTGCCTGCTGCACCCCAAACCCCTCATCCCTGGGCCAGCCCCATGTCCCGCACACCCTCCCACACCCCAACCCCCTGTCCCAGCCCAGAACCAGCACCCCAAACCCCCTCCCACACCCAAACTCTCTCCCAGAGCCTGCACCCCAAAACCCCATCCTCCACCCAAACTCCCTCCCACACCCCAACCCCCTGCCCCCGCCCAGAGCCTGCATCCAGCACCCAAACTCCATCCCAGAGCCTGCACCCCCTCCCAAACCCAAACTCCCTCCCAGAGCCTTAGGCAGGTGTGAGGGGCAGGCGGGATTTGGACCCGTTCTGGGCACCACCAAAAATTATATAAACCTGCCACCCCTGTCTGGCAAACAGAGGTAGGGACAAAGTTTGGTTAAAGTGTCTTGCCCAGCATCACAGAGGAACGTTTTGGTAGCAGCGGGGACAGATTCCAGTTTTCCACAACAGCATTTACTTGCCTTAACTACCAGACCATTTGATTCTCTTTCTGCAATCTCCTGCAGTCACTACACACCTTCTGACTTCTAAAACAAATGCAGCAGTGCTCCAGCAGCATGGGTCCTGTGGAAAAAACAATGTGATCCTCTAATTAATTATACATATGACCAAAGGGGCCAAAGTAAGGTTGCATAGGCAACCTTAATTTGACATTTCGTAACATTTGAATGCTTGACTTTGCAACCTGAATAATGTGCTTTTAACATAGTTTTTTTATATGAAATTTTCTTCACTTTTAAAAAAGCAAATTGAAAAATTAGAAATTCCATCATGTGGCACCAGGGGCATACCCACATGGGTCATCAGCAGGGTTGGACGATTTAGATCCACAGCCCTCTGAAGTAACTGACAGTAGTAGTAGAGTGTCATCCTTTAAGTGGACCAGCACTAGAGGGGGATGGGAGTCATTGCCAGTCAGTTTTATAGATATTTGCTGACAGCAGAGGAATGATGAGAGTCAAAAATCATAGGAGCCATTCTAGGCTCTGGAGGCGTTTGGATTCCAGTCGGCACAGACACTGCCCATTCTTCCCTCCCCCCACCCGAAGTTTGGCTCCTTTTGCTCCTTTACCTATCCCCTCACTCCCAATCTTCCTTTCCTGGCTCCCAGGCCCAATCTCCTTGCCCATCCGGTTCTAGTTCCCCAAGGTCCTAATTCCACATGCTCCCCAAACCCATATTTCCCCTTGCTTTTTCATGCCTGTCCTCTACTCTGCATTGCTCACTGTGTTCCTGTCCCTTTATGTTCTCTGCTGTATGTACCCCTAGGGCTGCCACAAGAGGCAACACTCCTTGTGTTAGTTCCCTGGCACAGAGTTACCAGGGAAAGAGGAATTGAGGAAAAGCTGAGGTAGTCTGATTAGTCACCAGACCAACTTCCTCCTTCCTGCCTGGAAGAATAGCCACTAGTGACAAGAGGCCAGCATTGCACTGAATACCACATTAGGTAGCTACTGGATGCCTGACGCTGGCCTGGATTATTGTAAACACACAGGATATGCTTGTGAAATGTGGGACAGTCCCAGCCAAATTGGGACTGTTGCAAAGTATGGCAGAGATTCACGATGTGCCAGTCCCTGGTATTAGCAGGTAGGCTTGAAAATTGTATATTCAGGTCAGTGAAAAAGCTAAAATCCTCCTCTTTATCTGCCCTGAAGTGTCAGGCTACATCTACACTATGGGGGGGGGTCGATTTAAGATACGCAAATTCAGCTACGCGAATAGCGTAGCTGAATTCGACGTATCGTAGCCGACTTACCCCGCTGTGAGGACGGCGGCAAAATCGACCTCCGCGGCTTCCCGTCGACGGCTCTTACTCCCACCTTCGCTGGTGGAGTAAGAGCGTCGATTCGGGGATCGATTGTCGCGTCCTGACGGGACGTGATAAATAGATCCCCGAGAGGTCGATTTCTACCCGCCGATTCAGGCGGGTAGTGTAGACCTAGCCTCAGAGTGACTAAAACCTTCACTTTAAATCCTGTGAAAAGTATTCCCCCTTCATAAATAAACTAAGAGCTAACTCCCTGTTCCTAGACAAGGAGGTATCTGACCTTCAGGCTCAAACTTTACAAATGTTACCGCTTACAAACTCTCAGGGCAGCTGGATAAGATCCATTTTCACAATCCCCTAGTCCACTGGGGATTACCAACCTGTTTTAAATTTAAAATCCTTTAAGCAGTTTATGCCCATCAGCCATTTCACACGGATAGTCTCAATAATTTAAAAGTCATTGTTTGCAAAGAGGACTTGCTAAGCAAAAATAGATCCAAGCAAATGTCCTCAGTATCACTGTGCATCCAAATGTCAAAAAACACCTAAAGTTGTCCTGGAGGGAAGTTCTGTTGCAACGGAGGGTAATGGTGTTTGGTCTGTGCATCGACCTGAAGGGTGTTATCAGGTAATGAGACCAGTTATACAATGTGTAAGATCTCTAGGAGCAAAACTGTTTGTTTACTTAGATGATATCCGAATTACAACAGTCAAAACAGCTCTTTAAATGGCATAGCTCAGGGGTTCTCAAACTGGGGGTTGGGACCCCTCAGGGGGTCGCGAGGTTATTACATGGGAGGTCACGAGCTGTCAACCTCCACCCCAAACCCCGCTTTGCCTCCAGCATTTATAATGGTGTTAAATATATAAAAAGTGTTTTTAATTTATAAGGGAGGGGGTCGCACTCAGAGGCTTGCTATGTGAATGAGGTCACCATAAAAAAGTTTGAGAGCCACTGGCATAGCTTAACAGGTGGCCTGTGAACTGCAGGCTGGGAGCGGCAAACCCCAGCCCTGCCCCTTCCGCCTGAGGTCCCGCTCCTTCTGCATCTCTCTCCCCCGCTGTGGTCATCTGCCCCGCCCCAGGCCAGCTCTCTCCCCTCCCAACCCTGGAGCACCGGGAGGGCAGGTGGCACATGGCTGCAGCCCCCCCCCCCCCCGGAGCACTGGGCGGGCGGGCGGCGCATAGGCCCAGCCTCCCCAGCCCCTGGGCACCGGGAGGGCAAGTAGCACAGCCTCAGCCCGAGCCACCACAGAGGGGAACTGGCGCCGCAGGTAGAGTGGGATGGGAGGTTTGGGGGGGGGAGGAGCATGGGTGGGGCCACGCCTGGCTGTTTGGGGAGGCTACCCGCTGCCCATGATAGTATGCTTACTAAACATAGACAAGTCTCTTTTCACCCTCTCCCATCTTAGTATTCCTGGTTTTTACAATGCATATGGCATCCCTAACATTGAATAGTCCTTATCTACAAGGGACCATGGCACCCTGAGTTGATACCTTAGTATTAAGTTAGACACAAGTCTACATTTACTGCATTTTGACAAACCAGTGCTGCAGCTCCTCGCCAGGCTGGCAGCTCTGTAAACAATGAGGCTGATTTCATCCTTGAAATCAATGGGTGTTTTGATGTTTGGTGAGCAGAATGATGGAAATATTTGTATAGACTGTGATGGTGTTTGATGGTAAAAATGCCATAAGTCATTATGTCCTATCTGCACTAGTGTTTCTCCTGTTGCTACCACAGGTGGTAATCCTGGAATGTTTAATATAGAACCATAGAAATGTAGGGCTGGAAGGGACCTTGAGCAGCCCCGTGCTCTGAGGCAGGATCAAATAAACCTAGACCATCCCTGACAGTCTAACCTGTTCTTAAAAATGCCCAATGATGCCACAACCTCTCTTTTAGGGCAAACCCAGCCATTTTTTCCAGGGCCTTCTCATGTTTATTTATCCACATCTGAGATGGATGCAAAAAGACCAAATCTGATACCAGTGAAGCGATATACAAGCACAGTAGCAGTTCAAGTGCCATCACTTCAGAATGGCATATTAAATTTGTGTTTAAAATCTTTTTGTGCCATCACTTCAGAATGGCATATTAAATTTGTGTTTAAAATCTTTTTGTATTCAATACATCATGCTTTACCCTCCAGTGAATCTATTAGCATAAACAATTTGGAGGCTGTGGCTGTGAATAAAGTCTTTGAGCTAACCTACAACCTGACCGTTGAGTACATTTACAATAATAGATTAAAAAGAAAAAAAGAAAAAAAGAAAAAAGCCACCAGAGGAGTGAAGTTCTGGAACAGCCTTCCAAGGGGAGCAGTGGAGGCAAAAAACCTAACGTGCTTCATGACTGAGCTTGATAAGTTTAGGAAGGGGATGGTATGATGAGATTGTCTACAATGGCATCTAGTCAATATTTGACTGTTAGCAGCAAATATCTCCAACAGCCAGTGATGGGACACTAGATGGGGAGGGCTCTAAGCTACTACAGAGAATTCTTTCCCAGGTGTCTGTCTGGTGGGTCTCACCCACATGATCAGGGTCTGATTGCCATATTTGGGGTCAGGAAGGAATTTCCCCCCCGAGTCAGATTGGCAGAGACCTTGCGGCAGGGGGGCAGGGGAGTTCCCTTTCCTCTGCAGCATGGTGCATGGGTCACTTGTAGGCTTAAACTAGTGTAAATGGTGGATTCTCTGTAACTTGAAGTCTTTCAGTCATGATTTGAGGACTTCAGTAACTCAGCCAGAGGTTAGGGGGTGGGTGAGGTTCTGTGGCCTGCAATGTGAAGGAGGTCAGACTAGATGATTTTGATGGTCCCTTCTGGCCTTAAAGTCTATGAGTCTAAAACATAAACAAAAATAAATCCACCAAAAAGTAACTAAGCCTTGTTGAAAATTTCCCAGCTTTTTATAAAGAGTTTAAAATCCAGAGAAAATCCTAAGAAATCCCATTTCCTTCCCAATTTACAACCCTTAAAAGATCTTATATCTTTTCAAAGGTTAGAGTACTTGAAAGTCCCTGATTTTCTCAGCTTTATGTGTTATAAATAAACTTGCCATGCTATGGGACATAATGGAGGAGAAACTTCTGAACTTTTTCTATGAGACTAGATTTGTGAAGAAAGGCTTGGATTTAAACTTTAGTAATGATGGCAAAAGCTGAACCTTAAATTGAAGATCTCTGAGAAAAAACCTATGTAGGTTTCTAAAATAATATAAGGAAAATCCACAACTATTGCACTTCCTTTGTTTGTTAATTATGTAATGTTTAAAGGTCAACCTACTGTTTACATTGAGTAAGGCATGCGATGGGAGGTCTAGTTTCACTCTTTAGGAGGCTGTACTGTGTGCTCCCTCCCAGCACAGTAGGCTGGTGCAGTTAGGGGTGGCCATGCTTCCCATTGTGTCCCCAACTTAGGGCAGTGTCTTAATGAGCAAATCTGGCCCACAGTATTTTCTGCAATATATTCCATATAAATAAAAGAAGAAGTGACAATGTAGACAATATGTTAACATTTTAACTTTAGTCAATAAGGCATAATAATACTTAGCAGTTATACAGCACTTTACATCACCAAAACAATGTGCAACCATTAAAAAAACACCACCACCTTATTCACAGGGATCAATTAATTCTCCACTTAAGTACAAGTATCTCTGTGGTGATGCATAGCAATAGTTTAAAACAAACTGAAACAGTCCACAATTGTGCAGGAGAGACAATAACGAATACCTTATTTACTTGAAACTCAAGGGAGACTCAGGCAGGCAGAATTGGAAAATGACACAGGCTGAAATATGGCTACTCCACATGTGGTAAATGAAGCGGGGGGGAGCTCACTTTTATGGACACCCAGCCAACCAGTTAGCTATAAAACCCGTTAGCAGCTGTTCTCTACTTGATCTATCTGTAAAGGGTTAACAAGTCCACAGGTAAAGGGAAGTGAATGGGCACCTGACCAAAAGAGCCAATGGGAGGGCTAGAACTTTTTAAAATTGGAAAAAGACTCCCTTTGTCTGTGTGTTGTGGTTCTCTGGGGAAGAGGGGAACAGGGCAGCAGTTATGCGGTGAGCCAGAAGCTTTAAGCCAGGTATAAAAACCATCAGATCATACCTAGAAATTGCTTATCTGAAATCCCAGATATGTAAGTAAATTAGGGAATGTCTAGGAAGATGCGATTAGGGTTATTTCTTTTATTTTTTATTGGCTTGTGGACTCCTCTGTGCTAACCACAAATGTTTTTGTTTTGCTTGTAACCTTTAAGCTAAACCTCAAGAGAGCTATCCTGATGCTTAATTTTTGTAATTATTTTTAAGACCTAGAAAAAAGCCTAAATTTCAGCTGTATTTTCTTTCTTTTTGTTTTTAATAAAATTTACCTTTTTTAAGAACAAGACTGGATTTTTGTGTCCCTAAGAGGTTTGTGCATATATTGTTTAATCATATGTTGCTGGTGGCAACAGCTTATTTCCTTTGTTTTCTTTCCCTGGTCTTCCCTGCAGTGGGTGTGGGGGGGTGAACGGGCTTGAGGGTACCCACAACGAGGAATTCACAAGTGCGCCTTCCTGGGTCCCAAGGGTTTTTTTTGGACTTGGGTGGTGGCAGCATCTACCCATCCAAGGTTAGAGAGAAACTGTGACGTTGGGAGTTTAATACTAGTCTGGAGTGGCCAGTATTAATTTTTAGAATCCTTGCGGGCCCACACCTTCTGCATTTGAAGTGCCAGAGTGGGGAATCAGGCTTGACACCATTCTTTCTCCCAACCCTATTGCAGATAACACAGGATGTTTTTTTAATGATAAATGGTTAGAAGCTCTGTTTTACTTCTGATAGGGAAGACAACACTTCCAGCAGCACCATGTCTGTCACTCCATTCTGGGAATATGGTTCAGTACTAATTCAGAGGAAAGAGTGCTACAAAGTGAATTACCAACACCTCTTCCATCAGAACCTGGATGTTTCTTGGAGTACCCGTATATTGCTTGCAACACATCTATCTAGTGAGTGAACAAGATCACAGCACAAGGTGGTATGGCTGCAGAGATGGTAACCTCTCTGCCTCTATGTAAAACAACAAAAAGATTTTCAAAGGTACAAAGACCACGAAGGTATGTCTACACTGCAAAAAAACACAAACAAACCAACAATCTCTCCCCCCCCCAAACAACAGTGAGTCTCAGTGCCCAGGTCTAGAGACTCAGGCTCGCATTACAGCACTAATAATAGCCATTTCAATATTTCCACCTCTCTCTCTCCTCCCCCGCCAATAGTCAGTGTGAGCTCAAGCCCAAGCAGGAAAGTCACACTGACTGCCATTGAAAGTCAGTGTGAGCTGTTGCCTTACTCCCATTTGTGACTCACCTGCATTTTCTTCCCTCCCCACATCAAATTAAGTCTACAGCATACTTCAGCTTCTCTCAGCATTGTTGCCATCATAAATATGTGACCATTTATGGCAGATATATTATCCCAAACTAGGAATTCAACTGGAAAGGGCAATATGCCCACTACACTTCATTCCACTAGCATTTACTCCAGGAGATTTGGTCAATTACAGTTTTTAAAAAGTGTTGTGCCAATTGGTGCAGTGCAAATGGTACTTTTCAATCATAATATTTATCCATTTCACAGGATTTATTGCCAGCAGGGTTAGGAAGATGTGCTAGTGTAACCCACACACCTTCTGGTGTGGGGTTCTGTCCCATCTAGTGGGACTGAGACCACTTAAAGAGAGTTAAATGAGTCTGCTCTACAGTCTTAGCTAAGAGCCAGTTGGCTTTTAGCTTATGTGGTAGAGGCTCATGCACTAAGCTCCAGAGGTTCCCGGTTCAATCCTGCCCGCTGCAGACCGGGGTCTGTTGGTGTTACAAGTGGGGGCTCGTCCAGGATTTCAACTGGGAAGTCTCTGAAACTCGGGATACACTTCCTCAGCTAGGGGAAGTATGTAACCCACACACCTTCTGGATGTGGTGTTCTGTCCCATCTAGTGGGACTGAGACCACTTAGAGAAAGAGATTAATGAGTCTGCTCTACAGCCTTAGCTAAGAGGCAGTTGGCTTTTAGCTCATGCGGTAGAGGCTCATGCACTAAGCTCCAGAGATCCCGGTTTGATCCTGCCCGCCAATGACTGGGGTCTGTCGGTGTTACACTAGGTCAACGTTTCTAACTTTGCATGGTAATTCTGAGCCAGGTTTGAGTCATATCCAGAATTACTATTTATAGAGGAAGTTTTTTCATGACATAAGTGTAATTGGCACACAGCCTCAACTATGAAATCACAACTGGTGCCTACATAATACCTTGACATAACTGATAGGCTTTATGCACTACATGAAATCAGCAATTACAATAATTAGTCCTCTGCAAGCAAAGCCATGCTATTTTTTTCTATATATATAAAGAACACTTTCGAGTCTGAATGACGTATTTCAGATTAAGGCAAACAAACAAAAGCAAAGACTCCCCAGGAGAGCTCAAGTGTTTGTAGTCCCCTTTGCAGTCTGTAGCAGCTCTTGAAACAAAATGGCTGCTACCTCTGTACATAAGTAGCACTGTTAGATGTTTAACACACCTAAAACAAAGGTGCCACAGACTCTATTGTTAAGGGAAAGGAATCAAGCTTTTTTTGAGCTAGTTAATCTAGGTTTTGCTTCAAGAATATATCATAGACAGACGGTGGCTATGGAAATCCCATTTTGGGAACTAAGAGAAGCCGCGTATTGATTCAGTACAGAGAGCTAACTGTAAGAATATTGTTTTCTTCTTGGCTGAAGGTACTGCCTGCAGGAGGAGTTGGGAACATTAAACCTCCCAGTTCCAGATCAACACAATACAGTACAGGACAGAAATGAATAGCCAAATAATTTTTATTTTCTTGTTAATCAGGCTCATGCTGCTTTAAATAATATTATGGTATGTACTATTCACTATATCTGCAAACAGGCAAGTAACCTGTGGTTGGTTATATAACTGATCAATAACTACAGTAGCTCAGCACACCTATAACAATGATGGGCATATTTTAAATGACTAAAATGAGAATTTAAGCTTGGTAAATTGGTAGGCTTGGGACCACCTGGGCTTCACATAAATTCCTAGGATAATTAGGTCACATTTCTCAGAAAGAACTTGCTGATGCACATCTGGATTGGAGGGATACTAATGCCAAAGTGATGCAATTATCATATTTTCACTGTATACATGATATGATATTAAAACATATATTATACAGTCTTCCTTGGATTAGCCTGAATTTTGCAGCATACGCTAGACTTTGCTTCCTATAGATGAGCAGAATGTGAAGAAGATGCATGTTAGTGTACAAAGTCATTTTAGCAATATATTGCAATAAGTGAGGTGTGCATTCACTACCAGAACAGCAGCAACAACAATCCTTACATACTTACATCCCCAGTGTCTGGATGCCTGGTTTTCATCCAATCAGCCTGTGACTGGTCCCTGATGGGAGGACAACACAGCAATTTAAGTCTTTAAATAATAACTGGGTAGCTTCCTAAAAATATAATAGAGGTCATACATTTATGGTCTTGATGCAAAAATTGTTTCATAAGATTCTTTGTGCTGTGTTATTGAGGAAGTCAGACTAGATGACCTTGCTGATCTTAAATATCTATGAATCTTAAAAACTCTATAGAATAAAATTTTTTTGATCAGATTATGGCCAGCACTTCATGGGTACTCAACAGAGGGATCAAGGCACAGTGGTTCAGATCCTCAAAGGTACTTAGGCTCCTAACTTCTGTTGCCCCACTTCATGTGGAAAAAAATTATTCATCAATTCATGTTCCAAGCTCACAGTTTTCCATGTAGAACAGGAGGAGCCTGGCACTGTTGAATATTGTTTTATAAACTATTAAAATATTATTTTTAACCAATGCAGACATTCATATAGTATGTTCTAGTTCTGTGTACTATTCTGTGAATTCCAGACAACAGAGTTCCTGAAAGTCATTTGTAAAGTACTATACACTAAACCAGGGGTGGGCAAACTACGGCCCGTGGGCCGGATCAGGCCCCTCAGGGCTTTGGAGCCGGCCCGCAGGACTGCCCCCCATGGCGTCGCAGGCCCCGTGCCGCTCTCCAGAAGCGGCCGGCACCACGGCCCCGAGCGGGGAGGCAGAGGCTCCGTGCATTGCTCTTGCCTCCAGGCACCGTCCCCCGTGGCTCCCAATGGCAGGGAACAGGGAACTGCGGCCAATGGAAGCTTCAGGGGAGGTACCTGGAGGTGAAGCAAGGGCAGCACACACGGAGCCCTCCGCCCCCTCTCCCCCAGGGGCTGCAGCACTTCCTGGAGCGGCGTGGGGCCGGGGATAGGGCAGGCAGGCAGGGAGCCTGCTCTGGCCCCGGTGCTTGCTGCTGCCACCCCGGAGCCTGAAGCCCTCCTGCACCCCGCCCCCCCCAACTCCCTGCCCTAAACTCCCTGCCTGCACCTCGCACCCCTCCTGCACCCCAACTCCTTGCCCTGAGCCCACTCATACACCCTGCACCCCTCCTGCACCCCAACCCCCTGCTCTGAGCCCCCGCTGCACCCTGCACCCCTCCTGCACCCTAACCCCCTTCCTTGAGCCCTCACATACACCTCACACCCCTCCTCTGCCCCAATCCCTTGCCCTGAGCCCCTTCCTGAACACTGCACCCCCTCCCACACCTTGCACTCCCTCCCACACCCCAACCCCCTGCCCCGGCCCTGCATACAATTTCCCCATCCAGATGTGGCCCTTGGCCCAAAAAGTTTGCCCACCCCTCCACTAAACTGTTCTTATACAACATCCTAGCGATATAGTTGAAGATCACAGCGTAATAGTGAAAATTTGTCAGCATATATAGGCCACCTACATTTTCAAGTAAGGGTATGTCTACACTACGGGATTAATCCGAATTTATATAATTCGAATTTTGGAAACAGATTGTATAAAGTCGAATGTATGCAGCCACACTAAGCACATTAATTCGGTGGTGTGCGTCCATGTACCGGGGCTAGCGTCGATTTCTGGAGCGTTGCACTGTGGGTAGCTATCCCATAGCTATCCCATAGTTCCCGCAGTCTCCTCCACCCATTAGAATTCTGGGTTGAGATCCCAGTGCCTGATGGGACAAAAAACATTGTCACGGGTGGTTCTGGGTATATCCTCCCCCCTCTCCAGGGAAGCAACGGCAGACAACCATTTCGCGCCTTTTTCCTGGGTGAACAGTGCAGACGCCATACCACGGCAAGCATGGAGCCCGTGTCAGCTCAAGACAGCAGTCATGAACATTGTAAATACCTCGCGCGTTATCGTGCAGTTTATGCTGAACCAGAACCTGCAAAACCAGGCGGCGAGGAGTAGGCTACGGCAGCGCGGCGGCGAGAGTGATGAGGATATGGACATGGAATTCTATCGAACCGCGGGACCCGGTGCTTTGGAGATCATGCTGTTAATGGGGCAGGTTATAGCCGTGGAACGCCGATTCTGGGCCCGGGAAACAAGCACAGACTGGTGGGACCGCATAGTGTTGCAGGTGTGGGACGATTCCCAGTGGCTGCGAAACTTTCGCATGCGTAAGGGCACTTTCTTGGAACTTTGTGACTTGCTTTCCCCTGCCCTGAAGCGCCAGAATACCAAGATGAGAGCAGCCCTCACAGTTGAGAAGCGAGTGGCGATAGCCCTGTGGAAGCTTGCAATGCCAGACAGCTACCGGTCAGTCGGGAACCAATTTGGAGTGGGCAAATCTACTGTGGGGGCTGCTGTGATGCAAGTAGCCAAAGCAATCACTGAGGTGCTGCTACGAAAGGTAGTGACTCTGGGAGATGTGCAGGTCATAGTGGATGGCTTTGCTGCAATGGGATTCCCTAACTGTGGTGGGGCGATAGATGGAACCCACATCCCTATCTTGGCACCGGAGCACCAGGGTACCCAGTACATAAACCGCAAGGGGTACTTTTCAATGGTGCTGCAAGCACTTGTGGATCACAAGGGACGTTTCACCAACATCAACATGGGCTGGCCGGGAAGGGTTCATGATGCTCGTGTCTTCAGGAACACTACTCTGTTTAAAGGGCTGCAGCAAGGGACTTACTTCCCGGACCAGAAAATAACCGTTGGGGATGTTGAAATGCCAATAGTTATTCTTGGGGACCCAGCCTACCCCTTAATGCCATGGCTCATGAAGCCATACACAGGCAGCCTGGACAGGAGTCAGGAGCTGTTCAACTACAGGCTGAGCAAGTGCAGAATGGTGATAGAATGTGCATTTGGCCGTTTAAAAGGTCGCTGGCGATCGCTACTGACTCGCTCAGACCTCAGCCAAACCAATCTCCCCATTGTTATTTCTGCTTGCTGTGTGCTCCACAATCTCTGTGAAAGTAAGGGGGAGACCTTTATGGCAGGGTGGGAGGCTGAGGCAAATCGCCTGGCTGCTGATTACGCGCAGCCAGACACCAGGGCGATTAGAAGAGCACACCAGGAAGCGATGTGCATCAGAGAAGCTTTGAAAACCAGTTTCATGACTGGCCAGGCTACAGTGTGAAATTTCTGTTTGTTTCTCCTTCATGAAAACCCGCCCCCTTTATTGACTCATTCTCTGTAAGGAACCCACCCTCCCCATTCCCCCAGCTTGCTTTCAAAGGAAATAAAGTCACTATCATTTAAAAATCATGTATTCTTTATTAAGTGATTATAAACATAGGGAGAGAACCAACAAGGTAATCTGGGTGAGGTTTGGGAGGAGGATAGGAGGGAAGTAAAAGGCCACTGAAAAAATTCAATATAATGACAGCCTTTTGGTTGGGCTGTCCATTGGGGTGGAGTGGGAGGGTGCACGGAGCCTCCCCCCCCGCGTTCTTACACGTCTGGGTGAGGAGGATATGGAACATGGTGAGGTGGGAGGGAGGTTATACAGCGGCTGCAGCGGCAGTCTGTTATCCTGCTGCCGTTCCTGAAGCTCCACCAGACGCCGGAGCATGTCCGTTTGATCACGCAGCAGCCCCAGCGTTGCAACCTGCCACCTCTCATCTCGAGCGTCCCTCATGACCTCACGTTCACTGGCATCTTTCCTAAATTTAGATACCGTGTCCTTCCACTCATTCAAATGAGCTCTTTCATTGCGGGTGCATTCCATTATTTCCGTGAACATCTCGTCTCGCGTCCTGTTTCTACGCCGCCGCCTTATCTGAGATAGCCTTCGGGACAGAGGAGGGAGGCTTGAAACATTTGCAGCTGCTGGAGGGAGGGTTGAAAAAAAGGAGAGAAGTTTTTAAAATGATACATTTTACAGAACAATGCTTATACTCTTTCATGGTGAACAACACTGTTCACATTACATAGCACATGTGATTTCAGTACAAGGTCGCTTTTTCCATCTTAATATTGAGTGCCTGTGGCTTTGGTGTTAGAGATCACAGACGCAGGTCCGGGCAACAGAATTCAGCTTGCATGCATGCAGCCATGGTAAGCCATTGTCTTTCGGCTTCTGTGCCCTCCTTTCCCACATACCAAGCAAAGCCCGTTGACTGCTGCGGTTTTCCTGTTAACCTTCAGCAGCAGAAAACAAACTAACCCCACCCCCCATCCAATTCTCTGGGATGATCGCTTTATCCCTCCCCCCACCGCGTGGCAGGTATCAGGGAAGATCCCTGCAGAAACCAAACTAACCCCCCCGCCCCCCCCCGCCATGAATTATCTGGGATGATCGCTGTACCCCTCCCCCCACCGTGTGGCTGGTAACAGGGAAGATCCCTGCTAGCCAAACACGAAAAGCTCAGGGCCAATTCCCCCCAGGGAACTGAAGGGAAGGATTTCTTTTCAGCCACAGGCAAACAGCCCAGTAGGAACGGCCACCTCTGTCCCCTTAATTAAATTCCCGTATTTCAACCAGGTTACCATGAGCGATATCACTCTCCTGAGGATTACACAGCGAGATAAAGAACGGATGTTGCTTGAATGCCAGCAAACACCGGGACCATATGCTGCCAGGCTTTGTCAGGCAATAATACCAGATTACTTGCTGCAAGCATGGCGTGGTCAAGTGTCTTACCATGGAGGACGGAATAAGGCTGCACTGCCCAGAAACCTTGTGGCAAGGCTTTTGGAGTACCTCCAGGAGAGCTTCATGGAGATGTCCCTGGAGGATTTCCGCTCCATCCCCAGACACGTTAACAGACTTTTCCAGTAGTTGTACTGGCTGCGAATGCATCCCAAGTCCTCAGGGCAAAGTAATCATTAAAAAATGCTTGCTTTTAAAACAAGTTTTATATTTTAAAAGGTAAACTCACCTGAAGTCCCTTCCATGGGGTCATGGTCTTGGATACTGGCTTGGGAGGGTTGGGAGGGTACTTCAGTCAGGCTGAGAAAAAGATCCTGGCTGTTGGGGAGAACGGAGTGCTGGGTGCTCTCCGCAAGCTCGTCCTCCTCCTCTTCCCCATCCGCAGAATCCTCAGGTGTAGCTGATGAGATTATCCCCGCCTGGGAATCCACGGTCACAGGTGGGGCAGTGGTGGCGGCCCCCCCTAGAATTGCATGCAGCTCGGCGTAGAAGAGGCATGTCCGCGGCTCTGACCCGGAGCGACCGTTTGCCTCCTTTGTTTTTTGATAGGCTTGTCTGAGCTCCTTGACTTTCACGCGGCACTGATCTGAGTCCCTATTGTGGCCTCTCTCCATCATGCCCTTGGAGATTTTTTCAAAAGTTTTGGCATTTCGTCTTTTCGAACGAAGTTCTGCTAGCACTGAATCCTCTCCCCATATAGCGATCAGATCCAGTACCTCCCGTACGGTCCATGCTGGTGCTCTTTTTCGATTATCGGCCTGCATGGTTACCTGTGCTGATGAGCTGAGCTATCTGTGGTCACCTGTGCTCTCCACGCTGGGCAAACAGGAAATGAAATTCAAATGTTCGTGGGGCTTTTCCTGTCTACCTGGCCAGTGCATGCGAGTTCAGATTGCTGTCCAGAGTGGTCACAGTGGTGCACTCTGGGACAGCTCCCGGAGGCCAATACCATCGAATTGCAGCCACACTAACCCTAATTCGAAATGACAATATCGATTTTGGCGCTACTCCGCTCGTCGGGGTGGAGTACAGAAATCGATTTTAAGAGCCCTTTATTTAGAAATAAATGGCTTCGTTGTGTGGACGGGTGCAGGGTTAATTCGATTTAACGCTGCTAAATCCGAATTAATGTCATAGTGTAGACCAGGCCTAAGTTAGATTCATTGTTAATTCCTTCATTCCCTGAATATCACCCAAGGAAATTGTGCTGATGGTTGAAAATAATATGTACATAGCATATATCCTCAACTAACTTGTTAAAGTATATGCCATAGAAAGAAGAGTATATGTATAAAGTCTTTCAGTAAGGATATATTGGTCATTATGGCAATTAAACTACTCTATGTGCACAAGAATGAAAAACATAACAAAAGTGTCTAATATATATTTAAGGTTGCATAAAACCCATACAACATGCTGTAATTTTTGAGAAATAACATATGAATATGTAAATAAAGAGAGGATAACAATCCATACATAGCTTTGGCTAGTGTTTCACAAGCAATCTTAACTTTATTAATTTAGCTTTTTTAATGGAATATGCATTGAGATAAGTAGCTATACATAGACAGGGAGAGGGAGACTACATACAAATATCTTGATGGTACTATTCTTTCTGAGTTCTGGTGTGTTTCTTACATGGCTGTACAAGTGCTGTTTTAATGAAAGCCAGAAGGTCGGAGATTATCACCAGCAGTTTGTATAACTTGTTGTTTATTTATATTTGGTCCATCTAAATACTCCCATGTCCTTGAATAATCCTCCCTGATAAGGAGACCTCTGCAATGTAGTTTCATATGTCAAAACTGAACAGCAAGTTTTTCATTATAGCATTTTTTGTGAGGTTTTCATTAGAAATGGAACTTAAATAGGCTGCCAAATCATATCCCATCAGCAATGCTAATTTAATTATCATGAGAAAGCTTTGAATGTATATGTTGTAGTTCTCTGAAATTCAGCTCCACAGTGCCATTGTTACTATTTCAGCAACTTATGCAAAATAAAATAAACAAAACAGATAACTAGCTAAACCAGGCTTTTTTGTCTGGGGCATGATCCTGCGTTCTTTTCTCACCCCAAGCTCTCAGTGACATCAGTACGTAAGGGTGTGCAAGTTGGGGGTTGGAGGAAGGAGCAAGATTAAATGTATAACCCAGCATGTGGCGCACATGGCAGAACTAATATTAATCTAGTTCAGCAAAGATATGCTGAATGGAGAACAGCTATAGAGGCATCCACAGCAAACAGAGGATTAACAGATGCATTCTTCATGTCAGCTAATCAGAATGTTTCATCATTTGTGATTGGTGAGCCATCCAGCATTTGTTCCTTGATTCTGTATGTTTCCATTTAGGTTTGTGATGCTTGGGGTATATACTATGTTTGTGCAGAACCTGATTCATTGAGTCTCATGGTTCCACCATTGTCTGTTTAAAACTTGGCAAACAGTTGAAAATACTTGATGTCTGTAAGCTCTTGAGAGAGGAATCTGTTTGAATTCAGTGTATCATTCCTTAGACTGTCTGCTGCAGGGTTGGGAGCCAAACATATGGTGACCGTACTGTGGGCAAGACTCCTCAAGCTGGCAGGAGAAAGCTGCTTATTCTGGCAGCTCATCTGCCCATTTCTGTGGTGGAGTTTGGGGAGGAATCATTCTCTCTCTCTTCTTCTT
Organism: Emys orbicularis; assembly: GCF_028017835.1. Lineage (NCBI taxonomy): Eukaryota > Metazoa > Chordata > Testudines > Emydidae > Emys > Emys orbicularis. The sequence goes on along the minus strand of NC_088687.1, from coordinate 52,723,196 downwards.
CTTCTCATTCTTTGGGCTGATGCCTAATAAGATGCAGACTCTTTTTCTGCCCCAACACTCACATGGTATGTCTACACTAAAGAAAGAAAGAAAAGAAAAACTCTGTGACAGTGAGTTTCAGGGCCGCCTAGTCCAGCTGACTTGGGCTCACGGGACTTGCGCTGTGGGGCTAAAAGTAGCAGTACAGATGTTCCCACTCAGGCTGAAGCCCCGGCCCCCGACGCTGGGTCTAGTGCACAGCTAGCAACACAGCAAACAAAATGCCTCTGGGTAAAGATCATCAAAGTAAAGAATGGATTGGGGATGATGAGGCCTGAGGCATTTTTACTGAATGTATTGTCCTCAGTAACCATCCTTTTTCACTGAAAGCAGCAATGTTATTGTTATCTCTCTGTAGAGTCAATACACATTAAATGAAAGCCTGCCTGACTTCAGAAATGAAAATAAATTCTGTCAGTTTTGAGTCTGGTATATTCACTTGTGTCACTTGCTCATTCACACAAGCCCCTGCCAACATTCAGACAGTGCTGTAAGATTCTCAGAAGCAGCTCGTACAAATATCAACAGGAGGCAAATGCAAACAAATTTGAGTGCAGACCTAGCCTGTCTGCTAGGTCATGCTGGATGCAAATCTGGAATGGGAGAGGAATGTCACCCTGCTGAACTGCTCATGAGAAAAATGTTCCACCATAGTTTCACTCTTGAGAATGTGTGTGCAATACGTTCTCATGGGATTTTAGAAAAAAGCTATATTAGTAAGAACTGAAGGGTATCTTTGGACAAGTTAGTTAAATTTGGAACACTGGACTCATTGGGAAAGATAGGTAAGGTACAAGACGTAAGATTGGTATTTACTTCATCCTGTCCTTTGAAACAGCACAGGCACTGCTGTGGCATTCTTGAGTTTAATGGTGGTGTTCCACAAATCATTATTGCAGCAATGATAACTGGAAGCAGAAATAAGTGGGAGAGTAGGCTGTGAAATGTTTTCCCCACACCCATAGATTATGATTGGATTTTTGTAAATATGTGGGGATATTGGGCATGTTTATTTTTCCCAACATCACAGTTTAGAATTACAGGAGATTTGAGTGCACCATTTTTGTTGAAATAAGAATTGACTCACATTTCTCTCCTTGAAATTAGCAGTGGTGTGTGAGATTAAATATTCCTGTGTTTTTTCTACCTTCCCAATAATCCTCAACAACTGGCACCTGCTGATCTCTTTGTGGCTCCCCACTATGAACTTCCCCTTCCTAATGTTCCCAGTCCTTACCTTTTTTAATCACATTGTGTGGCCCATGTAATTTTTAATCACCTTGCAAGCCTCACTGCTAGGCCGCAACTACTACTTAATAAATAAGAATAGCCACAGAGTTCAGTTGATTTTAATTAAACAACATTGGGTTCTAGTGGCTGGGACCTGCCATTTTCACCACTTGAATCAGGAAGTAGGTACCATTGGGATGGGGGAAAGGAGGGCATTTGCTAACTCTGTCAAGAATCTGGAACAGTGGTGGGAACCCATGGTGGTGGTGGAGGTAGCTCCAGGAAGAGAGGAAGTTTGTTTGAGGAGAGAGCTTCATTTGGATTATTTCACGAGCTGTCAGAATAGCCAGGGGGGAGGCATTTCCATTGTGTTCCAAGCCTCTTTACCCCACTCCAGAGAGGTATAAGAGAATCACAGTAGAAGAGAGAATTGACTCCTTGATGTTCTGAAATAATGGGCCCATCATAATAGGGAGATACTATAAACTTTCCATAGTTGAGGATGTGACCTAGTTTTCACTAAAAGACACAATTTTCTAAGGCTTAGTGCCTCCAAAGCCAGTGTTTTGGCAGTGCAACTGCTAGTACCTCAGCTAGGGTTGTGCCTTCAAGGCACTGTTGGGATTAAAATATATTGTATTATACTACAGGCCAAAGGTCACCAACCAGTCGATCATGATTGACTGGTCAATCCTGGAGCCTCTGCCAGTCGATCACGATCTCCAGCTGCTAAAAGTTTGATAGTGCAGCAGGGCTCCCTGCCTACCCTGGCCACACACCACTCCCGGAAGAGGCCAGCATGCCCCTGAGGCCTTGGGGGAGGGGTGGGCAGGGGTCTCTGCGTGCTGCTCCTGCCTGCAAGCACCACCCCCGCAGCTCCCATTGGCTGGGAACAGGGAACTGCGGCCAATGGGAGCTGCGGGAGCAGTGCCTGCAGAGAGGGAGAGCATGCGGAGCCATGTGCCGCCGCCCCCCAGGAGCCGCAGAGCTCTGATGGCCGCTTCCGGGAGCGGCGTGTGGCCAGGGCAGGCAGGGAGCCTGCCTTAGCCCCACTACGCTGCCAAGCAAGGTAAATGCCACCCGGCAGGAGCCCGCACCCTGTCTGCAGCCCAACCCCCAGCCCTGAGCCCCCTCCCAGAGTCAGTACCCCATACTCCCTCCTGCACCCCAACACTTTGACCCAGGCTGGAGCCCCCTCTGCACCCAAACTCCCTCCCACATCTTGCACCCCTCAGCCCCTGCTGCACCCCAAACCCCTGCCCCAGGCTCAGCCCGGAGCCCCTCCCACACTCCAAACCCCTAAACCAGGCCAGAGCCCGCACTCCATCCTGCACCCAATCCCTTGTCCCAGTCTGGTGAAAGTGAGTGAGGGTGGGGGAGAGGGAGCAACAGCGGGAGGGGGGATGCAGTGACTGGGGTGGGGCCTCAGGAAGGGGTGGGGCCTTAGGGCTGCAATAGCCAAATTAGCTCTGAGAAAGGGCTGGTACAAACTGTCTCTAAAGGGAGGATTATTTACTAAATGAGTTTCCATGGTTTTGAAATTGGAGTGAGGAGTTTGCTTCTTTGTGTTTGCTTTAGTTCCATTTGAGAACACTGCTACAAAGTGGGTCAAGTACCAAAAATGAAACCCGAAAGAGTGCAATCCAGGGAGGAATGATCTTTTTAAGAAAAGTTTATGTTAGAAGGGGCCATATTAAGGAATATAAAATGTTTAAAAAACATTTTAATGAGTGGAATAGAGAACATCTAATAGTTTAAAAAACAAACACAAAAATAGAGTGCTGACAAAAGCTCCATTGTAAAATAACATCTGTAATCATCCACTGCCAAGAACACAGGAAAGTACAGCAGGTGCTTTGATGGCCATGACGGTCTGACTTTTTTAAATAAACAAGGTTCTTGTAAACCCTTCTGAAAAAGGAATACAAGTATTTTAATGACATGAACCAAAACCTTTAATTTCTGAATTTCAAGATGCTTTACGAACACTGAGCTACATCAATGCAGCTATCCGGATGCAAATCCCATGATTTAAACCAATGCAGTGCAATTTGTATGGGTGCAGTGTAAGCCAATTTTAAACCAAGTTGCATCATTGTAAATTGTATCTACACTAGGGGTTGGCAGTGATGCAGCTATTCCAGCAGCTAAAAACCTAACCTGAACAAAGCCTAATTTTAAAGACGTGGTTTACATCTATTGGTACATACAGAAATAAGGATAATATTAAAAGAAAAAGAAAACCACAGGGACCTAGTGCATGAGTTAAATTCTATCAAGGGGATCAGTCATCATAAAACAGGGGAGTGGTACCTGAGTGGCTTGTTGCTAGACCCTAAAGAAGGGATTTCCTAGTATTACATGTTGCATAGTTACCATTCTTAATATTGCAATCTGAAAATATTCAATTATATCTTAATTTAATATTCCTAGTTACAGTAAGTGATGCAACATCTAACCTAGAAATTCACTGAAGTTGCAAAGTTTGAATTCAGACCCCAAACCAAATTTTCCCAAACCTCAGTGGGATCCAGCATTTTGGTTCAGGCACATCTCTAATATTAGATCTTCGATGAGGGGCTGGGAAGAAAGAGAGACAAAGAGATTGAGAGGCGCCAATAGTGTGGATGGACTTTCCTGAAATTAGAAGTGAGTGTAAGTTAAAATATGAAAAAAAATGTCTCCCTTCTATAACAATAAAAGCCTGGGTGTAGAGATCTTTAGGAAGAGTTTTTGTGCAGGATCTCATTCACAACTGGCATCAGCAAAGAAAATGGTATCTAGAGTGCTGAAGCTGCACTGATAGTTCATTTACAAAACATTATAGCTACAGTATGCAAATGTTTCAGGGCCTCAGCAAGCAGATGGTGATAATAGAACAGTATCTTAATGCTGTGATGATCATTATAAAAGGCGCAAAGAAGAAGGCAATGTAATCGTGGAAATTTTCATCCGGGCACCACTGCAGAGTCTGTGTTTAGTTTGAAGGAGACAATTCTTTTTCATAAAAAAATGAATAAATAATGTAAAACTTGATCCAGGGAAAACAGGATTTGAATGTAGGTGCTTAAATCAGCAGTTAGGTGCCTAAAATGGGTGGGAGGCCTAGAGATAATTTAAATGCCTAGATTTAGACATCTAAGTTTGAAACTGGGGCTGGCTTATTTCAGACAGGCCACCTAGCAGCCAGTGAGTGTCTTTCAGCAACTGCTGATTTGGGCAAGATTCACACCCCTGACCTAAACATGAAGGACTCCACAAAACATTTATTTTATCCAGCCCCCTACAGTAGATATTTTTTTTTATAATCTTCCTCAGTGCAGTTTTCAGAAAACACTCAACTTAGCAATATATGTAATTGACATATATATGCCTCTACCCAGATATAACGCGACCCGATATAACACGAATTCTGATATAACGCAGTAAAGCAGTGCTCCGGGGGGTGGGGCTGCGCACTCCGGCAGATCAAAGCAAGGTTGATATAACGCGGTTTCACCTATAACGCGGTAAGATTTTTTGGCTCCCAAGGACAATGTTATATCGAGGTAGAGATGTAATATTTCTCTGCTACTAAAGCTTTTACTTGTCCTCATCACTGTCCCCACACTTCTCCTTTACCACTCTGTTTACAGCAGTTTTCTCTTCTTACTGTAACAAGTTCATTTATTTAGCTGGAGTCTACTGCGCCCTTAGATACTACAGAAATGAGTGACAGAGAGATGCCTATAAATAAAAATAAATGAATTCATTAACACAGTGGGTTTTTTAATCATGCTAATTTTACAATTACAGAAATTCTCAAATTCTTTTAAGAATTGTGAAAGCATCAAGAAAATCAAATTCATAGATTCAAAGATTCTAGGACTGGAAGGGACCTCGAGAGGTCATCGAGTCCAGTCCCCTGCCCGCATGGCAGGACCAAATACTGTCTAGACCATCCCTGATAGACATTTATCTAACCTACTCTTAAATATCTCCAGAGATGGAGATTCCACAACCTCCCTAGGCAATCTATTCCAGTGTTTAACCACCCTGACAGTTAGGAACTTTTTCCTAATGTCCAACCTAGACCTCCCTTGCTGCAGTTTAAACCCATTGCTTCTTGTTCTATCCTTAGAGGCTAAGGTGAACAAGTTTTCTCCCTCCTCCTTATGACACCCTTTTAAATACCTGAAAACTGCTATCATGTCCCCTCTCAGTCTTCTCTTTTCCAAACTAAACAAACCCAATTCTTTCAGCCTTCCTTCATAGGTCATGTTCTCAAGACCTTTAATCATTCTTGTTGATCTTTTCTGGACCCTTTCCAATTTCTCCACATCTTTTTTGAAATGCGGTGCCCAGAACTGGACACAATACTCCAGCTGAGGCCTAACCAGAGCAGAGTAGAGCGGAAGAATGACTTCTCGTGTCTTGCTCACAACACACCTGTTAATACATCCCAGAATCATGTTTGCTTTTTTTGCAACAGCATCACACTGTTGACTCATATTTAGCTTGTGGTCCACTATAACCCCTAGATCCCTTTCTGCCGTACTCCTTCCTAGACAGTCTCTTCCCATTCTGTATGTGTGAAACTGATTTTTTCTTCCTAAGTGGAGCACTTTGCATTTGTCTTTGTTAAACTTCATCCTGTTTAACTCAGACCATTTCTCCAATTTGTCCAGATCATTTTGAATTATGACCCTGTCCTCCAAAGCAGTTGCAATCCCTCCCAGTTTGGTATCATCTGCAAACTTAATAAGCGTACTTACTATGCCAATATCTAAGTCGTTGATGAAGATATTGAACAGAGCCGGTCCCAAAACAGACCCCTGCTTATGCCTTTCCAGCAGGATTGGGAACCATTAATAACAACTCTCTGAGTACGGTTATCCAGCCAGTTATGCACCCACCTTATAGTAGCCCCATCTAAATTGTATTTGCCTAGTTTATCGATAAGAATATCATGCGAGACCATATCAAATGCCTTACTAAAGTCCAGGTATACCACATCCACAGCTTCACCCTTATCCACAAGGCTCGTTATCCTATCAAAAAAAGCTATCAGATTGGTTTGACATGATTTGTTCTTTACAAATCCATGCTGGCTGTTCCCTATCACCTTACCACCTTCCAAGTGTTTGCAGATGATTTCCTTAATTACTTGCTCCATTATCTTCCCTGGCACAGAAGTTAAACTAACTGGTCTGTAGTTTCCTGGGTTGTTTTTATTTCCCTTTTTATAGATGGGCACTATATTTGCCCTTTTCCAGTCTTCTGGAATCTCTCCCGTCTCCCATGATTTTCCAAAGATAATAGCTAGAGGCTCAGATACCTCCTCTATTAGCTCCTTGAGTATTCTAGGATGCATTTCATCAGGCCCTGGTGACTTGCAGGCATCTAACTTTTCTAAGTGATTTTTAACTTGTTCTTTTTTTATTTTATCTGCTAAACCTACCCCCTTCCCATTAGCATTCACTATGTTAGGCATTCCTTCAGACTTCTCGGTGAAGACCGAAACAAAGAAGTCATTAAGCATCTCTGCCATTTCCAAGTTTCCTGTTACTGTTTCTCCCTCTTCACTAAGCAGTGGGCCTACCCTGTCTTTGGTCTTCCTCTTGCTTCTAATGTATTGATAAAAAGTTTTCTTGTTTCCCTTTATTCCTGTAGCTAGTTTGAGCTCATTTTGTGCCTTTGCCTTTCTAATCTTGCCCCTGCATTCCTGTGTTGTTTGCCTATATTCATCCTTTGTAATCTGTCCTAGTTTCCATTTTTCATATGACTCCTTTTTATTTTTTAGATCATGCAAGATCTCGTGGTTAAGCCAAGGTGGTCTTTTGCCACATTTTCTATCTTTCCTAACCAGCGGAATAGCTTGCTTTTGGGCCCTTAATTGTGTCCCTTTGAAAAACTGCCAACTCTCCTCAGTTGTTTTTCCCCTCAGTCTTGATTCCCATGGGACCTTACCTATCAGCTCTCTGAGCTTACCAAAATCTGCCTTCCTGAAATCCATTGTCTCTATTTTGCTGTTCTCCCTTCTACCCTTCCTTAGAATTGCAAACTCTATGATTTCATGATCACTTTCACCCAGACTGCCTTCTACTTTCAAATTCTCAACAAGTTCCTCCCTATTTGTTAAAATCAAGTCTAGAACAGCTTCCCCCCAGTAGCTTTTTCAACCTTCTGAAATAAAAAGTTGTCTGCAATGCAGTCCAAGAATTTGTTGGATAGCCTGTGCCCCGCTGTGTTATTTTCCCAACATATATCCGGATAGTTGAAGTCCCCCATCACCACCAAATCTTGGGCTTTGGATGATTTTGTTAGTTGCTTAAAAAAAGCCTCATCCACCTCTTCCACCTGGTTAGGTGGCCTGTAGTAGACTCCTAGCATGACATCTCCCTTGTTTTTTACCCCTTTTAGCCTAACCCAGAGACTCTCAACACTTCCATCTCCTATGTCCATCTCTACCTCAGTCCAAGTGTGTACATTTTTAATATATAAGGCAACACCTCCTCCCTTTTCCCCCTGTCTATCCTTCCTGAGCAAGCTGTACCCATCCACACCAACATTCCAATCATGTGTATTATCCCACCAAGTTTCAGTGATGCCAACAATGTCATAGTTGTATTTATTTATTAGCACTTCCAGTTCTTCCTGCTTATTACCCATACTTCTCGCATTTGTATATAGGCATCTAAGATACTGGTTTGATCTTTCCTCCCAGTTTTGTCCTGACCCTCCTTTCTCTCTGCCAATATAGCCCACACTCCCCCTCGTTTCCGACCCATCTCCCAGGTCTCCATGTTCCCCACTTACCTGTGGGCTTTGCTCACCTGTCCCCGTCGAACCTAGTTTAAAGCCCTCCTCACTAGGTTAGCCAGTCTGTGTCCAAATAGGGTCTTTCCCCTCCTCAAAAGGTGAATGCCATCTCTGCCTAGCAGTCCTTCCTCGAATAGCATCCCGTGGTCTAGGAAGCCAAAGCCCTCCTGGCGACACCATCTTCGCAGCCAGGCATTCACCTCCATGATGCATCTGTCTCTGCCCGGGCCCCTACCTTTGACAGGAAGAATCGAAGAGAATACCACCTGTGCTCCAAACTCCTTCACCCGTACTCCCAGAGCCCTGTAGTCACTCTTGATCCGCTCAGTGTCACACCGCGCAGTATCATTTGTGCCCACATGGATGAGTAGCATGGGGTAGTAGTCAGAGGGCTGGATAATCCTCGACAATGCCTCCGTAACGTCTCGGATACGGGCTCCCGGCAGGCAGCATACCTCCCGAGATGAAATGTCAGGGCGACAGATGGGCGCCTCCGTCCCCCTCAGCAGAGAGTCTCCGACCACCACTACCCTACGTTTCCTATTCGCAGTGGTGGCAGCAGACCTCCCAGCCTTAGGGGTACGAGGCTTCTCCTCCTTTACTGTAGGGGGTGATGCCTTCTTTCCTGTATCAAGAAGAGCATAACGGTTACCTATTACCACAGCGGGAGGGTTCGGAGCAGGGGTGGAGCACTGCCTGCTGCCAGAAGTAACCAGCTGCCAGTGTCCACCCTGAGCCATCTCCTCCTCCACCAGTGGTGTATCAGCAGTCCTGTGTACTGGGACAGCTACCTCAGCTGTCTCCACATGGACGCTGTCCAGGAATTGCTCATGGATTCGGATGCTCCTCAACCTAGCCACCTCCTCCTGTAGCTCTCCCACCTGCTGCCTGAGAGATTCCACCAGCAGGCACCATTCACATTGGATGGTCCCCCCAGCCTGGATATCAGTAAGTGGAAATTGCAAGTTACAGTCTCTGCAAAACCACACCAGGATCTGGGTAGAAGCATCCATGCTCAGGCACTCTGTCTGGCTACAGGCGCAGGTGGAGGAGACAGAAGCAGTGCTGGCACAGGTGTTGCGGGTCTTCCTAACCATCGTAAGCCTCCCTCTGTCAAACTCCCGTCTGCAGCCCCCTGTCCACTGAAAGGGTTGTTTAAGCAAGAAGTTTTGAATGTAGTTGGTTTATAGGTTTTAAGGGGAATAAAGGGAAAACAGATAAAACTGGCAAGGGACCCTTGCCCCCTTCCCACTCCCCTTCCAAACTCCCTTGTGAAACTCCCTGTTAGCAGCCCCTGTTCGCAAAATTGCTAAGTTACAATTGTGAAAGAGAGGAAAGCCAAAAGTAACTTTATTAAAAAGTGGCACGATTGCAACTTGCTTCGATGTGGGAGATCCCAATGTGGGATCTGAGCCCTTTACTTTGGTTTGTGGACTGGCAGTAAGCATTGCAAAGGCAGCTTCTGCAGATCATAACAGCATGGAAATTAGAGAGAGAGAAAAACACCTATTAGATCATCTAGACCATGTCTCTGTACTAGCAGAGAAAGAAGGGAGTGGCATCTCACGTCACCCTGTCGCTGTGTGTATTCAGAAGTAGCATTAACAGAATCTGACATGAGCCACACCCAGATGTTCTCAGCAAGAACGAGGTCAGCCCTAATGTAGATAATTTGAGGATAAAGGAAAATAAAAGTGGGAAAATGAAAAGATCTAGAGGGCTGAGAGCCCTAGAAAGCCTCCATTTTGTGGCTTGAAGAACCCTCCACATTACTTGCTGAACTGTGAGGAAGTGAACTAGTGACTATAAGATGCTGTAACAATATTAATAATCACTTTCTCTACTGAGTCTACTCTGCATCTATATTAACACACAACCCCCCACCTTACCCTTTATCATTGTGTCTTAGGGCATACCACTTACAAAAAAATGAAATCTGGGATGGGGGAGGGAGAGACTGAGTTCCCTTGTCATATGTGAAGGATGAAGTGCCAAGGGCTAAGGGTACTTGACAGTAATTTGGACATTTTGCAATTATAAAAATAATGGTACTTTATCTCTTTTGACTGTCAGAAAAATATAAAAACTGCATCAAAGGTTTATTTAAAGGGCAAAAAAAGTCACATAAACAGCTTCAAGCTAAAAATAGGGGAATTTTCAACTAAATGATATCTCTTTTATTTTCCTTTCTGCTCTGTAGTCACTTTTCTGTTTTAAAGTCAAATTCCTTTAAACCACTAGTGCCAAAGCCAGGTCATGTGGGGTAGCAATTCAAGATTGGGCAATTTGCTGAGCTTTTTAAAACATCATCCAACTGAATGCAGAACGACGACTACAAGAAATGAATCCCAAGGTTTTTTTTATTTTTTTGAAAAGCATAAATTCAGTTACAGCCCTCCTCCCTCTATTGAGACTCTTTGCCAAGGTTCCATTTTAAAATGTACTGTCTCAGGCATCTGGAGTCACACACAGTTATAGTAAACAAAATGGGCTGTGCACTTTTAAACAGTGCAATGGGGCTGACACATAAAAATATAAAAATCTGAACTGTTCAGGAGGACACGTGAAAAGCCTGAACCCAGCTAGATATACAGACGTAAATGATGGATGAAAACTTTTAAAAAGTAAGGCAGCTAGTTAGGCATCTTGGAATGTAACACTGAGGAGGAGACCAGGTCTGAATTTATATTTATTTTTATTTTTCTCTCTCTCTCTCTCTATATATATATATATTGTTATTTTCCATGCACAGAATTACCACCTCTTTTTGAACTCTACAGTTCAACCACAGGCCTCCAAAAACAAATGATTTTGCAGTTGTTACCTGCCAGTGACTAAAGGATGGTAGTCTCACCAGATTTTGAAAACACATCAATGTGATTTTCAGCCGGTGTACATCAGGATATATTATTTGCAGTCAATAGAGCTATGCCGATTTACACCAGTTAAATGATCTGGCCCAATGAATATATCCTTGCTTTCAAAATGTCTGGTCTTTAATCACTGATATTTTTAGCAAGGAAGCAAATCCAGTGAATTGTGCACTAGCTAGAGACTTAGGCTCAAGTCCCTGCTCTAGCACAGGCTCCTTGTCTGACCCTGGTCAAGTCACCTACCCTCTCTATGCCTCAGTTTCCCATATGTGAAAAGCGTATAATAGCACTCCTATACCTCAAAGGAGTGTTGTGAGGATAAATCCATTGTGAGGTGCTCACTAATGGGGGCCATATAAATACCTTAGAAGGATTTTACAACCCTTTCTATCACACTTCCATGCCTCACAAATTGTTTGTATTGATGGTGTCTAAATTAGGTTGTAGCTCCTTCTAGTAGATACCATATTTGACTATACGTGGCATTCACCCTGTTGACTAATATATGCTGACTAACATATAAATATATATAATTGATAATATGTATTATCCACACCATTTTATATATAAAGTATGCATTAATCTCTAATAACATTAAACACAAGTATTGTAACTAGGGTGACTAGATGTCCTGATTTTATAGGGACAGTCCTGATATTTGGGGCTTTGTCTTATATAGGTGCCTATTACCCCCCATCCCCGTCCCGATTTTTCACATTTGCTGTCTGGTCACCCTAATTGTAACAGTGATATAGGTTAAACTGGCCTATGCCATAATCCTGTTCACTTATGCTAGGCATCCCATAACTCCTTGCATTTGGCAAAAGCTAATAGGAAACTTGTCAAAATCAAGATACATTTGTTCTCCAATACAAACTAGGGAAGTATCTTCATGGTCCAGCACCTGAAATGCTAGTATCCAAAACAAAGATAAGGAAAGAACAGAACAAGTTAGGGAACTGCAACAAATGGATAGGTTGAATTTTATTGATGTAGAAAGAGGTGTAACCTGTAAAATCATCTTATAAATAATAAGAGCTGAAATGTGTAACTTGGGGAACACTCCTTCTGCATAAGGTGAATGTAACATTGCTGCTCTTTGGAGACCGGTATCATATAGAACCTTTTCCCTGTACCATATTAATAAACATGATTGACATTGGTTACTTGGTCTCTTGAGTAGACTTCATAATGAACCAAAGTGTGGTTAAGCAATTGTCTATACAATTTATCAACAACACTTATGAAGTAAAGAGAGAAGGGGGTGACGTGTCCTTTTCTTGGGATCTGGTGGCTGAGCATTGATCAGCTGGTCAACTTCCTGCACTCATCTGTGATAGCAGGAAAGGGTTCCCCCCCCCCTTTTTTTTTCTGGTTGAAATATCATTTGGACAAAGAACTCCTCACTAGTTCTAGCCAGGACTGCTCAGGAAAGGCAGGAGAGAGGATAGGTGGGGAGACTAGGGAGTAGAGCAGGTGATTTAATAATACACATGACCTATCGAGTTTGAGTACTAGAGTGGTTCTGTATGTTGTACATATATCACAGATTGTGAATCAAGATATAACATAAGGAGAAATACTTTGAGAGTTGTAAAATACAAATTGGAATTATAAATTGTAATTTGACATAGAAATGCAATTAAGTATCTACTGTAGTTCTCATACTGTTAAATCTCATGCTAGTAAAACACTCCAAGGATATTCAACTGTAAGTAGCATCGATTTAATTATTTACTAATAAATCATAAGAGGCTGAATACTAGTAGATTTTTTTCCAGAGATCACCAAATGATTATTAGAGCCTTGCACACATACAAAATTTGTATCCACAGCTGATCCGCGATCCGCAAAAATGGTCCGCAGATATCTGTGGATTTGCAGGGCTCTGTTTATTATACAAAATAGATGAATCATCGAAGAACATAAAACCAAGATGGACTATGAAGCAGAGAAATGTCTAGGTCTGAATTAGACAGACTTAAATAGGATATTTGTCTCTGTCATATCAGTTGGGTAAGTTTTTAGATAAATGCAAAATTAGACAAAAATCACAATCTAAATATGGATATATAAAATATAATGCATATTACATGGGTATTGCCAAAACAGACCAGGCCAGCAGTCCATCAAGTCCAGTACCCTGACTGACAATGGCCAGCACCACGTGCATCAGAGAAATAGGGAAGAAACCCTGTAGCTGACAATTTCAAAGCAACATGCCCAAAAGGGAATTTTCTTCCTAATTCTGGCAGTTAGTGGTTGATTTATGCCTAGAAGCATAAAGATTAATAGTAAACTATCAAATGGAATTGTGAAGGATCCATGTAAATACTGAATCCTATTAGCACAATGGCATCTTGTGGCAATGAGTTCCATAGGTTAATTATCTGTTGTGTAAAAAGTATTCCCTTGTATTAGTTTTAAATTTGTACTGTATTTAGAGAAAGGATACGCAGAGACATTTAAAATAATCTGAACAGACTAGACACAAAGCAAAAATAAGGCTCTCTCTACACTGTTATGATATATTTAACAAGCTAAGCCTGAAGCCATTCCACCTTGTACTGTAATGTCATTAGCTCTTACAAACTAAACAAAGTTGGGCAGAACCAGAACTTGGATCGGAGACAATGGTTCTGGGCACACTTGGCAATCCCTTAAAATACACTAATAGGTAAATAGACTTTGTTATTCCAGATCAAATCAAATAACCCAGAAACAGCATACATTTAACAATTATCAATCCACCTCCCCATGCAGTCCCTATCAGAGTCATACACCACGAGTGCCCATCCTACTCAACATCCATCTTTCCTTGGGCAAGGAAGAAAAGGTAGGCTGTGCAGCACTCCCAGAAAGCTAACAAATTCAGGCTACTACGGACAAGGAAGAAAGTTCCAAAGGCACAGGAGTCTACTGGAGAAGGCCCTGCCAGCCACCTCCTCTCTTATATTTATCTCACCCTCTCTGCAGACCACAAATTATAGTGGAGCACCTGCTCTGCTATAGTTAAGGTTAAGAATTCCTTTCTGTTACTGAAAGAAAGCTGGTCTCTTAGGGTATATCTACATTTTGAGCTAGGGATATGATTCTGAGCTCATGCAGACATACTGCCAACATGCTAACTCCAGTAATTACTGAGGAGGTCAATCAGGATTGTATTCAGCTGGCTAGCCTGCACCACTGCCCATACTGCTGTGGCCACACTGCTATTTTATAGCATGCTAGCTCAAGCAAAGCTATTGTGTGTCTAAGTGTTCTGATCTCTGCTCCAAAGAAGCCCTAAATCCTTTTGTGGATCTAGCCCATTGTGGCTTTAACTGGCTAAACCTGAAATATTTTGTGTTCTAGGATGGGTAGTGAAAAGAAAGTGGTTTGGAGCCCCCCCTTATCTTTTTCCTGTTAAGAAGACAACTTAGTCCTTGAACTCATAACTTGTATTTGAAAACTGGTGAATAAACTTCCAGCGTACAAGAGCTTGGACTGTGCTACTCAGTGATACTTAGCTCCTGTAATCATTTGGATCAGCATTTATGAATGTAACTGTTCTATGGGATATTCTAAAAACCCTGATGGCCCAGAATGAGATGTGTCTTGGGTCCTAACTCACATGATTGCATTATTGATTGCAATGGGACTACTCAAGTAATGGCTGCAGGATCAGGTCACTCATCTTCATGATGATCAAAATATCTATTGCTATTACAAAAGCTACTAAAGTAAGTGTAGAAGTGGTCAGAAAAATTGCCAAATTATGTATTTATTTCTATTTTTACCAGCTTTAATTATAATACAGGTTTAAAAAAGCATGCAATATTTGTGGCAGAGTCAGAAGTTACACACATTTCATGAGGAAATGAGTCCAAACATAAGGGATACATGGATGATCAAAAATTGGGCAATACTGCTTTGTAACATTTACAATAGATCCTTAATTTTACTTTAATTTTGGTGAGGAGGTTTTTAAGCAGAAAATGTTAATCAAAATTTTAGAATTAACCTTCTGGTTTAATAACTCAAAACAATGATATCAGTAACTCTTTTAGGGTGCAAAGATTATACACTTTTCAGCATATTGTAGTTAAGAGTCAAAAAATATTTGATGTGATTAATGACCAAAATATGCATATTGCATCATCTTTGTTGTCAGCAGATTACTGGGGTCTGTTCATCATTTAAATTCTGGTAGAGACTGAGGCTGTGATTCAGCAAATGATCTGAGCACATGCAAGGGTTGCCAACTTTCTAATCACACAAAACCAAACACCCTTGCCCCACCCCTTCTCTGAGGCCCCGCCCCCACATGCTTCATCTCCCCTCCCTCCGTTGCTCACTCTCCCCCATGCTTACTCACTTTCACTGGGCTGGGGCAGGGGTTTGGGGTGCAGTGGGAGTGAGGGCTCTGGCTGGGTGTGTGGGCTCTGGGGTGGTGCTGACGAGTTTGGGGTGCAGGAGGGGACTCTGGGCTGGGCAGGGGGTTGGGGTGTGGGAGAGGGTTCGGGGTCGCGGTAGTGCTTCCTGCAACTCCTGGGAAGCGGCCGCCAGGTCCCTGCAGCCCCTAGACGCATGAACAGCCATGGAGGTTCCACGTACTGCCCTTGTGCCACCCCTGCAGCTCCCATTGGTTGCGGTTCCCAGCCAATGGGAGCTGCGGAGCCAGCCCTTGGGACAGGGGCAGCACGCAGAGCCTCCCTGGCCGCTCATGCATCTAGGGGCTGTAGGGTCCTGGCAGCTGCTTCCAGGAGCTGCGGGGAGCTTGCCTTATCCTTGGACCGCACTGTGCCGCCGACCAGACTTAAGGGCCCAGTTGGCGGTGCTGACCAGAGCTGCCAGAGTCTCTTTTCAACTGGGTGTTCCAGTCAAAAACTGGTCACCTGGCAACCCAAGCACATGCTGAACTGGGGCCTGAGGGGTCAATCTTGCAAATATACACAGAAGTAACTTCACTAACATGAGCAGTTCCATTGAACTGGAGGTTGATGTAAGCCAACAATACATTATATTTTTCAGGCTCAAGGCCTCAGATACCTAAGTGCATGCTTTCTTTGTCATGTAAATATTCCCATTGATTACTCATGTTAGTAAAGTTAAGCATTCAGGTAAATTTTTGGTGAATCAGGGTCTAAATTGCTCACAGAGACCTGGATCCTGAAAGCACTTACTCAGAAGAGTATTTTTTTTTTGTAGTCCTGTTGAATTATATGGGACCAGTGTGCATTAAGATGAACATATGTGTTAGTATTTGCCAGATCAGAGTCTGAGAACACCAACTTTCCCCTGCAAGAACAGAAGTTGATCTTACATCCTGTGCAATTAAGCTGTTAAAAACTTCCATGTTTTCTCTTAACTTTGATGCAAAGTTTTCTGTCTAGATGCAGCAGTAGGGAGGATCATAATGGTCCCCTAGTGTACAGTATCTGTCTTTTATACCACAAGTAGTTCATTAAAAAAATTAAATAAAGTGGTCCCCAGGCTGTCTGCTATAGGAAAATGCCAGCTGGGCATTATTTTTTATATTTTAATTAAATAAATAGAAAAATAATCAAATCCTTAATAAAGTTGGGAAAAACTGTCACTTGTGACTAGTGAGCTACTAGACATGAGTAAGTATATGTCTTAAACTACAGTCATTGCAAAACTTTTCTACTTGCCTGCTTTATGGTTTGTGAATGATGAATGAAATTTACTAGCAATGTCTTGCAGTAATATTTCAAATTATGACACAGAATGCAGTGTAAAAACTGTATTAGTTGTCGTAGAGTCAGGAAAGACTAATTTTTCTCTTTTGGAAAAGTGTATAGAAGTGCATTACATAAAATATTCATTAACAGACAGTTGAACAGTTTCAGGGTGGTGTTGTGTTTTAAATTCCAGTATGTTAAAACATTTGAAATACTGTAAACAATTTCAGCTGATATATTAATACATAGGAATTAAATGGATTCAAAATATATAAATCTCAATAAATTGTGGGTGCCAACTTTGAGGCCAGAAAACAATGAGAGTAAATAGCATAATCAACACCGTTCTTTCCATGTTTTTGAATTTCCCAATGTCCCATCACGATTTCAATTTAACACTAAAACAAGCCTCTTTTTGAGTGATACTTTTCCCCCCCAGTCCTGGAAAATTTGCATTGACACATTTTATGATGTGTTTTTTGCTGCTGTTGTTGAACTATGAAAACTAAGGAAAAGATGTTATCCTGAAATGGGTTTGTAGATAGTGTCTACAGTGTCCTTTAAACCCTTTAAAACAGAATCCTTTTGTCAAATCGTGTGAGCTATGGCTCTTTAACATTCTAAACCTGCTATGGCTGCTGGGGCAGTTTATCATGAAAGAATAGAAAAGAGCCACTGGCATATAAAAAAAGAAAGAAAAATCCTAGGCTTACAGACAGTGCATTGTGTAACCAAGGCTTAAAGAGGCTGCCATTAGGTATATTTCATAATATGAAAAGACAGGCCGATTTTGGCCCCCTCGCCTGGCGGGATCAGTGCTGTCAGTGCCATTTATTTGCAATCCCCCATGATTTCTGTATCCCACAACCCTTTTGCATAAAAATGAACCATACAGGCAGTCAAAACACCTGCTTTACTGACAGGCCGATTAAAGCTTTGATTTATCCCTCAAAGTGTCTGCTGTTACTGGGGCCTTGAGTTGGCGTATAATTCATCAGAGTTTAAGGTCTTTTTTCTGTGGCCCTGAGTTTCAGCTGTGGGTGTCTTTTGTACCTGCTTGAAAGTTCTGTTAACCCCAAGAACACCCAACCCAGCTGGAAGCCAGAGTTTTTAATCAATATTGATTCAAGCTTCTCAGTTCAAGTTATTAAGTGACAGTAAATTACTAGACTAATTTGGTAGGCCCACAGAATACTCAGCCCTGCATTTCTTAGGACTCAGTCTGGCATTGTAGACCCTGGGAATAAGCTTTGCCAGATGGAAAGGAATATTATAGTTTCCTACATTTTTTTTTTCTTTCCCATAGCTCAAAACATTGACATTTGACATCTGTGTTTTATGTTATGTGGGGATCCTTCATTCCTTTATAGTGAAGATGGTTTTATATTCTAAAACCATAATTTCAAGGGATTGCACTGTGACTTGGCTACACATAATCACATTCTCTCTATGTTCAAACTTTAGAAGTGGGAGCAACCCTTCTTAGAGAAATGGGGGGAAAATAGGTTTGTAAGCTTTATGATTGCAAGAGTGCAAAAATAGATGTTGCTTAACTCTGCTGGAAGGCAAATCTGGTTCTGTTTTCTCAAAGGAAAAGTTTAAGACCGTTAGTGGCTTTTGGTATTTTGGAAAAAAGTGAACAAGATTTATTTCCTAAATAACAGCAGCTTCTATACTGCACTTGTACATTTTTTTTCCAACAAAGAATAAGCTATTTTGGCAAGGTTATCTTGTGGACATGTTTGGCTCCTGCTCTGTCCTTGAACCATTAAACTCTCTTAAATCAATGGTCTGCGAATTGAGAGAGTTTGCTTAATAGGCCTTACCATGGTAATAAAATATCACAAAATATTCATTGTGCCTAGAGCTACATGAAAAAATTTCTGATGTAACATTTTTCCTCTGGAAAATGACTTTTCATTGAAATCAACTTTCTGTGGAAGCATGTCAATTTTAACACAATTTGTTTGAAAGAATTTATTTCAATTTGTTTAATGAGGTTGAAATTGTGTTTTTGTTTTGAGATTTACTACATATTATATTATATATTATAAAAAATGGCAGCTGCCATTTGTACTCTGCTGGGTTAGGTATAGAAGATGTGCACAAGCTAGCTCCTCTATTACTGTAAATTGGCATAGCTTCACTGACTTCAGAGCTGTGACTATTTATATCAGTGGAGGATCTGGTGCTAGTGTTGTGTGCTAAGGAAAAACAGTTACTTACCTGGATAGTAAATGTTGTTCTTGGAGATGTGTTGTGCACATATACATTCAACTGAAGGTGTATGTGCATCCAGTGCACTCAAGTTGGAGACTTGCCTGTGTTACCAGTAGGCAGCATACAAACTCCATCTCTCCTTGTGCTCTCAGGTGAGAGTATAAAAGGGGCTTGTCCATCATCTCCCTCTCTGTTCCTTCAATGGCCATATAATGTCTGAAGTAGCAGGAAAGATGGAGTCGTGGAATGTATATGTGCACAATACATCTCAAAGGACAATGGTTATTGTACAGATAAATACAGTCCTTCAAGTGATTATGCACATATACATATACATTCCACTGCAGGTGACTCATCAGCAGTTCCCTTACTCGGCTTTGGGACTTCTGATGATTTGAACAGAGAGTGACTTGTCATTCAAAGGCTTGAGTGATGGTGTAATGACTGGGAAAGCATGTACAGATGAACATGTTGCTGCTTTGCATATATCAGCTATTGGGATATTACTCAGAAAGGCTCATGAAGTGGAGTAAGCCATTATTCTCGGTGGAGGAAAGACTTTAGCAAGGTTATAGCAGAGCTTAATGCAAGGTTATAGCAGAGCTTAATGCAGTTAGAAACCCAATGTGAGATTTGCTGAGCTGACAGTGTGACACTGATTGACCCCTAAAGCTCAAGCTATATGAACATCCAAGGTCTTTCTTCAGTTTTGGAAGAATAGAGCTTCAGGAAAAATGCCAGAAGCTTAATAGTTTCGTTCAGATGGAAAGCACATATATACTTAGGGTGTGGCCTAGGGGAAACCTTGTCTTTATGTGAAAGGAAGGTCAACCAGGAGAGCTTGAAGTTCTGAAACATTCCTTGCAGAAGTGATTGCTACCAGAAACTCAGTTTTCATAGACAATACATGTAGTGAGGTTGTAGCCATAGGTTCAAAGGCAGGAATCCTGTTATTTTGGAGAGGATTAGATTGAGATCTCATGCAGGTACAGGATCAGAAAGAGGAGGGTAAACATTAAGTAGCCCTTTCAAGAATCAGGAAATGGTAAGAGAAAATGGAAAACCCCTCTACTAGCAGCTGAGGTGTTCTCTTACAAACTAATTGAAAGGCCTGATGATTTCAGGTTCAACAGATCATCCAGAGGTTATAAATGTGCTGCACTATGGAGCGATAAATGTTGAGATTGCACCCAAATCAAAAATCGCTTCCACTTTGCTGTGTATCTGGCTCTAGTGGATTCTTTTCTGTTGCTCATCAAGATGGTCTGAATTCTTTTGAACACAATTTCTCATGAGAATTTAACTAGATCATCCATGCAGTGATATGGTGAGATTGGAGGTTAGGATGCAGAGACCTGCCTTGCTTCTGAGGCAGGGAATTTAAGTAGAGGTAAAGTTATCAGTGACCAGATGGCAAGCTGATGTAAGTCTGTGAACTAATACTGCTCAGCCATGCCGGTGCTACAAGGATTAAATGTCTCTTTCCTGTTTCCTGATTACCTTTGGAATGAGAGGAACTGGATGGAATGCATATAGAAAGTGACTGGAACAAGGGAGAAGGCAGGCTCCTGTAATGAAGCCCAGACTGCAACCCACCTTGGAGCAAAACCTCATGCACTTGTTCTTCAGGTTATCGTGAACAAGTCTATTACTGGGTATTTCCAGTGGTGGAAAATCTGCTGGATAACATCCTTTCCAATTGACCGCTTGTGTTGGTCTATGAAAACACTGCTGAGGGAATCTACTGATGTGTTTCTCACTCCTGAAAGGAATAGTTTCCTGGCATAGCTGAGACTATGTTTCACCTCCCTGCATGTTTAGCTAAAACATGGCAGTGGTGTTGTCCGTAAGAAGTTGTTGATGGTTCTTGATGGGTGAACATAAACATCTCACAGGCTGGATGAGTAGCTCAAAGTTACAGCACATTTATATGAAGTGAAACTTCTGGGGGTGATCAAAGAGCTTGTACCTAGAGTTGACCAAGATGGGCCCCCCAGCCTTTTGCAGACATCGGTTACCAGCAACAGTCAATTCTGGGGACAGAAATGGTGCTCCTTTTGCACGTTTCTTGGATCCAACTGCCAATCCAGAGACTGAAGTGATTGTCCATATTATATATCTGTGTGTCCAGAGGGTGCCTGGAGGGATGATATACTGAATGGAGTCAGGCCTGCAGACAGCAAAGGTTCCCTCTGTCATTCAGAACTATGTATGTGCACAAGGTCATGTGGCCCAGGAGCTGAAGGCAGGCACATACTGATGTTGTTAGTTTAGCCTCTCTTTCTGAAAACCGCAAGTCCATTTCCCTTGGTAGGTAAGCCATGGTAGTCACAGTGTTGAGGTCTGCTCCTGGGAAGGTTATGTGCTGTGTTGGTTGCAATTGTGATTTGTCCAAATGAGAGAACAGCTTTCTGATGAGGATACTGCTTTGGACCTTGGTGCTTCATACTCCATGAACTAGCCAGTCATTCAGGTGAGGAAATATTTGAATGCCCAGCTGGTAGAGGTGGGCTGGTACCACCAAAAGCATGTCATAAAGACCCTTGGGGCGGATGACAGCCTGACAAGAAGTACTGGTAATGGTTGTTGCCAGGGCCGGCTCCAGCATTTCTGCCGCCCCAAGCAAAAAAAAAAAAAAAAAAAGCCGCGATCGCAATCGCAACCGGCAATTGGGGGGAAAAAAAAAAAAAAAGCCGCGATCGGCGGCGGCAGTTTGGCGGCAGGTCCTTCGCTCCTAGAGGGAGTGAGGGACCTGCCGCCCCCGAATTGCCGCACATGCCGCCCCTCTCCCTTGGCCGCCCCAAGCACCTGCTTGTTAAGCTGGTGCCTGGAGCCGGCCCTGGTTGTTGCCCATTATGAATCAAAGACACTTCCTGTGGCCAGGATGTATAGCCATGCCAATTGCCAGGGAAGGGATAATAGAAGCCATGGTAACCATCCTGAACTTGATTCTTTTTTGTTTTTAAATGAAAAAAGTTCAACTTTCTTAAATGTCAGAATCAGGCAAAGACCACCAGTTCTCTTTGGAAAAAGGAAATACTGGGAATAGAAGACTCTCTCTGTGTTGGGAAGGAACTTCTTCTTTCACTCCCAATTCCAGATAAGATTGTACTTCTTAAAAGTAATACAGTCTCATTGGAAGGGTCCCTGAATAGGGATGGGGAAAGTGAGCTGGGAAAAGGGAGGAAGGTGAATTACATAACATATCCCTCCTTTATTATGCTGAGCACCCACTTGTCTGACATGATGTTTTCCCAAGCTCAGAGAAAGAGCCACAGGACAGGCATGAGCCAAAGGGAGGAGATATAGTTAGTGTACTGTCCTTGATCAAGAATTCAAATACAGGGAGATTGTGGTTGTCTGGTGGGAAGGGCCTCCCATAGGCAAAGAAGGCTGGCAATGTAGAGGTCTTAACTTTATCTTAAAAGCATACTGTGACCTTTGTTGAAAAGACAGTCTAGAGTAAGACTGTGGCTTTGTAACTGAAGTGTGAATTCCAGTGAATGAAGCACTGCATGGGAGTCCTTCAGGGTGAGCATAGCGTCATCTGTGTTGCTGGTAAACAGTTCAAACCCCTTGAAGGGTAAATCTTCTGTGTGTTTTGCAGCTCCTTTGGAATGCCAGAAGGCTGCACCAGGAAAAGTGCTTCATGGAAATCGTAGGGGAACTGGGGTGTAAGGACATAGCAGCACCGTTAATAGCTGCTTGAAGGGATGTTCAGGCCATGAAATGTCCCTCAAACTAAAGCCAAAAAAATGTTCCTCATATTCCTCTAGCAACTTGTCAGCAAATGTAGAAATCAGAGAAATTACTAAAAATAGATTTAGACAAGAGAGCTTGATAAGTTACTCTCAATTGAAGAGTAGTGGTGAAATAAGCCTTTTGGACATATAAATCCAGTCTCTTACATTACTTATCCTTGGGAGTGGTTTTGAGATAGGACTGACAAGACCACTCATTGGTGTGACCACCAAGGAATCAGGAACTGGAGGAGGGGTAAAAAAAAAAAAATTGAAATCTTGATCATGTGTCCATTCGCTTGGCCATAGGAGGTATAGAGACTGGGATCTGCCAAGGTGCTTTTGATGACACCAGTAGGCTTCACTGATGAGAAGGGCAACACTTCCTGGGATAGAAGTCTGTAAATATCAAGGAGGGAGTGCTGGTTTTCTTGCACAAGTTCCACCTGCACTCCTAGAGAAGTCCTCCCTCCTCATGAGGTCCTGAAAGAATCAGAAGTCCTCCTTGGGGGGAGATGTCAACTCTAGAGTGAGGGCTTCATCTGGAGAGGATGATGAAATATGGGGGAAGGGGAACATCTAAGGGTTCTTCCAGTAATTCTTCTTCCACCACGGGGTCCACTGAGTGGAGGGATGATAGCAGGATCCTGGGTAGAGGTTTCCTGCACTAGGGGAGGAGGATAATTTCTTCCATTGAGAGACCGTGATGGAGATCTATAATCTCTTGGAGCAGCCCAAGAGCAATAAGACCATGGAGGATACTGCATAGTCTGAGCCATCCATGGTGGGGGACTCCACGCTGGAGCTTCTTAGAAGAAAACCTGTCCTGGTCTTTAGTCTCATAACCCTGGTAGAAGGCCTAAAAAGGTGATCTAAAAGATCTTGAAGGGGATACAGGTTTCTTCCTTTCAGAGTTTAAAGAAATGCAGGTTTCTTCAGAATAAGGAGGAGCAGTCCACATTGGGATTTGAGGTGGTGTGGGTCTGAGGGAGACACTAGGATCCAAGGAAACTGAAAGTCAGGGTGGTTGGAATACCAATGAAGTGTTCGGTGCCAGCAGTTCCAACATAATGGGACAGAGAGACCGTGTTACCTTTGACAGAACTGCTGATGCCGATGCCGATGCCTCCGAGTGTGCTGACAGTGCAGAGTGATGCTGATGATTCTAAGTGCTCCTGCGGTGTGGAGTGATCAGGCGGTGCTGCTGACACTGTGTGTGCTTGGTAGTGCCAAGTCTGTTGATGGAGCCAAAAACTCTGGTGTTGTCTTCAGTGGAACCAGTTGGAGCAAAGGAAAGTCTGGTAGGGGAAAATGGAGAAAATCCCTAGCCAACAAGAAGGCCTAAGGAGTGGAGGGCACCATAACAAGTAACCGTATCAGTGCTGGAGCTGGTGAAGCGGAGATAGACTGGATCAGCTGGAAAAGAGAAAGAGGGAACCAGCATGGATGAAGACACTGGTCGCAACAGCCTTGAAGGAGCCAGAGTCGACAGTGCTCCCTCAGACGGAGCTGGTGAGTGTTTAGATTTGTGAGGTCTCAAACCAGTACCAGAGGACTTACTAGAAGACTTTTTAGGAGAAGTCTGAGACTTTGTGCATTTGTTAGCATTGGAATGCTTGGAGTGCATTGAAGAGGCTGATAGTAAGTGTGAAGAGACACATTTCTCACCAGATTTATGCCTTGAATGATGGGCAGCTGAAAGGGTGTGCCTCATCAATTCTGAATCCGCTGCCTCGTGGCTGGGGCTCCGTTCTGAAACTGGACACATTGCCTCTTTCATGAGGAGAACTCTGAGGCGGAAATAACTCCGCTTTTTAGTCCAGGTGAGGAAGGATGCATGAATAGAGCATTTGTCGCTCACATGACCCTCACCAAAACAAATCAAGCAGCTACTGTGCCTATCCATGACAGGGATAACAACCCTGCATGTGGCACACTGCTTAAAACCTGGGGATTTTTTCATAATAAATCCTCCAGATAAGTATTAAAACTATAGCTATAATACACTAAATACTACTAACTATATATGCTAAAAAGTTCACTGGTTTTGCAAAGCAAAGGCTACAAAGAGCTATAACTCTTGCTCTGGGTGGTGAGAGGAGAATGGTGGACCTCCCCCTTTTATGCCCTGGCCTGAGACCACAAGGAGAGCAAGATCACATGTGCCACCTTGCAGCACTGCTGGCAAAAATCTTCCACTTGAGTGCATTGGGAGGAGATACACCTACACTGGAATGTATGTGTGCACAATCACTCAAAGGAGAAGTTTTGGTTAGTGCACTAATTTAATCTTACATTGGTACTGTATTTCATTTGCATCTTCTGTTTGCATGAGCATTGGCCTGATAAGCCGCTGCCGAAGAGAGTGTTTTTAGGAAAAATAAAAACAGGAGTTTTGCCACAGAATTTGAAGTGTAGAGAAAGAGAGAGAGAGTGAGCACACACCATGTGGGTTGCATTGAGCTACTCAGGCACAGCTGTGTTAGCGAATATATACGGCAGCGCATCAATGCAATGGTGCCCCCTCCCTCAGCTGAACAGGGGGCATAGCTCTGGCTCACTCAGTCCAGAAATCTAGAAACCCTCTCTGTTCTCAATCTCTGTTCTCAGTCTGCCCTGGGGGGGTTGGTAGAGGTTGGTAGGGGAACCCAGGCCTGCCCACTCCACTGGGTTCCAGCTCAGGGCCCTCAAGCTAGATAAGGAGAGTCAGGGTTTGCTGACTGACAGTGCCCTGAGCTCCTTCCTACCTTCCCTCCAGCCTCCGCAGGCTCTTCAGACCCTTGCTGGGGTGTTGTCCCTTGGCAGCTCTCTAGCAGTCCGCTGACAGGAGTTCCTTTCTCCTGTCTGCTCACTCCTCTGTTAGCCACTCTGCCCTTCTGCTTCCTAGCTCTTTTATCTTCCCAGCTGCTGTTAGACTGCCAATCAGCAGCCTCTCACAGGGCCCATATTAACCCTTTGGTTGCTGCACTATTATCCTTTTTGCTTCTTGTTTTTATGACTTATCTTACTCATTTTTTAATGATGATAAAAATAAAGTGTCAGTAAATTTATGTCCTGGACATCTGAATGCAAATCTGCATATCAAGAGTAGAGCCTGAATGAACACAACCACGGAGCTTAAAGTGGTTTATAAAAGGTGACATACACATTTTTTTTTTAAATTGCTAGGCAGAAGACTAATATAAAAATAGGCACATGACCTTTAAGTCTCTGGGTGTTTAGATTTAATCAGCCTGATTCACAATAGATGACAGCTAACTGCTTGTTTGGAAAACAACACATTTTAGTCCCACAAGCACGGACAGGTAGATACTGAGGAACATAATACCAGCAGAGAACAGAGAAACAGCATCACTTATTAATATCCAAGAGACTTCACTTGGTGAGCAGTGGGAAGATTAGGACAGCTTCAGCAACTGCAGGCACTAAACTGTCTGCCTGATTGAGCTGAATCCCTTATTGCTGTCACTCCACTTCTCTGTCTTCTCATGGATTGCTCTTCACTGTTTCTTCTACCAGAGAGTCTGGTGAACAGCTCAAAGCTCTGTGTACATGCACTTGCATAAGCATGCCCCCTCTGATTACATTTTATGAAGACAGAACTCTGACAGCAGTATAGACTTGCAACTAGAACTGTACAAAACCTACTTAACAACATCTAAAACCATGGGAAGCTTACGTAATTTCAGGTATCATGACAAAAATAAAATTCATAGAGGTTTGTGAGAAGTTCTCAGGCCCTTTCTAAACTAGGAAAATAGGTTGTGTTTGAAAAGGTGTTAGCTTAATGTTTTTAAACACTACTTGGCATCTAGTATCAAAGCTGCTAAATATTAGAGCTGGTTGAAAAATACAAATTTTTGATTTTTTGGCAAAAAAGGGACAGATTTTTCATGAATATTTTCATATTTTTCATTTTATTTTTCAGTTAGCTCTATTGAATATCAATAAAATGGTGTTAGCTGGTCTTGATCAACCCTAGAGGGAGATCCTAGGCTTGACCAGCTAACAAGTTTTTAAAGATATTAAACTGTATCTATACTAGGTGTAAAGTCATGTTTAAAAATGCTTAGTTAGCACTTTTATCTACAAAAAAACCTTAGCAACAGTTAGACCTCTGGTATGCTGAGACCACTGCCTATCACATGCCAATGTTGTCTCACTGTTTCCTTGTACTCCCTTGTTTGTTGTCTCTTGTCATATACTTAGATTGCAAGGTCTTTCCCCCCGTGTGTTTGTGCAATACAATGGGGGTCCTAGTTCATTACTGGGGCTCTTAGGAACAATGATAATACTATTATTACTAAATAATAATTAATAATCCAGGCTTATTCCACTCCCAAAGAATTTCCATACCACAATATGCATCAGTGATTAATGGCTCCATGTCTAGTTGGCAGCCGGTATCAAGCAGCGTGCCCCAAGGGTCGGTCCTGGGGCCGGTTTTGTTCAATATCTTCATTAATGATCTGGAGGATTGCGTGGACTGCACTCTCAGCAAGTTTGCAGATGACACTAAACTGGGTGGAGTGGTAGATATGCTGGAGGGTAGGGATAGGATACAGAGGGACCTAGACAAATTAGAGGATTGGGCCAAAAGAAACCTGATGAGGTTCAACAAGGACAAGTGCAGAGTCCTGTATTTAGGATGGAAGAATCCCATGCACTGCTACAGACTAGGGACCGAATGGCTAGGCAGCAGTTGAGCAGAAAAGGACCTAGGGGTTACAGTGGATGAGAACCTGGATATGAGTCGACAGTGTGCCCTTGTTGCCAAGAAGGCTAACAGCATTTTGGGCTGTATAAGTATGGGCATTGCCAGCAGATCGAGGGACGTGTTCATTCCCCTCTATTCGACATTGGTGAGGCCTCATCTGGAGTACTGTGTCCAATTTTGGGCCCCACATTATAAGAAGGATATGGAAAAATTGGAAAGAGTCCAGCGGAGGGCAACAAAAATGATTAGGAGGCTGGAACACATGACTTATGAGAAGAGGCTGATGGAACTGGGATTGTTTAGTCTGCAGAAGAGAAGCATGAGGGGGGATTTGATAGCTGCTTTCAACTACCTGAAAGGGGGTTCCAACGAGGATGGATCTAGACTGTTCTCAGTGGTACCAGATGACAGAACAAGGAGTAATGGTCTCAAGTTGCAGTGGGGAAGGTTTAGGTTGGATATTAGGAAAAACTTTTTCACTAGGAGGGTGGTGAAGCACTGGAATGGGTTACCTAGGGAGGTGGTGGAATCTCCTTCCTTAGAGGTTTTTAAGGTCAGGCTTGACAAAGCCCTGGCTGGGATGATTTAGTTGGGAATTGGTCCTGCTTTGAGCAGGGGGTTGGACTAGATGACCTCCTGAGGTCCCTTCCAACCCTGATACTCTATAATTCTGTGATCAGCAATTCTCCTTAACCATTCTTCTTGATGTGTCTGATTTTATCCTCGTCACCCTATATTCTACTCTGAGGTCTTAAATCTTCTGTCCCACTTCAAACCCTTGAACTTGTAAACTTTAACCCAATTCCTTATTTATTTTGCTCCCTCCCTTATTCCTTCCTGTCTTATCAATCCTCTGGTTACTTCCCCTAAGCATTCAAGCATATTCCTGTTTCCCAACCCTAAAGCTTTACTCTGTGAGCTCCCCAGCCCTATTATATCACCCCTCCTCCTCCTCCTTGTCCCCAAGAACCACCTATGAGCTGTTTATTTCTTGTGCCTTGACTTCCTCTCCTTGCCCTCCCTCTTTAAACCACAGGGGTCTGTTCTTGGTCCCCATCCTGGTAACAGGAGTGACAAAGTTCCTCCTCTATCTTGGTGGGTCCTGCGCTTATTGGCGGATTTTCTTGCCTCAGAGATTCACCATGTGGGTTGGGGAACAGCCCAGAGACCTTCCCCTCTGGAAGAACCCACAGTCCAGGTCAATTGGGAGGTTTGGGGGGAACCCGGGCCCGCCCTCTACTCCTGGTTCCAGCCCAGGGCCCTGTGGACTGCAGCTGTCTATAGTGCCTCCTGTAACAGCTGCATGACAGCTACAACTCCCTGGGCTACTTCCCCATGGCCTCCTCCAAACACCTTCCTTATTCTCACCACAGGACCTTCCTCCTGGTGTCTGATAACGCTTGTGCTCCTCAGTCCTCCAGCAGCAGACCCTCTTGCTCCCAGCTCCTCACACTCGCACCACAAACTGAAGTGAGCTCCTTTTTAAAACCCAGGTGCCCTGATTAGCCTGCCTTAATTGATTCTATCAGCTTCTTCTTAATTGGCTCCAGGTGTCCTAATTAGCCTGCCTGCCTTAACTGGTTCTAGCAGGTTCCTGATTACTCTAGTGCAGCCCCTGCTCTGGTCACTCAGGGAACAGAAAACTACTCATCCAGTGACCAGTATATTTGCCCTCTACCAGCCTCCTGTACCCCACTGGTCTGGGTCTGTCATATATCCCTCCCCCCTGCTCAACGCCAAGGGGTTGGGCAGCTTGGGACGCCAGACAGTGCACACGTGACAAGCCATCGGCGTTGCCATGACGGCTCCCTGCTCTGTGTTGCACACGGAACGGGAAAGGTTGTAGGGATAAGAACCATCTGGTCACCCTTGTGTTCTTCTCCTTGTTCCGCTGCATCCATTGAAGAGGGGCATGGTCGGTCACGAGGACAAATCTGCGCCCGAGCAAGTAGTAGCGCAATGTTTCCATGGCCCATTTTACAGCGAGGCATTCTCTCTCCACCACTGCATATTTTTGTTCCCTTGGAAGGAGTTTCCGACTGAGGTATAGAATTGGGTGTTCCTCCTCCCTGACCATCTGTGATAGAACGGCCCCCAACCCTACTTCCGATGCATCCGTCTGCAGGATAAACTCCTTGGTGAAATCAGGGGCTATCAGTACGGGGTTACTGCAGAGGGCAGTCCGTAGGTCTGTGAATGCTTCCTCTGCTGCGTCAGACCATCTCACCAGATCAGGTCCACGGGCTTTCACTAGGTCTGTCAGGGGGCTTGCCCTTGTGGCAAAGTGGGGGATAAATCTTCGGTAATACCCCACCACACCTAGGAACGCCCGGACTTGTTTCTTGCGACTTGGTCGGGGCCAATTTTGGATGGCCTCTAACTTGTTCACTTGGGGTTTTACCAGACCTTTTCCCAAAATGTAGCCAAGATATTTGGCCTCTGTAAACCCTACAGCACACTTGGCAGGGTTTGCTGTAAGGCCAGCTCTCCTGAAGGTATCGAGGACTGCCTCCACCTTCTCCAGGTGGTTTTCCCAGTCTGGGGTATGAATGACCACATTGTCCAAGTAGGCAGCAGCATAACTGTTATGCGGGCATAATAGCTTGTCCATGAGGTGCTGGAAGGTAGCTGGGGCCCCATGTAGTCCAAAAGGGAGGACAGTATATTGAAAAAGACCCTCTGGTGTAGAGAACGCAGTCTTTTCCTTTGTGTCTTCTGCAAGGGGAATCTGCCAGTACCCCTTTGTCAAGTCTAGGATAGTCAAGTACCGGGCATTACCCAGACGGTCCACTAGCTCATCTATGCGAGGTATGGGGTACGTGTCGAACTGGAATACTTCGTTTAGTCGCTGGAAGTCGTTGCAAAATCTTGTGGTGCCATCAGGTTTTGGCACCAGCACGATTGGGCTGGACCATTGACTGTGGGATTCTTCGATGATCCCCAACTCCAGCATTTTTTTTACTTCTGCTTTTATTTCCTCCCTTTTTGCCACTGGCACCCGATAGGGCCTCATTGTTACTCTGGCCCCAGGGTTCGTGACCATGTGGTGATATGTCTCGGTTGTTCGACCCGGTTTTGTCGAGAACACATCTTGGTTCTGGAAAATCATCTCAGACACCTCATTCTTCTGGTCTGGTGTTAAATCGGGAGACACTCTCACCTGTTTGGAAGGCTTGTTTTCCTGGGTTAGGTCTTTTTGGACTGTTGTGCATGCCTCTTGTGCATGCCAGGGTTTCAGAAGGTTAACGTGATAAATCTGTTCTTGTTTTCTGCGTCTTGGCTGCCGCACCTTGTAGGTTACTTCCCCCACGGGTTCAACCACCTCATAGGGCCCCTGCCATTGGGCCAGAAGCTTGCTTTCTGCCGTGGGTACCAACACCATAACCCGATCCCCTGGTTGGAACTGTCGCACTTTTGCCTGGCGATTGTAATGGGTTCGCTGGGCCTCCTGTGCCTTCTCCAAATGTTCCCGTACAATAGGGGTAACCCGGGCTATCCGGTCTCACATCTGCATTACATGTTCTATTATATTTCTCCCCTCATTGGGTTCCTCTTCCCAGATCTCTTTGGCGATATGTAGTATGCCACGGGGGTGACGCCCGTATAATAATTCGAAGGGGGAAAACCCAGTTGAGGGCCTGAGGTACCTCCCGGATAGCGAACATAAGGTAGGGTAGTAGGGTGTCCCAATCCTTCCCGTCCCGATTTACCACCTTCCTTATCATAGCCTTGAGGGTTCAGTTAAACCTTTCTACCAACCCATCAGTGTGCGGATGGTAGACCAAAGTTCTCAGGGTATGTATATGGAGCAGCGTACGGAGGTCCTTCATTAGCTTCGACATAAATGGGGTTCCTTGGTCGGTTAATATCTCCTTTGGTAGCCCCATTCGGGCAAAGATCCCCACCAGCTCTTTGGCTATAGTTTTAGAGGCCGTGTTCCGCAGGGGGACGGCTTCTGGGTAGCGAGTAGCATAGTCCAAAACAACAAGTATATATTGGTGGCCCCGAGCCGTCTTCTCCAGGGGTCTCCATGGCTATTCGCTCGAAGGGGACCTCTATGATGGGAAGGGGTACTAAAGGTGCCCTCAAGTGGGGACGGGGACTGTGCAGCTGACACTCCGGGCAGGAGGCACAGTACCTCCGCACTTCTTCATGTACTCCGGGCCAGAAGAACCGTCGTAGGACTTGTGCCAGGGTCTTCTCTACCCCCAAATGCCCCCCAAAAAGATGACTATGAGCAAGACTTAATACAGCGTTCTGGTGTTTTTGAGGTACTAGGATCTGCTGTACCTTCTGCCCCTGTACTGGTGCAACCCGGTATAAGAGATCCTTCTTCATTATGAAGTAGGATCCTGGTCCCTGGGTTTTCCCTTCCACGGAGACCCCATCTATTTCAGTCACCTCCTTCCTAATGTTGTCATACCTTGGGTCTTCTGCCTGGTCCCATCCAAAATTTCCTCTTCCGGGGCTAATCTGCCCAAGATCTAGGGGCCCAGTCTCTGTTGCCTCTACTGGTTCAGAAGCATTAAGGTGGGGGTCAGACTCAGGTGCTTCTCCCTCCTGCGTGGCCTCCTTTTCAGCTGCGTGGGTCCACCTACCTACAAGAGCGACCCTCTGGCTTTGGGTCAGTATTCGGGTTCCCAAGGCCTTAGCTGCCCTTCCTTCCCTTTTTGTCTTTCTACCCTGTCTGGGAGTGGAGAACAAATCTGGGGATATTTCAGAGAAGATTGGGGGTTGACAGTCTGCTGTGGATGCCTCACCAATTTTAGGGTCCCCATCTTTCTCCAATCCCCCTACTGGGAGTAAGTTTCCAAACCCCGGGAAGTCCCTCCCTATGAGCACCGGGTATGGGAGTTTAGGGACTACACCTGCTGCTACCTCAGTAGTGTTCCCTTGGATCTCGATTTTTACTGGGATGGTGGGGTAGTAACTAACTGTCCCATGGACACATGTTATCCCCGTACATTTAGCCTGCAGCAGCTGACTACGCTTCACGAGCTTCCCTGAGATAAGTGTGATAGCACTCCCCGAATCAACCAGTGCCGTGGTCCCTACCCCATTTAGTTTCACTGGTCTGGTATACATATGTGGGGTTAGTGAGACCCCCACAAGGTGGATTAGGAAGCATGGATCTGCCCAGTTCCCCAGGTTACACTGCATAGGCTCCTCAGCATTGGGACACTGTGCAGCTATGTGTCCCCACTCCCCGCAGGCATAACATCTGTATGGAGCCCTAGGCGTTCCCCGGTCTCTTGGTTGGGGCAGTCTAACATCACGATCCTCTTCTCCCTCAGTGCTCTGACTCTTTGTGGCCTCTGATGGGCCTTCAGCCTCTCTCTCTCTCTTTTTCCACCTGGGCCCTCCTGGTGGCCCAGTCACCCGAACTTTAGGGCTCGGTGCTGCTAGTTTAACCCAGGGTGCCTCTTCCTTAACTGGTTGGGTCAGCTCCCTCGCTGTCCTTCGCCTCTCTACCAGGGCGACAACCTCGTCATAGGTGGAGTGTTCGTTCTGTCTTACCCAGGCATGAAGGTCTGGTGGTAGTCCCCTCATGTATCAGTCGATGACCAGAACCACTAGTATCTCTTCCGGACTCCGGGACTCTGTTTGCAACCACTTTCGTTTGAGATGGATGAGGTCATACAATTGGGACCGCGGGGTTTTGTCTTCCTGGTACCTCCAACCGTGATACTGCTGGGCCCGCACTGCTGTCGTTACCCCAGATCTGGCCAGGATTTCTGCTTTCAGCTGGGGGTAGTCTGCTGCAGCCTCTTCAGGCAGATCATGGTAGGCCTTCTGGGCCTCCCCACACAGG
The DNA here is from genome assembly GCF_028017835.1 of Emys orbicularis. Lineage (NCBI taxonomy): Eukaryota > Metazoa > Chordata > Testudines > Emydidae > Emys > Emys orbicularis. Next base: position 52,690,080 of record NC_088687.1, on the reverse strand, counting down.
AATGGGGCAAGGATGCCAGACCACTGATCTCGAGGCCAGGCCTCCCATAGGGCTGTCCTCTCAAAGGCCAGAAGGTATGCCTCTACATCATCCTCCCGTGTCATTTTCTGCAGCCAATGGCTGGCCCGTATGAGCCGCGTCCCATCATGGCCGCGATTCAGCTCTGTAAGGGACTTTACCTGGTTTACCAGTTCCCGCAGCATAGCTCGGTCTTGAGCAGCCTGGTCCATCAGCAGGCGATTAGTCTCTTGCTGCAGCCACACTGCCTCCTGTTGGGCGGCTGCCTGGACACGGGTAGCCTCCTGCTGGGCCGCCGTAGCTTGTATCAGTGCCCGCACTACGTCATCCATTGTGGTGAAAAAAAAATAAACCCTCTCCCTTTTTGTTGTTGTTGTTTTTTTTTAATCACCCTCCTTCTTCCGCCGCACTGTGCACCCCAAGATCCCACCTCTGACACCAGTGTGACAAAGTTCCTCCTCTATCTTGGTGGGTCCTGCGCTTATTGGCGGATTTTCTTGCCTCAGAGATTCACCATGTGGGTTGGGGAACAGCCCAGAGACCTTTCCCTCTGGAAGAACCCACAGTCCAGATCAATTGGGAGGTTTGGGGGGAACCCGGGCCCGCCCTCTACTCCGGGTTCCAGCCCAGGGCCCTGTGGACTGCAGCTGTCTATAGTGCCTCCTGTAACAGCTGCATGACAGCTACAACTCCCTGGGCTACTTCCCCATGGCCTCCTCCAAACGCCTTCCTTATTCTCACCACAGGATCTTCCTCCTGGTGTCTGATAACGCTTGTGCTCCTCAGTCCTCCAGCAGCACACCCTCTCACTCTCAGCTCCTTGCGCCTCTTGCTCCCAGCTCCTCACACTCGCACCACAAACTGAAGTGAGCTCCTTTTTAAAACCCAGGTGCCCTGATTAGCCTGCCTTAATTGATTCTATCAGTTTTTTCTTAATTGGCTCCAGGTGTCCTAATTAGCCTGCCTGCCTTAACTGGTTCTAGCAGGTTCCTGATTACTCTAGTGCAGCCCCTGCTCTGGTCACTCAGGGAACAGAAAACTACTCATCCAGTGACCAGTATATTTGCCCTCTACCAGACTCCTGTACCCCACTGGTCTGGGTCTGTCACACAGGGTAAGTCTACAGAAGGCTCCACCACCTTGTTATATGCACTAACAAGAAGGCAAATTACTTATTCTAGTGACACAGTATCTAGAGCAGTGGTGGGCAGCCTGCGGCCTGTCAGGGTAATCCACTGGCGGGCCGCGAGACAGTTTGTTTACACTGACCGTCTGCAGGCACGGCCGCCCGCAGCTCCCAGGGGCCACAGTTTGTCATTCCCTGCCAATGGGAAGAGGTGGCCAGCACATCCGTGCAGCCCGCAGATGGTTCAGAATCATCCCCCTCAGTTGTGTTACATCAAACCTTCATCCTGTGGAATCTTTCAAACTTTTTAACTCCAAACATCATACTTTACAGATGCTTGCAATATAACTATGAGCAAGAGCATGAGAGAGTTTGCGTTCATGGCTGTGAGCATCTAATTTAAAAAAAATTGGAGATTGTAAATTGTGATAGAGTTTTAAAAAAGCTCTAGTTACAAGTCTCTGAGAAAAGGCTTCGCAAACTTGAAACAGATTTTCAGCCAAATCACTTTTGTCAGAAGCAAGCACAGAAGGCAGCTTTCAGTGAAATTCTGGCAAACATTCTCAGCTTAACTATGATATACAAAAGAAAACAGAAGAAATCCCTTACCTGTTATTACAGACAATGTATCAGTTTTAAGGTCCTTTTTTGGAAGAATGCTGAGTTTTGCTTTTTAAAGTAAGTTTTACTATATAAAAGAATATTGCTTTCTTATTCAAGCCAGAGCTTCTTTTTGTATTTTAAATCACTTACCCTAGTACATACAATAAACATTGGATATTAGACACAACTGGTTTAAATAAAAAATGTGTTGCTCTTTTCATTCTTTAAAATATTACTTAATCTAGAATATATGTTTTTATAAGTGCATACAATATTAACCCAAATGCAATATTAATAGAAAACATATTTCTTTCCACAATTTTTTGTAATTGATTTTGGCCAGGGCAGCTCAGTTCTAATGCAGCATCTGCTTGTTCATTGAGGTACTGTTCCATATATTTTATGCAATTTCACTTTATTTTTCATGTGGTATATTTCACAAACTATGAAGATATATTTTTAACTTCATGTAATAGAGCCTATTAGTACAGTATGCAATACAGACTGAATTGAAAGAACAGAAATAATATGCAACAATAAACAAAATAAACCTGATATCACAGTAATGCCAGTATTTTCCAGATGTTAAAACTAAGACATACTGGAGATCTGTATGCACAAAATCCATATCTATCCACAAACATTTCACAACAAATTCTGTGTGAAATCTTGGCCCCATTGAAGAAAATGAGAGTTTCACCCTCTGTTCTAATTTATGACCTCTGCAGTTCTACGTAAGTCAGATGATGCACGAGTTGTATAAGACTCTGACCCTGCAAAGGGATCCAATGGAGAACATCAATGGGACTTTGCATGGACATAAGGGTCTAATAAGGGTGTATCCCCTTTGCCAACTAAATTGGGGCAGAATACAGCCCTTACTTAATCAGGCAGAGACAGATGAAATTCCCTGGTTCAATCCCCTATGTTGGCCAACATTTCAGCCATCGCATATGTGGGTCTCCACCAGAGCTCAAAGCATGTGCCTCTGCAAGTTGAGCTAAGGAACCACAAACTCTAGCTGAGGAAAGTAATAGATTCACATCCTTTATGTATCTGACACAGTGAGGGACACATCACGCACACTGACCAATGATAGAGACACATTTACAGATTTCTTTTTCTTGATCCCTCGCCTTATGCAGTAGGTCAATTATTTTCTTTTTCAGTCTTTTTCTCACTGCAAAACCAAAAAGGACCCATTACATAATGAAGCTAAAATTAAATCTCCATATTTTGAGAAATATACAATATGGAAAATATAGTGAAATTATATAAACTATAAACAAAAAGGACCTCAATCAACAGACACTCACCACAACCCTCACCAAACCAATTACAAAAACCAGACTCGTGTCCTCTGTGGATAGGGAACTGGGGCGACTGGGCAGGGGGGAGGGAGAGGGGAGGACATGTAACATACTGACAAGCAGCTTACATCTGTACCTAACATAGTCAACTTTTATTAAGGCAGAGCAGCCAAGATAAAGGAGGATCCATTTTTAGAAGTTAAGTGTCACACAAAAAGCCATGGGTTCTGATTGACTAGACAATTTTTTTCTTTCAATATACCTTATTCAAATACCATTCTCCTGACCTTTTAATAAATGCACAATGTAACACTATGCAACAACACTCAGGAGATCTGTTTCAAAACTATTCTACAGATGGTCAGAATGGTCTAAGGTCCTCCCAGGGAAAAATGATAAGAATACCTGCAGCTGAATGTTACCTAAGGACGTCCCTGACTGGGCTCAATATGTCATCTTTTGGCACAGCTTTCCTATCAGAACAGACATTATCTGAGATGAAACTTCATGCAAAGCACACATTTAAAAGAACTTTTTTATGAAGATGAAGGAGGACACATTGATAATGCATGCAAATAGTTAGAATGAGTCAGGCAATGAAGCCATAAAAAAGAACACTGATGAAAATTAAAGCTAACTATGACAAACTAGTCCCTCACTAATTGATAGGACTTTTGTTGCTGTTGCTTTGCTTTATTTAAAATAATTTCTCCTCAAATCTAGGGAGCAAACAGTTCTACTGAAGACTCCCATTTATCTTTTTTGCTTTTAGCATGTTCAGTTAAATTTACCTCTGGAAAGGTTGCAGTCAAAAAGAGAAAAGGAATGTGGGGAAATGATTCGGTACAACATGCCCTTTTGTCTCGCTATGATTTGAGTCTGCATGACTCTAGTTTTAAAACTTGAAGAAAACAGCAGCACATGTTCAATAATTCATTCTCTCTAATTAAACCCTGCTGATTGTAGATAAATGGAATTTTTATTTTGAATAGAATGTGTCCTTAATGTTTTCCATGATAGCATCAATTTGTCAAAAGGCAACAATAGTCTTTGCAAGCTCGTGTGCTTTCCCAAATGGTGTAGAACATGCAGGTGGCTTCAGACCAGATCATTCCAATTCCCTTAATGATTAGGTTCATGGTTTGTGGAGCATTGCCACCAAAATCTGACTTCATACACATTCCTCTTGTTAATAGTGGGTATAAAGCTCTTCCTCCTCAAACATGCTGGCATTGTAGTCTGGGTAAACTGTGATAAGTGAACCAAAAAACATTTGAGAGCTTCATGCAAAAAAACCCACCAAAAATTGGACACTTTCTCAAAGCTTATCTGAATTCATCTTAAATTTTAGCACTCCTCTTTTTTCCTCCTTTCTTCTGGGCCCTGACACATCCTTCTCCCATCTTCCTATTTAGGTAATCTAGGCATGATTTTGATAGACCACATAGCATCTGAGTCCAGCTTGTTGTCTGCAGCCTCACGACCCTGTGCTTAAAACCCATTACTCTCACAAACTAAACATGGCTGGGCCAGGTCAGTTCTGGGATGAGAGATACTTAAGGAACTGTTATGGTTAACTGTATGGGTGATTAGATAGCACTCCTCCTTCTAAACCTAGTGCCAGTTGTAGGGAGTGGGATTGGGAGGGAGTGTGACATCCCAAGTCCCATTCATAAATTCCTGAGTATTGGAAAGTTTAGGATTAGCAATGAAAAAATAAAAATTGTTTACATGTACAGTAATTAGAGTTCTTCAAGATGTGTTGTCCATATGTATTTATTACTATATTTTTGGTGTGCCTGGACCCCTCAGACTCCAGATTGGAGTCTTTTGGCCAGTAGTATCTACTGGGACCATGCATGTGCCTTGAGAGTCCTTGCTATCCTTGTGCAAATGCCACTCACTTCCTTAGTCACCTTAGAATGTAGGTGTTATATGACTTCCTAGTAGAGGAGAAGGATGGTGGGTCATGGAATGCATATGGACAAGACATCTCAAAGAATTCCAGTTTCTTTTTCTTCTTCTTTGAGTGCTTGTCCATATATATTCTACTCTTGATGACTCATAGGCAGTGACCTGATTTACGGAGGTAGGGCTTGGAGTCTACTTAAACAAAGATTGCAGCTTAGTTCTACCAAAAGAAGCATAAGACCTCAGTTCTTCTACCAAGGAATGATAATTAGGAAAAGTATGGACCAAACCCCAAATGATTGATTTGCAGATGTATAAAATGGGTACCCTTTGCAAGGAAGTTGCAGAAACTCTCTGAGCCCTAGTGGCTAGTACACTGATCTGAGCTAGTGAATCTAAATTAACACATTTTAGTACTTCATACTCACTTGGATAGTTTCTGAGCTGTTATAATTTGTCTCCAGTCTTTCAGCAAATGCTGGGGAAGTCTGAAAGGTTTGGTGTTTTGCAAACAAAAGACTAGGGCTCTGCCAATTTTTAAGGTGTGCAACCTAGCTGCTTATGTGATTTCGGAAAGAATATTGGTAAATGAATCATTTGGTTTAAATGGAAGCCTGTAACTATCTTGGGTAGGAGTTTAGGATGAGGTATGAATAATACCTTGTCTGTATGGAATATGGTATAGGGAGATCCTGGCATGACGGGCTTATTTCCTCAATTATTCTAGCTGATGTAACTGCTCCCAAAAATAAGTTTTCATAAGTAAGTGCAACAGGGCGCCATAGGGGAGTATTTAACCGGCCAGAACTATGTTAAGGTCCCAAGGGGGAGAGGTTCTCTTGCTGGTGAAAGAACCCAGATAAGGCCCTGAAGGAATTTAGGTATTAGGGGGCAGGGATAGGAACAGACTCTGCAGCTTTCAATGGAAAGGTGATATAAAGAAATAGCTGTCAGGTGCACTCTAACAGAGCTAATTCACAGCCCAAACTCATTAGACACAGCAAGTTAGTCTAGAGGAATTTCTCTTCCTTTGGATCAAAATGTTCTAGACACTGCCCAGGCCCTAGCGAGGGGGAGGGGGAAGAGCGGCAGCGTACTCCCTGCTCCGTAGAGGACACAGAGAGAGGTAGGGATGGAGCCTGGGGGAAGGGGGTGGAACAGGGCATATCCCTCCCAGCCCCCTGCCATGAGCCGCTCAGGGCAGGGGGCTGGGAGCACCCCCATGAGCCGAGCACCCCAGCCTTCTGCCCTGCACCACCCCACCCCAACACACACCCATCCCTCTGCCCTGCACCCCCACAGCCCCATCCCTCTGCCCTGAACCCCCCCACACACTCAGCCTTCTGCCCTGCACCCCCATACCCCCAGCCTTCTGCCCTGAACCCCCCACACCCCAACACACACCCAGCCTTCTGCCCTACACCCCCACAGCCCCAGCCCTCTGCCCTGAACCCCCCCCCACACACTCAGCCTTCTGCCCTGCACCCCCATACCCCCAGCCCCCAGCCCTCTGCCCTGAACCCCCCACACCCCAACACACACCCAACCTTCTGCCCTGCACCCCCCACACCCCTCAGCCCTCTGCCCTGAACCCCCCTACCCCAACACACACCCAGCCTTCTGCCCTGCACCCCCACAGCCCCATCCCTCTGCCGTGAACCCCCCCCACACACTCAGCCTTCTGCCCTGCACCCCCACACACCCCAGCCCTCTGCCCTGAACCCCCCACACCCCAACACACACCCAGCCTTCTGCCCTACACCCCCACAGCCCCAGCCCTCTGCCCTGAACCCCCCCACACACTCAGCCTTCTGCCCTGCACCCCCATACCCCCAGCCCTCTTCCCTGAACCCCCCACACCCCAACACACACCCAACCTTCTGCCCTGCACCCCCACACCCCTCAGCCCTCTGCCCTGAACCCCCCTACCCCAACACACACCCAGCCTTCTGCCCTGCACCCCCACAGCCCCAGCCCTCTGCCCTGAACCTCCCACACCCCAACACACACCCAGCCTTCTGCCCTGCACCCCCACAGCCCTCTGCCCTGATCTCTGAACCCCCGCCACCTCCCCCCAACCTTCTGCCCTGAACCCCCTCCCCCAGCCCTCTGCCCTGACCCCTGAAACACCCCCCCCCCCAGGTATGGGGTCCTGGCCGGAGGCCCTGATCAGCCCTCTGCCGGCCTAGGTGAACAGAACCCCAGGCTGGCAGCAAGCTGAGCAGGCTGGTGGCATAAGATCAGCATTTTAATTTAATTTTAAATGATGCTTCTTAAACATTTTGAAAACCTTGTTTACTTTACATACAATAGTTTAATTATATAATATAGAATTATAGAAAGAGACCTTCTAAAAACGTTAAAATGTATTACCGGCACGCAAAACCTTAAATTAGAGTGAATAAATGAAGACTCGGCACACCACTTCTGAAAGGTTGCTGACCCCTGCACTAGCCCCTATTGGTGTTGATCTGTAGCACTAAAGACCAAAGAATGGATCTTCCTGCTATAGGATCAACAGCTCTCTCAGGTTCTCCATTTACTTGTGGGTAATATGGGATGCTAGTAATATGATCAAAACCATATTTCATTCAGAATGTCTTAAATTCTGCTGCAGTGAATTGTGGTCCATTGTCCACCATTAGTTGTTCTGAAATACCAAAGTGAGCAAAAGTGCACTTCAGTTTCTCCATAACACTGACATGTTATGTCTTTCAAGTACATTATTTCTATATACCTGGAAAAATTGTCCCGGGAGACCTGGTAATGATGTCCTCTGAATTTGCATAAATCTGCAACTAGTCTCTTCCAAGATCTGTCTGGTAGGGGTTTTGTTAAAGGCTCTTTGTATTGTGTTGATCTGTTAGTTCTTCAACATTAACATGCAGATATTTTATTCTTCATGTCTTTGCTGATGCCCAGACCCACACTGACTGGTTGGCCCATTCACAGCATTTAGTTAATCTTTCATGTCCTTTATGGAGGTGGTTTAGGATTTCTCCTCTCATTTCATTTGGAATTAGGATGCATTTTCCTTTAACCATGAGTCCAATTGACTTGCTTAATAGTCCAAGCACTGCAAAATAGTCTCGTCACTTCCATAGTGTCCTTTAGATACTTGGGCTAGCTGCCTCTAACTTCCTGAAGTTGCGTGTCTGTTGAGGTTGCTTTTTGTCGCTGGAGTAATCTCTATGTGTCCATAGCATCCACGTATACCTTTATATCATCTTCGAGCTCACAGATAGTTGAGTCCAATATTGGACTCCATGAGTGTCTGCTGCTACCAGATTTTTCCCGGGAATATATTTTGCAATTGGCTTAAATCACATTAACCTTAGCAATAGATGTTGGCATCTCAGAAGTGCTTGATCAGGGTCTTTTCTGTTGACCAGAGCTACGCACAGTTTATGGTCTGTTATCAGTGTAAATAAATCTAATCCCCACAGATATCTATTCAGAATGTTTTGCTAATTGAATAGGTGTGGCTCGGGTTAAATCTTTCATCAATTGCAGCTGCTGTGAAAGGATTTTTATCTGTTAACTCAATAACCAGCCAATCTCTGATATTTCCATGTTTTCCCCAAAATCACAGTGTTCAGCCAATGTATGCAGAGCTCTTTTAAAACATTCAACATTTTCCCCTGGTTCTTGAATTCTCATGTTTTTTTCATAAACCACATTTCTCTGAGGTATAAAGTATGCATCAAACATAGCTAGAACCCATTCATAGTCATCTTTGTGATGGTCTTCAGTTAAATAAAAGGATTTAAAAATATGTTCTACATACTTAGCCATAGCATAAATTAAATAAGATACCTTTATATCTTCAATTTCGTTGTGGAGTTTGTTTGAAATTCAAAATATTGCAAAATACTGCTTCCAATCTGTCCATTGTGAAGGTGCGTCAAAGCTGAAGTTCTCACTGAAGAGTGCAATATTGATGAAATTGTGCAACTTTTGTTCCTTTGGTCTGCAACCTTTGTTGGTTTTTCTTCTGTTGCTGTTCTTAGTTTACTCCTGACACTATGTCATGTACTTCTGTACCAGATATGAACTGACTACAGAATTTGCTTATACACACCAGATGTGTTCATCATAAGATCCTTTAATGCTCTGCCAGGTATAGCTGAGGTTCATTTAAATAAGGTATCTTACTCCCTAACTGAACAGTATAACACAATTTAGCATTCCATTACACCTCCTGCTTCCTTAAAGAGTCAAGATGTGAGAGGGAATACCTGGTGCCCCTGAAGATCCCAAAAGGAGAGTTACATCCTGGCTAGAAGAGTCCTCCTGCCCTGTGCCTGTCTATACAAAATCTCACAAGCCAATCTTCACTTGTCAGCACAGCTGTACTTATTTTAAAATTGAAAACAGAATGTAAACAATGTAGGGTATACTTTTTTAAAAGCCAAGAATTTGACTATTCAATCCACTCTTAGTTACATTGCAAATTACTTTTTACAAATGTAACCTGAACTTGGACTGAGTTCATATTAAATATTCCTGTTCTTATGGACACTGAAGAAATGGAAGGCTGTGATATAGGTTTATGACTGCTGCTGACATTTTCACATGGCATTTGGCAAGCCTTTGGAAATTTTATATTTTGGTCCATTCCTCATGGATCTTATGACAAATAAAAAAAAAGACAAACAGGGTGGAGACTTTGTCGTTGTTAATTTCTTGGTATCTATCCAAAGATCTGCCTGAGTCACAGGAAAAAAGTTCTCCATATGCAGCCACAGAAGGATTGTTTATTTTGAAAGTTAGTCCCACACAGATCTGAGCCAATGAGGGCACCACCACTTTAACACTAATTATTATTATTAAGGATCAATAACATTCCCAGTGTTCTCATATGGCAAATTGGTGCATATAAAGCACCTGTTTTTCAAAATAGGCACTCAAAATAGGCCACTCACAATTACACCCACCTAATTTATATATATAAATACTATAACAGCACACACAAGTAAAATATTTCCATTAGCACATGGTCAGTTAAATGTCTAGTTGGTATGCAGAATCATTGTCTTTCTGCATGAAATTTCACCTGCGGAAAAATCAGCCCATAAAAACTTACTCCTATCCAGCTGTTATTATAATTGTTCTTATTCATAGAAGGTTTATTGCTTAGATTAATAAGTGGACCAAACAGGCATATTTAAGTTTAAATGACCCGGGTGCATAAAACTTAGAATCTCATCTCTTCTGCAAGAAGTACCTTCCTGTCATAACAACAAATTACTGTGTTGTATGAAAGTTGCTATATAAATACAAGGATCTCAGCACTGTCACCAAACCCCTCCTTGTAGTTGGGAATATGCCTCTTTATAATTGGACAGTGCCATAAAATAAATGAAATGCTTGAATGGCAAGGGACAGAGTTCACTGGCACTTGTTCTGGCGTACCAGAAAGATATATGACAGACAGCTCACAGGAAACAATTTATAGTAACCTTGGGAATCAAAAAAAGTATGTAACATGAGTTTGACACTTCCCACAGGCATTCAAAACCAGGTTGTGACATTGGATACAAAATGAACCAGAGGAGGATGCATTTTCTAGCACTCAAGAAACAAGTTCAGCACTTGATCCAAGAAATCAACTAGGCATAATGTCATCATATTTTTAAAATAAAAACCTGAGACCCTTTTGGTGTCAACAGTTTTAGGGTTATAAAAAATACTTATATAAAGACAAAAGTACCCCTTAAAAAAAAGTGTGCTGGTGTCACCATTGCCAGCTTTAACTGTATGGAAATGTATGCAAATTTCTCAGCCTGGAGGATTAACAGAATAACTTAGTGTTCAAATATGTTGAAACACTTAGCCTTCACTTTGACCAAAAAAGCAACGTTGATAGTTCCTACACTCATTTGACTTTTCTCTTGACTCCAAACACAGTCCCTTATACTGAAGACTCATTGTACTGAATTGTTTGTTCCTGGTAGTCTTGGAGCAAAATCTTTGGTTTACAAGTATGCCATGGACATTTTTAGTAAAAAAAACCCCACACAAATATTATTACTGACGAAATGATAAAAAAAAATAGATTAGACATTTTAGGTGTCCTGAAAGAAGTTCCTGAGACGCCAGGACATCATATGAAAAACCAGGGCTGTACCAGAAAAATTGGGACATATGGTCTGGTTAACAAGACAACATAACTAAGAGAGTAAATATTTCTTCTAAAAGGACCAGGAAAGGGGGAAAAAAACATTAACAGTTAATAAACAACTAAGAGGTGGCACAACTGCAAAGTTAGTATAAAATTGACTTTGAGTAAATCCCTCTTTAACATTCCCAGGGGGTAGACATTGGGATAAGCATACTTATTCTATGCTTAGCCAGAAGGAATTGTGTAAGCAAGGAAAGAAAAAGGTCAGTCTATTTTTTACTTAAAGCACAAGTATATAATTTTATTATTAGCAGTGCTGAGAAGCAGCTCTTCTACAAATGCATTCCTGTTCTGTTCCACATCTACTGCTGGGAGAAAATAAATCGCACTGGTGAAGAGTCTCCTACTTCATTTCAGGATGTGGGACTCTTATCCTTTGCCACAAATAAATCTACTATTCATGTTATACAACAAACATGCACTTACTATTTTGAATTGTTTTTCAAAGTCTTGTATTGTACTAGTTATTTTAAATGAAATGGGGCTTGAGTCTAAGTGGCCTAAATGGAATACAACTTCTACTCTAAAAATATTTATTCTCTCCATCTCGTCCTCTGCACAGGAAAACACTATTATGAGTCTTAATTAGAAACATACTTCTGGAGTGTGAAGGAACAAGACATAATGTTAGCCAGCTGAGGAACAGAGACAGACTTCTTTGCAAAATCTACTATCTGATGAAACAACAAAGGTCCAGAAATGAATTATTCAAGGCCATACTCAAAGTATTCAGCAACACTGACACAGGGCTTTAAAAATCCTGGAATCTGTTTAGTAAATTTCTTCAGCTTGTACTTCTTGGGTTTTTGATGCGCTGCCTGCATGCGAGTGAGTGAGAAAAAACACATTATATGGTCTTGTTTATTATATGGACAGCTGCTGCCACTGCTATTAATAACAGTCTGTCAGCATTTCCATCACTGATTCTTATTTTTCAGAGGTTGTACCACAATGGTATTGATGCCATTGGAGTTGAGTGAATGTAACTACCATATTTTCAGAATTTGGTTTTATTAACATGTCTATACTCTAAGCCAAACGGTATGTAACAGAAAAATTATTAGAGATTCTCAGGATTTTTTCCTGGAGAAAATGTCAACTTTTTAGAGAAAAATAAAAAAAAACTGAAATATTTTGCTTCAGAAATGCCACCAGCGTGTTTCATCGGAGTTACAGTTTGGATGCCTCCTGCTCTCATTCTTCCCTATAGGCTGGGCTTTCTGTTTGGACTACATCACTCGTGATGCACTATGTTCTCCCCTCTTTGTGAGGGGACGAGGTGTATGATGGAACTCCCATGGCCATGACGCATTATGGGAGATGAAGTCCAGCTGGGAAGCCTGATAAATAGAGAAAAGGGACATGAGGCACACCAACTGCAATTTCCAGGTGTCTCTGTGGTAGCACATCCAAATCAGAATTTTTTATTATTTGCTGAAAACCTGAAAAGCTTTCAGTTTTCATGCATTTGATTTTATGCAAATATATATATATATATATTTTGCATAGGTTTTCTTTTTAATGTAAACCCAATTTTCTATCAAAAAAAGTTCCATATGGAAGCACCTTAACCAGGCAAAGTCACAATGGAGAAAGTGAGACTGTTCAGGTGGAGTTTCATTGACTTCAGTTAATTCCATCCAGCCATAAGCATCCCCTTGAGTAAATCTTATTACTGAATCTGTATCATAGTAAGAAATTGTCACTTTACAATATCAGAAGAAAAAATCATTGGATTTTAATGGCCTCAATTCACCTATAATTTACATCAGTGTTTATCAGGAATTACTTCATTGAAGTTAATAGAATTACCCCAGAAAAAACTGATATAAAGAAGGGAAGAATCAGGTCTTACAATCTCTACATCAGTCATTTGATATATCTATTTCTATCATATAAACATGATAGACAGGTTGGAGAGTTTAGATGGCTATCTAAATTTGGTTTCTATATAAGTGTTGAGACAAGTTCTAAACTTATTGCAAGATCAGTGTCACCTCGACTGAAAATAAATGTCTTAGCAGTCGTCCCAACATCTACATCTCAACATACATGTAGTACTAGCAACACGAGAGAGATATTATCTCTGTCATCTTTAATGTTTCTCATACTTACTTGTGTATTTAAGCATGGTTCTTCTCTCTCCACCTTTCCATGCTGCAGAGTGGTATTTTGGGGATGGGGAAAAGAAGGGAAGTGATAGAGGACATTGTTAGTTGAAAACGGCTTTATTTCAAAGGGTACCTTACATTGTAGTTTGAATGAGCCTAGTTAGGCTTGGTCTCATTTGGATCTTCTGTGTTAAGGAATTCCACAGCTGAATTCCCTACATTGTGCTTCCTATTTTTTATAGTCTTACATTAGGTCTCATTGGCAGCATTGTTACTACGGTACTCAGCTGTCTTTACGGGTTGCAAATGATAATGCAATGTTTAAGGTAACTATGTCCAACTTGTTAAGGGCCAAGTAGACTAGGATCAGGATTTGAATTTGGATCAGAAATGAATGGGAGTGAGTGAAATTCACACCACACTGGTGTGATATGATCATGTCGGTATTTGTTGCTTAAGAGCTCCATATTGCATCATCAAAATTATTGCATTTCATCAACATCATTGCTTACATATCTTCATAGACTAAGACCGGAAAGGACCATCATGATCATCTAGTCTGACCTCCTGTACATTGCAAGCTACAGAACCTCACCCAACTACCTCTGGCTGAATTACTGAAGTCCAAGTTACTGAAACTATGATTTAAAGACTTCAAGTTACAGAGAATCCACCATTTACACTAGTTTAATTCTGCAAGTGACCTGGTGCCCCATGCTGCAGAGAAAGTCCCCCCGCCCTCCTCAGGGTCTCTGCCAATCTGACCTGCGGGAAAATTCCTTCCCAATTCCAAATATGGTGATCAGTTAGACCCTGTGCATGTGGGCAAGACCCATCAGCCAGACACCTAGGAAAGAATTCTCTGTAGTAACTCAGAACCCTCCCAATCTAGTGTCCCATCATCGGCCATGGGAGATATTTGCTACTAGCAGTCACAGATAGGCTACATGCCATTGTAGGTAGTCTCATCATAGCATCCCCTCCATAAACTTATCAAGCTCAGTCATTAAGCCAGTTAGGTTTTTGCCTCCACTACTCCCCTTGGAAGGCTGTTCCAGAACTTCACTTCTCTGATGGTTGGAAACCTTTGTCTAATTTCAAGCCTAAACTTATTAATGGCCAGTTTATATTAATTTATGTTTCATATTGTGGCTGATATCATGTCTCCTCTTGGTTCTTTTTGAAACGGTTGTGATGTAATCATTAATACTACAATGATCCCAAGCAACTTCCACTGGACTCAACAAAGCAATTCCTATTGATTTCAGGTATTTTCCTCTTTTCCTTTAATAAGTGACTAGATACTGATATAGAGCTGAAACAGATCTGGTAATGTCTATAAGACAGGGTTGTGTGAAACAACAAAACATTTTTTCATTAAATTATCTGTAATTTTATTTCAGAAATAATATTCAAAACCACCTAAGTGACTTAGGAACCTAAATACTCTTTTCTAGAGATTTAGGGACTTTGGAGTCTAAGTCTAGTTGAAAGTCAATGGGATAGCATGAAATATTATATCAAATAAAAATAGCACCGATTTTGAATTTACAGTAAAATTCAACAATGCTCAAACTCTGCACATTTCAAATTTCATTGTGAAGATTTTATGCACCATTAAATGGGCATGTATGTTAAACATATATTTGTGCCCCAGTTAGAATCATTGCAAAGAGCACGTAAAAGGGATTGACAAATCTCATAGTTTTGCAAATGTCTCTGACTACGTTTTAGTCTGTTAAACCAATTAGAGGTGACCAACAGTATCTTTTTCCTGGAACCGAAAAACATTTTTTTCCAAGGATAAATCAATTTGGAAAAAAATAGTTTGCTTAGCTAAAGAGAAACATTTGCTAAAATAATTACAGATACAACCCCCCTACCCAATACCTTTGAAAGTCAAGGTGCCTAAATTAGAAACATAGTACAGTATAAATAGCTTTTATTTTTTCATTAGATTTTAACTTATTTCCACCCCACACACACAGCCTCTCTGCATATGCATTTTGTTCTGCCTGCTTTCTACTCTGGCTTTGAGTCTTTGATCGTCACTATGGGTTAGTCATCAAAGTAGAGATCTGGTGGTTTTTCCATAAACTTTACCTTAGAGTGGGTTTGGCTTGAAGAAAATGTTGACTTGTTTGGCTGGAATTGATTCTCTAGAGTTCACAGAGGCAGTTTGCTGTCTATTTTTTGAGATGCACATGATACGGGTAGAATTATAAAAATAACCTCTGGGACTTTGATTGAGAAAATTTGTACTCTGAACAAGCTCCACACTGAAAAACTGGTAGAAAGTTCAAAAAGAGGAAGGTTTACATAGAGGAAGAATGCTCTGAAGGAAACTCAGGAACTCAGACAAGGAAAGTTCTGTGTTGAAAGAAGTATTAGATAAACCCTTGACTAAGAAGCTGCAGAACCACACTACTGAGCCCTGCCACAGACCTCATTTTTCATTTGATTTTTTCCTTCTTTTCACTCTCTTCTCCTTTACTCAACATCTCTTCTAAACATAATGCTAAACATGTTTATTCTAACATCATTTGAGTTCAAATGAAGCTTTCAAACCCATTGTATGAATGCCAACCCATAGGTTATCAAGTACAGTATATACTATATGTGCATGTGTACAAAATTAATAGGATCCACTGTTTCAACTCTTGTATACATCCATGTCAGTTTTTATTTGTCAAATATTTTATTTAAATCACAAAATAAGATTTTCATATAAAACTCACAAGTTGGCTTCAGGCTACGGTACAGAAACATGGAAATTCACAATTGGTGAAATTCCATTCTTAACTCATTTCTCTGTGGTTCCTAGGTTATGAATGAGTCTAAGAACTGTGGATGAGACTAGGGGACAGATTTTTTCCCTTGGTGGAATCAGTTCACACTAGTCTGCCAGTGCAAATCAGCTGTGAGGCTGCCTTAATTGGCTACCTAAGGATTCTTCTAGGCTAAGAGAATCCCAGCGTGGACCAAGCTATGCCTCCTCTATTCCATTCCAGTGCCCACCTGCAGCATAGCAGGTTTTGCACCATACCAAGGGAAAAGGGCCTGGCTCAGGAACTGCTATGTCAGTTGATCTCCATCTGTTTGTGGGCCTTCTATGTTGCATCTCAGGAATGTCCCAGCATCTGGTGGCCAACAAAGCAGAGAAGCATGAGGTGATTTAGAGCCACCTTTATACCCTCCTCCTAAGCTGCCTCAGGTGCCAAATAGCTAGTCCAGAGGATCTGACTTTATAGTTGAAGGAAAAGCTGGGATTACGTCTGATGTTCCTAGCTTTTGCTAGTTTAAGTAATACATGTAACGTTATTTGAATGAAGTTTTGTTTGTCTAATTCCACACACACACAAATCCTCTCAGTATTTTTCAAATGTCATATTTAGAGACTCAGACTGTGACTTGGGACTTACTGAATGATTTTCTAGAATAAAAAACTAAAACCAGAGTAGAGATAACCTGGCCTTGATGGAATTCTTGCTTGCTGCATATCAAGCAGCTACAAAGAATTATTTAGGTTTGGACTGAATGTTCACTAAACTGTATACCTTTTAATAATGAAAACTCCCAGCATGGCTAGCAATGATAATTTCAGTAGTCTATCTTGTTTTATTCTGTATTTGAAACACGCAACAAATGATGGAAAAAGTCATCCTAAATTTTGTTTAAGGATTCTCAAAATTATAGCAATTTTCTGGATTTGCTCTTGTAGCAATGCAACCCAACTTTCCTTCCATATATTTTCTGATTTCAACATAGTCCCTATGCTATATTCTTAAAAAAAAACTGTCCCAAACTGTCCCACCCCAATGTGTCTCAATCCTAATCTGGATGGACCATCCATAATGCTGGAAATGAGGCTCGTTTTCCTTTCCCATTTAGTTCTTGATGTCTCTGAGAATAACAGAGGTGTCAATTACTGCCAATTACAGTGGTAGTTGTGTAATTTGGACACAAATACTGTAGGAACTAGACAAGCACCCTAAATCTTTTATTACTGATCACCTCTCAAACACCAAATACTAATATAGTGCTGAAACATAGTGAAGGAGGGAAACAACGGTGGTGCTTGAGTGATAGTGGCAGAAGGCATTAAACATAAGTAAAGTGTAATGCCTCCAGCAGTACTGGGGGCAGCATGCCCAGCATGGCACTTGCATCACCTGCACATTCCCCAGCACTGCCCTCTGGCATTACCTGGTGTGCAGGGGAAGGGACCTGACTACACAACCATTCCACCTAATCACTCCTTTTATGGCTGTGCACTGCTGCCAGCAGCCTCAACACTTCCTTCTTGTGATCAAGGAGCATAAACAAATGCATTATGACTGCTGGGTGGCAATGCCAATGGGGAGACCCTGAGTCTTCTCTGTGATGGGTTCGGTCACAGAGACCTCCTTGGGACTGTCAGCTGATGTGCTGAGATTAACTCTGAGCCCATTTTCCCTGCCAGCTTGGGACTCCAGAACCCTGCCTTGTTGAGCCAGACACACTAGTCCGCTACAACACAGACCCAGGTCTGGTCCACGCCCCCAAAGCTGCAGACTTTATCCAAAAACTGCTCAGCAGGTCACCTATCTCCAACACCCAGTTCCCAATGGGATCCAAACCCCAAATAAATCCATTTTACTCTGTATAAAGCTTATACAGGGTAAACTCATAAATTGTCCGCCCTCTATAACGCTGATAGAGATATACACAGCTGTTTGCTCCCCCTGGTATTAATCACTTACTCTGGGTTTAATAATAAACTAAACTGATTTTATTAAGAATAAAAAGTAGAATTTAAGTGGTTCCAAGTAATAACAGACAGAACAAAGTAAGTTACCAAGTAAAATAAAACAAAACACACATGTCTAAGCCTAATACATTAAGAAACTGAATAAAGGTAAATTTCGCCCTCAGAGATGTTCCAGTAAGCTTCTTTCACAGACTAGACTCCTTCCTAGTCTGGGCCCAATCCTTTCCCCGGTACAGTTCTTGTTAGTTCCAGCTCAGGTGGTAACTAGGGGATTTCTCATGACTGGCAGCCCCCTTTGTTCTGTTCCACCCCCTTTTATATCTTTGGCACAAGGTGAGAATCCTTTGTCTCTCTCTGGGTTTTCTTCTAAATGAAAAAGCACCAGGTTTAAGATGGATTCCAGTATCATGTGAAATGTTCCAGTATCCTGTGAGACTTCATTACTCACTGGCTGGCACCCATGTATACAGGAAGGCTTACAAGTAAACAGAGCCATTTACAACCAATTGTCCTAGTTAATAGGAGCCATCAAGATTTCAAGCCACCATTAAGGGCCCACACTTTGCATAGTTACAATAGGACTTCAGAGTAATACTTCATATTTCTAGTTTCAGATACAAAAATGATACATTAATACAAATAGGATGAACACACTCAGTAGATTATAAACTTTGTAATGATACCTTACAAGAGACCTTTTGCATAAAGCATATTTCAGATACATTATATTTACACCCATAAGCATAGTTCCATAAACATATGGAATGCAATGTCACATTCTCCTCAACATGCCCCTTGCACATGAGAAGCTATAATTTGCCCCTAAATTAGGAACCCTTCTCATGCACTCAAGCTAGTGACTTTGGGAGGAAAATGCAATGTCATTTTCAGATGTAGTGTAATGGTAAAAAGCTTAAAGGCATGTTTTAAAGCTGATAGCAGCCAGTGACTTGCTGAAGACAGCATCTATAAATGTTGAATCCTCAGCATAGATGAGAGAGATACTGTAGATATCTATCTACCTATCAGTCTCAGAACAGCAGCAAAAAAGAGATGTCAAAGATGTAGCCTCATCCAGCAGTGTATGTGGGGTGAATGTTTGATAGAAGCCTGCACAGAAGAACTTTGAAAGCTCCCATATTTGCACATATCAAGATCTGACATCTTTCTCTTGAAAGGTTTGTTCAATTTACAATACTTCTGTGCATGATTGCCCCGCATTTTGAGGATTATTGATTAGAATTGTGTGAATTACAACAATAGCTCTTGCAATAAAACCACAATGTTCATCTTATTTTAAATTCTTTTAACTTTGGGTCGGGGGGGGGGGAAGTTGGGGGGAGAGAAGAAATGTGTTATTAGAGTGGGTGAAGGGTTGACACATGCTTCAGAAACTGAGATCTAATTAGAGTCTTGATATTATTATAATGTATGGGGCAATTCCTGTCCTGACTGAAATGCACAGCAAGTAAGTGCTGGAAGCTCTGCATCACAGCCTAGCTCCATAGGAATGGAACTCAGTGGAAGCCTAAGGAGGGCTGCCATGTGATGGCTATGGGGAAAAAATGACTATCACACTGCCCATTTGGCCTTTTGAGGATGATGTGAGGGAGGCTCTACATGTGCTCAGAGCACCCCTGCCTCCTCAGGGGTGGGGGAGATGGCTGCAGCTGACTGCCAGTCACCTGTGAAGAACCTTAAAGGTCCAAACAACTGTAATGGCTTCTTGGCAACTCTTGAAATGGAGCTTTCATGCAGGATGTAGATTTCTTCTCCTTGGACAATTGGGGGTGGCACAGGCCCTATTGAACACACTCAAATCCCCTTCCTCTCATCCTCAGGGCATAGGCAGGGACAGGATTGATGAAAGAATGCTCAGGTGGTAGGAAGATTATTCGTACTTGCTCCCAAAACTGCTTCAGCAGTTCACTAGGTCAGTGGTTCTCAACCAGGGGTCCGGGGCCACCTGGGAGGTCACAAGCAGGTTTCAGGGGGTCTGCCAAGCAGGATTAGTGTTAGACAACTGGGGCCCAGAGTAGAAAGCTGGAGTCCCATTGCATGGGGCTGAAGCAGAAGCCTGAGCAATTTAGCTTCACGGTGCCCCCTGTAGCAATTGCAGTGCTTGCTACCCCTTAACACTGGCCCTGGCTTTTACATGCAGAAAACCAGTTATTGTGGCACAGGTGGGCCATGGAGTTTTTATAGATGTTGGGATGAACCTCAGAAAGAAAGGTTGAGAACCCCTGCATTAGGTCATTGCTGATGAGTTGTTCTGGACCCTTTTCCAGGCGTGGCTGACAATGGTCAGCATGAGACAGCCGGAAGCATAACTCCTCTCTTGTGCATGCACGGTCAGTATTTGACCCCTTACTAATAAACACATATACTTCATAACCTAGGCCTCTGTTCCTCTCACTGTGGAAAAATGGAGAGGCCACACTGAAATGAAATAGAGCTATGTATTAGCATCACCCTACCACATATCTTGATACGACAGGTTGAGTTGGGGGCATAAGGGGCTGGACTCAAGAAACAGCCACCCTTTGTAGCATACTTCCAAGGGAAATTAATGCAAGCAGTTTCCATATTAATGCTTCCTTCACTGAATCTAATGAACAGCCTAGGAAGTGGAAAGTACACTGCAAGTGTGGAGGGAACCAAAGGACAGTATGGCATATTGGCCAGCCATGTGGCCAGTGCTGGGAGAAAACCAAAAGATGCATGCATCTAGTTAAGGATCTTATCCTTATGGGTTTTGAATCCTCTATTCCCTCACTCAAGAGATGAATATGCAACATGAATGCAGCTCCCTAACAAGTTTTCAGGTAAATGTTCACCTCCTGCATATCTGTGTGCAGAAGAACTTAGGGATCCTAAGCTTTACACAATAGAAGAGAAAGGCACATACTGTGATCTATTAACCATTGTTGGTCTGCAGGGCACTTGTTTGTGGTCCACAAAGAGCTAATTGTTACCAAATGAGAGAAATCGAACAGTGGCAAGAAGAAATGAAATAAAGAGCAAACTGAGACAGTCATTCACCTTCTCAGAAAGTATAAACACTTACTGCACTAAAGACATCCACCAAATTCTCTACTGGCATAACTCCATACACTTCTGTGGACATAAATCTGCAAAAAAATTGGCCCATAATGTAGTTTTGCTTATATTTTTTTCCAGTTAAGCAATTGCTGTAGTTTCCATGGCATTATCACACAATTACAGTCCCTATACTTCCTTCTACAATGACCAGCAGAGTTGGACACAGACACGGGGAGAATATGCATATGTTCCAAGTTTTCTCCAGAAAGGAGCATGTCTCTCTGAGAACACCCTCTGGCCAAGAACGACTCATATGTCCTCGGTGGAGGATTGTGGTTTCCAGGCAAAATGGACACCAAGAATAGCACTTGTAACTAGTTCACATTCTTTAATTTTTATGGGCTGTGTGATGTACAGGCCCATTCTTAATGTAATTCATATTTTTAATTCCACTTCCAAATGTTAATCCAGTGCAGATGCTTTCACTATTGCTGTCTTGTTTTTTCTTCCCCAAAAGGATCTTTACTTGACTATAATGCACACTAGCATCAGTACTGTGAAGTGGATAATAGTCTTTCCTCATTTCACATCATGTATCAGCATTCCTTTACATTACCAACCACTATTTTCCATTCATATTCAGATCCAGACAACTATAAATAGAGCTTTAGTTCATAAACCAGTCCCTTCTCTTAATAACATAAAACCTATACTATTTCATGTTTTCTTTTATGAATTCCAAGTCTAAGATACTCTATAGGAGTTTGTAAGAACATATTCTTCAGTTTTGAGTCACATCAGTTTATACCCCATATATTTTACTTTGAGATTCAAGTTTGAATTAAATCAAAACCTCAAAGAAAGACTCAAGAA
This sequence comes from Emys orbicularis, assembly GCF_028017835.1. Lineage (NCBI taxonomy): Eukaryota > Metazoa > Chordata > Testudines > Emydidae > Emys > Emys orbicularis. The sequence goes on along the minus strand of NC_088687.1, from coordinate 52,668,152 downwards.
GCTAATTCACTAAATTTCATGTAGTTTTGATTCAAAAGAATAAAATCTCTCAACTCTACTCTAAGCTGTAGAAGATATGTTTTGTAATTGAGCACTCTTTGACAGGGCCGCCCAGAGGATTCAGGGGGCCTGGGGCAAAGCGGGGGAGCTGCAGCGCTAGTACTCACCTGGTGGCGGTCCGGGTCTTCGACGGCATTTCGGCGGCAGGGGGCCCTTCAGTCACTCCAGGTCTTCGGCAGCACTGAAGGGCCCCCCGCCGTCGAAATGCTGCCGAAGACCCGGAGCAACTGAAGGGTCCCCTGCCGCCAAAATGCCACCGAAGACCCGGACCGCCGCCGGGCCAGGGCTCGCGGGGCCCCTGTGGGGCTCGGGGCAAATTGCCCCACTTGTCCCGCCCCCGGGCGGCCCTGCTCTTTGGAAGTCCCGAATATGACAAATTTATAGCACATATAGATGCATCTAATACTACGTCAAGAGCAAAATTAAATTAGGGTAATGGAAATGAGGATGCGAACCCTGTGGGATATACTAGTAGAATGTAGCTTAGGTAAGTAGCTTATGCCATGGCAGAGAGAGTTCCTCACTATAGAATAAGCACTCTGAAAACTCCAACCTCATCTCCGTGAACAAGAGGCAGTAGTGGTGACTGCTCACAATGCTCATCAGCAGTGTCTGCTAAATCTGTGTGAAAGAGCTTTGTGCCAAATTACTGAGCTGGACCATTTCCTTTAGAAAACAATGTGTGAGTTAGGAGTTTGTAATGAAACTCCAAACCAAATACGTTTTGTGTGGTTTTGAGTTCAGTTGCAAACATTTTTCAAATATCTAAAGACGAAACTAGCAGGGATAGATTCAGCCAAATTAAACCAACCATTACCCCACTGTACCCACACCTCAGTGCTTCCCTGGGTTTTTCAAATTCTGTTGTGACTTCAGACACATCTGAATCAAAACTTTCATTCAGACACCCCTGAACTTTGGGGCTAGGTATATTCTGCATGCAAAATCATTTGCAAATTTTGCAAATACCCTCTTTTTAATGAGCCAAATCAAAATCTTGGATCTGAACATTTCTGCCCTTTGGGATGTTTGAAACCTGGAGCTGAATTTTGCAGCTGATGCAATCTCCAGCACAGGGCTGATTCCAGGGTTTTTGCCGCCCCAAGCAGCCAAAAAAAAAAAAAAGCCGCGATCGCGATCTGCGGGACTTCGGCGGGAGGTCCTTCGCTCCGAGCGGGAGTGAGGGACCCGCCGCCGAATTGCCGCCGAATAGCTGGACATGCCGCCCCTCTCCGGAGGGGCCGCCCCAAGCACCTGCTTGCTAAGCTGGTGCCTGGAGCCGGCCCTGCTACAGCACATGCCTATCACAACTTGTGGTACACCTCATCCAGTGCACTAAGATTAGTGCCTGAAAAGAACTGCATCACAGCTGACAAACAATGTTTTATCAAGAACTTGTTCTGCTAAACAGAACCTGTAACACTGTCTGTAATGGTATGATCTACTGACTTCCAATAATATTAAAAAAGGAAACATGGCCTCTGAGGCCCAAGTAGGGGCTTGATCCAAAGTCCGTTGAAGTCATTGGAATGAGTCCAAATGACTCCCAAGGGCTTTGGATCAGGGCCTAAATCACTGTGAAACTTGCAGGATTTGAGAGTAAAGGACCTCTGCCTGCTAGGTAAGAACCATGGGTTGGTGAAATGACCTTCACAGAATCGAAATAAACTTGGGAGTGAGAAGCAAGAGATTTGGACTCATCAGACTACCCCCCCATGATCTTGACTTATTATATTTTTTATATTAGAGGAAAACAATCTACACAGATAGATGTGATTCACAAAGGTTAAAATATGGTATGGTCCAATATGTATTGAACAAAAAAATCAAGCAGGAAGCTTTTTCGGTGAGTATTCCTGAATAGTTCTAATAATATATAGCACTTATATACTGCTTTATAAACATAATTTATCCCATAATACAAATGCAGGTACTTGTATTCAGTGCTAAATATGAATGAATTGGTTTATTTCATTCTTATTTGGGATTTTAAAACAGCTGTTCAACCAAAGTCCAATAGGAAATGTAGTTGGTATCCTTTTACATGGTTAATTGTCAGTGTTACAAAAGCCCATTTACTCAGCCTATGTATGTGTGTGTCCATGTGTGTATGCTCACAGATTTTACCTTTGATTTATTAAGTCCACATTAAATGTTTGCCAAAGAAACTGTCTTTTGGACTTTTATTTCTTTCCAAACACATTTTTATAGACAAAATAGTTACCTTTAATCTTATACAGTGCTTTTCCTCCCTTTAATGCAGGGATCGGCAACGTTTGGCACGCGGCTCGCCAGGGTAAGCACCCTAGTGGGCCGGGCCAGTTTATTTACCTGCTGACGTGGCAGGTTCGGCCGATCGCGGCCCCCACTGGCCGCGGTTCGCCGTCCTGGGCCAATGGGGGCGGCGGGAAGCGGCGCGGGCGAGGGATGTGCTGGCCGCAGCTTCCCGCCACCCCCATTGGCCCGGGACGGCGAACCGCGGCCAGTGGGGGCCGCGATCGGCTGAACCTGCCGCGTCAGCAGGTAAATAAACTGGCCCGGCCCGCTAGGGTGCTTACCCTGGCGAGTCGCGTGCCAAACGTTGCGACCCCTGCTTTAATGCTTCCTCTCTCCTCCTTCCTGTCCCCTTGCTCTCCTTTAGAAATCCACTGAGGTTTGTGCAAAAAAGTAATTGTGATAGCTGTCAGCACAGGCACATGTCAGTTTTGATCTTCACCATTTCTATTTTGTACTGAAGGATCTGGTACCGAAGTCCTGGTGGGTCTGTTTTCAATCTGTTTAAACATAACAGATATGGCCTGGGGAAAGAAGTGTGTGTTATGAAGTCAAGATACTGGTCTGAATTTTTCCTTGGTGAAGCTCTATTGCAGTCAGAGTTACAACAGGAATGTATTTGGCCCACTGATATCACATCAGATAAGGTAACATTTAATTGTGTTTGGATACTAAGTTAAAATCTTACTACAAATGGTAAAAAATGTTTGAAAAGAAAAATATGCCTGCCAAACAGTTTTACATTAGGGAACTCAGCTGTGCTCCACAGACCTTGGCATGCAAACTAAAAATTCCACAAAATGTAATAATTCAAAGCTGTTTCCCTTATGGGTTTCCCAACAATCAGTATTAATGCACTGCGGGTGTGTATAGTGTTTGCCTGAGTATACTCACCACTTGGACCTTGATTTTTCTCTCCCTCTGTCATTACTTATTCTACCCCACAATAAAGTCTGAAGAATGAATTAATTTCTTAAACAGAGTTCTTTTGTTTTAAACATTAATGAACAAAACTGCTCATGGGAGCATTCAGGTGAAGCTGATAATATTAAATTCTATACCATCTTCAATAATATATATAGCCTGCTAATGTTTCAGCAACCACATGACCATTCACTGGAAAGTTGGGTACCAGTTGAAGTAAATTATGACATTTATGAATTAAGAATGCATCTAAGATTGAAGAATTATGCCTGAATATTAGTATAAATTAAAGGTACAGATATCCTCTTGCCTCCCTGTCCCTGGACATCGCGGGGGCAACCCACCAGGACTTCGGTACCATCGCGGGGGGGTGGGGGTTCTAGGAGTTGGGGATGCACTCATGAGGAATGGTGGTTTGGAGCATGTGGACTGTTCCTGTGGGGTATCGGTCTATGTTGTATTACCTTTTTTCTGGAGCCCCCCTCCATGCCAGGGAGCCTCTGGGACAGGAAGGATGTGTTGTTGCACTATCCCTGAAACAGCCCAAGAGGGAAATTATGACCTCTCCTCAAGTCTCCCCATTGCTCTAAGAGGGAGTAAACTCCCTGAGGTTGCACTGCCAAGCACATTTGTGGGCAGAGGAATAGATGGAGCCATGGTTTCCCTGACTTTTTATGCCGACAAGTGCAACTGGAATTATGTTGCATCCCAAAAAAAGGGTGTTGCAAATTTTCTCGTAAACTATGCCTTCCAGTACAACTGGGGAGCCCCAAGACAAATTATGCTTCATGGCTGTGCCTTTGAGGCAGAAGGTCTCCCCTGGGTTTTCCCCTGGGACTGTGTGCCTAAAGGCACAGTCTCTCTCTCAGCATAATAATAAATAATTTAGTAACACTACAAATATCTGATGTAAAAGTCTCATGTGGATAATATTATTATTATTATTATTCAGTAAAAAATAAAATTAAAGCAAGCCCCCATTGTTAATGAAACAAGCATACATTTGATTTCTATTTACTATCCAGTAAATATGACAAAGCAATAAGTGTCAATGTATACCTTTATTTATATCTTCATTTACTTTATTTTTTTTTAGTTTATCCTGTACCTGGTCCCAGACCCTGGACCTATAAATCCACAAGGATCTTAAACCTCTAACCCTATAACTGTTAGACTTTTACACAGTGGAGGCTATGAAGAATTAAATTTAAAAGTGCATATTGTGCTTCTATAGTAATCTCTTTTGTCCAGCAGAAAATACTTTGAAAAATCTATACTGTGTTCAAATAGATATCCTAGTATTTGTGTGGTTTCCTATACAATCAAAATAATCACAAATTGATGATGGGCTGGAAGAAACCTCTTGTGTCATCTGCGCCATGATGACTGCACTGAATCAGTGCTGGTCTCCTGTACCAGCTAGCCCTGAAACCAGTACAGCATTGTCCTCTGTACAGACCCACTAAACAACTCTAAACTAAGAAAATAACCCAACAAAATGGATGAATATATGCAGAATGTGAGCAAAGGGTAGGAGCAAACTACTTTGGGTAAAATAAGATTTGACCCAAACCACTGCCTGACTTGAACTAAATCCAAAGTCCAATAGAACAGCCTGCCTATATCTTAGCTATTCTAAGTAGTGACTTTCTATAGTGCCTGGTAGTTAGGCAACCAGGAAAAATGTTAATATTCAAATTTTCTGACTTTGCAGTCTAAAGATGCGATCTTATCTGTTACATTCTAATAGTTAACTTAGCCTCTTTCACAATCCATTTGTGTGTACTGCAAGCTTTTCATGCCCTTTTTTGGTATGCCTCAGAGTATGAGTTTTGAGATCCACAAGTGTGTTTATGAGCATATTTGTAAAGGCTGTTGGCAATTGGCTTTTACTGCGTGTATATTTTAGGCAACAATATATTGTGGTTTCAGATAATTTAAGCGACAATGAGGGGAAATGTGTCTCAGTAATATTGCAGCTGCTCTCATTCTCATTACATTGCTAAGTATCTCTTTCATTAACTTTAGTTCACATAAACTGCCAATTTCATTGTACAGTTTTATTTTTTTTAGGTTTTAATTCTAGCTTTTTTCTGACTGTGAACCCCAATAACCTATAGTAGGAAATGTCAGGCCAGATATCACTCTCAATGCCAGTTTTTTGCTCTGGAAGTTCATGGGCCCTGGTATGTTTCTAAATACCTATAAATACATTTAAATGACACAGACCCAGTTTGCCCCATTGAGTTTTACTATTGACTTCAGTAGAAGCACAATAAGGCCCAAAGTGAATAGGCCATTTCCCCCATTTTGAGGCTTTTGCAGGATTACATCATCATTCAGCGCGGCTGAGCCCTGCATCACTTCAGGATATTTTCATGCTTGGAACCAGATGGAAAATGTCTTCGACAAATCAACAAAAGGCTTGTGTTGTTGACATTTCAAAATATTTTTCTACAACTGTAACTAATTTGCTTTCTACACACTTAACAGTGTCCAAAAGTGATTACAAATATTTTGCCATGTGATTGTTTTCATAGTTCACTGAGTATGCAGGGTCACAGAAATCCACTTTTTTTTGGTATGCTCAAAATCAACTTGAACTGAATGATGGAAGCTGGATAGCTTAGCTGATATATCATTCAATGTCTATCTGGAATAACTTTATGGTTGTTCAGTCCACTAATGAAATCATCTGAAAATCATTTACTAGTAACTGGATTTCTTTGAGTGGATCTTCTCTTCTTCAGCCACACTCATCTGAGTTTAATCCTTACATTTCAGTGTGAGAGGTGCTGTGGAAACTCCACAATGTTTTAATCTCTAGAAGAAGTATTTTATACAAACAGATCTTTGGCAAAATCTGCATAAAATAAACATATATGCTATATGTTTGGGATGCAGAGTGATCAAGTGAATAGGGCATTCAACTAAGAGTCAGAAGATCTGGCTTCTGTAGCCAGCTTGGCAACTGATTTACTCTGTGACCTCAGCAAGTCACTGCATCTGTCTGTGCCTGTTTCTCCTCTCATCCTTTATCTGTCTTGGCTATTTATATTGGAAGCTCCATGGGGCAGGGATTGTCACATTATAGCCCTTGCAGAGCGTCTGGCATAAACTCCCCACCCCAATCCTGGCAAAAATAACCTTTCAAGGGAGGGAGCATTTTTGGAATGGGCCAGGGACATGGCAGAGTGGAGGTCTAATATACAGCTTATTGGCATGAGTTAGAGAAGCCCCTATGCTGAAGACCAGGTTGGTAGAGAATCAGGGAGATATAACTGGCTCCTTAGTGAAAATACCCCCCACCATGGGGCAAGTGGAGCTCAGACATGGGAGAATTGAGCCTACAGTTCCTAATTCAAAAGTTATTCTAAAGAGGAATTAATTAAAGGATGTAAACTGCCTTGAGATCCTCAGATTAAAAGTCATTATAGAAGTGAAATGTATTATGATGAAAATATTGATATTACATTGAATTGGCAGATTGTGAACTCCCAGAAAGCAATAGGTGTTGATTTAAATTTCAGTGACAAGAACTCAGCATTTTTGTTCCAAACACATTGTAAGAAGGCACTGCACCTGAGTTGCTTTCATTAGTTGTTTTGCTCCTCAGATAAGAACATCTTTGAATGCTAGTGCACTATTCCCAATAGCTCTCCTAAATAGCTCAGTAGCATTGTAAAGGTAGTGCTCATTACCACCCCCTCACAGTAGACCTTACAGAATGTCCCTTCTAGTATCAGGAATGCTCTACGTCAACATCACCATTTTCACTAGGTAATCTTTTGGTTAAGGCCCTAGTACAGGTAATGCAAGTTTTTATGGTTGTGAAATTAATCTTAGCCATTACTGTTTATGATGTTTGCTTTTTTTGTAAGCAGCAGCCCACTTAATAGAATACGAACAATGCATGTTATGGAGCATAAGCTCAACATATGGATCATCATCATCATCAGGGTTTGCATCATCCAGTTGTCCATGATTGCATCCTTTCCCTTTAACACATTAGGCTGTGTGGGCTGTTGGGATTTTAACAAGTGATTAAAAAAAATGAGTTTAAAAAAACCAAAAAACCCATCCCTTCCATCCTGCATTCTGAATCACAATCAAAACCCTACCGATCATTATAAGGGAGGTCTAACATGTCAACCCTGATAAAAATAGGGATTTGAAGACTAACCATGATTATGATGAGAGAGGTTCATTGAGTATGAATTCCTTTCAACATCAAGTAGTGATCATTAACAGCAGGCTTTAACATGGCAGATTTGGGAAAAGATTCTTACTTCGATCAATACCAGGACAGTTAAAAATGCAATATTGGTTGTTTTTATGTTGATCAGAAATTCACTCTCTGTAAATCCTCTTTTCATCATTTTTAACACATTTAAAGCATTTTTTCTACAAACAATAAATATGGCAGTAAAGATAGCATATGCAGCAGAAAAATACTTGGTGTCATTGGTCCACTCATACGGAGATGGATGAAACATTTTAAGTAAAATAAAGACCCACATAAACCTTCACCCAGAGCAAACTTTCATCTGAATCTTGAACCAAACCCATTTTTGAAATCTGAAACAGTCCAGTTTACCTGTTTTCTTTTAGTTTTTTATACATATATATATATATATATATGTACATATATATATGTGTTCCTTTAACCACTTCATTCCTGTGATTTAAACCCATATTCTGTATGGGAAAATTAGATTCCACTCACTGATTCTCCAGTACTTTGAAAGGAACATGGACCTACTCTCCGTGGAGAGCTTGTTAATTCTGAAGAGTCCTCAGTTCCATTGCTGGAGTGAGCAAAATAAAAGTACAGATTCCTCCTCCGCAAAACAAATGCACCCATACAAATTATTCCTGTAAGCATTCTCCACTCTGTAAAAATGGGCATTCTTGTCTTTTTATTTAAATGTTTGCAATAATATTAAATTACTAATCTGTTTCTAAGTAAATATACTACCCACTGGAAACGATAGGTGCTAGATTGTGCGTAACATGCATAGTCCTTAGTAAAGAAAACATGGGTAGCTGCCCCTTCCTAGATTCAGCTGTCTAATGAGCATCGGGATAGCTGAGTGATGGTGCTCCTGGAATTTAATAAAAAGGAGATATAGAGCTATGTGTTTTCTATGTACTGTTGACATTTGAACCCATGATATCTCACTATCTTCGACAATGGCACACAGATGTACGGATACTGATTCCAAATTTGGGAAACTAAATTTCAATCTGGATTTCAGGCTCTCTAATTAGGGAGTGTCCGTCTGAGGTTCTCATGTGTGTCATCTTTACTCTAATGAGGAATACCTCCTATAGGAGAGCGCTTCTACACAACTTATAACTTTATTAGACAGTGACAATATGAGCAAAGGTCTTTCTTACCTGAGCACATAAAGTACTCTAACAAAGAATCTGAAGTCTAGCCCATTAATAATACGCCCTGTTTCCCCTTATAACAATCAAGTCACCTCAGAATCTTCTTTTTTAACAAGAATTAAAGGAAGCCAAGTCCAGGATATCATTCAGTTAGAATAAGTTAATGCCAAAATATATTAGATCAATCCAGACATTTCAAAGAAAATTCCTTAAAATGAAGGTCACTAGATTATGGTGGACGAGAGAGTAACAAAATCAGAGACATTTCTGAACTTTTCAGTCTCTACAAGACTATAAATGCCAAGTTTTCTGAACTGTCTGACTCAGAGTACAAATTTGCATTTTATCACACAAGCAAGCACTTGTGTACAATCACTTGTTCTGTGCACACAGATTAGGAAGCCAGTGTTGGACACGACACATTTGTCCATTGTGCTTGTGCAGTGTGGTCAGCGACACAAAGCACAAGCATATTTTCTGCGCAGGCTACCTGGATTACAGGCAACAGCGAAGAGCGGAGAGCAACATCTGTAGGATCACTATCCCTCCTCTCAGATAGGTTGGCAGGCTGGTATGTGGAAAGAGTGGAGCCTTGACTCCACTATGCCCCTCCCAAACATGCTGGCCTGTGCAGCTGAATCATGGCAGAAGAGGAGTAATCTCTGCTTGGTAAAGGGCTGGCATAGGTTTCATCCCCTGCACCAAAGGGAGAATCATCAACAAAGCTGTGATTCACCCGGGCACAATTTGTTGCTTGGTCTCCTCATGGGGCAGAGCAGTTACACCCTGCCCTATACTCCAAATTGATTATACTTTTATAACCTAGCCATGTAATAATTTGACCTTAAATGTTATGCTTAGCCCCACTTGCTAATATTTGATGTGGGATAATATCAGGTCATACATATATCTACCTAGCTGATATTTGTTAAAATTTCTTATGAGGCCTAAAACCATTTCAGCTTTGTCATTCAGATCTAATGGTTATTGCATTTTATTTACATTTGTATGAGAGGAAGTGGTGAAAGGTTTCCTTTGGAGGAAACTTTTATGGATTTCTGGCATTTAATTGTGTTAATGTCCTACTTAACTTGTGAGATAAAAGGAATCCAAGAAATGGACATTTATTTGCAGAAGTTAGCACAACAATTAGAGCAATCATCGCACTATGTGTTGTTCAGATGTGTGTGTAATTTGTTTCCATCCTTGCTAGATATTTCAGAATACTATGGACCAATGGAACCTGTTCCTTTTTTGTAAGGCATATGGATGGAGCAGAGAGTTAGTTATACCAATGGAAACATAGTATTTAACAATTACATTCTTTAAACTCTGTTTATGCCTAAGGATATTAATTCATATTCTCTCCACATGGTCTTTTGAAGGAGAATGCCTCAAGTTATAAAGGATAGGTGGGCGAAGCTTTTAGCTTCTTAATCAAGGGGAAAACACCTCAGTGGTGCTCAAACTTATTCTAGGAGAAAAAACTGAGAATATTTGTTTGCCACAAAGACTATTAAATGACTCCCTAGATATGCTGTGAAATATTTCTATACCAGGATGCTACTTTTTTGTAATGATGAACTTTCTTTTTCTATGCTATCTCTAGTCTACCTGTAAAAAGAAGACAGTCTACAGTTTCTGAGACAACAACAATGTTGGCTCTATAATCTGTATCAAAAGAATGGATTGATTTGTTCAATGTTCTGTTCTTGGGTCAATTGTTATCACCAAAAAACCTGCTCCGACAGCTCTGTAAGAATCATTCAGATATAATGCCATAAGAAATTTTATCCTGGATGCAAACAGACCCAGCTGGCTTATGATAGTTAGAAAAGCTGGACAGAACTTGCGTCATCGTGGTCAAATGAACTGCTTGAGGAAAGAAGGTTTGAAGGATAAAAGCATGGGCACTAGGATCACTTTGCAGTCTGTCTCCATGTAGTATGGTTGCCTTCAATTAATGTTGGTCCCTTTCAAAAACAAAACAGTACAACAGCTGGTCCTAATTATCTTAACTACAGTGTGACCACGTGCACAAATGGCCAGCTTTTCTATTTGGCTCTCTGACTTAATGAATTAGTTATTTAATAATTTGACAGGAGTGCTTGTGTTATGTTTAGCCATTTGCTTCTGTTTAATCTCATCTTTGGAATTGTGTTCATACACTCTTGCAGTGATCGTTGACTAGTTATTTATATGAGCAGATAACATACATTGGCAATAAGTAACATGTAATCTTATTTTCTCAAAAGTCCTAAGAGGTGAGGAATCCCCCCCCCCTTTTTTTTTGGATGAAAGGTTATTTTCCTTATTAACATGATACTCTCTGTACAACATTGTCAGGAAACAGGATAGCTTGTCATTTTTTTCTGGTATCAGAAATTAGATAAAAAAAAGTTATTCTTTTTTGAAAGAGGTGTTTAAATACTTATCCTTCAACAACCATTAACTTAAAGGGCCACATTTTCAGGGTCCTCTGTTGGGCTACATGAAAAATCACATGTACATGCACAAATGTGCATTTACTTATTGAAAGTGGGGCAGGGGAGGCTTGGTCCCCAGATTTACACATGTAGATATAGAGGTGTCCACAAATGAGTGTGTGTAAAAATACTGTATGTACATAGAGGCTTGCTGAAAATTGGACCAAAAAACAAAAGAGAGAGAGCTATATAAGGAATCAGAATGTTCACCTCTTCCCTGTCAGTGCTTGTCCCTAATAAGTCACTGGGAGAATTTTGTTACCAAGCAACCAAGACCTGCTAATTTACTTTGCAAGGCTGTGAATTCCAGCTGATTGTAAAAGGAAAGTAAGGACAAAATGCTGCAGTTCTGAACAAAATCTAAGAAACCATGCTGAAGCTACATGTCTTTATTCCCCCCCCCCCCCAGATTTTATAATTTAAGCGTATGAAAAGGAACTGTTGATTTGGATTCTTTCTGTCCTCTGAGTACTTAACACATGGAGGGAGACCTTATGTTTTGGAAGATAGAATTAGGGAGGTAAATGAATTATCAGGTTGAAAACAAAATGTTTGTGCTGAATAAGATAAGTCAATAGGTCAGTAGGCTAAGAAGCCTGAGCCAAATAAGTTAAGAGGGAGAACATCCAGGGAACTATTTACAATGAACTAGATAAGAAGAGATAAAATGTTAGGAAGGTATAGATGAGATCAAGAGAAAGTCAAACCATGGACAGTATAGGCTACACAGCTATTGGTTCATACAAAGTAACCAAGCCAATCCAAAAACGTGAGATGCAATGTACAGTAAATGCAATGAGATGTATATTATATATATAAAGGGAGAGGGTTTCTGTTTAACTTTGGAGCTGTGATGTACACCACATCCATCCTTCCTGCATTTGAGTCTGGTCAACCCAGCATAGCTGTATGCCAAATAGATACCTAAGTGATGAAGGCTGGAGTTGAACTCAGTTCTTGGGAAGTCGAGTGGAAAACGATCTCGGGGGGAGGGGGGGGGGGAATCCCAACAAAAAAGTATAACAAAAAAGTTTTATTTTACCAATGAAGAATTTCTGCAGCACTAGTGCTAAGCTGCAAAGGGACTGCTATGGAAGTGAAAACAGACTCTCTTCCAACAAAGAGGGATTTATATGTACCTCATGCATCCTGCAAAAGCTATCCTGAGACTTCCTTAGGGCTGTTACTGTATTCCCCAAATACATTTATGAAGCTGGCAAAGCACAGCTAAAGTGCTTCATCACCAGTCCTGGGATAGCTAGAGTGCTGTTGTGACTTAATTTAAAGTGGAGCTGAATAGGGACTTCTAGTGGTTTGAAAATATGCTGCTGAGCTGTAACATGGTTTTATCCTCTAGTGGCTCAAGGCCTGCAAAGATAGAAGTATGAGTAAATACTGTCAGTTACTGGAGAACCTCTTTTATCTTAAGTGGGGAAAACTGTTGATTGGGATTCAATGGTCCCAATTTAAGATTCAAGCAAATTTCTTATAGTCACAAGGTATTCATTAGATTACAGGGTTGGATTGAATCAACTGTAGGTCTGCCTGAATATTCTCTTATTTATAAAATAGCTGGAAATAATACAGTTAGATGAAGAAGCTGCAATCAAATAAATTACAAATCAATACACTATGTGTGGTTTAAAAAAATGCAGTTCTTTTGGTTCCAGTGTGCTATGTCCCAAATATTACCACAATTTTTAGTGTATGTTGTTAAAAGATAGGTAAAAAGAACTTATTTTACTGTGCATTCATTTCACTTTGCTTTCAAATTTCACTTATTCTATCCCCATGCTATATTGTGTTTACAGACAAAGGACTCGGATTCCTTTAAGAAATCTGGTACTGTGGGTAAAAATTAAGGGAAATATTTCATTTAATTATGCTACAGTGCTGGGTAAACAGCTCATTGTTTGGCATTCTGTCTTCCTGCTTAGATTGACAATGACATTCAACTGTCTCTGGGTATGTCTACACTGGCAAGTTTCTGCACCGCAAGTTTACCACTTTTATTAAAACACTGGAATTAAACCGCTGTTGCATGTCCACACTGTGCTCCTTGTGGTGCTGGAGCACATCCACATTAGCAGCTTTTGAATGGCAAAGACAGCAGTGCATTGTGGTAGCTATCCCACTGTGCAACTGGCTGCAGGGTGCTTTGGGAAGAGTTTGCAATGCTTCATGAGGCTGGCACAGCGTCACGATGCAGATTTCCCAATCCCATTGTTGCATGGGTATCCTACTACATTGCCAGCTGCTTTTCAACTGAAGTGGGGGCAGGGAGTGTGTGTGGGGGTGGGTGAGTGGGTGGAGGTGGGGGAGAGAGACTGTGTGTTTTGTGGGACAGAGTGGGTCAGCATGCTGTCTTGTAAGTTAATACTATGGCAGGAAGCAACCAATCCTGAGGCAGGGGGAGGGGGAAACCCGGACATCAGCACCCCCCCACCCCCCCCCCCCGGCCTCCCCTGCCTCTGTGTTCAACAGCAGGAGCATTCCACATTAATGGTTTGCTTTGTGTCCTGGAGCAGATCCACACAGCACACAAAGGCTGTCAGAAACAGTGCTTTGAAAGGGGAGGGGCACATGTCTCCAGGGCAGCCGAGTTCAAAACAATGAGCAGAGTGGTCCCTTGAGGCATTATGGGACAGCTCCGGAGGACAATTACAGCACAAAAGCAATCAAGTGTTTATACTGGCAATAGAGAGCTGGAGCCTCTGCGCAAATAGCCTTATGACTCTCTTTGAGGTGACTTTTTTGCAGTGCTGCAACTGAGGAGTTTCTGCACACACGTCTGCAGTTTGAGCACAAAAAGCTGCTTTACTGCACAGAAACTTCCCAGTGTAGAAAAGCCCTAAGTCACCCTGTTATTGCAGTGCTGCATTCATCAGTACATAGGTTTCTATATATTGCAGTGCTGCATTCACCAGTACATAGGTTTCTATATATTGTGAAATCAAGTGTTCAGATCAAATAAGAACCAATCCAAATGGGTGACAGGGCACCCGTCATTGGGCACATGCATATGACCCAGAGCCCTGTTTCAAAGTTGTAGATGATCAGCTGAGTGAAGTGATCAAGACAGGTAGGAGCTGGCATATCCTATAGGAGGGAGACTGCTGAGATGGTGATGCAAGGTCAAGGGAAGGACCTGAGAGGGGTTCCAAGCACCAGTCAGGCGGAAGGCCTGGTGGAAGATACCTACAGGGTAGAGCTGGATGGGAAAGGATTCCCCCATCCTGTGAAAATTTTCAAGATGTCTAAACATTTCTACTATCAGAGGGGTAGCCGTGTTAGTCTGAATCTGTAAAAAGCAACAGGGGGTCCTGTGGCACCTTTAAGACTAACAGAAGTATTGGGAGCATAAGCTTTCGTGGGTAAGAACCTCACTTCTTCAGATGCAAGTAATGGAAATCTCCAGAGGCAGGTATAAATCAGTATGGAGATAACGAGGTTAGTTCAGTCAGGGAGGGTGAGGTGCTCCCTGACTTATGCTCCCAATACTTCTGTTAGTCTTAAAGGTGCCACAGGACCCCCTGTTGCTTTAAACATTTCTATGTTCCATATCAAGATGAAACTGAAATATATATGAGAAAAAGTACCATCCCACAACAGCATGATGGCTAGGGTACTCACCTGGGAAATGGGATATCCAGATTTAGATCCCTGCTCTGAACCAAGCTATTGGTTAGTTTGGTTTCTCTCTCTCTTTCTCTTCCCCCCTCCCCTTTCAACCAGAAATTCTGAACTGGGCTTGACAAAAGTTTCCTCAAAACTGATACATTCCTGCAGAAACAGTTTTGATTTCAATAAACTGACATTTTCTGATGAAAAAAACCTTTCCTCAAAAAATTCGTAACCAGCTTTACAACAAAGGGTAGGGGTTGAAGCCTTAATTGAAATATGCTTTTAAAAAGACCAGACTTCAGGTCCTATGTTTCAAGAAGGAGTTAAAGAATCAACAAGAAATTGATGTTGAGTTCAGTTGAAACTGAATTGTTTTTTAAATTAAAAACACACCCTGAAGAATGGGACAGTAAAGCTTCCAAGAGAAGCAGAATTTTTCAACGTAGTAGCCAGTGAGTATGTCCATTGACTTGAATACATTTGCACACAGGGGGCAAATCAAACTAGAATCAACCCCCTTTGAGGTTCAAGAAGCTGGATTACTGCTTCTAACACTAACTTCATTTTTTGAGCACCTCTGTAGTTCTTGGGCAAAATTCATCCCAAATTTGATTCCATCAAACTCAAGGAAGTTACAATAAGCATGAATTTGGCCTCTTTATTCCTACTAGAAGCAGAAGTGGTAATATATGGTACTATATGAAAGCCTTATTGTGTAGTATTCAGAGGCAAGCCGTAACCAGGAAGCACTAGAAATCTCACCAGTCACAATGTTTACAGTACATTACAGCCCAAATTACTTAATATGTTTTTACATTGAAGAAAAAATGTTTCATCAGCAAACATTTGTTTCTTTAAAACTGAAGAAAACATTTAAATACATCCCCGCTAAATATAGAAGCAATATGTTCAGAACTTCTCAGTCAGCAATAAAAATGAATAACAGTTCTGATACCAGACTTTAGACAGGTTTTCATATTTCCGGCCTTAGCAATAAATGACATCTGTATGCCAGATGCAGTTAATGTAAAAGTCTTTTCACTTCCTGTATTTCCCACAAGAAAATAAATACCAATCATTTTGACCTGAGAAAAACTATAGATTTATTGTCTGAAAATTACATCATCATTTTTTCAGAATATGTGCTGCTAAAACAACATGAGTCTTATTTAATTTTTTCTGAAGTGATTTTATTCTCTTTACCAAGAACCAAAAACTTTTGTTTGACTCTTTATGGCAAGATTGGCAATTGTCATACCTAGTTAGATGAAACAAGAAAATGCAAATGCTATGAGAAAGCTACATGACTTTACTGATGGCCTGCCAAAGACTCCTAATGCTACCACAGAGCAGGGATTCACGCAGGGTTAAAAAGGTATTATGGGTTTAATGCAATCTCCTGAGCAACAGAAGAAACTGCATTCTGAACACTGAGCTTCTTACAGTGGATTTTTTTTTAAATCTGAGCTGAAGCTCTGTTTTAAGGAAATGTTACCCATAAAGACCATAACAATTAATGGGTTAGTGTAATGTCTACTCAGTAATGTGGCATACTAATTTGCCAGGAATTGAAAGTTCATGAGTTTGCTTTTCATTACATAGGAAATTCATGAGATCTACTTTCTAGTTCTCTTTGTGAGCTCTCCTCAGTGGCTAAGAATGTAAATATTTCCATTCCACAACTTCTATCCTAGTAATGTTTGTCCAAAGATTACTGTATGAAATTCATCTGATTTACAGCAACGTTGCTTATAAATAAGATTTACTAGAATACCTCAATCAATATCATGCTTAATTCTGCATTCCCCTGCACCTTGTGTAGTTATTTACACCCATGCAAAATATATGCAAAGTGGGGATAAAATGCTACTGAATTAGAATGGCTGACCTCAGGGATGGGAAGTAACCTTCAACCTACTAAGTTCTGTAGCAATTTCCTGAAGCACTGTTTGGGAGCAGTAAGTTTTCAGTCCTTCTGGAGCAGTGCAGCAATGCACTATCCTTCACTCATATCTGTACGTAAAGGATGTGATCCAAAGCCCATTGAAGCATTTGGGAGTAGGGCTGGTCAGGAATTTTCTGACAGAACATTTCTCTGTCTGAAAAATGCAGTTTGTTGGAAGCTAAATGAGTTGATTTTGATGAAATTTTGTTTCAGGGGACAAAAAGGAAAAAAAAGTACACTTTGATAAGGCCCCCTTATGTCACATGCGATGTGGCAGATATTCTTCCACTTTACCATCTCATCTCTTGTGTCCTGGTTCTGATTGGTCTGCTGCTTCCATGGCCTAGATCTTCCAGCCAAATCAGGTCTCAGTCCAATCTCATTCCAAGGTTAACAGAAAACAAACTAATGCTGAACCCAAAACAGCCACCTCAGCATTAAATAAATAATATATACTAGTCCTTCATAGAGATCCAAGGTCAATATTGTCAAGGATAGGGCCCTGGCCTGGCAAGCTTATTTGGGTTAGGCCACGACTTCCTTCCCTGTCTTGGCTTCACCCAGAACTGGCCCTTATTAGAAGCAGTCAGCCATTCTTATCTAGCCTGCTGGGCCCGGACTGGCTTTCTCTTGCTCCTAGCCCTTCTAGGTGCTGGAGGACCAACTCTCACTGGTTCTGCCTAGAGATGATCATGGGAGGCATCTCTAGGCAACCCCTGAAGGTCTGAACTTGATATTCTTCCCTTCCAGCAGAACATCTTCTTAGGGCAGGGTGAACCAAGGCCTTGGGGCCTCTAGCAGGAGGCAGCAAACACCTGGTATACTCTGTCATAGGAATTATTTGATTTTACATTTCAAAACAAAAATAATTTCACTTGTATATTATAAAAATTATTTAATGTTTTAAAATACCAAAATCAAAACAAAATATTTTGATTTTATCCAAATAAAATGCTTTGACCTAAAACAGTTTTTGGGGGGTGGGAGAAAGGGGAATTTCTTTTTGCTGGGAATTTTGAATAGTTTTGTTCTGAAACAGGAAATAAATTTCAAACTCTTGACATTTCCAGCAAAATGGTATATCCGGTTCCCACACATCTCTAATGAGGAGTCTTTCTATTGACTCGAAAATTGCTTTCAAGAATCTGGCACCAATAAGCTGTATTTTTTATGTTTTTTTCAAATTACATAAATCCATCACCAAAACCAGGTAGTGAACATCTGGCCATTTCTTATATGATAGAAAAGAATTTGCCTGCCAAAATAATTTTCAGGTAGAATTCTATTCATGTGTGAAAAGAGCAATAAATTAAGTCCTGTCAATATTCCAGCTGCACTCTGGCTGTAATGGAGATGATTAGTGCCACAAATTTAAAAATGTCCCACATTTATTGCTGGGTTATTAGTGATAGTTGTGTCAGCCGCAGCACTAGTGCTGTAAACAGTGCTTCACATCTCTCCACGAAATTGGGCTTAAAGGATTGCACAGCATTTGCCTCTGTAACTCTACTAAATATGCAGGTGTGACCACTGCCTATTTCTCTCAAAAAATGTGCTTGTCCCAAAACACAGCTTCACTTACAGAATAATACAAGGCAGATCGTCAGCTGGTGTAAACTGACATAGGTTCAGTGAAGATCCAGCTGAGGATCTGCCCGTCTCTATAATTTTTGCTTTATGCAGCAACTCTGACAAGTATCAAGACACTGTAAATATCTGCCAGACTGCCTGGTTTTCCATTCACCGGTATAGGATGACAAGTCCTACTTGCTTTTTCCCCATAATGCCTATTCCATCATCTGGAACTTATTAGTGATATTTGTGAAACAACTCCCTCTCCAGCTCAACTAGGAATCAGTCATGAGTCTGACACTGCATACGCCTCCCCTACAGTACTTCTAAATAAATGAACAATATATAAAGAGTAAATGGGGATCTATGGCCCGATGATTTTGATAAATGGAATTCTAAAGAAGAATCAGATTTCTTATTTAAGCTTGTTTTTAATCTTTTTCTTTGCAAAGATGGCCTGGAAACTCATGCTACTCTAATCTAATCTAATAGTTGAAAATAAATGGCTTCTAGACCCTTCTTCTGCAACAAAATGTCTGGGAGAGGGGGACCTAAGAATTCTCTGCAAATACAGTACATTTTTATTGTAAAATGAGTCAGGTAGGTTTGAATCATTTCACTAGTCTCCTCACCCCTCCAAAAAAAACCCACCACTTTTATCTCAGAGATGTATGATGTGGGTGGAAGGGGTGGCGGCGTGGCTTTGAGGGGGGTACAGCGGGGGAGGGGCCGGGGGGAGCCTCCCTGGCCGGTAGCTAAAGGGCCGGGCAGGACGGTCCTGCGGGCCGTAGTTTGCCCACCTCTGTATAGGGAATAATATCACATTCATTCTTAATGTTAATTTTACTATTATCCTACAAACCTGGTCCACTCCTGTTTTTACTCACTGTAATTTCCTAACAATAGGCATGTATTGCAATTCAAAATATTCACTGTTAGAGCCTTTGATATATTACTAGAGCTACTGTTTACCAAAATGTACCCCTAAATGTTCTGGGTTTTAGTCTTAGGCCTGCCTCTGTATCGATGGGAAAACATGAAACATATTTGGTTCAAAGAAACGGGGGCACTCATCCCTTCTAAACACAATTCACGACTGCAAAATTATATTATATATATATATATTTATATATTTATATAATATATATATATATATTTCTGCCAATACTTATGTGTATGTCATTTCAAAATGAATTTTTTGTAGCTGTGCTTGTGCCTCCTCTCCCTACCACTCTTTCTTTGTACATCTGAGTAACAGAGACTGAGTTTTGCTCATACAAACACTCACAGAACGTAAGTTTTAATCTCACATGCCAACAAAATTGGTATGTTTTACATGAGAGGGGATACTGCTTCCAACAGCCCTTCAGCTGACCCAGGCCCAGAAGAAATTAAACAAGCCAGACAAGAATGTCACAGTCCCCATTATAATCAGGACAGTGCCTGCACTGTCTTCACATGCAGTTATTGTGTGTGAAAGATCAGAGAATATTACAGTTAAACTCAGCACTATATAGAGTTATACAATATATTTTACAGTAGTTCATTTTTTCTAGTAATGACTCATCCGGTGAGTTCTCCCTGGCTTTGAAACGAAACATTTAATATATTCTAAGATTTCCTAGACCTGCTAAACTGTTACCTGCACCAGTTACTTCTCTCTGTCCTCCTATGATTATAAATGTCACTCATCAAGCCAGAAATAGAAGCAAAACCCACCTAAACTTGTGACCAATCACATCTAATAAATGCAGTTCAAATATTAATACACTACTGAATATCAGATGAATGTTTTGCAATCAATCCATAGATTAAAAAATGCTTGCAAAAATTCATTGTCCACATTCAAGGAAACTGAAAATTGCTTGCAAATTTTCCACCGGCAGAATAAGGCCCCGATCCTGCAATATGTTGAATATTGGGAGAAAGCTGTACCTGCGTGGAATCCTTTTGACTCTATCCATGCGCAACAAACTCCAAGTAAAAAGGCGCCATGGAGACCAAATTCATGAAATCAATTATTTTCTCATCTCTATACAGTCTAGATGTAACTTTTCAAGTTTGTTCACAATATGTATAGTGTATATCCTGGTTTTAATTTATCTAAAATGTCTGTTTTGTAAACATCAAAGCTAACAAAATTGCCTTTTTAATTAATCTGTTAAGATCCTCTGTTTACTCTGCACTTTCTTCCTTTTATTTGTCAGCTAAACATCTGAGGAATGACCCTTACCCTGCTGTTTCTGCTTAATATCAAAAGCTGTTGTGGAAAAAAAAATGTTTAACATTAACCACATTCTTTCACTAAGAGCCAGCAATTAACAATGGGTCTGGAGTCAGGAAACTTCAAAATGACTCTCATTGCAACCTGTCTGGGTGGCAAGCAGGAAATGAAATGGTGTTTTCTATTCTTGTCACATACATTTGCAGAATTTACTAGAAGTGGATCTTATTCCAGTTAGAGTAAGATTATACTGAAAGCTGCTGATCCGTTTTCAGAAGAATTGTTACAATCCATGGGAGGAATAGCTCCAAGTAATAGAATGTTAACAGAAATGAGTCTGTTACTAGCTAGGAAAAAATTGCTACAGCCAGACAGACCTAAGGTGCCATACTTGCAATTTCTACCGTGGTGAATGAAATTATGTCTAAGAAGAGAGGAAATATATGGAAAAAGTTCTTTTAATCCAAAACTTCAACTCCCTGTGGTTTCGCCCCCATGTCAGTCTTTTGAAGATAGCTCCGATCAAGCAGTTATTAGACCAGGTGATGAACCTCTCTTTCAAGTCACTTCACGCTAAGACCTTACTCTAGCTCAGCTAATGCAAACAATGAGAAGAAAGTTAGATATTTCATGCTATTCTGCTACACTTTGCAGGAAGTATTTTACCCTCTGGGACTAGACATGAAGATTGAGACATTGCGGAAAATACAAAAAGGCCCAAGCAGTGTAACTGCATGGGATCATCAGTCCCAAGATTATCAGTTAAAAGTTAAGGTCACTTGGGGTATGTCTACACTGCAGCTCGGAGTGTGCCTCCGAGCCCAGGTAAAGAGACTCACACTTGGTTCTTTGACTTTAATGTATTTTGTCTTTTTGAAGTCATAGGAGACCACTACTCTTCAAAACACAGTATCTTATCAAAATGAAAGTAGTTCTATTCTACAAAGTTTGAAGTGACATTTTGCTTTTGTTTTGCCAGTACTGAAAATGTGAAGTCCAGAAGAAATATATTTTATAATTTTGACACTGATAGATTTGGAATTTTATGTGTTAGAAAAGAATACTATTGAACCAAATTGTCAAAAACTTGCCATTGTTTGAGCATTCATATGCTATGTTGAGAAAAGCTATTGAAAAAAGCCCAAGGTAGATCAATGCATTGTCTTTCTGTTGACTTCCTTAGGTCTCTTTTAGATAAACTTTGCCTGCATTCCACATTCCCCCCATCCCCCCTCCCCCCACACTGACTAATAGGGCTCAATTATCCTGTTCAGTGTCATGGAGGAAAAAAGCAAAATTTACTCTGCAAGTTCTGGAAAAACAGACACACGACACTCCCCAAAATGTGCTACTTTGCAGCCCTATATATAAAGCAAAGTAGGCAGCAACGAATGTGTCACTGCTGCACACAAGTAAGAGAAAACTCAAGGTAAGGGGATGTGGCCAACTGGCGAAGGAAAAAGAAGACATGGCTACATTCCAAACCACAGTGAGTACTTGGACTGTCTGAACAAACCATTAAACATCTTAAGACTAAGGGCTTTGGTACATTTTAATTTGCTATAGACTGTCTTGGCATATTACACTTAGTCTGACTATAGCTTGACCTTAAAAAAAAAAGTTCAAAAGATGGACTGCATAAAATCTTATACCATAGTTAATCCCCAAACTTGTGTGTAAAATGAAAGTTAAAGATCATAAAAGACAAAGGCTTCTGGGCCCCAAAAGCTGCTCTCCACTGCTGCATAGCTGATAAAATGTCCACACCCTGTTGAGTGGACATAGGCCATGTAAACAGATGTTCCTGAACAGAAAGGGAAAAGTTGAATAGCTGAATTGTTCTGTTGTAGCTCTGCTCAAATTGACAGCTGAGGGTTTTAAGAGTGGTTGCCATGACCAACAAACCGAGCCACTCTTTCAGCTCAGCTAAATCCAACAGAAACATTCAACTTCATGTTTTTGCCCTTGAGACAACCTGAATTCATTAGCTATGTGCTGAGTTATTTGAGATTAGACATAAATGTATGTACAGATGTTGAAAGAACATTCAGCTTATAACACTGGAGTGGATTCAGGTGCTTTTTTAACCTTCTTACTGAAGTTTTTAAATTATTAATATTATTTTTTAAAATAGCATTGAGCTTGTAAAAAATCTAACTGCCTTTTTAAAAATATAAAGTTTAACTGTATCCTGACTTGTAGTGAACAAAACAGCAGCTCTCATCTGAGACACAAGGAATAAAACAGCATGTTGTATAGCCATCTACTAGTACCACACTTTTTACACCTCTAAAACTTTGTAACAATATTAGGTGTTGCCTTGATGTTGAAAATATTTGCATCTTTGTTCCTTCCAAAACGAGACAATCTTTTACATTAAAATAGTTTTTCTTTTTTCTTTTTTGAGAATACTAATATTTGTTTTGCAAACAGTATGTTTTGTAATATAGTCAAATGTACAGTGTACAAGTAGCTTAACTACGAGAGCTAAGAAATATACCAAAATTTGTTGCAAGCAGACCACGTTGATACTACAATAAAAGAATACTCTAAAGCAGCAGCAGCACTACATAGTGCTTTACCACTACTGTAACCTCAGGTGTTTTGGACCATTACTTTAGAATGCTGTCATACTTTTTTTTTTTTTTTTTTTAAGTTTTTGTTGTTTAACTAAGACAGTCCTTAGGAAAGTGCCCGAATAATGTACAGTACATTATTTTTACCAACCAATGGACTGTACTGAACAGACCTCTGGGGGAAAAATAAACCTTAAGTTGCAATTCAAAATGAGTATTGAAGACTTTGCTAGTTTAAAAAAAAAGGTATTTCATCTGTTCATGGGTTAAGAATTAAGGAGATGAATTGGAACAGCTGAGAAACCAGTCACAGTGCCCTGTGCCTTTTTCTCTTTGCCGTTCACATAGCCAAGCTGCTAAAGCATGGCTGACACAGCGCCTGTTGATATACTTCTATCTCGTGATACACGTATCAAAAACGAATAGATAAGATGGTCGATCTTGTGCCTCTCTTGTTCTGCCACACGCTTTTACTTCAAACCACATGTCATTAATAGACCTAATGGGATTTTGGCATGGAACCAAAGGGGTGGGAGGGGAAGAAAGAGGGGGGAGGCGGATGGGAGCATGATGAGCCACAGAGAGAACTGCTGCCTTTCTTTACTCTAAAGCAGTGTCAGGTCTATCAGCCTTCTCTTTAGTCCTTCCTGACAGGGCTGGAGGCACTTCTCTGTACATGAATGTGTCTCATGCATTCATGAGCCTCTTTGACACTGCTGAATCTTTTGTTGAAGCTGAAAATGCAGATCATTGCCCTAGCCTGCTCTCAGCTGCCATATGGCATTGTGGAAAGGGGCCCACAAAGGAAGGGGAAAAAAAACCAACCACCTAGAAATCAGACTACCAGCAGATGAAATTGATTTATTTTCACTATTAGAGAGCGGGGGCCTTTTGGAACATAAAACCTCTTGTAGAGCAGGCAAACAGGCTGCTCATATGACAGCTCTGGTATACGTTAAAAAAATCAACATGGCAGAAAATAGAAACACCATTGTTTTGCTTTAGTACTGTATCAAATTTCTATGAAATGGAATGCTCCATTTAAAACAAACCAACTGCCGAGGTTGCTAGTTGCCTTCATTTTTTAGGTGTTTTTTTTTAAGTTTATAAAAGGTAAAAGCCATAAATTACAAAATAGCGTAGGATCAACAGTCTGGCAACACGCAATATTTTTCTATCTTCTCTACAATAATCTTTGGTTTCTTTTTCATTTTGCTAAGCTAAACATTTACTAAATTAGGCAGCAGTTAAAACACTTTACAAATTGCTTTAAAAACAAAAGCAAAAATATATCTGCGCGACTAAAGCTGGAAATGTCATTTTTTGGTTTATTTTTGCATAACAGCTTGCAATATAAAACATGAAATAAAAACTTAAAATAGAAATAAATATTCTGAAAGAGAAATAATTCTATATGTTTTATAGATTATCTGCTAACCTTAAGATACAAATTTGTATCCTCTCAGGGTCATATTCACTACTGTTGTAAATAAGTACACATGCACTGAGGTAAACCTTAGTTCTCGAATAGTAAATTAGAAAAAGTTGCACCAAACACAATACTTTACAAGAAGTGAGTTTTCTTTCTCCCTCATTCTATCCATCAATTTAAAGTGGAATTCAGTGAAACACAGATCTATTAAAGTTTTGAAAGTCTTATGCTAAGTAGATCTTATACATGCTGTTTGGTTTGTGTTACCAGGCCCTCATTCAGGAAGGAACTTAAGCACATGCTTAACTTTAAGCACATGAATGCCCCTTTGACTTCAATGGAGACTGTTCACATGCCTAATGTGAGGCACATGCTTTAGCATCATGATGAATCAGGAATTAGGTGACGAGTTTAATATGGATCCTGTTGGGGAAATATATATGGGTGAACCAGTGGGAAAAATAACCTGAACTTGCGCTTAAAAATTGAACTAAACTCAGTCTTTTTTGAGTTTTCAAAAACAGCTAGATTAATGTTTAAAATGTATTACTAATTTTTTTGGCCAAAAATATTGAAATGCTATTAGCAAGTGGCTTCTCATGGGATTCCCAAGCCAGATGAAACCAGGAAGTTCTGGAAGACTCATGCATACTGCACTTCTATTCCAATTCTGAAGCACTTTGGTTCAACGATGTTTGTGCCCTATTTTAACTGGTAATCGTGAACATTCATCTGAACTGGATTTTTGTTCTCACAACTCTTTGGAGAATGGCTTTTCTTCAGACAAACACTCATGTTTGTGTGCAGATAAAAATATACATTCATTTACAAGAACATTTGGTATTCACTAATTGTCTTTCAGTATTTGCTATCCTCTAATTTTAAGAGTTTCAGTCACCCAGTCAAGGAACAGAAATAATACCATGTGACCTTAGTGACAGATCACACCCTACAAATAGGGTATAGTTTAAGTGTACAGTTTGTAAACAACTTGCATATTGATATTTGTTTCCATAAACTGTCTGTTGAATGACTACAAGTGACGGGGGAAAGGTACAGCACTTTTGAGGTAACAAGACTTCTTATCCAAAACTGAGCTTATTAGCTTCTAAGCCATGTGAACAATCTCAGGTGAGGCTCAGTTCAGCTAAATCTGAGCAAGCCTGAATAAAAAGGAAGGCATGTCCAGTAGTTAGGGTACTCACTTGAGATGTGGGAAAGTGGGGTGCAATTCCTGGCTCCACCACAGACTGTCTGTATCACCTTGAAAAAGTCACTTGTGGCTAGCTTTGCAAAAGGATTTACGTGCCTAAATCCCAGAATGAGGCCCCTCTGGGATTCACAAACCCCCTGCTCAGCTGCTGCTGAAGCCTGCAACTGTTTAAACCAAAATTCCTGCAGTAAAAGTTCCCTAGGCACCTATGCTGCTGCCTCTGAGCATGTGCACTGCAGCCCCACACAAGGCATCTGGACACTTAAGGCCCAGTGAGATGCACAAACTAGGGAAAAATAGGCGTTTGCCCACCTAACTTGCCTGGGGGGCCCGATCTGGTGGGTGAGCTGTGAGCACGCTTACTGAATCAGGCCCCTGTTGGCAAACTTACACAAAATGGCCAGAGGGGTGAGAGAGGGAGGAGAACCTCCCTTATAACTGTTCCATTGCAGACAAATATTTTTTAAAAAGTCATTGGAGCAGGGAACTGGAGTTTGTATCTCCAAACTCCCTAGTGAGTGTGCTACAACATCAGTCTCATGCTTGTTTGCTGTCTCTCTCTGGCCCAATGGGTTCTTTCATTATTTAATTCACAGTGGAACAGCTTTAAAGGGTGCCCTGTTTAAAACCCTTCTCCTCATCAGGTGGAGGAAGGACTCGAGCCAGGGCCCTTCCATATTTTAGGTGCGTACCCTAACCACTGGGCTAAAGATTATGAGGGAACTCATCTTCCTACTCACCTAGCCTTGTGTTAAGATCATAGGCACCTAATGCCAAGAGAGGCTTTGCAGCTGAGATTTTGAGACAGAGGGAAGTGCCTACCTGTAGCCCAGACTTAGGTGTCTAGCTCCAAGAAAAGGCAGGGGCTTAGCACACTCCTCAGGTTGGCCCCTCCTGTTGGCTAATTTAGGTGAGGGGCCACCTAGCATGTGGCTTTCTTGAATCTGAGACACCTGTCTTTCCACTTCCATTGTATAGGGAGTCTACATATGGAACTCAGGTTTTGCGAATCACTATCTTTTTCTGGGCCCCTAACAGTTAAGTAGGATGATGCTCAGCATCACCATGATTAAATTCCTTTGTGAGTCTAGTCTTTGGTCTTTTTGTGCCTCTGTCCCCATCTATAAAATGGAGACAATAGCACTTCTCTGCCTCACAGGGTGGCCTTAACTTTATTTTTTTCTGAAGCTTGTTAGCAGGGGTAGTGTTAGGAGGGTACGTTGATCAGATGTGTAAGAATTTTGATGGGGTAGAGGAAAATTGTCCAATTTCCTGGAGAACAAATGGCCTCAAACGCAGCTTTGTTAAACTTTTACCAGGTGGACTGATTTTGCAAACACACTATTGTTGCTATAAATTTCTGTGTTACAATAGTGCCAAGAGTCTTGCACTGAGGTTGGGTAACTGAACTATGGAGTCATATTATTCATAATGCAGAAGGATTTAGTCAGCTCTCAAGTATTCATGGCATTTTTCACTTCTCATAAAAGATGCATGGATTTTAGCACAAATATCTAAAATTTGAGAGTAAACATGGACTTTTCACTATTCTGTTTAAAAAGCTTCTGTCACTCAATCAGGAAGCACAAACAATACTATGTGACTAATAAAAATAGCAAATAGTTCAAGTGAACACTGGACAAAATATCCATAGGCAGAAAATTATTCATCCAAACTATCCAGCAGTTGCTTACAATTAAGGAAGTGTTTCAAAGGAAATCAGGTTCTGTTTATGCACAAATGGACTAAATTTGCTGCAAATATTTTTCATAAAAAAAAAGTCCACTGATATCAGTATTTGCATGTTTTCATACAGCAACTATAAACAAAAGATAATTAATTCTATATACTCTTCTCATCCAGTCAATATTTTGCTTGGTGTTGCTCAGGGCAGGTGTAACCACTAGGCAAACTAGGCGGCCGCCTAGGGTGCCAAGATTTGGGGGCGCCAAAAAGCGGTGTCCCCCAATTTTTTTTTACACTATTGCTCCCAGCAGGGGGATGGGCCGCTCGCAGCCGCGTTAGCACCTACCTCTGCGGGCATCCTCTGCAACCACGGGTCCCGCCGCCTCCCTCCGCCGTGCCCCACATCACTGCCCACCCGCTCCCCCCGCCAGCCTGGAGCCGCCTCCTCCCCGAGCTGCCACATCGCTCCCTAGCCTGCTCCCTCCGGCTCTGGCAGTCCCAGACCCGCTGCCGCAGCAGCGGCTGCTGCCCAAGGGCTGCTGGCTGCAGATCAGAGCGGGTGACATCAGCCCGCCTGCAGCTGGCCCTATTGACAGCAATGCAGTGGTGGGAGGGAGGGCGGGGGTAGGGGAAAGGAAGAGGAGACCGTGGCCACCAGTCCACCTGCGGGGGTGGATCATAGCCCTGCCAGAGGATACAGGGTTAAAGAGCTGCAAAAGTGTAACTGTCCTCAGCATGTGCCACCTTCCAAGGCTTCATCCCCATCCATCCCTGCAGCCCTGTGGAGCAGGTAAATAGAGCCCCATTTTGGGGGAAACTGAGGCAGAGAATAGGGACGTGACTTGCCGAAGGTCACCCGGGGAGTCATTGTCGGAGTCCTGCTTTGAACACAGGAGATCGAAGCTCCTAGTTCTGCGCTGGCTCAGACGATTAAACCAGAGGCCTTCAAGCCCTGAGCTCTGCACCTGCCCACACAAGGTATTAATCTGGGATTCAGGGGCAGCACATTGCAAGTTTTCATTGAAGAAACACAGCTGTCTCGAGCCCTTATGGCTACAAGGAAAATCTTCCAAAGGTGATGGGCGTCTAGCCAACACAGTTCTGTCTGCCTGAGTCTACAGCCAGCCTGGGACAACAGCTCTAGAAAATGCGGCAGTAATGAGCCAGATTTTCATGTAACATGGGTGACCAGTTGCGTGGTGCACAACCACGGCAAGTGTGCGAGCAACTCAGGTTAAGTGCAGCTGAACTCTGGGCAGGCTGCAGCACCCAAGAGATTTTTGTTCTCCCACTGAATGACAGCAGATGCACCAGTAAGTTTACTAGGTAGAAGTTTAGTGACCACATTAGGGCCATATCCTCCCCACTCCCAGCATTGGGCCAACTGCCCCTCATCATTCTCCTGATGGCTTGTATTGTTATTGATGGGAAATCTGCTGTGGATTGAGGGGTGTATATGGACCTGCCTTTGCAGGCTCAGTCCTGGCCCAGCATTCAAAATAAATTGCCCTGAGTTTCAGAAGTACTGAGAACCTTGGAGTTAACCACAGACATCGGGGGGACTGCAGGTGCTCAGCATCTCTGAAAATCAGGCCCAGAATGACACTGATGCCTCTGCCCTGGGCCAGAGCTCTCTGAGTAAGGGGCTTCAGCAGCGATTGGTGTGGGGCAGAGTAAAGCAACCAGGATGGTCATGTCGCCTCACACCTGTGGGGAAGACAGACCTTCAGACACCCTCCCCACCTGCATTGCACTTTCCAACCCAGGAGCAAGGAACCATTTCACACTTTAGCGCTGGGGGGAGCTGAAGCCCAGAACGGGGAAGTAACTTGCCTGAAGTCATCCAATGAGTTGGTGCCAGGGTGGAGAATAGAAGCCAGATCCCGACTCCCAGCTCTGTATTCTGATCTCCAAAACAGCCCTTTCCAGATCCATGGGGGGGGGAAGGGGGAAGGCAGGAGGGACTCTAGTCTTGTGCAGGAGACCCAAGGCCATTCATTTTCATTAAACATGTAGACTAAATAATGAAATTAATAAATTTTCAAGCCGAACATGTATTAATTCTAATGAACAATGCCACATTATGCAGTATTCATTTTTGAAAGTTTATAATAAGTGATGCTCTGGGGGGAGGCGAGAAGGAGGAGGGGCGCAAGGTGGAAGTTTCGCCTAGGGTGCAAAATATCCTTGCACCGGCCCTGGTGTTGCTCATGCTTGTACTAGGGGGAGAGACGAGGGAGATAGAAAGGTCAAGGAAGGATAGATATTTGGAGTGCTTCAGATTCTGGGAAGGGGAAGAAACGGCCTCTGTCTCCACAATGACAATCTTTCTAGACAGCTACGTTTTTCCAGGATCTATGAAGATGTCAACCTCAAGGGTGAAACTCGTGAGAGCGGGAGACAGAGCTTTCTCAGCCAGGGCCGACTCTAGGTTTTTTGCT
Source organism: Emys orbicularis (assembly GCF_028017835.1). Classification (NCBI taxonomy): domain Eukaryota; kingdom Metazoa; phylum Chordata; order Testudines; family Emydidae; genus Emys; species Emys orbicularis. The sequence continues at coordinate 52,638,301 of NC_088687.1, read as the reverse complement.
GCCCCAAGGAAAAAAAAAATTTGGCTGCCCCCCACCCCAGCCCTGGGCTCCCCCCCCGCACTCCCCTGCTGCCCCAGCCCTGGGTCCTCCCACCCACACCCCCTGCCGCCCCAGCGCTGGGCTCCCCGCTTTCTCCCCCCCCAGTGCCCTCCCCCCACCCCTCTGCCGCCCCAGCCCTGGGCTCTCCCCCCAACCTGCACCCTCCTGCTGTCCCAGCCCTGGGTCACTGGTAACTCGCTCACAGGGCAGGTCATTCAGCAGGAATTTTGGCTGTGCACAGAACACAGACAGGATTGGTTCCCATATGGTTTCAGAACTGCAGTAAAGTGGAACAATTTTCAGCTTGTGTGATTGGAGGATATCTGGATGCATATTATAAGACTGTCCTCCATAAATGAGGAAAAGTTGAGGTGCCTTTATTATTCTTTTGTTCCACTCTTTCTTTCTATGGGGAATTTGCCAATGCAATATCACTGTCTTCCTTTTAAACAAATAAAACTAAAAAAAAAAGGCAATGGCTGTTGAAAATAGCAATTCCAGTCCTAAAAACCACTGGGAAGCATTTCTTGCTCAATTTTATCCTACTTTTTCTACAGCAAGTTACAGTGGATCAGTATATTTGATTTGGGAGAAATGAAGTAACAGCTGCCTGAATTGAGCTTGAACACTCCTGAATTTTGAGGGTGTTCAAATCTGGAAAGCAGGTGCTAGATTCCCTTTCTGAATATTAGCTAAATCTGGAAAGGAAAAGTCAATTTCTGCTTCCATGGCTCAGAAGTGGAAATCCTCCTAAGTGCCTGGTACTGTATCTAAAGCTGCCCAGGTTCAGAGCCTCCCCTCCCTTACTTTTCATTTTAAAATCTAGTGGGATCCACGTACCTCCCTTGCTAGGCTTCAGATAGAGAGGGGCACTGTCCATTTAGTCCACCCAATTCCTTCTTTGGGGGCTGCAAGGTGAGGTCACACCAGTATCCCTAATCCAGTCTGGGAAAGTCTTCTGAAGCGGATATCTGGGGCAAAGCCTTCTACTCCTTGGGCACACTTGTTCCCCATTCACAGTGCCACCCCTTTCGACTCACAGCAAGCTGCAGCATGGCTCAGCTACCTCACTCCCTACCTCTCCCTTTCCTGTTGATAGCTGCCAAGAGATTGCTGGGAAATGTAGTTCTTTCCCTGCTCCAGGGCTGGCTCTACAGGCAGGGAGCTAGGCAAGGAACTACAGCTCCGAGGGTCCCGTGGGTTCTTAGCTCCCATGCTGGATCCCCAGCTGCTCCGTGGAGCTTCTGCAGGGTTGTGAGAGGGGAGGAAGTGAGTTAAAAAAAAAAAAAAAAAAAGGATGGCCCGAATGCTGCCCTCTGCAAATGTGCCGCCCCAAGCACCTGCTTGTTTTGCTGGTGCCTAGAGCCGGCCCTGTTCTCAGCAGCCGGCCCAAGTTCATGGAACTCACTTCTGAAGGAGGCAAGAATGGCCACAAATCTCACTGCTTTCAGAACAGAGTGTAAAACTCATGTCTTCAACTTAGCTTTCCCACGGACACAATACAAACAACAATGAAGGGGGGAAAGGGAGAAGGAGGAGAAGTAGTAAAATAAATTCCCTCCCGCTGCCTCAAGGGAAGTAGGCAGAGACACTAGACCCTGTGTCGACATCTATAGTGTAGTGATGATAATTTTGTTAGGCACTCAGGCTTTGTCTTCACTACCCGCCGATCCGGCGGGTAGCAATCGGTCTATCGGGGATCGACTTACCGCGTCTAGTGAAGACGCGGTAAAATCGATCCCTGATCGCTCTGCCGTCGACTCCGGAAATCCACCTCGGCAGGAGGCGGCAGCGGAGTTGGCGGCAGCGCGGCAGCGGTCGACTTTCCCGCGTCCTCACCGCTAGGTAAGCCGACCTAAAATACGCAACTTCAGCTACGGTATTCACGTAGCTGAAGTTGCGTATCTTAGGTCGGACCCCCGCTGCAGTGTAGACCTAGCCTTAGATACTATTGTGATAAATGGGGTATAAATGCTTAGTCAGAAAACAAAAACAGATAAAGAGGGAGAAAGCCGACTGTGGTGGGGTGAAATCAAATGTGATCTGCGCTTGCATCAGATCAACCTAGTTTCACCTGTGACATGGCCAACCAGACCCTGTTATAAGATTAAGTCCTCCAAAGCTTCTACATTTTAGCATCTTACAGAAGATATTGATAGTATCACAAAAGGCTAAAGGGTACAGGCTGTACAATACCACTTGGCAATATTTAACTGCATGCTGCATACAGGAGACAGATCATTCACACACTTTCCCTGTGGCTTTTCTTCTCCGTCAAAGACATTCACTGAAGGACAACTTGCTTATGCCTGGTTTAATGAGTGAAAAAGTGAAGTGTAAATGCAGGATGTTCTCTAGTGAAACCACAGCCCAAAACACAGGCAGGTTGTGAATGGGCAAAATTTGCCTACAGCACAATTATTTAGGTCAGTTAAAAATAGGGAAGCCTGAAGAGCTTTAGAAAGAACTGACAAAACTAAGTCAATGATCAGCATAGTAGTATATGAAATTCACTGTTTAATTGTAAGATAATGCATATTTAGCAGGATAATTTGAAACACTCATACATTTCTGGGCTCTAAATTAATAGAAGCCAGTCAAGAAATTGGACCAGGGTACTATTGTGGTTGGGTCATTAAAAACCTTTGTTCACTGCACAGTGGCCGTCAAAAAATGCAATGAAAATGTTAGTATGAATAAACAGATAGCCAGACCCTACGTTAGCTAAGAATAGGGCTCATTCATATGTGACTATGGGAGAAATCTGAGCAAGTGGTAGCCCTGGTTGCTTCAGTGCATAAACTACAGTTACTCTAGGAATTGTGGAGAGATGCCTATTTTTCTTTCAAAAATGGGTGCTGTACACCTGAATTTGGGGAGCTCATTTGGATGCAGGGAGACAGCCTCTGTCATCCTCTATCATCCCCTTTATTTTCCTTTATACATTATGGCACAAAGTCAAGATATACAGGGATTGGATTAGAGGTAGAGCTGCTTTGAAAAAGGAGGACTCACAAAACAATTCACAAAACACTTTTTTCAGCATTTTCCTCCTTCAAAATATTTGAAGTTTTCCACCCAGATCTAGTTGAGCATGTGTACCCAGTGTGGTAATGTGTTCACAATGTGGATTGAGATTCCTGCACCCATTGTGTATTGTTGTACACTGTGCAAATCTTGTTGGTATTTGACATAATGAAGGTGAAACCTGCAATGTGACAAGTCCCTGGAGAAAAACATACAAACTCAAAGCTTAAATGGGAAAAGAGCACACATGAGAAACATCAAGCAGAAGAATTTGTTTAGAAAAAGGTAAGATATGGGTTAAAATATTATGTTCCAAAATTAATTTTCCCATGTGTTACAGCAGTTTATAGTTTATGCTTTGAATATATTATGCTGGGCTCAAATCTGATTGAATGAAGAGACAAAACTTCCTGAACTCCTTGTTTAATACATCCAGGTGTGAAGAGAATACGGTACCTGGTCAACTGATGAATTTAGACAGCTGACAGATTGTCCATTCGTAACAGGGCACAAAAATGTGATTTGTCCTTTATGTCTGGTGCAACTGTCAGATGAAAAGACTAGCCATAAATGGCCCACAAATTCTAGGCATGTTTTTGAATTAGCCATGAATTTATCCCCCTCTTTTAACTTCACTGACAGCGAGATTTGTGGTCATAACTGAAATCTGCTTTAAGAGTCTTGGCTTTCAATCGTTTGAAAGTTCTGCCATTTAATGGACCTGGAAAAACATTGAATGGAACAGGATAAAAGGTCCAATACTGACTAAACCTTTGCAGAGTATTAGAGAGTTCTTAATACTTCTCTTATTCCTTTTTGATCTCTTTCATTTGCCTTGTGTAACATGTAAGAATGTGTTGGAGAGGAGTGTATTGAAAATAGCAGGAAGTAACAGAACCAACACAATATGTGATAAAATTGGAGATATATATATTTACTTATAGTCACAAGTGTAATGAATTCTTCCCCCATCATCCTGCATGTCATAAGCAAAGACTGAATCTACAACATTCAGTGGTTTGAGCATTGGCCTGCTAAACCCAGGGTTGTGAGTTCAATCCTTGAGGGGGGCCACTTAGGGATCTGGGGCAAAATCAGTACTTGGTCCTGCTAGCGAAGGCAGGGGGCTGGACTTGATGACCTTTCAAGGTCCCTTCCAGTTCTAGGGGATAGGATATCTCCATTAATTTTTATTTTTTTATTTAAAAGCTTGGACCTTTATGACTTGAGATAAAGGAGCAACTCTACCCACTAGTAACAGACTATTTCTCTCTTATACAGACTAGCCATTAGAAAGGAAAGAGACAACATACTGCAATCTGAGGCATAATATTCCCTCCCCTATTTCTATACCATATTTGGATCTTTGAAATTCCTAACCTAATGATTCCTTTATGCTATTGACTAGTTCTTGTATGTATGAAGTTAGGCAGTTGCACTATTAACTTCTGTTTCTAGAATGCCTACTTGTATGTTTCAAATAGTAGCAGAAATTAAAAATATTTCCAGAAATTCCATCAGATTAGAAGGAGCTTCCTCACAAACTCTCAAACTCTTGAATTTTAAAACTATTGACAGATCCTTGACCTGTCATCTGGCTACTTAAAATTTTGAATGTAAATAAAACATGTATTTCTTATATGCCTTTTTGTTCATGCTTCTTAAGTAGCTGTATGATATTATTCAATAGATTAAACTTAGATCATATTCTAACACATTCAGAAGTGTCCTGTTGGGGAAAAAAAAAAAAAAACAAGACAAACATTTCATTCACCATAAGAGGCTGTTTTGAAAGGCAAAGTATTTTACAAGTGTTTTTTAAAAAAGGAGATCACATATACAAAACAAAAGCTGGCGTTTAGTTTTAACACATCAAAAATGATTTTTTCCTACACAAAAATTGTTTTGCATAAGGAAATAGACAGTTGACATGGAAGCACATTGGAAAAGAAGTGGGCATCCACATGGACTAGCAAAAACACATGCACTGCTGTTGTCATCCTCCTGCACAGCCAGGTCTGCTGACAGCTCAAAATCCTCTTTTGACTGAGTAGATTGCTGGCCTACATTTGTGCCTACAAAAATTCAGGTCTCTAGGGGACTTCAGACCAAGTTCCATAGCTCATGCTGCCAGCTGTTGCACTTCAGAGAATTCACAGCTTAGACACTACCACCATGTTTCATTTGCAAAGAGTGATGCTGAATTCAAGTTAAGTGGAACAAGTGGCACTTTAACAAACCCGGGGGATTACATTGATATTGTTCCTGTGGCTAAATTGCTTCCAGCCTAACTCCCCTCCATTCCCTATTCCCCGGTGTTGCATCAATAACAGTCCCTCCAGGAAACATGGGTCCTCTGACTCCAGTTCCACTAATCATGCTCATGCACAATTGCATGTCTATATTTTTGTTAACAGTTGCACATGCAGTTACCACAGTTATTCATACAAATAGATAGGCCAATTTGAAAGTGCAGTTGTACAATTTGAATGCACAGCCATAGTGACTCTGCATGGATGTATAGGTATCTGGTTGCGCATGTAATCCTTGAAGGTAGTCAAGAAGTTGAATATCAAAGGGTGATGTTGGCAACCATCCTACCTATTGAAAGTGTGATCACCAAAGAAAATCTGAAGAGTTTCAGGGAGTATTTTTATTTATTAGTGTAGACTACAGTTATCCTTCTGAGTCCATACTGAACTACTACCCAACTATGGGCATTGTGCTGCTTGATGTGTTGTCTTTTGACTAAGCTTGTCCTTCTCTCCTGCTTTCTTCCAAATATTGTGCATTGGCTCTGAATTTTGTCCCTTAGACTTCAAAAAAGGCTTTATGAGCTGTATCTATCTGTGCAGTATAAAACTGATTTTGTAACAAAATAAGAGTTTAAAAAACTAAAAGTGGACAAAGCAGAAGAATCCATATAATTCTACAGGGGGGAAAAAATCGAGTACTCAGAAGAACCTTGCTTTTAAAATTAACATATAATGGTGACACCTAATAATGCTGTATTACAAGCTTGCTGCAATGTCTTGTAAGAAATCACCTGGGATAATGCAACTACCATGAAATAAAAATGGAATACTTCTGCAGAGCAGATTATTATTGTGTTTTATTTCTCAGAGGGCTCATTCACACACACACACACACACACACACACACACATATCAAACTTTGGAATGAAGTGCCACAGACTGATCCATAAACTAGGAGGAACAGCAAATGAAAACTGTAAGAGTAGAATGTACTAGTGTAGCATCTCTCTCTATTACTTATTTAGTTATCAGAATTTTGGAATTTAGGATGACTTATTTCATCCATAATGCCAGATACTAGAGAAAAGGAAGTTAAGAAAAGAACCAATTTTAAAAAAATGCCTTAGGCATATTTTAGGGTTTTTTTTTAAAACTCAGTTCATTTTAGTCTTTCAATGTTAATGATTCATTTAGAGAAACTTGTGACTAAAAAATAGGAAAAAGTGTTGCTTTTTGAGAATCTAGCCCAGCATGGCAATTTCTGCACACCTGAAGTATTTAATGGCACTTTGGTTTTGCTGTTATTTCTTTCTTTTCTTTAGAGTTGCATGTAGATAGCAAAGGGGATTAACTTTTTTATTCTTCTGTTTCTGGTTTACTTCATTTTGGTCTCAATGAAGAGACCATTGTGAACAATTGTATGTGAACAATTTCAAAATCTGTTCACATACAAGCACAGTAGCAGTGTAAACACATAAAAATACCTTAAGGTAACATTAGCATTATAGTTTTAACAACTCAGATGTTGTCAGCAACTGAAGAAAAAAGAGAAGTTCTCAGTAATTGTTGCCTGTTATATTTTTAACATCATTATAAATGATGGAGGCAAAGCAGGGTTTGGGGTGGAGGCTGACAGCTCACGACCCCCCATCTAATAACCTTGCGACCCCCTGAGGGGTCCCGACCCCCAGTTTGAGAACCCCTGAGCTAGAATAACTATTTCCTGAACTCAGTGGTGGATAGTGAGCAAAATAATTGATGGAAATTTTCTCCCTCCCTCCACCCCCGCCCCATGATTGCAAAGCTTGTGTGCTGACCAAGGGTCCTCAAGAGTTAAAACAACCACCAATGATCTCATTCAGCTTACACCACAAAGCATAGCAGCTGCAAAAAGTTACAAGTATGTACAATTGCACATACTAGGACAAATTCTCGGCTAATGTAAAGTCAGGGAAGCTGCAGCAATTTATACCAGCAAAGAATTCAACCCATAAGACTCAGTTTTGTTTACAACTATGCCCTGAATTTCCCTGGCCTGCCGTGAGAGTGAGAGTGTTTGTTGCCAACTCTATCAAATGTATGGAGTAAGCTGTTTGATGATGTGGAGCTACCGGCTTCTCCCTAAATTCAAGCGAATTAATTCTATATGCCCTGGCCCACCTGCTCCTCCCACAGAGTTGGCAGATCCATTTTTCACAGCTAATGGGAAAGGAGGGAGCAAGGCCATCCTGAGCTCTTTCTTCTCCCTCCTCACCCACACCTCCTGAGAGAATAGTATTGACTGCCCCTTCTCCTCCCCAGTAACTCCCAAGGGGAATGGGTAGAATTCTGCCTGCTTCTTGTAGCAGCCCAGATTAGCTGGTTTCCCCCAGTAGGTGGGGAAGTGGCAAAGACAACCAATGAGAGAACGTTTACCCCTGGTGGACTGAAATTCTCAAGAGGGCTGGAGCTTCTCAAGTCCTGGGTAGAACTTGAGGGTGACAGACTATACCACTTACTGAAAAATGACCTTTTGGGTCCTTGTAGTGAGAACTAGAAGTGCTGTCAGATAAGAAATCAGATGGTAGGGGAACAAAAAGAGCAGCGGGTTGAAGCAGAGCTGACAGCAGGTGGCATAAGGAGCAGAGGAGGGATGTAAATGTAAACTGGCTCTCCTTCCTCACCTTCAAATTTTAATAATGAGTTCATTTATTATTGGGAAACTAAGGATCAACAGATGTTACCTGCTGAAATACTGAATTCTTAAAGAGTACAAATGATATTCCAAAATAGCAAAAACTGAAAGCAAAGACAGGCAGGCAAAAAGAGGGATATTTGGTCCCTGCATTTAGGATCAAAAATCAACTACAGGCTCAGCAGAATTCCACATCTGTGAAGAGGTGACGAGGTTTTCTGAATAGGAACCCAAAGTTGTACCTGCTTCATGATGCCAGAAATATGTTAAATTTGAAAAGATGTGGCTAACTTCTTCTTCCTCCCCCGTACTGTAAAGGCATTGGGTCCCTGTGATGTTCCCCTCTGGTGTTATCTGGACCGGTGATCTGCTAGTCCAATCCTTGACTCTGGGAGCCAGCCTTACCCTGCTCTGCTGTGAGAACCCTCACTCCTGGGCTGTTCACACACAGCCTCTGGCATGTAAGTTTCTCCTTGGATTGTCTAACCAAATGACACTGGCCAATGTCTCTGGTCCTAGACACAACCCTAGGAACCTCCATCTTGCAGTGTCCAGTTATGCCCGCTGGACGCTGCAAGCTTATATGAGTTTGTCAATTTAACAAAGAAATTGATATGTACAAGGCTTGTTATCCCAAGGAGAGTCTCTGACACGCTTCAAACCAAACACACTGCTCAAGGTAGAATAAACAAACAGATTTATTAACTATAAAGATTGACTTATAATCACTTAAAATGTAAACATAACAAGTCAGATTTGATCAAATGAAATAAAAGCAAAACGCATTCTAAGATGATCTTAACACTTTCAATGTCCTTACAAACTTAGATGTTTCTCATCACAGGCTGGCTGGTTTCACTTCAGCCAGGCTCTCCCCTTTGATCAGTGCTTCAGTTGCTTGGTGTGGTGTCTGTAGATGTAGGTGGAAAAAAGAGAGAGCGAGCATGGCAAATGTCTCTCCCTTTTATCATATCCTTTCTTCCCTCTTGGCTTTGTTCCCCTGCCTTTCAGAGGCAGGTGAGCATTACCTCATTGCAGTTCCAAACTGACCAAAGGAAGGGGGGTGACTCACTCGAGAATCTAACAGATTATTTTGTTGCTGCCTAGGCCAGCGTCTTTTGTTCCTGTGAGGCTGGGCTGGGTTTGTCCCATACCTGTTGTGATGAGGTGTGAACCCTCTTGGAGAGTTTTTGCCTGGGCTTATTTTAAGCCATGAGGATACATTTTCAGCCTCATAACTATATACATGAAATTATAACCTATAACATTACTATAACATTACTGTAACAACAATGCTCAGTGCATCATGAACCTTCCAAAGACACCCAACATGACAAACTTTGCATTGGATACCACACAATCATTTTATAAAGATGAACATGTGGGTGTAGAGTGTTCCCCCGAGGTATAGAGCATCACAGTCCCCAAACTGGAAAGGAGAAGAGAACCTACAAGTGGTGACAGAGTGAGACATAGTAACAACTACAGGATTTGAATAGCTACTATACAAAATGAAGGACAAACTAAAAGAACATGTCAGTATTTGAGCAGATAGTGACAGGAAAGCATTCTGTAGAATTTATCAGAGTTGTAACTTTTTGCAGCTGCTATGCTTTGTGGTGTAAGCTGAATGAGATCATTGGTGGTTGTTTTAACTCTTGAGGACCCTTGGTCAGCACACAAGCTTTGCAATCATGGGGCGGGGGTGGAGGGAGGGAGAAAATTTCCATCAATTATTTTGCTCACTATCCACCACTGAGTTCAGGAAATAGTTATTCTAGCTCAGGGGTTCTCAAACTGGGGGTCGGGACCCCTCAGGGGGTCGCAAGGTTATTAGATGGGGGGTCGTGAGCTGTCAGCCTCCACCCCAAACCCTGCTTTGCCTCCATCATTTATAATGATGTTAAAAATATAAAAATGTGTTTTTAACTTATAAGGAGGGGTCACACCCGGAGGCTTGCTATATGAAAGGGGTCACCAGTACAAAAGTTTGAGAACCACTGTTCTAGCTTGTAGGTAAGGTAAAAAACCTAATAGAGTTGAGCCTCTTCAGATGTGGAGCTGTCTAATCATGCTATGACCTAAGTGCTTAGATTGTAAAAGAAAATAGAGTCTGCAGCACTTTGTGCTATGTGGATTGTGTATCAGTGAAACCAAAAATATCAGACACAAACCTACCTTCCATTACACCTCCATCTGTGGCTTAGTGGCTATGTTGTGGCATATCTATACAGCAATTGATCTGGGACAAAAGTTTCAAATCTGTCTAAATTACACCTTCAAAATCTGAGAGAAACCATTGTGTATAAAGTCATATTTGAACTCACATAATGAGTAACTGTGCATACATGAATGTTCACTTGTACAAAGTCCCCCCCCCACCCCACACACAGTAAACTACATTGCATATGTGGGTCTAGATTGCAATTATTGGTTAAAAACAAAGCAGGTATTTGAATTCAATGGATCTGAAAATCACCCAGTAGTTAGAAGAATTTCTGCAGCTATATGTTTGTGGATATTGACTTGCATACATTATGGACTTAGATATAAGTATGGATATATTATAATAGTGAAAATGAAAGCAGGTGCTGTTTTGTTTTGGATTACATGCCACTGTTCTGAAGAACTCCAATGGCAAGATTCTCCAGGCTGGCTGAGCTGTGCTTGGGGCAAGATTGGAGAAAGGGAGCAAAGGTGGTGTTTGTGTCATTTTTGCAGCTGTGGATCCTGAGGCCAAACTGCTGGATCAGACATCTAATGTAAATCAGAACAGCTCAAAAGCTACTTTAACTTATGGTGGCTTCCCACCATATCAAAATGGGGAATCAACGGAGTACAGGCATGCGAGATCCACATCTGCATTTCACTGAGCACACACCTGCACATGTAAGTCAGAAGTGGGGTCGCATAGGAACTGCTATGATACCTGAGGATTCCATACCACAGAGGGAATCCTCAAAGGACAAGTTAATCTAGATTTAGGGCTGCTTTGCACTGCTGGAGAGGTCAAGGATCTAACCCTAAAGGTTATGTCCTGTATACACAGGGTTGTATCCTCTCATCCTTAAAGGTTGTAGCAGCAATATCATAAACAAGTAGTGTTTCTAATATCTTTACCTTTCTTTCACCTGAGACTGATTATTCAGGATTTTCTAGCAACCAAAGATAGAGAACTGCCTGTGCCTATTCTTTTGAAAATGTGTAACACCACATGGATGAAAGGATACAACAAAAAACACAAACCACATTTGTACAAGTGTTTAGTAACTAATACAGCACAAGGTATTATCTAGAGAACAAAAACCAAGAGGATGATGTAAGAGAACGTCCTGATAGATATATTCTTTGCACACATTAAAAAATAAGGGTCTCCTATTCTTTTAGCTGAATTGCCTTATATCATCTGCATACCCACAGTTTCATGTTTGCTTTCTATTTTCATATCTATGGGAATGGAATCTGCTCTTCTGTATTCAGCCAATATCCCTCCTGCTGCTGCCGGCTGTGACTTAGGCCTGGGTTTCCACAACCCTTTTTATTTTCAAATGATGCTGAACCACAGTAAGTGTACTTGGCAATCTTGAGATTCCAAGGTTGGGGGAGGGGACGTCTCACTGTTCCTATTTTCAACTAATTTCCACCAACATTGCTGGATTTTCAAATTCACAGGCGAGGACTCTGAATCCATTTATTTTGGTATAAACCAGGAGTAATGCTACTCAAATCACAGTGATTGTAAAGGATATCAGAATCAGGTTTGCTATAGGCAAACACATGCTGAAACTGAATTATAATTTTGCTATTTCTATAATCTTGTCAAGACTGCTGTGCTTTGATGACAGCTCCTAACTAATTACTCTTGTTATAAACAGGTAGTAAACCCTCACTTTTGTTCCCAGAGGCAGATATGCTTTTGTTTACTACCAGTCTTCTAACAATAAGTGCAGCTAGCTACTGGGTTCTTAATGCACAATGCTTTCTCACATAGTCTCTAAGAAATAAATTCTTCATACAGAAGTTCAAAACAAGTTCTGCATTTTCAGGGAATCACTGTTGCTCTTTGTTAGTGTCAAGGAGGAGAAATGAGTACTCTGTTTTAGATATACTCAAGGAAGATTATAGCTTCAGAACTGCTGTCTCCAGCTGTCTTCCATTTATAGTCTATTTTGTTCTTTACTATCTGTATATTCTGAATGTTTTGTTCCCTTGCTTTAAATTTGAAGCATGATGCAGACAGCTAACAGCATGATGTTTGATGCAGGGCTTTAAACTGACAAATTTGTTCTTTTTATATCTTCCCCAAGTCTTTCATTTGTTTTCATGTTTACCTTTGCAAATATTTGTGATTGCTGTACAGATCAGTGAGAAAAGTTTTCCAAGGAAAGAGACAGTTTATTTTGTATATATTATTTTTCCTTAGTTTAGCTACTAAATATTTCACAAGCCAGGAAGTTTGACTGCAGTTTACTCATGTCCTAAGCTTAAGTGGAAAACAATGATGCATTAATATTACAAAATTTGGTGTTGTCCAAACTTAAATAAATCTGATCCCAAACACCAATCAAGAAAAAGGTCAGAGTGATAGGGAACAGAAAATTAAAGCCATCGGTGCTATAACTGGCAGCAATTAGTAAAGCAGAGCACTAGGATGACACTGTGCATAGCTCTGGTGAGATCACACCAGTGGCGTAGCCAGGTTCTAAGAGCAGGGGGAGCAAACACATAAAAAAAGGCGCCCCCCTTGGCTCCTCCTCCGGCCATGCCACACACACCCTTGGCTCCTCCTCCCGCCGTGCCCCCTCCAGCTCCTCTAGCTGCGCCGGGCCCCCCTCTCCTCCCCGGCTCCTCCGGCCGTGCCCCCCCCGGCTCCTCCAGCTGCGCCGTGGCCCCCCCCCTTGGCTCCTCCAGCCATGCTGTGGCCCCCCTCGCTCCTCCAGCCACGCCCCCCCCTTGGCTCCTCCGGCCACACTGCGCGCATCCCCCCTCGCTCCTCCAGCCACGCCGCCTCCCCCTTGGCTCCTCTGGCCGCGCCGCGCCCCCCCCCTTGACTCTTCTGGCCACGCTGTGGCCATGCTGTGCCCCCCCTCGCTCCTCCGGCTGCGCTGCCTCCCCCTTGGCTTCTCCGGACGTGCCGTGCCGCACCCCCCTCCCCATGGCTCCTCCGGCCGCACTGCGGCTATGCTGCGCGCCCCCCCTCGCTCCTCCGGCTGCGCCGCCCCCCCATGGCTCCTCCAGCCGAGCCATGCTGCCCCCATGGCTCTTCCGGCCGCACCGCCCCCTCCTCGCGCCTCGCTCCTCCAGACGTGCCCCCTCACTTTTTTTTTTGCTTGGGGTGGCGGCAAAAAAAGTTAGAGCCAGCCCTGCGCTCCCCGCCCCAGCTCACCTCTGCTCCGCCTCTGCCTTCCTGGGCCTGAGCGCACCGCCTCTTGCTTCTCCACCCCAGGCTTCCCGCGCGAACAGCTGATTCGTGGGAAGCGGGGGGGGGGAGGGCGGAGAAGCAGAGCGGGGCGGCACCTTCAGGGGAGGAGGCGGAGCAGAGGTGAGCTGGGGCTGGAGGGTGGGGCGGGGAGCTGCCGGTGGGTGCTCTGCACCCACCCACCACATTTTGGAGCACCCACGAGTTGGCGCCTAAGGTGCCACTTTTGGATATGTGCTCAGTGGGGGAGTGGCTGCTTCCCCTGCCCCCCCCCCAGCTACGCTACTGGATCACACATGGGCTGCACTTCACAAGTTTAGGATCTAATAGAGACAGCACTGAACAAATCCCTGGATCTAAACAACCCTTACCTTAGTGGAAGTTTGGATCTGAATTCAGATCTAAATTTGAGAAAGTCAGACCCATCTAGTCAGAATCCTCCTTCCTGAAATGTGACACAACAACCAATGATACTCCATGGTCATGATGAACTCAGTGGGGTTTGGGAGCATCTCATAGGAAGCAATCAGAACCTCTAGGGTTGAGCCCATACTGAGAAATGGAAAATAAAACAAAGCATCTCCAAATATAAAGTTATGTGGAGATATTTAGAAAATAAGATTTATCGGCTGGATTTTCCAGTTCAGCATGTTAATTTTGCACTTGTGGCACAACATGAAACTAAAGCAGCTAGAGGGCAACACTGGAAAATTCCCACATAGAAAAATTGGTGCAAACCTGGGAGAAATGGCTCTGCTGCCTCCTGTGCTAGAACCTCCAGCAGTGCCAGGAGTGGGGTGGGGTTATGTCACTGAATGACCATGGGACGGCATCCCCACGTGGAGCATATAGATTTAATTTATGGAGGGGTCAGGCAACTGAGAATCAGGAGCTGCAGCAAGCTGCCTCCCTCAGAGTCCCTTCATCTCTACTATGCCTGAGTCCAATAGATAGGAGAAAGAGAAGTAAGGATTAAAACTATGGAAAACTTGTTACAATTAATTCAAATTGGCCTGTCTGGGGATTTTGTTTCAAATCGAAATTTCAGGACAAACCTTATGAACAAACTTGAGCTGATTTATGGTTTAATGTCAATTCCATGCAAATGTTTTACAGAGGTCTGATGTGAATGTGGGTGGAAAAAAAACCCTGTACTTTGGGACTGAATAAACAATTTGAAATTCATCAAAACCAAAGTCAAGTGACTCAAAACTGTAAAGGTTCACATATACCACAGTTCAGCACAGCTCTCAAAGGGAAGAAGAGAAAGTGGATTCCATAACACTATTTGTGCAGCTAAACAGACTTATAAACATGAGGACACAGATGAACCGTAGTTCAGAATGCCCTGGGCACTAAAAGGGTTTAGGCAAAACTTATTTACACCAAGAGTGATTAATGTGTGTCGGAGTGTCTCCTGCTCCTTAAACCAGATGTAAAACAGCTGTGTGGAAGTCTCAAAGGGCTCAAAAATGTACATATTAGGATTTCTGCAGTTTAAATAAAAGGCCCAATTTACTGAGATCAGGGAAAATGGAGAAAAGATGAGGCTCAGCTGCTGTTTCAGTAACTGTAGGAAAATGGCAGCTGAAACTCAGAGGCTCTTCTTTAACAGTAATAACAGGGAGCAGCAAAATGAAATCAGTCATTGTCAGCAACCTCATAGTGGGTCTGCAAAGTGCCTTTGGCCCATCATTTAGGTAGCCACATCAGAAGATATAGTGTCTTGTATCAACAAACAGTAAACTCAGATGAACCTTTATTATGCTGGGATATGGAGATCCCAGCAATAGATCAACTCAAGTGCACATTTTTCAGGAAAAGTGGACAGTGGCCTAAAGTTAAGCAACTAAATCCATATTTAGGCACATAAGTGGCTTGATATACAGTGGTGCTCATAGGGTTCCCAGACGTCCGGGTTTCAACCAGAACTCCTGGTCAAAAAGGGACCCTGGCATTCTGGTCAGCATAGCTGACTGGGCTGCTAAAAGTCTGGTTGGCCACAGTGGCCAGCTCCGGGCAGCTCCCACATGTCCGTCCGGCTACTAGGCACTGGGGCAACCAGGGGGGCTCTGCGCGCTCCCCCTGCCTGTGGTGCAGGCGCCACCCTTAGTGCTGGCTCCAAAGCTCTCATTGGCTGGGAACCGCGGCCAATGGGAGCTGCGGGAGCAGCACCTGAGGACAGCGCACGGAGCCCCCTGGCCACTCCTCTGCCTATGAGGGGGAGGGACATGCTGGCCACTTCTGGGAGCCCCCCCAGGTAAGCGCTGCCCAGAGCCTGTACCCCAAATCCCAGCCCAGTGAAAATGAGCGATTGAGCGAGGGTGAGGGGGGAGTGAGCAACAGAGGGAGTGGGGGGAATGGAGTGTGGGGGGACTTCAGAGAAAGGGCAGGGCAAAGGTGTTCAGTTTTCTGCAATCAGAAAGTTGGCGATCCTAGGGGCTCAGAACCTCTGAATATAGATATTGGTGTTTAACTTTAGACCTCCGAATTGAAATTGTCTGAGTACTATAAAAATAGAAGAAACCCAATAAAAGCAAAAGAAAGAAAGGAGGAGGGAGAAGGCTCTTGGTTGCTGCTATTTATACCATATTTCATAGAGCTGCTACCCTTGCGATTTCCTTTCTGTGACAAAAATGTGAATAACAATTAAGAGCATCTGTGCTGTCAGGAGACATATATACATACTTATGAATAGGATTTCTAAACTTTTAAACCTCTAAGTTGTAAACAGTTGACTCACCCCTTGTTATACCCCCACCTCTTTGAGAAAGATAGAAGGAAGGCTTGACAGTGTTCAGAGAAATTAAAATACTCATTTAGGGTAAATTTTTCCAAAGGGTATAAGTGACATAGGAGCCTAAAATCCTTCAAAAGTAATTTAAGCACTTTGGAACTAGATTTTTAAACATATTTACATGCATAAAGATGCAGATAGGCACCTACTGGAATTTTCAAAAGCATCTAGGAGGTAGGTCTACTCTGCCATAAACACACCAAACCTCATGGCTCTGAGTCTCAGAACCAGGGTCAGCTGACTCAGGCTCTGGGGCTAAAATTTGCAGCATAGACATTCAGGTTCTGGCAGGTTCTTACGTATTTATAAGCAATGTCCATCCCTCTTGTGGGGTCTCAGAGCCTGAAAGTCTACACTACAATTTTATAGCCCAAACAGACTAAGCCCTGTGATCTTGAGTCCGCTGACCTTGACCAGCTGCAGTCTTTCACCACAGTGTAGATCGGGGTCGGCAACCTCTGGCACGCGGCTTGCCAGGGTAAGCACTCTGGCGGGCCGGGCCAGTTTGTTTACCTGCCGCGTCGGCAGGTTCAGCCAATCGCGGCTCCCACTGGCTGCGGTTCACCGTCCCAGGCCAATGGGGATGGCGGGAAGCTGCGGCCAGCACATCCCTCGCCCGCACCGCTTCCCGACGCCCCCATTGGCTGGGACAGCGAACCGTGGCCAGTGGGAGCCGCGATCGGCCGAACCTGCCGACGCAACAGGTAAACAAATTGGCCTGGCCCGCTAGGGTGCTTACCCTGGCAAGCCGTGTGCCAGAGGATGCCGACCCCTGGTGTAGATGTACCCTACATGCCTAACTATAATTTTGGATATCTAAGTCCCTTTTAAAAATGGGACATAGCTCTATGGTATGGAAACTCAAAAGTCAGCCATCTCTTACATAAGAGAAGGAAGAAAGCTGTTAAAACCATTACTAGGCACAATAGGCTTGATTCTACAAGATACAGAGTACTTCCTTGAGGTTATGAGCACCTTCAACTCTCACTGAAGTCAATGGTACTTGATATCACTCAGCAAGCAGGATTGAGCTCAATATGTCAAACTAGTACAACCAAAAAATGGAGTTTAGAAAAATCCATTTACCATGGAGACAGTGGGAGAAATTTGAGAGAAATTAGTTTAGATGACTAGAGAAACATTTATGTATTTATAAGCAATGTGCATGTATTATATACAGACACATGGGATAAAATGCATAACGTCACTGTTTTGTTAACATACAGATGAATACCATATCAGGGAGTATGCAGTTGACATTTCTTAGTCCTTTTGCCACTTTATCCCTAATCTGAGAAAATAACAAATGCATTTAATTGATCCTCTTTGCTTGTGAGAATTTTGATACACACAAACACACACACACACACACGCACACACACAGATTTTGCGGAACCTGAAATTTAATGGCTCAGAATCAGCAATGTAAAATACAGAAGGAGCCCTGAAGCTGATGAAGTCAGTAGGGCTCTGCATGGGTGCTGGGGACCACCTGTACACACCACATTGTAGGATCTGGTCCCTTATTAGTCATTTTAAATCATTCCCTGTGTAATTTCTGCAAATATGTCAGTTTGTACCTTGTTTACAAGCAAATAATTGAAATAAAAATTCAAGCTGTTTTGATTGGACATATAGGTCACATGCTATGTTTCTGTTCTGAGTGGATGAGCATAACTCTTGGAATCAAGTTTCTGGAGCAAATATTCATATTTATTAATTTAAAAATTGTTTTCTGAAACTATTACTTAATATGCTACTTGGTGAGTTTTCCTGCCATTCAATTTGTTCACAAGAACATGCTCAGGAAATCCGACATTAAAAAGGTTGCAAACCCATTTCAAGCAAATTCAAATGAATGGCTGTGGAAAACATTTTGAAGTATTTGTCCAGCTCTAGTTCTCATTCACTAGTTAGTTTGTGCTGTGCCAGATGAGAGGGTTTTTTCCCCCAATTTTGTTGATACTCATTGATTCTGAACTGCTAGGTATTGCAATATGGGCACAGCAAGATTGCAGAGAGGCAGAACTATATGAGTATATTGTATGGAAGAGCAGCATCAACACAGCAAAAACGGATTATATGTTTTTTCCCCCCTTAGTTTTTTTCTTGTGGTGGGAATAGGTTATTTTGTAAAAATGTTTGACATTTGGACCTCTGTTAAAGTTACGTTAACTTCTATATTTATTTTCCTTCCCAGAAAAAGATCAAGATAGAGTACTTGTATTTTTGTCCATTGTGGTGTTCATAGGACAATAAGACCGAGTGGGGTGTGTGTGTACCGAATTAATATAATCACTGAATGGGTATAAGGGAGACATCTACTGGCTGAACATAGAGATATTTCTTGAGCAGATTTATTCTCTGCTAGTATTAGTTCTCTTTCAGATGTGTTTCATTCTGGAATGCAGACACAGGACAGGAAACAGTAAAACATACTTTGGGAAGTCCATTTGATAAAGTTAGGTTGCTAATTTTTCAAGAATTACACTCCACAGTAAGAAAAGAATACATGCAACAAAAATAATAGCATAAGAATTAAAAATATCACCTTTTATGGACACAAATAACTGAATTGGCTAGCATCATAGTTGATGACAACCTTTCCACTCTTTCTAGTGTGTTTTGGAGGGTAATAATCCTTTTGCCAATTTAACTTACTGCCGTGTTATACAATGTAAATAAATAATGCCATAAAAGGAAGAAAATGCAACTTAACTATGGTAGATAGACATATATGCCAGAAAATGGGTTCTAGGCTTGAATTAAAAGGCAAGAAACAATACCTAAGTGGGGCTAGCTAATTAGCTTTTGGGTGAATAACTGCAGCTAGTTGGAATGCAGATTTTTCATTCAGTGTGGAATTCCATCAATTAAACAATGTTGTTCCAAATTGGAACAAAAAACCTGAAATTTCAAAATTTCCTGCAGAACAAAAATTTTGTAAGTTTTCAGTTTAGGACCACTGAAAAAAAAGTTTCAGTAATGTTGAGTAGTTATGTTTTGATAATGTCAAATATATATTATGTATAAATATTATTTAAGTTAATTTAATATAATATTAAAGTTAAAACAAATCAATTGAAACGAAACATTTTGACATTATCAAATCAAAAGTGTAAGTTATTCTTTGATTCCTCCAATCAAGAACTTAGTCGAAATCAGCATGTTCCCACGAAACACTTAATTTTGATGAAACTGCATTTTCTGACAGAAAACTATTTTGACCAGCTCTAAAAATAACATTTAAGAACTTCTTGTGAGATGTTGCTTTCCCACTCCCATTTCTAATTTGTCTTAGACAATTGTAAGATCTCTGGGACAAGGACTGATCTTCTACGTGATTTGCCTGCAACGTCTCTGGTAGGACAATTCTTTATGCTATAAACTAAATAATCCCTATACCTATGCACCACACATTTCACTGATGAATATAGAATGCCTGTGCTGCCATTCTTTCATCACTACAAAAATCAGACCTATACAAGAAGGTGATTGGCACATTAGAAATACCAGTTATTTGAATACTGTTAATTGAATACATTAACTGGCAAATTTTGAGTTTGTCAACCATCTAGTGTGTTTTTGTGGTATTCAGCAATCTCTATAGCTGATTGAAGAGTATTCATTGACTATATTCAACATATAATGACTATATTAATGGAATAATTGGAATAATTTTTCTAGTAATTAACAAACTCTGATAAATAGACAAGCTGACAGAAACAAATCAGAGAACCCACATTTCAAAAGCCTGGTTTAGTTCTGCACTGTAGAGTCTTACATTATCTGTTTCTAGTGGTGGCCACAATATGCCAAGTAAGATACAAATACAAAAAAGAATAACCCACTTTTTAAGTAAACTAACATTGCAAAAAAACTTTAGTATAATTATAGTCTATATAAAATTATTACTATTAATAAAAGAAGAGCTGATGATAAACAAGTGTAAATTTAAATGCCAGAGGTAAAATTACCTCTAAACCATTCTATCTCAACACATTTCCATGGGACTGTACCTTTCTATGAGAAAGAAGCACAGAGAATTGTTTCAGTTGCTACAGTAGTGCAGTTTGGAAGAAAGTTTCCGATCCACAAATAAAATAGTTCGAAAATGGGTTTTGCACCCTAAGAGGTTCTCTCGTTTTCCTGGGATGTGAAAAATAGCCACATTGGTCAAGGGTATAAACCATCTCTACAAATATAATCAAACTCCCACAAGGATAAAAGAGCCTGGGTAAATTTCCCAGAACGAAGTTCTCACAGTTCAAACCAATGGCTTATCTGCCAGCTTGATCTGATTCTCTCTCCTGTTGGGTCTGCAGCTGTCTCATAGGTTTCTCTCTGTCCCTTTCCTTTAAGAACGGGGAGCTATAGCAATGACACTTTTTTTTTAGCCTTATGGAATTCAGCCTTTTTTCCTGTATGATGGAAGGTAAACCAAGGGAGAATTACTGTAAAAAATAAAGTGTGGTCAGTCATGTGAACATTATCCAAGGACATGCATGTTATAAAACGTGGTCAGATCTTTCAAGTGTGGGTGCCTAAAGTCAGACTGTTAAATTCATATGTATATTTCTAAATAAAAGAGGCCTGGTCTTCAAGTAAGTGACTTAAAAATGGCAGCAGCTGGCACTCATCATCTCTGGTGGGGAAGGCCAGGTGGGGAATAGGCCACTTTCAGTACCTGAAAAGCTATCTTGCAGAGCAGACCCTTTGGTTCTTCGTATTGGCCCTGGTGTTTTCTCCCTCTGAATATTGCCCCTCTCTGTGGTCTGAGCGTGCAGCCAACACACTCAGCTGGTCAACAGAGTTAAATTCGGCCATTCATGTTATGAGAGGCTACTTGAGTCAAGCACCAAATCTCCAGTTTGAATGTGCTAGCAGTGTTCATAGCTCTACCCTACCAGAACTTCAACAAGATGCCAATACTGTAAGTCTTCCAGGAGAGCTGGGACAGCTTAAACCAACCCATTACATGTCTGGTTGACTGATATTCTATTCCCAGACTGTAAACAACACGTTCCAATAACTCAAAATGTCTGTTCTTATTCAGGTCAGGAATTCCACTTCTGCAGACCAGGATGTGACACCACAGCTGATCTCTTAACACCCCTTTGCTACAGCAGCTCATATACTTCTGGACAAGTGTGCAATTGGCCTTTTACCATACACAGATGTTCAATACCACCAGGGAGCTGAAAATTATGTCTCTACAGAGTGGAAGCATTGGTGAAAGAGTCTAACACACATACAAATTCAAGAGTCCATCGCTGTACCTGCTTCCTTGTCCACTTGAGCATAGATCCTGGACCAGGCTCAACAGGCTACTCTGTCTTGTCCAGAATTGCTATAAGTATGCACCAGCTTGGCCTGATTTCCTCCCTGTGCTGTAACTATGACAGTATGGCAGACAATAACTCATGTGGTGGAACAGTGCACAACCCGACTTCTGGAGGGTGGTTTACAATGCCTAGCTTGCATTGACACAACCTGTTCTCTGGTTACAGAACCTAGACATCTGCATACAAGAGACAGAGAGAAGTCAAAGAAGGAAGCACATAGCATCTCAGTTGCATGCTGAAGATCACATGACACACCCATTCTTTGCCATCAGCCCACTCCTGTTCACTTGCGTGTAAGAAAGCAATTATGCAAGGGGTTTGAGATGTCTGTGTAGTGAGGAGAAATGTCAACTGCTTAGCCTTTCCTACACTCACACCATCTCTGATCACACTTGTGCAATAAGTCAACCATCTTGTGCTATCTGCTGTCAAATAAGGATCTGTCTGAAAGATATCTAAGTGCTCAAAACCATTGTTACATAGCAGAAGTAAAGTTATATTACGGGTTTAACAGCATACAAAAGTCTCTGCTTAGTTAACCCCAGGGGAGGGAGTGTGGATGGGGAATACATCAGGCAAGGACCCCTGCTCCCATTTGCAGTCTAAATTTAATCTCTGCTTTCAAGGAGGTAGAGTCATGAGTCCACATATGTGGAAGCCTGAAGCTGCTCCTTTGATACAAACCTGCAGGGTCACTGAAATGGCCAGTCTGGTTACCAATAGACCAAACACAAAAAGACAGAAGAAGCTGCTTCTGAAGGCTTCTTGCTGTGTCATAGGTCAGTCCCTGTGGAGGCAGGGATCCTACATGAGATCTATCATGTTTGTACTTTCTATTCTATAAAGCAGGAAAAAGCACAGGTCAGCAGTAATCAAACAGTCATTGTTATCTGCTGGCTCTCTCATGGTATACATGATTTCAGTCTGGTTCCTAGTGGATGTGTGCCTAACAAAACACAATTAATCAGCACAATTGGCACTAATTAACAACCTTGTTGGGAGTCTCAATAGAGAAGCCAAGCACTGAACTATCTTCTTGCCCACAGAGGTGGTCTCGCCACATACAGGAAGCAACACTTCAAAAGTGATATGGGGGAAGCTTGCTCTACTATTGCCTATGCTGTACATATTTTATTGTTTGAATAAACAGAGAGCTCTAGACACCAAGGCTGTCAATCTGTCACCATTCATGGAGTACTTAAAATTTAAAAATAAAATAAAATCAGAAAGCTATAGCTATTGACATTGCACCCATCAGCAAAGTTGGTAGGGAAAGAATCTATGAATATATCTTGGGGTTGTGCTTTTGGGTCCAACTTGGTGCAGTTGAAAAAGGAATATTTTGGTTGGTGAAATCTGACCTCTTTAGGCAGGTCAACACACTATTACGAAGCAGAGTAAACCATGAATGATACCTGACAGTGAAACTTGGTATTCTAATCTGCCTTTCTGTGGAGCACTGATATGTAGGCCTAGTGATGTTTGTGTTAGCGATTTATTAACACATGAACATAAGTTGTTTTTTTTTTCAGTATCTCTCTTACCTCAGATATATAGCTGTGGAATTTGGGTGATACCATGTTGAAATTTGTTGTGGTCTGCAAATGCCTTAAAAAACAAAAACAAAAAAAACCCCACACTGAAAGAGTCAGTGAGCTGGATGTCACAAGAGTAGTTGGTGTTTGACATCCTCATGTTACCATTTGCAGAAAGGAGGAGTTTATTAAAGAAAGTCAAGATCAAATTTCTGCCATGGGCCCATGACAGATGCCTCTGCTTACACCAGGGCTGAATTTGGTCCTCAGAGTTTCTGACAAACCACATACATCACAGCCAAAATGCACCACAAGAGTGTCAAACTTCGTCCAGTGAAAAGGGATGGATTAATGTTTAATTATGGTCAGTGGGCAAAGACATACGTTTCGCACTCCATACTACCCTCAATCCATATTGAGACTCTCACTGATGTCAAAGGGAGGTTTGCACAAAGATCAAGGGTAGCATCTGGCCTTTACTAGTAATAATCATATTGATTTAATCATAAATACAGAGAAGGTAGATGCATAATTACTAATTTGTCTTAGTGTAACAAAGCACATGCTCCTTCAAAATAATGAGTTACAATATTAAATTACACTTGCCAGGGCACTCCTATTCATTGTTGCCTAAAGGAAAGATTCAGATCAAATGAACATGTCTACTAAGGACTGTTGTGCCAGTCAGAGTGACCACAGTTGATATAGTATTGCCAGGAAGTTCCTTCATTTAGCTCAATCTTGTAAATCCACAAACCCTAACTCTGCCTTTAATGGACATTTTGGTGACTTTTAATTGCAGATCTTTGGAACAACTGCCAGTCTGCTGTGTACATTTGGGTTAAATTAAGAGTAGCATAACTGCAAATATTCAGGAAATATTGTGTGCCCTTTTTATTGGTTACAAAATACCAGAGCAGGCTCAGAATAATAGTGTGAGAAGGAATAGGAAATGAAAAACTTTTGTTGCTATAGAAATGGCACTCAACTACTCTTACCTTCTTAAAAATGGCGCATTAGCCCTTTATTTGCTTTGGCAAGAGAAAACAAAGCTCTTTATTTCTGCATATAGCAGGAATTTATCAATGTATTGCCACTGACACTTACTTCTGCAGGAAAGCTCACAATATACAAATGGTGCAGGAAAGCCAAGTTAAACTTTTCAATCAATCATTTTTATTTATGCGATGCAGAAACATTTACTGTTGCTGTCAAGCAAGCAAAAACTTTAATAAGGTGAAAAAGCCATATTAATTGATAAATTACAGCATAAGCTATAAAATAGCCTACACTTTTTACAAACATATCTCCTCCCATTTTATGGCTCAGATGCTTAAATTGTTAAACACATTTAGAAAAAATATAAAAATACTTTCCAGAACTGACCGAAATAGAGTATTAGTGCCAATTTATACTCTACACCTTATGAAGGTGAAATATATAGTACATATACTGAAAAAAAAAAAAAAGAAATCAGTGTCTATATTAGTTACTATATAGTGGTATCCAGGATACCACAGCTATTTTCTATTCTAAATCGAGGGCAGAGTATTTCAAATATAACACTGTGATATAACAGTGGACAAATGTTGATTTTTTAAATGGAATCCATTGTGAGTGTATGTAGTCAAGATAAAAACTTGCATCAGACTGAGGATGCTGTGCAAGCACAGTGTTTTGCCTTTTGTTTGAGAGTGGTAGGAGAGAAGGTGGTACATAGTTCTATAATATTTTATTCTGAAACAAAATGGGCCTGACTACAATTAACCTACCCTGATACAAGTAACTCCACTGAAGTCAATTGAACTTTACAGGTGCACAACTGCCCTAGTGTGATATCATAATGAAGCCTAGGCTACCTTTTTGCTTAGTATGACCTCCTCTAGTTTATAGCTATTGCAAGAATATTTCTTCTTGATTCCAGAGGCTTACCTCACTGCAGGTCTTATTCTAATTGCTGAAAGGTGCAACTTAAATAACTATTACACATGAAGTTTTAATGCAACTGTTTGTCTTTGACTTTTGAGATCAGTAATACCAAGGGATTGTAATAAATAGCCCTGGTCAGAAGTTGCCAGGTGAAATGATTTTCTATCTGAAAGTGCAGAGTAGTTTAAATTGAAGGGTTTCTATATAGTGTACTACATGAGAAGAGGATCCAGGGTGGGTTGAGGGTCGGGTCAAGGAGGATGTTGTTTGTTCCTCCAACAGTCTTGTAGAGCTTAAGTCTGTGTTACCCTTCCTGCAGGCCCCTGTGGTAAGGAACCTCCCCTTTAAGTGGGGTTACTTAGAGGGGCAAATATGGCTAGAAGTAACTATTAGCATGACTCCAATGGAGCAGTGATGTCAGGAAGAGGAAACAGCAAAAGGGGCCACAGGCTGCAGGAGCACAGGACCTGGCTTCCCACTGATCCCCTGGGATTCTGGAAAAACCCAGATTCTCTGTGGAGTCTGGAGGCAGGTTACCACAGCTTTTTCTGTAGGGAACTAGCTCAATAGTAGGATCCAGAGGAACTCTTTGTGGGGTAACTGGATGAAAATTTCTTCCCCCTAAGCTACCTCCCATGGGCCTTCCTGCGGCACGGGGCTATCATGTGCCAGCAATGCCCCTCTGCCATGTACATTGGCCAAACCGGACAGTCTCTACGCAAAAGAATTAATGGACACAAATCTGACATCAGGAATCATAATACTCAAAAACCAGTGGGAGAACACTTTAACCTGTCTGGCCATTCTTTGACAGACCTGCGGGTGGCAATCTTAAAACAGAAAAACTTCAAAAATAGACTCCAATGAGAGACTGCTGAGCTGGAATTGATATGCAAACTAGACACAATCAACTCAGGGCTAAATAGGGATTGGGAATGGGAATGGCTGAGCCATTACAAACATTGAATCTATCTCCCCTTGTAAGTATTCTCACACTTGCTTCTTATCAAACTGTCTGTACTGGGCTACCTTGATTATCACTTCAAAAGTTTTTTTTCTCTTACTTAATTGGCCTCTCAGACTTGGTAAGACAACTCCCACCTGTTCATGCTCTCTGTATGTGTGTATATATATCTCCTCAATATATGTTTCACTCTATATGCATCCGAAGAAGTGGGTTGTAGCCCACGAAAGCTTATGCTCTAATAAATTTGTTAGTCTCTAAGGTGCCACAAGTACTCCTGTTATTTTTACTTGTATGTAGTGTGCATCATCTGAAGTTTCCACTTCCCAGACTCTTGGTTTCCTTATCACTTTGATCTTTAAAGAGATTATTGCAGAAATACAGTAGTACCTTAAAGCTGAAGAAATATTACTTAACACATTGGGCAAAATTCCCATTGGCTTTAATGGAACCAGGATTTTATGTGATGTTCATGATACCTTAATACAGTATCTTGCCACTGCTTTTCCTTAAGAATTTATATTCGGGGGGGGGGGGGGGGAAATCTAATTTTCTTCTAAATGTCAAAGTCAGCTATTAAAATTCTGGCAAGTGTGATTCAATGCCAGATTTGATCAGATCTAAGATATCTGATAAGAATAGTATGATATTTATAGATAAGACGTTTTGATCTTTTGCATTTTAGGGGCTTTGAAACTATAAATCTTACCCTTATGTTTAATACTTTCAGGTCTGAGCAAGAGCATATGTTTTTGTAAAATATTACTATAGGTTTTTCTTCCCAGCTTATTGCATATTTGTATACTTTACACACCTCAATTTCATTCATAACAGTCCTACTTTAACTTTTATCAGTATTTCTTAAGACAGTTAGCTAACTAATGTTGGACCATACAAATTGGTTTGGCGCTTGTGTCCTGAACTACAGAGATCTACTGTATCCTACATTATTACATAGTGCATTTAGCAAATTTTAACATATCAGATCTAGAAACTGTACATATGATTAAAATCCAAACTATGTCTCTTTACCATGTGAATCCAAACATTGCAACATTTTAGGAAGATAATTTTTCACCATACAGGCCTATCTTTAAACAAACAGATGAAATGGATGTTTCTAAAAGTAACAGAAGATAATGAATAACTTCCATAAGTCGGATTATTCAAAGTATATGGAATACACTTTTGTAGCTCAGGCACACAACCTTACGGGAACAGTGTAGATATTGGTATGAGAATGAGGTTTGGTAAGATTTCTCATGCATCGCTCCAGTGTACTGTCAGGGGAAGGAAGATGCAGAAATAAAGGAATGCCATAAAGCAAGAGGGAGGCGTTCTGTGATAACATCATGCCTCAGGTCTACAGTGAGGTGTCAAATTCCCTCAGAACCTGAGAAGTGCAGTTATAGGACATTGCCACACTGCAAAATGTTTTATTCTGTAAAGTATCTTCATGAAAAGACAACCAGTTTGTACCATCATTGCAATAGTAGTGACGTTCTGTATTAAGCAAAAGATCACTTATTGCCAAGGCCCCTGGAAAATCTTAAATGATTTTCCACAATCTCAGCACCTTTACCTGTTTTCTGGGGGTGAAGGGGGAAATCCATATTTTCTGTTTTTTTAAAAAAAGTCATTTAAAACCCTTTCTGTTACAAAGATAGTCTGATTGTGTAAACATTTTTTTTTAAAATAAAGTGTGAGAAATTATGACTGAAAAAGTGTCCCCCCCCCCCCCTTAAAAATGGCAGGTTGTGTGAAGGGCTGTATTAGTAAGAGGATTGCCAGCAGATCGAGGGAAGTGATTATTCCCCTCTATTCGGCACTGGTGAGGCCACACCTGGAGTATTGTGTCCAGTTTTGGTCCCCCCACTACAGAAGGGATGTGGACAAATTGGAGAGTCCAGCGGAGGACAACAAAAATGATTAGGGGCCTGGGGCACATGACTTACGAGGAGAGGCTGAGGGAATTGGGGTTATTTAGTGTGCAAAAGAGAAGAGTGAGGGGGGATTTGATAGCAGCCTTCAACTACCTGAAGGGGGGTTCCAAAGAGGATGGAGCTAGGCTGTTCTCAGTGGTACCAGATGACAGAACAAGGAGCAATGGTCTCAAGTTGCAGTGCGGGAGGTCTAGGTTGGATATTAGGAAACACTTTCACGAGGAGGGTGGTGAAGCGCTGGAATGGGTTACCTAGGGAGGTGGTGGAATCTCCATCCTTAGAAGGTATAAGGCCTGGCTTGACAAAGCCCTGGCTGGGATGATTTAGTTGGTGTTGGTCTTGCTTTGAGCAGGGGATTTAGATGTTCTCCTGAGGTCTCTTCCAACCCTAATATTCTATGATTCTAAGGGAAAGTTATATTCAGTTGGAGGGAAATTTACTGAAAATTCTATACAAAGTGAAGAAATTCATTCTGAAATTTATTAAAAAATTCCTGACATTTTGAACTAAATTTAAAAAGGTTTTTCTAATTTTTTTGCACAAACAACAATTCCAACCAGCTTTGGTTGAGATAGCTTTGTTTGGGAAGACAAACAGCAAACCGGCTCCTCATTCAATCATTTCAGTGATATTTAAACTCTAAGGCTTAGCTGAGACCTTTCCAATTGCTAACATTATCAAATATGGAAAGATCAAAGAGGGTGTGTGGCGGGAGGGGGAAGGCTCAGCTAGCTGGAGTCACAGAACAAGAGCAGGTGCCTTTCCCAGCTTGTTTTATTAGCAAGATCATACAGTGGACCTGATTCTGATCTCACACCATATTAACACTGAGTGCTGAATCAGGCCCAGCAATAAGAGCACAATCTTGATTTGGCTTTAACAACCAGGATAAGAAAACTCCCAAATTGCTGGGGTTCTGCCTGATTGATGGTTTTGGGAGTACTCCCTGCTCAATCTGACCATGCCCAGAAAGGAACACTCATCTCATACAGTCAGACAGTTAGCAAAAGAACATGCAGCCTTAACATTAGCTCAAATTCAACAAGATTCTGGCATATTGGCAAGTTTTGTTTCCTACTTAGAAAGATGTTGCATCATACAACCCCTCTCCCAAGTGGCAGCTGCTTTGAGGATCTGCAGTGAGTCAGTTTCCTGTTAGAAGAAAAACTGGTGACACAGACTCAAAGAATTTTCTTAGTCTATTTTTATTCACAAAATATACACAAGTCCTGTTTACCTTGAATAAAAACCAAGAACAGCAAAAACACACACCAATTCTTTTTGCAGAAACTCCAGCTAAAACACCACTGTGTCCAGACCTGCAGCCAAACAACAGCCACTCTGACCTTTGGTCCATGTCTCCTGCTTTTAGCCTGCTGCTTGTTTCTGCTCAAGCTGCCACCTAAGCTCTCACTGGGAACGCACCACAGCTTAAAGTCATATGGCCCTGCTTGTTTGGGTGACTCAAAATTGATAAGAAATTATTTTTTCATACAATGCACAACTAACACATGGAACTCATTGTCACAAGAGAATATTGAGACCAAGCTTATTTGTATAGCAAGAATATCCAGAGTTATAATAGTAAATATAAACCTTCAAGACTTAAATCAGCCCCCAATTATACAGCAATTCCTATGTTCCTAATATTGAGCATAGGCTAATTCGGCTGGGTTTTAAACTGTTTTGGTCTAGCTGTTCTGCTAGGCAGCTTTCAGATTCTCCATCCAGACTAAAAGATCCAAGCACTTTGACTCTCTGGGTGAGAATTCTTTCCCCACACTTGTCAGTCTATGTTTACCACTTTCTGTAGAGAATTTCATATCATGTAGGCAGATCGAAGTATTACTTTGATTACCAAAAATGATTTTTTTCAAAATGTATGTAAAATGGAGTTGCAAGTATGTCAGAGCTTACAGATCCAAAGGTCTGAAATATTTCAATGCATCAATACATAAGCATTTAAGATAGTCCACTTCTTATGATACAGTTAACAGATCTATAGATTTAAAATGAAACTCTAATCATAACTTGCCAATATTTGCCATAGATTACGTTTGTCTTGTAGCCATTCATGGTTATATTTCACAGCGTAAGAACAGAGAAATTAGATAAAGGCATACAATACTTTGCTGGAAAATTGCAACATAACACTACTTTATTTTTCAGAAGTCAGTATACACAAGAACTGCAAAACAGAGAAACAAAACAGGCTGCTTCCTAAAACAGAGGGGCACAACTCACCCCACCTTCCTTTAAACAAACTGGCTCTTTTCAAACCATCTCACATGCATTGTTACAGAGCCCTCTAGCCTGCAAGCAGGACCTGGAAACCCTCTGCTATGTGCAAAAAGAACAGGAGTACTTGTGGCACCTTAGAGACTAACAAATTTATTTGAGCATAAGCTTTCGTGGGCTACAGCTCACTTCATCGGATGCACGTGCTGTAGCCCACGAAAGCTTATGCTCAAATAAATTTGTTAGTCTCTAAGGTGCCACAAGTACTCCTGTACTTTTTGAGGATACAGACTAAAACGGCTGCTACTCTGAAACCTCTGCTATGTGGTGAACTCACCACCAGGGAGCCCCCTCATGTCAGGGCAGTGTTGCAGGCAATCTTTCACTGCCGTGCCCTCTTATCAGTCCTGGTTCCACAACAACCTGCTGCTTCCATGGCCTAGCTCTCCCACCAGATCACCTGTCAGTCCCTTTCCAGGTATCACAGGAAAATCTAAAGACAGAATGCCCCAAAGCTTAGTGGTCTCTAAACCCAGCCCTCAGCCTCCATCTGAAACTTGTGGGATTTTGGCCTGTTTCACTTCTGATGCCTTTATTTCCACTCTTGGTCTGGGGAAGAGGTAGGAGAACCCAGGCCTGCCCTCTCCTTTTAATTCTAGCCTAGGAACCTTGTTTTAGGCAGCGAAGGACAATTCCTTCAATCCTTTCACCACTTCCCTGGGCTGCTCCTATCTTTATTCTGATTGGCGGGATCATCACCAGGTCTGCAAACTGCTATTTACACCTTGGGTTTTGATGCCTCATGGCATCTTCCCAGCTAGCTACAGAGATGCTTCCCCAAAACCACTCAGCCCGTCTGGCAGCAGCTGGGTTGTATTTCGAACAGTCTGTGTGTCTCATTTTAAGGCAGGCAGTATTTTCCTCTTTCAGATAGGAGACGCTCCAGTTCTCTTCCATGGTGCTGGGATTTAGGCTAGCTGCAGGGCCTTGGCTGGTTTGGCCTTCAGCTAGCCTCTTTTCCCCAATTAGCTAGCTCATCAGTTGGGTAGTTTCAGCAGGCAGCCTTCTCCTGCCAGTGTGCCCTGCTACAAGGGAGGAGACATAATATAAGCTGGTTCCCCTCCTAAAACTCATCCTTATTGACTGGGAGAAGGAAAGCCCGCTCTTCAAGACTCCGGGTCCCAGACAGTAATGGGATTCCTCCCAAACACTACTTATTCCCAGGAGCATTTCCTCTCCCCCAGTATTTCTTGTGTCTTTGTAGATCAAACATCCGAAAATATTAAAGGAACCACGCCATGTGTTGGGGATGGGCTGTGGCCAGGGCACAGCCACCCTTAAGGGGCAGCTCACCCGTCTCACACACCCACTCTTAAAGCAATAGCTTGCAATTCCACAAACAGTCCTAAATATACTACATACAAGAATTACAAACAATCACTTTAAGTAGCAGGTCATTCATACTTAGTGTAAGTTTCCATCACTGTTACTCTACAAAGTAACCTGCAATTTGTCCTTAACATAGAAAAAGTATATGAAATTTGCAAGTGGCATTGCACATTGGTGAAAAATATTTGTCATTATAGCAGAACACAATATAGCTGAATCTTATCTTTCAATAAGAACTGAACAATAATTAAAATAGGGCTGATTCAATGAAAACGGACAAATTTAATCAAGTATGTATTAAATTAATGGTATTTGATGAGCTCTACTCTTGATATGTCCATGAAAATTAGTGAAAAGTAGAGAGAGTACTTTTGACATTGTTAATAAAAACAGAATGCCCAAATTACAACTGTGGCCTTAATGTCGTTTTCATAGACTATCAGACCAATCACTGTACATAAGTGGTATGGTCAAAAATCCAACTAATGAAAGTATGTTTCTATGTGTAATATTCCTGTATCCTTATCTAAGTTGTTAGGCAGACAACTATGCCTGGTGTGATTCAGATTAGTTTTAGTCCATAAAACCAAACGGGTATTTATCAACCAAATAGACAACATGAGCTAATTATGTTTTTAATATACTGCAGAAAGGAAGTCTAGGAATGAAATTCTAATTATTCTAGATGTTGAGCATGCCAAAGTAATGAAAAGTTATTTTTCCTTCAGGAAACTGAAAGGCAACACACTGAGCTCATTTCAGGTTTCCACAGAAATGGAGTCAAATGGGAAACATGTGGCACTTAGTGATGAATACAAAGCATTATGAAATCTCATCACATCTATCTAAACAGAGAAATAATGAACTATAAATCTTTCAGGTAACAAAGGGGGATGAATGCAGGAAATATATCAAGTAAAGCCTTTATGGCATCTCTTAGTAGTAATCGATAAAGGGAATGTTATTCAATATCTGTATATGGCTGAGAATTTTTATTACATTTTTTTCCCTTTTCCAGAGGAAACCTTTATTATTCATGTTTTACTTATTTATTAAAATGAATGTTTGGCACAACTTGGGAATTGTATTTAGTAAATTTGTGAAATTAATGCTTGCTTACAGAATATGAGATATTTAAGAAAACTAGAAATTTCAACAATGCAATTTTAAGCAAAAGTTGACAACTTCAAATGAACCTAACATCAAATTATAGGCCAGAAAGAATTAGTATTATTAATCACTATCATGTAGAGACAAAAGAGTTGCAAAATAGAAATATATAGCAGTAGCAACCAAATCAGGATGTAGGATGTCCAGAAGCAAAGCATGATTTGAAAGTTGGGCCAGCCAGATTCTGGCCTTGTGTGTTCACGCACAATTAGATTTAGTAGGACTGCATATGTCTATTCAATGCCAAAATATAGCCAAATGTATCTTTATTTATATGGTACACCGTGTTTGTGTGTAAAGATCTTTAAAATCTCTTTTCAAATATATAACTGATCACTGCACAACTTATGTATTGCTAGTATCATAAAGGGTTCTCATTAAATGGTGCTAGTATCAAACAGTTATCTATCATCTACTCTTCCTGGTTTTGTGCAATCAGTAAGAACACCAAAAAGATAACCTATATTTGCTCCTGTGTGTATCAAGCACAGTGAGTCTGATACATATTTGGAATATCCCTAGAACAACCTTCCAACAATAACAATGTTGGTCCTCAATGAGCAGCCCACTGACTATCTCATTGTCCAATATGACAAATTGGTTCAAAAAGGTTGTGTGTGTTTATGACTGAACAATATGACTGTTTAAATAATCTTAAACAATTTAACAAAAACAGCTTCCCTTTTCCACCTCCAACCGCCATGCCTCCATTTCCACTCAGCCACACATCATCATTTATACTAATAAAGCTTCCTGCCACCCTTGCAACTCCGCCACATCTTCTAACCTCCATCCCAATTTCTTATTTTAATCTTGATTTAGAAAAGTACAAAATAATTAATCTTGCTTTTCCATTTGACTTGCAGCTCTTCACACCACTTCCAACAGAACAGATGCATCGCTAAGTAGCCCAGAGTGTTCCATATTCAAGTGATAAATTTCTTACACATGGCACTTACCAGCAGAAATTCATAGAAAAAGAAGAACTTAGCATTTACTATATACAGCGCTTTATATCTTCAAGCAAGTAGTCGTGCCTTAGTTTAATAAAATACAAATTAGAGGGCCTTTTTAAAATTTCTTTCATATTTTCTGTGACGGAAAAGGATAAAATGGGTGGGTGTCCTCTGTCCTTCAACATAATCAGGTTCCCTCATTAATACTGTAGTTCACTCATGCAGAAATGAGATTATTACATTTTCAAACTGTCTCTGACAGTCGTTGCTACCAAAAGCTTCAGGTGAAGGTGCAAGAAACACCATAATAGTTGTGGGAAGAAACTGAAGATTCTTCCCATCTCCAGACAGTGATTTTGCCTTGAAGCATGGTGTCTTTTAACCCTTTTACATTTATCATATCTAGACACAACCTTTTCAAACAAGTTCAGGAAGATTGAAATGAGGGCGTTTGTTTCAGCCCACTGCAGAAAGTGGATACAACCACAAAAGTTTAGACCTGGATCTGAACTTCCCAAAACTCAGGGAGATAGATCACCTCAAACAAGATCCTGGATACAAAACAAAATGTAATATTAGAATTAAGGTATATTTTATGTTTGTAGAAAAACATCTGCAGATTTTTATTTTTCCAGGAACCACAGCTCCTTTTTAACAGTATGTTAGGAGAATAAGCATAATATTGATTATGAAATCAGGGAATTTCTCACAGGAATTCAGAGTAGTGATTGCTTCAGGACCCTTTACTTTCCATAATCCCCATGATTTTCATATTTTTTTAAACTGTGCCTTGTAACATGTCAGGATCTCTAACATATAAAACAACTAGAATGAGATTTTAATATTTGCACGGTTACCACTCCTCTGCTTATTCCACTTTACGTTAAGAGAGAGAGAGATTTATTTATTTATTGGAAGGTATAATCTGCAGTTTATTTTTGCAATATTAAGTTTTAAATCATAAGCTATAAACATGACCATGAAATCAACACATGCAAAACACCACAGCATTTTGAAGGGGAAAATACCTCCAAGGCCCTGTGTGAGACTGAGATAACTCCAATACTTATAACACCTAAAGGCACAAATTGGCTTTGCTTTCCCCTCACAACTTTATAATGTACCCAATATCCTGAATTGCCATATTGCTTAATGAACGCATGACAACTTAATTTTATGTCTGGAATCACAAAGGTGGCGAGATTTGGCATAGATCTATACATTTCCCCGGATGGATGAAATTAGCAGACTCTCCTAACTCTGTTGGAGGGAGACTTCTATCACATATGAACTCACACAGGCACTGCCTCAGAGTATTTGTAAAGTCAATGACTTTAGAACTTATCTGCTTTTCATCAAGCTTTACTAAAGGCCTTAAATCTTTCATACCATGGTTACTTGCAACCTCAAAGATGCTGCAATCATGTTCCCATGTGTCAGTTTGATTATCTAGTTTCAGGTAGTGATGGATGAGCAGAAGATCAAGCCGAAGGGGAAGATTAATGCCTGTCAACTTTGTAATGTGACCCAATTATTTTTTTTAAAAAGAACCTTAATCTTTACTACTATGGATGGAATTGAGTAGCACACAAGCAACTAATGCTGGATGTCTGAGTGGATTACCAAGGCAGACTGCAATAGAGTCTCTCACATTTTTAATTCAACACAGCAATTGCAGACTTCTCTACTCTCTCTATAACTAGACCTTTCCTATGAGTGACCCGAAGGCCTCTTGATACCAACTGGCACAGGCTATACGGGTACATAAGGGTTACAGAAATCCCTCGGTCTGGCAACTATTTACTAGATTATCAAAGAGTGTCATGGAAGATCTCTAATGAAAGCTTGTATCATATTGGTCATCATAATCTTTGAGATGTATGCAAAATATGTGAAGAGTTGTGTATACGCACACATAATTTTGTTCTTTAAGTCTGAGAGTCAAGGCAAGTTACCAAAAGATGATCCACATAACCCTATCATGCAGGGAGAAGAGATGCTTATCTCACTCTGGCTGGTCGTATGCAAATGACTATTGTATAGTTCACAATGGAAACCCTAGTACAGTTTGAGCAAAATGCTAAAATTAGTAGATTGCGGGGGGCTGGAGGAGAAAAAACAAAAAGCAGGAGTTATCCTGTTTAGGAGTAAGGTAATCAACTTCTGAAACTATACCTGGGGTGCAGATGTCCTCACAGACTGAAGGAATAACTGAGTTCAAGCCAACCCACCAATGGGTTTGATCTATCTAGATGGGATCTCAACCATCTTGGTTGAAAATGCTGGGAAAAGGACTTGAGGTAATCTATCTGATAGGAGATAGGGAAATGCCTTGTTAGTTAAGTTTAGGCTTCAGAAAGCATGTTATGATTTTGTCTTGTATGTAACCATCCCCAGTATTTTCACTATCACTTGAATCTCTGTTCTTTGATTATTTAAACCTATTCTAGTGTGTTGTGAGTTAACTGGTGATCCCGGGTTGAGTCTTACAAACTGGTGTGTACTATTCCTTTGGGAATAGCAAGTCTGGGAGTCCTGTGAGCGTTCAGTGGAACTGGGGCTGAGCACTCCAGAAGGCTTCTCTGAGGACTCTAGGATTGGTTTGTGCCCGTTGCTAACCCGTACAGAGAACGCGAGGCCTGTGGAGCCCTGGAAGGCAGTGTGTGTGTTGCCAGAGGCTGGTGGTTTCAGGGAGCTGATCCCACAACAGGCAAAGACAAGACTTCTTCATGCTAAAGGCAGATAGTGGTGAGGTGCCTCACAACTCCAGGTGCCCCTAGGGCATGTGCCACTGTGGTAACTTCCCCACACAGTAGCAAAAGTCTTTAAATAGTTATACTGCACGTCCAGTTAGCTCAATCTTAGTACGTCGGTACTGATATTTCATTGCAAAAATGGAGAATGGTAAAGAAATAGTGTTTAATCAAATGGCCAGGACTTTTACAAAGCCAATGAAATTGGGCAGAATAGTAACGTGCAATTTAAAAAAAAAAAATTGTAAGATGTTTCTTTATCCCTAATGCTGAAGCACATGCACACACACAGCTCTAGCAGCAATCAACTGCCTACATTATTGTGACGCTGTCTTGAGGTGCCAAGGACTGAGGCACCTGTTACCCTCCTGCCTCCACTGAGAAGAAGATTTGCTTAATCTTAACTGCTTAAATGGATGTCAGCTCCCTGACACCACCACTCTCCTCAGGGCTTTGCCTGTCCTTACTTTGCTTTGCAGGTTAGCAACTGGTGCACCCCAATCTCCAAGCTTCTTTGAAATCTTTCCCTGTAGTATGCAGCCCCTGTGACTCACACAACTTACCTGGTAAGCTGTCCCCAGAAGACAGTGCATACACCAGCTTGTTTGATTTAACAGAGGATCAGTTCCAATGTAACATAGCACTAATCATTGTTTTCCACTATAAATAAGTTGATTATCAAAGGCTAAGATTTAAGAGATAGTGAGTTATGATAATGGAAACCAGGAATGGTTACATATAAAACAAAAATTAAAAAAATGCAAACTGGGGTCTACACTTATCAGTGGTTACCTTTCCTATTTAATAAAGCAGATTTCCTCCAAGAATTCAGTCTTTTACAGAGCTATCTGGTTTTCAGGGAAACCAAGATCCAAGAGTTCATGAATACATCCTTGACTCTTCATGGGGGTTTCCTCATTGAATGGATAACAAAATGTCTCCTCAAATTCTATTTATATTCTTCAAAGAAGATTCCTCCCCCCCCCCCTTCATTTAAGATCTCACATGGCATTCTTTATTTTAGACATTTTAGATAAGTATTATGACAGCAGCGTGATAGGTGAAGTGAGTTTGTAAGGCCTGATAAGAGTTGATGTTTAGAACAGTGAATGCTGACACAAAGGCCCATGATACCTGCTGGCAATTATGCATATGCTACCCAACAGAAAAGAAAGAAAAGGATGATATGGTAGAAATAGAAGAAATGGAGGTCCCCTATCCTATTTGTTTTTTCTCATGCTCAAATCATCAGTTTTTCTGCCTCTTTCTGCTGCTCCCCTGAGTGCATCGTTCTGGATTAATAGTTTCCAGTTCAGTACAGCAAGAGGCTAGGTGATTATTATTATTAGATTTCTAAAGGAGACATTCTAGCCAAGGCTTCTGGTCCTGCTTTGAGCAGGGGGTTGGACTAGATGATCTCCTGAGGTCCCTTCCAACCCTGATATTCTATGATTCTATGATTCTATGGTCCCTTTTTCACAAATTACAAAAGCAAAAATAGATCTCCACAGAACAGCAGGATCTCTCTTATTCTCAGAAGCCCATATCTGCAACAGCCTGCATAAACAGAGGCACATTGTAGCATGCTCTGAAGGCAAATAGACTTGTGTTATTTTATATCATGGGGGAAGCCTGTCCCAGATCAAGAGCCCTCACAATGAATGCTCTACTGTCAGTCCCATGTTCTAAAAACAAAACAAACAAACAAAAAACCCCAGCACACACACACACAAGTGGGAGCCAGCTCGACTATCTTTACCTATTTCAACTGCTGCAATATGGTACAGAGAGTAGGATGGTCTCTCAATTTATAAGATCCCAACCTATTTAGGGCTTTATAGATAAAAACCAGCACCAACACAGCCAGTGCAGGTCATGGAGCACTATGGACCCAGTGCAGGCCATGGAGCACTATGGACCTGTGCTGCCGCTAAGATGCACCATTTAATAGGTGGATTGTAGCATTCTTTACAGTTCTTGATTGACCTAAAGGATAGCCTTGTGTGCAGTGCACTGCAGTAGTCCAATCCTGAAGGGACAGAGACATGGATCACAGTAGCGTGGTCCCTGCATCAGAAATAAATGGTTGCAATCTCCTGGCCAGGTACAGATAATAAAAAGCATTCCTGGCCTCTGCTTCTACATGATCATCCAACAGCAGCTGGGGATGCAAACAAATTGCATACATGTCTTACAAATGGTAGGAACACACATTAAATCAAAAGGGAGAAATATCAGCTTTGCCTGATCATCTGGTTACTTACCCCAAGCTATGCAGCATCATCTCAGACTTATCCACATTGAACTGCAGCCAGCAAGCTCTCTTCCATGTCTCAGTCAGCATCATTAGCTTGATCAGGAGCAGGGCCGGCTCTGGCTTTTTGGCTGCCCCAAGCAAAAAAAAAACGGGGCGGCCAGAACGGCAAAGCAAAAAAAAAAAACACAAAACCTGCGTCGTGGCCAGAGCGCGGGTGCAGGGGGACCGGCTGGGGGGGGAGGGGGGGATGGGGAGGGAGTGGGCGGGAGAGAGAGAGAAGGGGGCGGCCAGGGCTACAGCAGGGGCGCTGCAATGCGGCCCCTCCCGCTGCGCCGCCTCCTGCCGCCTGCCGCGAGGGCTCCGCTCCGGTCGGCGGGGAGGGAAGGAAGAGGACTGCCCTGCAGGGCGCTCTGGTTCTCCGCGCCGCCGCCCCCTACAGGGCGGCCGGAGCGGAACAAGAACAACAACAACAACAACAACAAAAAGCGGCCGTGCCGCCCTAGGATTGGGCAGAATGCTGCCTCCAACAATCTGCTGCCCCAAGCACCAGCTTGCTCAGCTGGTGCCTGGAGCCAGCCCTGATCAGGAGTGTCATCTATCAGCTCTGTGTTCTTGGGGAATCAGGGTGCAGTAACCAGCCTGTCAGACTCACGAAAGAACTCCCCCGCCACAGCCTCTGCTTGAACCAAACCAATCAGAAGAAAGACTTCAAAAAGCAACGAAAAGGTGGTGGAAGATGCACCTAAACCCCTCCAGAAAAGGGTGACAGGATTAAGGAAACTCCCCTAGCCTCATCTGCATCAAAGATGGGACAGTGAGTCATCTCCATTAGCATACAGAATGGAGAACAGAGATTCCAAGGCAAGAACTGCACTGAACTCTGGGACCAGAAAAGCAGGAAAGCACTGCATGATGGGGAATCTCTGCTCAGATGTTAATGAATCCACACCTGCACACCCCCAGCTCAGTAGTTATCAGACCAATTCAATAATAAATCTTTTATTGGTATCCAAAAAACGGAAGCTACCTAATTAGATTGTGAGCTCCCTCGAAGGACCACCACCCATAGCCAGTTCCTATTGTCTAGCCTGAACAAAACAACTTTGGTATACTCCCTTGAGCCATCAGTTTACTCATAAACAAATCTAGTGTTCCCCCTTGAACCATTGTTCTTTCCCTACAAAAACCCCTACCCACACTCAAATAAGTGCTCTGATGCCTGGATCCAACATCTGTACCAGTTCCATTGGACTTGATCTTCTTCTGACTCATTATGCTGGGGGCTTTGCCTGTCTCCAGCACTCCGGACCCTCAGCTACCACCACCATCAGGGAACCCTGATCGATTCAAGCTTCATGAGTGGTGAGAACCTAACTTTCTCTCTCTCAGTATAGCCTTCTGACCCTGACTTGTGTGATCAGTTATAGTTTTCTAAACCTGACTTTTGTATTAAAATTTAAGTTAGATTTAATATGATAACTGTTGTGTTCGTTTGGCTCCCCTTGTATGGTTATTACCTGGCAATAAATAACTTTCATGGGTAAACTGGTTTATTCTCTCTCTCTCTCTCTCTGCAGCAACGCTCCTTGTACCTAAGCTAAAGATCCCTGCAGCTCCCAAAAAACCTGTGGGGTTTTCTCATCAAGTGGGTTACTATCAGAACAATTGTAACATGAAAGTGGGGATAGGGACGTGCTGAACCTGGGGCATATAAGGGTGGCAGCTTGAAAGTGCTGCTCGACCCAGCCTGCTCAGGCATACTCTATTCTGGTGCGGTGCCTATGGCATATGAGGGTGACAGCTTGGAGGTGCTGTTTGACCCAGCTTCCTGAGTCCAGGGACATATAAGGGGTCAGCTTGGGAGTGCTGATTAACCCGGTCCTCTCAGACACGCTCTGTTAATGTGTGTTTGTCGGATTCTGAGGCTGGAAGAACCCAGCCCTGGGGAACCTAGATACTGTGGGATAGCTCCATTGGGAGAGAACTTGCAGCAGGGAGAAGTAGAGCTCCATATGAGAACACAAGTGACACAAGCAGTCATTGATAGAAGTACAGAACCCCTCCCCAGAAGAGTAATCCTGAATAATGAGCATATCCCAAAGCAATGGGCAAATCTGGTAACAGGAGAGACAGTGCTGCAGAGCGGAGTGCTACCAGCATACTGAAAACACTGAAGCCCATGTTGTTATTGTATAAAACACACACACAGTCAGTTTGTTAAAAGATTACAGGGTTGAACTTCCATTGATGCCTTCCTGGAATATGTAACAATAATTTTCACTTTTATAGGACTTATCATCTGACTTATCAAAGCATATACAAGAATGTTCATAACATATGAAATTAATTCTCAAAACATCTGTGAGGTACTGCACAATGCAATGCCAATATATATCGTATACTACATTATCTACGTCAACAGATGGGATCAGCTGAGTTCTCCGCATTTTTGAACTCAGGCCACTTATTTATGTGCCTAAATAGGAACTTAACTTAGGCACCCATTTTTGAAAAATC
The DNA here is from genome assembly GCF_028017835.1 of Emys orbicularis. Lineage (NCBI taxonomy): Eukaryota > Metazoa > Chordata > Testudines > Emydidae > Emys > Emys orbicularis. The sequence continues at coordinate 52,597,094 of NC_088687.1, read as the reverse complement.
ATGGCCGCTCTCTATATAAACCAAAAAAATTAGAGGTATCAGAAATTGAATGGACAAGCAACAATATTTAGTCACTGAGCATTGTAAGTGAGGAGTTGTAAAGCTGCTTTATTGGTAAAGGACCTTAATCATAAAACCGAAAGCTGTCTGCTTAGGGTGCAACATTAATCTCAACAATCATGTAGTTATTTTGTTGCTATCTAATGAAAAAATTGTCACAGGTCCAATTAATAGCACGTTATCTATTTCCTTTCACACGGAGATTAATTCAAAGAAAATGTAAAGGGCCTTATATCCTTGTCAATGTTGTAATAACACCTTAAGGGCTCAGTACTAGAGCTGGTTGCAAATATTCTGATGAAACACTCTTTTGTCCAAATTTGCTGATTTGGCAATATTGGAAGTGGTCCAATTTTGCCCAGGTTTGACAGAACCCTGGTTTCCACCTAATTCCTCAGCAGCCCTCCTGGCAGATAGCTGGGAAAACCCAGGGCTTCCAGTTCCAGGGCCCCAGAGCAGCCAGCCATGGGGACTGCTTTGAGCCAAAGACCCCAGGGTCCACTACTCTAGACTGCCTGAGGGCTCCATTCCCTTTCATGGAGAATTTGAAGAAAAAAAATTGGTTTTCATCCCTAATAGGAACACAAGCAAATTTTGAAATATCAAAATTTTTACAAATCCTAAATCCTTGGCTAAATTTGGCACTCCCTCAACGAAGGTGCTTATCCTGAAATTTTCAGACTTCATTGCCTAAACTTATTCCGGTATCTAAATATGGATTTAAGTGCCTAAGTGGCCCTGCTTTTTCAGAGATACTGAACACAAACATTTAACATTCAAGGAAATGGGAACTGCTCAACACTTACGGGGGGAAAAAAACAAACAAAACCCCACAACCCAGACCACTTCTTTAAAAGCTTAAACATGGACTTAAACATTTAACCTTAGGCACCCACTTTTGAAATGTTTAAAATATCTTATATTTTTCTCCACAGAAGAGTGATAGTGACCTCTCTGTTTATTGTTGTGATGTGATAAAATATCACTTCACAGACTGAAAAACTACACAGCTGAGCTTGTGCTTATGTCTCTCACTAGAATGAAGTCCACTGTCTGCTTCAGATCGAGGGGGATACAAAAAGCCAAGTCAGCTGGAAACAGGAGTAAAACAGCTATTTGGAAGATGTAGATTGTTTCCATTACAGAATGAACCATCAAATATTTCTGTTGAACAGTCGAATCAATTATCTCAATTTCTAGATAAGTTTGATCCATTTCCAAAATAATTAGGTAGTCAAAGATATTGGACCTGATGCTTTCCACTTTGAATCCAGTGACAAAAATCCCTGTGGTTCAACTCCATTGTTAGTAACCTGCTGTGGTACTCATCTTTTACGGAAAAAAGGATAGAAATTTATTCTCAGCAATCCATTTCATGTCTGGTTAATCCAAGCCTGGATTTAAGCAGCTGCTATGATGCACAGGCCATGTTCCTTAGTCTGTAAGCTACAGGTTCTGCTGTGTGTCCACCATACTGAACGAAATTCTTGTGTTTTGATTTTACATGAAACCGGTTTCTTCTCTATTGCAAGAGCAATGCAATGCCAGTATACAGTATGTTACATTATCTAAAATCACCATAGTTATTTTTCTATACTGTCTTTTGTCATTGTGTTACTAATATCATCATTTTGGATGTGACACATTTTAAATTAATGTCTGGCACATAGTATTTGAAAGTATTTACAACTTACCAAGATGGTTGGGTTTGTGTATGTTACTGGAGTGTTTTTGAATATGCTGACAGTATACATTACATTTGAGAATGTGGAAAAATGAGAAACCAACTGTATAAATCTGACCTGTTCATTGTGACAGGCCAAACAAACCTGAAAGCCTTTTAAAACAAAAACACACAATAAAAAACACCCTTTCCTCTATCAAACAGTTACTTCCCTAGGTTTTTTTTTTAAGCTAATAACCCAGAAGGCTGTCTCTTGGGGTTCCCCACCTCTTCCAATAAAAGTGACTTTAAAATAGCAAGCAATACTAGTTCCCTTGCTTCTTCTAGGAGAGTTCTCAATGCCTCCAGCTACCTACAAGTTTGTCCATGCTCTAAGGAAATAGAGTTATTATCTCAGCATGGTTTGCCAGCAGTCTGGACTACAGTGTTGACTACCCTGGGGACTACAACTCCCAGCTGCTCTGCTTTCTTGGTTCAGTGACAGAGGGGCATGTAGGAAGAACCTTTATTCAGATGGAAGAGGGTGTTCCAGTCTACTACGCACTTGGAATCCACTCTTAGACCCTAAGCCAGGTAAATTGTCTGGATTTTTCCTCCCAACTCACAAGCTGCCACCCCAAGCCAATTTCTTGTCCTTCAGCAATTGTATCCTTTGTCCCACAGGTATTTTCTGCAAGGAAACTTCGGAACAGGGTTGTGCTGGCTGTGGAGGACCCCTCCAAGTGTGGCACATTGCTTTACAATCTGGTTGAATATATTATGCTTCTGAGGTTGGATAACTTCTGTCTAGGTAAACAATGGGTCTGAGACATCAGCTCAAAATTTAAGTCAAAATTTTATGAAGTGATTTGTCATGTCCCAGCAGGAAAAAGGCTTCATATCCTAGGCTACAAATGAACATTAATATTAAAATAAGCACTTCACAAAACTGACTTTTTATGCACTTGAATATTGAGCTCATGCATTGAGTACTTGAGAATTTGGCGCTCAACTCTTTTGAAAAAAATCTAGCCCTGTAACAGATTTTTAAAAAATCCTCACGAAAGAAAATCATACAATTCATATAAAGGAAAACAAACAGTGTGAAGTATAAAACTTAATTTATGTGATGTGACCTGGGGATTCCATCCCAGTTCCAATTGGACAGGTGTCCCTATCACAAAATATAGAGTAGCTAATGGCACTGATGATCACCATTTTTCATAGTCTCACAAGAAAAGTCATGGACTAAATGGAAAATGGAACTACCTTCTTACAACTAGAAGTGGATCCTGCAGATCAGAATTGACGCATATTGGCAGCAGGATTGAGGTGAAGAAGCTTACCCATGTTATTTCTGTTGTGTGAATTCAGAGAGGATTTCAGATGCCAGGGATACTAGTTCAGAACCTTTCATGAGCAGTAAATTCAGAGAATTTTTAAAATAGAACAAACAAACAAAAACAAAAAAACCCAACAAGCTATTTTGTTTGATCAGTTTCTGGATAAATGGTGTGGCATACAGCTAATTTGCCACTGACGAGGCTTTTAGAGGTTGTGAGTACTATAAGCTCATTCACAGCAGCTCTTGCAGTAATCTTACGTATCACATTTATTTGCAGCTCAGCTGAATGCACGCATGTGCTTTTTTGAAACCATAGCTCAGCATGCTGTTGCTGGCTCTGCATTACAAGGTGTAGTGAAATTCAAGAACTAAACACCTTGTGCTGCAAAACTGGCTAAAATTAGTATGTAAAACTAGTATTTATGAAAATTGATGAGTTTATCCTATAAACAATATCCTGGCCTCTGTGTATATTGTGTTCTCCCCCAATTCTCATGGATAGCTCTCTGAAAACTCCAACTCAATATAGCAGCAGTCAAAAAAACTGCTAGGAGCCATTGGGAAAGGATAATTAATAAAAGAGGAAAATACACTGCTACTATATAAATCCATGGTATATGCACATCTTGAATACTATGTGCTGTTCTGGTCATACCATCTCAAAAGATATATTAGAATTGGAAAAAGCATAGAGAGTGGCAACAAAAATGATTAGGGATATGGAACAGAATCCATATGAGGAAAGAGTAGGAAGACTGGACTGTTCATCCTAGAAAAAAAGATGACTAAAGGGGGATATGAAAGAGGTTTATAAAATCATGAATGGCATGGAGAAAGTGAATAGGGAAGTGTTATTTACCCTATCTCATAACACAAGAACAAGATGACAAGTTTAAAAAAGAAACATAAGGAAGTACTTCAGACAACACAGTCAACCTGTGGAACCCATTACTAGGGGATGTGAAGGCCAAAACCATAACTGAGCTCCAAAAAGAATTAGGTATGTTCATGGAGGATAGGATCATCAGTGATATTAGCCAAGATAGTCAGGGATGCAACGTCGTGCCTAATCTTCTGACTGCCAGAAGATAGGACTGGCTTGCAGGGGATGAATGGATCACTCAGTAATTGTCCTGTTCATTCCTTTTGAAGCATCTGGCACTGGTTTCTGTCAGAAGACAGGATACTGGGCTAGACAGACCATTTGTTTGATTCAGTATGGCCATTCTTATGTCATGGTGATAGGGTGAAGAAAAAAAAGGTGGGGTCTGATTATTGGAGTTGTCAGACATGGTCTTAGGTTATGCATCTGATAAGTCTCATCCCCTGCAATATTTCTTTCAGGTCACCCTAAAGGCCTGACTGCTGTATGACATATAAACCAGGATGAGTCAGAATCTACATTTGGAAAGGTTTGTCCCCCGTCCCCCCCCGCCACACCTGCATGTAGGAACAGCACAACCACCTTGGGAGATCCATGCCCTTCAGAATCTATGGGGGAAATCTGTGACAGTGAAGTCCAGTTGTGCCCCAAAGATGCTGGAGACTCCACATATGGAAAGAGGGCCTGGATCTGGCCCTATCCATATTTAGTCTTTAAATTTAAATGTAATGCAATATTAAGGAGTAGAAACCACTTAGAAAACAAGAAATGCTGAATTAAGATTGAAAGCTCAGCCTACCTGTAGTGGTGATTTAAACACAGAAGGCTTCTGAGGTTTGCTGAATTAGACTTACTAAAAAGGTTCCAGATTCCTTGAAGTGCAGAACTCAAAAAACTCATTAAACACTAAGTACATACATATTTTTACATTTAAAGGTTCAGCCAATTTTGAATAATCCCATAAAGAAGATATTTTACACTGGAAAGAAAGTAATTTTTCATCATGCAGTCATTCTGTCCAGGTATACTTCTGAGTGAACACAATAATTATGTTTTAGTTAGTTCACAGTATGTGTCTTTCTGTCCACAATTAGAATGTTTAGGTTAGTAGGAATATGATCTGCAGAAATTTATGACCTAACAATTCTAACCAAACAGAATATGAGTTAATTCCACAAAGTTTAGACCTAGATCTAAATTTCCTCAAAACTTGGGGAGATTGGAATCCAGGATGTTGTTTGAGGGGATCTCTAACAAAAATATTAATATTCCAATTTTATTTCTATTAGGGATAAGTGAACAGGTTAAAAAACAAACAAATGCACTCACACAAGCACACACACACTAGAAAGCTTGGGTCAGAAGTCAAAACATTTTGGGGATTTGAAAGCGTTTGCCTAACTGAATTTCAAATCAAATTAAATTATATCATGTGAATGTGTGCTCCTGGGTCTGCTTGGGACTAGAGGCTGAAGTGCTGAAAAACCAAGAGTAGAGCTTTTCTCGTGGTATCCTTCTCATAAGCAGAAAGTACTGGAACTCTTGCACTACTGCCTGTTTTCATACGTTTCTAAACATTTTAGTACAATGCTGTAGAATCAAGAAAGGTAATTTGATGTGTGGGCTCCCTCAATCTCTCCTGTTAAGCTGTTCCACTGCGGATAAACAAAAAAATGGTGGATGGAGCAGGGGGACTGGACCTTGAGTCCTGGGGGGCTTGGGAGCGGGCAGATGAGGTGCCCTAACCACTATTATGCAGTCATTCTCTCTTTGGCCCAATGCGTAGTTAAGTATTTATCCACAGTGGAACAGTCATTGGGGAGTGGGAGAGGGAGAAGATAGGGAACAGAGAGACTCTAATATCGTGGTTAGGGCACCCACCTGGAAAGTGGGAGATCCAGGGTCCAGTCCCCTTGCACCAATCACTGTTTTTTCATTTATCCACAGTGTAGCAGTTTAACAGGAGAGACTGAGATAGCCCTATATCAGAATATCCCATAGCTCAGTGGTTCGAGCATGCTCCTGAGAGGTGGGAGACCCGCTTATTCTAATCCTCTTCCCCACTTTTGACATACAGGGAGGAAACGAAAGTGGGACTCCCACATCCCAAGTGAATACTCTAGCTATTAGGCTAAAAGGCTCATGCTGCTGCTGAACTCAAAACAATTCCTCTGGATACATCTAAAAGTAACTCAAGTGTCCAAATTAAATTAAGTGGAGAGAATACCAGACTTATCTTTTTTCTTTGGGATGCTTGTCACACCAAACCTAGACTACAAAACTCTTGAAGATTCCCCATACCTATTTTTCAGCACAAAAACATTCAGATCAGATTTAACACACACCAAAACACTAGCTGTTCATTTCAACTAAACTGAATCTCTGGACTGTTTGACGTTTGCCTATCACTAAACTATTCCTTTTGGTCTGAGTTCTTACTGTCTCAAATGGATATCAAATAACAGCTATACAAATAAATTAGTTTTCTTGCAATACCTTGAAGGATTTCACACAAACAGTATAAAGATGGAAGCAAATGAGGAGAAAAAGTGTCTAAACTTGTGTGTAACTTCAGCAGCTACTCTTTGATTTATGTAATTTTATTATGTTAAATCTGCTTTCATTCTGAATTATTCATCCTACATAAACTACTACAAAAGTCAATGACTTCTTTTCTTAGTTAAAAAACTGACAAGAAGGCTATTTAAATGAACTGTGGGATTCCCCCCCCCCCCATTATAGTTTGAATAGATGTTGCACTGGAACAAAAAAAAGTGTTTTTGGGGAGATTTATCACAGCTTTAAGAAAAGCTGTGTGTGAACTAATGGAATTGAATTATCTTTGAATCATCTCCTTGAATGGCCACTAATTTCCTTTCTTGGTTCTCTTGATATTTGCAAAGAGCTTCACTGAGACAACTGAATTGATATTATTGACTGGGATTGTTAGAGAGATACAACAGATGGTTGCAGGTTTCTAAAGCCCCCTTCGCTTATGTTTGCTTTTCTGCTTTGCATCTTAGAATGTAGCATCAGGAACTGAAAAGTGCTGTAATCATTATTCATAGAAGAATATGTATCAGAATGAGGCAACCTTGTAATTGAATAGAGGAAATTCAGCTCTCAGCAGTATTGATGCTGTACATAAACTCGGTCTTCTAAATTCTCGATTAATTAAAGATAGACATTTTACTTCTTTTCAATCCCAAAACATAATGTGTACAATAATCTTGTAACTGTTTAGTCATCCAAAGTTTATACACAGGCAGCTGGCTTTAGCAGGCCATCCTTGTATTTGCTACAGTTGTCACAACACATTCCATGAGTGACAGACACTTTATGCAACTTTTCTGCTGTCTACAAACCCATCCTATACAGTATCAATGAAAACCTGTGACAAACTGCCTGCCAGTGGATTCAGTATAACATCATGTAGCTGACAAAAAAAGTGGTGAACCCAGATTGCGATCAGAATCTATTAGTATTACCTAAAGATATCTAAAAAACAAACAGTAAATTCTTTTGTGTATACCACAGCAGTGAAATTATGAAGTATTACACATGATTTTTAAATGAGGTATACGAGTTCTGATTTTATATAGGAGGGAGTCACAAATTTGACCCAAACAATGAAACTCAGTCAGCACAATATACAAAAGGCATTTCCCACAGTTGAAGCCTTATGCCACAAATTGAAATTTTGCCAGTCCTCCTTACAGCCCTTCTTTTTCCAAATAGATTATTTTGCCTGCTCGGCTCTTGAATTTGCCCTACAAGTTATTATATGTTCTAATCAAATGAATAAATTAGTAACACCAATGAGATAAGCTTTGTCCATAACAAGTGCTCTTATAAAAGATTAACCGATGTGACATTCCTCACCATGCACTAATTACCCACATCAATAGGGATAGAACCCAGGACCCTTCCTTCCATTAGTACATGCTTTTACCATTTTAGCTAAAAGGTTTGTTGACAGTAATAAAATACTCATGCTACACATAGACCAGATTTCAAAAGCAGAAATAAAAGGCCTAGCTAATGTGTTACACTAATTAATTATTGTAATATAATTGTCATAGCTCCATTTTTCAGATGAAGCTAATGAGAAGTGAGGTGACTTGCCCAAGTCCAAACTATAGAGAATGAAATACAAGATTAAGAGTCAGGTTTCCTCATCCTCAATCTCATGGTCTAATCACCACAATTTGCTGTTGCTTTAACGTGAATGAACAGAAGTGACAGTCTTGTGTTTTTTCTCCTTGAATTTACCTAACTGTGCTTTAAATGTAACGAGAAGTTTAGATTTTTTGGATAGGTTGCCTAATAAACTGCTCAGCACATTTTGTTCATGGGGGACTTGGGGGGGGGGGGGATGATGCTAAAGAATGCACTATAGAATTTCTAAACATTTTGGATTAAATTCTAATCTCAATTATACTTCAAACCTTCCTGCAAGAACAGTAATCAGGCCATGACTGTTATTAACAATGCAAGAAGGCAATGCTTAGATTCAGATGCAGATCATGTTTTCGTTTTGGCAATCAGCTCACCTTGCGAGATTCCTTCCACATTACATTGCCTGCTCCATTGATATTTCCAGAATTTGGGGCACAAAAAGGGGTTCCTTCCAGTTTTGAATATGACCTGGAACCAAAACTGTACAAATGGGTTCAGATCTATGGATCTGAACCCTAACCACATGAAAAAAATAATTAAAAAAAAATTAAAACAAAACATGAAGGGATTCAGATTAAAAGTTCTACTTTTGGCCCATATCTAGCTTTTACATACTGTTATTTTATAAACTTCTGGGAAAAACAAACAAAAAAACAAACACAGTATTACTAGAAAGGAGGATCCCGATGAGAAGCAGAGAATATCAACCTTACTGCAGTGTTCTGAAATATATTTTGAAGTTGCTTTAAAACATCTGTGGATTTGAAGAATCAATACCCCTTCACCCCACCCTTTCATACTCTTATACACACACTTGGAATTGCATTGAGTCCACAAGCATTGAGAACAATTGAGTAGTTTTAGTGGGAATAATTTAGGGGTCCTTAGTTCATAAAAAGAAATTAAGACTTTCAACTTGCATTTTCTCAAAGTAAATTTTAGCTCACAATGAAGCCTGTGCTTCACTGTGTTAACTTCTATTGTTACCAACACCAGCTGATTTCAAGCTAGCTCAGATGGGCTAGCCTGTGCCCAGGTTTTGCTGTGTAGCCATCCTCCTGGCTCTGCTACAGACTTCCTATAGGATGTTGGGCAAGTCTCCCTCATATTGTCTATGCACAAGGTTTCAAAATTAAGGTGGCACAGGCAACCTTAATACTGACATTTCCTAATTTGAGTGTTTTCCTTTGCAACCTTAATGTTTTTTAAATACAGTGTTTTGTTGGTAATACAAGTTATATTACCATTTCATTTCTAACTGAAATGAGTATGCCCCCCCACCCCCCAAGAGTGATATTTCTTGCAAGTTATCCACAAATCAAGGGCATAAGGGTCCAGCTTAAACAGAAGTTTGTTCAAGCCTGCAGAGGAAAGAGCACCTCCCTCACAAATAATCCCACTGTAAACATGAAGTCTCCCTAATGAAAATTAATGAGAGAAGGTAGTCGGTGTCTCTGGAGAAAGATGGGGAGGAGGGAATTTCATGCTGCTGTCAGCCATTCATATATTTACCATATCAGGTTTCAAAATTCAAGTCTTGTCCTACCATTGCTTTGCCTAAGACATAGGAGAGACAGAGACCATTTGGATAACTGTGCAAAGCAAACAGCTACCATGAATGCCACTCTTATTTTAGTGAGTCTATAGACAATCACGCAAAACACAGATGCTCTAGCAAAACATTTTCAGCATCTTTCCAGTTAAGGCTTTAGAATTCAGCATGTCATGTCTACTTCAAATAGTTGCAGCTAAGCAAGACTTGTACTGCATGTTACCACTTTACATACAACTTTCCTGCTTTGTTTGCTGCTCCCTCTATTCACTTCTTGTTCAAACCAATTATTGAGAATGAATTCATTGGTTTTCATGAGACCAAGCTATGAAATTCTGATCCAGATTTCCATCACCCTCTCCAGCCCAACCTATGCCAAATTAAGGCACATTCAGATCCACTGTTTTCAGTTAGGCCCACTACAAAGATAGTTACCATTGGTGTAAAGCAAAATTCAAACAACCACAAAGCTAAGGATGTTTGGATCCAGGGTCTTGGTTCTGCACTGTACTATAAGTTTCAGTCTTTTCTTATTCACTCAGTTATATGTTTGCATGCTTCTTTCCCTTATTGAAATTTTGCTGCACTCAAGCCTGCAAGGCTCTCCCACTCACCCCCACCATATACTTCTCAAGGCTTAGCTACACAGCACTGGCAAAACACACCAGAAGTAAGCAATTCATAGAGAGCTCTAACATGTTACATGCTAACTTCCCACTGTACACTGGTGCACTCTAAACTGTACACTGGACAGTTAAAGTGCAGCATATATAGTGCACCTTGCAAGTCACCATGTAGATGACAAGAGGAAAGACATGTATGCGCATGTGCAGACAAAGATGATCCTCCTTTAAATATATACTACATACAAAAGGAACTATACAGAAGATTTAGGTTGCAAGTCAAGCACTCAAAGGTTAGGAAATGCCAGATTAGGGTCATCTGTGCAAGTTTACATTGGCCTCCTTGTGCACATGCTCCATCCTCTGAACTGCAGCTGACCAAGAACAGCGCCAAGGTTTTCCCACCAAGTGTAAACTGCTGCTACTATTGCTGCTGCAGCAGGAGCAGTGTGGCCACTGAAGTGTTTTAGTAGTTTGGCACATGGCCAAAATCTTCCTGAGCAACTGAATTAAAAAACGCTATTTCCTTTCTCAACAGTTTATATTCTCAGCAAAAGTTGAATGAAATGTCATGGGACAAAGAGAGGGCACCTCTGTAGCTTGAGGGCATTCCTCCTTACTGAATATCAAAAGACCTTTTACAAACAGTGGAGGCGAGAGAGGTTTTCAAAGAACATATCACAATAAACTTTCTGTTATAATAGAAAATGTTAGGCACCCTAGATATAGGGATCACTGCCAGCTCCACCTACAAAAGTTGTTTTTAAATGCCCTGGGGAGAAATCCTGGCCTCACTACATAGGTTACACTCTTTTAAGCTGCATAGCAGCGAGTCTCAGAGCCCGGGGTCTACAAACTCGAGCTTCCAGGGTGGGCTTGTGGGCTATGGAGCTAAAATCAGCTGTGTAGACGTTGCGGTTCAGGCTGGAGCTAAGGCCTTGGCTACACTTGCGAGTTACAGCGCTGTAAAGGCTCCCCCAGTGCTGTAACTCACTCCCCGTCCACACTGGCAAGGCATTTGCAGCGCTGTATCTCCGTGGTTGCAGCGCTGCATGTACTCCACCTCTCCGAGAGGAATAGCGAGTATTGCACTGCCGCTGCAGCGCTGCGGCGCCAGTGTGGCCGCCCAATGCGCTGTGAATGGCCTCCAGAATTATTCGCCAGTATCCCACAATGCCTGTTCTAGCCACTCTGGTCATCAGTTCAAACTCTACTGCCCTGGCCTCAGGTAACCAACCATGTGACCCACTCTTTACATTCCCCGGGAATTTTAAAAATCCCCTTCCTGTTTGCTCAGCCCGGCGTGGTGTGGAGTGCTATCAGCGAATCTTTCCAGGTGACCATGCCTCCACGCGCCAAGCGAGCCCCAGCATGGAGCAATGGCGAATTGCTGGACCTCATCAGTGTTTGGGGGGAGGAAGCTGTACTGTGCCAGCTGCGCTCCAGCCGTAGGAATTACGATACCTTCGGGAAGGTATCAAAGGACATGATGGAAAGTGGCCATGACCGGGACGCCCTGCAGTGCAGGATTAAAGTCAAGGAGTCAAAGTCAAAGCTGAGGAGTGCCTACCGCAAAGCCTGCGACGCAAACGGCTGCTCGGGTGCTCCCCCCGCGACCTGCCGATTCTACAAAGAGCTGGGTGCGATACTTGGGGTTAACCCCACCTCCACTCCAAGCACCACCATGGACACTTCAGAGCTGGTGTGTGAAGGAGGAGGAGGAGGAGGAGGAAAACAGGAGTGATGGTGGTGGGCCAGATGGAGACACCCCAGAATCCCTGGAGCCATGCAGCCAGGAGCTCTTCTTGAGCCAGGAGGAAGGTAGCCAGTCACAGCGGCCCGTACTTGGTGGAAGACAAACAGAAGAGCAGGTTCCCGGTAAGCGGGTTTTTTTTTGGGAAGGAATTTTTTCGGTGAGGGCTCTTTGGGAGAGGAGGGTTAGGCATGCATGCCTAGATGCGGAATAGTGCATTGATGTGGTTTATCACATCGCGGTAATCGGCCTCGGTAATTTCCTCGAATGTCTCATCCAGAACATGTTCAATGCGCTTGCGCAGGTTTATCGGGAGAGCCACTGTGGTCCTTGTCCCAGCCAGGCTAACGTGTCCGCGCCACTGTGCCGCGAGGGGCGGGGGGACCATTGCTGCACACAGGCAAGCTGCATTTGGGCCAGGGCGGAAGCCGCATTGCAGTAGAAGACCCTCCCTTGCTTCCCAGGTCACCCTCAGCAGCGAGATATCGTCCAGGACGAACTCCTGTGGAAAATGCTGGGACAGTGTTCAGTGTAGGTGCCCCCTGAAGCTGTTGGCTCTCCCCAAGGCACAGAAACCCAGAGGACAGTGCAGCCCTCAAACAATCAGTCCCCCTTACTCACCATTTTGAGGCTCCCGTGGGATATGTGCTCTGTTTCGGACGGGAAAATTATGCTATTGTGTAGACCCTGTGTGTTTTCTACTCCTTAAGTGCGGGGGGAATCATTAATCTGTCTGGTATAAACAATGCTGCCTCTGTTAAATGTTGCATTTTGCCTATACAGCTGCATCAACCTTGAGACCTCAGCTGTCCCTCTTATCGCCTGCTCAGAGACTGCAAAGACTCAGGAAGAGACCGTGAAAAAGCAAAGAAGACATGCTGCAAGAAGTGATGCGGCAATCTATTAAAGAGAATGAGAAAGCATAGAACTGGAGGGAGAGAGAAAGCAGGATCCGCCAGGAAAACGCAGCGCACCGGCGGCAAAGCACCGCACACCGGCAGCAAAGCACTGATAGGCTCATAAGCATCCTGGAGCGCCAAGCAGACGCTATCCAGGAGCTGGTAGCCATGCAGAAAGAGGAGCAGTACCGCAAACACAAACGCCACCCCCCCCTACAGCCCTTGTCCCAAAACTCTTTCCGTTGTGCCCCACTGTCACCTCCAACCCACTTTCCCCAACTTCCGTGTTCGTCACACCACCCGCTGCCTCCAACACCAGTATCTTCACCACCCATCCCTGAAAACCACGACCCTTACCCTCTGCACTCAGCCCCCGTCACCATGCAGTATAGCTGTCCTGAAGTGCAGCACTCACTGCACAGCACACCAGACAGGACATGTGCGAATCTGTGATCGTACTGTTCCCCACTCCACGCCTTTGTTTCTTTTCAATAAATATTTTTTTTTTCTTTTCAATAAATGGATTCTTTGGCTTTGAAAACATTCATTATTGCATAAAGTAAAAGACTCCTTAGCCCAGGAAATAAACAGGCACTGCAAGTCTGCTTGTCTGCTTAGCAGACACTGATTCCTAAAGATTGGGACTACTGCACTTCACTCCCGTGCAGGGCACCAGATATCACTGCTGGTTTTCAGCCTCAAATTGCTCCCTCAAGGCATCCCTAATCCTTGCAGCCCCGCGCTGGGCCCCTGTAATAGCCCTGCTCTCTGGCTGTGCAAATTCAGCCTCCAGGTGTTGAACCTTGGAGGTCCATGCCTGAGTGAAGCTTTCACCCTTCCCTTCACAAATATTATGGAGGGCACAGCACGCAGATATAACCGCGGGGATGCTGTTTTCGGCGAAGTCCAGCTTCCCATACAGAGATCGCCAGCGGCCCTTTAAACGGCCAAAGGCACACTCCACAGTCATTCGGCACTGGCTCAGCCTGTAGTTGAACCGTTTCTTGCTGCTGTCAAGGCTCCCTGTGTAGGGTTTCATGAGCCATGGCATTAACGGGTAAGCGGGATCTCCAAGGATCACAATGGGCATTTCAACTTCCCCTACCGTGATCTTCCGCTCTGGGAAAAAAGTCCCGGCCTGCATCTTCCTGAACAGCCAAGTGTTCCGAAAGATGCGTGCGTCATGCACCTTTCCGGGCCAGCCTGTGTTAATGTCAATGAAATGCCCACGGTGATTCACAAGCGCCTGGAGAACCATAGAGAAATACTCCTTCCGATTAATGTACTCGGATCCTAGGTGGGGTGGTGCCAGAATAGGAATGTGCGTCCCATCTATCGCCCCTCCACAGTTAGGGAACCCCATTTGTGCAAAGCCATCCACTATTTCCTGCACGTTACCCAGAGTCATGATTCTTCTGAGTAGGATGTGATTAATGGCCTTGCAAACTTGCATCAACACGATTCCAATGGTTGACTTTCCCACTCCAAACTAGTTTGCGACCAACCGGTAGCTGTCTGGAGTTGCCAGCTTCCAGATTGCAATAGCCACCCGCTTCTCCACTGGCAGGGCAGCTCTCAATCTCGTGTCCTTGTGCCGCAGGGTGGGGGCAAGCTCCTCACACAGTCCCATGAAAGTGGCTTTTCTCATCCGAAAGTTCTGCAGCCACTGCTCGTCATCCCAGACTTCCATGACGATGTGATCCCACCACTCGGTGCTTGTTTCCCGACCCCAAAAGCGGCGTTCCACGGTGCTGAGCATGTCCGTGAATGCCACAAGCAATTTCGTGTCGTACGCGTTACGCGGCTCGATAGCATCGTCGGACTCCTCACCCTCACTCTCACTGTCACTTTGGATCTTAAGGAATAGTTCAACAGCCAAACGTGACGTGCTGGCGAGACTCGTCACCATACGCCTCAGCAGTTCGGACTCCATTTCCCGCAGACAGATCGCGCTGCACGGAAACCGTTGAAAGATGGCACCAAAGGTGGACGGAAACAAAGGGATTTCTGGGATGCGAAGCGATGCATCACGGGGCATTGGGACAGGACCCAGAATCCCCCGCACCCACGCCCCCTTCCCACAACCCACGGCGCCAGAATGGGAAAAGGTGCTCTGTGGGCTAGCTGCCCATAATGGACCGCTCCCAATAGCGCTGCAATTGTCGCAGATGTGGCCATGACAGTGTGCTGGGCAGCTGTCAATGTGGACAGATTGCAGCGCTTTCTCTACTCAGCTGCATGAAGTCAGGTTTAACTCACAGCGCTGTACATCTGCAAGTGTAGCCAAGGCCTAAGGGTATGTCTACACTACGAAATTAGGTCGAATTTATAGAACCCGGTTGTATAGAAATCGGTTTATACAGTCGATTGTGTGTGTCCCCACATAAAATGCTCTAAGTGCATTAAGTCGGCGGACCGCGTCCACAGTACCGAGGCTAGCGTCGACTTCCGGAGCGTTGCACTGTGGGTAGCTATCCCACAGTTCCCGCAGTCTCCGCCGCCCATTGGAATTCTGGTTTGAGATCCCAATGGCTGATCATGCAAAACAGTGTCGCGGGGGGTTCTGGGTACATGTCGTCAGGCCCCTCCCCCTCCGTCAGAGCAACGGCAGACAATTGATTCGCGCCTTTTTACCTGGGTTACCTGTGCAGACAACATACCATGGCAAGCATGGAGCCCGCTCAGCTCAGCTCAGCTCACCGTCACCATATGTCATCTGGGTGCTGGCAGACGTGGTACTGCATTGCTACACAGCAGCAGCTCCTTGCCTTTTGGCAGTAGATGTTGTATTACGATTGGTATCCGTCGTCATCTTATTCCAGTTCAATCAGAGGCACCTGAGCAGACATGCTTTGTCTCCTGGAGATTCAGTCCTGCCGGCAGTCCTATTGAACCGTCTTGACGATGATGGCTAGCAATCATAGTACAGTATCTTCTGCCAAGCACCCAGAAGATGCCGAGGGCTATCAGTCATGCTGCACTGTCTGCTGCCAGCTTAAGATGTAAGTCTCCCTGATGCACAGCCACCTTTGTTGATTTTAATTCCCTGTACCTGTACGCCATGTCGTCACTCGCCCCTCCCTCCCTCCCTCCCTCCGTCAGACAACAGTTTTGCGCCTTTTTTCAGACCAGACGGCCAGAGCCGTTTGCCTCTCTGGCTTTGTGGTAGGCTTGCCTTAGCTCCTTAATTTTCACGCGGCACTGCTGTGCGTCCCTGTTATGGCCTCTGTCCTTCATGGCCTTTGAGACTTTTTCTAATATTTTGCCATTTCGTTTACTGCTACGGAGTTCAGCTAGCACTGATTCATCTCCCCATATGGCGAGCAGATCCCGTACCTCCCGTTCGGTCCATGCTGGAGCTCTTTTGCGATCCTGGGACTCCATCATGGTTACCTGTGCTGATGAGCTCTGCGTGGCCACCTGTGCTCTCCACGCTGGGCAAACAGGAAATGAAATTCAAAAGTTTGCGGGGCTTTTCCTGTCTACCTGGCCAGTGCATCTGAGTTGAGAGTGCTGTCCAGAGCGGTCACAATGAAGCACTGTGGTATAGCTCCCGGAGGCCAATATCGTCGAATTCCGTCCACACTACCCCAAATCCGACCCGCAAAGGCCGATTTTAGCGCTAATCCCCTCGTCGGAGGTGGAGTAAAGAAACCGGTTTAAAGGGCCCTTTAAGTCAAAAAAAAGGGCTTCGTCGTGTGGACGTGTCCAGGCTTAATTCGATTTAACACTGCTAAAGTCGACCTAAACTCGTAGTGTAGACCAGGCCTGAGACTCTGAAGCCCATTCCACTGTCTGGACTTCAGAGCCCTAGCTCCAGCCTGAGCTGTGACTTTTACACAGCTGTTTATAGTGCCATAGCACAAGGCTCACGAATCAAGTCCATAGACCCCGGGCTCTGAGACTTAGACTAATAGACTCATAGACTTTAAGGTCAGAAGGGACCATTGTGGTCATCTAGTCTGACCTCCCGCATGATGCAGGCCACAAAAGCTGACCCACCCACTTTCCCTTAACTCAGCTGTTGAAGTCTCCAGATCGTGATTTAAAGACTTCAAGTCGCAGAGAATCCTCCAGCTTGCGACCCCTGCCCTATGCTGCGGAGGAAGGCGAAAAACCTCCAGGGCCTCTGCCAATCTACCCTGGAGGAAAATTCCTTCCCGACCCCAAATATGGCGATCAGTAGAACCCCGAGCATACAGGCAAGTATCTCCAGCCGGACCCTCATTTTACCAGCGATGGCACGTTATTGCCTAATTGACTAAAATCACGTTATCCCATCAAACCATTCCCTCCATGAACTTATCTAGCCTAATCTTGAAGCCAGGGAGGTCTTTTGCCCCCACCGTTTCCCTCGGAATGCTGTTCCAAAATTTCACCCCTCTGACGGTTAGAAACCTTTGTCTAATTTCAAGCCTAAACTTCCCCATGGCAGTTTATATCCATTTGTTCTCGTGTCCACATTAGTACTGAGCTGAAATAATTCCTCTCCCTCCCTGGTATTTATCCCTCTGATATATTTAAAGAGAGCAATCATATCCCCCCTCAGCCTTCTTTTGGTTAGGCTAAACAAACCGAGCTCCTCGAGTCTCCTTTCATAGGAAAGGTTTTCCATTCCTCGGATCATCCTAGTGGCCCTTCTCTGTACCCGTTCCAGTTTGAGTTCGTCCTTTTTAAACATAGGAGACCAGAACTGCACACAGTACTCCAAATGAGGTCTCACCAGCGCCTTGTATAACGGAAGCAGCACCTCCTTGTCCCTACTAGAAATACCTCGCCTAACGCATCCCAAGATCGCATTAGCTTTTTTCACAGCCACGTCACATTGCCGACTCATAGTCATCCTGCGATCAACCAGGACTCCGAGGTCCTTCTCCTCCTCCGTCACTTCCAACCTATGCGTCCCCAGCTTATAACTAAAATTCTTGTTAGTCATCCCTAAATGCATCACCTTACACTTCTCACTATTAAATCTCATCCTATTACTATTACTCCAATTTACAAGGTCATCCAAGTCTCCCTGCAGAATATCCCGATCCTTCTCCGAATTGGCAATACCTCCCAACTTTGTGTCATCCGCAAACTTTATCAGCCCACTCCTACATTCGGTTCCGAGGTCAGTAATAAATAGATTAAATAAAATCGGACCCAAAACCGAACCTTGAGGAACCCCACTGGTGACCTCCCTCCAACCTGACAGTTCACCTTTCAGTACTACCCGCTGCAGTCTACCCTTTAACCAGTTCTTTATCCACCTCTGGATTTTCATATCGATCCCCATTTTTTCCAATTTAACCAATAATTCCTCATGCGGCACAGTATCAAACGCTTTACTAAAATCGAGGTATATTAGATCCACCGCATTTCCTTTATCTAGAAGGTCTGTTACTTTCTCAAAGAAGGAGATCAGGTTGGTTTGGCACGATCTGCCTTTCGTAAATCCATGTTGTAATTTGTCCCAATTGCCATTCGCCTCAAGGCCCTTAACCACTTTCTCCTTCAAATTTTTTTCCAAGACTTTGCATACTACAGATGTTAAACTAACAGGCCTGTAGTTACCCGGGTCACTTTTTTCCCCCTTCTTGAAAATAGGAACCACATTAGCTATTTTCCAGTCCAACGGTACCACCCCCGAGTTTACAGATTCATTAAAAATTATCGTTAAGGGGCTTGCAATTTCTCGTGCCAGTTTCTTCAATATTCTAGGATGAAGATCATCCAGTCCACCCGATTTAGTCCCGTTTAGCTGGTCAAGTTTGGCTTCCACCTCTGATGCTGTAATGTCAATCCCCCCTCCTGTATTCCCCTCTGTCCTGCTCACTCTATTTCTAAGCCCTTCATTAGCCTTATTAAAGACTTGCTGCTGTGGGTTTTAAAAATGTATTGTAGATATACTCATTGAAGTCAGTGGCAAAACTTCCATTAACTTCAATGGTTCAGAATTTCATACCTGGAGATCAAAGTCAACATGGCTGCAAAAAACCCAAATTCAGATTTAAATAAAAAAAAAAACAACAAAATTTTCAATCAATCAGTTTTCTTATTCTTACCTGGGGATGCCAGTGATTACCATAAGAAACAGTTTCCAACCAACACTGCACCTATTGTATCCTTCAACACCACTCATGTTCATTCCTGTAGACCTGCATGTTTAAGGGTGTTCATCTCATTTTTTAAAGCAATTAAACACCAAGCAATATGAATGATTTGTGTGTTAAGTGGTACATTACAAATAAAACTTGTATTAATCTAAATTGAAGTAACCTGAAATGGCATGAAATTATGCAGTAATTAATGACTATCTTGTTAAATGTCATATCTTTTTTTATGGGGCAGACCTGTCTGAAAAGATAGCAAACACAGCTGACAAGATTAATAGTATGGCAATCATAAAATGTGAATTCACAATCTGTCCTTATTTTTAATGCAGTTCCAATGACTTCTTTTGTAAAACAAATATATAGAAATAAATTTTACTATTACTTTATATCTGTAGGGCAAATTCTGTTCTCACTTACAAGCTGTTAACCCCAATAAGAAAAATGAGATCTAATAATTGGAACAAAACATGCCTTTGTACTGGAGATGTACATTAAATGCCAAATCACAGGTTTTAAGTTTTAGTGAACATGCATTTGCCCTTTGCAAGTTGACAATACAGAGGGCCTGAGTCTCTGATCCACTTAAACCCTTTTGCACTCTGCCTGTTTTCTGGGGGTGAGAACTCAAAGCACAATCTTGTCAAACCTCACTAATCTGAGGGCTTGTCTTCACTACCCGCCCAGATCGGCGGGTAGAAATCGATCTCTCGGGGATCGATTTATCACGTCTCGTCGGGACGCGATAATCGATCCCCAAATCGACGCGCGTACTCCACCAGCCCAGGTAGGAGTAAGCGCCGTCGATGGGGGAGCCGCGGCGGTCAATTTGCCGCCGTCCTCACAGCAGGGTAAGTCGGATCAGATATGTCGAATTCAGCTACGCTATTCCCATAACTGAATTTGCGTATCTGAAATTGATCCCCCCCTGTAGTGTAGACGTAGCTTTAGTCTCTTACAGAAGCTTTGACTGTACTCTGGACCCTGTGATCCCAGAGCACCATGAAAAGAATGTTAGATGACTTTGAAGAGACCACTGTAGTTGGCACATGGCCTCTTTACATTTGCCCAATCTGTAAAGCCAGCTGGCATTTTCATCCAGAACAACCCTATTTCAGTTACTTACAGTTTAGTAAATGGAAGTTGTATTGAATAATCCAATTCTATATTCAAATATAGAATGGTCTTAATCATCAGGCCTTCCACATATGAAGTTTTTCCTGCTGCCATGGAATTTTGATTGTGGTAGGAAAACTGCAATAAGTTATAAAATGTTACTTTAAAGACAAAAGTCTTCCCAGGCAGATACTCTACTTTAGTAGCTCAGTGACTACTTTATCATACATCTTCCTACTTAATGTTTCATATAGCTTGGTAATTTAGTTGCACAATTTTCTGATTGAACAGCATATTTAACTCACTTAACATGCTTTCCAAATCAAATTGGTGCGTATGGTACTTTGCTGATTGAGTTGCATAGTTGAATAATGAAAGTATATAGGATCTCTTTTCAGCTTATTTTGCTGATTTTAGTAAGTCCAGATGCATATTTTACAGACTGATCTGAGTGTTTCAGCTCTTGACTCAATGTTCTTTACAGCTCAAGTTGAATATTTCTCCAACTGAAATGCTATATACTGTATTTTGCTGATCAAAAAATTCACAACAGATTATGAGATATGTGTGTTGTATTGGGCTGGTGCAGATTTACAGAGTTTACTAATTGAGCTACATATTTCAACTGAAGAGCTTGACATTTCAATTGTCATGTATTTATAAAAATATTTTATGAGTCAAGAAGACTCCAGCCTTTACAGAGTGAAACCTCCCTTTGTGTGACAATTTGCAGGAGTATTTTGATATCCACATGTTATAATGTGTTATGGAAACTATGTTGCAAAAATATTTAAAAATTACTTTTTTACCTACCTTAAAGATATCATAGAAAACATAGGGAAGAGATACCTTTATTGCCTTCACAGCCAGTTAGTAACATTTGCTTCTAGGTCAGGAGCACCTCAGATTGCAGTATATTGCTCGAGTCTAAAAGCAGGATACATAATTGTGAGAGAACGATTTTCTCCTAAAGCCGGATAATATTTGTTCTGTTATATTCCTTAGGGTTTTTCCCTTCCCTTCCCTCATGTCTCCCATCATTTCTCTCTCGTCTGTGCTCCCCAGCTATTTCTCTCTTTCCAAACCTGCTTATCTGGACCTTTACTCTTGTCTCTCTAGATATTTTCCATCCGCTTCCAAGCTGATTGGTAAGGAGAGATGAAACACTAAGATATACCACATAGATGAGCATAATAAAATTGCCTAGATAAATAGTAGAGTCCTGATTGCCATTTCCCAGATCGCTTTGTAGCTGGGTGAACAGTAGATAGAATCTGAAATGTTTTGAGGGCCAATTCCAGGGTCCTCTTCTTGGTGGTGGGGCCACTACCAGTACAGATGCTCTGAGCTTGTAGGCATAGAAAACTGAGTTGAGGACACCCTTCAAATGTCTCTGAAAGGCTATCAGAGACTAATAAAACATGTAATTTACATTGAAATAAAATCAATTATGTCAGAGTAGAGCTGGTCTGTAATATTTAATTCAAAGAGTTTTGCCACTGAAAAAGCTATTTTGTCAAATTATTCATGAAGTAGTATCATTTCAGCTAAATTTTCCATGGAAAGTTCTTCTGTTTGGAAAATTTTAATTTTGGAACATTTCAAATTTGTGTCAATTTCAAAACTTTATTTCCTTTTTTTGTTACATAACTTATTTTTACATTATTGCATGGCATGTCAGTAGTAGTAGTGTATTATGTGCACTACAGATAGGTTGTAATATGACAACTTCAATATTCTATTTTTATCATGTATTTATTTTAAAAATCATTTAAAGCTGCTAAGTGAAGCAGCTACCCAATACTGATTGAAACATCTTATATTCTACCCTAGATCAAAGTGTCTCCGGTTTGTGTTATAATGAAACAATTTGATACTTTGTGAGGTATTTCTCACAAACTTGTGAGGAAGCTCTGATTTATAATGAAAACCAATTTTGAATTGTCAAAGTTTCCTGTGAAACAAATTCCAAATTTTGACCAGCTTTATTTCTGAGAACTGAAGTTAGAAGATAGTTAAGTGGACTTGAGTGATTGGCAGATATCGGTGGCCTGATATTCAGAGTTGCAGTCACAAACAACTGCTCAATATGTCTGAAAACCATCCCACCTAGGGCTCAATTTTGCCAGCTTCTGCGCTCTTCCTGTGAGCAGTTATACATCCTCAAATCAATTTAAATCAGTGGGGTTCCCGATACTCTGCAGAATCAGGCCCTTCAAGGGACAGCACACCTATCCCCTAAACATGCAGAACATGTAAGGGTAAAGACCAATTGCTATTTGGAAAACATGCAAAAAATACTTTAATTCAGGTAAGCACCACAGCTCTGATGTTATCCCCTCTCGTGAAATATAATCTTCCCAATATCATTGTAGCCATGAAATCTAGATTTGTTTACTTAATCTAACTTGATTATATGGGGCTACCATAAACCTTTCTACATAGATGACCTCTTTTTCTTGTTATCCAGTGTTAGCATCTCTAATGCCTTCTGGGCTAAGAAAAGAGACTTATTTTTGTTAAATTTGCAAATGTCCAGTATGCAGTAGTTCCATACTCACTGAAGGCATGAGGGGTTGCCAATATGCTTTTGGAATTTGTTTTTCCATTTTGTGGTCACTACTCCATCTTATATTATCTAAGGACTTTTAGTACAGAAAGTAAGTATACATACTGAATATGTATTACATATTGACACATGCAATAAACTAGAGTCCTGAAACAACTACACAGCCTGTATTGCTTTAAAATTCTATTGACCGTGCCATCATTATTTTTAATAATTCATATTGTGCCATGTGTATATTATGTTTGATAACAGCATAAGACAAGATCCCTGCCCCAAAGAACTTGCAGTCCAAATAGACCTGACTCTTTCCATCATGCCATATAGTAAGTCAACATAGAGAACTTAAATTAATGCTGTGAGCTCACATGGACTGAATCAGCCCAAAGAAGAGCAAAACCAGCCTGAAAATAGAAACTATGGATAGAATGTGTTATCCTCTCATCATTTGTAAAGCCCCACTGATGATCTTAACATTGCACTTTCTACTATTGATTCTTATTAAAAAGTGTTTTCCAAATGGATTTTGGATTAAATTCCTTTTTGTCATTTATAAACTTTCTTATGCCTACTTTCACATATGAACTTTGTAGTGCTAATGGAAGGCACTTTACCTGAAAAACAAACTAGAAACTGTCCCCTGAAGAAGC
Organism: Emys orbicularis; assembly: GCF_028017835.1. NCBI lineage: Eukaryota > Metazoa > Chordata > Testudines > Emydidae > Emys > Emys orbicularis. The sequence continues at coordinate 52,573,707 of NC_088687.1, read as the reverse complement.
CATCCCACAAGAAGGGAATGGTTAGTCAATTCTCTGTAAACAGCTGGCTAGGATGGATATATTGAATGAAGCTATGAATGAGATTCAGTATTAATATGAAGCACTAATTCAACCCTTGAAACAAACTTCCTTAACCATGCCACATTCTACTACAGACCTATTCATAGCTACAAAATCTGGGTCAAGTAAGTGGCCCGCATATAATCTGAGCATGCACCAAAGAATCATTAAAAACTGCTGAGTCATTAGCATTAGTTTAGAGACATCTTTACACATGTGATGCCAGCAATACCAGACCCACAAAATATTTTGCCTGGTGAACTACCATTAATGCTGTTTATGTGCTAAAACCAAGAAAATAAAGATAATTTGATAATGAATGTTATTTGTGTGGTTCTGCTAAATGAAATTTAAAAAGTGTCTCCAGTAACAATTTTTTTAAAACATGGCAAAATTATACCTTATCGAGTTTGTAGTCTACTATCTTAGTTTAATCAACCTTGAGTAATTTTATTAATAAATTATTTAGTCACAATCATTCCAGCATTATTGTAATACAATAGTTTCCTAGATGACAGTTGAAATTGTGTTAAATACTGTACAATTGAGGCTAATTTTATGTGCACAGATATGGGTGTTGTATGAATTTTGGACAGGGAAAACCCAGAGTAAAATTTTCAGCATGCTTACGTGACTTAAGTTCCACTTTTGAAAGGAACTGAGGCACTTGGGAGCCTAAATCTCATTTTAAAAAAACCAACAACAAATAAACAAAAAACACACACCAATGGAATTTAGTCTCCTAATCATTTGGGTAAAATATTCAACAGCACCTATATATCAGACACTATTTGGATAACAGTGTACATTCCAATGCTATTTTTGTTTTAGAGAAGAATCTATTTCATGGGTTTATCACTTTACACATGTGAGTAGTCCCATTTATTTCAACAGGAGAAGTCAAGGCCATAACTTTCCTCACCTGTATGTTTGCAGGATGTGGACTTAGAAATGCAATAGTAGCACAGAAGTGATCAATATACAGCAATTGTGATGCTAACGGTATTTGGAGGGCTGTACATGAATAGATGCCATAAATAAAAATAGGCACCATATATTTGTTCCTCAAATATGCAAGCAGCAATCATAGGAGACATAATGCAGATTGGATATATGACATTCAACTAACCAAAAATAATTTGAGTACACAGTGAATGATAGTATCATCTGGTTTGCTGATACTGAGGATGCAATAATGTTATTACCTGCACTGTGTTCTACTGATAAATCCCCCATGGTATCTGATCTGAAATGTTAGTGCTTAGCAGCAGAGATTTTAAATCAGGGCATGAAAAGGGGGATAAAAATCTTTAGAAATTTGATGCAGAAATAAAAACACAATTTAAAAGGCCATATTTTACATTATCTAAAACAGAAGCATTTAGTGTGGCACTACTTAATTTATACAGGACCTGAGCCAAAGTCCATTGGAATCAATGGGAGGAATCTTTACACTGAGTTGAATGGATTTTGGATCAGGGCCATAGATAGCATATATTCTACACCTGCCTCTTTGGAAGTACTGTAGCCCAGAGGCACTGCTTCCACTTACTGCATGGAAAAAAATGAAGCTGACCCCACAATTCACTAAAGGTGACTGGTATGAGAATACCACAGTTTCCCAAGCATAAACAGTTATTATATTAATTATTTATTTGTATAGTGGTAGCTCACAAATATCAGAACCTCGTTGTAGTGGGGCTGTACAAACACAGAAGTAGACGCTGCCACAATATCTGGATATATGCAATTCTTAGTACATGAATAGTTTATTCAATGTCCAAGGTATGTAGATGATGTATATTATCCCATGTTCTACATGTTTATATCCTCACTGGTCAGACAATAGTATAATATACCATACCTATATCTCAGAACGAAGTTTTGAAGGCACATGTCCTCCCCCAGGCAAGAAATTTCACTTGTCTAAATCATTTAAAGTGAGTAAGGAGAGTGGCCTATTCATTATTACTCCCATTGATTATTTTTTATCAGTTATAAATATTCATGCTCATTTGAAAAAGCTTTCCATTATAGTTGACATTGTCAAGGTCAAGTGCTTTATTTACCTTTTTATTTTGAGTCAACCTAAGCAGATTCTCAGGCTCTGGAGACTGACTTGAATCTCTACCAGGAAACCTCTCTTCACTTCTCAGTGAGTTAGCAGGAGGGGCAGGGCAGCAAATCCCCTAGCTCTTTAGATGGATGTTCTCCTCCTGTTCCTTTAAAATAGGCATCTTTGACTTGCATTTCCTACAGAGACATACTTCTCTATGATGAGAGTAATGAGTATATTTATAGAAGACATGGTAGAAAGGAAACAAATCCTTGGTCCCATGTGCTACTATATCCCCCTTGGACTGCTTAGTGACTGATCACTGTTCCTAGCTCTGGGCCTCTCAGGCATGCTGGCAGGGGCAGACCTCATATCCGACACCCTTCCTGGGCAGTAGGATCCTGCAGTACAGCCTCAACCCTCCTGAGCACCCAGTTGTTTAGATGTGTCACATACTTCTCTTCCCTGCCCCCAAAGTCCACATAGCTCAGCTATGGGAGCTCTGGTTTATAGCTGAACATTTCAGGGGCAACAGGGTTGGTAAGCAAAGAACAAAGTCTTTAAAAAATTCTCTTGCTAAACCAGTCACTTTTACTCTTGACAGCACTAGAGTTACAGATCTTTGAAAAACCAACGGTCCTGAGAGGCACCCCTGAGATCTGGTCAACATCCTTAGGCTAGGTGGCCTTCCCACCTTCTCTCTTTCCTCTTAGCCTAGTCTCCTTGCACATGGCAGTGATCTGGACCCTTGCTCAGAGAAGCACCCATCTTTTAAAACAGCTGTCCCTTTTTTGTTCATGGGTTTCAACTGGGAGAATTCCAGGCTCCATTTCCTCCTCCCCTCCAGTGAGCTTCTGTGTTACGAATCATCCAAAGTCAATGCCCCTATAAGTACAGAACCCATTGTCCCAATATGGAAGAGTCATTCCATATTGATGGCACTCATTGTTAGCACTCTCTGAAGTGTCCCAGCCACAGCCTAGTAGGAGTATGACATTATCTAGAATACATTGACCTTGTCAAGACAAGGCAGGTTTTCAACAAACTGGATGTCTTAATCCAACATGGAGATTACAATAAAAAAAAATAAGGGCACAGTGAAGGTTACCACCAAAAATGGCATTCACAACACAAAATGGAGTTCAGAGTTTGACCCAGAAATATCCCCAATCTCTCACAGCAGGCATGTTTAGTTGTATGCTACTGTATACGTACAATTCTGGAAGTTTAATTTATTTTTATTTTCTTCATGCACCTAAAAATAGATACAGGAAACAAAAACACACCACACATCCCCAAAATGTAGTTGTAAAATTTTACTCAAACTGTCATTTAAACAAACAAGTGACACAGGCTTCTGCAATAAATGTCCAAAACATTATATCCTGATAGTATCAAACAACAATCCTGAAACTCTGGTAATTATTGTAGAGTCCAATTGCTCTCTCCTGAAGGAAAATCCACAGGAGGAGGGTTAAGGTGGATGAAATAACCTCACAGAAATTTCCCTCCAGTTGTTCTGTCAAAGTCAGCCTTCAACCTCACAGATTCCCCTAAAATGTCCATAGACCTGTGAGATAAACAGGAGGTGCTGAACTTCCTTTCTTTCCCTTTCTTTCCCTTCCCCCATTTTCCTTCAGTGGGGCTTCACTAGCATTGCTCTATCAGGGTTTCATGTGCCAGTGGCTGCTCCTGGAACCCACATTCTTAAGGGAAGATTCCCCATTATTTTGGGGGCAGTGAGGAGATTGCAGAAATATAAGACAACCTTGGGTTTTATATGTATGCCCTGAACTTTGTTTGATGCTAGGAGAATGATGTATGTGAACCCTGTCCCCATATTTTCACCCTCTGTTCCTCCTCAACCCCTTTGTCCTCCCCCCACATAGCTCTCTAGACCAGCAATTCTTAACCAGGAGTCTGGGATCCCCTGAGGGTCTGCCAAGCAGGGCCAGCATTTGGCTTTCTGCCTTATGCCCCAGCAAGTCTAAGCCCCACGAGATGGGGCTGAAGCTGAAGCCTAAGCAAAATAGCTTTGTGGGGGGCCCTAGGCCCCAGGCAATTCCCCTGCTTGTTACCCCCAATGCTGTCCGTGGCCTTTATATGCAGAAAGGCAGTTGCTGTGGCACAAGCGGGCCGTGAAGTTTTTATAGCATGTTGGGGTGGGCTTCAGAAAGAAAAAGGTTGAGAACCTCTGCTCTAGACCCAGCAGAGAGCACTCAGAAGGTCGAGAGGAAGTGGGAGATGCTGCCATGGAAGTGGCTGTGCCCCTTTTCAGTATATAAGGGAGACACAGGCATGAAATGTTCAGATCACAGGTACACAACTGAGTTACTGTTTTCTGGAGAGAAGGTAAAAGGGGGAGGAGTTGCTTGATTTTTTTATGGTGTTTACAGTGGAGAGCTCACAATGCATCTATTTGTAGCTGAAACGCTGATATCAGACACATGTTTTTTGCTCACAAGCCTAGAGCAATTACTGTAAATTGGAGATAGCATTATTTTTATTTGCCTTCAGCAGAGAAACCACTTTGTTCTTAACATGTGGAAGCTACCTCTTTACTAGCAAATGAAAAAATAGCACTAACAAGAAATGAGGGCTATCAAGTTAATGAGAGGAATGTAATTAAATGGCAGTTTACCACATTTAGAGCTACCTTTTACACCCCTCTCAATTGTTGACAATGCATTTTCTGGAGTCAAACAAAATATTTATTTTGAATAGACATGAGTACATGAACTTGTAAAAAATATAAAAGTTAGGGCATTTTTGTTTTTAATTATAAAAAGTTATGCCCATTTTTAGCAACAGCAAAAGATATTGCCCTTGGGTTCCTCTTACCAATGTTTCCAATTTGCATATGTATATCATTTGTTTTTCAAACATACATGCATCTTATTTGCTCTGCTTGTATAGTTGTTTAAAAACAAAGTGCTTATTTTGTATGACTTCTAGCAATAAAGACTTGCAGTTGAGTTTGAGTAGCTCATAGAACTTGAGTTTTACAACTCTATGGACCACATATTGTTCACTCCGTTTAATCTTGTACCCTATGTTGCCTGCTGACATAGTAGTTCATGTTGTATTTATGGAATCAAAAAATTTGCACAACATTTCCATATTATACTTTCCCCCAAACCCATGCAGAGTTCCTGCTTTTTACACTGCTTTTGAAATCCTTTCATTAGCTGACCCTGTTGAGTTATTAATATGGAAAGATCTATCATCTTGAAATTAGGCATGAACCCATACCATCAAAGTCAATGGGTGTTTTGCCATCATTTTCTAAAGGTGCAGGATTGGAGCCATTGTGTTTAAATACATATAGCATAGCTCTTACAGTGTATCCCCAGTCCTGGATTTTTAAAAATGAAACCCCTTTGCCCTCTTAATTTATTGTCACTCATTGATAACCTGGTCTTGTGATATGTTGGGTGGTTGCTGTGTGGTGCTGACTGTCCTCTACTCCAAATGGTCTACCTTTCAGTAGGCTCAAAGAGGCATCTGCCGTGTTTCTGGACCAGACTAGTGATAAGAATAGCCAAAATACCAGATTACAGCAATTTTAATTCCATTAACTTCAGCACAATCACAATGGATAAATATGGGTCAGTGACATTTTGTGAAGGGACTGAAACAAAGTAACACATTTATATTTTTATTTACCAACATGTAGAAACTGACTTCCCCTAGTTTTACCTCATTTGCCCTAATTTTTTTTCTGAGACATATGTATGTGATTCTATATCAGACATTTGAGTCCACAGTTTGGTGTCAATTTAGGAGACATTACTCCCCAAGCTAAGTATGGGGTGGGAAGTAATTAACTATTGAATTGTGATTAATTGGCAAGTCATCCTGTTTAAACTCTTATTCTAAGGAAAGGATTTTAAAATGTTAAAACAACCTTCCCTGTGCTCTTATCAGAAAGGGACTCATATGTAGAGATGGCTCTCTTGGACTGGGCTTCAAGGAATATGTTAATGTTCTAATTTGCTTTCATTATGCTTCAAAACCTGCACCCAAAGTATTTACTGTAACTGGTTTGAAATTAGGTGTTTTCTAATTAGCAATTCTTGCATTGTCTGTTTCCTGTATGTTTGTGATGGATAAGCTTCATTTTACCCCAATGGAAACCAAATTTGGACATAAACAGTGAAATCTCCAATATTTACCCACCCAAGCAGTAATTTCTTGTCTTTTCATATTTCATGTGAATAAAGAGCGTGACCTATTTACTAATTATCCTGACACTAATGTATTTTTATGTCTCTCCTATTTATGTTGATTAAAAACACTGCTCCATTAAAACTGAACAAGAGTTTGCAATAACATGATCTCCTCTGTGTTCATCTGATAACTGCAGTGAATCCACTGAATGGAAGATATACAAAATAAAAATGAACCATGGTACTATGGGGCAGCCCTACATTACTGAAGGCAATGGAAGCATCACTGTGTACTTCAATGGGTGCAGGATTGGCATCTTAGATGATCAAACCTCCTAAACTTGGAAGGTTAGTTTTAGTCAAGCCTAACAAAAATTTTGGATTATTTTCCATTCAAAGTCTTCTCTCTCCCCTTCTCCCACTGCATGTGCCATCCTCACTCTATGCTTCTTCCTTTCTCCTTCAATTCCACTAGCTTGTTATTCCTTCCCCATTCTTGTCTCCCCCCCGACTGATCCTGAGTCTCAGACCAATTTTCACCCACCACATGAAGAGTGTTCTGTGCCACAGCTCCCCAGCATGGATCTGGTGATGGATGGTTGGATGGTTCCCCCTATTCCTAAAACTCTCCCCACAACAGGACCTATATTAGGAGGAGCACACAAGAGGGGAGACCAGGTCTGCTCCCTCTCTGCTGGGAACAGGGGTTTCTCTTTTCACTCGGGTTTTCTTCCGCTCTTAACAGGAGCTTCATTCTAGTCATATGTGGAGCTGAGGAAACATTCTAGTCTTCAGGTCTATGGTTTAGGTGGCTATAAGCAAATTGAGCCAGATTTACAAAGATGTTAAGGTGCCTAAAGATGCAGATAGGTGCCTAGTGAGATTTACAAAAGCTCTTAATCAGGTGAGGTGCCTAATTCACTAAGAGATGGTTGAAAAATCCAACTAGGATTTAATTGTAAATCTGGCCCGTTGACTATGGTTAGTTCTCCAGGGCTCGAAACAAGACCTATGCAGGAGTACTCTAATACCAGAGCATCATGTCCCGAATTCACCTGTAGCCATACACTAAGAGCTATGGCTACAGTGACTCTGGGCAGTCATCATTCATTTGCCATCACCACCACAAGGGCTTATGAGCAGTAACCAGATAGCTAACATCAGCTAGCCCCAGCGACCAACAAACTGACCAAAACCCTCCACTCCATCCAAGAGGAGTAGCTAGGGTGACCAGACAGCAAGTGTGAAAAATCGGGACAGCAGGTGGGGGGTACATAAAACAAAGCCCCAAAAATCGGGACTGTCCCTATAAAATCGGAACATCTGGTCAACCTAGGAGTAGCAGCCAAGGTCCACCAGAACTACAGGGGCACCCACTCAGGAAGTTGGCAGACCATCAAGGAGAACAGCAATTTTTGTATCCTGCTTGTTTCGCACTGCAGTTGTCAGATTTAAGCTCTGGTAATCAAGACATTTACTGTCACATACATAAATAAGATAATATATAGCCATTAAAAATACAGAGTATGCAAGTGACCAAATGCCTTAACCTCAAATTCTCTAGACCAGTGTTTCCCAAACTTGGGACGCCGCTTGTGTAGGGAAAGCCCCTGGTGGGCCGGGCCAGTTTGTTTACCTGCTGCGTTCGCAGGTTCGGCCGATCGCGGCTCCCTGCTCCAGGCCAATGGGAGCCGCGGGAAGCGGCGGTCAGTACATCCCTCGGCCCGTGCCGCTTCCCGCAGCTCCCATTGGCCTGGAGCAGCGAACCGCGGCCAGTGGGAGCCGCGATCGGCTGGACCTGCGGACGGGGCAGGTAAACAAACCGGCTCAGTCCGTCAGGGACTTTCCCTACACAAGCGGCGTCCCAAGTTTGGGAAACACTGCTCTAGACCTTCAGCATTAACAGCTGTTTAAGAAGTGCAGTGAAACTCTGGTAGTTAGAGAGGAGAATTTCTCAAAGGAAAGCCACATGATGATGGTAGTCATGTGATCTTAAAGCCTCAAGCTTACAGAGCCCCAGCCAAGAAGCAACGTTAACTCCTATATGGATTTCTACTTGGAAGTTCACTGGGCTTGGAGGAGAACATGTCTGTACATTGACTGCTCCCCAGCTATACTGCCAGAATCCATGGAGCCCACCACAATAATATTTTATTGACTCAGGTGGAAGGAGGAAGGAACAGTTAGCCTAAAATCATGGAACTGAAAAGGATTGTGTCATGCATGTTGTTTTCACTCTCCCTTCTATAGTTTTTGGGACTCTTGTGCCTCTGTATTTTTCTCAACTCTGCATCATGCTCAGAGAGGATCACTTGGGGCTGGTCTCCACCACGGGGAGATCAATTTTGCTGCAATCAGTATAGCAGGGTTCGATTTAGCAGGTCTAGTGAAGACCCATTAAATCGATGGCAGAGTGCTCTGTTTGACCCCAGTACTCCAGCTCTCTGAGGGTATGTCTACACTACCCACCGGATTGGCGGGCAGCGATCAATCCAGCGGGGGTCAATTTATCACATCTAGTCTAGACGTGATAAATCGATCCCCGAGCACTCTCCCGTCGACTCCTGTACTCCACCGCTGCGAAAGGCGCAGGTGGAGTCAACGGGGGAGCAGCAGCAGTCGACTCACCACGGTGAAAACACCATGGTAAGTCGATCTAAGTACGTTGACTTCAGCTACATTATTCACGTAGCTGAAATTGCGTAACTTAGATCGATCCCCCCTAGTGTAGACCAGGCCTGAGAAGAGCAAGGTAAGTCGACCAGAGAATGTCTCCCATCGATGCAGCGTAGCTGCAGTAGCGTATCTTAGGTAGACTTATCCTGGTAGTGAAGACAAGCCCTTAGGGTTTTGAGATTAAAAAAAAAAAAAAAGTTAAAGGTTTGCATGGTTTTAAAGTCACAATCTGTACCTGGTAAGGCAGAATTTCCAATTTAGGGTGGTGCTGAGCATGAGCTGTTTCATGTTGCCTAAGCTCTGTAGTGGTGGTAACTTGAGTCCTCTGGGGGAAAAAAACAGGATCTCTAACTATGAGGATCCTAGTTAGGGCACACCACAGGTTTCCTCCCCTTGTTTAATAGAAAATTCCATTCATTATTCTATTCTGTCTAGGCTCTTGTACCACTCCTATTGCCATGGCATCTGAGAACCTAACCTTTAAATAACTCCCCACTCACACACTGTAGTTTTTCTTCAATGTTCATTTTCTCTTGCTGTTTACATGCTAGCTAAAAATTGTCCTATTCCATAGGAAACAACTGTGATACCCATTGAAAAAGATTCTAACTTCAGGTGTGGGACACAATAAGCAGTAGTGGGGGGAGGGATAGCTCAGTGGTTTGAGCATTGGCCTGCTAAACCCAGGGCTGTGAGTTCAATCCTTGAGGGGGCCATTTAGGGATCTAGGGCAAAAATCTGTCTGGGGATTAGTCCTGCTTTGAGCAGGGGGTTGGACTAGATGACCTCCTGAGGTCCCTTCCAACTCTCACATTGAAGAAAAAAAAAATTCAATTTGAGTTGTCTTAAGTTAAATATAGTAAGCCAGTGACTTTTTTTTTAGAAGCAGAATAGGGCAGTACTTACAATACAAGTAGTGCAAATCACTCAAATGCAAAGTTTTATGTAAAGAAAATGAGCAGTAGCATAATAGTTTCTCTTGCTAAAAGCTACATGGCAAGCATGCTGTATTTATAGGTGGTTTTAGAATTTCAAAATATCCCTTGAAGCCTTTTCTTGGACAGGATTTTCATTAAAACCCAATTCTTGTATTTAAGCATATTACATAATTAAAATTAAATAAATCTTGGGGAGAAGTAATAACTTGACAAAAATACCTTAATTACATTTCTCTTTTTGCTGTGAATGAATTGATTCAAAGGAGAGATTTCACTCAGAGAAATACCATTATAAATGAACCATGTTTTCATTAACTTTCTTAATTTCTACACTCAGAGGCAGCATATGGAATAGTAATTTGAGAAATCCTTAAATTATTAAAGAAACCATTTGCCCAAAGCTTCTATGCCTTCATGTAACCACGATATGTTGTCATAATATTCAAAGGATAGATTATGGAAATTGGTCAGTGGCTTACTAACATTGCATATATTGGCAATTTGTATTGTTGCTTACAAAAAAAAGCAAGCATCATCACGATTTAATGAAAAATGGTTTTAAAGTACCTTTCAATATCGCAGAAAGTGATTAAATGCAAATGAGGTAAATCATTTTACTCCAATACTTTGAATGTTCTGTAAAGTTTCTTGCATAAATATAAATGTATATTGATTGTACATTAGTAGAACACCTTTCTTCCAGAAGGATGCCAACATTTTGACAAACTTTATCAGCGTAGGAAACATTTCACCTACCACTGCAGGGCAGCCACTTGGGTGAAATAAAATAATCTTTATATTTCCTAGCATCCAGCAACAATTTAGGATAGGGAAAGTTAATTAAAAAACCTCTGGAATTTTACATAAACAAATTCCATTTGTAAAAGACACTAGGATTAAATGTTCTATAGTCATAAAAAATGCCCTGCCCTGGCAATATTACAACGATGAAATAGAATCTGTTTTACATTTCAGATGGCAGAATAGCACAACACTACATTGGCATATTGGTTCAGTATCAGCTAATACACTTTGGTTGTGTTTCCAGGTGGTCTCATGAGGTAGCACGGCAATGTGAAGTGGTCGTGAACATAGCAAGGCAGCGTGTGACTCTCTTACAGCCTGCACTTCTACTGTACTGTAGCTGTATTCACAAAGCAGTTACAGTGCACAAGCTGCTTCTCCTGTTTCTCCCTTTAGAGCAAAGTGTTGTAAAACAGTAGTTCTGCTTTCATTGGTTGCATTTCATCAAGTTAAGGCCAGTATTCAATTGCAGAGGGGATTTCTATAAAATCCCACTGACAGCAATGGAACTTCTGCCTATGTAGCTGCAAAACTGTAGAATACAGGCCAGCTTCAACAACAATGCCTATTCTCTTCAGGTATTTTCACTGAGGGGTTACAAAAAAGTTCAAGTTGTGGGATAGACTGTCATAATTAGTTTTTAAACCCTTAAGTGTTTGGTATCAAATTGTCAATGGCGCATTCACACTGGAAAATAGCATTTGTTTATACAATTGACAGAGCTTTTTAAAATAAAAAAAGAGGTGCTATCCAGTAAAAATGTGATGCTTGTTTAAACGTTTTGCATTTTACAGGGATTTATCTACACAGATGTGTTAGTCTGCATTCCAAATCTAGAAACTCTGGGAAGAATCAGGATGTTGATTTGCTAGGAGAAAAATAGCATTTTATACGCTCTTATTCTTAGACTTGTTTTGACTGTATTTGTGGCCTGTCATATTGTATCACAAAGCACATCAAGGGAAGAGGCAGTCTACATTCAGGGATGTGTTCCACCTGAAAGCTATGCACTCAACTTAGTGCTTTTATGCTGATAATCTAACAGTGTAGCACTAAACAACTTAGAATACCAGATAGCCTTAATGTATAGATAAAAGGAGATATGTATTTAACACCTTTGACCATTAAAACCCCAAACAAAGAAGGTATCAAATTTAGAGCATCTGACCCTAACCACACACTGTACTGATGCCAACCACCTGGAAATTCAATTCTTAGGTCAGCAAACATTCCAACAGAAAGTGCCAGCTGCTTTCTTTTCATATAGATTTATACTCCACGGTGAAATCTTTCTAACTAGGATTAAAACAGTGAAGTATGAAAATGGCAAAATTAATAAAACTCTCAAAGTAATGACTTTAGCACTCATGTGTTCAGTTATGATTTGGAGTCTGTTTTTTACGTGGACTTTGATGCAATAAAGTAGTAAGAGGTAGTGGAGGGATTCAATAAGGAGAGAGAAACAGTGATTTAAAAAAAGAAAAAAATCTAATATTGCCTTGTGCTCATTGCTTTTAGGATAATAGAAATCTTGATTTTCAGTTTGAACATGGTCATTTGAGCCTTAGTTAACATTTAAACAAGATGGTTTAAAGGACTGAGCTGTTCATGCTGTTACCTAGTAATCACTGATATCAAATGTTGACCTAGCAATTTGTTAATACTTTAAGCAGTCAATAGCTCCCAAATTACAAACTTTACATGCCCTGACATGAGATTTAACAGAACTATAAAGAGCCCTATTTTGCCACTCTTGATGAGCAGTAAAACTTACTCTATTTTTCAGCCCTCTGCTCATTTCCCCTATGTAGGGGAATCTACATGGTGGGGTAGAGCTGCTTTAGTGGTTCCTATGTCATCAATGCTCCTGACCCTCAGCACAGGGAGAACATAGGTAGGACATTCCTATGCCTCAATTATCTCTGACTGCTATAATGGCCTGTAACAGACTTCACTTACTGCTAGGGGAGTTCACTCGTGGCTGGGTCTGGGGATCAGCTCTCATCCGGTCTATTACCCCCTTCTATTGCTTGCTTGCCCTGCAGTCCCTCCTCAGGACTTGGGATGTTCACTCTTTGGGACTCTGCCCGCCAGCCATATCACTATGTAGTATTCCCCTTTCAGGGTATCAAAGTCTCACTGGACCAACTGTCCAGATACCACCTTCACCACCAACCCTATGCCTGTTCCCAGCAGCCAACAGGGGAACCCAAGCCTGCCAACTACTCTGGGTTCCAGTCCAGAGTATATAGTCAGCAGCCAAGGTCTACACAGTCTCAAACCTCACTGCTCCTTCCCTCGGCATCTTCTCACTCTTCCCCTGACTCCCCCCATAGTGATTCTGGGTAAACCCCTTCTATCTGGGACAGGATCCAGGGCTTTTTACTTTCCGCAGGCTTCCTCTTACTCACACCTCTGTACCCAGAGAGCAAACTACAGATTCTCTAGCTGCAGCCTCCTTACACGGCAAACTGCCCAGCTTCTCCCTCAGCTGGCCTTCATTAGTAATTTATCAGTCAAGCCTGACTCTCCCCCAGGTGTCAGCCTATAAGGTTAATTGGCACCTTTTGAGCCACCTTAACCCCTTCATGGCTTTTGTGACGTGAACTCCCCATCACATGGCCCCTTGGGGACGTGGGCAGCCAGACAAAACTTAAGCTGGTAAAGTACTACCACACCCTAGTCACCGGCCCATTATGCAAGCTTATCCCATCCATGTGTTCTGGGAGGAGTAAACTGGTGTATAGAAAACGCTCACTCCCATGTGTCCTGATTAAAGGCCCAGGTGGCCCACTCAGAAGAGGTTTTATTTCTTCTTATTTCCCTGTTTGGGAATATAGTCCAAGTCAGAATCCAGCCCAAAATATTTGGAATTTTGGAAAGCACTTTCAAGGTGAAAGCTGCTGCACCAGTAATAATCATTTATATTGAGTTATAAAATCTAAACAACAATAAGCAGGTCTATACTCTGAGATCAGTTACAACCAGAAAGGAAAAGTAACACTCCTCCAACATTCATCAAGTTAATTTTATTTAGAGCAAAATCCTTGTTGTTCTTCTCCTTACTTTAGCATATACCCTCTGGTGTTCTTCATGGTTCGTTAACTCAGTGCTAGTCAACTGAAGGTGAAATTCAACTACGTGACCAAGAGCTAAGAAACACATTTATAAAGAAGAGTGTAAACCCAGTGGACCTTCAGTTGTATTGATACAGTTAAGGTCACTTCCCCTTCTTTTGCTTGAATGGACATCGCTTATTGATGCCTAATTTCTAACACCTTTTATCAACACAATATAGGATTCACTTTGTCCCATATTTCAGCAATAACCATGCCAAGAATAATACACAGGTTAGTGTATCATTTTGTCCCACAATCCCCCCTCCCACACACACACTTGGGGTTGTCCTGTAAAAATAAGTTTTTTTCCATATAGTTTTCTTTTATTCCTTTGAAACATAGTGATGGGGTTGCATAAGAATAAACAAGGATAGAATTTGACCTGTAGTGTATACTGCTAACTGTACTATGTGTGTTATTTTAATCCTTTATTAAAATGTACTCAGATAAATGTGTGGCAGCTCTTTAGCAAAAGGCATACCCAACAGCTTCATTTTGCATTTTATACAACTTCAAAATAAGCCTCTGAAGCATTACTTACATTCAGGCTAACCTATGTTATTTCATATTCTGATATCTAATTTTGACTGTATAGGAAGGAAGGAATACAATAGATGATTGTGTCTTCTTTATTAACAAGTAGACAGAGAGAGAGACAATTGTCCTTTATAATTTCAGTATAGTATTCAGGTATTATGAATGGTGAAGCAGGTTTCTCAGGTCAGTTATATTCTCTTACAGAAGTGGTTTTTTTTTTAACTAGTGCTGATGGCTCCCTCCAATGGTAGGAGGTTATTATTGCTGGCATTGAGATTTTTGCTGGAAATAACCCTATGCACTCTATACTGAGTAACAAAGCATCCATGAAGTACCAATGGCAGGTACGTTCTCACTTTCCATATAATTCAAAAACAGTTTTAAAACATAGAACTTACTCTAACTGAACACTAGTACAATATATTTCCCTGCAGGTTTTACTTCATAGTGGGAACTGGACTTTAGAAATGTCCTTATTGAAAAAAGAAAAGAAAAAAAAATAAGCCAGCTTAGTGAACTCAATTATAAATCAGTAAAGATAAAACATTTAAAGAATGTAATTAGAGATCTAGCATTAGTGCTAGTATCATGTCTCTATTTTCTAATATATCTGAGATACACCTCTACCCCGAAATAACGCTGTCCTCGGGAGCCAAAAAAAATCGTACTGTGTTATAGGTGAAACCGTGTTATATTGAACTTGCTTTGATCCGCTGGAGTACACAGCCCCGCCCCCCCCAGAGCGCTGCTTTACCGTGTTATATTCGAATTCGTGTTATATCAGGTCGCGTTATATCGGGGTAGAGGTGTAAGTACTGCAATTCTGGGAGTTTCTGTGTTTGTTTTTAGCTAGTACGATAGTGCCAACACCTACTGGTGTTGGAAAAATATAGAATGTAATCAGATGTTTATTCTCACACCAATCATCACTTTCAAAATTAACTCAAACACCCCTCCTCACTGCTGCTGGGGAAGCTGTAGGACGCTAGGTCACAACACACACATTTTAATGGGATTTTCCTCAGTTCTAAAATGTCTGGTCACACAGAACACTACACAGAAAAACTTCATTATACATTGTGATAAAAACAGTGTATTTCAAGAGCTACCACTTAGACTGTCCAAAACAATAGGAACCAGCACCTTTTAAAACCCCAGCAATACCCACTGAAAATACATCATCATATGCAGCTAAGATGTAGGCAAACAAAACAGAAGTAAAATAAGAAATGGAGCAAATCACAGACTGAATCAGATAATTTCAAAACTATTTCAAGGAGAGATGAGCGTTAGCAGACACTACTCACAACATATGAAATTATAATAAACAGACATATTCCAGCCCTGATCTGAAAAGAAAAAAAACAAAAACCATCCACAGTGATACTGTTCTCCATCAGGCGTATTTAATGCAAACCAGTTCATCTCTATATACACATCTTTCTACATAAAATACTTACATATTCTAAGTCACTTATATACCCATGAATAATAATGACACATATGTAGGCATCCATTAAGTGGAGTAAATAATAACTGGGGGGTAGAGGGGTAGTTTGTGGTAATACTTTGAATTAGTTCATCTAATAATTTAGATTATTTTTGCCTTTTTTCTGATTATTAACAGTTTATGATTTTCGATCTGGAAATGTGAAGTCCAGGGTTCTATTCCCAGCTTTCCTGTGTGACCTTGGGCTCACATTTTCAAAAGCATTCATGAACTGTGTGTCTTCATTTTCAGTGCCCAACTTGAGCAACCTGGGCCTGAATTCTGGAAATATTGGACCATGCTGCTCACATGGTAGTAGGAGATGCTCAGCAGTAGCTGACAGTATTGAAAATTTAGTTCTTAATTTCCTCTGTTTGTCAAATTGGTCATGTATAAAATAAGAATAATCATGCCTATCTACTTCACAGGTTTCTCAGGCTTAATTCATGTTTGTGGAATTCCTCGAAAGAAGAGACTACATATTATTATGCAATGGTGCCATCCCCCAAACTTAAGAAATGATGAGTCAGTTACCCCCCAAGGTCTAGAGATTGGTCCAAAAATCATGTAACTATATATAAATGAGAAAGAGATTGAGAGAGAGAGGGGAGGGGGGTGCTTGTTCTGCCTCTTGATTTTTGAACTCCCCCTGCCTATCTCCAGTATGTGTGGGGCAGTTGCAGTATTGCCAACTTTCCCAAATTTATAGAATAAGTGATTCTGGCTCTTGCTGCCGGGGCTCTTGCTGGCTGATGACGGTGTGGAGCTTCCTGCTTTTCCCCAAAGTTAAACATTTTAATTAATTCTGTACCCTTCAACCCTACCTCTGCCCTTTCTCCAGCCCAGCAATTCACTATGAACTTCCAACCCCCACATCAGCTTGCCCTTCCCCCTTCCCCTGCATCACATCTGTCTCCTGCCCCTCAGTGCACACACTTCTGCTCGTCCTGCAGTTCCCTCTAGCAGTTCTGTGGGGGCAGCTGCCATGAGGTCCTCTTCTCTATCCCAGGCCTGAAGAGGAAGGCAGCTCTAGACATTTTTCCACCCATTCTTCTCCTTGCCAGATCTGGTGTTGCAGATATGGAGGGGGAAGAACAGAGAGGAGCAGACTCTTTTTCATAGAAAGGGAGGAGGAAGAAGAAAGAATCCAGTTACTCAGGGCAGCTCTGCTCCCCCCTTCCCTCTCCTCCTGTGAAAATGATGGGGGCTGTTCCCTCTTCCTCCTTCGCTACCTGAAAACTCCTGAAACATGGGAGAAGAACGTGCCCTGCTTCCTGTAATAGCCCTATTGATTGCTTTTTGCCAGGTGGTGCGGAAGTGGAGAAGCCAGCCAATAAGAGGGAGTTTTTGCCAGGCAAGACTGAAATTTATGTGAGGGTGGGAGCTTCTTGCATCACTCCAAGGGCCAAATTCCTTACTTGAGAGTTGGCAGCACTGGATTCAGTTGGCAGTTTAGAGAAACTTTTGTGCAAAATGCATATAACATAAAGAAAAACATGATTGTGCTATATTTTTCAGATGGGGTTACTGTTCTCACGTCGACCAGAATTCTTAGTGTTAAAGAGGATGTTCATATTCCTAGGTTTCTATTTAAAAAGAAAAAAATAAACACAGGAAAAAACCCTTGTCTTCTGTTAAATAAGATAATGAGTCTGCTAAATGGTTTTTGTTACTGCAGAAGTACTTAATCATCCAAAACTAAAATAGAATGGTGTTTGCTCGAAAGCAAATGCAATTCAATGGATATAATTCTGCCCTATATTAATAAATCAAATATATTGCATGTCAAATATCAATTTTTTTTTAAATGGCACATGCTGGAGATCTGAAATTTACTGCCCAATATGTATTTGGCTATTTACTGACTCCTAATTTCCACTAAATTGCATGCTGCTGTCCTGCTGGGAGGAGGGGAGGCTGACCTGGAGGTAATAGTATGCCTTTTGCTATCCTCATGAAAATTCACCCCAATTTGGCCAAGTTATGAGCCTCTGAAAAAAAAAATCTCATTTAGCAAATGCGCAGTAGAGATTTGAGAGGCTTTGATAACTCAGTTCTCCAAAGATTGCATCTGCACTAAGCATGCTCCATTCCCCACAGCACCTATGTACTAATCAGGCTGGACATGTGCCACCTCCACAGAACAACAAATCATGCTCCAGCCCAGGAATGATTTCCCCTGCAATTTTCCTCCTGGCTGTTGTGATATCGGGTGCCAGAATTGAGAGCAAGGAGACTGTCCTGTGTTCTCAGTGCTCCCCTTCTGGCATTCAGCACAGAGGAGTAGGATGCAGCCACACTGGAATGCAGAAGGGTGAGGGAGGGGAGGAATGATGACAGTGGGCGATGGGGTTACAGGCACCAGAGGCTTGGAGGAAACATGGGAAAAGGGGGACAGGAGCAGAAGAGGAGGAGGGGAGGAGCCTGGTGTGTGTTGGAGGGGAGGGTGAGTGGATAGGAGCAGAGGGGAACAGAGACAGGCTAGGAGCCTGGGGCAGAAGAGCCTATAACCACTGGAGTACATTGTCCTACAGACCAGGGCCGGCTCCAGGGTTTTTGCCGCCCCAAGCAGCCACCCCCACCCCTCACAAAACAAAAAACAAACAAACAAAAAAGCCGCGATCGCGATCTGCGGCACTTCGGCAGGAGGTCCTTCGCTCCAAGCGGGAGTGAGGGACCCACTGCCCAATTGCCGCCGAAGAGCCGGACGTGCCACCCCTCTCTGGTGTGGCCGCCCCAAGCACCTGCTTGGTAAGCTGGTGCCTGGAGCCAGCCCTGCTACAGACCTGGAATCTAACCCAGGAGTCTTCAATCTCTACCTTTTTTTGCTGTCAGTAAATATCTGACAAAACCACTGGCAATGTCCTTCCCGTGCCCGAAGACTGGTCCACGTAGAGGATAACAGCCTGCTATTGGTATCAGTTACTCCCTTAACTTAAGTGGTAAAGGTCTGTCCTGTGGATCTAAAGGTCCAAAGCTTTCTGAGGACCTAAGTTGAGGGTCCGTACAGTGCCACACCATGGCTTCCCCCCACTCCCCTATTAGGAAACTTAGGAGATTACATTAAAACTAGGGCTGTTGATTAATTGCAATAACTCGCGTGATTAACTAAAAAAAAATCGTGATTAATCGCACTGTTAAACAATAGAATACCAATTGAAATTTATTAAATATTTTGGATGTTTTTCTTCATTTTCAAATATATTGATTTCAATTACAACACAGAATACGAAGTGTACAGTGCTCAATATATATTATTATTTTAGTACAAATATTTGCACTGTAAAAAAGATAAACAAAAGAAACAGTATTTTTCAATTCACCTCATACAAGTACTGTAGTACAATCTCTTTATCGTGAAAGTGCAACTTACAAATGTCGATTTTTTTTGTTACATAATTGCACTCAAAAACATGCTTCCATGCAGATGATGCTCATTAAAAAATAATGTGTTAATTAAATTTGGGGGAGAATTGTATGTCTCTGGCTCTATTTTACCCGCATTCTGCCATATATTTCATGTTATAGTATTCACAGATGACTCAGCACATGTTGTTCATCTTAAGAACACTTTCACTGCAGATTTGACAAAACACAAAGAAAGTACCAATGTGAGATTTCTAAAGATAGCTACTGCACTCAACCCAAGGTTTAAAAATCTGAAGTGCCTTCCAAAATCTGAGAGGGATGAGGTGTGGAGCATGCTTTCAGAAGTCTTAAAAGAGCAACACTCTAATGTGGAGACTACAGAACCCGAACCACCAAAAAAGAAAATCAACCTTCTGCTGGTGGCATCTGACTCAGATGATGAAAATGAACATTCGTCAGTCCTCACTGCTTTGGATTGTTATCAAGCAGAACTCATCATCAGCATGGACGCATGTCCTCTGGAATGGGGGTTGAAGCATGAAGGGACATATGAATCTTTAGTGCCATGAGAACACCTGTTTTCACTTTCAGGTGACATTGTGAACAAGAAGTGGGCAGCATTATCTCCTGCAAATGTAAACAAACTTGTTTGAGTGATTGGCTGAACAAGAAATAGGACTGAGTGGACTTGTAGGCTCTTAAGTTTTACATTGTTTTATTTTTGAATGCAGTTATTTTTTGTACATAATTCTACATTTGTAAGTTCAACTTTCATGATAAAGAGATTGCACTACAGTACTTGTATTAGGTGATTTGAAAAATACTATTTCTTTTGTTTTTTACAGTGTAAATATTTGTAATAAAAATATAAAGTGAGCACTGTACATTTTTCATTCAGTGTTATAATTGAAATCAATATATTTTAAAATGTAGAAAACATCCAAAATATTTAAATAAATGGTATTCTATTATTGTTTAACAGTGCAATTAATCGTGATTATTTTTTTTTATTGTGCGATTAATCACAATTAATATTTTTAATCGCTTGACAGCCCTAATTAAAACAAAAACAAAACAGCTACATTAAGAGAATGTTAGGGTTGCAAATTCTAGCACTCCAAAAGTTAAGAAATGCCCAAATTATTATTTTTATTCTGATATTTCCCCCAAATCCTAATCATTTGGGGCCCCATTATGCTAGGCACCGTATAACTACATAGTGAGAGAGGATTCCCTTCCCAACCGTACAGTCTAAGACTCTGCTCGCGCAAAGACTTTCCATCTATGCTTAACTTTATGCACTGTGAGTAGTCACATGTATGTCAACATTTTGCGTGATTGGCATGTATTTCATGGTGCCAAATTTATGCATCTAAAAAAGTGGCACAATGAAAAAAAACAGCAGCCATTACAACTGTAGAGTATATTCTAAGTATAATGAATAAACAACCACAGTATGTAAATAAATTGAAGTGTTTAACTTACACCTATTTAAGTCACAGATTTCAGATAAGGCTACTACTACTCTGGCCTTAACTAGTCTAGTTAGTTTACTGTGTTTGCAGTAGTGCCACTTACTCATTTATAAGGAGGTTTTCCCTCTTTTTGCTCCACACATCCAGTTTGTGTCCAAATCCTGAAGTTTCTATCGTAAATCATATTTAAGAGTTATCCTTTCCTCTAATTCTATGTAGCCAAAACCCTCATCCAAGCCCTCATTATCTCCTGTCTCGACTATTTTAACCTCCAATTCTCCAACCTCCCTCATGACAACATCCTCCCTCACCTCGTTTTCTGGCAAAACATAGATGCTCAGATCATTTTCTTTTCCTGTCGGGCTTAACACATCCCTTCACTAGTTCCCCCAGCCTCACTGTAGAAAGTTCAAGCCTCTAGTCCTTACATCTCTGCCTCTGTTCTTTTCCACTTGTCTTTTATTGTATTTCCTATGGCTGTTCAGTTCCACCAATAATGACAGCTTCATCTTGCTTCAGTTTGTCAGCTTCACACAAACAGTTTTGCGTTCTTTCTTGCTGCCCTTACACTTGGTATATGTTCTCTGAACTAATCCATAAGGCTACTACCCTCTTCCTCTTCAAATCTCTCCTGCACACCCACCTCTGCTGCAATGTCTCTTAAAACGAATCCAGCCAGTTTACACGGGATAGACTGATGTTCAGATAAGGACAGTTAGCACTTTATTATAATATGTATAAACATATATAAAATTGTATATATTTGATTGTATCCCTCTTGCTCCTGGCCTTTGTGTGTCACTTTTCTTTTTATACTGTAAGATACTCTAGGCATGGACTGTTGTGTTTTCCAAGGTATTCACAGCATCTGCACAATGGAACCCTAATCTTGTCATGGGTCCACTGGCCCCTTTCAGGGGAATCAATGCCCAGCCTGTCCACAATGGCCCACCTAGGGGTGACTCACTGCCCTGTGTGGTTACTTAAAAGGTTAAATCATAAATAAGCACATGGACCAAGGTGGTGTGATGTTAGTTAGGGTACGTACACTCAGGGAGAAGATACTTCTAGAGATAAAATAGCTCCTAGGGCTAGAGAGTTCCCAGGAGAGTTCACCACAACAGGGAGCCTAGAAAGTGTGCTCCCACAGACAGATTATTCCTAAAAGGAGAGCTGCAGTTATCAGGCCTTCCTGGGTGACTGCTCTCAGGCAAGTGGTCTCACACCTAGGAAGCCTGGCTGGCCATGAACTACATGCTTCCCCAGGAAGGAGCTGCAGCAGTTGACAGATCCTTAGACACCTGACTCTGAACACATGATTCCAGGAACAGGACCTTCACCAGAAGAGGTGAGCAGTGGACTCAGATGGGACAAAAACTAAGAAGACTAACAATCACCCAGGTAAGATGCTGGGATGAAGGCTTTGTTTATACTTTGTGTTGGCCTTTTCTGCTAATGAACAAGATCGCCTAAAGGGGGCACTCTGTTAGTTGAAGGCCCACTTCCCCACGTTGGTGAGAGGTGGGGGAAAATCAAGGCAGGGCTCACCTGAGATGGGTACTCTGAGATGTCCTGCACTATAACAGGGCCTTTGAATACACATTAATAAAAAAAAAATGTTATATTTAGCATGACAGGACTGTGCTGTCTCCGTGCACTGTATTGGCTCTTTTGACAGAGTATTTATTAAACTACTCAATACCCAATAGGGCCTTAGACTTAAAAAAAACCCAACCATAATGTGCATGTAATTATGAAACTTGGTTCTGAAACCACATTAATGAACCTATTTGCTTAACTATGGTGGAGAGGTCTCTTGTGGGCATCTTTACTTCTTTCATTATATGCTGTTTGTGATACAACACCTAGGCCCATGCAGGTGAATTAAAAATGGATTCTCTGTTAACCCTGAATATTCCCACTTTGGGGCACTTACATGAGAACTTAATGTTTAAAGATCAAACCCAAAAAATCTTAAACAGTTACACTTTGTAAAGATTTTCAGTATAATCCTAAAGTATCTACAAAGCTCATAATTTGAATATAATGTAAATACAAAGGTAGGAAATTCTCAATTATCTTACCTTCTTAGAACATTTTTAAAAAATGGCACAGTTCTGTAAATAAATGCAAACTTAATTTTTAAAGGGAATCCCTTTTATGTTTGGTTGATAGGAAGTTGGTTGCTAGTGGAAATCAATCGAATTAAACAGCCCCTGGGAACACAATCCTGCATTCTGAACTCCCCCCCACTACCCTGTGGACTGCTGCACCTGCATGGAGCTTTAGTGCTGTGTTCATCTACTCACACAGTCATGGCAGGACAGTTGTATAAAGTTGCATTCCCTTCCCACCACTGAAAGGTAAATGTATATAGAAATATTAAAATTCAGCTGATGACAATTTCTTTGCCAAGTTAGAATCCAGTGCAATGTAAAACTACTGAGGAAATAATTGAAAAATCAGGGTTTATGAAAAATGTCTAAACAAGGGTATGCTAAAGACAAAAAAAGGCAACTGATTGAGCCTTTTATGAATAAATGGAAATTAGAAACAGAGGACTGCAGTTTTTCCTCAGGCAGGTTAAATATTCTGGTTGTCTTTGAAAATACAAAAAGAACAGGAGTACTTGTGGCACCTTAGAGACTAACAAATTTATTAGAGCATAAGCTTTCGTGGGCTACAGCCCACTTCTTCGGATGCAGCCCACGAAAGCTTATGCTCTAATAAATTTGTTAGTCTCTAAGGTGCCACAAGTACTCCTGTTCTTTTTGCGGATACAGACTAACACGGCTGCTACTCTGAAATTTGAAAATACAATTTGCCTGCCCAGAAAATCAGATTTACTGGGGGAAATTATAGTACTATAAAATATATGGCTAAAAGAAATGGGACTAGTTCTGGTGAAACTTTAAACAGGGTTTTAGTAGCATACCCATTCACTTTTGATTAAAAATAGCCAACATTGTTTTAGGAAACAAAGGTCATGGCTTAGTGCTAGTGTGGAATTCTTTGAAGATATTGCTGCCAGGATAGGCTATAAGGGGGCACAGTAGACGTTGTACTTAGTTATGTTTGACAACATGCTCTATGTGATGTGAATGACTAAGTTTTAGATGCCTTAGATGTAAGCAAGTTGGCTCATGGTGAAATTTAGTTCCTGGGGAGGAAACAAGATTCAGTTTTAACAAAGTCTTTTCCAAAAGGGGAAAATAGTCTTTAGGTGGATGCCATAGGAATTAGGTATCTCATCTACCACTAAAGCTGCTTAAGTGTAGTTGTCTTTGTCAAAGTACCTGAATTAAAACTAACGCTTTATAATGGAGACGTCAGTCCCTTGTACCACTGCAACTGTGGCATAGCAAATCTTGAGATACTTATGTCTTATTCAGTTACTTTGAGAGCATTAAAAACAAGATTTTCAAATGTAGCAAGAATTTAAATTTAAAGAATATGAAAAATAGAAGTAGATACAGAAAACTGAAGTTCTGTAGATAGGGGAAGCAACTGACCATTCGGCTAGTATGGCCTATAGGCATCATATATAATAATAAAAAACGCTGTAGTAGTATTTTTGACCTCTAAACTCCATATTTGGAACTCACTGAATTTCTTGGGTTCTAGAATTTTGGAAAGCACTAAGACCTAATGTTTTACATTCCATTTAAGGTAGAGGTGTAAATGTATCCACTGCACAAAGTGTACACACTATGGAACTGAACATGCCTTCATATAGCTGTACTTATGCAAATAGGCTGCTGTACTAGTGTCCTTTGACTGCTGCTGTTTAATACCCACTTTGTATATTCTCTGTCAAGAGGCTCTGCCATTCTGAATTGCCTCCAGTGACGACTTCTTCCACAATTCTTCTTCCACATATACACAGGCACAATGGTGCTGCCCTTAGAACAAAGAGCCCAGGCAATGAAGGCTTTCAGGCAGCAACCCGACTGGTTCATGAAAAGCCATATTTCTTCATGTGAAGAGGGTAAAAAAATATATATATATTTACCTACCTATGCACAGCACAGGTCTCTGATAGTCTGTTAATTTCTGAGTCTCATGACACTAGGTCTATGTGCTGTTGGGTGGCGTGTGGGAGATCAGTCAGCCTGCCTATTCCAACGCACTGTTATTTTAAGGCCTTATTTACACGGTGGAATAGCCCTGCTACAGCAATTGTTGTTCAACAATTAGTGTAGTGCACCACTAGTGACCAGTAGCTGTGGACAAAGGCTTACAAGGATTTGCACTTACTAAACTAATCAATGTCTATTCCTTCCTCAAACATGGGTAAACCTCAATTAGCTCCATTAGCACAAACCTGTGTGTTCTAGTCTAAGCTTAGGGATCAGCACTGGTCCGTCTCCACTGATTGCTGGAGAAGAGTTACTGTAAACAGATTTCTTCCCAGGATAGACAAGGCCTAAATTAGTCTGGGCTAAACATCAGGAATACAATGAAGTCATTGGATGAACAGTTTAGGGTCAATTCTAAACAAGTTGTGTTTGGTTCTAATCCAAGACACCACAAATTTCCTTTTGGAACACAGGTATTGCATCCAAGAAGGTGTGTGAGAAATAAGCCTTAAAGTACTTAAAGTAGTTAGCTAAATTAGCTATGTCATTAGGATTGTGTGGGATTTTGTTTCACTGATTTTCACTGTCATAGCTATGCTGGTAAAAGCCCTATCCCAGTATCAAGAAGAGTTACTTACCAGTAACTGTTATTTGGGAGTTGCCTCTGTACATTTACACTTGTGGGACTTGCAGCCTTTGGTGCTGTATGTAGAAAATCATATCTGAGGGATGCAGGAAGAGTCTCATGCTAGGATGATGTCATTTTCTCTCTCTCTCTCTCTCTCTAGATATAGATATATCTATATAGATATATAGATATATAGGAATGCACGCCCAACCACCTCAGTTCCTTCTCCCTAGCCAGCAGACTCCTGAAATACAAATATAATGCTGAGGCAGAGGGCAAAATGCATGGGCAGTGTGAATGTATATAGTCCACTCTCAAACTTTCTTTCTTCAGTGGTGTCTGCATTCCAATTAGGGGAGATCACAAGCAGCACAGCCATCAAAGGACAGTGGAGAAACAGTTTACTTAAATATTGACTGCAGCATCACTTTACCATATGATGCACTGGAGTGTGATGCCAATTGTGGCAGACACCGATTCAAAAAAGACACATCAAGTCCCTCCCAAGGGCTTTGGAGCCCTTTTTATTCACATTCAGTGCTAGGATCACTCGTCATAGATCAGTGGCTTTCAATCATTCCAGACAACTATACCCCTTACAGGAGTCTGATTTGTCCTATGTACCTCCAAGTTTCACCTCACTTAAAAACTACTTGCTTACAAAATCAGACATAAAAATACAAAAGTGTCACATCACACTATTACTGAAAAGTTGCTTACGTTCTCATTTTTACCATTATAAAATAAATCAATTGGAATATAAATATTGTATGTACAGTTCAGTGTATAACAGGGGTCTCAACACACAGCCTGCAGAGTTATTTGCTGCGGCCCGCCCAGCTCCCCTCCCCCGCCGCCCCCCCTCCAGCGCGCCGCGTCCCCGCTCCTCTGCCTACCTCCAGGTACTTCCTGCCACCAAACAGCTGTTTGGTGGTGCTTAGCGCTTCCCAGGAGGGAGGGGGGAGGAGTGTGGAGCCATGCGCTCAGGGAAGGAGGCAGAGAAGAGGCGGGGCGGGGGCAGGGATTTGGGGAAGGGGTTGGAATAGGTGCAGGGAGGGGGTGGAGCTGGGGTGGGGACTTTGGGGAAGGGGTTGGAATGGGGGGCAGGGCCTCATGGAAGGGTTTGAGTGGGGGTGGGGCCGGAGATGGGGGGGGCTTTTGTATCTTTATATGAAAAGGTGTCAGTGATGCGGCCCTCAGGCCAATGTACTAGTCCTCATGTGGTCCTCCTGGTGATTTGAGTTTAAGATCCCTGGTGTATAGTATATAGAGCAGTATAAACAAATCATTGTGTGTATGAAATTTTAGTTTGTATTGACTTTGCTAGTGCTTCTTATGTAGCCTGTTGTAAAACCAAGCTAGATGAGTTGATGTGCCCTCTGGAAGACCTCTATGTACCCCTAGGGGTACGCTGTGCCCCTGGCTGAGAACCACTATCACAGATCACGCTTGAGACAGCTGATTGCCCAAACTTCCCTACAGGCTGCTTTTGGATGTGTTTGACACAGCTGCATGCACCATGGTGATGCAAACGTCCTCATCCGGGACGGTTTTGTTCAACATCTTCATTAATGATCTGGATGATGGGATGGACTGCACCCTCTGTAAGTTCGCAGATGAGACTAAGCTGGGAGAGAGGTAGATACGCTGGAAGGTAGGGATAGGGTCCAGAGGGAAAGAGTCCAGACAAATTCGAGGACTGGGCCAAAAGAAATCTGATGAGGTTCAACTAGGACAAGTGCACAGTCCTGCACTTAGGATGGAAGAATCCCATGCACTGCTAGAGGCTGGGGACCAACTGGCTAAGCAGCAGTTCTGCAGAAAAGGACCTGGGGATTACAGTGGACAAGAAGCTGGATATGAGTCAACAGTGTGCCCTTATTGCCAAGAAAGCTAACAGCATATTGGGCTGCATTAGTAGGAGCATTGCCAGCAGATTGAGGAAAGTGATTATTCCCTTCTATTTGGCATTGGTGAGGCCACATCTGGAGTATTGTGTCCAGTTTTGGGCCTCACACACAGAAAGGATGCGGACAAATTGGAGAGTCCAGCGGAGGGCAACTAAAATGATTAGGGGGCTGGGGCACATGACTTATGATGAGAGGCTGAGGGAACTGAGCTTATTTAGTCTTCAGAAGAGAAGAGTTGAAGAGCAGCCTTCAACTACCTGAAGGGGGATTCCAAAGAGGATGGAGTTAGGCTGTTCTTGGTGGTGGCAGATGACAAAACAAGGAACAATGGTCTCAAGTTGCAGTTGGGGAGGATATTAGGAAAAACTATTTCACTAGGAGGGTGGTGAAGCACTGAAATGCGTTACCTAGGGAGGTGGTGCAATTTCCATCCTTAGAGGTTTTTAAGGCCCAGCTTGACAAAGTGGCCCTCCACACCCCAAAGTCTAACCCCTTCCATCAGGGGTATGGTGTAGTCCAATATGGCCACTTCCCACAGGGGGAAGAGGGGGACCCAGGCCCACCCGCTACCTCCAGGCCCTGATTGGCCACCACTTGCTCAGCCCTTATTGGCTCTCCCGCAGGCCTTTCCTGATTGGCTGCCTCTCGGCGCAGCCCTCTGGCCTGCCCTAGCCCAATCTCTCATAGGGGCGGGACAGCCGCCCCACAGCCACCATTTGTTCAAAGACTCTAGGCTATCTTGTAAGAGCATGCCTCACTACTTATGGGTCATAGGGATTCCTGCACCTATGTAAAACAGCTTGCCAGGCTTCACCTATATTAAATGTAAAGGTGGTTAAAATCAGCATATCTGGCAAGCAAACATCCCATAGACATACAGGTGATGGTCCTGCACGAAGTCCTCTCTTCATTAAACTGGTGGAAAAATCCACTTCAGCCAAGTTAGAGCCACCTATGAACAGTACAGCCCACTCCACCTGGGTTCCAACAGCCTTTACTGCTACCTTAAGCATCACTATTTCAGAAACTTACAGGGCAACTACCATTGTGATCAGTCCACACTTCTATCCTGCACTATTCCTTAGTTGAGGCTTCAAGATCAGATGCCTGCATCGATCGAGCTGTCCTGCAATCTTTGTTTAAATTGTACTATGAGCATCCACCTGGGGGAGGTGGGAGGAGGCAGAGGTCCCTTCTAGACCCCACTTCAGATCCTTATACTGTTTCTTTCTCCCCACCTTAACAGACACCCCAGAGGGTTCTTGGAGCCAACAAACAAAAGTTCTCTTACCTTGTGAGCAAGGGGAGTCAGTGGGAAAATAAAGAGAGGTAAGGATGACCTGGAACTCAGGCAATCTTCCAGGGTCAGCCCTTTGGGCTGAGTGTAAATGGGGCCTGCCTCCAGGCCCTACTCATACTGCTCTGAGGCTGGGTCTTGCAGCTTTGGGAGTGGTGAGGCTTGTTGTAATCTCCCTGTCAGAAAGCCTGCCTCAGGCAGGACAGTCTTTTTGCTATTCACCACCCCATCCAATGGCAGGCTTTCCCTTTTAAGCACCTCCCCACACCGCTCAAGCCTTGGAATATGCACCTTGTTGGTGTTGAGCAGACCCAGACTAGCTCATTAGTCTCCTCTCTACCAGTGTGAGGGTGTGCCTCTTCACACACCTCCTGATTATAACTTCAGTACTTGCTAGTTGCTACAAGTGGGACCATGTCAACAATTAAAAGAACTGATTTACCAATTAAAAGAACTGTTTCTTTGATATGTACTGTGCACATGGATCCCAGGACCCGCCTTCCTTCCCTGATTCTACAGAGTCCTATAGTTCTGGGATTCTATCTTGGTGAAGGAATTGAGGGATGGTTGCTCTTATTCCCTTGAATGAGGGAGGGGTGCAAGGACATCCAGGGCACAGGCAGGGCCCCTGCTGGCCCAAAGACTCCAATCTCACACACAGGGGGTATATGCACTGAAAGTGGGATCCAGGTGGATTATACCTCTTGAAGAATGGTTACTTACAGCAACTGTTTCTTTCTTCCCATGACCTTTGAACCTGCTTAAGTTCATTGGGGCAAAGGCCAACAAAGCACTGATTTCATTTTCAGGAGACATGCTATCCAAATGCTCTTTAATGGATTACTATTTCATTTCCCCTGAGAAAATCTCCTCCCATTCATCCGATTATACTCCATAACTCTTGCAAATGTAGCAGCAGTCTTTGGTGCTCGCAGTATGGATACTGACTGGAACACAGCAGCAGTGGAAGGACAGTGCCTGAAACTAGGTCTGTGCCAGGAAAGCTCTTGGTGCTGAAAGAGGTGCCTCTGGTGCCAATAGTATTACCAGTACCAAAGTCAGTACCTGTTTGATCTGCCTGCATCTGGCAGAGCCTTTATGGGGCTCGGCATGAAGGGGCCCTGCATGAAGTCGTTCTAGGCTTTTGGTGATGGGAAGTAGATAGGCTCCTTCCAGTGGATCAGAGGAGCCTCCCTGGTTGGCTCCCAAGAAGTCCCTTGTTCCTCAAGAATATCTTGGATTGAGATACATGACAAATATTGCTGCACACATCAAGCAGCATAAGTATAGCCAGGAACCTCAACAGAGGTTCCCTGGACAAGAAAGGGGATAGCGATGGCATTGGTGGCATAAGCACCAGTGAAATATCTAAGTTAACTGGGACCAGGGCCTTAAGCTGAGGAGGGTAAGGGCCAAAAGAGACATTGAGACTGTGCAGAAAGAACAATGCCTCTTTCTTCTTCCCTTTAGAGTCTTTCTGGGATCCTTCCTCATACCCCAAATAGGGTCAAAAGGAGCTCTGGAGACTCGTGTCCTGCGTGTGGCACTGAGCATTGTCTATTCTAATGATGTTGGTACAGCCTTTGGAGTTGATGGCAATCTGGGGAATGCTGAAGCCTTTTGTGGTGCCAGATGGGGGGAGTCAAGATTCCCACCTGGCACCTCCTCCCCAGCTGTTGTCTCAGAGACTGATTTTGGGCTAAATACTAAGGGTGGCATGGAGGAAGGGGCAGCAGTGTGTGTCTCCGTTCTGTTTGCAGAAGACCTCACCACAGAGGCTGACCTTTCTACTTCTGAAGAGTGGTTGAAGACTTAGGGTATGTCTACACCCAGCCGCTAGTTCGGCGGCTGGGAATCGAAGTTCTGGGTTCGACTTATCGCCTCTTGTCTGGACGCGATAAGTCGAACCAGGAAGTGATCGCCGTCGACTGCGGTACTCCAGCTAGACGAGAGGAGTACCGCAGCGTCGACGGGGGAACCACGGCGTCGACGGGGGAGCCTGCCTGCCGCGTGTGGACCGAGGTAAGTTCGAACTAAGGTACTTCGAACTTCAGCTACGTTATTCACGTAGCTGAAGTTGCGTACCTTAGTTCGAATTGGGGGGTAAGTGTAGACCAAGCCTTAGGGAAGCCAAGTACACTGGCAGCCTTGGCTGTCTGTCATTCCTTGTCTGGAAGGAGTAAAGATATAGCAGATCATGCACTGGAATAAGATGTGAATAACTCCCAAGCACCTAATGCTGGTCTCAAGGAAATATAGCCAAGCAAGATGCACATCTTTTGAACCCCCTGTTGGGTACAGGACCCATCAGCTTTGGGGTAACCCAAACCTGAATGGCCCAACTGTACTATGACAAGAACTGGAAAAAGACAAGCGGTAAATAACTTGGACATGACGGGTAGTTCTGTTAGCTCTCTGCAGTGATGGAGAAAGAACTGAAGTGGTCAGAGGATGCACTCCTTTTGTAGATGGAGCAAACGTCCTCCTAGCACAAGAGTACTTCTGCACTCCCCTTTGGATGGGGTTTATCTATGCAGTTCCACAGCTTGACACCAGAGATGCCATAACCATAAATGGGAATGGAAAGAGGCCCGTCAAAGAACTGTGCTTATGCTAGTTCCTTAATGAGAATAAGCTATATCAGTGTAAGCATTTGTATATCACAGTGACTATCCCTAACTAGAGGGTTTTGCCAGTATAACTGTAGAGGACTATAAAGGGGCTTCTTGTGTGGGCCCTTAGAGCTTGGAGCAACCAGATTGGGAAGCAAAAGAATGGTTCAGAAAAGGCTGGCTCTAGGACTCCATGCTTGGATGAGGCTGACTTTGATTCCTAAAAGATTGGAATTTTCTGAATTTTGCAGTTAGCAGAATAATCTGTACTTCCCTGGGTTCAACCACCCTTTGTTTGAACACTAAAGATCAAGAGCTTTGCCTGTCTGAAGCCCAAGAAATAATATTGAAGAGTGCCTTGCACTGTGCTTGGCTTGCGCTAGTGCTAACATAGGAGTCTCTTTCCCTTCCTTCCCCCTCTCCTCTACCCCCCCCCCCCAGCTTCTTCATATTATTGGACAGAACTAAATTCTTACAACAGCATTCCTGATATCAAGCATGGTGTGGGTACACATTCCCCTCAGAGCTCTGAAATCTCTCACCTTCAAACTGCATTTTCTGCAGGGACCTCAGTAATCTAAAATGTGATATGCAGAGACCTCTAGGGACTGGAAAGCTAAACTGCACCTAATGGCATGCAGATATGGTTCAATAGTGTATAGTAATGAAATCACTTGGGGAGTTTTAAAGTGAACTATAAAAAAAACAAGGTAACATTCAGACTGTTTTAATCTGTGATTAAAATCATACTCTTGAATGTCTTAGCAGCTTTCCCCCCTTCAAATGGGATTAATGAAGGTAAAGTATTCCTTATATTTACAATATAAAAATTATATTACAAGAAAAAAAACTATGCAACAGATGTCATTCTTAAATAATACCTTGCACAAAACAACAAGCTTAAATAAAAGCCATAATGGCATAAATATTATGATCAAAGCTCCTAAAATATAGTGTTGATTTGCAAATTCAGTCAGCCATGGGTTTGGTTTTTTTGTACACCTTCCTTTTATTTTCCGAGTATGTTGAATACTTTACAGATGCTCAATCTATTTAACACCCACTGAGTGACCGCACAAGGATTCAGTTGAGTTCAGAGCTAATTACAGCACTGAGAAAGACCTTTGCAGGATTGTCATTGACCATGCTTATGATTCAGATCAAGGTGTTGTCTCATTTCTTTTCCTTGCAAGCAGCTTTTGACCATGGAAAAAAATGTTCTCACCTTGAAATACAATGAAATTTGCAAGTGTATCTAACTGTAGTTTAACCCCTCTGTTGCTAACTCTGTGCTTTGTAGTTTTACTCAGCTACCTCTTTAGTTATAAGCTGTGTGGTAAACAGGAATCATTGCTTGATTGAATCTTGTTTACTGCCTATGTGGGGCATGATTTAGAGCTCCAGAACAGAACTTTGGCAGTGCCTAAATTGATTGTTCCCTCAGTTGTGATAATAAACCATCTATGCTCTGAGTGGTAAATCCATAGTCTAGCCTTAACTCTAAGTAAAGGGGAAGGATGCTTCTCCAGAAGTAAAACCAGAACTATTATTTTTTTGTGAGTGATTAAAGTTGACTCAAAGGCACAACAGCCCAGGGAATACAGAATTAAGAACCTAGGGATTAGCCTTACTCATACAACACTGATTAGCTGCCAAGGGTCCAATTCACAATGGGAGTTTTGACTGAGGCTAGGTCTACATTATGGGGGGGGGGGGGGTAGCTGAAGTTGCGTATTTTAGGTCGACTTACCTGGCTGTGAGGACGGCGGCGAGTCGACCGCTGCCGCTCCCCCATCGACTCCGCTTCTGCCTCTCACTGTGGTGGAGTTCCGGAGTTGACGGCAGAGCGATCGGGGATCGATTTTATCACGTCTACACTAGATGCGATAAATCGATCCCCGATAGATCGATCGCTACCCGCCGATCCGGCGGGTAGTGAAGACGTGCCCTGAGTAAAGGCTGCAGCAGGGTCTGGCCCCAGTGGCTAAATTCTTCCCACACTTAAAGCCATGCAAGGAGGGCAGAATGTGGCCCCTTTTGTATTTAGCCCTGGAATTTTGGCTGTTTTTCTAGCTGAATGACTAATGGACTCTGCAGGAAAGGAGGAAAGATTTCTGGCCACTGGAATTGCCAGGTTGAGACTCTTGCAGTTTGGGAGTCCTAATCCACCTTTCAGAGTGGTAGCCTTGTTAGTCTGTATCAGCAAAAACAACAAGGAGTCCTTGTGGTACCTTAGAGACTAACAAATTTATTTGGGCATAAGCTTTCTTGGGCTAAAACCCACTTCATCAGATGCATGGAGTGAAAAATACAGTAAGCAGTATAAATATTACAGCACATGAAAAGATGGGAGTTGCCTTACCAAGTTGGGGGGCGGGGTCAGTGCTAACGAGGCCAATTCAATTAAGGTGGAAGTGGCCTATTTTCAATAGTTGACAAGAAGGGGTGAATATCAAGAGAGGGGAAAGTACTTTTGTAATGCTAACGAGGCCAATGCAATCAAGGTGGACGTCACCCATTTCCAACAGTTGACAAGAAGGTGTGAATATCAGCAGAGGTAAAATTACTTTTTGTAATGACCCATCCACTCCCAGTCTTTATTCAGACCTAATTTGACGGTGTCCAGTTTGCAAATTAATTTCAGTTCTACGGTTTCTCGTTGAAGTCTGTTTTTGAAGTTTTTTTGTTGAAGAATTGCCACTTTTAAGTCTGTTATTGAGTATCCAGGGAGATTGAACTGCTCTCCTACTGGTTTTTGAATGTTACAATTCTTGATGTCTGATTTGTGTCCATTTATTCTTTTGAGTAGAAAAGTACTTTTCCCTCTCTTGCTATTCACCCCTTCTTGTCAACTGTTGCAAATAGGCCACTTCCACCTTAATTGAACTGGCCTCATTAGCACTGATCTGGCAGCCAATTCCTTCACACACATACCCCGCACTCCAACACAGTGAAAGTGAGTGAGGGTGGGGAAGAGCGAGCGATCGGGGGCGGGAAAATGGAACAAGTGAGGCGGGGCCTTGGAGAAGGGGCATGGCAGGGGCAGGGCCTCAGGGAAGGGGCAGGGGTGTTCAGTTTTGTGCCATTAGAAAGTTGGCAACCCTAGACATCAGGAGGTTGTGAACCTTCTGTGAGGGGCATGTTCCAGTCCTCAGCAGAGAGGATGTTGCTATGTGTTTAAAATTTATTCTTGTAAAAATAGGTGAAGGCTAGGGAAGTCAGAGGAGCATCATTTGATGGAAGAGAAGGACAAAGAAGAGATGAGGATTGTAAATGTAACACTGAGTCACATCTTTTAAGAAAGCAGGAGCTTTGAACTGGACTCTCTGGTCTGGAGTTAAGTATAAGGTTTGTTAGCTATAGGGTGGCCAGATTTTCAAAATGGAGGAGGAAGACACCTCTGTTACCAAAAGAACCCCTCTGTGCCACCTGTCAAAGGATTCACTGTTCTGTAACAGTGAGTCCTAACATACTGCTTTTATAATATTTATTTACCCACAAAGAGTTGTGTGATGTGAATACTTACCTCATACTGATCCTCAGTGTTTTGTAGTGTGATGCATGTATGGGTGAAGTTTAAGAAGTTGTGTGTATTGAAAATATATTTGAGGGTTGATGTTGCTGGCAGGGTTGACAAAACAGACATTCCTAGACAAAGGACCGTTGATCTACCTATCTGCCTAGGTTTATGTGTAAACTAAGCACTGCGAGCTGCAACAATGGAAACCCCTTTCACACAGGAAACCAACAGTGGGATATGAACTCAACAAAGGAGAGCACACTGGAACCCCCCCGGCCATCATCCTGACTCTGGGACCAAAGATAAGGATCTTTAAGTTTTAGTCTAGCAGCAGTGTGTTATATTTTTGTTTTTTTTATTTGCAATCTGTTTTTATTACCCTTGCTCACTTTCTCTTAAAATCTTTATCTTCATTAATAAACTTTCATTTGTTTTTACCATAAATAGATTACACGGCTGTGTTAGAAAGGACCTGATCCTGAGTTGTATCAATCCTGGTTATTTCAGGGAGTGTCCAATGACAGGGCTGGATACTACAAAGGGATTGCTCCAGGATTGTTGTGTCTGTTACAAGCCTGAACTGAGAGAGAGAGAGCAAGGTTGGCAGAAACCTAGATGGCAGGGCTTGTGTTGCCAGACATTCTTGATTTCAGGGAGCTGAGTTGCAACCAGCACAGACAAGACTGCTTCACACTAAAAACAAGTAGTGCTGAAGTGCCTCACAACCCTGTGTGCCCTTGGCAGTGTCTCACCAAAGTACAGTAAGAACAGTTATAATAACAGCCCTAATTGTGAGCTCAACTGTAAAAAGTGAGTGAAAGTTCATCAGATGTCCCAATAGTTTATAAGAGATAGGAAAAGGTACAAAAGGGAGACAGACTGAATTATTCCAAACAAAAAGGCCTACTAATATAACTCAAGGACTGTGTTAAGATCAAACCCAGTAAACAAGTGTGGGATCAGAAATTAGTGAACCAAAAATGGATTGTCATAAATTCTACATATTTGGTAGACAAAATGAGATGAGGAGCTATTCCATCCATCACTCCCTTTCGGTTTTGTTTTAACAGAAACACAGGAAAATTAGCAGAGGGGGAAAGCTGGCTAGCATGGTGCTAACTGACTGGGAAAAAAAGTGAAGCTGGCTCCTATCCCCAGACCTCCTTTGTCCTAATCATGAGAGATCCTGACCAGACTGGGCCACAGTGAGGAACCCAGATGACACCAGTTCTGGCCAAATCCTGAGCACTACATGTGATATGATACTTTGTCCATTCTTTCCCCCTTTCTCCCCAAAAAGTGTCCTTTTGCTTCCCTACCTTATTTCTTCTTTCCTATTTTCCCCCTTCCATTTAATAAGTTTCTGGCTTGCTGGCCAAGACTGCATATTTTGCTACACTATTGTAAGCCTGTGACCAGAAAGGCAGCTAAAGGCAATGCCCTGAACAGCCTGTTGCTAGGATAAGTTTGCCAGATATCAGGGTGGCTCATAAAACGGTGTTCCAAGCCTGTATCTTTTCCAGTAGTGAGGTTGCACATGAGTCAACACAGAGGCAGAAACTGCATTTTCTATCTTTGCTGTTCTTTGTTCTGCCTTTGTCTGGGTTTTGTCTTGTTAGTTCAGGTGAAGTCCAGTCCTGTTTCCTAACTTCTCTTTCCCCCCAAAAGAATAGTTATTACCATATTTGATTCCATCTAAGAGACTGTCAGGCAAGGGTTATTCCATCTTAAAACTCTCTCCAGCTAAAGGGATGTTATTAAAATGAAAGCCTTATTAAATACTTTACATTTCAAATGCTTTATTTGTTTTGCCTTTTCTGGATCTTTAATACAAGAATTTTTAATAGTATTTGCCATGGTACTAAGCTGGCTGAGGTTTCTGCATACTAAATGCTGCATTTTGTTTCCAACTGTTCAGGGTTGGACAATAACTGGGTCATGTTAATACCTTTGACTCTTAATGTCCTTTATTCCATCTAAATTTATACAACAGGTCAGAAGAGAAGAATGGGAAGCTTTTAGAGCCTGGACCAATTCCCCCCCCCCTAAAAACCTCCCCTGCTGCAAGTTCTCACTCTTCTTTCTCCCTCCCCCTTTCAGTCTTGTTTGTATATTTCGAATTTTGTCTTGGGTCTTCTCTTCTTTAATGCCACCTCTTTTTCTCTGCTCATTCTTCCTCCCCCCCCCCGCCCATAATCATCCAATCTTCTCTCCTCCTTTCCATCTCTCCTTCTTAAAACTCTATCACCCACAGTCACACAATCCTTTATTTCCTCTCCTTCTCCTCCTTGCCCCCAGTCTCCCTTGTGTGTCCTGAGGCAGTGGTGGAACTAATAGGAGGTAAGGAGGGTGATTACTCCTATCCTCCCAGTGGCATTTAGGTGTATGCGTGGCACCTTTTCAAGCCTACTATGCAATTGCCAAAAAGTGGTGTACAAAATGAATTTTCACAGCATATTTCACATGTGACCACACATATCACAATGCCACTCACTCAAATGTAGCCCAGCACCCAGTCATAATAGAAGGGCTGATGCACCAGCCCACAACCAACAACTCGTCTCACCTACTAGGTGCAAAATTTGGCTCCACCACTGCCCTGAGACCATACAGTGCTCCCTTGTGGTGCTGGGCAAGTGATGAGAACTGAAGCCATCCCATTTGGTCTTGTCAGTTGCCACCTGCTTATGTTGGTAGTGTGCTTGTAGGTTCCATATTCACAGGACTGTCCAGAATCAGACTGTCTCCATGTGGATTTAACACGTAGGCGGGGGACGGACAGTTTACTTATGCAGGAAGTGAGTAAACACATGGAAAACCTAACATGCATCCTGATTCACATATAGAAAATCTGTAGTTTGTCTAGATTACTCATTTTTCATATTATGGAAAAACAACAAGAAATAATACTTCCTTAAAACAGCAGGGACAGGGTGAAAGTGAACAATATGGCTCACTCTACCATAGTCTGCTATTTTGAAGTGCCTACTCTGCAGCTCCTCTCAGGCATTGATCCCTACAGACAATGTACACGTAAAGTGATATTACTTGGGCAGCGGGGGGAATAATATTTCCTGATAGCTATCTAGTCACTCATACCACAATACCTAGTTCCAACATAAGCCTCTATCCAGTGTTCACAAAAGTAACTGCCATGCCAGTAATAGGGACAGGGAGTATACCAGTAGCCCTTGGGCTAGCAGAATAACCAGAAAATTGATCAGACAACCTTTGAAGGACTCGCAGTATAATAATTAGAGCTGTGCAAATACAGTTTGGTTTTTTGTTTGCTTGCAATTAAAAAACAAAACAAAATTGTGTCACATGAAACAATGTTTCGATAAAATCTGAACATTTCATTTGACACTTTCAGACATGAGGGTGTCTTAAGTCACTTTGAACTAAAAACTTCTAAATGTTTCGTTTTGAAGATGCTAAAACAAAATGTTGTGGTTCTTAGAAATTTTTGTACCTGAGTAATTTGCAGCGTGTTCCAGTGTTGCTGCATCTGCATTTTCCCCACCAAAAAAAGTTTCACCCCTTCCCCAAATTTGCCCAGCTTGAGTAATAATGGACACGCTCACTCTGGGTAGTCAAGTTTTGTTTTAAAATGTGCTAATGTTTTAAGTTACCTTTACAAATTACACAAGTCAAACATACTTGGTTCCTAAGCTCCCAGTAAAATGGACAACTTTCTATTTTCACTCATTTAACCTCAACTGCCTTAGAACACTTCCTGCATCCCCCTCCCCCACACTAGCCCTATCATACAGGCTGCGAAGTTGCCTGCCCTCAGTGGCAGTGCTCTTACTAACTTCAGCTACAGCTCCATATGTTCCATATTACTTGAATTCCTCTGCTAGATCCTTTCTTAAATCAAACAGAAATGCCTTGGAAGTGGAAAAGCTGTAGGTTTTTTTTTTTTTTTTTTTTCTCATTTAAAGAGACAGAAAGAAAATGGAAATTGCAATATGGAACTAACATTTGCCATTTGGAAATCAAAAAGTGTGTTTGGTAACCCAAACAATGAGTGAATTATACAAGCACGTGACCAGCTCATTGGGATGAAAGGATGGTCATGGAGGTGCAATGCACATGCAACCAGTTAGTCTGCTATTAATTTCACCAGGAAAGTTGTCCAGCAGATCTTTGGTGTGGCCAGAGTTTGCAGGGATTCACAAAAACTAGGGGGTGGGTACAGGGTTTTTTTTTTTTTTTTATAAACTTACTCAAGATGCTGGGACAGGCCCTGAAAACAGGGATACAATAACAATTTTCAATGAGAAATACATTCTATCCCCTAGAGCAGTGGTTCCCAAACTTGTTCTGTCGCTTGTGCAGGGAAAGCCCCTGGCGGGCCAGGCCGGTTTGTTTACCTGCTGCGTCCACAGGTTCGACCGATCGCAGCTCCCAGTGGCCCCAGTTCGCTGCTCCAGGCCAATGGGAGCTGCTGGCACCGGCGCGGGCAGAGGGAAGTACTGGCCGCCGCTTCCAGCGGCCCCCATTGGCCTGGAACAGCAAACCGCGGCCAGTGGGAGCCACGATCGGCCGAACCTGCGGATGTGGCATGTAAACAAACCGGCCCGGCCTGCCAGGGGCTTTCCCTGCACAAGCGGCGGAACAAGTTTGGCAACCACTGTCCTAGAGAAAGAGTGATCTGTCAGTCTGCCCCCAACTTTTTTGTTGAGAACAATCCCTCTAGGATTCCACCCACTCTCCTTGAAGGGGCCTGGATGGTGAATGAGCAGCCTACCAGTCCCTAAAGACCACATGGTGGAGTGGGACAGAAGAGAAATAGATAGCAAGCCGCTGGGCCTTCTCCTCAAGAAGTTCTACAGTATATGCTGGACCTCTCTCTCTCCCTAGAAAACAACAGCTTCAAGTCCTCTGTAGGTGGGCTGGGAGATACTTCGTGGAGGCAGCCTGCTTTTGGGTCTGTGGAGAGTGTTATTAGAGGTCTGGATAACGCATATAGGCTTTCAATATGTATTTAAACTTTTACACCTGAACTGACCCAAATTCCAAACCTTATGAGGTTTGCTTAAGTGCACACATACTTCAGGCCATAAGTCCTCATCAGCGGAGGTAATGTCCATCAGGAGAGGAGTCAGTATAACTGATATGCAGTTGTAGCAGTTAACAGTTAGATGCACTAACAATAGTGTTGCCAGGGGCATCCAGCTAGAGATACTGAAAAATGTCCTCATTATTTCACATTTTCATCTAAGCACAGACCTCCTTGTTGGTGCTTCAATATATGTCACAGTTCTAGTTTCCATCTAGAATTGCACCTGTAATAGGCTTTAATTAGATGCACTGGGGCCTGAGCAATTATTTGTAAATGTCTAACCCTATGCCCCAGTGTGTTGTACTTTGGCTGCAATGTTAACAGTAGATAAATCTGTTATATTGTAGGGCTAAAAAAATGCAAGCTTCAATTTCCTTCTCTTCTCCATCAAGCCCTAAAACTTGTATCTTTTGTCTTCACTCATGTAACTGAAAGAACAGCCCATTTGAGGGTCTTTGCGGGTGTGTGTGTGGGAAAACAGGGAAGAAATCCTCCTGTGCTGATGCCATCCACACCACATTTCATCCTAGAATGAATTTTTATACATCATAAGGCCCAGAGAACTGAGGTTTAAAATTGAAATGCTAATTGACCCTTAATTATAGCCATTATTATACTACGGAGTGGATATTAAATGAGTTGTCTCAAAACTGACTCAAAGCAGGTTTTCTACCAGCTTTTCAGTGTTTGGCACCAGCAATGGGCCCTGAGCTGGATTAAAAACAAATTTGACTCATATACTTACTTTTAAATGTCAAGAAAGTACAGGGAAACCCCGCTATAACGCGCCCCGCGTTAATGCGAATTCGGATATAGCGCGATCATAAGGTGGCTCCTGCTGCCCCAAGTGTGCAAAAAAAAAGGAACGTGCCTTCCCCCTTCCCCCTGCTTCTCCTTTTGGCAGGAAGAGCCATTCTCCTCCCCAGCTGCTCCTCACTCTTCCTCTGCCCCTTGCACATCTCCCCTGCTCTCTGCCCAAGAGAAATTGACCGGCTTGAAACTGACCGGCTTTAAATGGTAAACTTTTCGTAACCC
Organism: Emys orbicularis; assembly: GCF_028017835.1. Lineage (NCBI taxonomy): Eukaryota > Metazoa > Chordata > Testudines > Emydidae > Emys > Emys orbicularis. The sequence goes on along the minus strand of NC_088687.1, from coordinate 52,532,866 downwards.
CGCTATACCGCGACCCCGCATTTATCGCGATCGAATTTTTTGGACCCCAATCATCGCGTTATAGCGGGGTTTCACTGTAGCCAAAAAAAAGTTTGGTTGCTTCTCTGTTGGTCACTCTTAAAAAGAGTATTGAAAATAATGTACCAGATGCATTCCTGACAGACTTCAGTTGAGGACCAATTACAATCCATATCAATCCTTTGTAATAGTTCATCTGGGAGATACCCTGATGGATTCCTTGAACATATTCTCAGCCAAGTTACCAGCAGATGACAATACTTTAGGAAGAGTTATCCTTTGCAACCAAAATATAAGAATAGAATATCTGAGATGAACTATCACATTTTCCCAGGCTTCCATGGCACTGTTTATATCTCTTAGGTGTTCCAAACCAATATGGTTTTATTTATACTTCCTCCCTCTTGAAAATACATTGCTTAAGTTGAAAATTCTATTTTTACTTTATAAGCTCTGTGGTTGATCCTTGAGCTTATAAACTTCATTAATCTCTGTAGGCCCTTTGTCTGGGGCCTTGTCCAGTGTATATGTTTAAATATGGATCTACTGTTCATGCATATGATAGGGCATGACTCAGCACCTCAGTGCCTCCTGCTGCCCATTAGCTCTTGGTTGCCAGTGCGCCTTCCTCTAGCAGTGTCTCACTGCCATCACTTCTCCACCTCTAAGACCCGCATTGCTCCCTGGACCACGGCATTGTCTTCTGGGCATGGCCCTCCTGCTGTGCCCCACTGCACTTTCTCCCCCCTTCCAGGGGAACTGGCTGTCTACAGTCCATTCACTTGCCGCTGTGGCCTATTGTAGCCTTTGGTCTAGCCCCTCACCTCAAGGGGTAAACAGCAGTCTGAATACTGGCCACCCCATCTGTGGCAAGTGGGGGGGGGGGAATGAGGGGGACTGCACCTGCCTGGTACTCCACATGCTGCCACTCCTCCAACTCCCACCGCCTATTTCCCTGGGCTACTTCCCTGTAGCCCTAGCACCTTCCCGGTCCTTTGTATCAGGGGCCTCAGTCTGGCAGTCCTCAGGCTGGAGCTCCCTATTATTCCCCTGACCCTACCCAGCACTGCTCTATGTACGGTCCTCTTCTAAGGCAGCCAGTCCTTCTCTCTTGCACTCCAGGAGAGACTAACTCTGCTCTGTTGAGTAGCCCTTTCTATATGGCCCTCCCTGGCCCTGACTGGCTGCTCCAACAAACCTTCTCCTGATTGGCTCTCTACAAGCCCTCCTCCCATTGGTTGTGTTTTGCACAGCCTCCCCGTGGGCTGCTTTAACCCTCCATCTATCTGTGTGGGGCAACCACCCCACCACAATGCTCCTACAGCCCTTTTGTCTCATGCTCACTTCCAAAGTCCCCTGAGACACCATAGTGGCTGGAGCCCCACAAAGTAGTGCTCCCTTGTGTCAAGGAGCTGCAGGCAGCTTGGAAGACACTCTGCTTTGTGTCCTTAACCCAGGCTTTGAAAATCTCCCCTCATTCTGCAGTATTAGGGTCTTTTGAAGGCTTTACTTGAGTCAAGGATGAATAATTATTTAGTTATCTACAACAGATTGATAGTGGTAGACCAGCACCCTCTCACTTTCCAAAATGTCTGAGGACAGCTGGTTCTGTTACATCCTTTTTGGGGGGAGTGGGCAAGGCAGCCCTACACCATTCCAAAAAATGCTAAATCAATATTTTGAGGAGAGTGGCTGAAATCTACCTCCCCCCCCACCCAGTTCTTCTGCACCTAGGGACTGAAGATTGTTGAAGCTGCTGAATATACTGGCATTTCAAGTCTGAAGCTTGAAGTCAGTGAGATGGGCCTAAGGGAAATCCTCATTCTAATAGAACTCAGTCCTAATGAAAAATGAGGTGTGTTTTGCATGATTATACTTTAAAAATTCAAGTGTCTACTACAAAGAGCAGAGGATTGTGCTTCATCATGTTGGAGAGATGCAGAATGTGAAACCAGCTTGAAGGGTTTCTTTTAATCAATTTCCCTTTACTTTCATTGGGTATGTACAGTAGCTGACCTAATTATAGTAGATGGGATGAAATGATCAGTTCTGTTTTCCTTGCAATCATTCTGAACTGTGGTAGCTTTTAATTAAGTGAAGGGCATTTAAACACTTTGCTTTGTTCATTACATCAAATACTTATGCAGTATTTAAGGAGAAAGGTGAATACATTACATTAGGTTTTATAAACATTCCTGAAATGGCACTCTTACATTTTTTGTGTGTGAGAAAGATGCTATCAAAGGTTGTTGGTGGGTTTTAATAAAGCAAATGTTTAATAGCCACCTATAATTAATGTTTGAGAATATTTACGATTAAATAGTCAAGGATAAAGAGGGATAAAACTGATTTTTTTTTAAAAAAGAAAGAACAGGAATCTCATTTAAACCATCTTTTCAGGAGGAAAAACAAACAAAACAACAAACACTGTAAAGTAAAGTATTTAAAAAAAAGTCTGCTAGGAGAGGCAGATGTCAATCATATGGAGATGGTAAGCATTTTAAGAGAAAGCATGTTTTCTTCCTATGAAGAAAAGTCTGTTATAATTTATACTCTGAAGAGTGAAAGTAAGATAGGCATTTCATGATGAGTACTGAAATGTATGAAAATTGTTAATTTATCTCCTATGATCTTTTTACCCAACCCTCTCTGCGCAAAGTTATTTATAATAGATCAGTTCATTTTATTTTTTTAATCACTTGTTTTCTGAATGTGTCAACAAAATTTTTTTCCATTGTGTCTACATGGGGAACTCTCTCGCTTATAGAAGAGCATTTTGTTTACATTTTAAGGTGCTTTTGAGTGACTGGATGACCCCCCAAGGACTGCTTATTTATGCCTGTCAGTTTTAGATAAGGCCCCAGGTCACCAAAAATCACCACTCACTGATGAATGATTGAGAACTGTGTCAGTGGCATCACTTCATTCATTTGCTTGTGAACACTTGTGCACAGCATAAAGCTACTCCCATAGATGGTACACTTTGCAGCATCATTTTGACTATTTGTCATTAACTTTCAAATCCCACCACACTCATCAGAAGTTGTACAGTGGTCTACCCATTGGTAAGACTCAAATGCAAGAGAGATATGGTGTGAAGAGCTCATCGTCTAGTGCTTGTGAAAATAGGGTATCCACTACGAAACAAATTTGAATATACAATATGAAAAACTATGGAAAGCCTGGCACTTAGCTGCCTTTCCAAGAGTTCCTTTATTCATCAATTGCATGAGGTTTCTGTTGGAATGGAAATAATGAGACCATTTCTTGGCTCACTAGTGAGGATTATCATTTCCCAGGAACAAAATAGCTTCCCAATCCCTTACCAATACTTACCTTTGCATAAGGGCATCTTCTGCTATGGCTGTCCTTCATTTGTCACCCTAATTAGACTTATCCTTTGAAAATGCCATTGAAAGATGAATGAGCGATATTGACATAATCAGATTCAAAACAATTTAAAAAAGAACTTGGCTTACACAAGACAAGGATAGAGCAACCATCCACATACATAAAATATGTACAGCGAATGGAAGTAGTAATGTTTCTATGTTTATTTTAGGTTGACTTAGTCCCAGGGTTATTGACTTATCATTAGACGCAGGAGTCACTGTAACAGCCATTGAAAAAAGAAGCTATTTTTGATTGTGGTTATGCTTGTCGAGGATCGTGAGTCCTGCTCCATAGAGCAACACAATATTTTAGGAGGAGGCACTCCTGCCTAGCAAGTCACATTATAGGGTGACAATTTAATGTACTTGAAGCATACATAATCATCAGGATTCCCCTAAACTGGGGTTTTATGAAGTGAAAAGGACTTCCACTATAAGGATATTTAGGGAGATGCAGGATGTGACTTGTTTTACCTAACTTTTCAGCTGCACAGCTTTCTTCCTCCTTTCTATCACATGGGGTTCTTACCTCAGACCCAGGTAGACAGGACATTTTTCTGAATTCTACAGCAGTGAGTAAGAGCAATCTAGCAATGAACAGGCAGACCATTCTAACTGCTAAACACAGAGATAATTGAAGACAGAACAACTTGCATGTGTAAGATGTATCATGTGTATTTCTAGAGGACCTAGGAGCCCTTGTCATGGAGCAGAAGCCCATTATGCTAGTGCTGTACAAACACACGGGACAAGAAATGAGCCCTGCCCCAAACAGACATGAGATTGATACAGACAGATGAAGGAGTACAATAAACAATATTGGTCAACATAATAGGCAGAGGCCTCAGCCTAATTAGGCCTTATTGCTTGCAGATCTAGTTTTATCCAAGAAGACTTTTTGGAGTGGGGGGTGCACCTGGTTTAGAACTCTTGCTGAAGTTAAAGGGCACAATCTCTTACCACACAATCTCTGTGGGGAGCTGCACACATAAGGGAAACTACAAATGAGCTATCTGTGACTTCTGATCCAAGGGGAAGCCACAGGTCAATTCAGCCCCCGATATAGTGTAGATTAGCCTTAGGGCTATTCTAAACTATGTCCAGGCTTCAACAGCCCCTAAGAGGCTTTCCATAGGCTAGTGATTGTTGAAGTACAACATACAGTGGCCTTGAGCCCCCTCCCCCCAATATGCATCTATGCTGGGAAGGGTTTATATAGTGCTAACTAAGGCTAGGTCTACACTACGGGGGGAGGGGGGTTCAACCTAAGATACGCAACTTCAGCTACGTGAATAGCGTAGCTGAAGTTGCGTATTTTAGGTCGACTTACCTGGCTGTGAGGACGGTGGCGCGTTGACCGCTGCCGCGCCACCGTCGACTCCGCTTCCACCTCTTGCCGCGGTGGATTTCCAGAGACAACGGCAGAGCCATCGGGGATCGATTTTATCGCGTCTTCATTAGACGCGATAAGTCGATCCCCAATAGATCGATTGCTACCCGCCGATCCGGCGGGTAGTGAAGACGTGCCCTAAGAGAGTTTTATGCCAACCAGGCATTCCTCCTCCATTGCTGGGGGGAATCTCCAGATGACTGATTTAAGCCAGATGTTGGCTGCCTTTGCACCCGTAGTATAGTACAAATGGGATGTAGCAGGACTCCAGAATGAACACAAAAAATCCAATTCTTTATTGATTTATTGGCTTGTAGACCAGAAACACATAACACTGATATTCTGGGTGTTGTACCTGAAATCCGTCTCCTGATATGCTTATATCTGCTGTCTATAGTACTGATCACTTTACATAGCTCGTTTATTACTTCTTATAAAGTATCACAGGCAAAGCGTCCTTATTCTGAACTATAGGGGAAAGTGGTTGGTTGGCCTTTCACAAGTTACCCTTCTTACTGAGTTAGCGCCAAACTATGTTCCATGCCTATTATCTAGCTCTCTAGTATTCTTTCCCACCATCATTCCATATCATACAGTCAAACTCCCAGCCCCACAAAACAGCTCATGGCCAATATCAGAGGCTTCTGGGGCTGTAATACAGTTGCCTGGCCCCTGGTGTTGCTGTTACAGAAGGAGCTGGCAGCTGGGACCACATGGCCCCCAAAAGCTTATCTGCATAGGAATTGGGGCAGAGGATAGGACTTGCCTAGTGCCCTCCCCCTACGTCCTGGTATTATAAAAATAAATATCCAGGAAAAATATATTGAGTCATGAATTAGTCATTGAATGGTAATATGGTCTCATTAGGAGATATGTTCCCCCCCCCCCAGTCTTTTAATGATTAATTATAGCACTTACAGAAATAACTCAAAATGATCCAATATAGATTTTATGTCCATATTCTGCACAAATGTAAATCTCAGCTATCTGCTGTTTTATGGAACTCCATTTACTCATTTTTCTCATATTACCATGTCAAATATGATTACATACCTTCCTCCCCCCCCAAAAAACCAAACACTCACTTTCCTTCCTGCTCAACACATTTCTCATGATTTACTAGCCTAACTCGTGGAAAATTTCAGGGGGAGAAAATGCAACTGGGAACAGCCTGGCAGTTCAGTGTGCTAGGACAATGTGAAGTCACATAGGAAACCCAAATTAGAGGTCCAAACTTCCTCCTGTGCCAGATGATGGGAGCACTCCTGAGGCAATGTACTCATCCCCTAGGAGAAAGTGTGTTTGACATCATTTCCAAGTGACTCCCTCTGGCTGACCTGTGATGTACTACTCATTGCTCCATATTGCCCAGTGCTATGCAATAAGTAGAAATGAGTGAAATCACTTGAGATGAACAGACTGTGTGTTTGTTTATGAAGTTTGTGTAAATTAAGTGCTATATAAAGAAAGATATACAAGAAGAATTATGAAGCTTGTCTGATGCCAAGGAGTAAAATTGGATTATCATCTACCCTGCAAACCTAAGTGGACTCAACAGATCCTGATATGGTCTCTGGAGGATATGGATTGTCCCTCATTCTGCTATTCCCCATCACCATTATTCCCATTACTATTGTTGACTTGCTCAGCTGCATTCTCTTTCATTCCCCACACCAAACTCCAAGCTCTCCTCCTCCATCCTTGTTAGGGACTCAGGAATGGGCAGTCTTGTCTAATATACAGAGCAGATGTCTGGAGTAGGAAAATGGAAGTGGGGGCAGAACCAGAGTCAGAGGCCTAATGCCAAAGTCAAGGGTCAAGTCAGAGCCAGGAACTAGAGCAGAGGATCAGAACCAGGTTAGCTGGAGTAAGGAAAGGCAGGAGTGAGGCTGGGGCAGGCCTGGAACAAGGCACTAGCAGAAGCTAACACAGACACAGGCAAATACCTTGACCTGCTAAAGTCCTGCTGCTGGCCCTAAGAGTTGTTCTGCTGATACCCTCAGCCAATCAGGCTGTTTAGACATCTCATTTGGGGCCCAGCTGCACTCATTAAACTGCCTAAGGGTTATGCTAGCTGGTAAACAAGGTAGTTGCTGGCCCTTACTCCGACCACTTCTACACCTGCTGCAGCCTAAACACTAAACCATCTCTGAAGATAAACCTGGTTCCAAAAGAGATTGGCCAGTTTCAAATGCTGCAGGTACTCAAGCATGCCCTACCCTGAATTCCACAGCCGCCGGAGATGTAAACTTTGAACTGAAAGTAGTAAGGACAATCATGAACTTAGCTTCACACAGCATTCCCTTTGTGGGTGACAGAGCTCTATTACTTACCTAATCTCTAGTTATCAGCATACAGGTAGTCAGCAGTACAGGTCCAAGTGTGGGAGACTCATCCTTCCAGCTGGGTCCTTGAAGGGGGAATATTAATGGTCCTCCAGAAAGGACAAAAACACAGCAAAACAGGCCTAAACATGTTGCAGGCCCTTCCTTTGAGGACTCTCTGGTGAGCTGTAGCCCACCTCTCAGACAAGTCACTAGAAAAGGTTCCAATATAATCAGAGTCCAATCCACCTTCCCTTCTGGAGACTCTCACAAGTGCAGTCACATGTGCAGTCCCTGCCCTCAATCATACTCCTCTACAGGATCTGAGGATTAAAGTCTGTTCTCCCAGAGCTGCTACCAAGTGAGCTGGGCTGCCTCCCTTTTAAAGTCCTTTTTCCAGACCTGGCACAGCGTGTAGGTGTGATAGGGCAGGGCTTCTCCAATCCATACCAGTTCATTAACTCTTTCCTGTCCCATACAGGATTCATAGACCCCCTTACAGGACTTAAGGAAGTATATATGGCCAAAAATGGAGAAAGTATTCCTGGTCCATCTTAGGGCTTACTAGACAGCAAGTTACATTACAGTAAGCCACAGTGTGAATCTATCATGCAGCTAACTGGTGTGCTGTAATGTCCTGTGTGGACATTGCTACAGGGCACTGAAAATCCCAGAATATGACACAAACCCCCAAATAGCTTAGACTCAATATATTTTTCCTGGATATTTATTTTTATAATACCAGGACGTAGGGGAAGGGCACTAGGCAAGTCCTATCCTCTGCCCCAATTCCTATGCAGATAAGCTTTTGGGGGCCATGTGGTCCCAGCAGCCAGCTCCTTCTGTAACAGCAACACCAGGGGCCAGGCAACTGTATTACAGCCCCAGAAGCCTCTGATATTGGCCATGAGCTGTTTTGTGGGGCTGGGAGTTTGACTGTATGATATGGAATGATGGTGGGAAAGAATACTAGAGAGCTAGATAATAGGCATGGAACATAGTTTGGCGCTAACTCAGTAAGAAGGGTAACTTGTGAAAGGCCAACCAACCACTTTCCCCTATAGTTCAGAATAAGGACGCTTTGCCTGTGATACTTTATAAGAAGTAATAAACGAGCTATGTAAAGTGATCAGTACTATAGACAGCAGATATAAGCATATCAGGAGACGGATTTCAGGTACAACACCCAGAATATCAGTGTTATGTGTTTCTGGTCTACAAGCCAATAAATCAATAAAGAATTGGATTTTTTGTGTTCATTCTGGAGTCCTGCTACATTCCATTTGTACTATACTACGGGTGCAAATAGCTTAGATTTTTATTCCAGTGTCTCAAGTGTCTTGTTTCAAATCCTCCTGCTACCTTACATATGGCTCTAATTGGTGTGCTGTTTGGGCTTTCTCACTTTTAAAAAATCTTCCAAGAGCATAGTGAATGGCAAGGTTTATACAGAATGACAATGGTAATGGTCAGCCTTCTTTGAATAGACTGCACTGAAAAAAAAGTAAAATAAATGCCTCTTCATAATATTTTCAGTTTTTTTCCTTCAAACATAGGTCATGCAAATATTTTGGACCATCCTTTTCCCAATATTTGTATACTGAGCTAATGAGAACTAAAAGGGAACATCTGATGATACAGAAAAGCTGGAGGTGGGGGCTCGGCATTCAGAATATTTTACAATTACCTTAATATTTTTTAAACCGCCTCTTGCTCATGAATTTTTGCTTAAAAATTGTTATTCCTGGTAGGGACTGAGATTGAGAGTGTAACAGTGCTAAATAGATGATAAACAGGGAAATGATTTCATTTTATGGAGCCACATCATGTTTCTCATCTCTAATCTTATACTAGATGGTGTGGTTTGCGTCAAGACCAGGAACAAGAAACATATCTGGGAAATTAGCTTAACTTATTTAACGCACCACAAAGAGGGTGTTTGAAGAAGTCCATTCAGGTTCTGCTTTACACCATTCATTTACAAACTTAAAATTGGAGACCCCCTTATTTGATTTATAACACACTGTAAGCACTGCAGGGTTAATGACAATCACGTATCTTTCTTGGTGGTGGCAGTGGCCGGGGGAATGAGAGGATTAACTGTGCAAACAAGATGACAGTTTTGTTTTCTATAGTGAGGCTTTTCTTTAAGAGAAAGTCAAGATCCTAGGCTAATTTTCCACAAAACTAGCCTAAGTGTCCCCTTTTCCTTAGCAGCAGAATAATCCGCTTTGTAACATCTGGCAGCTGTAATTGTAAGCAGAGAAGCACATACCAATAGCATGATATACAGCATATGCCGTGTACTGAGGATTAAGCTATAAGTGAGAGTTAAATATAAAAGCAATAACAGTTTTATAAATCAGGGTAACATCATCTGTTTATTATATATGTGGTAGTAAAATCCTTAGCATTCAGTAAGGCTACATGTGATTTATACATAAGTAGGAAAACATATCTTTAACAATCTTATGATTCCATAATGTTCTTATGTAAGATTTTTCTCCCATCATTGCAACAGTTTTAAAAAGCTTACTTACCACTTAGCAGAGATAAGCCCAAGCAGTCAAGTTCAGATCCATGCTCTGTGTGGTTTTATTGGCATTCAGAGGGGATAGGCACATCACACTCAACTGGTGAAGGCATAAATCAGTTGTGCAGGTTATCCCAAGAGTGCCAATAAAGGCTTTGGACCACACCATCATGTTACAGACAAAGTATTTTTAGAAATGTTTTTGTATCTTTTTGCCTGTAAAACCAGTTAGTTACCATGAGTCCAACTATACAGGCCTCCATAGGATGGGAGCATTGTAACTAATGAATTTCAAACCTCTCTAAAAATGACCAAACATAGCTTTTCTTTAGATTAAAATAGCAATGACTAGAAGCAGTTGCAGCTTGGAAATGGGGAATCTGTAAGTCCAATTTCTAGTTCAGATAGGTGGCAAGAGAGGAAAAAATAAACCTGTTGCAAGACAGCATATTTCTCATCCCAGACTTCAGAGAAATCTGATTTTAAAAGGAAATATATATATTTTTAGGAGAAACAGAGCATATGTTCATTTAGAAGGAGGATATATTTAAAAAAAGCAGTTGTTTGAAGTTGCTCAGGGATTTGGAACGTTAGGGTAGGTCCCAGGAGAAATGGATTAGAGGGCTGAAAGCAGGAGAGGTGTCCGAAGTGCATGATAACTACAATTTATCACATAGATGGCCCCAATATGTGGTGAGTGTATACCTAGTAATATATATGGATTTTTTAAAAATAAAAATGTACGTTATTTCACAGCTACCAATGGAATTGTCCCAACTTTAGCCCTGTATTCTCACCACAGAGGTATACAAAGTTTTTACTTTTACTTTTTACTAATTATAGTTTTAAAATGTTTTCAGTAGTTTATATTAACTTTGCACAAACTCTGTCTAAAGAAAGTGTTTAGTGGACCCCCTTCATATAGGTTTCTCCTGAGCATTTTTATATAAACAAACTTTGACATGTCTATACAACACTCACATCATATCAAAAGGGAGGGAAATTATTTTTCTCCTCTAGTGTTTTGAAGAAAACTGATCTCTTTTCAGAACTTCAGCTGCTTTAGCCCATTAAATGCTACAATTTTAAAAAGCTGGAAGCATAGTTATTGATATGGAACTTGAAGGCCAGACACAATCTCTGAAGTTTGGTTAGTTGTAATACATCCAAGTATGCTGAAATGCATGATTAATTATCTATCAAGTTTGGAAAGTCAATATAATTTCTGACTGCACAGAGCAAAGATATTAATCATCTTATTAGAACAAATCTAAATGACATATGGTGGCAATGAACAACAGAGAGCACAGGATTAAATTTTAGCAGTTTATAAATTCTTAATATAATAGAATACTACAAGTGCCTGCGCCGAACCTGTCCCATTCTAAGGGCTGAAGTCATTTCTGCACAGCAGGGATGTCATTGGACAACAAACATATATCCCTGTTTTCAAAAGTATGCGTGGGAACATTTTGCCCTGGCTGGCATACAATAAGGTATGGTTTTTAAAGAGGATGAGTAGCAGGAACACAGGCAGACAGACATAGGGCAGCTACAAAATAAAAACAGAGCAAATTGAACCAAATATTTTCCTCCAAGTGAGCAGGGAGGATAGACCCCCCCCCCCCCAACTTGACCAAGGGATTCCTCCAACAGCACTGTTAAGCATAAATATGAAGTGTCCACAACCTCTCTTGTACAGTGGTTAGAGTGGAAAATCCCTTTCCTCTGCTCCCCCCGATCCCCTAAAAAGCTTTTTCCAGCAAAGATCGTGAAGGCAGGAATAGTCATTCTCCCATCAGCCAAAGGGCACAACCAAAAGGTTGCTATAACCCTCGGGCTGCACTAATTTCCCTTGGCTGAGCAGCCTTGTTATGAGAAGGGAGGTCCAAACTCAGCACAAATGGTTCATAGCAGACAGGAAGCTCATTTCCTCAATTACTTGTTGTGGTGCTCTATATTTTTACTAACTCTTTCTTTTTTATCTTGCAGAAAGAACTCATTTGCCCAGAAGATGCACTCAAGAATATCATGTCTTCATTTGGCTAAATGGAGCCCTAAAGTCTTCTGATTATTTATTACCCACATAAGCTCATACTAGAGCTGGGAAATTACTGCTAAAAATCAGTGACTATTCTTTCCAATTTTAAAATAAATTCCTTTGACTGCATTCACATTCCTTTTTGTTTTCACTTTCTGCTATTACACTAAATGAGTTTACAGGTGAGATTGTTTGTGGAAATAGCAGGTGAATTTAGCAAGTTTCAAAGAGTTGTTGGATGTTTATATGGCCAAAAAGAATATCCCGTGTTATAATAATAGATACTTTAAAAATGTAGAAGGGTGATAAAACCTTATTCCAATCTAGCTAGGTGGGATTAGAAAGAGATGCTTTAAAGTCAAGTTATCCCATATTTGCCTGCTACAGATTTTCTTGCATCTGAAACATCTGCCAGAGACAAGCTACTGGACCTAGAGGGACCACATGACTGATCCAGCTTGGTAATTCCTATGTCCTTCTGTAATAATGTGGAGTTTAAAATTCATGAGTACTTGCACTGGAAAATAGATTCTCTGTGTTATGCTAATCTGATTAGCATAGGAACATATCATATAACCTAAGTGGGCAATGAAAACAACTGAAATTGTATATTCTTGTACTGAACTTTTTCTGAAAGTATCTACAGGCCAAGAATTAATGATAGAAATTAACAGGTGAATCCTTTCAAAACATGAAAGAAATTATAATCAGTTCATGGACAGTTTGTGCACAGAGTAAGATGTAACATTTACTGAATATATCATTCATCATTAATTATTTACCCAGCTTTAGGTCTAGTGAACATGCTAAAATATACTAAACATACTGGTTTATCTTGTAAAAACTTTACAGTAGTGAGAATTTATTGTATTGGAGATCTCTTCAGGGAAAGAGAGCTCTTTTGCTTTTTAACAAATGGGCAGCAATGTCAGTTCTATTGCCACCATTACTCAAAATTTATAGTTGTTTTTAAAATCATTAAGGTGTCCTTACTTACTTACACCTCCCATGTAAGTATTACTTTTATATTATACATGGGGAAATGAAATAGGGAAAGGCCAATATTTTCAAAAGTAGCAACTGTCTCAAGGTAGACACCAGAAAAAAATGGAGACACCCAGAATTCATGCCTGCGTTTGGAGAATTTGACTGTAAAAGTTACTTGCCCAAGGACACACAGGGAGTTAAGGTAAGAATTGGGATTATGAATTCTTACTTCTCAGGCCAGTCAGCAATCGAATCCCCCCCCCTTAAATTTTATCCAAGTGACGGTTCTATATTCCATCTTCACCAAACGTTGACTTTACTTTTTTGCTTTCCCTCCAGTGAGCCTCCTTAAGTGTGCATGGAGCATTTATGGCACCAGAGTTAGATGCTGAACCTTCACAGAGCTTTTGTCAGTGAAATTTTTGGAGGCTTTAAAATCAAAAATCCCTTTGGTGAACTTACAGCTTTGTTATTTTTACAACAGGAGTGATACATTATCTGTTCTTGCTGACTAGAATAACTTATATGACCAAGGTTGTGTTTCAGTACATTTACAAAATTTGCCTGTGTGCCTGACAAAATTTTGAAAGTACACAGCATAGTTGGCTGGGTGTGTGACCGGAAGGGAGTATGGAGGAACTTGGGAACAGCTAAACTACATGGTATGTTTCCTCTTACAGTTGTGTAACATACAATGACAGAGCAATAACTCCCAGACACAATTTAACATTCCAACTAGCATTTATGGGTGAGTGGCTGGCCTGTCAACAGCAAATGGTTGCACAGAGAGACAGACTTACATTCCACCTGTGCTGTGGATCTAGGGTAATACATCTGATCTAATCTGCAGGAATCATTTGTATTGTTTCTCAGAGATCATCTGCCTCTCCCGTAACTATTCTGCTCTGCTACTGGTGCAGCCTCCTGGAGGGGACAATATACAACAGCAGCATCGCCAGAGACCATGCATTTTCTGGAGGTTAGAGCTAATCTACTGCATGGGAGCATAGGAGTATTTTACTGATTAATGCATATATGACAATGATAGACGGCTCCTGCTGAAAATAGCACTATTTATATGATAACAATGTGCTATCTAATAGTAACTCAGCAGGGAAGTGAATTGAGCATCATATTCATCAGCAAAGGGAATTCCCAACCAAGTGATTATTTGCTTTCCAGATTTTATATTGAAGGCAGGCCTCACTGCAGTAGCTGTCATTACTAGTGCTCTGTGTAGACAGCAATCTCTATGCACTGTGAATATTTATTGTCGTAATGTGAGACTGAGGCATTTGATAATCATAGATCCTGTACTAGGTATCCAATATGAAGTAATTTCCTGTAAAACTCTTCTCTTTTTCCCTCCCTCTTCCTTTTTAATTTGGGGAATTACTCTCAATTACCCAACGGAAACAATACAATCTGTTTTATGTGGCTGAGCAAGTCCCATCTGGTAGTGTTCTTTCCCATACCTATGCTGTTTAAGTAGAAATCACACCATGCAGATTAATACGTACTGCATGGAGGACAGTGAATCCTTGGGAAATTTTGTATGCTGTTACATTTAGTGAGATGTAATGGGTGAGCTGAGAATATGTTTTGTTTGTTTAGGTTTGGCCAATAAAACTGCATAAAAAAGAAGACTGTGAGCAGCAAGTCCTTAGCAAGCGGGAGAGAAATCTCGTTACATTCCTGTTGTATGACATTTCGGAGATCACCCAGATCAGTAAATGGTTCTGTCACTGCCTGCCTTGTAACTCTGGATGCCTTAAATGCAATGTTGCTATGACTTAAAGCTCTGACACTGGTAGCTAGCCTACAAGAGTAAGGCTTCACCCTGGCTTCCAACAATCTAGGTACTTTTTTCAGGATGGCCTCAACAACCCCTTCTGGTCCAGAGTCTCCCAAATCTGTCTTCCCCAAGTTCTTAACTACCAGATAGTTGGACTTTTCCTGTTTGCTTTTTCACCCCAAAGGAATGAAACTTGCCCTCAATTATCAGTTCACCTTGACACACACACACCACACCATTTGCACAACAGAGACCCGCTTGGCATAAAAATAAAAAGTTTATTGAATAGAAATATCATAGATTCAAAGATGAGATAGCAAGGAAAAGAAAACAGAAGTTACATAGACAATAAACATAGAGACAAATCTCAGACTTTACATTTCTATATTAGCTAAATTCCGTTTTCTAATACAAGTTACCTATTGCCTCTGAACAGTTTCCCAGCATTCCCTCTGTCCTAGAGCAGATCCAGTGTTTCACAGATAGCACCCCACTTACATTCTGGCTCTCAGTTTCTGAATAGTATCTTCCCTTTTACCAGCATTCACAGTTTTTTCTCTTTCTTTTAGACCATACAGAGCAGGGGAGACTCCCTCCTTCCTTAGTTTTCCAAAACTGGGGGTTTCTTTTCAGTTTCAGTGTCTTTCCATTAACTTTCATGATCCACCAATGTCCTTCCCTGGGTTCTACAATGCCACATGCTTGGAGTTCGTTTTATATAACTAAATAGTCTGGGAGGTGCCCCTCCCTCCCTGAGTGCTTCACCCCCTGTTGAAAGTGATGCTGTAGCTGCACCACACTTACAATTACTAAGTTCTACACTTATATACATGCCTATATTCATAACCGTAACCTGTATACATATTTCCTAATGGCCATTGATTTCAGAACATTACAAGCTTTCATAAATGACCTTAGCTGACATATTTATACACAATAAATTGTACATAACAAATTGATTCAGTTTCTTCTTCTTTGGGGTTCAGACCACTAGAGTTTTGGCCCCTGGCCATAACATAGGCTTCACTTCTGTCCCCTCTTTTCTGGGCAGGGCATCACCTACTTTGTTCTCCAACCCTTCAATATGTTTAGTCTCCATAACATACACCTGCAAAGCTACGCTCCAGCATAGCAATCTGGAGTTAGTTTCTTTTGTTCTATGAAGGCATGAGTGGTCTCTTAATACCATGAACTGCCTATTGAACAGATAGGGTCTGAGTTTTTTGATAGCCCATACTGTGGCTAAACATTCCTTTTCTATTATAGAGTAATTCTGTTCAGGGGGGGGGCATTTTTTTGCCCAGAAATGCAATGGAGTGTTTCTTGTTATCCTCCCCAGTCTGCATTAGTATACCTCCAAAACTTGTGTCGGTTGCATCGTTGCACAATTCAAATATTTTCTTAAAAGCTGGATTGGCCAAAACCGATGTCTGATAAAATTGGTCTCATTGCATCAAGACCCTTTTGGCAGGCTTTTAATCAAACCACATTTCCTGGTTTTGTTTTCTGGCATAGCCTTGTTATAGGGGCAATGATGTCACTGAAACCTCCTTCAAATTGTCAATAATAATTAGCCATACCTATAAAAGATTGAACCTGTTTCTTAGTTTTGGGGACAGGGCAATTCACATTAGCTTCCACTTTCAAGGGATCTGGGTGGACTTGGCTTCTACCATCCAATGACCCAGGTAAGGGACCTTTGCTGCCCCCACCCGACACCTTGACAGTGGGGCCTCCTGCCTTGAGGCTTTTCAATACCTTCCCCACAACTGTTTTGTGTTCCTCCCAGGTATTGCTAAATATAGCTATAAGATCAATGTAGCTGAGAGCAAAGTCCTGGAACCCATGTAGTACCTGATTAACCAGCCTCTGGATCGTGGCTCCTGCATTAATTAACCTGAAGGATAGTAATAAACACAAAAAGTCCCAAATCAGTAATTAATGCAGATTTTTTTCTGTGACTCAGTTTTCAAGGGAATCTTCCAGTATCCCCATAATAAAATCTAAAGTAATTAAATATTTAGCTCTGCTAAGTACATCTAACTTCTTATCCACTCAAGGCATACAGTAAGCATCTGGGACTGTGACAGCATTAAGTTTACAAAGAAACCCGTACTGTGCGTCCTTCTTTGGGACAAAGACAAATGGAGAAACCCAGGGGCTGTCTGACATTGCTATGATTGTCATGTCTATCATACTTTGTACTTCTGCCTTTATCTGTCCCCTCATGGTCCCTCTAGTCCTGTAAACTCTACTAATTACTGAGTGTGCCTCCTTGCTATTAATGTAGTGTTCTCTCAGGTGAGTCAGACCAGGTGTGTTAGCAAATCTCCTTTTTTGGCTTTGTAACAGCCATTACTTCTCACTTTTCTACTGGAGTTAGCCCTTCACATAATGTTCTCTAAAGGGGTCTCACTCTTAATCTCAGACATTTTCTAGGAGAGGTGATACTTTGTGGTCCTCTTCTGCATAGCTATCACGTTTACTATAGCTTCTCTTTTATGGCAAGCTTTCAGTCTCTTCATATGTACAGTTTGGGGTAAACCCTGGCTGTAGGCTTTCTGTAGCTGGTAAGTGACTTTGTTTAGTCTATCACCTAAAAAGGGATCCTCCCATGAGTTCTGCATTTTATGCCTTTTTACAGGGGTTAATACCAGAACCAAATCACCTATATCAAAGGCTCTTTTACATCCTTTTTGTTATGCCATACTTTTTGTACAGCTTGGCTCTTTTTGAAATTATGCTGTACCAGCTCCATAATGGATTGTAGCTCTGCCCTGAACTTAGATACAAATTGAGTCACTGATTCCCATTCTGAATCAATTTTCCTTTCCCATGAATCCCTGACCAGTCTAGGGTCCTCTAACCTTCCTTCCATACAGGAGATCAAATATGGAGAATCCTGTTGACTCTTGGGGTGCTTCTGCTGTAATCAAACAAAAGCTAATGCAATATCACATCCTAGTCCTTTTCCTTCCTATCTACATACATGGTTAGCAGGATTTCAGTGTCCCATTAAATCTCTAAGCTAACCCAGTGGTGCCCAAACTTTTCCTGTCATGCCCCCCCCAACCATTAATGGAGTCTGTACATGCCCCCCCCCTCCATTACAGCACAGTTAGCTCAGCAGAAGAGCTTGGGCTGAAGATGGAGCTGGGGGCAGAACTAAGGATGGGGCAGGAGCTGGCCTGGGGGCAAAGAGGGAATGAGGGCAGAGCTAGGCAAGGGGCGGAGTGAAGCTGTGGTTGGGGCCAGAGCAGGGCAGGAGGCGGAGCGGGGCCTCCCTCCCCACCCCCTGTGGTGGATGGCCCTGGCCCCACCACATGCCCCTCCCTGAATGTTCTGCTGCACTCTCCATAGAGGGGGTGTGCCCCACAGTTTGGGGACCACTGAGCTAACCTATTTGTTTCTGGGTGATATGGGGTAGACTTTAGTGGTTTTGCCCCACACCTTTTCCACAACTCAGAATATGTGGGACATGAAAGGGAAACCCACCTTACTAAAATATGGAGAGGAGTGCAGTTGCCATTGTTTCTGCCTGTATATTAGTTAGGACCACTGCCTCTTAGTAGCTGGTAGTGAAATCAACTACCACTAATATAGATAGATAGATAGATAGATAGATAGATGTATTTCTCATTTTTGGACATCTTAGGGCATGAACAATAATGTCAATAGCAACCCTATGGAATGCTTCTCCAGTTACAGGCAATGGTTGCACTGGGGTTCTGTGGAGACCTGTAGTCCTTTTCTACTTTAGGCACAAGTCACAGGACTAGCAATATTCCATTATGTCTAGGTTTATATCAGAACAGTAAACATTTCTGAAGCCTTTCAAATGTCCTCTCTATTCCTGGATGACCAGCTAATGGACAGTCATGGGCTAAACACACTAATTCTGGTGTATGCTTTTTAGGCACTAGTAGTTATTTGTAGGGTTCCCCAGGGCCCTTGTTCTTTTCCACTGGGGCTTCTCTGTATAACCTACTCTCTTCCAGAAAATCCTCCCCTTGTTATACTTTATAGGGGTATTGCTACGAATTGCTTTCCAAATGTTCTCTCTGATCCTTAACAAAGGTTGCTTGCCTCTGGCTGATTTGAAGGGAAACTTCAGTGAGGGTGGTAATACCCTTTTCTGGGAATGTGTTCCCACCCTGCAGTGCAGACAAAGTATCTGTCTCTTCCTCCCCTGGGTCAGGCAAAGGGGTTTCTGGGGTATACACTTTTACCACACTAATAACTTCACACATAGATATGTCATTTCCAACCAAAATGTCTACAGGTATACCATCCCAAATTCCCTCTTTCAAATCATACTTCACTCCCTTCCCCTTCAGGTCTGTGTGGGCTAAGGGTACTGTGAGTTCAAAAATTTCCAAACCACAGTGTTACATTTTCTCCTGGAAGCATATCAGGCTTTTTGACCATCTCTCTTTTAACCAGCATAATTTGGGCACCAGTATCTCTCCATGCCTGGCCTATCCTGCCCTTAGCCTTGGGATCTTTGAACATCTTGTCCACCTCAATATATGCAGACTTTACAAAGTTTACTAATATCCCTCAGTTACTTCTGGGTTTACTGAGTTCACTATAGCTGTGTTAACCTGGGCAGGATGGAATTTGAGTTTGTGGCAATCTCCCCTCATGTGCTCAATAGAGCCATACTCAAAGCAATGTCTCAGGCCCACATTCTGGGCCAGGGGTTCTAAGGCCAGGGTACCTGTTTGGGGTATATTTGGCTTCACTTTCTCCTCCTCCTTCCCATAAACAAATTTTACAACAGGTCTCTGTGCTTCCTTTTCTGGCTTTTTTTCAATACCCATTCTGGCTTGCGTATATAAATCAGCAGTTTGACACCTGCAGTGTCAGGACATTTTCCCCATATGATAGCTCTGCTTTCATCTCAGCCAGCATTAAAGAAATGTTCTTGGGTGAACACCTGATACAATTCGCCATAATCCCCCTCTTGCCCCTTTACCTTTTACCCATTTTTCACATAATCATTCATTTTATCATACAGAAATATTGCCAAACTTCAAAAAAGACAGCTCAAGTGATATATTTGTGAATAGTAAAATTTTTAAAAAATATTTTGTTGCCAGCTAGATAAAACGAAGGATTTTTTTTTTCTTAACGGAAAACTGCCAGGCTTCACATTTAACCATCTTAAAACAAACATTTGCAAATTCTGTGTAGTTCTTGGTAATTTCCCTCAGAATATATGCTTCAATAATTATTTTGAGGGAAGAGTGGTAAAAGAAAAAAAGAGAAAACACACACCACCAGTTTAGCACTCAGAGCAAACCTACAATAACACATCTATGCTCATCAGTAGAATTTCAAGCTTGCAGTGGGTTATAAATAAGCAAAATAGTTATTTTAAAAATCATGAAAAATGCCTTTACAGGCCCATTTTAAATCAAAGGGTACCAAAGGACATCTAATTCATTCTTTAATCACACAAGAGGTCCAGCTGATGTTTGTTGTACAATACAAAAATTTAGTTACAAGCTAATTATATTAGCTTAACAGAATAAATAGTTTAGATCAGTGGTGGGCAACCTGTGGCCCACAGGCTGCATGTGAACCCTCAGGGTAATCTGCTGGCGGGTCACCAAACAGTTTGTTTACATTTGCATGGCCGCCCGCAGCTCCTAGTGACCGCAGTTTGCCGTTCCTGGCCAATGCGAGCTGCAGGAAGCGGCACGGGCTGTAGGGATGTGCTGGCCGCTGCTTCCCGCAGCTCCCATTGGCCAGGAACGGCGAACCATGGCCACTGGAAGCTGCAGGCGGCTGTGCAAATGTAAACAAACTGTCTGGTGACCCTCCAGCAGATTACCCTGATGGGCCGTGTGTGACTCGCGGGCCGCAGATTGCCCACCACTGGTTTAGATTGAATATGGCAAGTCTGAGTAGTTTAATGGATGTAACTTACGTAATAGTATATTTCCATTATCATTCAGATTTCATGTTTATTATAGGGGGAAATGAACCTTTTTTCCTGCGAAATGTTTACAATTTTTTTGCTCACAAACACTTTTTTCAATGGGCTTTCTGTATAAAATTCAAACATTTGTTTTGATGAACATACTTGATTCGGAAAACAAGCCCTTATTATGGTATTGTGGTTTATAGGCAGACTCCATTCCTGCAGTAAAGCAAAGCTGCCCTGAGTTGTCTTGTCTTCCTCTTTAAAACAAAACAAGTTCCTGGCCCTCATGTGTGCAGAGAAAAGCTTAACTATGTGAATCCTAAAGGCTCAAAAGCCTTAAGGAAAGTTTTAAGAAACCCTCTAACATAATTATTAATTTGGCTAGCTGAAAAGCAATGACATTTTAATCTCATGATTTTTGGCAGGGGCAGACTTGATGGCCCTGACCTGTGATAGTATGTACCAAACCTAGATGACTCTTGCTTGACTCTCCAACTCCTTTCTGTATAAGTAAACTTAGTGGAACAGAATTCTGCAGTTCAGAGGGCATATAAACCTCTTATGTGGTGTATATTTTTCTTTTGGACTTTCAAATCCCATTGAATTAGAACTAATTGAAAAACTCCTAACATTTGACCAAATCTGGTAGAACATTTGCACTAAAATTTTCATTAGCTTTTTTTGTGTTGAATTAGAGATATCATTCAGCTCTGCTAAACACTTCTTGATGTACAATATTTTGATGTAAATAAAGAACGGTTTCACTACAATTATATGTCTGTGCTGTACTTTGGTAAATCTCAGTGTGACTATAGCTACTAAAAGTGTATTTATAGGGTGCATTATCATACTCTTTGATAACTCTCAAATATTGTTTCTGCATACTCAGAATTACAGTGAAAAAAGATGTTCCGTGAAAAGTTTAGAACAACAACAACAAACACCATTTAATGCAAAATGTAACTAAATTTCAGTTTTTTGACAAAATGAAAGCTGAAGAGTGTTATGTGTTTAAAAAAAAAAACAATGTTTTTCTTTTGCCCCATTTCTTCCTTACCTCCCTCTCTAATGCACACTTTTTTCCACTTAGAGGGAAAGCAATGGGAGGGGGAAAAAGAAAAAAAATTCAAAACAAAAAAACTTTGAAGCTTGTACATTTTTTTTGTTCAAAAAGGCTACCAAAATTAAAGGTTTTCATGAAAAAATTAATTTAGGTTGAAATTTTTGGGGGGTGCATATATAGCATTTTAATTTGTTAAAAAATCAGCTCTACTCATGATAGAAGATTCTGTTATTGTGGATCATCACTGCTATGTGCCCCCTCATACCTGGGGAAATTGTTGCAATGGACTTCACCTCTAGTAGTCACTTTTTTGTCCCTGCAATGGCCTGCATCTCTTTAAGTCCTTCATAGACTGGCCCTCCAGTTTAATCCCCTTCTAGGTTAACAAAAGGTCATACCATGAGTTCAAATAAACCTAAACCAATAGTTCTTCTGCCCATCTCAGACTAAGTCCTCTGTCTCACGGTCCCGTCTCAACTTCTCTTGTGCTACTTCCTCCCAGCTGGTTTTCTCCTATTGCCTTCCCCGCCCAGGGGTCCAGGCAGCTTCCCTCAGGGATTTGTCCCAGAAATGTGCCTTGCTTTGGGAGTGGAAGGTGGTGAGGTTTGTGGTGGTCCTTCATTCTGAGTAAGTTCATTTCAGTCTCAGATTGGCCCCGCAAAATGACGGTGCCACTGTTACAGTAAATTTTGGAATGCAACCACATTTTAAACAAGATCCAAAGATCCAAGATCCATTCTGACAGTATTCTAAAAGAAAAGCTGAGGCCAGTAGATTGCCGACAGCAATGCAATGCATATGTATTTGTGCTGCTATCATTTTGACCACAGTTTTAGAAAGAAAATGTGGAGTATAAACACGAACCAGTATATTATTTTGACTTGAGTGTTTACTCTTTGTCATCTTGATCAGATTTATTGCGCTTAAATGAGAAAACTTCTTTACTAATGGGGAAAAAAAAGCAAATCCATTGTTCAGCAATGATTAAAAATGAAGCACTTGCCTAGACATAACACATTAAGATACTAAAATATAAAAGAAGGTTAGCAACAACAAAGTTGGATTTATACTAATTAATACTCCATGAATGTTCTTGTTTCTATGATAGCCAACATTCCAGGATTGTCCTGGAGCCTCCAGGAATTAAAGATTAATCTTTAGTTAAAGATTATGTCATGTGAGGAAACCTCCAGGAATACATCCAACCTAAATTGGCAATCCTACTTGTTTCCCTCTAGCAAAAGAAAATAAAAGTGTTGAAAACAGACCTGTTAATTGTTTGAGTTTATAAAGATGAATTTGTTTGGTGGGAAGGGGGAAAAAAGAGTTTGACTCAATATCTGGGGCCAATACAAAATAACCTAACCAACAGAAAGAGATAATGGGCCCAATCCTCCAGTTATGCGTCCATTGTCCAGTGTTGGCCCAATCAATAGAAAATATGTCCATGCTAAAGATTGCTGTTAAAGATGTCAAATATTAAAAAAAAAATAACTCTTCTGCTATGAAGACCAACTTGAGATGCAGTTAGGACATAATTAGCAATATTCCCTCTATTTTTTCCCCCTTATGTCCAGAATGAGTAATTGCCAGAAATTAGATTTAAACCTAACATGATGAAGAGAGAGGTAAGGGAGAATAGGTGGGAAAGATGAAGAGAGAGAGAAAGGAATTGGAGGCCATTGTCAGAGATCCATATTGGTGTAAAAGCTGGTGTAATTTAGAGTAGCCCTGAGTCTGCTCAAACTTATGAAGTGTCTGAAGCAGCCCTCAGATGAACCCCTACACTGAGGTACCAGAAAGATGAAGGAACATCACTTTTTGCTCACCCATCCCCAGATTACCTGAATGGTGCTCCTGCACACCTGAGGATTCAGATGTAATGCTTTTGTTAAATTGTGTGCCTGTGGTTTGAGATGTGTTAGATGTCCAAAAATAAATTCCAGAGGACCTGTTTATAAATATTTGAGAAGAGTTAATGACCAGTGCGATGAAAACAATCAAGGGATAACCCCTTACTGCCAATTTTTTATCTTTACAGTTATTCAGATTTTTAAGAGCTGGAAAATAGTGATGTTCATTTGATAGTCACCATTTTGAATCCATTTATTTTAAATCCCTTAAGAAACTAACCATGCAACTTTTTGTTCTCACTGACATAAGTGCATGGTACTTCTGTGCTCCCTTCCCTCTGTGTGTAGTGTAGTAGTTATGCTTGAGGAATTGCTGATGCTCCTTATATGCCCGTTTCAGAAAAGAGAAACAAAATGTCACAGAATAATTAAGAAAATATATGGACACATATGGCATTTTCTTTGTTAAATACCCTTTTCAATTGCCCAAGAAATTATATATACATTTTAAATTTATTCTTGCGATGTTTTGGCATTCAGCTTTGCAAAGAGCAACACTGTAAGCAGAGAGCTAATATATTATCGGATAATTATGCTAAAATAAGATAAAAGGAAGCAAGCTAGTTCAGAAATAATTTTGTCACTTATGACAATCCTTAATAAAAGCTATTCAAATACAATGCAAAACAAGTTATGCTACGTGAGTACATTTCTCTGTATCTATCTGCTTCTTAATGTCTGACAGCTTGTAGTTATTAATGTTCCTTTATCTTGATTTTTTTCAATGATAAGCTTAATTTTGGTGGAAGCTTCTTTATAAAATACAGGTAAACAAAATAATGTCCACAAATTAAAAGCATTCCAAAATGACCCAGAAAAGTTCCAACCAAAATTGTGTTTACTACAGATGTACAGTTCTCTTCTGAAGAGTGACTCTCTTTAATGGGAGGGAGCAGGTTCCCATCTGTAATGATCGCTCAATGATTTCCTGACCAATCATGCTCAATTTTCAAAAGTAAAAAGATGTCTTGTTCTAACTGACAACACAGACTAGAATCTATGGCTCCCACTGAAGTAAAGGGGAGTCATGTAGTTGAGATTTATACACATACTGGTGACACTGAAGTCCTTGGAGTGTCATGATCTTTTGAAGCAGTGCAATGTAGATGGGGAATGTATTGATCCTTATGAGAGTGAATTGGCAATGGTTTTGGCAAAGGGGAGCAAGTATCATTTACATTTTGGAGATCTGTCTGGGAGACCATTGTTAGTTCTACTAGGTCTCTGCTTGAATGACATAAGCACCTTGGTCAACAGTTTCAGAGGTTGCTGAGAGTGCCAGAGGTCTGAGAATACATTGTTTAAAGCCAGACAACTTCTATTACTGTCAGCAAAGCCATGTCTTACTCTTAAACCTGACTGAGTGGTCCTGAGTGGTTATTTAAGGCAAGACATTGCGAGTACAGTGAAACCTATGTTAAAAAGTACAGAGAGCAGCTTTATGTTAGTGCCATGCACTCCCATGAGAGAAAGCTTGGATACGATCCCAAGACTGGTCCATCACAACCTGTGCCAGCAAATGCCAGAGCACTGAAGAAGCAGTACATTGAGAACATGGTGAAAAGGAACACAATATTTCACTCCATAATCATTTTAGGAACAACTCAGAAGGACTGCAAAGAGAGTCTCTGTAGCAGGGTGGTCTGCTCCTTTAAGGGCCTTCACAGCCAGGGAGCAGCAAGCCCTGGCCTAAGGAGAAACCCAGGCAGGTTTTGAGAAACAATAGATCCAGATAAGCAGCGCTAATGACTGGCTCAGATTCCCAAATGGAAGATATAAGTGGGGACCCAGCTCTGTAAAGGAATGAGGGCCAGGGGAGACAAACACATCTCTGAGCAGCTTGCTCAGGACAAGCAGGCTGGCCTGCCAGCTGGCTGGCCATGTTGTGCTGCTCAGGCTAAGGTACTTTGCCATATTTTTTGGTTTGTGTAAAAGAGGAATAAAAGAGCCTGCTTTGAAGGCAGAACTAGTGTTGGACATGGCTGAGTGTGTTATTCTCAAGCTGGTGGGCAGACCCACCAGACTACGATCTCAGTCGTGCTTTTTGTCTTTTTTAAAGTTAATTGATGTGGGATTCTGTGGGACAGGAATGTAAACTCAGGATTTGTGAAACAGTGTGTATATCTATGGTGCTATTAAAATAACAAATGAGGATCCTTCATATACAGTATAGGGGTAGAGCCTGAAAAAAACCCAAACCAGTTATTGGAACAGTGATGCAAAATGGCATCCAGAATCAATACACTTTTTTTCCTTCCCTCTAACTATGGAAAAGCTCCTGAAATTGATAAGTTTTGGTGAGAAAGTCTGCATCTGAAGTAGAATCTCAGCAAAATTTCAGCTCAATTTTACCTCCAATAGCCAATTTACAATTCCCCCATGAAAAAACAAAGTTTCTAACAGAGATGTGGACAAACCTTGATGAATAATAAGGTTCCAGTACTACTTAAGTCCAAATGCAATTATGGCTAAGGGATTAGCTCTACGATGTTGGGAGAAAGTCTGCAACTATATTGTGTTTTATAGACAGTTTTTGTCACTGACTTCAATGGGGCTGGGATTTCACCCAGAGAATCTATTATTGGTGTATCTAAAAGGCAATTGCAGTGACACCAGGAACTGGTGTACTGATAATTGACCTGAATGTATTCCATAAAGTGTTGTTTGCCACTGAAGTCTGTTAGTGATTTATTCTCTATCACTTCTGAATCTACAGTAATGCACTATTTTGCATATCTGATGTTTTAGATGTATTACATCACTCTTTGCAAGATGAGAACTTTATGCTAGCATCAGGTATTATCTGGAATAATCCACTTAGCTACTGTATTTTATCCCCCTAGCTTTTGATGAATCTGGAATCATGGTTTAAATATTTACCATTTTCTGTTAAAATGTGCTACAAGAAAGAGATTATGCATGCAGAAAGTGTGTGGGGAATTTGAAGATAACAAATGATACATCAAGCACAACCTAATGCAGTTTTACTGGAGTAGAAACAGTGGTAATAAATCACCTGCCAATGTTGATAATAAAATACTGCATTGGCCTCCATCAGCCACAAGAGAAAGGTAAAATGTTATTTCTCACAACAACCATGTGGTCTTCATACCTGACACCTTCAATATTAAAATCTATCGTTATTTTCTGTAGAAAGTATTTGAGCTTTATTCTTAATGGAATATTTTTTATAAAGCACTATGTTTGCAAACCTCTAATATCCATGAAATACCTTCATTCATTTTATGGTTATTGTACCACATAAAAACAGTCTTCCATTTTTGTGTAAAAACAGCCTATTATGTAGAAGATGGAAGAGACAGTTTGGAATTCACCATGATCAGCATTAAGTAACTTCTCATGATTTGTTTCATACCAACCAACCAAAGCTGCTGTATGAAATTTAGTGTTCATTGTGGTTGTTAAAGCTGTCAATGTTAACCCTTGAATGAGATCATAGTTATTTATTTTCTTGTTCATTTATGAAACAGTGTCAAGCAGTCACCTTAGAGACTGAATTATACAATGTAAAGGAGCAGAATAATACAATACATTTCATCTCCATGAAACAAAGACTTGTCATTAGTAAATCAAAGTTCATCATTGTGTAGCTTACAGGTAGACAGTGCAACATTTTATCCTTATCAAATATCCGATAGCATGCTGGTAATAATAAATGAGTTTAGGCAAATTTTGAGGAAAAAAACCTAGACATTAATAATGAACCCATCTTCTATATGATACTACACTGTTAACTATACAATACATTAAAGAGTCCAAGACTATTTTGGGAGGGGTATGAAGTCTCATGAACATCAGGATTATAGACCTGAGACAAAATCCTTTTTCCTACTCACATGCCTATTTTCACCATCTCGTCCCTATTCTGTTTTCTCAGTCTAGGTTTTTATCAGTGTTTATTTATTTGTTTACTATTGAAAATACTTCTGTTACTAGTATAATTTTACTATTTGTTTGTCATCAACATGTTCTTCATATTTTCTTTAGCTGATGATCTCTAAACAAGGTGACTTTGGTGATCTTACTGCCCTGCCTGCAGCATTTTTTCTTCAGGGCTGGGACCTTCTGCCCTGTCCTAGGATGAAAACAACAAGGAGTCTGGTGGCACCTTAAAGATTAAACCACGAAAGCTTATGCCCAAATAAATCTGTTAGTCTTTAAGGTGCCACCAGATTCCTTGTTGTTTTTGTAGATACAGACTAACACGGCTACCCCCTGATACTTGTCCTAGGATGGTATCTCTGCAAGGCTCTGGGCCTTTTCCCTCCTCCTCTCATCTGGGACATGGGGGGCTGAGTTATCTCTACCCTACACATACATACTTACCCAGTCACTAGAGCTGCTGACTGTGGGGCTTCAGCTCCTCACTCTTCTCCCCAGTGAGGCTGCTGGAGTGAGGCTCTGTGGGATACAAGAGCCCGGATCTACAAAGGGACTTTTGGCACCTTGAAAATCACTGGAATGCACAAAGTCTGAGTTAGGAGCCTAGACTCTATACAATGCAATGAGGTACCTGCAAATGGGATCCACCAAAACCAGGATGCTGGGTGTGGACCAGCTTAAGCTAGCCAATAGCACATGCGGATGTATTCTAAGCATCGTCCTTCTCAAGGAGTTAGATGCTCTCTCTAGGAGTCAGGCACCTAAGCTATTTCTAACCAGAACAATGGTGATACATCCCTAAATCCATGCTAAATAGCTGGAGGTATTGCAGCGAGGAGTAGAGGCAGTCTCCCTTACAACCTTACAACCTTTATCTCAGTGATTAGGGTACCCACTAGGTTGTGAGAGACCCTGGTTCTGTTCCCTCCTCTGCATGATGAGGAGAAGGGATTTCCTAGCTCTCTGGTGAATACCCTAAGAGACTAGAGCAGGGGTCGGTAACGTTCGGCACGCGGCTCACCAGGGTAAGCACCCTAGCGGGCCGGGCCAGTTTATTTACCTGCTGACGCGGCAGGTTCGGCCGATCGCGGCCCCCACTCGCCGCGGTTCGCCATCCCGGGCCAATGGGGGCGGCGGGAAGCCGCGGCCAGCACATCCCACTGGGAGAAAGCTTATAAGTGAGGCAGCCTCGCTTGGCCTTTTTGTGTGGAGTTAGGTGTGATCTGTGTGACAGATGTGGCAATTTCCTGCAATAGCCTTGAAAAACCTCATTGAATTAAGGTTAAATAGCTTTGGAGTCCATAGTTTTAAAAAATGTAAAGTTTATGAATTATTGTGGAATTGTATGTAACTTCTCTAGTAGGTAGACATAACCAAGGTAAACCCTGGGAAGTGTTATCAGAAATAATGTGCCAGACAAGAACAGAGTTTGTGGGATAAACAAAGTTAAATGGTTTTCCTAGGAAATCTCTAGAGGGAGGTAAATCCAAATTCCCCACTTGTGCTACATCCTGAGGAGACAGCTATTGTCTGCTGATTACCTGTTATATGAGGACAAGATCAAAGGCCTACGCTGTGTAAAGAAACAGGCTGATTTGCACAGTCTGGGTGCTTGTTCTGAGCTAACAGCTGTTATGAACTTCTCACCATAGAAAAACCATTTGGTAGGGTTGGAAGGACTGATCACCTGCCAGAGCTCCTATTGGAGCTGGAGTTGATCAAAGCCTGTTAGCATATGTGTAAGTTCTTTTATTGTTTAATATGTTTTCTTTGTAATGCTTTCACCTTAAGAAAACATTGCTTGCTTAAAAAAACTGTGTAGTAATTTATAACTGTGGGAAATTACTCTGTTTATAATCTCTGAGAAGACAGCAAAGCTCAGTCTGGGTTGCTGGAAATAACACAGTGTAGGCAAGAAACTGTTATGCTTGGAAATACCCCAGTCAGGAGGGAGAGAGACATGGGTTTCTGCTCCAGAAACGTGATGGCTGGAGAGCTGGAAGCCTGAGAATGGGCCTCCTTCCTGGTCAATGGAGAAGGAATACAGGTGCAGTTGCCCTGAACTGTGACACTCTGAACACCCTACTTGAGTTCCACAAGCAAGATAGCTGGGAATACTTGTATTCACCTAGTTTGGGAATTGTGATAAGGCTTAGGAGTGAGATAGGTGCCCAGGCATCTAGACTACGGTATTGTGCGCAGAAACATAGGGCACCTAAGGAACTTATACAGTGAAAATTTAGGTACCAAATAAGTTTAGATGCCTACAGAGTTAGGTGACAGGTGAGTAGGAGTTTTGTGGATCACAGCCTAAGTACCTTCGTAGATCTCGGCCCAAGTCCTCTCCCCTTCAGCTAAGCTAGTGGAACAGCTTCTCCTTCTCAAAACCCTCTAGAGTGGATTCTCCTGCAGAACCAAGAAGATATGGAGTTTGTGGGTATCTAGGTGACTGGTGGGGCAGAGATGAATGGAGTTTGAGGGAGAGAATGTTTAAGTTCAAGACTGTCTAGGTGTGAGAGAGAGAGAGAATGGTAAGAAAAGGGTGGGGAGAAAGAATGAGGGGAATAAAAATGGGAAAGGAAAAAGAGAAACAAAGAGAGAATAGAAAACCCAGCAGGAGACCTGAGAAAAAAGAAATCATAGAATTATAGAACTGGAAGGGACCTCGAGAGGTCATCTAGTCCAGTCCCCTGCACTTAAAGCAGGACTAAGTATTATCTAGACCATCCCTGGCAGGTGTTTGTCCAACCTGCTCTTAAAAATCCCCAATGATGGAGATTCCACAACCGCTCTAGGCAATTTATTCCATTGCTTAATCACTCTGACAGTTAGGAAGTTTTTCCTAATGTCCAACCTAAGCCGCCCTTTCTGCAATTTAAGCCCACTGCTTCTTGTCCTATCCTCAGAGGTTAAGAAGAACAATTTTTCTCCCTCCTCCTTTTAACAACCTTTTATGTACCTGAAAACTGTTATCATGTCCCCTATCAGTCTTCTCTTCTCCAGACTAAATAAACCCAATGTTTTCAATCTTCCCTCAGAGGTCATGTTTTCTAGATCTTTAATCATTTTTGTTGCTCTTCTCTGGACTTTCTCCAATTTGTACACATCTTTCCTGAAATGTGGCGCCCAGAACTATTAACTAAGGTTTGTAACCTGTCCTTTAAATCGGCTTCTGTACCCAATGACTGGAAGTTAGCTAATGTAACGCCAATATTTAAAAAGGGCTCTAGAGGTGATCCCGGCAATTACAGACTGGTAAGTCTAACGTCGGTACCGGGCAAATTAGTCAAAACAATAGTTAAGAATAAAATTGTCAGACACACAGAAAAACATAAACTGTTGAGCAATAGTCAACATGGCTTCTATAAAGGGAAATCGTGTCTTACTAATCTTTAAGAGTTCTTTGAAGGGGTCAACAAACATGTGGACAAGGGGGATCCACTGGACATAGTGTACTTAGATTTCCAGAAAGCCTTTGACAAGGTCCCTCACCAAAGGCTCTTATGTAAATTAAGCTGTCATGGGATAAAAGGGAAGGTCCTTTCATGGACTGAGAACTGGTTAAAAGACAGGGAACAAAGGGTAGGAATTAATGGTAAATTCTCAGAATGGAGAGGGGTAACTAGTGGTGTTCCCCAAGGGTCAGTCCTCGGACCAATCCTATTCAACTTATTCATAAATGATCTGGAGAAAGGGGTAAAAAGTGAGGTGGCAAAGTTTGCAGATGATACTAAACCGCTCAAGATAGTTAAGACCAAAGCAGACTGTGATGAACTTCAAAAAGATCTCACAAAACTAAGTGATTGGGCAACAAAATGGCAAATGAAATTTAATGTGGATAAATGTAAAGTAATGCACATTGGAAAAAATAACCCCAACTATACATACAATATGATGGGGGATAATTTAGCTACAACAAGTCAGGAAAAAGATCATGGAGTCATTGTGGATAGTTCTCTGAAGATGTCCATGCAATGTGCAGAGGCGGTCAAAAAAGCAAACAGGATGTTAGGAATCATTAAAAAGGGGATAGAGAATAAGACTTAGAATATATTATTGCCCTTATATAAATCGATGGTACGCCCACATCTTGAATACTGCGTACAGATGTGGTCTCCTCATCTCAAAAAAGATTTACTGGCACTAGAAAAGGTTCAGAAAAGGGCAACTAAAATGATTAGGGGTTTGGAACGGGTCCCATATGAGGAGAGATTAATGAGGCTAGGACTCTTCAGCTTGGAAAAGAGGAGACTAAGAGGGGATATGATAGAGGTATATAAAATCATGAGTGATGTGGAGAAAGTGGATAAGGAAAAGTCATTTACTTATTCCCATAATACAAGAACTAGGGGTCACCAAATGAAAAGAATAGGCAGCAGGTTTAAAACAAATAAAAGGAAGTTCTTCTTCACGCAGCACACAGTCAACTTGTGGGACTCCTTACCTGAGGAGGTTGTGAAGGGTAGGACTATAACAGGGTTTAAAAGAGAACTGGATAAATTCATGGAGGTTAAGTCCATTAATGGCTATTAGCCAGGATGGGTAAGGAATGGTGTCCCTAGCCTCTGTTTGTCAGAGGATGGAGATGGATGGCAGGAGAGAGATCACTTGATCATTGCCTGTTAGGTCAACTCCCTCTGGGGCACCTGGCATTGGCCACTGTCGGTAGACACGATACTGGGCTAGATGGACCTTTGGTCTGACCCACTACGGCCGTTCTTATGTTCTTATGACACAATACGCCAGTTGAGGCCTAATCAGTGTGGAGTAGAGCGGAAGAATTACTTCTCGTGTCTTGCTTATAATACTCCTGCTAATACATCCCAGTATGATGTTTGCTGTTTTTGCAACAGTGTTACACTGTTGACTTATATTTAGCTTGTGATCCACTATGACCCCCAGATCCCCTTCCGAAATGAGAGATTGGAGGAGGGAAGGACTCCTGGTTTTAACAGAAATTAAACATAAAATGCTGGGCTTTCAGAAACATGGTAAATTAATACAGGAAAGAGGCCAAGACCTCACACATATATTATATCGAGAGTAACTGCATGATGCAGACCATCCCAAGGGGGAAGACTATTTCTAATTTCCTTTCTTTTAAGAGCTTTGTTGGGTATTATGCAAGAATTTTTCTTGTAAAACATGTATAGTTTATAATCTCTCTCTCTCTTTTTTTTTTTTTGGTATGTACTGTACCCAAACTGCTGCTACTCCTTCCAAAACTTGGTCTGAGCTCAAACTCCAGTTATTTTAGAATGTTTGCAGAACAGCAGCTAGCTCGCTTTTGATTTACTGTAAGCTAGTGAGATATAGATACATATTTCTCTTTGAAGCTTCTCCTTTGCTGTCTAGGATTAACACTTTCAGGAGCCAGTCTCAATAGCTTAAATACCAGCTTCAGAAACAAAATTCCAAGACAATAAAAATGATTAAAGAGAAAAACAAGTAGTAGAACCAAGCAGAAATTAACAGGACAGGTTTCAGACACAAACACCACTTGGTTCTGAAAATTACTTCTCTCTTATTTACCCTCCTCAGAGTTGGATCATGTTTTTACAGTACTTGATTAATACCTTTCCTCTTCACCACCACTTCCTCACATCAGTCATTGCTTCAACTGTAGAGAGAATAAAACTCCTTAACAGTACCTGAGCCAGTAGAGATGGGGTTATTTTACTGAACTTTCCTTTTGTGTGCTAATGATCTCCCAGAGAATGATTTTGAGCTGAAATTGTTGTTTTCTCTTAAACATGTAGCTATCTAGGGTCTTCTCATTTTCAAACTTGACTACAGACTTTTAGCACTTTACAGCTGTGTAATCAAAATGGAGGAGTAGAGACATTTCCCTCCCTAAACTCCTGACCAAGAGAAAGATGAAGAATGTTTAGTGAAAGGAGCAACTGCTAAGAAAATAAAGAGTAGTTGGGAGCATGTAGCTAGCCTTGTAAAAGAAGAGAAATCAAATACTAAAAGGTCATTTGTTGAGAAGCTAGGTGCTTCTCATCACCTACTAATGAGATGGTCTGAGCTCAGCTTACCCCTTAACTGTGATCTTGTTCTCCAAAGGAAATCTTCCCTTCTGCCTAAATATACAATTAATAAGAGAATTCCACTACCAAAATCAGGAAGAAGGGAAAGAGGAGACTTCCTACTTTCTTCAGGAACTCCCTTCTAATAGACAAAGCCTAATAATAAAAGAGTAAAACTATCCAAGGAAACCTGCCTTTGGTTTATTGCAAATACATGTATCTCCCAGAATGAAAGCTATACCTGCTTCCAAATGAAAGCAGAAAAAGGTCATGATACTCTGGTGAAATTTAAATTTACTACTATCTATCAATCTATTCTAGCTGAATTTTTTTTAATTACAGTATGATATTGGTGTATTCTAACTAAAATAATGGCTGAAAAGAGAGTTCCTGAGTCTCAAGGGCTGAGATCTACTTGGTGTAGCAGAGAGAGGACTATAAGGGAACAAGTTATGGCTCTCTGATTGTTTTAGATGTTTCTACTTCAGCCCAGATGGAATATAGAGAAGCTTGTAGACTGCTCTAAACTCTGCCAGCTGGGGATGGCCTGAGCACAACTTACTGGCCAAACAACTCTCCTAGCATTGGAAGTTAGGTTGTATGTTTTTGTAAGAGTTGGGTACAGCAGCTTTATGCCTGATGTGAAATTGTCCATGATGTCTCTACCAGGA
Source organism: Emys orbicularis (assembly GCF_028017835.1). NCBI lineage: Eukaryota > Metazoa > Chordata > Testudines > Emydidae > Emys > Emys orbicularis. Next base: position 52,498,872 of record NC_088687.1, on the reverse strand, counting down.
AAGATAAGGCTAATTTCTGATCTCTTGCCCTGACTTTGACAAAAAGTAAGTGGAGCAGGGATGAGGATATGGGCTAGATACTCTAATGTAGCCTTATTATATAGTCCATATTATAAGAAAATGGTTCACTATTTTTATCATTCTGTACCTTTATAATTAGGATGCTTGTATTTTTTTTTGTTAGAATATAATCAGTTACAAAGAAAATTGCAGAGTATTCAAACTCAAGAAATTAGAAGCATCGAGGTATGTTGCACTGTTTCAGCTTTAACATATCTCCTTTACAAGTTAAATCTGCTTTTTCCTGAAATATTAGATGAAATCAAGCTTATTTAGGTGTCTACATATAGGGCACTGTGTTAAGCTATGAAAATTTTTTTACTTCTATTCTTGTTTTTTTGTATCTTTTGGAAGGATTATTATAAATCATGCAGATATAAGAATGCTGGCTTTGAAGTATGTTATTTGGCTTTGGTTTTTGATGCAAATTTATTAGAATATAGGTGCACAAATATAATCAATCTAATCCTGCACTGATTTCTGGTCTCATTCAGAAATCCCTTTTGCAAACTAATGACTTTTCAAACCTGGAAGCCTTATTCAGAAAGAAACCCCCGCTTATTTGTTGCACCACCATCATACACTAGTTGTAGATGAGTGTGCCCATATTGATGGCTTGCAGACACCAGATGAAACCATCAAAATATACATTAACTGTAACAATGAGAAGCCCAATATCCAGGGCTGAGCATAAAAGAAAAAAAAATTAAGGCAATGAAATAAATACATATTTTGCTGTTTGCACTGAATTATATGAAAAAATATAGTTGATGCAAAGTGTCTGCATTATTAATGAAAAAGCCTTGCAAACTAGGAACAACATTCTCCTCTCTCATTCAAGCTATGCCTTTCTTTGTGTGTTCTGCACACATTCTTTATATAGAATTTTCTTTAAATCAATGGATAAAACAGTGCATAAAGTGCAATAGAGCTCTGTAGTGCAAATCAGCAGGAGAATCTTGATTTATCTATGTAAGAGTTTACCCTTTAGCCATATCTATGCTAGGGAATTGACCCTTTGCAGAAAAAGGTTGTCAGTAGTACATTCCTTTGGTGTTCAATATGGTTTAATTGCTTGTGTAGATGAACAAAAACACTTTCAGCACCGTTATGTTTTTGTCCTCGTGCGCATTGGTAGAAAACTGATGAACTGATGTAGAGTGAAGTTGGATATAATGGAGCCTTTTATAGTGAAATAGAATGAACATTTCTTTCTATAGTGCAATGGGAAGATAGCAATTTTGGTGATAGTGAACCTGTGCTTAAAGAAATTGTTGCTGTATGGGGAAAAAAGAGTTATCTATAAGAATATTTCACTGTATCATTTAGTTGCTTCCAATTTATTAGCTGAAGTGTTTAATTTATGCTATGTACATGAGATTAAATTAGTGTATCACAATCTGGTTTCAGTTTTAATCAGCCTTTCAAGGGATGTCTACACTGCAGTAGAAGACCCATGGTATGGTCGCAGATGGCTGAGGTCAGCTCACTCAAGATCAGGGGGTACCAGAACTCAGGCCTGAGCCCAAATGTCTACCCAGTAATTTTACAGCCTTGCAGCCCCAGGCCCGTGAGCCTAAATCAGCTGACCTAGGACAGTCGTGGGTGTTCGTCTTCTGTGTAGATATACCATCAGAATCCCAATGCTGCAAAGCCTTAATGTAACAATTGACAACAAGCCAGTAAGTATAGTGATACATACAGGAAAAGCTGAAATATCTCCAGAGAACGGTGCAAACCTTCAACTGCAAAACTTGAAACCAAATCTTCCTGATTTTTGGTTTTGTTACAAATCTGAAAATCAAACCTTCTGACAAAATTTGGGCTGAGGTTCAGATCTTATGAATGAACCTGGGTCTAGTTTCAGGGAACAACCTGTCCTCCGTGAGTTCTTGAAGAGGGTTATGGCTTAATATGAAATCAAGAAAAAAAATGATGTTTCCAGCTGAGTTTCACTCTGGGCTTGTTTAGGGCTTGTCTATACTTACCGCGCTGGTTCGGCGGCAGGCAATCGAACTTCTGGGTTCGATTTATCACGTCTTGTCTGGACGCAATAAATCGAACCCAGAAGTGCTCGCCGTCGACTCCGGTAATCCTGCTCAGCGTGAGGAGTACGCGGAGTCGACGGGGGAGCCTGCCTGCCGCGTCTGGACTGCTGTAAGTTCGAACTAAGGTACGTCAACTTCAGCTACATTATTCACGTAGCTGAAGTTGCGTACCTTAGTTCGAACTGGGAGGTTAGTGTAGACCAGGCCTTAGACTCAAACTGTAGAGGTAGAGGATAGTGTAAACACAGCCATTTCTGATACATCTGGGCACTCCTTTCCAGATATTGAATTATACCCCTTGCTGCAATGCGTGTGATTCACTATGTAATCATTTCTTCCACATCTGTGTTCCTGCACCAAGCTCCCATGCCTTGCCAGCTGGGTGGTTTCAGTTCTTTGAAGAACAGGTGGAGAATGGGTAATGTGCATAGAACTAGTGTATTAAGTTTTGTAGGGTGTTAGGAGTGCAGTGGATTGAAGTTTCCTTTTAAACAGGTTGGGAGAAATCTGTGCTGAACCCTAGCCAGGGCTGCTATAGAATGAGGTTGAGTCCTTAAGGGGCTGAAGCTAATATCCTAAAAGAGCTCTATTTACCTGAAGCAGCTCAGCAGGCAGTACTGGATCTTGAGCCATAAATATTATACAAGCCTCAGTGGGGTCGCAGTGACCCAAGACTCCCTTGGAGCTGCAGATTTGGCAGGCACCATTGTCTGAACAGACTTCTTAGGTGAACTCACACAAATTGTCAGTGCTTTCAATCTCACAGCTCCACTACTAAAGCTTTGATAGATCATGTTCTTGGTATAGCTGGGTCTCTATTATAATGCAACATTATTTTTTGTCTTTTGCTTTGTTTCACAGCTATATGGATTGATCCATTTGTGTGCAAACCAAAACTTCTCTCAAGGGAAAGTGGGCATAAATAAGCCTGGCAACAAGGTATAAGTGGCAACAACATTAAAAATGGCTTTTAAGGGTTATCAATGGCTTGATTTTTGTTTATTTATTTTTAACCTTTTGCAAATAATGAGAAAGTACTTTTCATGAATAACTGAATTGTTTGCTGTCGTTCTAATAACAAAGTAAGCAAAAAACCCAGAACTGCTAGCATGGGTTATCCACATCAAGTACACTCAATTGGGAATCTTTTCCATTATTACATATAAAACAGAAAATGACCCATTATCATTGTCAGGCATGTAAAGAAAATTAATTTTGTAATTCATTTTTGGATTGTGATACAATGTCCCAAAAATCAGAGGGGTAGCCGTGTTAGTCTGGATCTGTAAAAAGCAACAGAGAGTCCTGTGGCACCTTTAAGACTAACAGAAGTATTGGAGCATAAGCTTTTGTGGGTGAATACGAAATTCCCAAAAATGTTAGCAATCTGATTTCCATTTAATGGGAACAGGAATTTGTTAATATGATTTACCTGTAGTAACAGGATGATACGGGTCAAACACCAAAAGTAAACTTTAGTGTTTGGTACTTTGGAGGAAATGAGGAATGTAAAGAACACATCATTCATTCTTTATGATGGGGGGAGGGGGGGATGAAGAGACTATTAAAATTCATCATAGTTTTAACAAAATCTTTTATAAAGTTTGTGTTCTACAAAAACAGGTATGTAAATTCCTATTTATTCCTCTTGTGTGAAAATTTATTTTCCTAGAGCAGTTTAGCCCTATAAACAACACTTGACTTTCCTTTTTGTTTGAAAAGATTTCTATAAATTATTTGTAATTTAAATGAATAGCACATGTAAGGACATCTGCAGCTTCTTGTCAAATAATCACAAATGAAAAGATAGATGAAGTCGGTTGATTAAATAATTCACTATGAATTAGTCACTGAATTTTGAGTGACAAGAATTAGAGACCTTCAAAATCAAACCTGTCCCAGTCTTTTCAATCGCTGAATATAAATGTTTGGAGGTGTGCCATTGGAATGGAGGTTTAGGATGACTGAAAAACACTCCCCACCTTAACAGTAACTATTCTTCTCCAGTCAACTTATCCAGCCAGCCAATAGCTCACATGAACTATTCTAAATGCCTCTCTGGATGCAGTTGTTTGTGAAGGCCTTAGTCCTTCACCTGTCTGAAAGAGACAGAGTGTGAATGTGGTTTTTTACATGTAATGATTCTGTAATGTACAAATAGCTCTTCTTGTCTTTCTGTGACATTGTTTGTAAACAAGCTTCTTTCTGTACCCAAGCTCTCATGAAGGTCCTCCTGAAAAGTCTCCACTTATGCATTGCCACAATAAATAATTCAATTTGTTTACATATTTTCATTTCTAAATAAATTCACCTTTTTATATAAAATACCTGAACTATTGAGATGTACAACTGAATGACTGCACAATCATGTTGCTTTTAACGTTATCCAGCTGTAATCAATTCCACCTCTATTTTTTCATCCTATTTAATTATATTAGACATATATTTAGGGCCAGATCGTGCAATTCAATCTCTGCAGGCAGGGTTGTACGCAGGAGTTGCAGGGTCTGACTCTTGGTTAGTAAGCTCTTTTGATCAAGAACTGCATCATTTGATTTCTTCTTACAGTGTCTAGCACAATTTTGGACATGATAAAATAGTAATGAATGATCCGTGGATCTCCAAAACCTCTCTTTAGAGTTGTACATTTTTTTATAAGATCCTAGTTTGCTAGATGTATTAGGGACTTATCCCAATTGGATTTCTTGACATCAGGAGGTGAAGAAGAGAAAGGGCACTCCTCTGTGACCTTGTTCTTACTAACCAACCAATGGCTGCTTGCTAACATACTTGAAAAAAACTGATGATTCCAGCCCTGTTACTATTGGGCTGGTATTCACATCACAAAAATTACCATCTCACTTGACACAAGCTGAAACATTACTTGCATTTTCAGGGAAAAAGGTCAAGTATCAAATATGTATAAAGACTAAATGTCTTTTTTCCCCTAGAGGTGGTCCCTGAAAGGTAAGGTTGCAGGCTGGCATGTTAAAGTGTCAGGAAGCTTGCACTGTTATTGACCATACTATACATATTCTGTGTCTAGACAGTCTCAAATGAGTCAGCCTGGTTCATTGATGATCACAAAATTAATTTCAAGTTCTTTTTTTAAAAAAAAGAAAGCGGCAATAACAACGAATCTTCAGCTCCAGTGTTTCCAAGTTTATTTGAGATTTTATAAAGGGATCTCAGTGATCTCTGTACACACTGTTCTTGGGGATGAGAAAACATTCCCTGTTGGCCTCTGTAAATGTTGCATCTATGGAAATGACTTCTTTATTTTATTCATGTCTGAAGCTATCCTCATCTAGCCCATGAGTCTGCCGTAAATATTATCTTGTTAAATGCTTAACATAAGTTCTAAACGTAATAAATTATTCTGGGCATTATTTACACTGTCCATAAAAGGGAGATCGTAACCTCCATTGAATTATCAACTTCTCCTGGGGTAGCCATGCATTCTTTTTTTGTTGCTTTGGCACATTGGTTGGTGAATCTCCCTTGTTACAGTCCCAAGACATCTTCTCACATTACTGACATTAGACATTAGGCCATGCCCTGAACTTTTTGTTTACCAAATGTCCACTTGAGTTAACAGCAACCCATTTCTCTGGCTCAGAACAGTCTACTTTTTGCTGTCCAGGTGAATTCCATGGAATCTAGAGAAGCAAACAGAAAGAAGCAAATGCAGTCACCTGCTATGCTGTGGAGCAGCTGCCACAAAGATGACCATATCTGAAAATGTCCAAGGCGTTGCCAGAACGGCACTAGTTGCAATTGAGAACCACATGTAGAACTTCCATTACTGAGCACTTTTATTAATTTTTACTTTGGACATCTAGCTAATTGTGGCACTATGTTGTGTTGTGCTGGCAGGAACGATTTGCATAGAGAGGCATGTGCTGAGCCAACAGAGGTAAATGCTTTATTCAAGATAACACAAGTGATGCAGAAGAGTACTATTTCTGGGTGTAGAGAGGCCTACAGTGTTAATTCTTTACGTGTCTTCCAGCACAGGCTGCATTTGTGGATTTTTATAGTATGTCTATTTTCCAATAGAGTACTTTCATCTACCTCTTTATATTATTTTCAGTTTTCCTAACCCACCTTCTTATTAGTTCATATAATAACCCATCATGGTAGATTGCCCAACTTCTGTAAGATTGTAAGCATTGCTCCTGCTAGTGTAAGCTAGTTACTCCTGGTTTTCAGTGTAAAATTTCCTGAAAAGACTAAAGCCTTCACTTCAGGAGAAATTTACTTTCTTTAAATGGAGGCACTGTTCACTCCTTAATCTAGAACTGGGCTTAAACTCCTGGAGAAACCCCAAATAATGGATTTTGTTGTATAAACCCCAAGGCCAGAGGAATGGAGCTCTCTGCTCCCCCTTTTGGGACTAGGGAAAAAGCCAGCTCTGGCCAGCTTAGGTGAAATTATGGGTAAAAAATTCATAAAACTATTATGTTTTGTTTCGGTTGGTGTTTGTTTGTTTTGATGAATAAATGTGATAGTAGATTATCATTACTGTACTCATGAAATGGCGTAGGAATTGTGCAGGATATGCCCTGGGTTGGAGGTCGCCCTGACTTGATGCGTAATAGACTCAAAGCTCAGGATCAGCAAAGGAGAGACCTCTGTCCTGGAGGTAAGAATGCTATCCTGGAAATTGTTTCACTTTTGGTTCCTCACCTGGAGACTCTGTGCCCCGGACAAAGGAATCTGTGGGATTGGATCAAGCAGACCAGCAGAAGTAGAACTGTATCCACATCAAGGGCTGACTGGACAGGACCAGTGGAGCAGAACCATGGTGAGTCCCAGTTAGACTGATGTTGGTGACATTGCTAAGATGACTTCACAGGGTCATGCCCTATCCAGCTGATGGAAGCAGAACGGAAATTGCAGGAGTGGCCAGGTAACTGCTCATTAGAGCAGGAGCTGGTGGAGCAGGACAGGAACAGACTAATGGAGGAGAGCAATCCCTGGTAACTACAGCTGAGATCAACACCCTTCCCCAAACCCCCAATGAGGGGGATTTTAAGTGGGTATGGTTTGTGGTGGGACAAAGTTCTGGATATTAATTATTTGGGACTAGGAGTTGATTAAAACTTTGATGGTTTTTTATTTAGATTGCTCAGTTTCTTGTATGTGAACAGATACTGGTTTTTTTATGTCCCTTTTGTCTATTTATTTCCTCTTTTTTACTCAAATAAAAAGATTCATGTGTTCACAAAGGGCATGGCTACATTTGCAGATGTAGAGCGATGGGAGTTAAACCAGTCTTCTGAGACTGCAGCAGGGAAAACGCTGCTCAGTGTTTACACTCTCAGCTGGAAGGGCACTGGCTTGGCCACATTAGCAGCTCTTGCAACGCCACAAAGAGCAGTGCATTGTGGTTGCTATCCCAGCGTTCAAGTGGCTGCAACGTGCTTTTCAAATGCGGGGGGTGGGGTGGAGTGTGACAGGGAGTGTGTTGTGTATATGTGGGGGGAGAGAGAGTGGGTTTTTGGGGGGCTGAGAGTGTGTCAGCATGCTGTCTTGTAAGTTCAGACCCCCCTCCTCCCCACCTCTCTCTCACACACTCACAGCAAGCAACATTCCACACTAATGGCTTGCTTTGTCCTGGAGCAGATAAGCATGCCGGCTGTCAGAAACGGAGCTTTGAAAGGGGATATCCCCATTCCTACAGCCGATTCCAAAACAATGACAAACATGGCCACTTGACTTAAGGGGATTATGAGAGTTTCTGGAGGCCAATCAAAGCGCAGTAATGCAACACCTCGTTCACACTGATGCTGGGGCGTTTCAGCCAAGGCACAGCAAGCGTTATGCTTCCCGTGGAGGTGGATTACCAGGAGCGTTCCAGCTGCAGAGTCCAGGTGCTCTAAGTGCCTTGCCAGTGTGGATGGGTCGGGAGTTAGGGCACATGGGGATGCTTTAATGCGCTCTAACTTGCAAGTGTAGCCAAGCCCAAAGACTCCAGTGTGTGTGTGGAGTCGGGGTTGGGAGTAGGGTAACCATCTGCCAAGATGATCATAGAGGATTTATTTTAATTTTCCATAGTCAGAAATAAGAATGTGACTCTGGGTGGGGACTCAAGTCATTGTTTCTTTCATTTTAGAAAAGAAACCCTAGACGCACTGAAGCAAGCCCTTATTATTGCCATTGGAACTTGGCAGAAGAGTTATACTTGTTTACAGCTTTACATTGAAGGGAAAACAAAACTAATTCAGAAGATGAACAGCCTCTTTTTAAAAAAATAACTACTTGGTTATATTGACTGTTGTCATTTTCAACAAACTTGGTAAGAGTATCTGCTGCTGGCATTATAAACCTCATCACCCTCTCTATCTTGCAACGAAGATTCAAAGATGCCATTGTATCATGATCTGTGGGACTGGAGTCAGAGGGCCCATGTTCCCTGGCAGGGCTGTTATTGATGGGATATCAGGAAATGTGTGGAATTGGGCTGGAATCAACTCAGAGACATGTCCAGTGCAGGGCACAGGGTTTACTTGTTCAACTTAATCTACATTCAGCAGCATTCTTTGTGACTGAAACCTGGTGGCAGTGTTTGAACTGTGAGTTTTCTGCAGTGCATCAGCTGGTGACAAGAGTCATGGAACTCGTTCTGAAGCCACCTGGAGTCCTGGATTTTGCAGACACAAATCTAGCACAGTAATGGATCCAGTGAAAGGAGTTCAAGGTGTACACAGACCTGGCGATGTAGGAGGTTGACAAAAGCAGGAAAGTAAAACTATTATTTTATCTTATTGGCGGAAAAGGCAGAGGGCTCTGCAGCACCCGGAAGCTCACCACTGCCACAAGCCTCACAGTAGCCCAAGGGGCCCTGGAGATCTATTGCTCCCCAAATCAGAATGAAACTGTGGGCTGACACAGGTTTTTCACTAGAGACCAATCTGAAGGGGAAGAGATTAACCCCTATGTTACGGCCTTATACAATGCTACATGCAATTCTAGGAACTTGACAGACTCCCTGATTTGGAATAAGATAGTCTGCAGCATTTGAGATCACCACATGCAAGAGCAGCTGCTCCACTCCAGGAAGGTAATCTCTCACTGGGCAGATGCTCACTCATGGGGTGTGCATTATTAACCCCATCCCCCTTTCTCTTAGCAGGAAGCTACAGATTTCCACAAATAATGATGGCACTGTATCATGATCAGTGGGACTAAAGTCAGAGGGAAGTCATAAGAGAGAAGATGAAAACCTTAGGAGGCACAACACTCCCAGAAGTACGTGTAGTGAGACAACAACAAACGAAAGCAGGTGACCAAGGTTCCAGACCCATCATGAGATGTATTTACTGAGGAGACAACTTAAGTTAAAGAAGTGTCTCGCACTAGGACAGCAGTGCAAAGAATGTGGCAAGTTGAACCATTTTACCAGTGCGCGCAAGAGCAGAGGAGGGTCCCACAAGCGTTTAGTCAGACTTGTAAAACAGGGAGATGGCACATCGGACAGCAGTGATAATATCACACTCTTTCCTGGAGTCTGAGAGCATATGAGGTTCACACTGTCAAGAAAGGAAAGCAATACAAGAGAATATCAACCTCCGGGCATATACCAATGTTCAAAGGAAACACCCTATGCCACTTCAGTTGGACAGTGGAGATTCTTGCAATGTGATTCCTCAGGGTGCACTGGATTCAGACATACCCATTAGAGAGAGCAGGAACAATCTAATAATGTACAATGAGAGCATAATGCAGCCTGTCGGAAAATGTGACATCATAGAAACTATCCTGAAAAATAACTGATGGTACCAATTGAAGTTTGTGGTGGTAGATAAGCACCACAGAGCCACATAAGCCATTGGATCAGTGTACACAGCATCAGAATTTTACAGCTGCAAATCAAGAAGCAAAAGGGGAAGTCCCTTGGACAATGGAGACAATGTTAAAAGCATATAAAGATGTTTTCAAAGAAGACAGGTGCCTTGAAGGAGATCTGTGTTCTATTCCCCACAATCATAGGTGCCGACTCCGTGGGTCCTCTGGGGCTGGAGCACCCACTGGGGAAAAAATGGGGGGAAAATATTATATAGGGATGAGCACTCACCGGCATCCCCCCTACAAAACCTCCCCCTCCCCCCAGCACAACCTGCCTGCTGGCAGGCCCACCGATCAGCGCTTCCCCCTCCCTCCCAGCACCTACTGCCTGCCACAGATCAGCTGTTTCTCAGCATCATGAGATGCTGGGGATAGGGGGGAGGAGCAAGGGTGCAGTGTGCTTGGGGGAGGGGGCAGAAATGGGTTTGGGGTGGGGCCTGGGCGGAGCTGGGGGGGGGGAGCAACCCCAAGGCAGATTAGAAACTTGGCGCCTATGCTTACAATAGAACCTGTACACTTACCATGAAGGAAAATTTCAGTGGCACTATGTAATCAGGTACTGAAGAAACTCAAAAGTCTTCACAGTAGGGGTATCATAGTGCTTGTAGAGGCCAGCACAGCCTGGGTATGCAGCACAATGGTGGCTTAAAAAAAACCATCAGACAAATTAGCATCTGCATAGAATCAAAGCCACTGAAATGGGCATTGAGAAGATACACTATCCACTACTCACAACTGATATCTTGGCAGAACTGTCCAAAGCCAGAATCTTTATGGTCTGTGACATGAGGAATGTTTTTTTGTCACATGAGTCTAGATAAATAGTCCAGTATGCTGACAACCTTTCTAACACCATTGGTTGCTACAGATGGCTACGCATGTTGATGAGCATAAGCCCAACACCTGAGGTGTTTCAGAGAAGACTCACCCAAGAGCTGGAAAGTCTGTCTGGGGTAAAAATAATTGCAGATGATATCCCCATTGTATGTGAAGGGAACAAATGATGCAAAAGCTGAATAAGTTTGTGACGGAAAATGACAAGCTTTTCTACAGCAATGCAAGGACAAGAACATAAAACTCAACCCAGAAAAAGGGTGACTCATCCAGCATGAGGTGACATACAGCAGGGGGACTGAAAGCAGATCCCAACAAAATCAAGGCTGCCAGAGACATGCCTGCTCCAGTGGATATAAAAAGGGTACAGTGCTTCATTGGTATGATGACTTATTTTGTTTTTCCCAAATTCTATCCAAACCCGGCTTCAGACTGGAACACGTATGTCAGCTCACAAGGCAAGATGTTGAGTGGGCAGGTCCCCAACAGCAACAGCATTTGACACACTGAAACAAATAACACATGCCCCATCCTGAAGTAGTACCAGCCAGGAGAGCTACTGATGCTCCAATGTGATGCATTGGAGAAAGGATTGACTGTAACTCTTTCAGGAGTAGCCCATCTCTTATACCACCAAAGCCCTGTTGGAAACTGAATAGGGGTATGCCCAAATAGGAAAAAGTGCTTCTGGCTGTCGTATTTGGAATTGAGCCATTCCATCAATACACCTATGGCCACCAGTAATACTGCAGTCCAAGCACCAAACGTTAGAGACAACCATGGAATAACTCCTTCTTAGTGCTCCAAAGAGATTGCAGCACATGTTGATACACCTCCAACATACAAAGTAAAGATCAGATACTATCCAGGATGACTCCTGCTGTTAGCTGACACCCTGAACAGGGCATATATACCAAGCATAAGTGAGCTGGGGGAAAGGAATCAGGACATAGTGCAGCATGTTAATGGATTCAATCTCGTAGTTTGAACAGCAAAGCTGATGGATAGAAAAGGACATCCAACGACAGGCAGTGAAGAGCGCAATAGTAGCAGAGTGGCCAGAAGACAAAACCCAAGAACCGTTACAAGCAGAACTGTATTTTCAAATTAAAGACAAGCTGAGTGTGCAGGATGGAATCATGTTTCAAGGATAGAGCTGTAGTCCCTGAGTTATTATATAGGGATGTCATGCAAAAAATACATGCCCAACACATGGGTGCAGATAGCTGTCTCAGGCAAACTCAAGGGTGTGTTTATTGGCCAGGAATGAATACACCCTTTCACTCTGTGACTAAAAAGTATGACACCTTCTGGCCATGTAATAACAGCCTACAGAAAGAGATTGTTACCATATAAACTGCCCACCTGGCGGACTTATTTACCTTCAATTTAAAACAGTACTTGATTACAGTAGATTACTATTCAAATTTTGGGGAGGTCAAGCCCTTGCCAGATACAAGAAGAAAGTCAGTGACTGGCAAACTGAAGGCCCAGTTTGTGAGATCTGGCATTCTGGACATTGTATTCACCCACAACAGACCCCAATTTACCTCAGAAAAATTCAAGGAATTTGCTTGCAAATAGCAATTTGACCACTACAATGGTCAAGGTAATGGTAAGGTAGAATCATCTGTGAAAACAGCTAAGAGACTGTGATACAAGGCTGCTTCCTGTGGCTCAGAGCCTTTCTTAGCATTTTTGGTACACAGGAATACCCCATCACACAAGTGCCAAAATAGAACATGAAGCACAGCTGTTGAGGATTTTCGGGGACCCCCATATGCCTTACTCTGAATTATAACCTATTGCTAAAGCTAGCAACAGTAGGCCGTGGCAGGCCTGCTTAATATTAAAGGTATAAGCAAGATTTGTAATACGCTTGTGTGGCACAATGCAAAACCTGTATGGCTCAATCAAAAGGCCAACAGGAGAAAAAGGGGAACCAACGCCTACTGGTAGTTGGGTAACCTAACCTAAGATAGCAGTAGTTTAGCTATGGAAAATTAATAAGGCAAAAGAGTCTTGTACAGTAAAACCGCAAGAGGGGGGCCGTGCCAGGGCCTCTAGCAATAACAGGAAAGACCCTAAATGGAATTGGGTCCAAGTCGCGGCCCCAGGAGGGCTCTGATTGGTTTGCTGATGAATATACCAAATAAGGCTGATAAGATTTGTAATGCTTCATTACGCGTTGCGGTTTTTACCTTTATAAGCTTGAAACTGTGTGATTTATGCAAGGCGGCTGACCCCCTTGCTTGGGGATACGCCGACCTTCCCTTTATGCATAATTGTATTGTGTAACCTAATAAAGGTGCAACAGTGTGTCTGACCCAAAATCAACGGTGTGGTCAATTTTTCCACGACAATTTGGGGGCTCGTCCGGGATCCACAGATGACATCCCTGGATCGGAGGACCGCGGGCAGTTCTCTTCCAACCCCGGGGCCCATCTGAGAGGTAAGAGACCTTTTGAAATCTCTGCAGCTAGGGGCCTGGGAGAGGACTGGTCCGTAGGCTCTGACTGGGGTAAGTCACAAGCTGGATCCAACCTTGGGACAAAGTCAGACACGCTTGACGCCTTTATTACGGGTTCGGGTTGTCTACGGTGTGTTAGGCTGAGAGGGCGGGTCTCAGTCTCCGAAGTGGGTAGTGGGTTAGGCTGAGAGGGCGGGTCTCAGTCTCCGAAGGTGCCGGCAGACGTGCTGGGCCTCCGAAGTGTCTAGGCTGAGTTAGGGTCTCAGTCTCCGAGGTGTTGGGCTGGGTTACGCGCCCCAGTCTCAGGAAGTGCCGGCCGCCCCCTCGGACCAGGCTCCTTTGGTCCGAAGTATCCTGATCGCCTATTAGAGCTGGGCGTTCGGGGTCCCGGAGCCGACCAGGTTGGGAGGGACAAGGGGCAGTTTCGCCCTGGCGGCTGTGCCAGGAAATGTGCCTGTGTGTGTGAGGCCGAGCGGCCTGTGTGTGTGTGTATAAGGCCAAGCGGCCGGAGTGTGTTGGTCGTGGAAAGACGCCCCAGACCCCCTGCGAAGCAAGTAATTGATCGTGACCGGGGGTGTTCTGAAAGCAAGCTCCACGACCCGCTTGAGGAAAGACTGAAAAGCTTCCCCGACTGGCAGGCCTTGGTAAGTGGCTAACCAGTCAGGGTGCTTGTGTGTTCCCCATCCCGTTACCCTTACCCCTCCACTTCCCCATGGCCCAGTGACCGCTCTTGGAGCACCGCCTTGTAAAAGGCCACGGGGTCCCTTTTGTTCCCCCCGGAGCAATAAGCTCCCTTCCCTACCTCGGAGAGGAGGGAAGCCCCAGGAAACCGTACCGTCGGCTCAAAAGCTACTGCAGCACCGTTGGCTTAAAGGCTGGTGCCCAGGGCTGGAGAGGGACGTACGGGGACCACGGGTTGTCCAGTCAGCCCGCCCCCCTTGTCCGCTTTCCTGTAGGTTCACCAGAGGAGAAATGCCTGGGAACCTGCTCCCTTGTGTTCCTGCCATGAAACAAGGGCAGGCCTGGTTGGGCCATTAGTGTAGAACTGTGGTAACCCCCGAGTTAGCATCCTGGTGTGATTGGCTTGAGTAAAAGTGAGCTGTGAAAAGAATGGGGGCCAAAAGGATCAAAAATCCTGCCGGTCCCACCCAAAAGGCACGCCTGCTGCTTATATGTACGTACATTATGAATCGTCGACGTGTAAATATTTAGATAAGTGGAACTGGTACACTAGAGATAATCCGCAGCTGCAGTTTCCCCTGGAGGGTAGCTTTGATCTTGACAGGATGGTGCACCTTAGAGGAGCCCTTCTTGCCAACACGGTGCCCCAGGGTCAGTTTGATGTGTATTTTATGTGGTACGATAAGATGGGAAAGGATTTGCTGTGTAAACTGAATTGTACAATTTTTTGCTCCCCAGACGGGGTGTTTCTGGAGGTGCCCGATCCTGCACAGAATACAGTTTTAGCTCTGCTGCAGGAAGAGCAGGCTCCGATGGGGGACACCCAGTCCAGCCCTTCCTTGTTGCAACAGGAATTGCTGGCAAAGGTCTCACCCACGTTATGGGCAAAACATGCCAACCAGGTTGGGCGCATTGGTTCTGCCCAACCGGTTAAAATCCGTGTAAACCCAGCGAAGCCCCTCCCCAGGATCCGCCAATATCCATTATCCAGACAGGCGGAGGAGGGTATTCGCCCGGTAATGCCCAGGGTTTATAATTGGTCCCCAATTTCTTAACTCATGACGTATTGTTTGTACCCTGTTTGTGGTTTAATGGAATAAAAGAAGCTGGTAAGCTGTTGCTGGTGTGTTGGTCTCCGGACCACACCCCAGTGCGCACTGGTTTGTATGTCAATAAACTGGCCTCAGGCTATGAGTCTGTGAACTAAAATGACTGCGTGGGGTCCCACCGGACCGGAGGACCGTGGACCGCTTCCACACCGATCCCAGGCGCCAGGTAAGAGACCCTTGTCTCTATTTGGGCTTCGGTGGGGAGCTGCCCATAGGCTCTGGGTTCAGGTAAGGGCGCGCTGTAATCCGAACCTTTTGAGGTAAGACTCATTTGCCTGACGCCTGTTCGTTTTGTGTGTGTCTGTTCTGTAACTTGTCTGTTTAAAAGAAGCTGGTGAAAGTGGACCCCTATGATAAGTAAATATAACGCAACTGGGATATGCTTTATGCAAAAGGTCTCTTGTAAGGTATCATTACAGAGGTTATAATCTACTAAGTATAGTCATCTGATTTGTACCACTCTTGTATCTAAAACTGGAAATATAAAATGTATCTCTCTATCAGTGTTATAGAGGGCAAACAATTTATGAGTTTGCCCTGCATGGGCTTGTGCAGGGTAAAACGGATTTATTTGGGTTTAGACCCCATTGGGATTTGGGCATCTGAGTGCTAGAGACAAGCACACTATTGTAAGCTGTTTTCAGGTAGACTTGCAGCTTTGGGACAAGTGATTCAGCGGGGTCTGTGTTAGAGCAAACTGGAGTGTCTGGCTCAGCAAGACAGGGTGCTGGAGTCCTGAGCTGGCAGGGAAAGCAGGAGCAGAAGTAGTCTTGGTACATTGGGTGGCAGCTCCCAAGTGGGTTTCTGTAATCCAACCCGTCACAAATAGCATAAGCGGTGAAACTATGAATAAATGTTAAAAAGGAAATTCTTGGTTTCTTTGCAGCCATTCCTTTGGGAGTGTCTGTAAGTAATCCAGGCAGAAGGTTATTAAGGTAAAATCATTTGACTATAAGAAAAGGTTAGTTAAATTTGTTAAGAAACACTCCTGGTGTGTATAATTATTGTTTATAAGTTTAAGATAAGTTAATGTTGTTTTGGGGTTATGGAACCAAGGGAAATATTTTTGCCAAACAAAATAAACTAGTGTTGTTTAGTTTTGGTATTTAGCATTTAATCCTTAGAGTAATTTAGTGCTTTGCAAAGTTTAAATTGTTTTAAAAAAAAAAAATTTAAATCTGTTTTGAATATTTAAATTAATTTGTTCAAATGTTTAAAAGTTATAATTATAAGTGTGTGTTAGTTTTGGTGGTGTGTTTTCTTGTGAAGGGGGGCAGATGCAGGATCTTGAATAAAGGTTTTGCAACAGTTTTGCATTGGTGGAATGTCATGCGGGGGCTGTTGTGGAGCTGTTGCTTAAGAATTTTGTATCACAATCTGGCATATCTAAACTAATTATAAAAAAGCTATGTGCAGCTTCACAGATCCAGTATGTGTGCAGCTTCACAGATCCAATATGGCCAAATACCCTTTGAAGGCCACTCCCAATCAAGGGACCAAATTCAGCCCTCGTGAAAAATTTTTACCAGGGCACCCAATGCAACTACCAACAGTGCCCTGCTAGCTTAGCTCAAATAAACAGTCATTTAATAAATTACACAATAGTCAGGCACTAACGAAATGTGAGGTTTTTTATATACAGCAGTCCTGCCACTCACGGAAACCAGAGACTGGGTCTGCATAGGGGTCCATCAGCAAAGAACTGCCCTGGCCCCATGCTAAGGAACTCTTGTCCGCTGACAAATCCATTAAGCCTTCGGACCTTGCTAAGAAAACAACTTCTCCACCTGAGGCCATAATAAAGCCTCCAACCAAGCAAGGTGATTGTGCTGGTAACCCCTCCCTTGCAGCCTCATTGCCGGACAGCTAAGTGAACTGAGACTACGAAATCTTGAAGAATAGCTTGCGGAAGCTAGCCAAAACTACCTAAAGATGAAACTTTTAATATTTTTCAGCCTCTCCTCCTTAACGAACTTGGGGTGGGGAGGGAAAAAGTAATTTTTGTATTGTTTTTGTGTTTTTCTAAATCTTGGCCAATCAGTAGCCTTCGGTTTGGCCTGTGTCGTATTGCAGTGTATTCTGGCTCTATATGGTTGCCCATTGTTGTAGTCCCCGCTCCCCAGCTACTCCCCCTTGTATCTTCTCCAATTCCCATACAAATCTGTCTGGCCATAGCCTCAGGAAAAATTCAAGCCTCGGAACAACGAATGTGGTATAGCACATCCTACCGATGGAATTGTTGTTTACAGTGGTAAATTGTGCTAAATGCTACTGAAAGAACCACCACTTTCTCATTTCCCTCTCTGCTTTCCAAATAACTACCTAGTACCCTGATTGTTTACAGAGAGCGGCCATTCAACTGGCCCAGCTTGTGCAGTGGGAAAGTTTTTATCAAGGAAAAAAAGGTTTGGTGGAAGGAGCTTTGCATGGCCTAACTAAAGTAGCCGCTATTTGGACAATAAATAAAACATCTGTTGTATGTACCTTCCAAGCTTCGGAACCGGTAAATGGCACCTGGGCTCCAGTGCACTTACTTGTGCCAAAACCCTGGGCGAATTGTCTATGGGACTGGGTTATCCACCGGCAGGTATGGGAAGTTAAACCACCCCATGAACCTAGCCATTTCATCACCACTCCCTATGATTTCGCTGCTCATCATATCTGGGTGGGTATCGGAACCTTGTGGTCATTATGGCCCTTGGAACCCCCACAGCTATTTTGCCTCCGCAAATTGCATCCTGGGAAAATAATCAATGTATTGGATATGGCCTGTTGGGAAGAAGAAGCAATTAAAAAGGACCCAAAGGAAAATTATTGTTTAGCAAAAAGAATGGGTGTGCCCTGCCATCTCAGCCCCAAATCCCCATTCCATACAGTCTTAACTTAACCACTGCACAAGGCAGCCGTTTATTACCTGGCCTGGTATGCCCCAAATCTATGTGTCCCTCAACCCAGCCATCCCTCTTACTAAAGAATTGGCTCAGCTTGTACCCAGCCTTTCCACTTCTATAGTTGTAAAAATTTTGCTTGGTATTATTTTAGCTGCTTATTGTAAATTGTTAATTGCCTTATTGTGCTGCTTATGTAAAGTTTGTCTCATATCCCAGCCTCAGCCACAACCACCCCTCAGGGCCCTGTTCTTTTCCACTGATGTTAATAATCTTTCAGACCCAACTGTTAACCACCTTAGTATAAACTTGTGTGCTAAGTATTGCCCAATGACCTCCATTCTAAATAAGAATAGTAATGCCTACCTGAAGACCCTGAAACATCTTCCCTAGAAATCTGCCATACTGAGGACTTTCGTGGGTAATGGGGTAGGCCTAAAAGCCTGAACCAAAAATCAGTTTGTGAGGCTATGCAAAAGTACCAACAGAGGAGGGAATGACCCCCCAGCAGTACTGGTAAAATATGTTCATGGCTAATAAAATATAATAACCGCTTGTGTGAAGCAATAGGTAACTTTAGCTAAATGCAAACTGACTCATGCAATTTCTCCTTTGCATAATCTATGACCTATTTCGTAACTCCAGCTATCTGCAAACTAGCCCCCCCTTAAGCCTTTGCTGAAATCCCCCGGAAAATGACATAGTCCAAGTCTTAAGAAATGTACCAAAACTAGGGCCGAGTACCACCCCTGCGGAAACCACCAAGCGCCCTTCTACCCAAACAAACACCCACTCCTCGAAAATTAGGTCAGAGGGTAGGGAGGGGGGTGAGAGGACTGACCCCAACCCCAACACCCTAGCTCGTGATATACATGGGTTTCTGTTCTGGGGGCTCATCGGTGGTGGGCTGTTGTTGGGCACCTGTGTATGCTATTGTTGCTGCACACGTTGCCATCCCCGACCTGCAGTATTGTCCTTCCTTCCACCACGCCCTCACCCCTTGCCCCTCGCCCCTTTGCGGACTTCTGTGTTGGAACCAGAAGATCCAGTATATGACTCACTGGAAATACCCTACTGTGACAAATATAAAACGCCCCTGGAAAAAAAAAACCTGAGGTCCAAGCTTTAATAAACATTCATATTAAGGGAGTTGATGCTGTTGAATTAGCATCAAGAGGAGGGAGTTGTTGAGGATTTTCGGGGACCCCCATATGCCTTACTCTGAATTATAACCTATTGCTAAAGCTAGCAACAGTAGGCCGTGGCAGGCCTGCTTAATATTAAAGGTATAAGCAAGATTTGTAATACGCTTGTGTGGCACAATGCAAAACCTGTATGGCTCAATCAAAAGGCCAACAGGAGAAAAAGGGGAACCAACGCCTACTGGTAGTTGGGTAACCTAACCTAAGATAGCAGTAGTTTAGCTATGGAAAATTAATAAGGCAAAAGAGTCTTGTACAGTAAAACCGCAAGAGGGGGGCCGTGCCAGGGCCTCTAGCAATAACAGGAAAGACCCTAAATGGAATTGGGTCCAAGTCGCGGCCCCAGGAGGGCTCTGATTGGTTTGCTGATGAATATACCAAATAAGGCTGATAAGATTTGTAATGCTTCATTACGCGTTGCGGTTTTTACCTTTATAAGCTTGAAACTGTGTGATTTATGCAAGGCGGCTGACCCCCTTGCTTGGGGATACGCCGACCTTCCCTTTATGCATAATTGTATTGTGTAACCTAATAAAGGTGCAACAGTGTGTCTGACCCAAAATCAACGGTGTGGTCAATTTTTCCACGACAACAGCGTAGCTGGATTCTATGTATTTGGTTAAGTCCAGCACCTAGTCACAGAAGCTGCAACTGGTTCTAAATCTAGCCTGCTCTTTGGGGATCTTTTGTTACAGTATCAGTTGTAACCTTTAAAGTAGGAGCCACTCCCACAGTTCATAGCAACTGCTAAGGAGGGAGATAGGCTGGTAGCTTTTTTGGGTCAGTGGCCTCTTTTCTGGGCTTCAAAATGGCTATGATCATGGCTACCTTCCATAATACCAAAAGAGTGGATATTGCTGAAAAAAGTCTGTCAGCCACCTTCTTGCCTTTGGACCAAGGTTCTTCAGGAATTCTGGATATATTATGTCCATTCCTGCCACTTTTCTGGCCTTAGTGTTGGAGAAACCCTTGTCCACTTCATCTACTGTGTAGGAAGCAGAACTGGCACTAGTTTAGTGCATGATAACATTATTTGTGGACTTGCTGCCTGATATTTATATCCATTGGTACATGGGAGTTGGCAATTAATTGTGTGGAGATGGCATCTTGCGGTGGTCTGTTGGCTGCTGGAGCTGCACTGCCTAAAAGATGGAAGAGCTTCCAGAATTTATGACTTGACCTTGTGAAATCAAGCACTGTCACATTTTCACACCATCTTTTTCTTCTTTCTGAGTTGAAAGACTCAAGCAATGACATTGTGGTTTGGGGGCTTTTGTCGGCTTGATGTTGCTGGAAGATTGCCTCACTGTCTTCTGTTCAGCAAGGAGTGAATGCTTTTCTGAAGTCCCTTGCAATGGCCAATTTGCCCTATAAAGTGATGGTAATGAGACAGATATGGTGGAATCCAGTTATTGAGCCCTGTACAATTATGGCATAATAGTACCAGTCAGCAGACTATAGATTCCAGTGTGGTTTTGAGAGAGATCAAATGAGCAGAGCTTGTAGGCCTACACAAATGATAACCAGGCGGTGTTGGCTGTTGATAAAGTCATTGACAACTGACCTCATGGATGGTTTTGGGTGGCTGTTGATGTTGCATGACACAAAACAAAAGTCAAGAGTATAGCAGTTCCTCCATCAAGCCGACCTAAATACACCAAGATCTTTGCCATCATAGAGGAGGTGCTGGTCTTTGCTGAAAGCCCAGGATGTCAACTTTCTCGAGTACAATTGTTCTTGAGATGCAGTGGTAGCTATTGAAATCACCAACATGAATGATAGGATGGGTTGGTGTTGGTAATATTGGACATGATCATTGCATTGACAGTGGTTTGTACATGGTTTATGATTATAAAATTATCAATCTTGCTGGTGATTGAGTAAGGGTTCATGGTATGCATGACCTGGATGGAATCTTTAAGGTAATGTTTACGGATGTCATGAGTCCATAGTCAGGGTGATGGCTTACAGATATGAGGATGTAACCATTTATCTTTGATAGCCTTCACTCTCCACGTGTGTTTCCTGTAGTGCAAGGACATCAATGTTTTGAGTCCACAGGACCACTACAATGTAATCACACTTTGTGTTGAATAGGCCCTTGATGTTGAGCTTCATAATTTGCAGTGATGGGCCAATTATAGGTAAAAAATAAAATAATTGATATTTATAGTTCAGTTTGACTCCTTATGCCAAAAAGAAACTGAATGCCATATAACTTATTATGTATTTCTCTTGCTTTTTGTCTGCTCCATTTTTTAAATTCTTGGGGGTTTTGGGGAGGGAGGGTGGGTAAACAATGTCTATTCCTGGGATGAAACAGAACTGTGGAAGCATAACCTTCTGAGTGGTGGCTTTGACTTCATTGGGAGTTTCAGCCACTTATGCCATGATTGAATCTGTTTCCTTTCCATGTACACTTATCATACCAGTATACTAATATATGTCTGACATACCAGGGTACAATTCAGACTAATGAGTAGCTGTGCCATCCCTGCCCTCTAACCTGGGGTGCCCTTTACAATGTTTTGCTGCTGTAGCCTCCAGCCTGGACTACTCACAAACAGCTTCCCTCATGCAAGTCACTCCCAGCTATGTCTCTGTGTGTGCTGCAGTCGGCCAGCCATACCTTGGCTCTTGTCAGTTTTGGTTATATTGCAGGGTGACCCCAACACACTCCCAGTATTAGATTTTCCCCAAGAAATGAATGTCCTGTATTGCCCAGTCCTCTCCTGGTCCCTTCAAGTTTACATGAAATCTGTTATTTCTTTAATGGAAATAATATCCCCACAACTTGTCTGGCAGGACCCCTTCTCCCAGAATCCAATGAAGGCTTCCTTTGTTACTTCAGGTGTAGAGAATGCAATGGGCTGGGAATGGGGCGGGGGGAGAGACGGGGGTTAGTGTTTGTTCCTCCTTTTTATAGTTTCAATCACCCTTTTGAAAAACATTTCCAGCTGGGTACCAGAAGACAAAAAGTCTCTGGGGAAGCATGCTGTAGAGAAAGGTAAAAACCTTGAAGGGCTCTGCCAATCTGACTTGGGGAAAAATTCCTTCCCAACCCCAAATATGGTGGTCAGTTGGACCCAACCACCAGACACCTGGGAAAGAATTCTCTGCAGTAACTCAGAGCCCTCCCCTTCTATTGTCCCATCATTGGGCATTGGGAATATTTGCTAACAGCAGTCGCAGTTTGGCTACGTGCCATTAAGTAGGCAGTCTCATCACATCATTCCTTCCATAAACTTATGAAGCTCAGTCTTGAAGCCAATTAGTTGTTGTTGTTTTTTGCCCCCACTGCTTCCCTTGGAAGGCTGTTCCAGAACTTCACTCCTCTGATAGTTAGAAACCTTCAGCTAATTTCAAGCCTAAACTTGTTAATGGCCAGTTTATATCCATTTGTTCTTGTGTTAACATTGGTGCTGAACTTAAATAAATCCTCTCTATCCCTGGCATTTATCCTTCTGATGTATTTCTAGAGAGCAATCATATCCCCCCCACCCCCAGCCTTCTTTTGGTTAGGATAAACAAGCCAAGTTCTTTGACTTTCCTCTCATAAGGTAGATTTTCCATTACTCTGATCATTCTAATAGCCCTTCTTTGCACCTGTTCCAGTTTGAATTAATCTTTCTTAAACATGGGAGACCAGAATTACACACAATATTCCAGATGAGGTTGCACCAGTGTGTTGCATAACGGTACTAACACTTCCCTATCTCTACTGGAAATACCTTGCCTGATGCATCCTAGGATTACATCAGCCTTTTTCATGACTGTATCACATTGGTGGCTCATAGTCCTCCTGTGATCAACCAATACACTCAGGTTTTTCTCCTCTGTCTCTTCCAACTGATAAGTCCCCAGTTTATAACAAAAATTCTTGTTGTTAGTCCCTAAGGGCATGATCTTGCACTTTGCACTATTAAATTTCATCCCATTTCTATTACTCCAGTTGTCAAGGTCTTCTAGATATTCTTGTATGATAGTCCAATCCTTCATATTGGCAATACCTCCTTAAGTTCGTGTTATCTGCAAATTTTATTAGCACACTCTCACTTTTTTGTGTCAAGGTCATTATTAAAAAATATTAATTAAGATAGGTCCCAAGACTGATCCCTGAGGAACTCCACTAGTAACCTCCCTCCAGCCTGATAGTTCACCTTTCAGTATGACCCATTGTAGCCTCCCCTTTAACCAGTTCCTTATCTATCTTTCATTTCTCATATTAATCCCCATATTCTCCAATTTAACAAATTTCCCATGTGGAACTGTATCAAATGCTTTACTGAAATTTCGGTAGATTAGATTTACTGCATTTCCTTTGTCTAAAAATGTGTCATCTTCTCAAAGAAAGAGATCAGGTTGGTCTGGCACAATCTACCTTTTGTAAAACCCTGTTTTATTTTACCCCAATTACCATTAACTCTATATCCTTAACAACTTTCTCTTTCAAAAAAAATTTTTAAGCAACTAAACTTGAATTACTATAATAATTATAGCATATGAAAATAATTATTGCAAAAGGCCATTCCTAAAGAATAAAATTTTAAATCATAATACATACCAGAATGTGATGAGGAACAAATTGGTGATATTGACTTTGTGACACTTTATTTTTTGTCTATCTTTTTTTTTTCATGTGTATAGACTTAATATCATATTGCATTCAATTCAAGGTTAAAACCATTACATTATTCACAGCTGGAGGACTTAAGTATTCCCAAAGGACTCTGAAAGTACATTCTGTGCTGTGTTGACCTGATCTAACAATGCATAAAAAGCCCACTTTCTTTTCAGCTTGCTCTGGAGGAAATCTTTTCTTTTATTAGACTTTCTTGCTGTTAGTTTGATAGAGAGATTAATTTGAAGTAAACCAATGACTTTCAGAATGGTTTCTATTAAAAATAAACATTATTTTAATGCTTAGATTGCCATTGGTTATCACTGCATTTATTTTATGACAGGTACATATGTGTAGCAATCTTCACATGCCATAGAAAATGATTTTATAAACTCCCCAGAGCATTTAGAACAAAAGCAAATGCCCTGCACATCTTGGTGCCAGGGAAAACCAATATTTACTCTGATATATCAAAAGTAACCTGACATCTGGATTTCTCAGTGATTTCACATTATGGATAGAGAAACATTCACTTACCATGACATGCTGCTATGCAGAAAAACAACACTAACTCAAAGAAGTGGGGGAAAAAAGAAAAGAAACATAGCTAAATAGCAGCAACTTTGCACTGCTTATAATCTGGTAGGCACTTCTTAGCAAAATTATATTTAATACAATTACAAATATATGTTGCTTCTTTGTGAGTCCTTAAGGATGGCACAGTTTGCTTTCTTGCCAGTGCAAGTCCCGCTTCAGAGGCTGGTGTGTGGGAGAGTGAACCATTGCTTTTCTTCTTCTGTGTCCTCTATTCTCATTGTGGGGAGAGGAAGGCAGAGAGTAGTCCCTGTTCAGAGAGCCTGCTGTGATGGGAATTTTGCCTGCCCATTGAAAAGGATATGCTGGGGGTTAGAGGAAAGGCTTCTTGCATACCTTTATGTAAACCAGGGCCTGAATGAGCTCTCCCCTCCCACCTACTGATGAACTGGGGGGCAAGACCTCAGGAGCAGACTATATTTGCATACACAAACCTATTTTGCCTAGCTGATGAGCAGACAGACCTGCTTTTCCAGTGACCAATATTGGCTATTTTGGATTACAATTCACTTCAGTCTTGAACGCAGGGGTAATGAAATGTTGTTAATCTTACCGTATGACTAAAGGGCAGCAGAACAGTACTTAACATGCCCTAATCGCTCACATGCTCAGGGTCTAAGCGATCACCATATGTGAGGACCATAAGAAATTTCCCCCCAGGTCAGGTTGGCTATGACCTTGGGTGGGAGGGGAGTTGCTTTCCTCTGCAGCATGTGGGTATGGGTCATTTGCTGGGATTATCTGGTAATCTCATTTAATCATTCCCCTGCCATTGTGGCACCTCAGGCACCTGAA
This sequence comes from Emys orbicularis, assembly GCF_028017835.1. Classification (NCBI taxonomy): domain Eukaryota; kingdom Metazoa; phylum Chordata; order Testudines; family Emydidae; genus Emys; species Emys orbicularis. The sequence continues at coordinate 52,473,719 of NC_088687.1, read as the reverse complement.
GCACCTCTATCCCTTCTATTCTCTGTTTGTGGCATATAAGGGTACATCTACACTGGAATGAAAGACCTGTGACATTGTGACAGCCTGAATGTCTACACAGCAATTTTACAGCCCCGCAGCCTGAGCCCTGTGAGTCCAAGTTAGCTGACCTAAAATAGCCATGGGTGTTTAATTACTGTGTAGATGTACACTAATGTCTAGTCTCTTGTTGGCTGCAATACTTTTGTCTAATTTTGGTTGTTGGATATAGTGTGTGGGTGCTGGGTGGTGTATGCTATACAGAGTTCAGATTAGAAGATCAGGTGTCCCTTTTAGTTTGAAACTCAATGTCTACAATTATGAAATTGAGGGGTCACCCTAACTTTACCCCTTACTAAATGAGTGAGGTTAGTGATGCCAAGTGCAAGTGAAAGTCAGAGGAGGGGGAAAAGATGTTCCTACCTGGTGATGTGGACTCTGTCTAAAGAGTCCTAGACATGATGTGACTCTTCCCTTCCAGTGTTAAGAGAGAGAACTGAGCTGACTCAATTTAGAGTCCTTGTTTCTGTTCAATGATCACTAGAGCTGAAATCACTGATGAGTGGGTCCAGGGCGCTGATCTTTAGACCTGGTGTGGGGACAGTGTTGCAGTGAAAGACCACGCAGAGAATGCAGTAGCAGTGGGGTTCTCCACTACCAGCTGACATCACTAAGAGCTGAAATCGCTAAGAACAGAGCTAAATTGTGGAATCTCAGAACATAGCATTACTGCTAGAGGTAAAGGCAGCAGTGAGTGACAAGCCATGGCAAAGGTGGCAGCAAGCAGTGGCAGAGACAACTGTTAGCAGCAGCAACAGGAAGCAACAGAGAACAGCAGCAGCAGTGGCCAACCGTGGCATCAGCAGAGGCATTGCTTGCCACCCCCATCCTCCAGAGTTGACAGGTGTAGCCCCAAGAATACACCCCTGAATGCTGGGACTTTGATGACTTTAGACAACCAATTGTGAGTGGGATGCAGCAAAGGGAAAGGGGAGTGGTAAGTTAAAATGACATTTGTCCATTGGACTTTTACCCCACAGGGCTGGAAACTGAGACAAAGCACTACAGCCCAAGATACTGTGGGGTGGGTCTTTACTTATGGTTTACATCCTTTTATATCATTGTTGTGGTGTTTTTCCAAATTAATGCTGAGTTCCCTCTCCCTTTTAATAAAACTTTTCTTTTGTCATATACAGACACAGTGCTTCTGAGTGGTGCAGTGTGATACATAGCCCTCTTTGCAAAGGGTTCCCTGTTCCTTGCAAACAGTTCTCACTTCAGACCTGACAAACTCACTACACCAAACATGTCTTACAAGATATTTATCCATAAAGAATAGAAATCTCATAACTTTTCAAGATGCATAATCATTGCAAGATGTATGTACAGATAATATTTAAGGAATAATGTATGTATATTGAAAATGTGCTCTATGAACTTGGAGTAGAAAATAGCCATCAGGAGGTAATGTATCTCGATGATGATCCATTTGAGCAAGAGGGAGCTGTCACCCATCCCTATTCAGCTGGCAATGTAATGTACAGTTCTATTGTCTACCCTTGCCACTGTCAGTGGAGAACAATCAGAGCCAATGACAAACAATCAAAGCCACTTAAAGGTAGAAAAGGCTATCGGGGGTAGCTGTGTTAGTCTGTATCCTCAAAAATAACGAGGAGTCCAGTGGCATCTTAAAGACTAATAGATTTATTTGGGCATAAGCTTTCATGGGTAAAAAACCCACTTTTTCAGATGCATGGATTGATCTGTAATTTTCATTCCATGCATCTGAAGAAGTGGGTTTTTTACCCATGAAAGCTTATGCCCATAAAAAAAGTAGAAAAGAAACTCTACAACAAGGCCTTGGTCTGTCCTGCCTATGATCAGAAACACAAGACTGTTTTCAGTACAACAGAATGTAGGGAAAGGCACTCAGGATTCATTCACTGCGGAAAACCCATGGCAGAAGGTGGTGTTTTCGTGAACATTTGGCTCCTGGTTATTGAGAAACCACCCAGCTCTGCAATAGACTGAACTTTGGGGGGAAATCAACTTTATTAGATAGGTAACTATTGATAAGTGTAGACCCAGGTTCACATTTTATTATTTTGTTTTGTATTGTAACCACTTGTTTCCACCACTCTTTTGTTTCTAGTTAAATCTTAAATCTTAATTCTTTATTCTTTTTTAAATAATCCTACTTTTGTTTTATAAGTGCCCACAACTGCTGTGTGGTTTACAGGAGTGATGGTTTAAGGGAAAACTGGTAAAATGGGGTACATTGTACCTTTGGGTGTAGACAATCTGGAATTTCTGTGAGTAGCCAGTTTCAGGCTGGACATCACAGGTGAACAATTCAAAGAGATTTGGGGACTGGGATGCAATTATTGTTGAACTGCAAGGTGAAGGAAGGGCTGGCACTGTCAGAGAACTGACACCCAGCTACTAGCTTGAGACATGGAGTAACAAGGTTACTGTCTGTCCTGGGTACCCTGAGAATTATCACAGGAAGTATTGCCTCTTAGAAATGTCCAGGAGTGCTGATTAGTTTTCCCAGATTTCTGGGTAGGGTCTTAAGTCAGTTCTGTTTTGTAATGTTAAGAAGAACCCTTTAAATATTGAACCTGGCCCTTCTTGTTGCTGACACTTCCTGGCAGAAGAGTTACATATTCAAAGACCAATCATAATCTGGGCCCTGATTTTAAACAGTAGCAAGATGGCTTGCCCCTGTGAAAAATTTACTTCATTACCAGTTAATACATTTATTTCTAATAAGGATGTAAAATATAACTGGAGACAATGAAAACTAATGTGAAAGCTCATGAAAAGAGCACATCTGTGAAATCTTCTCTCTCTGCACAAAGTATTTTTTTATTTATTCCTGTTCCAATAAAAGTTATTTTATATCTTCACTTGTCTTAAATTTACCTGCAATATGTTCAAATAGTAGCCAACCCATGGAGCATGTGGTCACAATGGTGGTACAATTAATCTACTACAATCTAAAAATATGAATTTCCTTTAAACTACACCCAATGATGATGATTGACTGAACTTTCTCAATAGAGCTTCTTCAAAGACATGGGTATTTTGTTTCATGAAAATCTTCAAAGAAAACCAAACTTTTGTTTTTTGTTGAAATTATATACAGAATTTTGATTTGTCATTCAAAACTGAAATATTTTGGCTAACAATGGGAGTCATAATTGTAAATGCTCCTCATATCCCTATTTTCATCTATGGGCTGGGATCCCCAGCTGGGCTACATTCCCCATAATGCATCATGATCTCTCCTTATGACAAACAGCTTGCCCTCACCAAGAAAGAATACTGTGGTGCATTATAGGAGATGGACCCCAGCTGGTGCATAAATATTTTGTTGAAAAATTGAAACTTTCTGCAGAAAGCAAAGCTTTTTGTGGATTTTTTTCTCATAAGAACCCATTTTCCCCATTGTAAAACAGTTTAAACCAAAAAATATTTCAATCATCCCTAATTTTGAACCTGCCCGGGGGGGCGGGGGGGATGGCACGTACAAATGATGTTACATCTCTGATTAAGACTCTCTAAGCTCTTTGGAGTGCTTGCATTATTGTGCTCACATATAAGACAGCTAGATGTCAGTAATATAATTTGTGCCAACAATACTATAAGAACAGCTTTTCCAGTATAAAAAACAGCTATGATGATATATATGTGAGGCCAGATTTGGGCTACTTAATAATATCAGGCCTATGATGTCAGACTACGTTGAATGTGGCTGTGCTCTGTAATAGACATTTGTAATAGCTATTTGTCAAGGAATTACACTTTACTTTACATCTCCAGTTTACATCTCGTTCTACTGATCTTGATTGCAAGTTCACATAGAAGCCATTGTTTTCAACTAATCTGAGGTTTTTCAAAATATGTCCAAATTCTCATTCCCTTCAGTGGATGTCACTTTGTCAATAAAGTCTGATATGCACAATTTAAATAAGAGGCTTCAATCATATTCAAATTGGCATAATGCAAAATGGAAGAATTAATGTAATCAGCTAGTCTCAATGCATCTCTGGTCAAATTAAAATCAGAAGAGTAGCATTAGAATCAACTGGTAGGTTGAAAAGTTTCCATTTCCAGAAGTGGATCCATTCTAGTGGTCAGATAGAGAAGTCCTGATTCTCTAAACTGTGCCACAACACAGCTTAGGAGGAGGGATGCAAAGCTTCCATTAAGCCATAAATTCTTTCCCCCCTATTCTGGGGATGTTTGTCTACTAGGCCAGTCCTTGGCATAAAGCAGAGCAGCCTTTGGTCCTCCCTCCTAGCAGTTGTTGTTTAGTATCTAGTTACCACAGTTATAGACACTTTAAATCTAAAATAGGTAATTAGGAGCATAATCCAGGATTTTTAAGGCCAGTTGACATTGGCCAATAACATAGAAGACAGAACCTCTCATCTCTTATTGCTTAATATGCAATTAATTAAAAGCTGGTGGGCAGAAAGCAAATGCCAATATAAACAGGAAAGCTTAATGCATCTCGAAATCACTCAGCACAGTGACTGGTTGCTCCACCTGATCATTTACAAGGTTCTCTGCTGTATTATAAAACACATCTGCTGAAGTTATTGTACAGGAATATGATTTATCAGCTGTTTAAGTAGACTGGGCCTCTGAAATGAGACACTAAATCAATAGTTTACACTCAAGTGATTGACTTTTTGTTATAAAGCTAATAGTATGCTTTCCAAATGATTGACAGTTCAGAGATTTATGGCTCCAGCTCTCCTGGGTTGAACTTTTTCTATCATGAATTGGAAATTTAATCCTTTAATTCTTTTATAAGATATGAGTACACCTCTCTGTTTGCTTAAATTGCAGTAATAAATTTTATCAATAATTTAAGGAGTAACTTCAGCAGCCTCTTTTCCAATTTCAGTGGCTTTTGTCTTAGCTATGACCAATCAACAAATAAGACACATCCAGAGTTAGGAAATGTAAAGCATCATGTAGGTTGACTTGCATACATAAAATGATCGTGTGGTTAATGAATAAGCATAATCCAAAAAAAGAAATAAAAAAGACACAAATATATTATACCATGAGATAAAGTATCTGGGAAATATTTTATCAAATGAAGAAGTGTATCAACAATACTATCTGGTGATACTAGTCCACTTTCAAGATGCATTTCTTCATCTTAGCTTTACTGCATAAAGATGTATATCTCAATAGAAAAGCAAGGTCAATATATAATACGGTAAAAGAAGAAACAGGAACAATCTAGGCACACAGGTAATGGAGGGAAAGAAGCAAAGTTTTGTTGTTGTTGCCTTTCTATAATGTTTGTAAGATGCTTTGATATTATTGAATAGCTATTTGTGACATATCCCCCGTGTATTATAAACTAATTTTCACAATGTGGTAATTTAACACAGAAAAGGTCATGTACAATCTGAAACTCAAGATCAATTCAGATTACATTTATGGAATGCAAATTCTCATTTCCTCATCCTCCACTGTGATGATAAAGTGGCAACTCCATATAGAAGTATAAAGCTTCAGAATTTAGAAGTCATATTACCACTGAATTCTCCATTACCTCACCCTTCAGATGTCTGCATTAGAATATTGTCCTCTGAGTGCTCTTCTTCCACTATTTAATCATGGTCATATGTATCCTATGTTTAGAATTAAGTGAACTTTTCATAGTGAATAAGTTTTTGATGAATTTTCTTGTTTCTAAATTATCTTTGAACAAGCTTTGATTTTTACAATTAATTTTTTAGTTATTCAAAATTGACTTAACCATCTGTGAATATATCCTGGCCCATGACTTGTTTTTAGGCTCTTCACTTAGAGAACACATGAATACGTAACTCTTTGGTGACCTAAGTTTAAATAATACCTTGATTGCTGCCTAACTGAATGACTACATCTTTATAAATGGTTAAAAAAAAACAAACACCCTCAGTAATTTCAAGATGAGTTGTGCAAAATTTCATATGAACTTTAGTATGAATATTCACAAGATTCACTTTCCTGAATATTTAGCAACTGAAAATTTACTTTAACTTTTTAGAGTCATAAGAAGTTGTTTCTTGAGCTAATTAAATCTAATTATAATATACAGTTATCAGAACAGTTACACATGTCCTTTTTTACACTGAGCTATCTGTGTGAAAGGTTCCATAAAGTAACAAATTCACAATGTGCCATACTGACTCTTGCTCCTGTCCTGCCAAATAGAACTCATGGCCACTCTTGAGGTTATCCCCAGGTCCTATGTATGCACTTAGGTGAATTGTACTGCCCTCCCAGCTGGTCATGCAGACAGCACTGTTCTGACAAACATGGGACAGCCTTAGAGAGAAAGGGCATGAAGCGTCTGCTATCATTGTGCTTTCTCCACAAGAGGTTTTTGGAAAGCCTCTCCCTCCACATCGAGAAGGGTGATAAGTCAAGAATCACCATTTTATCTGTCATGGCATTAAGCAAAAGGGCTTTGGGGTGAATCTGACAGCACTTATTTTCTTGTTCTACAATCTTCCCAAGAGTCAACTGAGTCATGCACTCACTGCCATTTCTCAAAAGCAGTTTATATGCTGCTGGTGGTTCTGCTTCACCTGCTGCTCTGTCTATTGAGCAACACAGGTGCTTGCCCTGCAAAAATGAACAGTGAAAAGGTGATTTTCCTTTCACCCATAGCCCATACAATATTCTGTCATTCAAGGTCTGGATTTTTCAACAGGTGTTCATTTTACTGAAATCATGTTTCAGGTGAAAATTTCTGAATAAAACAAAGGTGTTTTTCACTGATGGGGCTAATGATTTGCTAATGTATGAGAATTACAATTGTGAGATTATTGCCATAGTCAAAAAACATAACACATCCATGATTTTGGAGTAGTTTTTCTTTTTTGTATTTTTAATCACTTACTAATTACTAGATAGCTGGCTGCTGACAGGAGAGCTTGCCTCTCACTATAGCATATGAAGTACTGATAATGCCAATTACACAGGGAAGCATGAGAAAGATGAGCATTGGAATCATTACCTCTAGTACTGGGAGAATAATGAAAAAAATATTCTGCAATATTTGCACAAATTCATTTGCTTTGCCTGTGCTCATACTCTTTTTGTGTTTGCTCTGTGACCATCTGGATGATCAAGCTCTACTGACCAAGAGTTTGCAGAGTAATGGAGGGTCACATTTGCACACATGAACATTGATGCTGGGAATGCTTGCACATTCATATAATTAGGGCACAGAAAGAATACAGTGAGGCTTATTTGACCACTCACAATTAAGCTATACAGCTTACATTTCAAATACCTGTGATGATTTTTGTTCTTAAAACCAACACTTTAGAAAAAGCTATTAATTTAATAACAAATAATTGGAACATTGTGATCTTATGGATATTTCAAAAGCAGAAGAGGCAGCTAAATTAATTGTATTAACTGTTTGCTGAACTCTAGTCATCACCTTATTCATACCTGCAATCTGTCTTTAGTTAATCCCAACAAGTACCAAAAGGTACTTTTGTCTCCTTCAATGGGAAATAGCAGTTGTAATGGGAATCTTCTCATTCATAGCTAGCAGGGCAAAGGTGCTTCTGGCTACAAATATTTTCTCACATCCTCTGCATGACTCTGCAGGCCCTCACGCTTCTCCCTCCAGTCCTGTATCAGGGGGTAGCCGTGTTAGTCTGTATCTACAAAAACAACAAGGAGTCTGGTGGCACCTTAAAGACTAACAGATTTATTTGGGCATAAGCTTTCGTGGGTAAAAACCTCACTTCTTCAGATGCATAGAGTGAAAGTTACAGATGCAGGCATTATATACTGACACATGGAAAGCAGGGAGTTACTTCGCAAGTGGAGAACCAGTGCTGACAGGGCCAATTCAATCAGAGTGGATGTAGTCCACTCCCAATAATAGATGAGGAGGTGTCAATTCCAGGAGAGGAAAAGCTGCTTCTGTAATGAGCCAGCCGCTCCCAGTCCCTATTCAAGCCCAGATTAATGGTGTTAAATTTGCAAATGAATTTTAGTTCTGCTGTTTCTCTTTTAAGTCTATTTCTGAAGTTTTTTTGTTCAATGATAGTGACTTTTAAATCTGTAATAGAATGACCAGGGAGATTGAAGTGTTCACTTACTGGCTTATGTATGTTACCATTCCTGATGTCTGATTTGTGTCCATTTATTCTTTTGCGGAGGGACTATCCAGTTTGGCCAATGTACATGGCAGAGGGGCATTGCTGGCACATGATGGCATATATCACATTAGTGGATGTGCAGGTGAATGAGCCCTTGATGGTGTGGCTGATGTGGTTGGGTCCTCTGATGGTGTCGCCAGAGTAGATATGGGGACAGAGTAGGCAACGAGGTTTGCTACAGGGATTGGTTCCTGGCTTGGTGTTTCTGTGGTGTGGTGTGTAGTTGCTGGTGAGTATTTGCTTCAGGTTGGGGGGTTGTCTGTAAGCGAGGACTGGCCTGCCTCTCAAGGTCTGTGAGAGTGAGGGATCATTTTCCAGGATAGGTTGGTAGATCGTGGATAATGTGCTGGAGAGGTTTTAGCTGGGGGCTGTATGTGATGGCCAGTGGTGTTCTGTTATTGTCCTTGTTGGGCCTGTCCTGTAGTAGGTGATTTCTGGGTACCCGTCTTGCTCTGTCAATCTGTTTCCTCACTTCCCCAGGTGGGTATTTGTAGTTTTACGAATGCTTGATAAAGATCTTGTAGGTGTTTGTCTCTGTCTGAGGGGTTGGAGCAAATTCGGTTGTATCTTAGGGCTTGGCTGTAGACAATGGATCGTGTGATGTGTCTTGAATGGAAGCTGGAGGCATGTAGGTACGTATAGCGGTCAGTAGGTTTCTGGTATAGGGTGGTGTTTATGTGACCATCACTTCTTTGCACTGTAGTGTCCAGGAAGTGGATCTCTTGTGTGGACTGGTCCAGGCTGAGGTTGATGGTGGGGTGGAAATTGTTGAAGTCCAGGTGGAATTCTTCAAGGGCCTCCTTTCCGTGGGTCCATATGATGAAGATGTCATCAATGTAGCGCAAGTAGAGGAGGGGCACTAGGGGACGAGAGCTGAGGAAGCGTTGTTCTAAGTCAGCCATAAAAATGTTGGCATACTGTGGGGCCATGCGGGTACCCATAGGAGTGCCACTGATTTGAAGGTATAAGTTGTCCCCAAATCTGAAGTGGTTGTGGGTGAGGACAAAGTCACAAAGCTCAGCCACCAGGCGTGCTGTGGCCTCATCAGGGATACTGTTCCTGACAGCTTGTAGTCCATCCTCATGTGGAATATTGGTGTAAAGAGCTTCTACATACATGGTGGCCAGAATGGTGTTTTCAGGAAGAACACCAATGCATTGTAGTTTCCTCAGGAAGTCGGTGGTGTCTCGAAGATAGCTGGGAGTGCTAGTAGCATAGGGTCTGAGGAGAGAGTCCAAATAGCCAGATAATCCTGCTGTAAGAGTGCCAATGCCTGAGATGATGGGGCGTCCAGGGTTTCCGGGTTTATGGATCTTGGGTAGCAGATAGAATACCCCTGGTCGGGGTTCTGGGGGTGTGTCCATGTAGATTTGTTCCCGTACTGTAGCTCGGAATTTCTTGAGCAGATGGTGTAGTTTCTTTTGGTATTCCTCAGTGGGATCAGAGGATAGTGGCCTATAGAATGTGGTCTTGGAGAGTTGCCTGGCAGCCTCCTGTTCATAATCCGACCTGTTCATTATGACTACCGCACCTCCTTTGTCAGCCCCTTTGATGATAATGTCAGAGTTGTTTCTGAGGCTGTGGATGGCATTGCGCGTTTGTGGCCACCATTTCAGCATACACATCATATGTAGAAAGCCTAGGAAACTTTCGCTTGGCAATCTGCAGTCAGCAGTAGCCTTCTCTGGGTTTCTGCAGATCCCAAGTCTAACCCCCCTTGTTTTTTGGAAAATCTTTGATTAGGTTGGTGACATAATGGATGAGTGATTCAGTAAGAGGATAATCTCAGACATCACATGTTCAATTTTATTTCTAATTTAAACAATAAAGTTCAGGAGAGCCAGGGCAGGTGAACAGGAAAAGAAAAGAAGGGAGGTGGAAAGAGAAATATAGCATGACTGATGGTTCAGAGTGCAAAACTGACTGGCTTTGGATTTATTTTTGTAAAGGGAATAGAGATTAGGGGCAAGAGGTTCAACTGGTAGACTAAGGGTAATAGTATATTAGTGAATGTTGGAGTTCATTTATTTTGGTGGGAGGAAGAAAAACAGCATTGTGTTCCAGCCATAATGAATAGTGTTTAGAAAAAATGTCTGTTTTGGTTTTTAGGTACTGATTCTGTAAATTAGGTAAATATGTAACATTACCAGTGTGGGTAGAGTCCTATTGAAGTAAATGGGATTAATTATATGCTTCAGTATCTTGCAGAATTGGGTCTTTATGGAATTGTCCTGGGGGAAGTGTGGTGGGTGGTGGTAGGACATTGGCTTAAATTACAGGAAAAAAAGGTGTTATCAAATAGGGATGTTTGCAAAACCTCAACCTCCACAAGTTATGCCCATCCCTACCAGATACTTAGGCTAAAGCCCCAACAGAGAAAATCCTCTGGATAATGAGGAGATGAACTTGAGATCTTTACTTTGAGGAAAAATGTTGGTTGCCTGAAGTCACAGAGAGAGAGAGAGAGAGAGAGAGAGAGAGACCGAGAGCGCCTCAGCTAGTGTGAACTGGTGTAGCATCATTTACTTCATGCAACCACATCAATCTGTCCCAGGCCAATGGGGGCTGCGGGAAGCAGCATGGGCCGAGGGATGTGCGGCGAACCGCAGCCAGTGGGAGCCATGATCGGCCAAACCTACAAACGCAGCAGGTAAACAAACTGGCCCAGCCCGCCAGGGTGCTTACCCTGGCGAGCCGCATGCCAGAGGTTGCCGACCCCCAATCTAATGTGTACTTTGGCATATGGGAAATAAATTGTGTCCAAAGAGTAATTGCCACAGTTAGCATTAGTTGTTAAGACTACCAACAATAGATGTCATACACCAACACTGAATCATGGAAACTAACTACCCTCTCACTGTTATGGCTGGTCACACTTGAAGAACACTGCATAAAAGTGCTAGAAAGCCTACATTGCTGTGGCCCATGCTGAGCCTGTTTCTTTAGATAAATAGAGGACTTCATTCTCCGCAGCTGCCAGCTTGGCACCATTCACAAATACATTATTTATTTATTCATGAATGGTTGATATGCAGTTTTCTTAGAGTGTTCCATTTTTCTATGTAAATTCACTACTGAAATCAACATGGATTGATTCCATAAACTGTCAAGAGTAACTACAAAATTATTATTAATGTAGTGAATGGAGATTTGGGTTCTCTGGGTTCAGTTCCAGGCTTTGCAACAGACTTCCCTTGTGATCTTGGGCAAAACTCTCTATGCAACAGTTCCCCTCTGCAAACTTTCCCTCACCCTTTGCCTGTCTTTTCTGTTTAGACCAAAGCTCTTTGTATCAGCGAGTCTCTTTTACTATGTATAGATACAGCACCTTGCACAATGCATCCCTGATCTGGTTTGGGGCCTCCTAAGTACTGTTATAGGAAGAATAATAAACAACAACAAATGTAAAAAAGGGGACCTCTTGGTTTCTTTTCAGGAGATAAATGTATCTCACAAAAGTACTGACTGGGGAAATGCACTTTCTGGACTAAAATATTTTGTTTGATTTATTTATTTATTTATTTCGTATTTACTTTCTCATAGTTCACAGCTAGTTGATAGCAATGAGGATAACAAGTTTCAGAAGCAGGGCTGATGTGACAGAATTTGAAATATTAAACACTGAAAAGAAACTTTTTGGTCCCTCCAGCTGCATTGAAAATATTTTGTAATCTCGGCAGTTTTGAAAGCAGTAGTTGATAAATAACAGTTTCTGTTCATGTGAGATTTATAATATAGGAGAACAGGTACTATAATATGATTGGGAAGAAAAAGAAAAATGGTTCCATATTACTGATCTAGATGTTCTGTGTTATGCATCCTGGTATTGCACAGGTAATCTGTTTTTAAAGAGTTTTAAATGTTATTTTTGAGTGAGAGACTTGCAATATAGCTACACTGACAGAGAAAACAAAGTTTTCAGCTCTGCTATTTTATTTTATCATCACTCTGGGCAAGAAAAATACACACTTTTAATACATACAGGCGATCCATTAAAAATTTTATTTTCTCTACTTATAGCAGCATGGTTACAGAAAATGTTATAAACAAGGCAGATTAACATTAAAAGAACTGTAGAAAAAAGATAATAGGCAACCTACTTGAAAGATAAGAATTGGGTCATCTGTTTAGCTAACTTGTCTTACTACAGCTGGTTTATTAGAATCAGTTCATATGGCTCTATTGACTATCAGGGCAAACACTTGCCCCTTTTTCTGCAATGGACCTCTGCAACAGACTCTGGAATCCATTGTTGTACGTAGTGGTGTTGTACCCATGTTGGTCCCAGGATAGTAGAAAGACAAAGTGGGTGAGGTAATATCTTTTATTGGACCAACTTCTGTTGGTGAGAGAGACAAGCTTTTGAGCTTACACAGAGCTCTGGTCTGGGAAACCTCAGGTCTGGGAAACTTTCTCAGAATGTCAGAGCTAAATACAAGATGGAACAGATTGTTTAGCATAAGTAGTTAACTCATAGTTCAAGGGTCGAAAGCTTTTATCTCTGACCAACAGAAGTTGGTCCAATAACAGATGTTACTTCACCCACTTTATCTCACTGTGATTCCACTCCCTGGGGAGATGAACTGTGGCACATCGAGGGAGTGTACATCCCCTGTGCACTCTGGATACCTACTCCACAGGAGCTACATATTCACAATGTATATTTCAGTGGTACAAATGGTCACATAAATGTTAATTACTTTGACTTGTTCAAAAAACAGATTAATTGGTAATCCCATATAGGGGAGCGGAAACTCCAGAAGATGGAAATTATCCATTTTCCTTCCCAATATTCCATGTAAAACTAGGGTTTGCTCCCCTTCTCTCTTACTCTCTCCAAAAAAACCCAAACAAACAAACCCATGTGCGCGCACACACACACACAGACACAGACACACACACACACACCAAACTGTCTAGTGAAGACGAAGGTAGAAAGATTCAAGCAGAGAAGCAACTTTACTGGTGATACACTAAGCCTCTAAAGGAAAGGCACCACATCAAACTACAGACCAGTAGTTAGAAATATAGTGGTATCTGTAATAGTGCTATCTGGAACATTTCAGTAATGTTACAACAGCAAGTTACCGTCTCTCTCTAGTTAAAAAACAAGCCCATCGCCATCTTTCCTCTCCATGCCCTTGGGTGGGAGGAAAAATCTCTGCCGCCATCTCCATCTAGTATGCAGAGCAGTTTGGTGTATGTGGATGGGAGATGGTTAGTCAACAAATATCAAGAAGCCTTATAGAATAACTTCAGAAGGAGCTGTCAATTAGCTTTTACTGGCCATGAAAATTGCAAATCTCCAATACATTCATCCATGTAACTCAAAGCTGTGATACAAGCTTGTGTTAGGAAGAAGGAAGATGAGACCAAGACTTGTCACTTAACAGCTTTGTTCAAATGGTCTGGCTAGGTGTACTTAAATTAAGCTTAACAGTAATGTAGTCATTAGCAGTAAGTGAAAAAATACTGCTATTTTTTAAGCATTGAAAATGCACCATTCTTCATATAAATACTTGTTAATATTGAGCCAGGCAGGGTGGTGGCTGAAAAAAAAGGCAGCATTGACATATGGGCATAACAGAAAATGAATACTTTATATGTTGCTCTCGACGCTCATCTTGCACATATTTAACACTTAGTAGTTTATTAGTGACTCAGAAAAATGGATTCAAAATGTGGTATGAATAGTTGCAAAAACTATCTAGGCACCACCACTACAAAAATATAGTTTTGTGTCAAGATCAGTTTGAAAAAAACCTATTACTACTCTTAATGACTATGCAACACTTTTTTTTAATGTGCCTTGTCATTGAAAATATTAACTCTAATTAATCAATTTGCAAAGATAAATCTTGTACATTGAGTTTAATTTGGTTAATTGATAATATCTTATGTAGAACAGGTCTTTTGCTAAAGAATGAATGTTTTTATTGTAATGAGAAGCTAATCTCCCCAGAGTTAAGGATAAAGTTAACCTTCTTTGATGAGCCTGACTATTTGTTGGAGCCCTAGATCAACTTTGTCAAGCCTAAACAACTTTGCCTGACTCGTTACATAATCTGAAATTTCTTTCTAGAAATTTGATGTAAAGAGAACAAAAAGGTTTCAGGAGACTTAAAGGTTCACCAAAATTGATTCCCCCCCATTCTCAACAAATTCCAACTTTTTCCCCCCGGATGACATCGAAATAATTATCATAAAACTCCAAATGTGTCTACTGGTTTTGCAGGGGACTGCTGCCTTGGGGAAGACTGGGAAGAGAGAGTTTGTTATAAAAAAGGGGATTTTTATGCACATAATCAACACCACGTAGTTCTTAAATATTTATACCAGTTCTTATGGGGTTTAGGATATCCATAGTAGCAGGATGCAGACTTCCTGAACTTGCATAAGTACTATATTATGTACACCTTGGGAACTTTGCACGGTGCAGCTGTTGTTATGCAGAGCTAGTTTAACTGCAAGTGTCTGTTTAAGAATGTACACCTGGCTGATGCATGTTTCCTAAACCCTATAAAACCTATAAAGTAGAACCTCAGAGTTTACGAACACTTTGGGAATGGAGGTTGTTTGTAACTCTGAATAAAACATTATAATTGTTCTTTCAGAAGTTTACAACTGAATATTGGCTTAATGCAGCTTTGAAACTTTACTATGCAGAATTAAAATGCTACTCTTAACCATCTTAATTTAAACAAAATAAGCACAGAAACAGTTTCCTTACCTTGCCAATTTTTTAAAACTTTCTCTTTATTTTTAGTAGTTTAACACAGTAATCTACTGTATTTGCTTATTGTTTGTTTGTTTTTTGTTTTTACTGCTGCCTGACTGTGTACTTCCGGTTCCAAATGAGGTGTGTGGTTGACTGATCAATTTGTAATGCTAAGGTTCTACTGTAGTATATGAAGCCTTTCCTGGTGGTTCATTACAAATCAATTAATACTTGGAGGGTACAGAGGTATTAAATATAAAAGTGTGTGTGTGCACGCATATACATACATACACACATGCAGATATATACCGCTTAAGCAGGAAAGAAAATGTCACTGTTCTAACCTGCTAGAATAAAGATTAAAAGAACATATATGAGCAAGGGATCAAGTACCTAGAAAATGGAGTAATAAATTTGATTAAATCCAATCTCATTCTAACAAAGTGACATTGCCAGGCTCAAGGATAAAAGAGGTAGCACACCCAACCATGCTGAAGAAATACAAGGCACCTTGTTGCTGTTGACAATGGTAGCCCACATTGCTCTTGGCTTAAATCCTCTTAAATATTGATTTCCAGCTTTGTCTCTGGAGTCTTTGCTTTTTCAGTAGCCCTCAATTACAAGAGCAGGCATCATTTGAATATATTGATTTTTTTTTGTTAAGTGGAGAATAAAAATAATGAAAGAAACAGTTAGAAAGTTCAAGTAAAAACGCTCCTGATGATCAGCATTCCTATAATCTGAGGCCATAAAGTACTTGACTAAAAACTCATCTATACTGGGGAACATCTGACTTACTTTCCACTTCTCATGTTAATAGTTGCAACCTTGGATTTTATTTATTATTATTCTGAACCTGTTATTGTAGAACACAAACTATACCTAAAATAAAGCAAATATTGGGGTGGGCTAGTACGCTGATATTTGGCTTCAAATTTCATTTTTTTAGGTACAAATGTTTGGGAAATATTTGAACCCCTATTTAAGAACCAGTCCATTTACCCAATTCAATCCTTTTTTATGTAGTCCATAATTTTGCAACAGAGAGAGAAGATGAACCACTAGGGAGCCTGACTCTTCAATACGAGAGAAGAGTTACTCTTGGAGATCACACTGCCAGGCAAAAAGAAGCAATAGGGCTGGCCCCACAATGGGAAGTGTGTTCTCATCCCATTCCTTGGATCTGGGTTAGTCAAGTTACACATTTGCAGGTCCAAGAAGTATCACAATTTTGCCCATAACTTGTAAAATGCTGTCTGTGGCTGTGTGGGCCATATTGATCCTAGAGCCAGGAAGCAACTTGTGTACCTTTTTCTTGAGCTAGGGCTGGTTCTGTTGCATCCATTGGTAGATCCTCTTAGTTCCTACCTGGATGGTAGGCTACCTGGGAATCTCTAGCAGCCAGGAAATGAAAAACAATTATGCAAAACAATGCCCTCTTCTAATTCTCATTGACCTAAGTGGCAAAGAGGGTGAGAAACTGCCTAGGTGAGTCCAAATTCTGTTTACTGTAAGTAATAGGATGAAACTGAGCAAAGATTTTGCTGAAGCCAAACAGCACTTTATTGTCAAATAATGCAACACGCTGTTGCCAAAATAAGGCAACTCTCAGTAGGTGTGATAGCTTCTTGTGTCATGCTATAAAATGATATTTTGTTGCATGATATTTTTTATCACTGCTATAAATAAAGATTTAAGGCGGATATGTTTGTGTTCCAACTTTAAGGCTCACATGAGAATGCAATTATCTGCAATAAAAGACTGATTTCTTTTTAATTTACCAGTAACTATTTATTTAAAATGTGCCAAAAAGATTAGTAGAAATTTATCTACTGCCCAATTCTGTGGAATTCTGGGAAGCATAGGCATTTTGAACAAGCACATCAAACACATAACACCAAAATATTCAAGTGGTGAATTTCTAGTACTCTGAACTAGTAAAAGAGATTTACACAAGAAAAATGTTTGTGAAATATTTCAAGAAGTAATATTTTGTTATTACAATAAAATTATTAGGGTTTTAAAGTATGTACCATCACTAGGTTAGGATAATAAGCTCCTAGTGTACTGCTGTATCTTTTATGCTATGTTATGTATTTTAAGCTATGCAGCCATTATTTTCTTTTAATTCAAGAAGCCATTCCACTACCTGTTCTCTTTTTTTATCTTTTTGTTCTTTTTCCATTGTATCTTTTTAATCCAGAACACTTATTTTATTATATACAAAGAGTAACCTGATATTATTTTTAATCTGAGACCTTTATTTTAATAGCCATTAATAGAACAACAAAATAAAGAACAAAAGGTTTCTGAGGTAGCACAGTTTGTGTATCTCCTATGTAGCACACTGCATCTCTAAACAAAATGGCTGCTTGCCTCTGAAAACAGCAGAGTCCTTAGAACTTTAAAGATTTTCCACAGGATTCAGTGGTGCCAGGATGGGTAATAGGGTTTCAAGAGCAGCCCTTACCATTCCGTCAGTCGGGGGGGGGGGGGAAATCAGCAGCCTGAGGTGCTGAGCCCCAAAACAAATAACAACAGCAACATAGGCCCATTAGAGAAGAGAAAAAAGACAACAAGG
Organism: Emys orbicularis; assembly: GCF_028017835.1. Taxonomy (NCBI): domain Eukaryota; kingdom Metazoa; phylum Chordata; order Testudines; family Emydidae; genus Emys; species Emys orbicularis. Next base: position 52,456,201 of record NC_088687.1, on the reverse strand, counting down.
GAAAACCCATGGAATTTGGTGGCCAGAGTGACCACTCTGCTTGCCTGCCCCTAGAACTCTCCCAACTGGGGTTCAGTGACACAGCCACCTGTTTGTTACTGTCAGAAATAAGCCAGGAAATCTCTGAGGTGCAGAGAGGTTATTACTACAGTATAGAGTTGCATAAAAATCTTTCCTAGTGGTAATCTTTAATGTTTCATGTAGTATTGCCTTTTCTGTTAAAGTAACTCTGAGTTGCAGCATGAGAACATTTCAGGCACAATTGAGAGGAACTCAAGAGGAAAAAAAAAGATGCACATTGAAGAAACTAGCCTCAAGCATTTTTAGGGTGGGCGAAGAAGCATAAAGTGAAGCTAAATGTTTGTCTTTCTACAGATTCAAGAAGACTGCTAGTTATCCAATAGATGCCAGTGTTCCCATTGATTTTATATATTCTTCATCTTGGTAACACCTTTTAAAAAAGAGCACCCTGCTTGCATAACAAGGACAGCCATTGATTGGGCTGTCCCATTAGAAAGATTTATAATTGTATTAAGGAATGGAGTGTTGGAATCTGGTGTTTTATGACTTTTGTTGTCATAAGTGTGGCTAAGATTTCCCTAGGAATTAGGCTATGGACATTACTCTTCTGCTTCCGCAGGGAAACAGGCAAGGGCAAGGAACAGATGTTAAAGGTGAATGAGCTCCAGTTCTGCACCGGGCTATGGAATACCTTGAGCAAATAGGCCCTGCCTTGTTGGCATGCTATATTTGGGGGGAAATAATTATTTTTCTTGTTTTTTAAAAAAAATGGTGTTGTCTCTTATAATTGATTATAATTTTCCATGCCAGAATATCTACATTATCTTAAATGCCATTTAGACCAATTAATTGAAAATCCCAAAATACCTCAACCTGTGCAAAATCGTCAAAAGATATACAGGTAGCTTCCAAATTTTGGTGTAAATGAAAAAAAGAATCATGATTGGAAGCATATAACTAATGCCCTTATCTAAGTAGAGCTTTAAAATACTGCTCTTGCACTGTATCAACAGTGTTCTAAAAATAACCAGAACAAGGGTACAATAATTAATGAAAATCTTCAGAAGAGCTAAGGTTTGCCATTTTCCACTCAACAACATCAGCAAATCTGTTGAACTCAAGCCTGTCTATCCAGTGGTATTGGGGACTATTTCTTTTAAGGACTAAGCTTCCCTGGCAGAGTCTAACTGGGATGTTGTGATGATCTTGTTATGCAGAGCCTACTGGAACTGAACACAGAATGAAGTAGAGCTCTTGCTCTGAAGGCTTCATACACCAAGTTTCTGCCATTCACTCTATTCACTCAGTTCTCTCCCATATACAAAACTTTTGCTACGCTCTCCTAGGCTATCCATTACCCCTTCTTTTGAAGTCTCTACCCACTCCTCTGACTGTTAGACACCTGATAAGTAGTAGCAATGGGTGAAGGTAAAAAATTCGGAACCTCCTCCTTGATCGCCTCTTTGACTGGCACCCACAGACACTCCAGCTGCAGGCCTTGTGCTTTTCCTGAATGCAAGGTTTGCATTCCTAAAATCATGGTGTAGTGCATAGGAATTGGGTTGCATCCCTTTCAATAGTTTGAGCTTGTGGTGGTTCTCACGATCTTCTATGTTTCAGAAGCCACTGGAACCTCATCAGAGTAGCAGTGTATGTATGTAGCTAGTCCTTATACATAGACATAGTTAGTAAACATGGTTACTTGAACCAACAGTGCCCATGCTGTTCCTTCATATTACATATGTTGTGTAAAGATAAACAGATCCCAGAGGAAAAGGCTGTGGCCTTGCTCCTCTGTGCTCTGTCCTACACAGCTGGCTTTCTGTGGAGGGGTGCATGTTCCACCCCATTAAAGGGTACAGCAGTGGATGTGCTCCTCCTCATAACTGGTGGCCCCAGATGGCACTGTGCCTTCACAATGCTTCTTGGAGCTCTCTTCATGAGCAATATGGTTCTGTTCTACCTCCAATGTGGGCCTGTGCCTGACAGACTTGCCTGAGCCCTGGATTTGGTTCAGATATGTGTAGAAGTTTATCCATCCTTTTCCAAAACTCAGAGGAGTGGGACTTTGGAGAATAGGCTTTATTGGGGAGATTTCTGGCACTACTTGCTTCAAGCTGAGCTAGTAATACCACTTCCTTTTTAAAAATATTTTGGTATTTCTTATCCTGAGCAGAACCAGGCCATAGAAGTGCCTGCAAACATTCTCAGTAATGATGGGGGAGGGTCTGGAGAAAGTGAGGAGTGTTTTGGAGGACAAACAAACGAGTTCAAGATCTTTGCAGAGATTTGGATCGTTCTTATTTTATCCAAACTGTTTCATGGACCTGTAGTACGCAAGAGGTGAGCATGGTACATACTAAATGAGCCTCCCACCATTCATTTCCAGGGTACTTGAACTTTCTCTGAGTAATTAAGCCAATTCTGAATGTCTTCTGCCTTTGTGAAAGGAAATGACAGGAATATATTACAGGGTGTACTGGACATAGACTACACATTTGTAGTGGTGTTTATTTTTTGGTCGACACTAAGAATTAGAGGAACAGTGTGTGACTGGTTCATGAAGAAAACTTATTTTAACATTCAGCACCTCTATTGCAGCTTTAAAAAATTAGTGCCCTCACCTCCCTTCAGTGCTGCTGGATTTGCCCTCTAAGGACATTTCTGTTCTCATTCTCTGCTAAAAAAAATGTATAAGATTCATAAAAGAGAGAGAGCTTTCAGGGGTTCTTTCATTGCTAACATCTGAAATAGCTACAAGAGTGCTATAAAAACCCTTCAAGGACAACAAAGTACAAGGTGTCCTTTGACTTCATTCAGAGTTTTATTTTCAGGTAGAATTTCAGTCATAAATACGAAAAGTTATAATATTTGTGCACAACTATCTTTGAACTGTTTACTGAAAAAGTAAGGTTACCAAAAAGTTATATTGCTACCAACTGAAGATATTACAGAGCAGACTGGTGCAAAAAAACCTATTCTCAATAAAAATATTTTCCTTTTGGCTGGCATTGTGAAGGAAGAAAATATCACCTTTTTCAGAATTTTAGTTGCTTAATTTTTTGTCAGGGAGACGAGGATTATGGGAGAGTGCAGGTGACTGTAGCATGTCAAAAGAAGTGTTTGGGGAACATATCATATAATCCTAAAGAAATGCAATCAAATAATGGAAACAGGCAAAAGAATTTGTAGTATATTCAGCAATCAATTTCAGTCTTTTTCTTCCCAGGCCAGGATTGAGGTGAGATGTGTGATGATGCTGCACAACACAGACCATGTTTCTCTCTATGCAGACTAGGGAGCAACAGTATTTATGAGTGCGTAGGAGACCTGGTGAATCCGTTCTTTATTTTTACCTTCCCTATCTGCCCTCCATGGCAAATGACACTAGAGAGAGGAGGTTAGGGAGAGGAAGTTATTGAACCAATTTTTAAAAATGACACAAAGAAACCCCTACAGCTTCTTTCTGCAATAAGAGCAAAAAGTAAGAATAAATAGAAGTCAATTAATTGATATTGGTATTTAACTATACCATGCATCTGTGGTGGTCCTTATAGAGTGAAAATACTACAGATATTGGAGTAACTTTAAATACTGTGAATGCTAAATATTTGTATTTTGTCTGATGGAACCTAATGTAGGTAAAGAAGTAATAAGTGGTTGCCACATAGTTAATACTAAACACTTTAGAAAAAAATAAATTATTAATATAAATAAAAACATTTTAGGCACTTAAAAATCAAGATATCCTATGGCAAGTTAATCATATATTGTTGACATTTAATAAATCTGATAAATTGGAGAACTGATCGGAAAACAAGATGAAACACAAGATGAAATTCAATAAAGACAAGTGCAAAGTATTACACTTAAGAAGGAAAAATCAATTGTACAAATATAAAATAAGGAATAACTGGCTAGTCGGTTATACTGCTGAAAAGGATCTGGCGGTTATAGTGGGTCACAAATTCACTATGAGCCAACAATATGATGCAGTGATGCAAAAAAGGCTAATATCATTCTGGGTATATTACAGGAGTGCAGTATCTAATAAGACATGGGAGGTAATTGTCCTTCTCTATATGGCACTGGTGGGGCCTCAGCTGGGTCACTGCGTGCAGTTCTGGGCACCACACTTTAACAAAGATGTATACAAATTGGAGAGAGAGACCAGAGGAGAGGAACAAAAAAAGATAAAAGATTTGGAAAATATGACCTATGTGGAGAAGTTATAAAAACTGGGCACATTTAGTCTTGAGAAAGGAAGACTGAGGCGCGACCTCATAACATCTTCAAATATTAAGGGTTGTTTTAAAGATGACCACAATCAATTGTTCTCCATGCCCACTAAATGTAGGGCAATAAGTAATCATCTTAATCTGCAGCAAAAGAGATTTAGGTTAGATATTGGGAACTATAAGGATAGTTAAGCACTGGAATAAGTTACTAAGGGAGCTTGTGGAATCCCTGTCACTGTAGGTTTTTAAAAAAGAGGTTAGACAAACACCTGTCAGGGATGGTCTAGGTTTAATTGGCCCTGCTTCCACACGGGGATGGACTGGCCACACTTCCATAATGCCGTATGTGCTGGGAGGTGGTGACAGAGAGCCCTTTACGCTACAGCTTTGTGCCACCAAAACATATACCTTTTACACCCATTCTCATATACCTCAGTAGATGGCTATAGAATAGTATGTAAATTAGTATACATTTAAGACTACCTCCCATCTACATTTGTATTAGTTTATGCATTGGATAGGTATAAGTTGAGTGTCTTTAATAGGTGACCTCCCTATGGTGTCACCCATCATCTTATGATAGTACTTATGAGGACTTTTTCTCATGACCCATAGATAGTATGTAAATTAGAAAAAAGTCTGTAACATAAGGGCTACAGGTAGGGATGGACAAACAGATTTCAGATAAAACCAGAATTTACATAAATTTTATCCAAACTGCTGCAAGATTGGAACTGAACATTTTTGAGGTTCTAAAAAATTTATTTAGTTTTCCTTTCTCATTTGTATATGCCTCTCAAATGGCTATTTTCAGCTGATAATAGAAAGATAAGTCTCCAGATTTTTTTTTTATTTTCAGTCACACTAAAACCAAGAGTAGTAATAAAATTAAGTAAACCCTGAAATCTTACCACTTACAGCACTCTTCCCATTTCTAAAGTTTATGAGAAACAGGCCAAATAGTGGTGGTTAGCTATTGGGCCCAGTTGAGAGTGGTAGAGAGCTACACATTCCATGGACAAGTCAGGGAAGGATTATGCTTCAAGGAGGTGAGTAGATCTGGGTGAATGTTTTGATCAAAACATTTTTCAGCAACAAATGCAGATTTGGCAGCACAGAAATCTTTAGCAAATTCATGTAAATTTCTCTGAATTGTTCACTTGGTGGGGGGGGGCAATTTCCCCCAAAATCAAAATGTTTTGTTTAAAAATTACAAGTGAATGGAAAATTCATTATTTGCCAGCTCTAGAGGTGAGTATGGTATGAAAAATTCCTCCGACTCCTGTTATCCAAATCACGTTGGGGGTGGGGTGGTGGGAGCTGATCTCCATGGAAGAGCTTTCTCAGGAATTGAAGGGAACAGTGTCACTGAACAGTATTCAGCCCTTCCCTCCAGAGCCATATGTGATCCACCCTATGGCAATTTCCCCTCTGCTGGTGCAAGAGCAGGAGATAATTAGAACCATAGGAGAAAGGTACATTTTAATTTGTGAGCTAAGTAGAATGGAACCCAGCTCTCCCTGTGTGAAAGGATAATGATAAGGTCAGAGGCTTCTTTGGAAAAAAAAAATAGTAGCATTTTGCAATGATTTTCAAATCTCTTGCAGCAAAAGTTGAACAGAGTGCACCTATATCACACATTATTGTTAAGAAACTGTATTCAGAGCTTTCAACATAATACAGCTCCAAAATTTGGAAAAATAATATGAAAATTCAAGGATTTCCTGTTGGTGAAGCAAGAGCCTTAAACGTTGTTTCATTATAGTTTTACACGAGAACAGCCACTGTTCTTCAAGTAATAATTAACATTTTAGAGCTTGATCATTAACATTTTACACAATTTTGTACATTTGGGTAATTCATTGTAAACAGCTGTAGCCATGTGAAGCCTAAACACTTACTGCAAAAAACACTTACTCCAAGCTAATTTGCTCATTCCCAGAAAAAGCAGTCTTCTGTTCAGCAGGCTACTTCAGGTCTGTTTTCTCTGCATTCCTTTTTCCTTTGTGAATGCTCAGGTCTTTGAATTATATGTTCCACATGAGCAAATCTATGGATCAAATTCAATGTGTCTTCCATCTAGCTTATTCTTGGAGAGTCTACATTAAGCCCCTACCTCTGGGTTGTCATCACACCCATACTGAGTCAGACCATATCTTATCACATATAACAAGATGCAGATTTTTACCAGCTACATTTCCTATCCTGTATAGCGAGCTTTAAATATCGAGGGTGAAAAAAATCACACAGCTACTAAGTTTGCAGACAGTTCAGAATGACAAATATGTTAGAACCAGTAAGTTATTACTTCTTGCATTTTGTACAAGACCTTTTTCTCAGACTAGTTGAAATTCTTAACATGTCTTTTTTGATGGCTGACATATGAGGTATGGAGAGTAAATCTGTAATTCTACCCTGTTTGGTTTTTATCATCTGACTGTTCATTCTTTCAGTTTAAAGTGTGATTCTACTCTGAAAATTAAGTGTGTATAAAGTGGTATTGTAGGTTTCATTGCTTGTTGATTCTCAGAGAACCAAATGTATTAATTTTACATGTACAAACATTTTTTTTCCTTACGACTGCATTGCACCTTAAGCAGGTGGGCATTATTGGGGTATTGGTAATTTTGCATCCTGACATAGCATATGGGTCTCCAAAATTATTCAGGGAGAATGGGGTTCACCTGTTGGACTTTGGCGAGACAAGTTCTTGGCTGATATTAAAGTGGGGACTAGGAGATGTTCTAATTTGGTTGGGTATGGGGGGGGGTTGGCAGCCAAGCTAATTGGTGGCACCTCCTTGTGGTGAACATCCAGTGCAGGTACTCCATAGGGAGGAGTTACAGTGATCAGATAAATGGTTTGGTAAAGTATTTAAAGGAGGTGTTTGTTGAAGGAGTGAAGGGAGGTGGGGCTTGGGGAGCCTATGGCAGGAAGCCAACACCTAGCATGGCAGGAAGCCAACATCCCCCTCCTTTATAGCCCACCGTAACCCTCAGTTGACGGGGGAGATGGTAACGTATCAGCAATTGGTTGGCTAGGGCTGATGGAAGCCCTCGGGTAGATATTAAAGTGATCATGGAGTTACCTGCACTGCACATTTTTATCTGTCAGGTACTCCCAAACATCTAATAATGAAGTTGCGGCCTAATTAAACTATATCCAGTATCTCCTGTCCTCCTGGTATAGCTGCAAACTCAGTCTGAGATTTAAGAGTAGTATTGGTTCTTTCCTCCTCCTGCATCACCACAGGTTAAAAAAGATCTATAGGCCAAGAAAGATACTCAGTTATATAGAGGCAGTCTCATTATTGCCTGAAAACAAATGCTGTGTTCGATTTACACTGGAATTGAAAAACAAACAAACAAAAAAGGAACAGATGTTGAAGAAACATTAAATACTAGAACTTAGATCTTAGCATGTTAAAACATTTTCAGTTGATAGTTAAAAGGCCTTGCAGAATTGGTTGAGCATGTTTTACATGAGTGACACTGCTTTTTCCTTCGGATGACCATATACAGGTAGAACTGATTATAATTTAGTAAACAATGCTGTTTATAATGCACAAAAAAGAATAGAATCCAGCTTACCCCCTCTTTGCTGTGTTGGCTCTGCAAGGCTAATAGGAATAAAAAGTGGTAAAACACTATTTTTTGTTTGACTAAAGTCAGCAGATACCTACTGCTTCTGCATTTAGCAATCTTATGTTAAATAAGAAGGTGCCATTTAGACACATACTTTTCAGAGTAGAACTTCACTGTGATCTCCAAGGCTGCCTGTATCAAAACTTTTAAGCACTAAAATAATAATTTTGTTGCATTTCATTACTATATAGGCAATATGTTAAAGGTGGTATAGTGCCTATTTTTTAAGCCTCTTGTACCTACACAATGAAGTGCAAGCACATTGTGATAAATGAAGGGGGCGGATAGCTCCCTCTTTTGGACACCAAGCCAGCCAGTTAGCTATAAAGTCCCTCTTGGTGGCTGTTCTCTGCTTGCTTTACCTGTAAAGGGTTAACAAAGTCCCCCAGATAAAGGAAAGGGAGTGGGTACATGACCAAAAGAACCAATAGGAAGGCTAGAACTTTTGAAAATGGGGAGGGAGGGGAACTTCCCCTTTGTCTCTGTTGTTTTCTCCGGGAAAGAGGGGAACAGGGAGCAGTTATGCTTTGAGAAGCTTTAAGCCAGGTATGATCATAGATCATCAGATCATACCTAAAACTACTTATTTGGAACCCCCAGATGTGTAAGTAGATCAGGAATGTTTAGAAAGACCCTATTATGTTTATTTATGTTTATTTCTTATGGCTAGTGGACTCCTCTGTGCTAACCCCAGATGCTTTTGTTTGCCTGTAACCTTTAAGCTGAACTCCCAAGAAAGCTATTTTGGGTGCTTAATTTTTGGAATTGCTCTTTTAAAATCTAGCAAAAAGCCTAAGTTCCCAGATGTATTTTCTTTCTTTTTGTTTTTAATAAAAATTACTTTTTTTAAGAACAGGATTGGATTTTTGGTGTCCTAAGAGGTTTGTGCATATGTTGTGTAATTAGCTGGCGGCAACAGCTAATTTCCTTTGTTTTCTTTCTCAGCTCTTCCCCGGAGGGGGGGGGGTGAAAGGGCTTGAGGGTACCCCCAGGAAGGAATTCCCAAGTGCGCCTTCCTGGGTACCAAGGGGTTTGCATTTGGGTGGTGGCAACATCTACCCATCCAAGGTCAGAGAGAAGCTGTAACCTTGGGAGTTTAATCCAAGCCTGGAGTGGCCAGTATTAATTTTTAAAATCCTGTGGGCCCCCACCTTCTGCACTCGAAGTGCCAGAGTGGGGAATCAGCCTTGACACACATACAGTAGATTTGCCAACAGAAGCCATATTAATGAGACAATTACCATAAATTTCTATAATGTAGGACTGAGTACATAAAATGTGTATATCTAACTGCAAATTTATCTTGTGTTTATTACTTCAATATTTTACCAGTGTTATGTTACATTACATAAGGCTGGGGGGCTCCAGTACCCAGATTTAAGGGATTTTACATAAGGATACTGTAACTGATCCATTGTGAATATTTTAATAGTCCTCAATATTTCATATACCTTTGTGTGTGGATGACCAAGTTAGTGATTGCACAGTGGGATACAGTGTAAAATAGATAAGACCAATTAAACAAAACCTTTTAAAGAGCAGCTGAAAACACTCCTACCTGGAAGATCCAAGTTCCATTGTTTTATGATTCTCCTACAAGACCTATCACTTTTGTTTTGCTCTTCGGTTTTGGTGAAAATAAAGCAAAACAATTGCTATGCTCACTTGCACAAACTACTACAAATATGTCTTTAGTAAAACTTTAGGAGAGGCTGTAGGGCTAACTGGAAAATTAATTGCGACTGCATCTTCAGATTTTTTTTTTTTTTGTAAATCCAAGTGCAGTAGTTGTAAGCATGAAACTGGGTTTTGTTTATTATCTCCTTTGTTTAATCATATTCTCATGTCTTTGTGTTTCTGTCAAGTTCTCTTTTGACTCAATGGGTCAAATTCAATTGAAGTTAACAGTTTTATACCACAGATAAATTTGACCCACTGAATTTAATTTAAAATGCCTACACTTGGGTTACTCTGACTATACTGACACTCCAATACTGATCTGTGGATGTAACAGGCATGCAATAGTTTGTCTTTTGACATATAAATAATACCATTGACTTCTCATTGACATATAACCCTGGTGGGTCCTGAGATATGAGACTGTAACATTGCAATATATTTGTGTGTAAAAGCTATATGAGGAAATTTACTTCCATTTTCCCCTTCCTCAAAACCTCTCTGCAGTTTGGATTAGGGTACTAAGGGAACCAGTTGAAGGAACATGAAAATAGTAGCAATGATTTTTAGAACTCTAATAAAACATTTCTACTTAGTTTCTGAATAGAGGATGGTGTAACATGATCTAAATATTTTATTGGCACTAGTTCAGAATGACCTGCAGCCCCATTATTCATGAGAAGTACAGCCATCTCAAAATCATGCTAATAGAAGTTTTATATCACACTATAATGTACGTATTAAATACAAGCATAGTCAATGTATCTCTAGAAGATCCCTCGACATTCAAATGGATCTAAGGGGGTCTGCAGATTGTGTGCTATGGCCCTACTAATTTTTTTTTTCCAGGAGAAAATATGCATCTCCAATGGTTTCTGGGCAAGACCCATGGATCTTGAATTCTCTTGAACCCCGATATGTGGAAAACTAGACAAGGTCCTTCCACTATCTTCAATAGTCTCTCTTCCCCCCCCCGAACAAGCAGTCAGTCCTAAATTTCTCTCATTAACTGCCTCTTCCACCTTTGTTTCCCAAATCCAACTACACACAAAGCACAAATTTTGAAGATGGTATAATTTTAAGCCTATTTTGAAAACTCTTGCTTTTCCAGTTAACATTTTGTTTCAAAGTCACTGGCTGTGAGAAAAAACAAGTTAACTTCAAAATCAATGTGCATATGTCTGAAAATATTAAAGGAAACTATTTCATTATTTTGAAACAGCTACTGATGTTACTGTACTGTAGTGTGGGAAACTCTCATATTCAAAGAGTCTTATTTTTAACATCCTTCACATCACTTTGGACTTTATATATGCATGTTATGCTGGAAGGTGTTAATGGCTGCCATCAATCATAGAACTAGTTAAAGCTGATGGGTGTGCTAACCACCCTTACTTCAGGCTAAATTGAAGGAGCAATTAATTGCCTGTTCATGTAGTGATTGATGAAACAATAGAAGGCTACCATCCAAGGAACTGGGCCTCATGGTGCAGCTAAGCAGAGCTAAACCTTGTGGGCTAAAAGGTTACCCTGGGGCTCATTGCAAACACTGGAAGTAGGTGGTACAGTGGTTGCAGTTGTGTGTGCGAGAGGCAGAAAGTGAGGAAAAGGCCAGCAAAGAGCAAGAGAAGCAGTTTTGAGAATGACCATGGGAGCAGGGGAACAGAGGTTTCCCAGAGCACAGGCTTGACTGCAGAGCAGGCCTGAAAAATAGGGAAACAGGACTGTACCAAAGAATATACCTGACTTGTATAATCAGTTTCTCCTAATAGAAGAAATTTTGTGAGGCCACCAATATGAACTAACCATTTGGCAGAAAGGGAGGCAATAGGCCTAATGGCATATATACACTACAGAGTTAAGTTGATTTAAGTTACATCAACGATTGTAAACCACTGTAATTACATCGCTTGTGCAAGTTCACACAACACTCCTTGTGTCCATGGAGCACGTCCACAGTTGGTGTTCTCGTACCAAGAGAGCCATGCACCGGGGATAGCTATCCCACTGTGCCACCTTCTGTCAGTAGGAGTTCTGGGAATGGATCACAGTGCATCATGCTCACTGCTCCAGGATGCAGTTTTCTCCATCCCATCATTCGATAGGCAATCTTTCACTCCAGTTTTCAACTGCCCCTGTAAACTTCGCATGCCCCATCCCTGCCTGAAAGCATGGATCCTGCACTGCTCTCCAGGCTTGTGATTGGCATTATGAACACAACATGGCTGATTCTGCAGAATTTCATGAGCTGCGAATCTGAACAAGAATCCCTACTGCCTGCTCTGCTGTGTGCCATGGAAAGAAACAATTCAAGATTGATGCTGGCAGAATTTCATTCACGGAGCAGCTGCATACAGTGGTCCCTGATTGGCTGGTCCAGCTGCCATCCTAATTGTCTGCAGTTACCACCCTAATTGGCTGTTTCCCCTGCAGCAACTCCTTTGGCTGCCTGCCGCTCAGCTTCTCTAAGCTGGTTTTAATGCTCTCGGGGCCAGTGCAGGGCAGGCACCCTGTCACACCTGAATAATTTGGTTAAGTGACAGAAAACTTGCTTTCTTATCCAGACCTTTTAAGACTGTATAAAATTTTCTTCTTGTAGTCTTCCCCACAAGAAAGGAAGGGAGAAAATAAGTATCTGCTACTGACAACTTTCAAATTTATCTACTCAATATTTTTTTCTAGTCACTGTTGGCCAGATTCTGATTTCATTTACACCACTGTCAATCTGGAGTAACTTGATTTAATTGGAGATTTTCCTGTTTTACACTGGTATACCTGTGATCAGAATATGGCCCTATAATTTCAGTACATCTAAAAAAGTACACTAGTGATGTTAGTATTTTTATACCTTTAGAAAAAAGGGATGAAGATTAAAAATTGAATGTTTAGCCTAGGAAGAGAAATGCAGGGAACTTTGGTAATGCTGATAAACAGTGCTACATCTCAAGAACGTTAAAAGGAAAGATTAAGCATTGCAGACCAGGTACGGTCTAGCTTTAAATTAACCATTCTTTCTCCTGCTTTCAAACCCTTTTCTTTCTTGTTTAAAAAAAAACCCCAACTTGAATTTCAATTTCAGAGATATGTTGGTATTTATCTAGTGCCAGATCACATCCCTGCTCTCTTTGAGCACTAGTTATATTGCAAATGCTGACATAATCTTGTGCACTGCTACACACACCACAGTAATAAAGAAAGAATATTGCTTGCCAATTAAATAAATTTTCAAAGCAGAGACTGATGATTTTTCACACTTCCACGTTATTTTGTTTGCTCACAGGATTTGTGTGTTTTCTGCCTGTTCATTCTCTTGCTCTGAAGTCACTGCAAAGGAATTTTTAAATTTTTTTTTATTGTTATTGCTGTAAATAGGATTTGTGAGTGAAGGTTGGAGTTGAACAACTTGTTATTTTCTGTGGTTTCATTTTACAATATAATACACCTAATAAAACACAGAAATGTATGTACTATATGATAGCCAAGGATTTCTCCTCTGTAACAGATATGGTAACTGCAGCGGTGCTGGGGGTGCAACAGCACCCATTGGATTGAAGTAGTTTCCATCATATACAGGGTTTACACTTTTGTTCAATGGCTTTTAGCACCCTCACTATAAAAAGCAGCGTGGGCTGGGCCACCACTTCCCGCAGCTCCCATTGGCCAGGAACGGCGAACCGTGGTCACTGGCAGCTGCAAGTGGCCGTACCTGCGGACGCTCAGGTAAACAAAGCATCTTGCGGCCTGCCAGGGGCTTACCCTGAACAAGCCGCAAACCAAGTTTGGGAACCCCTGCTCTAGAAAGTGGTTGCCATTCCAATAGATGATTAATATGATACATAATCCGTGAAAAAGAGAAGCAATATATACTGGCTCAGAAGACCCTTTTTTCACAGTGCGGAATTACTTCTTTTTCTTTTTTTAATGTTGAAAAAATTAGCACAGCGATTCTGACTCTGGGCAGCTGATCCTGTAAAATCTTAGGCTTGTCTTTATGAGCAAGTTGCACCAGTTGTATTTGGTTAACAGAGGTGAAAATTATAGTCTGATACTGTCCCATCTGCCCCAGTCCTGCATTCCTACTGCACTCAAAAGTCCCATTGATGTTAGTGGAGCACCTGAGTGTTCAGAATTTGACTCTGTACATCTAATTGTAAGATAGGAAGATATGATCATGGAAGAAACTTTGTCTTTTTGGCTCCTCTCATTTCAATGTGTGTCTGCTTAGCTGTTGGAAATCTATAATGTCTGTTAGGACTGTGCCAAAACATTGTTTGGGATTTTTTGCAGCCACTTCTGTTGTATCAAGGAGCTATTTTATATGGCCAAAATAAGGGTGATCCAGCCTTTTAATGGTATTCCACTTCCTAAAGGGCATGACAATTATGACAATTATTAAAACTAGATCATATGTTGTTTGGGTCCATTTTTACCTGATGTAATAAACCCCCCCACAAAAAATACAAATATGGAAATAATCAGATTTACATGGGTAATGAGATATTCAGGCCTCTACTGAGCCCTAATATCTACTCTATTCATCTAAAAACCACCATGTATAAAAGGATAGGGTGGTGTCGCTAGATGATTGCTAAAATTTATATAAGATCATACCTTCAAATAGAGCATGTCAACATTCACCTATAAGTCCTTGACTTCTTTAAGTGTTTAGATTTTCAAAGAAGTTCTGAGTTTACAACAGTTTTTCTTTTCATCATAAGTGCTTTCTCTGACAATTTTTTTTTTTTTTAATTTTAGCACAGTTGGCTTCCAAGGAAAATTTTGTTTCCCATCTTGGTAGAAAGTATTTTAGGATTATTATTATAGGAATAATACACAAGTTGAAAATTTGACAAAATGTTTCTGCAAATTTTAGTAGCAGCAACACTTCTTGTTGGATAAGCTCACAAAAGCTCTTTTCTCTCCCCTAAGCATGATTGCCCATTATAGTCTGCACTTTTCTACATCTAGAATAGTATCTTTAAACAGAGCTATTTATGCCCTGTGAGAAATGCTGTCATTTTGAAAGCTTCAACTATTGCAAGTGTAATCTATGAAACTGTATTACAGGAAGGACAAAAAACAACAACACAAGGGTTTAGACCTTACTTTTCATAGACGGGCTCATTAGAGTCAAGCCCTGCCTGAAATTATTAATGTTCAGTTCCTGGTTCTCAGAGAAGTTGATGAGGCAGCCCTTTGCCTTTACAAATATGCAAGTCGATACGTCTCGATTCTGCTCTTCTTGTCTTAAGGTAAGTGAAAATCCTGATTTATTTTCTTTTAATTTCTGTGTCAGTTTGATTAAGGAGTGATGTTCGTGGTGGAGGAATATGTGATGCTATAAAAATATTTTCATGAGGTGAAGACCTAACTGCCAGATGCTGGGCATCTCCTGTGAAATGCTGAAAGCCCTCAATTCCTATTGAAATCAATTTTCTACATTTCAACCCTCACTGAAGCTAAATGACATTGGAGTCACTCAGCACCTTGCGGGAGGCTCTGAGTCTCTTGCAGGATTAGGTTTAATGTGCTGAAATGAATCTGATAATCGGATTACTATACAAGCAGTTTACTCTGAGTATACTCCAGCATCATGAACACCCTTTCAGTTTTAAGACACAACAGACCATAAAGCTATAGAGAGAGAATGCTGGTCTTTCCTCATGAATATTTGTGAATGCTGTGCTGCTGTCTCATTAGACTTTCAATTAATGTTAGACTGATTGTGACTTCTTTGAAGAAAAATTAAAGAACAAATTTTTAAAAAAATATTACTTGACAGAGGAGCCCACATGGCAATTGAGTCATACACCTAACACAGAAAAAACCGTGCATTAAAAGGAGCCTCAATCAGTGTCTAAAACACAGTCAGTTTTTTTCAGCACAGAGATCCTGATCCTATATTGTATGGTATGTGCGTGGATTGCTGAAGCTATGTGGAATCCCACTGGCTGCAGTTGGACTCCATATGGGTGCAGCAGTCCATCCAAATGCTACACGGTGTAAAATCCAGGTTCATACTTTGTACATGCAAAAAACCCTCTAATTTGTGTATCTAGAATTTCTAAAAGAAAATTGGACAGTGAAATGCCCAAAGAGAGTCCTCTGCCAGGCTCCTGAGGCTTGATGGTCATTGATCCATATTAGGATTCTTTCGGCCATATGAGCCTTAACCATTTGCCCTGCTGCCGACAGATGTACACCTAGATTCACAAGTCCCAGGTCCAGATATTGGACATTTAGCCCAGATGAAGACCTAAACAGACTTCTAAACCTCTGACTATTCAAGGCCAAAAGCAAATCCCAGCAAAGTGAAGTAAAGGATCTACTCTATGCCAATGATTCAGCGTTTGTCGCCTTTTCCAAGAATGACCTGAAACATTTGCCGAATTCCTTTGTCCATGCTATGTCCCTTTTCGGTCTGTGTATTAATGTGAAGAAAACAGAAATCCTGTACGAACCATCTCCTGGTAGAAACCCATCACTTCCATCATCACTAGAAATAAAACTGAACGCCTGCCAATTAAACAATGTCAAGTCTTTCTGCGACCTAGGTAGCACAGTTAACGATGACCCCAGCATTGACAAAGAACTTTCAGCATGCTTAAAGTCAGCTGCCTCAGCTTTTGGTCATCTAGAAAGAAGACTATGGATAAGATGGGGGGTCAAAGTGTCCACAAAATGCCAAGTTCACCGAGCTGTTGTGTTTCCGTCTTCTATACTCAATAGAGACCTGCCTCCTTTATCCTTGCCATATCCAAAAACTTAACTGTCTGCAACAACGCCACCTACACAGCATAATGGGAATCAAATGGTCTGACCCAACAATGAAGTACTACGGCTGGCAGCGATGCTAAGAGAGGAAGCTATACTAGAGCAGAGGTAAATGACCTGGGATGGCCACATTCTATGTATGGATAATAATCGACTGCCTAAGACAGTTCTGTACAGTGACCTTGAAAAAGGCAGTAGAAATGTTGGCTGTCCTAAACTCCACTACAAAGATTGCATCAAGTGGCATATACAGTCTTCTGGGCTGGACTTAATGACCTGGGAGGATATGGCCCATGACAGGCAAGGCTGGCACTCCAATATGAAGAAAGGAGAATGAGCAATAGAATATCATCATGCCACCTTGGCTGACAGTAGGAGGGAACGTAAACACCAATTTGCCTTGGCATGTCTCCTGAACCCTACAGGTGGGAACTGATTTCCGGTCGTAATCATACTCAAATATGAGAGACCATCATAATTATAATCCCCAAATTCCTGATTAGATGCCCAAATTCAGTTTGCATGTATAAAAATATAAACATGAAGACCACTGAATCTAGTTTTAATTGTTGATGATTAATATTAGTTATATAATTTTCTTGAAAATGGATTTCAGTACATGTGATAAGATAATTGATTTCCCCCCTCTTTTTTTCTTTTTGGGCAGCAGCTGTATTAATTTTTTATAATTTAAATGCATTGAGGAGGTAAACACATTCATTGATTTATTGAACAACAATGTGTCAATTCTCCACTTTAATCTATCATCATAGGAAAATTCTGCAAAAAGGAAATAGTTATTCATCTTCTCGATATGCTTTTAGTCACTTACATTATATAGAGCATTATAGAGCCCTTACATTATATGTGCCATGTGGGGGCTTGATTTTTTCCCCTTTCCGTTCAATTTTGGTCCTAGACTTTGACATTTCTAACCCTAGTAAATAATTCCCATTTGCTTCTGTCCTTGAATGTTCTGCTTTTTCCCCCACCATCTATCCCTTTCATTGTGTTCCTAATGTTTTGGAGGAGCTCTAAAATACAAACAGAAGAACTAAATGACTCTTCAATCAAGGACATTTTCATTTACTTCAGTTTTCTCATTTTCTTCTCACAATACTGTTTATTTCCTCTTGAAGAAAATATTGATTAAAATCAATTTAGCTAAACATCACAGGAAACAGAGAATGGAAGAAAACTTTTCCAGTAACTCATTCTGCAATAAAGGCTGACTCCATGGTGCACTAGTTGCCAGGGTTCCCTTGCAGTCACAATGCTAACCAACAACTGGGATGATTTTGATTAAGATATTCATATTGCTTTCACTAACAACTTACTATTATGATTACAACCATTGTGAGTAAGTGTCATCTGACAAATTTAGGCTTTGTTTAGGTTTGTGAATCATTCAGGAACCGATCCTGTTTTCTGTAATCTTATTTGGTATTAGTAAGCACTTATCAAACATATGTAAACAAAGTTTTGACTATGGGTTGTTTGTGAACAATGCAAGTAGATTATTTGGTATTTATTACTCATAGTTTGTGACTGGTCTCAGTTTGCTTGGTATTTTTTCAGTTCATTTAGATGACTGAAACTTTATAAACAGGAATATGTTTGTTGTGATATGTTTACTTGCAGGATGTCATTCTGCCAGTAGATGTCTCTGTGCTTTATGGAGTTCTGAGCAGGATGTGATCCCTAGTAAACAAGGATGATAAAACTAGAATCCAAGCTGTGTGGAAGCCTGTTTGTCTGTAGTTCTATCTTGCTTTCATTAGTAAATATTCTTATTTAAGGTGGACTGTACTTCTATATATTATGATAGAAGAATCACGAACAGGGATTTTCAGTACAAGTTTTGGTGAGATTGATTCCTTTCACTAAAATGTATTCAACTTTCTCAATTTGTAAATATTTAAATGAATAAACTGGTAATCTATCAAACATAATGAACAATGACACAAAAACAGGAGAATGAACTTGCTATATTTATCTGTGAATGTTTGTAAATCTGTTGTGTATTATCTAACAAGCTCTAAATCTAATACTTTGATGCCAAACCAGCATTATATAATGCATTATATTATATATAATGCTGGTTTCCCACCATATTATTAGATTTAGAGCTTGTTAGAGATATAATTAATTACACTCTTTGAAGAAGACCAAAATCCCATAATCCAAACTGCCCTGCTGTCTAATGAATAACAAGTGAATAAGTAGTTTATTAAATGAACATCTCTAAAAGGAACAAATGCAATGCATTTTTAGGAGTCCCACCAGTTAATAATATGTTTATCTAAGAGGTTCTCAGGTGATAGTGTTTCAGGTTTTTATTAATTGTGACAGATCCAGACCAGTGGGGTACAGGAGTCTGGTAGAGGGCAAATATACTGGTCACTGGATGAGTAGTATTCTGTTCCCTGAGTGACCAGAGCAGGGGCTGCACTAGAGTAATCAGGAACCTGCTAGAACCAGTTAAGGCAGGCAGGCTAATTAGGACACCTGGAGCCAATTAAGAAGCAGCTGCTAGAATCAATTAAGGCAGGCTAATCAGGGCACCTGGGTTTTAAAAGGAGCTCACTTCAGTTTGTGGTGGGAGTGTGCTGTGCTGGAGGACTGAGGAGCACAAGCGTTATCAGACACCAGGAAGAAGGTCCTGTGGAGAGAATAAGGAAGGTGTTTGGAGGAGGCCATGGGGAAGTAGTCCAGGGAGTTGTAGCTGTCGTGCAGCTGTTACAGGAGGCATTATAGACAGCTGCAGTCCACAGGGCCCTGGGCTGGAACCCAGAGTAGAGGGTGGGCCCCGGTTCCTCCCAAACCTCCCAATTGACCTGGACTGTGGGTTCTTCCAGAGGGGAAGGTCTCTGGGCTGTTCCCCAACCCACATGGTGAATCTCTGAGGCAAGAAAATCCACCAATAAGTGCAGGACCCACCAAGATAGAGGAGGAACTTTGTCACATAATATAGAAATACAAGGTCTCAGTCACCAGTGCATTACCCCAATGTTATGATGTTGACACACCAATACATCAATCATAGTTTTTGCATAGCATAGAACCCCCTTGATGTGGTCAGAGTTTCCAAAATTCTCTCTCCAGGTTTCTACTAAAATTACTATTTTGCTTTTTCCATATTACAGGGTCAAAGCCTCTCCACCTTACCCATGAGAGTCCCATTTACTTCAATGGGACTACTCACATAAGTAAGGTGGGTAGTATTTGACCCACAGCAGACAAAACAAATAGCATCACAGTTCCCACTTCTTCCTATGACAAGGGATGAGTGAAAATGTACAGCAAGATTTCTGCTTAAATGAATGTCCTTGTAACTTAAGTTTGAGCTTGTTGAACAACTTCTGTGGCCATCAGAATAGCAGTGTGCAATCAGCTGCAGACACACCAGAGTCTATCAAGACAAGAGTATACGTGGTTGCTCACAGAGTGGAGCAAGGGTCCAGGAGTCCACTACAGGAACCAGTTTAAATTTTAAAATTGTGGAGTTGTCTCTCATACCCAGTTCTGAACTTCTCATAGGGCGAAATTAACCCCAGTGCAGAGGCTATATGAACCATTAGTCTGTGTGCACTATACTCCCTACACCACTTACCACTGTGTTTTACTGTGTCTTGTGCAGCCTCTCTGCAGCAACGCAAACTTCACCCAAAGTTAATATAGAGGGCTGATTATTTAAATAGTAGTTTTTAACTTTATTTTTGGCAACTCTACCTGTAGAAAATCAGAGAGATGAAGGTTTTATATTAAGCTGTTACATAGGTAATCAGAAGGGTAGTCAAGGTGGTTATACCCAAATAAAATGGCTCTCTAACAGGCTGTGTGGTAAGGTTCAGATCTGACTGGAATAGCAGGGGTTTGCACTGCTGCACCCTGCTATGTATCCTCCATAATCGCCCCTGTGGTAGGATTGCAAGGTCAGCTACATACAACTCACACGTGAAATGCTCACAGGCAGTTCATTACACTATGAACAGCCTATTCTTAATGAGGAACCTGAGAATTTTAAACCAAGGAATTTATGAATGCAATATTTGGAGAAATATATATATATATATATATATATATCAAGAATGCCAAGACAGTATTCAGTAGATCAGCTAACAATACTAAAAGTTCCTTATAGCCTCAGTTTCACAAGCTTCTTAGAATTTGTGATATAATATGCTTTGTATTTTAATATTTCTGTTTATATTTATAAATTCAGATAACTGCAATACTTTACTAACATGCACACCTATATACAAATGTAAATATTCATAATTAAAAATGGCTATAGGTATAATCCTTCTTCAGAACTGACTATATATACATGAAAATAACTTTTGCAGATGTGCTAATGCTTCGCTGTACCTGACAACTATAATGTACTCTAATGTTCAGGAAAATAATCCACTTTGCTATCTATTTTGATCACAGCCCTTCTGCCACCAGATCTCCTATTTCAGTCATTCAATATGAATGTTCAAAGCACTGGGTACTAGCAAGATCTATTTAAATGGTTCCTTGTGATTTCAATGTGCCTTTCTAAAGACATATAATTTTGACTCTTCTTGAGCATGATGCCATGAATTTTAAAACAGCTGATTTTAGTTTTATTTCTGCTTCCCTTCCATCCACAGCACACACACGCTGTATCACTGTTTTTGTACTGCTTTTGACTATAGACTTGTGGTTAAATCTTGGTCCACCAGATTTATAAATTTGGCCCTAAATGCAGAACAGCTTAAGGCTCAACTGGGCAGACAAGCCCTCCTTCCCCTCCACTTCTTATATTTCTGTGAAGATGACTGTTTCATTCCTTAAAAGGCAACAAGATACAACACCTAGTTCTTTGAGAAGCTGATGATGAGTGGTGTTATAGCAGTAAGGCTAGGTCTCAGGTGCCTCATACAGTGCAATCCACTCAGTGTTATATATGGAATGTCTCTACATCTGTTAGGGTGGGGCCCACTGAAACAGGTTAATTGAAACTGCACATGAAATAAATAAACAAAGCAACTGTCAAACAGGGAAGGAATAAATTACGGATGGAAAATGGGCATTTTATTCTCACATTTTGAAGAGTTCTAGAAACAAGACAGAGAGTAACACTAGGAAGTTGCTGGACACCTTTTTCTGATTAATAAACTTCTACAAAATTATGTGAATGTAATACTTGTGGCAAGAGGGATCTAAGTTTTATGGATAATGAAGTCTTATATTTTTCTTGAAAACAGTTACAGTATGCTGAAGCAATGCAATTCCTCCACACTGTCTTATCCCAGCCCTTGAGAGACACCTCTGGAAGTTAGAGGCTAGTCCATATGCCATGCCCATTCAGACTACCAACCAAGGTGCCTATTAGAGCCAGTTGTGGGTGGGTTGTTTTATGATGCAATGGACTGAAAACAGTATGAATCTACCAAACCATCCAGCCTCCTGAAATTGCCCTCTTCAGGCTGTAAATTCAAATGATACAAATAAAGAAGATTTTCCTTAGAAACTTGGTTAATTTCCAAGTGATGACTGTTTGGAACCTGTGTATGTGCAACTGCTGGGAAATTATATGAATTGGAGCAGGAAGTTTCAGTCTCAGGGGGCAGTCAAAGGAATTGGGCTATTTGTGGGAAAGAGAGGACATGAAAGTTTATAGCTATAGAGTGGGAGCTGGGAGTGTATTAAGGAAGATGTGATGACTGGAATTAGAGTTGGGGTCAAGGCACTAGTGGTGGGAAGAATATTAGGGAACTTCTTAGGCTGGTGAGTTCATCAGTTCTGAAGGAGGGTCAGAGCTCTTAAAGAATTTCAAGTGAGTTAGGCAGCTGGGAAGGGGAAAGATAGGGTCTGACTTCACTGGTACATGTGTGTAAATTATGGACAAACTGCACTGCTCTGCACTTTGAGGAAGGCAAGTATATTTGTCTGAAGTGTTCTATAAAGCAGTTACTGCATAGCACATACAGTTTATAAAAAAACATTGTGTTCAAAGACCCCTACAATAGGCACAACACGGTTAGTTAAGGACCAGATGTTCAGGCTTCAATCTAAATTTCATCTCTGTCTTCAGTTCAAATTGCAACCTTTCCTTCATTTTAACATAGTCTTTTTGTATTTACATAAAAGCAATTAATGTTTTAAATTGAGTTCTGCTTGTGTAAAACCACCCCACAGGGGCCTCTTGTGAAGAGGCAAACAGGGATGGAGTCTTCCTTAGAATCACAGAATATCAGGGTTGGAAGGGACCTCAGGAAGTCATCTAGTCCACCCCCCTGCTCAAAGCAGGACCAATTCCCAACTAAATCATCCCAGCCAAGGCTCTGTCAAGCCTGACCTTAAAAACCTCTAAGGAAGGAGATTCCACCACCTTCCTAGGTAACCCATTCCAGTGCTTTACCACCCTCCTAGTGAAAAAGTTTTTCCTAATATCCAACCTAAACCTCCCACACTGCAACTTGAGACCATTACTCCTTGTTCCGTCAACTGCTACCACTGAGAACAGTCTAGATCTATCCTCTTTGGAACCCCCTTTCAGGTAGTTGAAAGCAGCTATCAAATTCCCCCTCATTCTTCTCTTCTGTAGATTAAACAATCCCAGTTCCCTCAGCCTCTCCTCATAAGTCATGTGCTTCAGACCCCTAATCATTTTTGTTGCCCTCCGCTGGACTCTTTCCAATTTTTCCACATCCTTCCTGTAGTGTGGGGCCCAAAACTGGACACAGTATGCCAGATGAGGCCTCACCAATGTCGAATAGAGGGGAATGATCACATCCCTCGACCTGCTGGCAATGCCCCTACTTATATAGCCCAAAATGTCATTAGCCTTCTTGGCAACAAGGGCACCCTGTTGACTCATATCCAGCTTCTCATCCACTGTAACCCTAGGTCCTTTTCTGCAGAACTGCTGTCTAGCCATTTGGTCCCTAGTCTGTAGCAGTGCATGGGATTCTTCTGTCCTAAGTGCAGGACTCTGCACTTGTCCTTGTTGAACCTCATCAGATTTCTTTGGCTCAATCCTCTAATTTGTCTCGGTCCCTCTGTATGCTATCCCTACCCTCCAGCATATCTACCACTCCTCCCAGTTTAGTGTCAGCTGCAAACTTGCTGAGGGTGCAGTCCACACCATCCTCCAGATCATTAATGAAGATATTGAACAAAACCAGCCCCAGGACCGACCCTTGAGGCACTCCGCTTGATTCCGGCTGCCAACTAGACATGGAGCCATTCATTACTACGTTGAGCCCGACGATCTAGCCAGCTTTCTATCCACCTTATAGTCCGTTCATCCAGCCCATACTTCTTTAACTTGCTGGCAAGAATACTGTGGGAGACTATATCAAAAGCTTTGCTAAAGTCAAGGAATAACACATCCACCACTTTCCCCTCATCCACAGAGCCAGTTATCTTGTCATAGAAGGCAATTAGGTTAGTCAGGCATGACTTGCCCTTGGTGAATCCATGCTGAATGTTCCTGATCACTTTCCTCTCCTCTAGGTGCTTCAGAATTGATTCCTTGAGGACCTGCTCCATGATTTTTCCAGGGACTGAGGTGAGGCTGACTGGCCTGTAGTTCCCCGGATCCTCCTTCTTCCCTTTTTTTAAAGATGGGTACATTAGCCTTTTCCCAGAAATCCAGGACCTCCCCGGATCGCCATGAGTTTTCAAAGATAATGGCCAATGGCTCTGCAATCACATCCGCCAACTCCTTTAGCATCCTCGGATGCAGCGTATCCGACCCCAGGGACTTGTGCTTGTCCAGCTTTTCTAAATAGTCCTGAACCACTTCTTTCTCCACAGAGGGCTGGTCACCTCCTCCTCATACTAGTAGTCTGGGAGCTGACCTTGTTCGTGAAGACAGAGGCAAAAAAAGCATTGAGTACATTAGCTTTTTCCACATCCTCGGTCACTAGGTTGCCTCCCTCATTCAGTAAGGGGCCCACACTTTCCTTGACTTTCTTCTTGTTGCTAACATACCCGAAGAAACCCTTCTTGTTACTCTTAACATCCCTTGCTAGCTGCAACTCCAAGTGTGATTTGGCCTTCCTGATTTCACTCCTGCATGCCTGAGCAATTTTTATACTCCTCCCTGGTCATTTGTCCAATCTTCCACTTCTTGTAAGCTTCTTTTTTGTGTTTAACATTAGCAAGGATTTCACTGTTAAGCCAAGCTGGTCACCTGCCATATTTACTATTCTTTCCACACATCGGGATGGTTTGTTCCGGCAACCTCAATAAGGATTCTTTAAAATACAGCCAGGTCTCCTGGACTCCTTTCCCCCTCATGTTATTCTCCCTTCTAATGCCTCTCTCTATTATTGTCTATTCCTTCATTCCACATGAGTCCTACTTGCTAAAACTGTCCTCTTTGCTTATAGGAATATTTTTAAATTAATTGACTAGTTAAGAGAAACTATCATGGGATATCTCCTTGACTCAGTTTGACAGGGGTTTGACTGAGCAGTGGTCACCAGTGGTTAGGTCACTTGTTCCCGTCTCTCTCCTATCTCTGGATGGCTTTCACTCCAATACGGTGGCAGTCCATCTTTTGGTAGGTGGCAACTCAGCCCTCTGGCCATGTCACCAATTGAGTTTGCCTCTTTCTGGGGTAACAGAAGCCAACAAAATATATGGAGTCCAGCATCTACACAACAAAAAAGATCTTGAGCTCATCTCTGGGCCCCTGTGGGTGGTACACCTTTGACTGGGGGCTTACAATATCACTATCCTGTCTTTATCACTTTGGGGAGCAAGGGGGTTTATGCTCCTTCATAACAAGAGAGAGATTGGTAGGGGTATTGAGGACCTTCCTCTCCACTGGGCTCCAGCCCACTGCCCTATGAGAGTGCTTCAATGCGGCCTCCTATCACTCAATTCCTATCACAAGGCCTCAAAGTCCAACAGAAGATAGCAAAAGCAACTGAATCTTCAGCCCAGCTAGTAACCTTAAACCTTCCAGGCTAGACCCAGCTTCAAGCTGATCCAAGTTCCTGGGTTTCACTCCCACCGCCCAGGGGGCTGTCACACTCTCTCTTTACACAGGGTTTCAGGCAGGCTGCAGTCCCAGATCAAAATCCATCTCCAGTCAGGCTCCCAGCTCATGGCTCAGCCTCCCAAGCTTCTCTAAGGCTATGTCTACAATATTCTACAGCTTATGTCAGCATAATTTATGTCGCTCACGAGGTGAATAAATCATAACGTAAATTACACTGGTGTGGACAATGCTATGTCAGCGGGAGAACTCCGATGACATAGCTACCACAGTTTGCGGGGGCTGGAGTAGTTAAGCTGACAGGAGAGCTCTCTCCCACTGGCTTAGAGTGGCTACATTAGAGAGTTTACAGTGGCTCAGCTGCACTGCTGTAAACTCTCTAGTGTAGCTGTGCTCTAAGTCCTCAGCCCAAGAGAGAAAGCTCCCAGTTACCTGTCATCTGGGTCTCCTCCCTGACCCCTGCTCTAGAGCCTAGGTAGCTGTCACTTACAGACACATCCTTTGCAGGGGGGCATGGCTCAACGGTCACGTCACACTCCCCCTCAGTACCCGGCCTGAGCCGGGGAAACTAATGATCCAACCAGCGGACCAAATTCAGTGATGAATCCTGGTCACGTACTGCCTGGGGCACATTGAACATATACTAAGTAGACTTTCTTTGCAATAAGTACTTTTGCTGTGCCCTTACTCAGGAGATCTCAGGTAGATTTGTCCTCCTGTTTGCTTCCCTTTTTCTTCTTCTAGGGTTTTGTGGTGCAGCAGACTCACTTCATGAATCTATGACCCCCATTCACTGCATTTCATAGATACATGGCAGACTTTAATCATAACCTCTCACTTTCTCACAATTCTTAAATAATTGCAGGATGACTTTTTTTTAATTGGGCCCCATTTTCCTTGTATTCTGGATAGGTCCAGTTTATTACTCTAAGACTCTGTGTTTTCCATATAAATATCCCCTTTCACTGGTATGGACGTTACAATTCCATAAAAGATTATCTATCATTTCCTGGACCTTACATGTTTTACACAGTTGCTCCTTAGGTTTGTTTATTGGAAATAGATAATATTTATTCCATAATTACCTGCTAAGACTCCACTTCTGAGCTGCCTGGCTCCCCTTCTGAGCTTGTCCTCCAGCTGGAGCAGACTATGCAGGTGTGGTGAGGAAGAGTCACTGGGCCCAGAGTCTTCTTAACCCATTTCTGTCCCATTGTGGGGTTTACACACCCCATCACTTCATATACTTATACAGTAGTTCAGATGCACCAGACTGGTAAGTCTGTCTAGAGCATCCACAACTCAGTCACATGTATAGCCTGAGATTCTGTGCTGTGCCTCTTACTGGCACAACACAGACCATGCAGCCCAGGGTAATGATGGGATCAGGTACCTTTAGGATGCCTATGCACCCTCCCTCCTGATCCTGGGCTGCTCTGTGGACCAAACCAACCCCTCATGTAATATAAACACCCCTGGAGGACTGCTTAAGTTATCACAGCCTGTTCCTGGCTGCCTACAAGCAGTAGCACTGCTCAGAATCTCTGCAGCACTGTGCTGTGGCTCTGGCCTTGTCTCGGATAAATCCTGCTGAGCCCAACCCTGGCACACCCTTTATGCTAGAGCTTGCACGGTGTCATCAGAAGATAGCCTGCAGCTGTTGTTTTCTGTTCCTGAGCTGAAGGAATTCTCCCCAGCCAGATCTGAGGTTTTAGAGCCCCTTTACCCAGCAGACATGGGTTGGAGACAAAATGAGACTCTCTCCTCTTGAGCTAGTCATATAAATTGCTGATCATCTCCTGTGAGGACCTGAGCACCTTCAACTCTGAACTCTTTTCTTTGCATGTGTATGTGTGTGTGTTTTAAGGTTGCCAGACAAAAACCTTTGTGTAATCTTAGACTGCCAAACCATTGTATGCATAACAATACAGGCTTAGGAGGGTGGGCCACATGGGGGTCGAAAAAGCTTCTTAGGTTGTTATAAATAGCATTACTTACAAATTATGGGGCCTGGTCTACACTAAC
This sequence comes from Emys orbicularis, assembly GCF_028017835.1. Classification (NCBI taxonomy): domain Eukaryota; kingdom Metazoa; phylum Chordata; order Testudines; family Emydidae; genus Emys; species Emys orbicularis. The sequence continues at coordinate 52,428,836 of NC_088687.1, read as the reverse complement.
CCCCAAATTCGAACTAAGGTACGCAACTTCAGCTACGTGAATAACGTAGCTGAAGTCGACATACCTTAGTTCGAACTTACCGCGGTTCAGACGCGGTCCATACGCGGCAGGCAGGCTCCCCGTCGACTCCACGGTACTCCTCTCGCCGAGCTGGAGTACCGCAGTCGACGGCGAGCGCTTCCGGGATCGATATATCGCGTCCAGACCAGACGCGATACATCGAACCCGGAAGTTCAATTGCCAGCTGTCGAACTACCGCGGTAGTGTAGACCTGGCCTGAGATTCACTTTGACACAGTGCTTTTAACTAAAATGCATGACTATAAACTGCCAAAGCCTGCATCTAAGAAATTTTCAAGGTGGTTTTTTCTCCCCTTTCCTCCCACTAGTTGGTTTTCCTAGCAAAGGGGGAAAAAAACAGTCCTGAAATGCAATGGACTCTATCATAAATTAACTATCTCCCAGTAGTGTCTCCAGTTTTGTAACCTGGCCCTCTGATTGTATCATACATGTAGGAAAGCTGTTTCATAGTTCTAAAAGGAAAACGTGCAAGATCTACCCAATTTTGTGTCTAACACTTGCCCTTGGAATTCAAATGATAATAATAAGTTAGTTGAATACATAAAACATGAATATCATACCAGTCATTGCCATACATGTAGCCTTGTTCCAGGAAGGATGATACAGTAATCCTGAATTTTTAATTTGAACCAGAACCACATATGTTAATATTTGTTATTTTATTTTTGTGTTTCATTTATCCAGAGTATGAGTTTACAGGGCTCTGAAATATTTTTGAAAAGTCTCTTAACTGCTGTTGCTGTTGGTGATGGGGTTGGTTTTTTTTTAATTATTTTGTTTTTTGCTGTTTTATTGATGCCCAATTCTCCTTTTTGGGGGGGGGGGGGGAGAGAGAGAGAGAGAGAGAATTAATTGAAGAGCTCCATCATGTTCTCAGTAAATCCTTGTCTTGGAAACAGCTCACTCTTTCCTGAGTTGGCATGGAGGCTTCCAGGATGGCTAATACTTTCTGATGCCTTTATTTCTTTGATTAAAATGCCCTGAATGGCACTTCTCTGGCACTGACCTTTCTCATTCCTTTCTTTGTGGTGCTCACCATTATTCCATACAGGAAGTGAGGATGTTAAATCAAAACTACAGTGATTGTCATTATAAAAACATCATCTAGCAACAGATTAACAAAATAGTAGCTTGTGTAACCATTCAACTATGGGTGCAAATCAGACACACACAGGGCCGGCTCTGGCTTTTTTGCCGCCCCAGGCAAAAAAGCCGCCGCCGCCGCCCCCCCCCCTCGGGGGGGGGGCGGAGCCGGGGGGGGGAGGAGGCGAGCTCTCCCGCCGGGGGGAGGGCGGCCGGAGCCCCGGGGCGAGGGTGGCGAGCCCCGGTGGGGGCTCCGCTCTCCCCCCGGCGGCCGGGGGGAGGGCGCCGGAGGGGAGGGCGGCCGGAGCCCTGGGAGGAGGGCGGTGAGCCCCGGCGGGGGCTCGGCTCTCCCCCCCCCCCCCGGCGGCCAGAGCGCCGGGGGCAGGGCGGCGAGCCCCGGCGGGGGCAGGGCGGCGAGTCCCGGCGGGGGCTCGGCTCTCCCCCCGGCGGCCAGAGCGCCGGGGGCAGGGCGGCGAGAGGGCGGCGAGCCCCGGCTGGGGCTCGGCTCTCCCCCCGGCGGCCAGGGCGGCGAGAGGGCGGCGAGCCCCGGCGGGGGCTCGGCTCTCCCCTCGGCGGCTAGAGCGCAGGGCGGCGAGCCCCGGCGGGGGCTCGGCTCTCTCTCCCCCCCCGCGGCCAGAGCGCCGGGGGCAGGGCGGCGAGCCCGGCTGTGGCCCCGCTCTCCCCGGGGGCCCGAGCGCCGCGCCGCCCCCCTCCAGGTGCCGCCCCAAGCACCAGCTTGGTTGCCTGGTGCCTGGAGCCGGCCCTGGACACACATACTCCATTTAAATTACTGTTAAATAGAAACACACAATATTATTTGTGAAAATGTTTATCAGGTTTTTTTAGTCAGCCTTTATAGTACTAAAGAAACATTCTAAAGCACTTGATAATGCAGAAGAACAATTATCCAGTATGCATGCTTAACATGCACTTGATCAAAATGTTATTTTTTTCAGTGGGCTGACAGCAGTTTTCATTTGAATACAGATTACTGGGCAAATGCCCAGTAAAATCTGCTTCTTCGCCAAAGGTATCTTATGGTGGTCGGAACTTTCTACATAGAAGTGTGAAAGGTTCTGAAAGTATCTAGGGTCAATGTCAGACTCAAAATCTGTGGTACCATCATCACTTTACTGAGTTTGAGCCTTATCCATTACCATTTAACTGACCCCATGATGATGGTGAATCACTGATCATGAGTTTGTCCTACAGAATAAGCTGAAGAGATGCCTCCTCTAAATGCACCTGCAAAATATTTTGTGTAAAAGTCTTAAAAAAATCTAAACACTTCATTTCAACATTATCAGAATGAACCATTTTGATTTTTTGATTCAAAACAACTTTCCAACTAGAAATGTCATTCACATTTTATTTAAATAAATAAGTGAAAAAGAAAGCTCAAAATCAAAATAAAATGTTTTGTTTGACCCAAAACAATGTTTTTTTTGGATCTTCCAGTGAACTGAAAGATCAGTTATTTGCACACTTCTACTTTTGTGTCAGTCGTCACAAGACAAAGCCTTCAGGGAGTATCTGATATTTCAACAGTGCAACAGTGCACCCCAGGAATTTCATTTTCTCAGTCAGGGATGAGATTCCCCCACCACATGCACACGTACACACCATGCGATCATTAAAAGTAGGTTGTCCTGAATGAATCACAGGCTAAAAAGGAGCTGGAACATATATTAGAGCGGTGGAAGGTAAAAGAGGTACTGGAGATTGCCAAGGAAGGAGCCATAGGCCGGAATGGTGGATAAAAGAAGACACAAAAGATGGACTTTTGGAATTAGAATACCTCTGAGATTTGGTTTGGAAACAGAATTCAATATGTTATTACTAATAATACCATAACATATTGGTTTTTTTCAATATTCATTATTAGTTTTTATGCACATGCTTCAAAACTGGAAAATTATCTGTTTAAAAAAAAAGCCAACCTATGAAGTTTCGGTTTGTTTTTGTTTTTTGTGCAAAGTTGGAGCTTAAAGTGAGAAATTAGTAGCAAGATTTTCCAAACCATTTAAATCCTGACCTGCAATACCCCTGCTAGTCCAGTCTTGGATCTTCTGTATCTGGAGACTGCCTATCATGCTGGACTGTGCTAAACTCCATGGTGGTTTTTTGATATGCAAAAAACGTCCACGGAGCATTGTCTTCTTATAAAATTAGATTTAGCCCATGGCGCCACAAGTTGCAAAATATCCACACATTGCTTGCTAGTCAGCAAGTGCATTACCTTGTGTTCACCACTACCTGAATTAATTACACTTAGTGAGGCACATTTTTCATTTGTCTTATATTATTCCTTCATAAGCCTAGTGTCTAATTTAACTTTTGACATAATTATGATGGCAGAGGTCCAATGGTCAATTAAGATGCATCTCCTGTTAAGTAATGGTTGGATTCTGCATCGTATAGTCAGGTCTTAAAAGGGTTGATATGTGGATACTTTGGCTTAGTTCCAGTCACCACAGCTGCTGCTGTTGCATCTCCTCTGTTTTGAAGGCTATTTTTTTAACTTCTCCTAATTTAAAATGCAGCTCTATTGTGCTGATTTTAAAAAAACAAAAAACAAAACAAAAAACATCTCCCAGCCCTATAGACCTTTTTTTCTATTTAGATTCTGTGCCACTGCCTCCAATATTGTCTTAGTGCAGACTGTTGTCAGAGGTCTAGCGTTCAACTATTATTCATTTATGATATCATCGAGACGTAAATCATAAGAAAGTATCAGACCTCTGATGTCATACAAAGGTTGTCTGTTGAGGTTAGCATATTGCAGAGGGATGAATTTGGGCTACGGAAGCCACATAATCCTGAGTGCATTTCACATTTATGATTAATTTAAAGTACAAATATGAAATATACATTTCTAAAGTGAGGAGCATGTGCTTACAGTCAGTTTTGTAGACAGCTGTTCTTAGAAATACCTAAGTCTTTGGGACAGTGAACATTAACAAAAGCTCTGCAGCTTGCCTGAACTGAGGATCTAGCCCTGTCTACGTGTGCATATTGTATTTTCTCAGTATTAAACTTTAACTGAATTTCAAGAAATACAGGAATGAAAAAAGAATTGAGAAATTTGTTATTTTATGTTTGACAACAAAAAAATATTCATTTCTTGAGAGTTTATGGTTATAGGCCCCAATCTTGCTATCAGATGCACTCTCATGGACCCTTAACTTTATGCAGAGTGCCACTAACTTCAACAGGAGTCTGCACTGGCCTAAAGATCCACATGAGAGCATTCCAGTACTTAGACTCATAGACTCATAGACTTTAAGGTCAGAAGGGACCAATATGGTCATCTAGTCTGACCTCCCGCATGATACAGGCCACAAAAGCTGACCCACCCACAACAGAATCTTCCAGCCTGCGACTCCTGCCCTATGCTGCGGAGGAAGGCGAAAAACCTCCAGGGCCTTTGCCAATCAACCCTGGAGGAAAATTCCTTCCCGACCCCAAATATGGCGATCAGCAGAACCCCGAGCATACAGGCAAGATTCTACAGCCGGACCCTCATTTTACCCGCGATGGCATGTTAATGCCTAATTGACTAAAATCACGTTATCCCATCAAACCATTCCCTCCATAAACTTATCAAGCCTAATCTTGAAGCCAGAGAGGTCTTTCGCCCCCACCGTTTCCCTCGGAAGGCTGTTCCAAAATTTCACCCCTCTGACGGTTAGAAACCTTCGTCTAATTTCAAGCCTAAACTTCCCCACGGCCAGTTTATATCCATTCGTTCTCGTGTCCACATTACTACTGAGCTTAAATAATTCCTCTCCCTCCTTGGTATTAATCCCTTTGATATATTTAAAGAGAGCAATCATATCCCCCCTCAGCCTTCTTTTGGTTAGGCTAAACAAACCGAGCTCCTCGAGTCTCCTTTCATAGGAAAGGTTTTCCATTCCTCGGATCATCCTAGTGGCCCTTCTCTGTACCCGTTCCAGTTTGAGTTCATCCTTTTTAAACATAGGAGACCAGAACTGCACACAGTACTCCAAATGAGGTCTCACCAGCGCCTTGTATAACGGAAGCAGCACCTCCCTGTCCCTACTAGAAATACCTCGCCTAACGCATCCCAAGATTGCACTAGCTTTTTTCACAGCCACGTCACATTGCCGACTCATAGTCATCCTGCGATCAACCAGGACTCCGAGGTCCTTCTCCTCCTCCGTCACTTCCAACCTGTGCGTCCCTAACTTATAACTAAAATTCTTATTAGTCATCCCTAAATGCATCACCTTACACTTCTCACTATTAAATCTCATCCTATTATTGTTACTCCAATTTACAAGGTCATCCAAGTCTCCCTGCAGAATATCCCTATCCTTCTCCGAATTGGCAATACCTCCCAACTTTGTGTCATCCGCAAACTTTATCAGCCCACTCCTACATTCGGTTCCGAGGTCAGTAACGAATAGATTAAATAAAATCGGACCCAAAACCGAACCTTGAGGAACCCCACTGGTGACCTCCGTCCAACCCGACAGTTCACCTTTCAGTACTACCCGCTGCAGTCTCCCCTTTAACCAGTTCTTTATCCACCTCTGGATTTTCATATCGATCCCCATCTTTTCTAATTTAACCAATAATTCCACGTGCGGCACAGTATCAAACGCTTTACTAAAATCTAGGTAAATTAGATCCACCGCATTTCCTTTATCTAGAAGGTATGTTACTTTCTCAAAGAAGGAGATCAAGTTGGTTTGGCACGATCTTCCTTTCGTAAACCCATGTTGTAATTTGTCCCAATTGCCATTCACCTCAAGGTCCTTAACTACTTTTTCCTTCAAAATTTTTTCCAAGACCTTGCATACTACAGAAGTTAAACTAACAGGCCTGTAGTTACCCGGGTCACTTTTTTTCCCTTTCTTGAAAATAGGAACCACATTAGCTATTTTCCAGTCCATTGGTACCACCCCCGAGTTTACAGATTCATTAAAAATTATCGCCAAGGGGCTTGCAATTTCTCGCGCCAGCTCCTTCAATATTCTAGGATGAAGATCATCCGGTCCGCCCGATTTAGTCCCATTTAGCTGGTCAAGTTTGGCTTCTACCTCTGATACTGTAATGTCAATCGCCCCTCCTTTATTCCCCTCTGTCCCGCTCCCTCTATTCCTAAACCCTTCATTAGCGTTATTAAAGACCGACGCAAAATATTCATTTAGATATTGTGCCATGCCTAGATTATCCTTAATCTCCACTCCATCTGCATGCTTCAGCGGCCCCACTTCCTCTTTCTTTGTTTTCTTCCTATTTATATGGCTATAAAACCTCTTACTATTGGATTTAATTCCCCTCGCGAGGTCCAACTCTACACGGCTTTTGGCCTTTCTCACCGCATCCCTACATGCTCTGACCTCAATAAGGTAGGTTTCCTTGCCGATCTCTCCCCTCTTCCATTCTTATACTATATACTTATATGTATACTTATACATAGATTAAGTAGAAAGCATATATGGCTATTGGCCATACCCAGCTAGTGTAAATGAGCCCTTAGAGAAGTCAATGGAAATCCAATTTACACCAGTTGAACACATGATCCTGTCTGTGTTCAATATTATACTTTGTTTTTTGACAAAGAAGCACTATATGAATATGAAGGAATATAACACAATATATTCACAACAAAAAATTGTGAAGTCTGTCAACTGACTGTAAAATATCTAGTACCTAAAATAAATGAAAATTAATTCAATTTAATCTACACCTGAAATTAAATTAGCAATTAGAACTCTAATCATCTGAATTTTAAATTTGGCACATTAGTAAGAAAATAAATCTTCAGAAGTAGCCATGCTCACTAAATTTTGTAGTTATCATTTATTATTATTTTAGCATGCAATGGTGTATTAGTTGCTTCACAAGCCATAAGACATAGACCCTGCCTGGATGAGCTCAGTGTCAAAACTACAGCCATTAGCAATAGTCATCAAGTACTATTGCAATTTGCTGGATATTCAAATCCTCACATCGCCAACTGACCAAATAAAATGGCAATATGTACGCCATATATATTTCTACAATTAATCTCCATCTGCCCCGAGCCATATTACTTTTCTTATGTGCATAGTAATTAAAACTTTGCTGACAACTAACCACTCTTCTCAACTTCTGCCTTTTAATTCTTTTATTTACATACAAAATGTTTTTGCATCTTTATTTCCAAAGAGCACTATTGCTATTCAGTAATGAGCTGGATTTTAGATGTCTGTTTCCTAGGAATATCAACTCCTAGCTTCTACTGTTTATAGTGGGCTTCAGACAGCTACAGTAGCAACATTATTTATCCATAAGATTTCAGCATGTTTTTCTAGAGCAACCATCTATGGTTGTGATGGATTAGAATACAACTGCATACTTGTCACTCATATTGCTATGAATTTGTGAAAGATGAACAGCACTAAAAATAAAAGTGTTGCCACAGCAGGCAAATGGTGAAAGGGGGCACTAGCCAGTCTGAGTACATAGCTACAGTCTTTGACAGGACCATGTGAGCAGCGGAAGTGCTTAGCTGCCCCAAGTAGATTTCTATCCAAGACCATCGGTATACATTTGGGAACCTAGCCCTTCCTGCTATTCGTGCTGCCATGGCTACGCTCCTATTTTTAGTGCATTAGCTAAATCACAGCTAGTATGGGTATGTCTCCTCAAGCTGGAATTTATACCCTCCTGCTCTGGTGCAGACATATTCTTAGGTGGGATATAGAATTTGTTACCTATTCTCCAGCTCCATGGGGGTGTGTATATGTGTGCATGCGCGTGCGGGAGAGAGAGAGAGAAAGAGGGAGCTGGAGGGCGGGCATTTGACATCCATTCTGTATTTATTTTGCATGTGTATAAATGATTATATAAGGTGCAAAACAGCTGGAGAATCTGGCTTTAGGTATTTTAAATTAGATTCATAGGCCACCAAAACATCTTATATGGCTTTGGACAAGAATTGCAATTGAGATAGATGTGATGAGGAACGTCCCCAAACATACTGAAGGATATTCTAAGAAGATACAGTTCCTAAACAACATAGTAAATGAGACAAAATTACAGAAATTACATGATATGATCAATCATTTTGTTGCTATTACCTTCGTTGAACATAACACACTGAGTGTGGCTGTGAAAAATAAGATCCATAAAGGACTTATAGCTCATTGAAGGCATTAGCAAATATGGCAACACTTGCAGCTGGACTTCCTCATCAATAGATATAAATATGCAGATGGTCTAAGCCAGTCAGATTGTCATCCAACCATTAAACTTTTCTGGCCCAGCTGTCAGTAATTTTACTATTTGTTCTGAAATATTTGCACGTTACAGACTTATTAAGTTACTCTGTGTCTAGTGTGAATGCATTTTTATAAATGTGAAGACAGGAACAAATATTCTGTCACCGTAGCTGCATGGCTAGTTGCAAGGAGTTAGTTTTCTTTTTTTATTTAGGCTTTTGTTTTCCCTTTTAATCCTAAACTCCCAATCCACTGATGCAATTTAATTATGGTTGAATGGATCATTTCCAGCCTTGTCAATATATACTTTTAAATACATCATGCTTTTCTGAGATCTACTTCTTCTTACCTATTTTTCAAATATTCTTGCTCAATCTATGCAACTTTGTCATACAAAATGTTTTATGTATTAAGACAAGACAATATATGAATTCTGATTTAGGTGATGGCCTGGGACTCTGGTTCTGAGCCAGCTGGAAGAGAATTAGTACTGAGAAAACATAAAACTACTATGATTTAACCTAATGTAAATGAGAGAATGGAGAGAGGGACACATCAGTAAAATTTTGGTCTTCAGATACTTAACAATCCAGTGGCTTGGCATATCATTTATTTTCTTGTCCCCCCATAATAATTCTCAGTGTTGTACTTGTCGGTGTAAAGAAAACATGAATATATGTAGGGATTTTTTTTTTTTTCAAAATAGAGATTTATTCATCTTATTTGAATAAGTTTACAAGCAAGAACTGCAAATAACTTTTTTCAATCTGATTCTTAATTGAATGAACTTCATTCTATTTGTAGTCGCTAAGAGAAAACCCGATGAAACAATGGACCATTAAAACTTATAGTTAAAATACTGTGTTCTAAGTGTTTGTTTGCTTTTGCAACTATATATTTTCCCAAAATTTTACATGAAAAACTAGGAAAGAAAAGAATCCACTTCAATGTAAGTGTAACGCCGACATACCCCTGGTGTCGGTGGGTGGGATTGAATCTGGGACCTCTGAAGCTAAATACAAGAGCCTCTACTGCATGAACTAAAAGCCATATGGCCATTAGCTAAGGCTATAGTGCAGACTCGTTAATCTCTGTCTCTAAGTGGTCTCGATGGGACAGAACACCACACCCAGAAGGTGTGTGGGTTACATAAGTTCTCATAAAAACAAACTACTGTGAAATGCATACTGAGTAGTGTATTCTTCAATAAAATGTATATATGGACATATGATTAATGTTATTAGAATTTCCAGGTTCATCTCCTGTGGAGTGAGAAGGAATAGACTGAAGGCCATAATTACACTTTTAAAATAAATGTGTTTCTGGAAATGGTTTTAAATATGGCCAAAAATGCTTCTGGGTAGAACAGCTTTAAGATTGTTCAGCTGGTCAGTGTGGATCCAGCCCAAACCATGTTAAAATCATCTTTAAAACTGTGTTCAAGACAAGATGAGACAAAGTAGGTGATGCAATATCTTCTAGTGGACCAACTTTTGCTGGTGAAAGAGAGAAGCTTTTGAGTCCTTCTGATCTGAAGAAGAAGAAGAGTTCTGCGTAGTTCGAAAACTTGTTTCTTTCAGCAACAGAAGTTGGTCCAATAAAAGATACTACCTCACCCACCTTGTCTCTCTGATATACTGGGATCAACAAGGCCACAACAACCCTTTGCTTCAAGAAATACAGTTCAAGTCCAAATTTTGGCAAAACCTATATGTGTCAACATTATTTAGAGAGGACAAAAGTCATTAATGGATTATATATTTATTTCAGAAGTGTTGACTTTCTCTTTTCTCCCAACTGTGTGTGTCAGTCTTTGTTACAGATAGGTGCTGTAGGTGCACCCTTCTTCCCTATGGTACTCCACAAGTGCTTGAACTAATTGCTGGTCTGGCTGATACTGCACCATCTCTGGGATGTCCATCTCTTCAGAAGATGTTCAGTTCTACCTGTGTCCCTATTCCTATAATATTGGGTGGTTTGCACCAATAAAATAAAAACAACTGAATTAACATTTAATTCAGAGTTTATATGATTAGGGTGATATACATAGCATATGGGAAGAAGGTCTGTTCCCTTGCTATGACAGGCAACAGCTTAATTTCAGATTACCTCTTTTAGTCCATCAGCATGGAACCAAGCACTCATTTGTATATAGGCCAAAATGTTCTTTCTGGGGCCTCCACACATTCTGGAATTTTCAGATACTTAAACTTTACTGAAGTCAGTAGGACCATCTATGCAAGAATACCAATCATGAGAAGGATATTCCCCCCAGTTGTTTAGTATCCTGTTGATGTCCAGCTTTGCTTATATGTGAATCTGCTTTTCTTCTGCTGTGAGATATAACATGATGAAATCTACTACTGTGCCCAAAAGCATGATATGATTCAACAGAAATCCCTAATTCAACATTCAAAATTCTGTTGTGCTTTAATACCTCCAAATGTTAATATACTTACAATTTTTTTTAGAAATAACTATATTAAATTACCTGTTTTTTGTTTAAAGGCTAATGAGTAGATGATTTTTATGAACCTTTATAGGATATCTGCACCTTGTAATTTTTATTGTAATTCTGTGTAGTCTTTTTCACACAGTAATGCTGAGTTTTTCAAAGCTGCTTAAGAGATTTGAACACCTTAGGCGGCTTTGAAAATTTTAGTATAAAGGCCTGGGTTGAAATCCTTACTCCACTGATGTCAATGGCAAAACTCCCATTGAGTTGAGCTACTGACTTCAATGAAACCAGGATGGCACCCTAAATGGAGTGGGATCAGGCCCTAAACTATGTAATTGTTCCTTTCAGTGTAATCATTAATGTCTGGGTTCAATAATCCACTGAAGTACATGCTCAACATTAAAAGCGTGAATATCCCATTTACTTTAATGGAACTAATCTCATGCTTAAAGTAAAGTGCTTCAGTGCTATGAATTGGGGACTAAAATAAAACAGCATGTGTCATCCTGGAAAAATATAACATTTTGGATAGGTCATTAGCCACAAGGCAGAGTGCTGAAACCATCTGGAAAGTAGAGATATCTGTACTTGTCTATGTCCTAACACTGATGTTTCTGTTTTTGAAAATTTCTTAACTATAATCAGGGAAAAAGGGTTTGTAGCTTCAAAAGTACCTATATTCCACTAAATGTATCTATTATGCATAATATGCATTTAGTATAAACAATCTTAATATGGGAGAAATAGAAAAATTTATTTGACCTAATTTAGAATTATTGTAATCTATCGGGAAATGCCCTTTAAGTCAGCAATATCAATTGGGGGGAGGGATAGCTCAGTGGTTTGAGCATTGGCCTGCTAAATGCAGGGTTGTGAGTTCAATCCTTGAGGGGACCCCCTCAGGGAGCTGGGGCAAAATCAGTACTTGGTCCTGCTAGTGAAGGCAGGGGGATGGACTCAATGACCTTTCAGGGTCCCTTCCAGTTCTATGAGATAGGTATAATCTCCATATATTATTTTATAATGCCATGCCCTGTGTCACTGAAGTGTACAGGGCAAAATTAAAGAATAGTGATTATTTTCAGGGAACTATACACAAATATGTTGGTTTTTTTTCAGTCAATGTGTTTAAAGGTTTTCAGTAAACTCTTATGTATGAACAAAATTTTTGGATTCATGGACATTCCCTGAAAATGTGTTTACTGTCTATTTTCCTAAATCATAGTCATTAAAGTTTGGGACTGTTTGAGTTAATTGTTTTGGGGATTATTTAGGTATAGAAACATGCAGATTACTTTCCATTGCAATGCTGTCCATGTTGAGGGTGACACACATATTTTGAATCATAGTTCAACATTGTTAAAAGCTGTATAGAAAATGGTAATGTTACCGCCCAAGTGCTCGAGGCGGACTTCAAATGGTCCGTCGCCCGGTGTGCTTGGCACCAATAAAGACACCGAGGGGAGAAAGCAAGCCAAGTTTATTTCAGAGCTCTGAAATGGCACTAGGAGACCAGCATGTCTCAAATCCAGTGCAACAAATACAAATAACTTTTACCTTTTATACTTCAAACAGTCTCTGTGTAAGCCTTTGTCTTGTTACTCCCTCTTACACCTTCCACCCCTTTCTTCTCTAGCAGTTACAATTAGGAAAGTTCCCATACGCCTGCTTATCTTGTGGCCTTGCAAGGCCTGTTTACAGCAGTCTGCCTGCTAGAAAAGCTGACCCTTACATTTCTGCTTCAGCTTGCTACAAAGCCTGTAAGCAGTGAGCACAGAAGTAGGTGAGAGTTCACAAGATGGAGTCTGGGGGTTCAGATAGGCCCAGAGCAAAAGAGCTTCATCGACACTTTGGTCTTCCACTCTCCCGAGTTACCTGGTAGCTATGCCTAGTAGACCCCAACAGTAATGTCTAATTTGTCCTGTAGTCTACTTTTCTGAGTCTTTGCAGTTTGTTTTCAACCCTTTGATTAAAAAAGCCTGTTATGTTCTAGAGTCACTCCTCCAAATCTACAAAACAACAAAGGGAAAATGGTAAGAGCTAGGATATGCATCACTACTATAAGGGAAAATCCTAAAATTACAATGTGATTAAACAAAGTACAAGTTATGGAAAGATCACAGCCTTAATTAGGCCATTCCAAGATCAGTTTAAGCAGCACTGGTCTTTAGTCGAAGAGCTACTTATACCACACACAGAGCAGACAAACAATAATGGTCTATAATTAAAATTACACTCTGTTATATCTAGAAGAGTCAAAATCTCTAATATACTGAATAAGTGACTCCTACATACCCATCAGAGTATAATATTGGCCAAATACTTTTGTGCATCAATGTGTGTTATATCACACTTTACATCAGGTCCTTTGGAGTCATCAAGTTCTACTAATACTTTACCAAATACATGATTTTTTTAGTATAATAATATTGCACCAAATACCAGTAATCTTACTAGTAACAAACAATATCACTGCATCTTCTTATTTTATTTTTCCTGTATCCCAGTAAAAACCTTCCACTGGTTCAGCAGCAGCACTTATCTCACTAGCACTCATCTTTTCTCAGTGTTCTCTCCTCTAGATATTGGATCTGATTTTTCTCATTTACATTCATGTAAATGAGGAGTAACTGTACTAAAGTCAATGGAGTTAGACTGATGTAAAAAACATTGTGGAGAGATGATACTGATGCACAACTGGTGCACAAACAAAAAAGAAGTCATGTTTGTTTTAACTGTGTTAGGAGGAACTCATGGAGAAAAACATTGCTGCCTGGGAAATATAAAAGGCCTTTTGAGGTAGGCCCCACACTGGCACTGAGAAGGTAATGGACCAAATTGGTCCAACACAGTTACATATGCAGCAAGTGTCAGACATGGAAAGGAGAGGTAAAATGGGAAGCCTTAGCTCAGTTCAGGGTTGGCCAGGGAGGAGCGCAGAGCCCTGTTTCTTGTGATGGCAGAGAAGCAGCCCAGAGACTGAGCTTGCTTGCTAGCTGGATGCATCCCTGCTACAGGGACATCATTTCAGAAACAGTCTGCAGGAGGTGGGGGCAAAGTTATGTCACCTCCCCTGCTTCCACCTCCCTGCTGAGACTGTGGCTGCTCATGGAAGGTTAGTGGGCTGGTCCTCTATGTGCACTGGTACTACAATGGTGGCCACTGTACAGAACCTTACAATAGAAAGAGAAGCCATCACAAAATTGGAAATGACAAATATACCAACATATTTCAGAAATGTTGACTTTTAGTTCCTGGGCCTTTTGTCAATCAGATACAAATCAAGTGGAGAAGCAGCTGAGATCCCACAAGTGCTACAGATTCACTGCCTGTCCTTGAGCAAGTCTGTACTATATCCTTTGTATCTCCATTTCCTCACATGTAAAATGGCAGTAATAATTATATAGCTGCCTCACTTGAGTGGAAGGGGTTAGGAGGATTAATACATTAATTTGAGCATTAAGATTTTTTGAATTTTGAATTTTTTTGAATGCTGTACAAGTGTTGTGTAATGTTATTAAAAATCTCAGCTCTTTTACACTTGTTTCAATGGGGTTTCTGAGCGCTCAATAATTCGCAGGGTTGTTTCCTTATGGCTCAAGTGTGAGCCATCTTCGGCATATACACAAGAGAGCAAGGAGGCCTAAGGCACCCCCTTACTCTCTTGGGTAAGCTATACACATTACATGGACAGAAGCATCTGAAGGGTCACTACTACTCAAATAATATGGAAGGGGAACATGCAGGCAGGATGGGAAGTGGGTGAATTCTGTTCCCCCACCTCCCTCTAGTAGTTCAACCAGCAGAACTGAGCCATGGAGAGCAGGGAGTAATCTGCACCTGTTTATTGGGATGACATGAGACTAGTCCCTGTCCCTCAAGATAGAGGAGATTACGAACCAGACCGTTACTCAAGGTTCACAATCATTGGTGACATCCTAGCTCCACTGAAGTCAATTGCAAAACTCCCATTGATGTCAGTAAAGTCAGGATTCCACCTTGGCTTCTGCTCTGCTGCTGGGGGAGCATGCTAGATACTGCCTCTTACTTGGGCCCAGTGGATAAAACACAATTGAGTCCTTAGTTTGTAATTCAGCAGTAAAGAGAATAATTTTTCCCATTGGTAGGTAGGTTTTTTAAAAGAAGGAACAGTTTATTGACCTATATAGTCTCATTGTTTCCTTGCACTTCCCTGTCAGTCTGTATTCATCTGTCGTCTCTTTTTTCTTGTCTTTTCCTTAGATTGTAAGCTCTTTGGAGCAGGGACTGTTGTCTTGTTCTGTGTTTGTACAGCACAAGGGTTGGCAACCTTTCAGAAGTGGTGTGCCGAGTCTTCATTTATTCACCCTAATTTAAGGTTTCACGTTCCAGTAATACATTTTAACATTTTTAGAAGGTCTCTTTCTATAAGTCTCTATAAGATATAACTAAACTATTGTTGTATGTAAAGTGAATAAGGTTTTTAAAATGTTTAAGAAGCTTCATTTAAAATTAAATTAAAATGCAGAGCCCCCCAGACCGGTGGTCAGGGCCCAGGCAGTGTGAGTGCCACTGAAAATCAGCTCGCGTGCCGCCTTTGGCACGCGTGCCATAGGCTGCTTATCCCTGGTACAGCATCTAGCACAATGCGGTCCTGGTCCATGACTAGGACGCCTAGGTGCTATGATAATACAAATAATAACTTAGGAGTTCTAGAAAATGTATTTAGCCTATTTTCCCCTCAGTTTGGTCTGTGAAGAGCCCATGAAGAAATGGAAAGAAAAAAGGCTCTAATTAAATATGGCAGCTGAAGATATACTTTGGAATTATTTGCACAGTAACATTTAAAGCCTTAAGACAATGGGAATTTGGGCAATCAGCACCTTGGTGGATCAGTTCCAAAGTAAATTACTCATAAGAACATAAGAACGGCCGTACCGGGTCAGACCAAAGGTCCATCTAGCCCAGTATCCTGTCTACCGTCAGTGGCCAATGCCAGGTGCCCCAGAGGGAGTGAACCTAACAGGCAATGATCAAGTGATCTCTCTCCTGCCATCCATCTCCATCCTCTGACAAACAGAGGCTAGGGACACCATTCCTTACCCATCCTGGCTAATAGCCATTAATGGACTTAACCACTATGAATTTATCCAGTTCTTTTTTAAACGCTATTATAGTCCTAGCCTTCACAACCTCCTCAGGTAAGGAGTTCCACAAGTTGACTGTGCGCTGCGTGAAGAAGAACTTCCTTTTATTTGTTTTAAACCTGCTGCCTATTAATTTCATTTGGTGACCCCCTAGTTCTTGTATTATGGGAATAAGTAAATAACTTTTCCTTATCCACTTTCTCCACATCACTCATGATTTTATATACCTCTATCATATCCCCTCTTAGTCTCCTCTTTTCCAAGCTGAAAATTCCTAGCCTCTTTAATCTCTCCTCATATGGGACCTGTTCCAAACCCCTAATCATTTTAGTTGCCCTTTTCTGAACCTTTTCTAGTGCCAGTATATCTTTTTTTAGATGAGGAGACCACATCTGTACGCAGTATTCGAGATGTGGGCGTACCGTTGATTTATATAAGGGCAATAATATATTCTCCGTCTTATTCTCTATCCCCTTTTTAATGATTCCTAACATCCTGTTTGGTTTTTTGACCGCCTCTGCACACTGCGTGGACATCTTCAGAGAACTATCCACGATGACTCCAAGATCTTTTTCCTGACTTGTTGTAGCTAAATTAGCCCCCATCATATTGTATGTATAGTTGGGGTTATTTTTTCCAATGTGCATTACTTTACATTTATCCACATTAAATTTCATTTGCCATTTTGTGAGATCTTTTTGAAGTTCTTCAGTCTTCTTTGGTCTTAACTATCTTGAGCAGTTTAGTATCATCTGCAAACTTTGCCACCTCACTGTTTACCCCTTTCTCCAGATCATTTATGAATAAGTTGAATAGGATTGGTCCTAGGACTGACCCTTGGGGAACACCACTAGTTACCCCTCTCCATTCTGAGAATTTACCATTAATTCCTACCCTTTTTTCCCTGTCTTTTAACCAGTTCTCAGTCCATGAAAGGACCTTCCCTTTTATCCCATGACAGCTTAATTTACGTAAGAGCCTTTGACAAGGTCCCTCACCAAAGGCTTTCTGGAAATCTAAGTATACTATGTCCACTGGATCCCCCTTGTCCACATGTTTGTTGACCCCTTCAAAGAATTCTAATAGATTAGTAAGACATGATTTCCCTTTACAGAAACCATGTTGACTATTGCTCAACAGTTTATGTTTTTCTATGTGTCGGACAATTTTATTCTTAACTATTGTTTTGACTAATTTGCCTGGTACCGACGTTAGACTTACCGGTCTGTAATTGCCGGGATCACCTCTAGAGCCCTTTTTAAATATTGGTGTTACATTAGCTGACTTCCAGTCATTGGGTACAGAAGCTGATTTAAAGGACAGGTTACAAACCTTAGTAAATAGTTCCGCAACTTCACATTTGAGTTCTTTCAGAACTCTTGGGTGAATGCCATCTGGTCCACTTGACTTGTTAATGTTGAGTTTATCAATTAATTCCAAAACCTCCTCTCGTGACACTTCAATCTGTGACAGTTCCTCAGATTTGTCACCTACAAAAGCCGGCTCAGGTTTGGGAATCTCCCTAACATCCTCAGCCGTGAAGCCTGAAGCGAAGAATCCAGTTAGTTTCTCCACAATGACTTTATCGTCTTTAAGCGCTCCTTTTGTATCTCGATCATCAAGGGGCCCCACTGGTTGTTTAGCAAGCTTCCTGCTTCTGATGTACTTTAAAAACATTTTGTTATTACCTTTGTAGTTTTTGGCTGGCCATTCTTCAAACTCCTCTTTGGCTTTTCTTATTACATTCTTGCACTTAATTTGGCAGTGTTTATGCTCCTTTCTATTTGCCTCACTAGGATTTGACTTCCACTTTTTAAAGGAAGTCTTTTACATGGTTAAGCCACGGTGGCTCTTTTTTAGTTCTTTTACTGTGTTTCTTAATTTGAGGTATACATTGAAGTTGGGCCTCTATTATGGTGCCTTTAAAAAGCACCCATGCAGCTTGCAGGGATTTCACTTTAGTCACTGTACCTTTTAACTTTTGTTTAACTAACCCTCTCATTTTTGCATAGTTCCCCCTTTTGAAATTAAATGCCACAGTGTTGGTCTGTTGAGATGTTCTTCCCACCACAGGGATGTTGAATGCTATTGTATTATGGTCGCTATTTCCAAGCGGTCCTGTTATAGTTACCTCTAGGACCAGCTCCTGAGCTCCACTCAGGACTAAATCTAGAGTTGCCTCTCCCCTTGTGGGTTCCCGTATCAGTGCTCCATGAAGCAGTCATTTAAAGTATCGAGAAATTGTATCTCTGCATTTCGTCCTGAAGTGAAATGTTCCCAGTCAATATGGGGATAATTGAAATCCCCCACTATTATGGAGTTCTTAATTTTGATAGCCTCTCTAATTTCCCTTAGCATTTCATCATCACTATCACTGTCCTGGTCAGGTGGTCGATAATAGATTCCTAATGTTATATTCTTATTAGAGCATGAAATTTCTATTCATAGAGATTCTATGGAACATGTGGATTCACTTAAGATTTTTATTTCATTTGATTCTACATTTTCTTTCACATATAGTGCCACTCCCCCCCTGCACGACCTGTTCTGTCCTTCCGATATATTTTGTACCCCGGAATGATTGTGTCCCATTGATTGCTCTCAGTCCACCAGGTTTCTGTGATGCCTATTATATCAATATCCTCCTTTATCACAAGGCACTCTAGTTCACCCATCTTATTATTTAGACTTCTAGCATTTGTGTACAAGCACTTTAAAAACTTGTCACTGTTTATTTGTCTGCCCTTTTCTGATATGTCAGATTCTTTTTTATGTGAATGTTTATCATCTGATCTGGCCCTTACATTATCCTTTTCCACCCTCTGCTCCAGACTATAACCTGGAGATTCTCTATCATTAGACTCTCCTCTAAGAGAAGTCTCTGTCCGATCCACATGCTCCTCTGCAGCAGTCGGCTTTCCCCCATCTCCTAGTTTAAAAACTGCTCTACAACCGTTTTAATGTTTAGTGCCACAGTCTGGTTCCACTTTGGTTTAGGTGGAGCCCATCCCTCCTGTATAGGCTCCCCCCATCCCAAAAGTTTCCCCAGTTCCTAATGAATGTAAACCCCTCCTCTCTACACCATCGTCTCATCCACGCATTGAGACTTTGAAGCTCTGCCTGCCTACCTGGCCCTGCTCGTGGAACTGGAAGCATTTCTGAGAATGCTACCATAGAGGTCCTGGATTTCAGTCTCTTCCCTAGCAGCCTAAATTTGGCCTCCAGGACATCTCTCCTACCCTTCCCTATGTCATTGGTACCTACACGTACCATGACCACCGGCTCCTCCCCAGCACTACACATAAGTCTGTCTAGATGCCTCGAGAGTTCCGCAACCTTCGCACCAGGCAGGCAAGTCACCATACGGTTCTCCTGGTCATCACAAACCCAACTATCTACGTTTCTAATGATCGAATCTCCCATTACTAACACCTGCCTTTTCCTAGCAACTGGAGTTCCCTCCCCCGGAGAGGTAACCTCAGTGCGAGAGGCAACCCCAGCACCATCTGGAAGGAGGGTCCTAACTATGGGAAGGTTTCCCTCTGCTCCCGTTAACTGCTCTGCTTCCCTGGGCCTTTCATCCTCCTCAACAGCGCAGGTGGGACAATTCTACAGTGTCCCGGAAAGCCTCATCAACATACCTCTCTGCCTCCCTTAGCTCCTCCAGTTCCACCACCCTGGCCTCCAAAGTCCGTACGTGGTCTCTGAGGGCCAGGAGCTCCTTACACTGAATGCACACATATGCCACCCGCCCACAGGGCAGGTAATCATACATGCTGCACTCAGTGCAATAAACTGGATAGCCCCCACTCTGCTGCTGGGCTTCTGCCTGCATTGTCTCCTAGTTAATGAAAGGGTTGTTTAAAGCAAGAAGTTTTGAATGTAGTTTGGTTTATAGGTTTTAAAAGGAATAAAGGGAAACAGATAGAACCGGCAAGGGACCCTCGCTCCCTTCCCACTCCCTTTCCAAACTCCCTGTGCACTGCTTTATAAAGCCCTGGCCTATGTGAATGCCCCGCCCACTGATTAAGGCTCAGCCAATTACCAGAGGCTTCTAGCTTTCAGACCTTCCTTTGAAGCCCCCAGCTTCTAACTGCCAGCCACAGCACGTGGTCCTTCAAACAACCAAACAACAAACAGACTGACAAACACAAGCTCAGCACACAGCAAGTAACCCCCAAACACAAACACACACTACAGACAGTCACTTACCCCAAGGGTGCTGTATTTGCTCCTCCTTCACCTGGAGAACTCCCTTGCAAAACTCCCTGTTAGCAGCCCCTGGTAGGGTGACCAGACGTCCCGATTTTATCGGGACTGTCCCGATATTTGCTTCTTTGTCCCGCGTCCCGACCGATGTTTGGTTGGGACACTGGACAAACAAGAAATTTTGCCCTCCCGGAGGGACTCTCGCCCCCCCTGCCCTGGCTCCGCCCCCTCCCTCCCCCATTGGCTCCTTCCCCAAATCCCCGCCCTGGCCCCGCCTCTTCTCTAACCACGCGGCATTCCTCCTCCCTCCCAGGCTTGCAGCTGCATGGCGGCGCAAGCCTGGAGGGAGGGGGTGGTGGCGGCGGCACCTGGATCCTGGAGCTAGTGAGTCAGCTCCGGCACCCGGGCACCGGGCGGGCAAAGAGGGGCTGGCAAGGGAGGGAGCGAGATGGGGGGGCTCAGCTGTGAGCCCCCCGCCGCACCAGAGGGCTCCTGCCCGTTCCCCGGGCCGCTGCACACGGAGGGCCCAGGGCCGGGAGCGCAATGCGAAGGCTGCTCCAGCCCTGCAGCCCGCAGGGCAGCACGGTGGGTCCAGGCGGGGGCAGCGCGGAGCAGGCAGGGGCCGGGTGGGCGGCGCGGGGGCGTGGGCCGAATCCCCACTGCTGCCAGGGGAGTCCCGTGCCTCTCCCTCCCCCTCTCGGCTGCGCTGTGCTCCAGCGGCTGCGGCTCCTTCCCGGCGGGACGCGCCTCCCGCCCCCCGGCCTGCCCCGGGCACATGCGGTGTGTGTCCCGCCGGGAAGGAGCCACTGGAGCGCAGCCGAGCGGGAGAGACGCGGGGCTCCCCGCCAGCGGCGGGACGCACACCGCATGTGCCCGGGGCGGCCCGGGGGGCGGGAGGCTCCGCGGGGAGGGCAGCGCGCGCAGCCAGGAAGGAGCCGCAGCCGCTGGAGCGCAGCGCAGCCGAGAGCGGGAGGGAGAGGCGCGGGGCTCCCCCGGCAGCAGCGTGGATTCGGCCCACGCCCCCGCGCCGCCCACCCGGCCCCTGCCCGCTCCACGCTGCCCCCGCCCGGACCCACCGTGCTGCTCCTGTCATTTTGCTCGCTCCCTCCCCGCCCCCCCGCGTCCCGATATTTTATCTCTCTGATCTGGTCACCCTAGCCCCTGGTCGCCTTGCCTCACTAGGATTTGACTTCCACTTTTTAAAGGGTTCCTTCATGATGCTAGCAGCATGGTGAATTAGAGCACCAAAATTACTTTAATTATCAAAACAATTAGTATGTAATATAAGTTGAAATGCAATATAGTCATAAATACCAATGTGTGGTGATTCCTTCTTTTTTTTTTTTCATGTTTTTGGAGTCAGCACTCTATTTCATTTTATTGGATTTTTTTTTCTGTAAACCTATTATTATTACTGCATGCAATATTGTATCTTTGAACACATTCCCTGCTGTGGAATTAGATGTGCAGTCATTGTCTCATAATGAATATGCTGCCTACCAAAGGAAATCCTTTTAAAACACAATTACATTTTGAATTTCATCATTATGAAAGATTAGAAATGTACAATTTAATTCCCATGGTTTTAGCGTAAATGTGTTATTGGCTGAAATATTTACATTTTCAGTGCCAGTTTAATTAAACATATTCATTGTCTTGATTCAAAATATGATTTGCACTGAGTTTAAATATTTCAGAATTAGATTTGTACTGGATCTGAACACTGACACTAAAGTTACTTAGAGTTAATTTGAAACTCGGGCCACTAAATCACTGGGATCTAAACCAAGGTTCTGGCTGTATTACATAGTAATTTTACATCTCTTTGGCAAATTGAATTCCAGCCAGATGTCACTCTTCAGATTCCCCAAGGTTTATCTCTGCCCTTTCTGCTCTGACACATGTTGTTGGCACACCTAGAATATTATGTGAAAGAAAACTGTGGAGCTGCAATAAATGCTACATTAAGGGGCAGCTGTTTAAGAGTCATTAATCGTGTCTTGTATAAAAAAAGTGTACTGAACAATGTACAGTAATCTGTGTAATAATCACAATGACAGTACCATGCTATAGATGCAGAAATTGTGGTGGCATGATTCTCTTATACTTAGATCTTTGGGAATGTGCCTGTTTTCTACAATTGGGGTTTGATTTCTTTTTCTTTTAAGATATTTTTTCTACCATTTGGGAATTGCCTTTTTTTAAAAAAGAATTCAGATCGGAATGATGATCTTATTATTAAGGCACTATGGACCTAGGTTCTTTCCTGGCTCTGACTTAGATTTTATCTGTGAAATGGGGATAATACTTTGTTGAGATTGTAAGATCTTTGGGGCAGAGACTCTTATTATATGCATGTACAGTGCCTAGCTCCATAAGGCCTTGGTCTGGGTTGGAACCTGTAGGCACTACTGTAATAAAAGTAATAAATAATAACAATAATAACTAGAAGAGCTTCTTGCTTTGCTAGACCTAGATACAGGAATTATTTTCCATGAATGAGCAATATTTTTATCTAATGCTTGATGTGTAACTTCTAGGATAGACCCTGTCAAACTAACTTTTTGTTGAGATTACAAATTTGGTTGACAAAGATAATAGAGTTGGTATAGTATAGTTAGACTTCTGTATGGTATTTGACTTTGTACCACATGACATTTTGATTAGAAAACTAGAAAGATATAAAATTAACAGCGACACATTAAATGAATTAAAAGCTAGCTAACTGAGAAGTCTCAAAATGCAATTGTAAGTAGGTAATGATCATCGAATGGAGGTGCTTATAGTAGTAGGGTTCTGCAGCGATCAGTTTTTGGCCTTTTGCTATTTAACATTTTTATCAATGACCTGAGAGAAAAAATAAAATCATCACTGATAAAAGTTTTCAGATGACACAAAGATTGGCGGAGTGGTAAATAATGAAAAGAACAGATCATGGACCCCAACTGATCTGGTTCACTTGGTAAACTGGATGCAAGAAAACAGTATACCATTCAATATGGCTAAATGTAAATGTATACTTCTAGGAACAAAGAATTGAGGCCATATTTACAGGCTTGGGAGACTCTATCCTGGGAAGCAATGACTCCGCTAAAGATCTGGGGGTGGACAATTAGCTGAACACAACTTCTCAATGCAATGCTATGGTCAAAAGGGCTAATGGAATCCTTGGATGCATAAACAGGGGAATCTCGTAGAGAGCTTATTTTACCTGTATATTTCACACTCATATGACCACTGCTCAAATACTGTGTCCAGTTCTGCAGCCCACAATTCAAGAAGGTAAATTGATAAATTGGAGAGAGTTCAGAGAAGAGCTACAAGAATGATTAAATAAATAGAAAACACACTAAGGCATAGTGATAGACGTAAGGATCTCAATCTATTTAGCTTAAAAAGAGAGAAAAATAGGTTAATTCGATTACAGTCTGTAAATATCTACATGGGGAACAAATATTTAATAATGGGGTCTTCAGTCTAGCAGATAAAGGTATAACATAATCCAAAGACTGGAAATTTAAAGCAAGGGAAATTCAGACTAAAATAAGGGGCACATTTTTAACAATGAGGATAATTGATCATTGGAACAATTTAACAAGGATTGTGGTGGATTCTCTATCAGTGGAAATTTTAAAATCAAGGTTGAATATTTTTCAAAAAGATATCCTCTAGAAGTTATTTTGGGGATGTTCTATGGCTTGTGTTATATAGGAGATCAGACTGGATGATCACAATGGTTCCTGCTAGCCTAGGAATCAATGAAACTAGGAGGGTTCCCTCCTCCACTCAGACATGGTCCCTCTTGATATTGTCCTTTGCTGGGTCTGCTCATCTTTCAGAATTTTTATCTACAATGTTTTATAGGATTTTCTATCAATTACATGGGAATCTAAGTGCTCTCCAGATAAATTAAATTTGGGAGGTGAAGTCTCTGGTGGACTTCAAGGAGTCGTCTTCTCTTCTATCTATGGGTAAAGACACTCTACTTCTCCTTGGGGATTATTTAACATACATATATAATTATCATCATTCCAGTTCTGGTTGAAATATTTTGTCAGGTAAGAAGATTTTGCATTGTGCCCTGAAAGTGTTCTCTGAATTAGTCTGATCTCCTCTAGATTGTGTTCTAGTTCTAAATTTCCTTAACAGACAGGAAGTAAGGAGAATGTGCTTTAATGGACTCCAACTCCACTTATTTATACCACAGTTGCTCCACTCTGGGAGAATTCTGGGTTGCCATGGAGGAGAATGCCAGTTCAGTGTCCCTGGAACTGTTCGTACTCATAGGACCTTCATATCCTAGGGACCAGCTCCCAACTTTGAATTGAGGCTGAAGTCCATCTCCTGAACACTGGTGGTTAAATACATTCATAGCCAACCTAGATTTTCCCCTACCTAGGACAATTTCCTTACGCAGTCTGGTAGCCTTAGGATATGCCTCAACATGGGTATCTTTCCTGTTCCATACACCTACGCCTTCATACCCAGTGAGCCATAACTATCAATAATTTCTCTATTAATTCCCCTCCTTGCTCTTCCCTCCTCTGCCCCACCTCCTAAATTATTAAGATTTTGTATTCAAATCTGGGAATGATTAACTGTCCTACCAACTGTTTTAAAGTAGGTATCAAGGGGCTAAAGCTTCATTTCATTTCCAGTTCAGTGCAATGGGTTATGGATTCTGTAGTATAACGCAGTATTTTACTAGTTTAGTGGAAACAAAGTCAAATGGATGACCAATTTGTGAATGAAAATAAGACCTGCTGTCAGATATGGAAGGCAGTGTGGCCATCTTACTCCCCCAACTGACAAAGGGTCCACAGAGCACATACATTGGAACTAGGGATTACTTGGGAGAGGGAGTGAGCCAAGCTTGTAGTGGAATTAGGGTGTCGGGGGAAGGCACCCATATATCCAGTTATTTCAGATAAGTGTTGGGTTATTCAAACTTTTGCAAAAAAGATTTCTAAACAAAATGTTTAAAACAAATCTTGCAGATGTGAAGGACTAATGTATCTACCCACTGTGCCACCTAGTGCCTTAGCAATCTTAGGCAAGTAGCTCTGTTCAGCCCTTGAAAACATACCCATTGCCTGGTAACTCAAGTGAGAGATATTCAAAGCATCATTTTCACTTAAATGACCATCCCGGGTAATTGTGAAATGGAGTAAACCATATGCCTGGGGACTTCTGTGTGTCTTATATATGGTAAGTAACAGGAGCCAAAAAATGATTGGTATTACTTTGGGGTTCTCTTTAACTGTATGGGACTAAATATGAAATAAATAAAAGCAAATTCTAGCTTTGTTCAGAGAAAGTGCTGAGGTTCCAATGAGATCTTATAACCCTATTTCCCCCAGTACCCCAGTGTCGATCAAAGGAGTTAGCATGCCAAATGTAGTTTTCCCTTATTTAACCTTAGTTAAATGCCTAAAACCAGTGTCTAGTTGGAAGAGTTTGAATAAAATGAGTTTGAATCATTGTTCACACTTTGAACCAAACCTAAACCTTACTTTAGAATTTAAAAACCTTTAGGTAAGAGCCACCCCTCCTCCCACTCATGTCCACCCGTTTCACTGAATTTCACAGCACTTTGATTATAAGCTTGATAGGTAATTGCCCAGGGTGCCACATTTCAGAGGCTTTTATAAAATCCCTCGGAAGTACTCTGCAGCTGCATCACTATGCTGGTTTGCTTGTACTTTAGGTATTAAGTGGCACCTTGTCTTCTCCTGGTAAATACCTACTGCATATTTTTGCCTCCTGTGCACCTGAATATAATTCTTCTCCAGACAGATTCTCATTCAATCTGGATCTCTCTAGAATGTGATACTTAAATGTGTATCCTTAGATTATGTGATGTGTCAAACAGCAGCAGGGGTCTGTTGGCCCTAGAGTTTCCGGTGTCCTCCCAGGGGCCTATGGTGTACAGGGCTGAAGAGTGGGCCTGCCTATCCCAGAATGTCATAATGTCCTTCTGGGAGTCCATAGCTGGAGATTCAGGGTTGAAGCCAATATGCCTTGGTACATTTGAGAATGAAAGAGAGTGTGGTGGAGATGAGGAAAGGAGAGAGAGATCCAGGGAAGGAGTGGACTAGGGATAAGGAAGAAAACTCAGTCTGAGGGAAATAAAGAGAGAAGATAAAATTCAAGGTGGTGAACAGAAGATAGGTGCCTCAGGGAAAGAGAAATAGAAGAAAAGAACAGAAAGTAATGGAAGGGAGACAAAGATAGAAGATGGAAAAAGGAAATGGAATGTAAACGGAAAAAAAAAAACCTGAAAGAAGAAAGAGTAATAGGAATAAAGATGTAGAAAACTAGAAAGATATATTATTTAATAAATAATACAAATGCTAAAAGACATAATATTAAAACAAATATATTTCAATTAATTTTCCTACTTATAAGACTGTTTTCTAGGAGAAGTTCTCTAGGATGCAATGTATCAATTATATTAACTAAATATGTCTTTGATATTCTAATTTGTCTTTCCCCCCCCCCCCAATATGGAGGTAGGAGAAAGGTAAGCATGTGGTAAAGTTAGCACCAACAACTTATTTAACCAGCTTTCTGAGTTGCTTTCCTCTAAGACTTGGACATCTTAAAAAAAATTGAGACAAAGTGTATGTCTGCAATTTCAGCATAACACTCCACAAATTGCTTTTGGCAGTTTTCTTCCTGAAGGCCAATAAACCATTCAGGAGTAACACATCCTGAGCTAAATACTTTGATGTGGCTGTGAATAAAAACACCCTCAAAATTTTGGACGGCATTCAGAATCTGAACAAAGACCTCAAATTCTGTAATGGGCAGAACTGGACAAATTGAGGTGTTAGAAATCTGGATATGAATATTTCAACACGGCCTATCTTATACATTGATAGTTCTACTCTCCCACTGATATGTATGAATAACTCCCACTGATGCCAGTGGGAGTCTTGGACCAATCTTATCATGGGGAATAGCTTCTCTGTGTTTATAAGAAACTTCAAAAAATCAGGGCCACGACACTGTTATTTTACTAGAAAATAGAGAAATGTTGTCCCCAGATGGAATCAAATAGGCACACATAGCTGCCACGTTACTATGTGTCAAGTTATTTGTAGCACATAACTGGAAGAAAAGTATATGCTCCTTGTAAAGCAAAGAGAACAAAAGTTCACTGTAGCTTAAAGAATTGTAAATGCATGTTGCACTATTCTCATCTTGGTTTGTACTTTTCAACTGGCTGATTGAAAATAAATGTTCCTATTTGTTAAGCCTGAAGTATTTGTCTTGCCTTTGGCAGATTTCAGCAGAACAAGTACACGGTCAGAATTGTATTATCACAAATAGAGGAGAAAAACTATTACAATACACAGATGTCTCAATAGCATTCATGGCCAGGATAGTAAGTATACAAACTCCCTCTTTCAGCTCCTGTCTTTCTTCTTTAAGGACTATAAAGGGCAACTATAATAAGAGGTAACTACTGCAAGAACAGTTAACTTCTTGGCATCTCTGTAGGATATTTAGGTGCTGATGCTTATTTATTTAACTGCTCTATATTGGCCTGCTTTTAGGATATATGTTTGGAAAAGGACAGAATGATCAGTATGTACATGAACGAACAACTGACTAACCATGTATCTAGTCACTGTGTAAAGTAATGTTCATTTTTTTTAAAAAGTACTTTGCTATAGGTGTTGATGTGTTAGACCTTCATTTTGCTGATATTATGAATCACTTGAACTCTCAAATCAGGAAGTTTGTGGTCTCAGAATCCTAAAGAATCAGAATCCCAAATGACTGTGTACAAAATAACTGACATCACTGGCAAATATAGAACTCTCTGTAAAATGACATTGGCATATCAAAATAATTATTTGTCCCATTAAATACTGCACATCCAGAATATGTTTGTCAACAGTCAAGCTGTCTTTTTAATGTACAATCTATATTTCTTTTTGCTCTTCATGTGTAATTTCACATTTTATTACTTCACTTTAAAAGCAGTGTAGATGTTTTTGTTTTTCCAGTAGGTGGCAGCATAGCTCTTTGGTTGTTTTAATGACGAGTCCTTGTACTTTAGTACCATGAAGACTACATCACTGATAAATGTCTAATCTACTCTGTGTGCTACTTACATTTCTTTATCATACCACATTCACACGTGGAAGAATAACAACTTCCCTGGTGTTTGTTATAATAATATGGTGCTACAAAAAAAAATTAGTATAAACAGAACCTTCACAAACGTCACCATATTTAGAAATGAGCTAGTAATTGAACATCATTGAACAGATTTTTTTTCAGTATCAACCTATCTATAGTATCAGAGGGGTAGCCGTGTTAGTCTGTATCCACAAAAGCAACAAGGAGTTTGGTGGCACCTTAAAGACTAACAGATTTATTTGGGCATAAGCTTTCGTGGGTAAAAAACCTCACTTCTTCAGATGCATGGAGTGAAAATTACAGATGCAGGCATAAATGTACTGACACATGTATCAGTATATTTATGCCTGCATCTGTAATTTTCACTCCCTTCATCTGAAGAAGTGGGTTTTTTACCCATGAAAGCTTATGCCCAAATAAATCTGTTAACCTAGCTATAGGATGTTTACTCTTGGTTCAGTGCTAAAACCATGAATACACACAGAAATGGATTGAATACACAATAAAAGTCAAAGTTCAACAGTAAAAATAGTCCTGCAGGAGTTTAGGTTAAGATTAGAAAGAATGTGTGTGTGTGTGTGTGTGTGTATTTCTGAGTGTGTACAGTTGCAATAAATGTTTCACACTATGTACAAGTTGCATAGTGGCTGTTTTCCGTACTTGAAGATTTCCACAGTAGAATCCAGGACTATTTTAAACTCTATACATTCAGAACCAGAGGTATTGTTTCTGGACCTAAATCCTTCCTGCACTGTCAGACATCACTAGGGCACAAACAAGGCTCCGCTATCCCGTCTATCATGCTGTTTGCCGGAATGGCTACTTTGTTGTGTTTCTATCATATATTTTTTTTATGAGGATAGGTTGTTGACCAATTACTCAACTCCCAACCTGAATGACTGGTTTGCTTTTTGTCTGGTGCCTACCTTTTGACCTATCTGGCTCAGGAGACCCTACTCAGAGTTAAAACTCCAACTGGCATAACTCTCAGGGTCATTGGAACACACAAGCCTTCCCATCATAACAAGGTGCGATCCCCAGGAAAGGAGAGGAAAGTTATTTTTCTTCGAACTCACAAATGAAGCAAGATCAGGCCTGATATTTACTTGGATGGGAAACCCAAAGGAAAATACTTTTTACTGCTGCAAGTAATGTTGAGGTGACAGAATCCCTGGCATCTGTCAATTTATATTTCATAGCAAAGGCCCTTTGTTTCTGTTTTTTAAATTATTATTTTCCCTGGGAATTATCAGTATTTAGTTCAAAAAATTAAAAATGAGTAAAAATTAGTGAAATAAAAATTAATGTTACCGTTTTCTACATTAATATCTGGTTTAATATTGTGAGACAGGAGGACAAAAAAAAGCAACCAATAGAAAAAGTACGAGTCTATTGTTTTTGGAACCATTGTCTCTCATCTCTGTTACAAAAAATAAAACTTCTTTTTAAAACACAAACAGTTTTCTAATGGTGACTTGGGCAGTTACACTTGATATCAGGATCTTTAGTGTGAATTCCAAAAGCCCTGGGTAGTGTAGACTCATAGCGGTTTTTTTAAAGTGTCTCAGTGCTCGTCAGCTGTGCTCCCTGGGGCCAAGGTTGGATGGAGTGACCCATTCATGGCCCAGGGGCAGGAGAGGGCTCTCTGTCTGGCCAGTGAAGTAGATGGGACACTGCACTCTCTGGCTTATCTCTGGGCAGTAACACATTCCAGGGCCCAGCTACTCACAGGGGCTAGCACAGGGGAAGGGGGAGGGAGCAGGGAAAGGGAAGGGGGTGCCCCGTGGGGAGCAGATGGGGGAGAGGTTCCCAGTTCTCATGGGGGAAGTGGATAGGAGGGGGCCACCAACCAGCAGTTACCCTCCTCATAGCAAAGGAAAAATAGTAAGGATTTTAAAAGAGGCAAATCAAGGCTACAGCTGTAAACAGCTAAGATGGAACCCGGATACATCCAGGATAAGGGTGTGATCCAACCCCTATATGCAAGAACAATGAATATACAATGCCAATTACCTTGACTGATGATGAGTATCTGAAGAAATGGAGCTCAGTAACCTTTGAAATGCTGCACTTGCTGACATAGAGGTAAGGAAACTTCTTAAATGTGAGGAGTAGACAATAGTCATTTTATTGGGGGCAAAGACTTGTACATTTCCTTCAGTTGGTATTCCTGATTAAACATTTATTTGGGGAAATATTAATGTAAACTCAGACGCTAATGGACTCTAACACGCAGGACTTGATAAGCAGGCCAAGTGAAATGAAAAAGAGACTTCTCTAGGCATAACGGTGGGAAATTGTGTTAGCAATGATTAGGGGATGATCAGAGGGACTTCTGGAAATGTAACATTTTCTTCTCTCTGTAAGCTCAGGGAGGCCCGTCTCACGGGATTTTACAAAGTATTTAGCGTAGATAAGTTATAGAAACCGTTTCTTTTGTTTTACTGCCATTTTCTCTCTAGTTTTAATAAATCTTAGTCTTCTTAAAACATCACTGTATTTGGGTAATTTCTTGTAGAGTGCCCAAAACCAAACAATCTCACAGTGTCAAAGGAGAGAGGTGCTGGAGTACAAGGACTTCCTGGAGCTTAACACCTCATTCAGAATCTCAGTAAGACAGTATGGACATATGCCCACTCCCATTGAGGTGCAAAGAACCATACCAGTGCTGAAGGATGTGGCTATTGCCCTCTGGAAGCTGTCAATGGCAGAAAGCTACTGTTCAGTCACAAACCACTTTGGGGTGCAGAAATCCACAGTCAGTCTCATGGTGGTGCAAGTTTGCAAAGTGATCAATGCTCTCATCTACCTATGGGTGGTTGCCATCACCAAAGTTTTGAAAAATCATTGCTGTGTATAAGAATCGACAGGACTTAAACCCAGGACCTGCAGGGCTACTAGGCAATAAGCATTCTCACACTGCTATCTGGCAATATCTGTAAGCTGGCTGATTCCTGCTGTGACAGCGTACCCCATAAGGCTTTATGGGTGGGTGTTTATAAATGTATGTATGATATAACTGAAATATGTTTTGTGCTGTATGCTTGCTTGATTTCTAAGTAAGCTTGGTGAGGCATTTGGTCAGCTTCTTTAGGAAGGAATTTGCCAGGTTAAGTACCTGATCGGGAAACACTTGGGGAACAATGCATCTTGGAATGCTCCAATCCACATAAGAAGTCTTCCTGGAGACATGCAAGATACCATGTGGACAATGGCGTCGGCCTGTAAAGACTGAGTCATGCAGGGGCATGTGACTTGCCCAGGTGTCTCCAAAACTCCATCTTGGAGCTGGACTTTGCATAGGAGGGAGGAGGGGGGTCTCCTCCCACAAGAGAGAGCCTATTTAAACCTGGGGGAGACCCCTCCATTTGGTCTTCAGCTGGCTAAAGAAGGAGCCTCTCCACCCCCCCAGGATACTTGAAAGAAACTGAAACAAAAGACAGAGACTACAGGGGTTGTGAGAGATTGCTGGACCTAAAGGGAGATTAGCCTGTAAAAGGGAGCATTCTGGAACTGGTGAGGAACTTATCTGTATTTAGTTTGATTAGGCATAGATTTGCGCATTTTATTTTATTTTGCTTGTGACTTACTTTGTTCTGTCTGTTACTACTTGGAACCACTTAAATCCTACTGTCTGTATTTAATAAAATCACTTTTTATTTAGTAATTTACTCAGAGTATGTATTAATACCTGGGGGAGCAAACAACTGTGCATATCTCTCAATCAGTGTTATAGAGGGCGAACAATTTATGAGTTTACTCTGCATAAGCTTTATGCAGGGTAAAACGGATTTATCTGGGTTTAGACCCCATTGGGAGTTGGGCATCTGAGTGCTAAAGACAAGCACACTCCTGTGAGCTGGTTTCGGGTAAACTTGCAGCTTTGGGACAAGTGATTCAGACCCTGGGTCTTTGTTAGAGCAGACTGGAGTGTCTGGCTCAGCAAGACAGGGTGCTGGAGTCCTGAGCTGGCAGGGAAAACAGAAGCAGGGGTAGTCTTTGCACATTGGGTGGCAGCTCCCAAGGGGGTTTCTGTGATCTAACCCGTCACACCTGCAATCCATAATTCACAGAGGTTGCTCACCATGCGACGTTCCGCCTCAAGTGAACCAACTGACAATTGTCTTAGAGATCCCTGATTGGAACCCTGATCCTATATAAGCCAATGTGGCACACCAGGAAATGTCTAAGCAGCAGTGTGGATCCCTAGTTAGTTGTGAGTACTGTCCTGCTTTGTTGCCTTTTTGTTGCCTTCTCCTTTTTGGTATTAACCTCAGTTCTGACTTACGTACTGACTCCTGATTTACCCCCAGCACCCAGTCGTTGACTTGATACCTGGTATTGACCATCAGCCTGATTCCTGAAGCTGTCTCCAGCTCAGATCCTCAGCTTGACTCCTGATTTGGACTCTGGCTTTGACCCTCAGCTTGACTCTGAAAGGAGCTCTGACCAGCTCTTTGGTTCCTTACTTCCAAACTTCTGCCACTAGTCCTGCCTACCTTCACCCAGGATCCTGACAATGGGTTCCAGAGAATGTGGTTTCTGAATTTTGTAGAAGCCCTTGATGGTACCCACATCCCTATATTTTGCCCACTGAAAAAAGCAAGGGAGTATATCAATTAAAAAGGCTACTATTCATTATTCTTCAAGGCTTAGTTGATCACAAAGGCAGGTTTATGAACACTAATGTTGGGGAAAAAATGAA
Source organism: Emys orbicularis (assembly GCF_028017835.1). Lineage (NCBI taxonomy): Eukaryota > Metazoa > Chordata > Testudines > Emydidae > Emys > Emys orbicularis. The sequence continues at coordinate 52,395,786 of NC_088687.1, read as the reverse complement.
GAAAAAATATGCCAGGGTGCTAATGAGATTGGGACTGTATTTGAATGGGGAGGAAGGGCCTTTTACAACTGGCTTCTGGAGGCTGTGATTGTGTATGTGGATAAGGACACTTACAGTCTGTGAGTAATCCCATCATTCAAAGGAGTTGTGGTTTTAGGGGCTGGGGGGTTGAGGAGGGAATGTTTTAATGCTGTTCAGTATGTGGTGTCACAGTTACTTTGCTTTTCTTGTTTTGTGTTATCAGATCTATAGGGAATTTTACCAATCCTTTTCTTTCTCTTCCCCAGTTAAAGTTACCTTATTTCCATGCACATTGCACTTTCCACATGTCTCCAGCTTACTATGGTATATTCACATATACCTGGACAGGGAGGCCTGGATAGAGGGGTGGGTGGATTAGGAGCGAGAGAGAGGACCTTGCCATTTTCTGCCCCAAAGAGTTATGCAACTCAAGGTACCGACTGGTGGGACCCAAAGCTGAAGGGGGGAGGACACCTTTTTTTAATGTTTCATCGCAGTCAAAATGAAGGGGTCACACATAAGTAAACGAAAAGACGCTTACTGAAACCAGTAAATGTAGAAGAACTCTGAACATGTTCTTTTAAAAAAGGAACTGTGAAAGAAAGCAGACTGGATCAGACACCCCAAAGAACATTAAAACTTTAATGTTTACAACCTGGGTCCTTGACTATGATCTCTGCTTCCCCCAGAAAAGGGGGGGCATCTACAGAAAATGGTGCGGGGGTGCACAAACAGGGACATCCCCTGAGTGGGGTTTGAGGGCAGGACACATGCCTTCTGAGTCTGGGGCTCACTGTTCCTCTGGTGCACAGCCTCAGGGCTCCCCCAGGAGGGGTTTCAGGTGCCAGTGCCGAGTGTTGTGCCTGGAGTCCTGCAGCCTCCCATCTGTCACTGGGAGAGGGGTGTAGATACTCCATTCAGCAGCACCTTGGGCTGCAGACACAGGAGGAGAAGGAGGAGCTGGACGAGGAACTGCCAGTTCATGGACACTGGCAGTGGCTATTGCAGCAATATGTTAAGGGGATGTTGTGCAGTTAGATGTTCTACATTTCCGATGATAACTGTAGTTGAGGTCATGACACTTGGTCTTGGGCACTTTTTGCAGGAGTAAGGGCATTAGCCCAGTTGTTCTGACCAAATGTCAATGTGAGTAGTTGCATCCTGCCTATCTATGTAGGCTAGAGTATTTTCTTCATTACCTTTTCTAAGCACTGTGGGCTGTTAGGCAGCTGCTCCACTCTACTGTAGATGTGGTTGCATTTCAACAGTGGGTAAAGGAAAACAAATTCCACTATAAAATTTAAGTGCTTTGAAATGAAGGATGATATAAGTCTAAAAGTAACTTATACAAATAGCACCTAATATTAAATATTTTTAAATATTGGTGAAAGCTCACGTTCCTTTAGCCTGATTGTCAGAGGTTTTGACATATAATTACTAAATGTCATATATTGTCATTTGTCTTGTCTTATTTAAATTTATAAACAGTTTGGGGCAAGATCTATGTAGCCTGATTCTTGGAAATACTGAATGGGAATTGTGGGTGCTTAGCACCTTTTGAAAATTAGGTGATGCATTTATTTATAAAATATAATCACATCTGCTTGCACAATTTGGGTAAACTGCATGAATTGATAGACAGTTATTGATCAATAGCCAATACCTGGTGAATCTGCAAACAAAATAACCCACCTAGTGCAGTTGCGGTAATTGTAGGTGTCACTCATCCATACCAACATCTATGTGGCTAATTTTGAATATCACACCCTAATTGTCCAAAGTTAAGTGTGTGTATATTCATTTCTCCTTTTTGAAAGTGAAGCCACAGCTGTGTGCCAACTCCCAGCCATGCACATCTGGGAACTCTTCTTCACAACCCTCCCCCCAAACAACCCACCCCCACAAAATACCACTATTCATCCTTTCTACCCCATTGGTTTCTCCCCCTCCCAATTAAAGATGACCACTTTTCTCTTTGCTTAATTTCCACTCTTGTTCTTCTTTTTTGACCCATTTCCAGATCTAATTTCTATATTCTCTTTTTTCATCCAATTTGCCATCATCCTTCTCTCTTTGCCCATCCTTTTAAAACAAAATTGGGATGCCCCCGTAGCAATTCTTAAATCAGGACTCCATCATCCCCTCCTGCAGGAAACCCCATGCAAATAGCTACTGTGGAGGGGATCTCAGTACAGTTCTCCTTGTGAGGGAGGCGGAGTTGTCCTATCCACCTACCCACCTAGGGAATTCACAGGTATTGTTAAGCTTCCCCTGGGGTCTGAGCTGCAGTGGGAAATTAGAATGAGGAAATTCCCCTCTGAGCACAGATCAATGGGTATCAACTGGGCTTTCAGTTTCACCAGTAAAAGTTAATTTAAATAAAGCCCAGCAGTTTTTTTTCAGTATTGCCAAATGCTGTTAATTCTTTTGTAGTGGAATTTTCCTATGAAGCAGTGTGGTTAGTTCTCCTCCAGGTGGCATGCCCACTCAGGCTTTATAATAAAGAATGAATTAAGGGTAGCCATTGGACCGTAACCTGGTATTGAAAGGGCAGTCTAGCACATGTGAGAATGGATGGAGGAGGAAGGGGAACCTCAAGCAATGATAAATACATAAAATAGCATTAAAATATTTGTCTGTAATATTTTCTGTATTTTTAATCAGTCTGATCTATTTACCCACCAAACACTGTGGCATTTGTGCACCTTCTTATCCTATTCCTAAGAAGTATTTTTGATAGCAGAAGGATATTTTGTATACCTTACCTCACACCTCCCAAAAAAGAAAACCATCATACAAAACTAGAACTAAGAAGTATGTTTTTTTTTATAAACCTTTAAAATTGTATCCTACTCCAAGAACAATAAGCTATAGAAAAATGTTTAGTAGATCAATGGTGCACTTCTCATATAAGTGAAAGCACAGCCTGTTGTGTGGTTCATTTCAGTTTAGCAGATCATCTCTATTTTATGTTGTCTTACAATAGCACCTACAACCCCAACCAAGACTATGATCCTTGTACTAGCTGCTGTATAATCATATAGTAGAAGACCCCACTCTGAAGAGCTTACAGTCTAAACAGAGGAAACAGACAAGTAGTAAGTATTTTTATCCCTATTTTGCAGATGTAGAACTTTGCATACAGAGAGCTAAATGACTTGTCCAGAGTCACACAAGCAGTTTGTGGCAGAATTGAAAATTTAACGCCAGATCTCCTGAGTGGAGTTGGTTGGGAATTTGTTGACGTTTTTTCATTGGAAAATGCTGATTTGTCAAAATGGAAACATTTCTCAGAAATTTATTGGTTTTGATTAAACTGTCACTGGGAAGGTTTCTCACATTCCCTGATGGAATTTCCTGTGTGTGTATGTGTGTGAGAGAGAAAGAGACAGACTCTATAGCCCAGTGGTTACGCCCAAACTTTGAATCAGACAGAGCAGCCACTTGAACTTAGGTCTCCCATACCCCAGGCAAGTGCCCTCATCGCGGGGGTGGGAATCTCTCTCTCTCTCATGTCGGCCAAAAAACCCAGAAAGGTCTCATATTCATTCTAATGCAGATTGAAAATAAACTTTGAACCTCAAAAATTGTTCCTGAAATGGAATTTTTCTTTTCCAGCCAGCATTACCCCTGATTCCCAATCCAGGGCCATAACTACAAGACCATCCTCAGGTCACCTTTTCTATCTGACTGGTGCAGAATTGTTTCCTACTGTATATTCTTGTGTGCTGACACACAAATAAAGGAATTGTTTCCTTTCAGCGACTGTTCCACCATGTAATAGAACTCTTCATTACAAAAAATGTTTTGTGATATTCAGTCTAAATTTGCCTATGCTTGGTCTCATCCCATTAATTCTAGTTACACCTCTAGGCCACTCTAAACAATTATTCTCCCTCCTTGTCATTTACAGTGTGCTCTCCAGTGTTGCTGGGTTCAGTGTATTCAGTGATTGCTTCAGAATGATGAACAATGCATTAGAATTCTATTATTATATAATTATATCTCTTGATTACTGTTGAAGTGGAAGATTTTTTATTGTTTTTAATTCTGGCAGAGTCTGATCATTCATCAGTGGTTATTATTGTGTACTATACCTACAATGGTCATCACTTCAGTCATTGTTAAGAAAGCCAAGCAGATCAAATTAAGAAATTGAGCAAAGCACTAGATGGAAGCGACACTGGGATCCCTAAGTGCTTTTGCTAAATTGCTACTATTGTCCAAGAGAAACTCTGAGACGCAATCCAAACATGAACCAGGCACTTGAGCTTGTTTGAATGTGCTCAGCTGTGTTTCTCATACTTGGGGCAAAGCATTTTTTTCCCTTTTAACTCATTGTAGACTGTACCTCTGCTTACTCCTAGTGAGGACAGAGATGATAATGTAAGTAACGATGTCAGGGCTAGAAGTAACCCTCTGTTCTGTGTCTTTACAACTTGGTGTTAGAGAAAAACTAATATACAATTTTCCAACGGCTTATTCTGGACTTTTGGTACATTGATAAAACCTTTCCCTCTGCTTGTATTATCTAAGGCATAGCAATGTGTGCGTGTGCATGTGAGTTTTAAAGTCTGCATGCCTCAGTATGTCTCAGAGCCATTTGAAGCCAATATCTAAAAAATGAAATATTCATTAAAGCTCTAGATGAAGAGCAATAATTTCAACCACTTTCTGGATTATGGACAGTGTGTTTGGATTACTTTTAACTAAAAAGCATCCTATTTTGTGTGAGTCTCTTATAAACTGGTCACCATGCCATGGTGGGAAACAAAATCTGTTGCTTAAATGCTGTGATGGTGGTGGTAGATGGTTTAGAGTCCTGATTATTTATACCTGTGATTCTCAAACTGTGCTTTAACACAGAACCAGTGGTCAGGATGTAGAAAATTCTGGGAGCCTAGGTAGCCCATCTTTCATTCAGTACCAGATTTTGTCACTGTTATTGATACTTTTGGCCTACTTGCAGAGTTAGGTGCCACTCAACATGTAAGACAGTGGCAGAATCTGGTTCTAAATGAGCTGCAAAACGGAATAGGGAATATTTGGTGTGACACTGCCATGCCAGTGGCACTGACTGTGAGTGTGCAAACAACTGTGCAAATGCAAAACTGCTCTCTTTCCATACCAGAAGTACTATCCTACCACTCAGTAATTGGAGCAGAATACAAATCATCCCAAGTAAAAGTAAATTTGTGGTCAAATTAGGGTTGCCCTTTACATCAGGGTTGGAAGGCATAAAAGCCTCTTCTAACCCCATTAGCAACCTAACTAAAGGTCAGTCACAGCTTCAGTCCCTGTGCTCAAGGCAGAACAGAGACTCCTGTCTTTCTGAGACTAAGAGTACACAGTGTCCCAAAGTGGACAGGGAGAAGGTAAGGCTATGATATTCCCTTCTGCACCTGTCTACTCCACATACTAGGGAGAGGAATCTGCAACATCCTAAAAGATGGTGCAACCTCTACCTTTGTGTGCAGCAGGAAAAGGTTTTATTTTATTTTGCCTCCAATGAAGCAATGTGACTAACCCCTCTGTGTCTTGAAAGCATAATCTAATCCTCAACATGAATGGAGGTGCTGAGATTATCTGATCATGGCTTATCCTAGATACCAATTTTTTAAATACTTAATTTATGTTTCATTATTATCGTCATAGCATGGATCCGTTAGAACTCTCCTGGAAATGGTCTCAAAGAGCCCATACCAGGTTCTCTTCATGGGAGTGTTCACAGATGAGGAAAACATTACCATAAAAAAGAAACAAAGTAAAACAAAAAAATAAAGCACCAAAACACAAAGTATTTGAATAGTTGAGATGTGCCTGAGACACAAAACTAGGATTCTCTTCTGGCTTTGTATTTAAAACAACCATGAACACCACCACACCAAAGTTTAAGAGTGTTTGAAGTTTCATGTGAGGGTGCATTTGTAGAAAGAGGCACTGACCACACAATTTGACTCTGGGTTCAGGTCCACATTGGGGGAACCCTTAAAGCTGAAATGATTTGGGGTTCCAGTTTCTAGTTCCTATGTACATCAATTGATATACAGATGATTGTTATACAAAGGACAAATGAAAAGTACTCCCTTTGGGAAGTAACAATCAGTTTCACACATACAAAATGGGAAATGACTGCCTAGGAAGGAGTATTGCGGAAAGGGATCTGGGGGTCATAGTGGACCACAAGCTAAATATGAGTCAACAGTGTAATGCAAAAAAAGCGAACATCCTTCTGGGATGTATTAGCAGGAGTGTTGTAAGCAAGACATGAGAAGCAATTTTTGCACTACTCTGTGCTAATTAGGCCTCAACTGGACTATTGTGTCCAGTTCTGGGTGCCACATTTCAGGAAGGATGTGGACAAATTGGAGAGAGTCCAGAGAAGAGCGACAAAAATGATTAAAGGTCTAGAAAACATGACCTATAAGGGAAGATTGAAAAAATTGGGTTTGTTTAGTCTGGAAAAGAGAAGACTGAGAGGGGACATAACAGTTTTCAGGTATGTAAAAGTTGTTACAAGGAGGAGGAAGAAAAAATGTTTTTCTTAATCTCTGAGCATAGGAAAAGAAGCAATGGGTTTAAATTGCAGCAAGGGAGGTTTAGGTTGGACATGAGGAAAAATTTCCTAACTGTTAGGCTGTTTAAGCACTGGAATAAATTGCCTACAGAGGTTTTGAAATCTCCATCATTGGAGATTTTTAAGAGCAAGTTAGCTAAACACCTGTCAGGAATGGTCTAGATAATATTAGTCCTACCATGAGTGCAGGGGACTGGACTAGATGACCTCTCGAGGTCCATATCTGCATGAATTAGCTCTTTATATTTAATGTAAAGCACGTGTCATTGTGCTGTAAATGTTAATATTTACAGCCATTCTTGATCCTTTTGTTCAGATAGGTTTTATTTGCCTTTCACTTTTCTTTTTTCTATTTTGCCTTCTACGTCCTCCCCACCCATCTCCACAAAAATGGGTTGGTCTTGAGAATGTGCTATTATTGGGTTGAGGCTTTATTAAAAGAGATGGGTTTTGCACTTGGTTCTGTATTTGGGCTTCTGAAAGTACCCAGGCCCTCAGGCATTTTAGTTGAAGCATCTCGGCAGAGGATAATTATCTTGGAGGATCATAAATGGGAAGTAACTTGGACCCAGAAATGCCTTTGAGACCAGTACTAGGTTCTTAAATTCAGTCTTGGTAGCAGGTGTAGCTAGAGAAGTGTTGGTATGGTGTGATTTTTAGATAGTAGTGTGATGTGTGGACTTTAACTTTATGGTGATAGACATGTTCATCTCCAGATAGAATGAGTTGCAGTGGTCTAAACAGGAAATGAGCAAAGATCAGAATGACAAGATTCTTGCCTAAGAAGAAACAGCACTGTTTCCTGGTCAGGTGAAGAGGGTAGAAAGTTCTCCTTGCAACTATTGCAGTCTGAGTGACCAGGCACAGTGGAAAATCAGCAACATCCCAGGGCTCTGTGAGGATCTTAAATGAAAGTAATTGTAAAATTACAGTACAGTTCAGAAATTAAATTTCTGCTCTGAACCTCCATATAGTGACTAATTGTCCCAGAAGAAAAGAGAGAGGAATAGGATTGTAACAATGACCCTTATAAATGATGTTTTTAATACTTCTGCACTTGCAAAAAGGGAATATGATATATAGCCTGCTCAATTTTCAGACAATTTTGATGAACTCCTCTAAACTGCATTTATGTTACATTAGGCTCTGCTTAATTGAGGCAGTCATTTCATCACACAGCTCTGATTTATGTCTGCCCACACACTTAGAAAGTTCTTTCCTCATGTAGTTATGCTGCATGCCTTTGGTTGCTGCTACAGAAGAAAACAGTATTAAATCAGAGAACATAGTGATATGAGGCCCAGAACATACTGATAGGGATCCATAGCATGAAGGAAGACCTCTTCTTTCATCTGAGAAGGGAAGATGAGTGAATCCAATGTCAGATCTCCGAAATCTCCTCCCATCATCCAACCAAACCTCCAAAATCATGTTTCTTTTTCCATTATTGCTATGCTTTACTTTTGTATTTTCTGAGCATCTATAATATAATTACCTCCAAGGATTAGATGGGTAATGATGGTCCTTGAGAAAATATGGTTTGTTAGAAATTTCATAATATGAAAAAATGTTTGAAATGATAAAGTTCTTGCAGTTGCATAATGCTTGAACTGATTTTGCACGAGATATGGAGGGGGAGGGGAATTGTTAAAAATGTCAAATTAAAATGGCAACGTATCCTCCCAATGCAAGTAAGAATAGCTTCATACGTGCTGCTCACATGTATTAGAAAGAGAAGTTACTTTGAGTATTATCTGCAATCTTTTGGGTTTTTTAAATCAAATTTTGAAAATGATTGTTGAGAAATTTCTCTGAGGTTTATTTTCACATCGCAGAAATTACATAGCCACTGCTTTTTATTTTTACAAGGAAAAATAAAAATACTATATAAGACCATTTCCTTCTGAGCTTGCTCTTGCCATGCTTATCCACACCTTGTATTATTACAATGTACACTCCATGGTATTAGTTATGCTACCCTTGAAGACCACTCCAAAGCTTTGGCTAGTGCATCAGCTGGTTGCCTATTTGATTGAAATCTTGTTTCACCAATTCTTCTACAACTGTTAATCTCCTGTTCATTTCTGGGTGCAGCTGAAGGTGTTGATTTAGTTCTATAAAGCCCTGTACTGCTAGTCCTGTCTGTTAGTCAGCTTCCTACCATAGCAGTTAGAGGATCAGCTGACATGCTGAAGTTTACAGTGTTGAGGGGATGAAGGCAGGGTACTATCAGTGGAGGACCTCTGGATTTCACCTCCCCATCTGATCCAGAAAAGAGTGAACTTCATGAGGTTTGGTGCATGGTGAAAGGCTTTTGCTAGAAGATTAGGTGAGAGAAACTTGTTTCTAAATTGGGTTGTTTTTAAAAGTCATTTGTTGTGTTCACTTCTGTACTTTGTCCCTGAAATTCTGCAGTTAGGTGCATTTTATACACTGAAACACGAAAGTGTTGTTCCTAAAAGTCTCATGTGAAATATCAGTTTCACTCATTAATTTAGGGGGTTTCAGCATTACTCCAGTACCAAATTTATGAAACAAGTTATCTCATGTTGCAACCTGTCATAAACAGTCATGCAGTAACTCCACTGAATAAAATATAATGTGACATGTCACAATACCACAAAGTTAATACAGAAGTTACATATTACCACTGTATACATTATGAAGGCTTCAGTTATGAAAATTAATAAATAAATACTTTGGGTGCTAGGTGCTGTAACTGCAAGGTACATCCTGTCACTATTGGGGCTGATGTGTGTGCACATTAGAAATGCCAAATTAGAGTATGTTAGAAATCCAACAACAAAAATGGCACAAATTAAATGCCCTTGCCAATTTGTGTTTTAATTACAACATTTAGAAAAGAGATAGCTTTACTACTAAGAGTCATATCTGGAGTATATACTTGGAATTGTTGTATGATGAGTTATATGAGGTATTGCATACAAAATTATTTATAATCAATTAGACTTATTAAATACTGGGTAAGACTTTTATTACAAAGAATACCCCCACCAAAGTGATATGTTCTGAGTATATCTGAAAGTGTTTTTTTTTTACCAATTACTTCTTGCTTTTTCCCCCTTCTCTTGGTATACTGTCCATTTATGGTCGTTTATGTCCATATTTCTCTGTCCTGCTTTCTTCCCTTTCCCTTTCATTTTTCCTTTCATAACAATAGTTCTTTGCTTCTTTTCTCTGGCTTTCTCCACATTTTCTTTCCTTATTTCCTCCTTCTTCTTTCTCCTCCCCTTTCTATTACATGCACTATTTTCTTGTTCATTTTCTCTCATCTTAAAAAAAAAGAAAAGAAATGGGTTTGTTTTGCTTAACTTATTCTTCAGCCAGAATTGAGCTTTTTGAAAATACCAGCTTATTTCTTCTGAGAATTAAAGTAATATTTTAAGCATATTATTGATCGTATCAATGTAAAGTTGTTGCTCATAGGGGTTCTAATAACATGCCTCAAAGACATCTTTTTAGGAGGTTTTTGTTTTATAAATTCCTCAATTTTGGCTTTACATTCCATTAAAATAAAATAATGCATCTGTTATCAGGCACCATGTTATTGACTGCCTTTTCTGAATCACTGGCAGTTGAAAAAATGGATTTCTTAATACTATTGTGAATCCCTTTCGTGCTGTGAAATCTGATTTAAACTGAAGGCTCATAGTGTAGAACTTTTAGCAAATAATGTTACCAGGTGCCACTTACATTTTACCCATCACCAAAAGAAGCCTTTGTGCTAAAGGATCAAAATGAAGTTCAACTCGTCTAAAAAGGAGATTCAGGATGCACTGGGCACAGTAAATAACTTTTTATTAAATCAGTCATTATGTTTTGTAATAAACATGAACAAATATTTGGTTTGAATTTAATTGGGCACATTTATCCCTGGTGGAGCTCCATTTAAATCAGGGATGAATTATGCTTAATATTTTGGATCTATAAATCCTTTCATTTTTGATCCTTTCATTTTAGAGACAGCACTTCTTTTATCTCAACAAACAGCATTATATCTAAAAAGAAAAAGTAACCCATCTTTTAATAAAGGGTTAACTTGAAAATCACACTTCTGTCTGAGTATGTTATATCTACTGTATTTACAGGTAACACTGAAGATGAGTATATCTGAAATAAGTAAATGGGAAAAAAAATTCTCCATTTTTTTTCTTTCTTAGTGCATTTGACAGCACTTTGTGTTATAGTGAGAACCACTATTTCTCCCAGCCCATTTGTGCCTTGATCAAAAGCTTTTATTTTGTGTATTGAGTGCCTAATTCTAGTTCTGATCTTTGAATGGGGCTTCTAGGCTCTACTGCAGTACATATTCATTATTATTTATTGAATATCAGCAAGGGGGCAGAAAAAACGTATAACAAATTTCAAAGAATTTTTTCCAATTCCATGCCATACTATTTTAAAGTTTGGTGCATCCGATTTTTTTTAATAGTCAATTTTTAAAAATTTAAGATGACAGTGACCTTTTAACTATCTTATAAGCTGTACTAAATGCAAACTGACCAGCAGCATACATTGAAACTAATGGCTGGCTTGTTTGTTTTTGGCTCATTTGTTCTTGGACAAAGTCCAAGTTGGAAAATCTTCCTAACAGCATTCATTAACATGCTGTACAAGTTTAAGGCCACTCACCCAGCCTTTACATCATTGCTTACACTACTGTAACCAGCTAATATGCAAGGGACTGTTCACTATAAAGTGTAAAAGATACTGGGGGATGTGCTTTAGAGTGCCAACAGATATGAATGTAATATAGAAACATCATGGTTATGGCATGACCATTACAACCTGACATAGTCATAATCATATGTGTCTGAAAGTCGTAACTAAAAATACGCTGTATATTGATGGAAAAATAGGGATATCTGTTACTAGGTCCTGCTGATGTCAATGACAAAAGCACCATTGATTTTTGACAGGAAAAGAATTAAGACCATTATATATAGTGAAGATTAATTTCCAAATTGATACACCTTTAAGAAGTGTAGCTCACGTGGATAATAGTTAGCCATTTTCACACATTTGCTGCTGATCAATTTGCATTTTAGTAATCTCAGTACTAAAACAATTATGTTCATACAAACTGTCTATTTTTCATTCTGTCTAGAAAGTATACTGTTTCTTTGTAAAATTGTATGTTTATATCTTGTTAAATTAAATGTGGCCTGTAAGTAGAACCCTGCAAATCTGTGGAAATCCACATTACACCATTTTTGCAGATCAGATGCAGATACAAATTTTGTATCCGAGCAGAGCTCTACCTGTAAAGTTACCAGTGCATTGTGACCAATGAGATGAACATATGTGATCTCACAGCACACTCTTATAACGCAAACTAATGAAATAACATAAGCCAAATTCATCCTTGGTATAACTTCCATTTCTCAGAAGGTAGCCTAACTAGTCAATCAAATTGCTATGGAATTAAACCATCTTTCAAATGCCAATATTTGTGGGAGGTGTCTTTTTTTTCTTTACTCTGTTCCTTTATATGCTATCTAAGGAACCTAATCTTCCCCATCTTCTTTTATTTGCATTATTGTTTTGCTAAGAGGTCATATTATAGGTCACATTCGTGCACTTCTGCTCTTTCGAAGGTTTTCATTGTGAACGTATCTGTGAAATATGATGTATTGCAACTTAACTTCTAAGCTACCAAACTGTTCTTTTAATGGCATTCAGTAATGCTTAAAATGGCTTTGATGATGATTATGTAAATTCACTGTTCCTTATTTTCCTTTGAAGAGATAAAATGTACTAGAACACACTGGTAATCTGTAAAGAGGAAACTAAAGAATTCTTCACATGGGAGAAAATGGTTTTGTATAAATTTAACTGTACAAGACACATTGAGAACAGTGAATAACTGGTATCATATTTGGTAAAAGATGTAACTCTAAATTTTTTGCAAGTATAACATAAACATTTAAAATAGTATTAGTTTTTATGATGATTGGCTGTCAGTGAATAATTTAAGGCATTGACCCCACAAACAAATTTAACACTTATGTAACTTTGAATAGTTCCATTGACATCAATGATACAACTCATGCAAGTAAAGTTATGTATATACTCAAATGTTTGTATGAACAAGGCCTAAACTGGACACACAAAAACAATTGGGTAACTCATAATGTAAGTCATGATCAACGAAATATTCTATTCTATATAGGTTCCTCTACTGCACTCATCACCGTAGAGTTTAAGTGTCTTCCATAATGTGTTGAGCACCACAGATTTTATTTTTAAAACATGTTTTTTTGTTGCAATTAACACTGAAAGGTTTGGAACAAGTATGCTTTTTGGAGGGATTTGAATGAAAAAGAGGTTGATGATTTAATATGCAAGAATGGGAAAGGAATTACAAATTACAGATGCCTGGATCTATTTACCTGTCATTGGCAAATTATTTTTTTTAAGATATTCAGATTTTTGTTTGTTGACTACAAAGCACTTATGATTAACCACATGGAGACCCAATAAGAATTATTTTATTTTCTACCAGATCTTCCAGTTCAGGCTTGGAGAGATTATATCTGGGCTACATAGGGAGGAGAAATTGACCAGAGCATACAAAAGGATCTGCTATAAGCAGAAGTTACAAACCAGGCATCCCATGGGGCTTTACTAGCCATGCATCACTGGGCCAATACACTCCACATGTAAGACTATCTAAGTGAATGGACTTATCAAGGATGTATGTGGTTCAAAGTGGCTTGTTGGCATTGTGGTGCTGCACAATTACATCAAGTGGCATTATGTGTTGTGTACCTGTATAAATTCTAGATACAAGTTGATTTTCTTCAGAAGTATATTGTCATGTTAAAGAAACTAATAGCTTTATTGAAACAACTGTTGCCGCTAAAGCCAAGCCAGTATCATTAGCAAGTGCTTTAAAATGAGAACTTTTCTTGGTTAAATGGGAATAGATGTTCTTAAGTTTTCCAAAACTTCAGCTTCTGCATTAATATGGATTTTCAAACCTTTTGGGGGAAATCTGTCAATGGCTCACTATCACAAATACAAGCCTGTCATTATTACAAATAATATGAACAGTAGCAAAGACAGAACATGGGTGTTTATGCTACCATGTCCTCAAACCCTGCTCAGAATATGTGCAGCCAATGAGCTGTCTTTTTTTTTTTTTTTTTTTACTACTGCATTAGTGTTTCCACTATTAGTACCACCAGTGGACCTACATTGGTGGTAATGCAATGGCAGAATATCCCGCAAAAGTCCCAGGGCAATAGTATACAAGGCCAACACTAGAGTGGTAGTTAATGAGTGGCAGCTTTAACACAGAGGGACTTGTGTTTGGAGTAGGGCTGTCAAGTGATTAAAAAAATTAATTGTGATTAATCACGCGATTAAACAATAATAGAATACCATTTATTTAAATCTTTCTGGATGTTTTCTACACTTTCAAATATATTGATTTCAATTACAACACCGAATACAAAGTGTACAGTGCTCACTTTATATTTATTTTGATTACAAATATTTGCACTGTAAAAAACAAAAGAAATAGTATATTTCAATTCTTCTAATACAAGTACTGTAGTGCAATTTCTTTATCATGAAAGTTGAATTTACAAATGTAGAATTATGTACAAAAAATGACTGCATTCAAAAATAAAACAATGTAAAACTTTAGAACCTACAAGTCCACTCAGTCCTACTTCAGCCAATTCTCAGACAAACAAGTTTGGTTACAATTTGCAGGAGATAATGCTGCCCGCATCTTGTTTACAATGTCACCTGAAAGTGAGAACAGGCATTCGCATGACATTGTTGCTGGCATCGCAAGATATATAAGTGCCAGATGCGCTAAAGATTCATATGTCCCTTCATGCTTCAACCACCATTCCAGAAGACATGCGTCCATGCTGATGACGTGTTCTGCTCGATAATGATCCAAAGCAGAGCAGACTGATGCATGTTCATTTTCATCATCTGAGTCAGATGCCACCAGCAGAAGGTTGATTTTCTTTTTTTGGTAGTTCGGGTTCTATAGTTTCCCCATCAGAGAGTTGCTCCTTTAAGACATCTGAAAGCATTCTCCACACCTCATCCCTCTCAGATTTTGGAAGGCACTTCAGATTCTTACACCATGGGTCCAGTGTGTATCTAGCCTTAGAAATCTCACATTGTGTTTTATCAAGTCTGCTGTGAAAGTGTTCTTAAAATGAACATGTGCTGGTTCCTCATCCGAGACTGCTATAACATGAAATATATGCCAGAATGTGGGTAAAAGAGAACAGAAACATACAATTCTCCCCCAAGGAGTTCAGTCACAAATTTAATTAACACATTTTTTTTTTAACAAGCATCATCAGCATGGAAGCATGTCCTCTGGAATGGTGGCCAAAGCATGAAGGGGCATATGAATGTTTAGCATATCTGGCATGTAAATACCTTGCTACGCCAGCTACAAAAGTGCCATGTGAATGCCTGTTCTCACTTTCAGGTGACATTGTAAATAAGAAGCAATCAGCAGTATTGCCCATAAATGTACACAAACTTGTTTGTCTTAGCAATTGGCTGAACAAGAAGTAGGACTAAGTGGACTTGTAGGCTATAAAGTTTTGCATTGTTTTGTTTTTGAGTGCAGTTATGTAACAAAAAAATCTACATTTGTAAGTTATACTTTCACGATAAAGAGATTGCACTACCACACTTGTTTATCATTTTACAGTGCAAATATTTGAATTTTAAAAAATAATATAAAAAATTGAGCACTGTACACTTTGTATTCTGTGTTGTAATAGAAATCAATATATTTGAAAATATAGAAAAACATCCAACAATATTTAATAAATTTCAATTGGTAATCTATTGTTTAACAGTGCGATTAACCATGATTAATTTTTCTTTTAGTTAATTGTGTGAGTTAACTGTGATTAATCGACAGCCCCAGTTTTAATGTAATTTCCTAAGTTTCCTAATAGGAGAGTGGGGGGAAGCCATGGTGTGGTACTATACGGACCCTCAACTTAGGTCCTCAGAAAGGTTTGGATCTTTAGATCCACAGGACAGACCTTTACCGCTTGAGTTAATGGAGTAACTGATACCAATAGCAGACTGTTATCCTCTACGTGAACCAGTCTTGGGGTGGGGGAAGGACACTGCAAGTGGTTTTGTCAGATATTTACTGACAGCAAAAGAATGTAGAGACTGAAGACTCCTGGGTTAGATTCCAGGTCTGTAGGACAATGTACTCCAGTGGTTATAGGCTCTTCTGCCCCAGGCAGTGCGATTAATCACAATTAATTTTTTTAATCACAGTTAATTTTTTTGAGTTAATCACGTGAGTTAACTGTGATTAATCAACAGCCCTAGTTTGGAGATGTAGCTAAAAGCCATGTACATGGTAAGCTTGTGAACAGTGTCTTTGAAGCTTTTGGAGTGAGGAACAATAACTCCCAGCTGGCTGGAGGAGTTTAAACAGGACACATTTGCTGAACTTCTGACTGTGTGTACTTTCACATTCAGAAGTTGCAAACACAATGTGGGGTTTTCCCTCTTTTTTGTGCTTTTTTTCCGTTATAAACTATTCAGAAGTGTAAACACATGATAATAAAATAGACTAAGATTGAGATATTCTGGCATAGTGCAGAAAAATCTCTTCATTTCTGTAGCAGCCACCATAATGTTTTGGTAATGAATGTGGTGAAATTTTGTCCTCTGAACAAAGTAGCAAAGTCCCTTGTAGAGAACAGGGCCACCCGGGGGGGGGGGGGGGGGGGAAGGGCGCGCGGGGCAAGTGGGGCAATTTGCCCCAGGCCCTGGGCCCTGCAGGGGCCCCCATGAGAATATAGTATTCTATAGTATTGCAACTTTTTTTTATGGAAGGGGCCCCTGAAATTGCTTTGCCCCAGGCCCCCTGAATCCTCTGGGCGGCACTGGTAGAGAAATCTTGCTACTTGTGAAGCAAAAACAAATGTTCTTGGTGAATCCTTTCCACTGGCAAAACTGTTTTTCATTTTGAAAAAGTTGGACACAGTCATAAAGTGAATTGTGTTTCTTTCCTGTAACTCAAGGGGGTAACGGGGGGAGGGAATTTTTGCTGATTTATCCCAGAGAAAATTTTCTCACAGCTTGAGCCATTCCTCTTACAGCAAGTAAAAGTCAGTTTCTGTAGAAGAGATGTCTCTCTTCTAATCATAAAATAAAATAACACATTTCCTGCTTTTGATAATAAGTTAGATAAACCTCAGATACATCATTAAAGATCTGATACTGAAAGCATGAATATGAACATTTTTTGTGCATATTCCCAGCATATTCATCCAGTATGCATTATTAGGTTGTAGTTAATTTTTTGTGTTATATCTACTGGATAAATGTGTTGGGCATAGTATATCTTTATTGGTTGATGGTGGAAGGGAGTCCATTCTGAAGATGAAGGGTCTAGTGTTGGCTAACATGATGTGTGGCAGTAAATGAATAGTGAAGAGGTATCCTTTAATTTGTCATTGTCTTGCTATTAAGGATTTACATTGGCTACATGTGGTTCTCAAGCAACGGAAGCTGCTTTTTAATGACACTATTTTTATTGGGAATAGACTGTATACCAGTTGTTCCTGAGAATATGGCCAAGATTGGTCATTCTCTTAATTTTGCTTAGTGACTATCTATGTCAGATACAGGTGTGTAGGACAGTTAAATCTCTTGCAATGTCTTCTCTGTGCACTTCACAAGATGTGCATGTTTCTGGGATGCATTTTGGGAATATAGCTCTAAGAGACAAAGGGGTAGCCATGTTAGTCTGGATCTGTAAAAACAGCAAGGAGTCCTGTGGCACCTTATGCATCCGAAGAAGTGGGTATTCACCCACGAAAGCTCATGCTCCTATACATCTGTTAGTCTATAAGGTGCCACAGGACTCCTTGCAGCTCTAAGAGACTTTCTCAGATACACAATATCCAAAGTGCAATGATAGAGGTCACAGTATACATGTATAAAGAGTAGTGTGCATCAATTTTAAATATGTAATAGTGTCATTGGCGTGGGATGGAAACACTAGTATTTTGGCTTCATAAAATATCTTGTACACTACCCCTGTTTTTTCTCAGGGGGAAAAAAGCACGCAGTTCTTACTGGACCATAATGATGTCATGGTAGGATGTTGTTATTGCTTAATGACAAATATTTGTGCATTGGCTCTTCTTTGAGCTGGTGCTTTCCATGTATGTGAAGTGGTAGTTTTGAAATGGCAGCTTGATTTTCGTCATTTTAATTTTCAGTTAACTGGATAAACTGTAACATCTAAGAGGAATGTCACAAGCTCAATATGAGAAGAATTCATGGTTTGGGGCCTTATTCAAATCCCAGTGAAGTCAGTGGGAGTGTTTCCAAATTGGATTCCAAATAAGGAGAGTGAATCTGTATATAGTTTTAATATAATGCCTTAGGTCAGTGGTTCCCATACTTGTTCCACCGCTTGTGCAGGGAAAACCCCTGGTGGGCCAGCCGTTTTGTTTACCTGCCGCATTCGCAGGTTCAGCCGATCGCGGCTCCCAGTGGCTGCGGTTCGCTGCTCCAGGCCAATGGGAGCTGCTGGAAGCGGCGCGGGATGAGGGATGTACCGGCTGCCGCTTCCAGCAGCTCCCATTGGCCTGGAGCAGTGAACTGCAGCCACTGGGACCCGCGATCGGCCGAACCTGCGGATGCGGCAGGTAAACAAACCGGCCAGGCCCGCCAGGGGCTTTCCCTGCACAAGCGGCGGAACAAGTTTGGGAACAACTGCCTTAGGTGGTATGTTGTCAGTAGAGGCATGCAAATTAAGTAACCCAACAAATGACATTTTAAAAGATCTGAAATGTCTTTAAGAAGGCTGAATGGTCATTCACATAATAGCCTCATATATCCATGGACTCTGTGAGGAATGATTTCTATTTTGTTTCCTAAGCAAGTAAATGTGTGGGGACTAGAGAAGTGAAAAATGCCTGTCAAATGGAAAATCTGGTGATAATCTTCACTATGGAGCCAGTAGCATGTCTTTAGGAAGGCTGGATGAATGCTGCAGGAATCCTTTCATGTGGAATACACTTGGTTTGTCACAGTTCTCATTAGAAACCAAACGCTCTACTCTGATTATCAGACTTGGGCTCTGTTTGAGTTTTAGCAGCTCTGAAATCATCCTTCCTCTCTCTTTTCACCCCTCTGCCAAAACACCAAAGGTGCATGACTCATCCTGGTCTTCTGGGACCAGGTGACACCCTCCGCTGACATCTTCTTAAGGAGCTGGATTTCACTGGAAGCTCCCAGTCTTGCAGCTACAAAAAGAGATCTTCCATCTCAAGCATACGAATGGTACTAATTCACCTTCACAGAATGGAATAGAAACACTTCTGTTCCTGCTCTTGGGGCCAAGAATGGGACACAATGTGTGAAAAGACCCAAAGTGAAGGACACAAAATTATTCATGTGAAAAACGTACACTACTGTGTTATATTCATTACTTCAGCATAAATAACTCTTCCTATACCTCAGTTTCATGTTTCTTTATTTCTAATATTAATAACTTTCAGCAATAAAATGGAGGAGACACCAAATTGGTTTGGAGGGTAAGTAAATGTCACTTGAAATTAGGGAACTTTTGAGAAGCTTAAAAATCCAAAATAGTTCTTTTCAAAAATTTAAATAAAAGTGCAACTTCTATGTAATAATTGTCAGTGTCTTTTCAGTTTGAATTAATAATTCTGATTAGGGCTGATGCAGGTAATATCCTGAAATAAGCAGTGATTCAATTTGTGACATAACTATTTTCTTTTAGTTTTTATGTTTATATGAGTAATGTGCAATATTAGAGGGGTAGCCGTGTTAGTCTGAATCTGTAAAAAGCAACAGAGGGTCCTGTGGCACCTTTAAGACTAACAGAAGTATTGGGAGCATAAGCTTTCGTGGGTAAGAACCTCACTTCTTCAGATGCAAGAAAAACTTGCATCTGAAGAAGTGAGGTTCTTACCCACGAAAGCTTATGCTCCCAATACTTCTGTTAGTCTTAAAGGTGCCACAGGACCCTCTGTTGCTATGTGCAATATTGTAACAGATGGAGTAATATTGCACTTGACCTGAACTTGCGTTCATCTTGAGCATACGTCCATGCAGCAGGCAAGCAAACTTGACAGTTTAATTCTATGTTACGAGAATGTTTGCAGGGATAATCCTATTCACGCTGCTGGATAAGGATGGCCCGCTAGTGGCTTTGGCCTATAAAACCATTAGTTTTAAATTGTGTGCTGGCATCATGATCTTCTTAACTTGTAAACCAGCTTTTTCTTAGCAGTTTATTGGCAAGAGTAGGTAATTTCCCCATAAGCCTTCATTGCCCATGCTCCCTTTCTTCTTTAAATCAGAGTTAACAAATACGTCAAAAGCAACAAAAACTTCAGTTCGCATGGATTATCAGATAGAGGAAATAATAATAGAGTATGTTAAAAGAAGGCACAAATGGTTTGGATTAGACTGTATTTAATGACAAAGATCATCTTGGGACTGAGGCTTCAAGATAATGCTACACAATGCTTCAGAAGCAAAAGAAGGGAGATAAGGAGGCAGATTTTAAAGCTCCCCACTTTCTGGTTAAGTATTATACTGTAGGTCAATACAACTCTTGTATCCTAACAGTATTTTTGGAGACTACAGTGTCTATTCAGAGGGAATTGAGAAATGACTGTTCGTTTCATTTTGTAGTTTTTATTTGGCTTTTTGAAATCAGTGTCTTGATTGACTGATTTCAGTGCACCTGGTTCTGCACACAGAAATTTGACTTTAAGAATCAGCACAAGACTACTGAAAATTGGAGAGAGAGAGAGAGAGAGAGAGAGAGAGAGAGAGAGAGAGAGGAAGAGCACACTCTGACAGATATTGTATATGGGATAGTGAGTTGTGACTGATCAAAGAGACATCTTCAAGCCATTAGCACATGCTCATAATTTCAGTATATTTAATCCTGATAGATTGAAAGACTAGCATACTGTACCTGATTAATAATAATGCTTTCTACTCTATATAGTTATTTTGTCTGAAGTCAGAAAGGGATTTGCAAATATGAAAAGTATCATTATCCCTATTTCACGGATATGGAAAAAGTGAAGCACAGAGAAGTTACATTATCTGATTTGGCCAGGGTAAGTCAATGAGTAGAGCAGAATTCTCATTCCAATTTACTGTATTATTTAAACAAATATTGTGTTATATAGCTGGTGATTCAGATGAGCAGATGCATCTTTTCCTGATTCCCCAAATGATCTATGGAAGTCAAAATATATACATTACCTGGATAACTAGTCTGAATGGTAATAGCTAGGTCAGGATTCAGTAAAATACTTGAGCACACACTTAACTTTAAACATGTGAATAAACTTGCATATTTAAAAGTTAAGCAGGTGTTTAAATCTTTGCAGAATTGGAGCTTCACTGAGGTAATGTGCTGCATTTCCCCTACTTTCTGCAGAATGTGCATTTACCTTCAGTAGGGGAAGGAATGTTCGCCTGTGGATATGACAGTAGTGGATTGTCTGGGTACACCGCAAGAAGGACAGGAGAGTTGTTATGGGTTTTAATCAGGCCGCAACTTTATTATATAGATGTCTGGGACTACCCGGCAGATAAAGGTACAGTGCAGGCAAATCCATGCTTATTCTAATCAATTCTATGGGGCTTTCATCAGCCCCCCTTTGTTTAATCCATGCTTATTCACATCAATTCTCTGGGGCTTCCACCAGCCCCACTTTGTTTCCATCCAGGTCCCCAAGCCGACCCATGGCTTGGACCTTACCATCCACCAGCCTCGCAAGAGGCTTAAGGAGGGCTATGAGAACGGGGGGAGGAGGGGTTGGCTCCCTGCCGTACCGGTCATGGGAGTCCCCGAGCCCCCTCCCCCGTTCTGTTTCTTTATCTAGTACCTCCTTTTAAGTCCTTTACCAGGCCATGTATCTGGTCATTGGCTGCCCTCCCTATGGAGTACCTGCACTGAACATCCACCACAAGGAGGCACCAGCCATTTGCTTGGCTGCCTCCCCCACAATCCCGCCAGGTTCCCAGACATCTGCAAAAGGCCTCTTGGCTAGCAGCCCTGCTGGGGAGAAAGAACCCATTGTTCCATGTGTGATCGTCAAGGGACACCAGCAGCTGCATTATCCTTGACCTGGTACTGCAGCAACCGCCCTTAACGGAGGGCCACATAGGTGACTCATTCTCTGGATCCTTGTATTGACAAAACTCCTTAAAAGAAAACAAAATAAACAAATTGTAAGCTGGAGCCAAAATATCTGCATTTCGCCAACCACATGACATTCTGAGGTTCCAGCGAGCCCGCAGCAAACTGGAAATGAGACAAGGCGTCTGCTATGCCATTATCCATGCCCGACACGTGCTTGGAAGAAAAAACAGATGTTGAAGGTTAAGCATTGGAGAACAAATGCCTTTGCCAACTTTCCAATCCTTTGTGATATGGAAGTTTGGCGATTGATAACCTGTACCACTGGCACACCCGTATGTTGGACCCAAATTAATAATCATTTGTACCTCCACAATGATACCTCCTTAAATTGACTTAGAAAACTTTTCCACACCCACAAGTCTTACTACATCTGCGTAGTGACTCGTATGTAATTGTGTGGTCTGGCTATGTCAGCCGGTGCCACTGCCAGCTGGGCACAAAAAGCCCACCCCAGGGCAACAAGCCTGCAAGCAAAGTTCAGCTCAAAGCTCAGGTAGGTTAATGTCGTGAAAGGGGCCTTCTGTTTTGTCCTTTGCTAGGGGGTTCTCCAACTATTTAACCAGGGCCTGAAATGTGTCCAACAGGTGAAAACACTCATTTGATCCAGCTCGCCCTGCAAACAAAAAATTTGCAAATAATGCACTATTTGGTTTAATCCTACTGACTGCACCACTGCCCAGTGCAACATTGTACTACATTTCTGAAAAGCTGCACAAGATACTGAACAGCCCATGGGCATAGCTGGCGGTAGGTGTCTTAAACAACCACCATTATTAAATGCTCAGCAAATACTATTACGTGCCCGGGGCCCTTTTCGGGCTTGTTGCGGTATGAACAAACCCCTGGCATCCTTGCTGTTATGCCCTTGAACCACAGTGTGTGATGCCACCTTATTCCAGTTTGTGTTGCTGCCCTTAATGGAAACTGCTTATGACATGCCCCCAAACATATTGGGTGCCCGCCTAATTATATTAATATAATTAACAAAGGCAGGGCTCCTCTGTGGGTAGGCCTGTACTATAACACCCGCATAGATGAGGAATGCAGCCTCCCAATTTTTTCATATTCTAGGCACTCTTGGCCTCTGGCAGTTTGTGTTTTGCTTGCCTTGCCCATGTTTACTGTCTGTCCCTTCCTGTGCCATAGGGATATTACATGCACAAATTGCCTGTGAGAATTCTATATTTAATTGCACTGAGTAGGTGAACTCCCATTGGGTAAGCTACCCCGGCATAACCGTACTGCAGAGCCCTGCTCCCCCATAGGCCTCCCAGGAGTGTCTACCCTGTCCCCGGCGGTTACATGCCCTGATGGCCGATGAGTTGCCATGTGCCCCTTCCTTGTCCTGATGCTGAAACTGGAGCCCATGCTAGGCCTACCCTGTCACCCTGTGCAGACCCCTCACATCTAGCTGCCTGAAGCTGCTGTTGTAAATGCAAATTAGCTTGTTGCAGCTGTGTAATACCGTCAGTGCCCCCCTCTGAAGGTGCCACCCCTAGGTGGGTCTGCCCAGGCTTCTCGACCTTCCACTCCTGGGCCCAGAGTATTCAATACCCCAATCGGCTCACTCCTGTTCCCCTTAGGTGAACTCACTGAGTGACTGGTTAAGCACCGTCCCTGCAACTGCCACCCTTTGCCAGGCTGGAAGGCCGGATACCACCTCTGCCACCCATTTCCCCATCTCTATGTGGTTTAGATCACACTCACCCCCAGGATCAGCATTACTGCCATCCCTTGTGTAGTAAGGAGGAAGAAAACATCCTGGTTTTTTAGGTGACCTTGCACCCTTTGAAGCGTTGTAATGCTGTGGAGAAAACCTCAGAAACAATGTCACTGACCATTTGCTGCACATCTTAGCTGATCACCCCATTAATGCACACAGCCTGCTCACCTGAGTGCGTGGACACTTTCCTATGACCATTTGCCTCCCTTAGTCCATGAGGCTGCCCTGGGTTATGCCTTGGGTTATTAAACACACCACCCTGGGCAATAGCAGTCCACGTACTTGTGAGCCCCTTTGCCCCTACTGCAATTCTGTCTGTCTTGGGTTTTCTTCCAATCCATGGGCTCCCTTGGGGCTGCCCAGGCTGTGCCTGTCCCCTTTCCAGCAAAGGAATAGGCACGTGACCAGCAAGCAACACACAGCCATGAAACAGTTAAATTTTCCTTGACTTGCTCTGTCCCTCTCCCCTCCTCTTAATTGACCCTTGCCTTGCTCCCTCCCCCTCCCAGGACATGCCAAGCTTTGCTCCAAGTGAAATGAGAGGAGGGGCCAAACCCATGCTGATGTTTATAACTCCTCATTCCTAGGTGGTGAGTCATCCACCACACTGACTGCTTTTCTCCTGGCCAGCCAGAAAACACCTCCCCCCCCCGCCTTAAAGTGCAGGGTGGTGACTGAGCTTTCCTTGTTACCTTGTACTTGCATATTTTGTGTCCTTGCCAAGTCCCCTTCCCTAATTACAGCTTGCAGCCTGCTTACTAAAGAATAGGGATAGCTCAGTGGTTTGAGCATTAGCCTGCTAAACCCATGGTTGTGAGTTCAGTCCTTGAGGAGGCCATTTAGGGATCTGAGGCAAAAATCTGTCTGGGGCTTGGTCCTGCTTTGAGAAGGGGGTTGGACTAGATGATCTCTTGAGGTCCCTTCCAATCCTGATATCCTATGATTCATGTTGAATTGCTTTGCCTTGCTTGCAAATTCACCCTCCCTCATTACAGGTTCCAGCCTGCCTGGGGATGAAAGAACCTGGGGCAGGGGATGCTAGTTCACCTTCTTTGCACTGTTCCCTTTCTGTATAATTTGCCTGTGCCTGACCTTCCCTGTCTCTGGGGTTAGGGGAGGGGGGTAACACCCCCCCCCTTGTTTTTCCAAGCTTACCCTTCTCCATGACCTGGGAACCATGCTGTTTGCTGCTTTTCTGGAGCCATGCTTTCTTGGGGCCATGCTGCTTCCACGTGGTCCTGCAGCAAGGCTTAGAGCCCCAGCCTGTTCCTGTTTTGCTGGCTTCCTCGCTGCTTTCACATAAAGACTTGCCCCACCCAGGTTTCATACCTTTATGCATGTTCCTGGGGAGGGGGGGTGAGTCATTGCGGCAAAGTTGACCACCGAGCACCTTTTGCAGCAGTTTCTGACCTTCTTCTTCTCTCCTAGGGTTACCATATTTAAACATTAAAAAAACAGGACACTCCACGGGGCCCTGGCCCCGCCCCTTCCCCTTCCCCTTCCCCACCCCAACTCCGCCCCTTCCCCACCCTGACTCCGCCCCCTCCCCTGAGCGCCCCGCATTCTCCCTCCTCCCTCCCAGCCAAGAGAAACAGCTGTCCGAGCGCTACCGGCTTCACGGTTTGCCAGGCAGCCCCCAGACCTCCAGACCCAGCGTCCCCGGCCGGGCGCTTCCTCAGCACAGCCGGAACCCGGGAGGGGAAGCGCCCGGCCGGGGGCGCAGGGTCTGGAGGTCTGGGGGCTGCCCGGCAAACCGTGAAGCCGGTAGCGCTCGGGCAGCTCCGCTCTTCAGCTGCACAAAGCTGAGGTGTCTGGGAGGAGCAGCAGCAGCCGCCACCGTAGGAGAATCCGCCTGCAGCTCGCAGCCTGCCAGAGCCGCTCTAAGGTAAGCAGGGGACTGGGGCAGGGATGCCGGGAAAACAAAGCTGGGAGTATTTTCCCAGACATGTTCGGCTTTTTGGCAATTCCCCCCGGACGGCGATTTGAGGACCAAAAAGCCGGACATGTCCGGGAAATTCCAGACGCATGGTAACCCTACTCTCTCCCCACCCTCCAACCACAAAGCAGAGCTGTCCTTCTTTGGGTAAGCCCACACAATTTCTGCCCCACCATTAGTTGTACTGCAGGGCCATTCCTTTTCTTGTGACATTGGCTATTATGGCATTTATAAATATTCTTTGGATGCTACCCTTCTGTATTTACATACAAATTCAACTTACTTTGTACATCTGCTGGCCTGCTCATTACAGTTTATATTTATCCCTATTTTTTTGGTATTTAAGTGTCACATTTGAATACAGTACAACTCTAATCATCCAAAACACCAGACTAACTGAAACACAAAGTTTTACACAGCTAGATTATGTCCCCTGAGATTGCACTGAAGCTCTGTTCATGTGGTACTCTCAGATTCCAAGCTTTAGTCCCGTGAAACTCCTAAACTCTGCAGGAGCTCAACTTCAGAATTTGTGTCACAGTTCTGGGCAACTGCACTTATATTCCCCCTCTTTGATCCAGCATGGGTACCCATGCTAAGCTGCAGGCTCCTCGGCCATCATTTCTCTTGGGTGGAAACCTGTGTCTCCCTCCTTCCTGACTGGAGAAATTCCAGCCTGCACAGCAACTTGCCTACACTGTGATATCGCCAGCAAAAGACAGGCTGCCTAAGAGAACCTGTTTTGCCTTCACTTCAGAGACAATAAAAGTGTAATTGCCACAGGTCAGTTACCACACAGCTCTTCCTAAACAAGCACACTTTATTCTTAAGGTAACAGCATTACAGAAAAACATACTAAAACAATAAAAGAACCTTCATGCATGCTAATAAGCTTACCAGAGATCACCCCAACTCCAGCATGGAGTCTGACAGGTGAGTGGTCCTTCAAACCCCGGACAGGAATTTCCTGTGGTTTCAAGTTCATAACACCCTTTGCTCAGAGCAAGAACTCCCATGAACTTAGTGAGTCCTTTATCCAGTTTGAGGTCCTTGGAGAGACAGTGAACAGCCAGACAACGGGCCCCCTCCCTAAGGCAAAGGTTTGAACAGGTTAGGTTTTTTTTACATAACCAGAAGAGCTACAGTAGCATATCCCCTCCTTCTAGAGATTTCCTGGGAAACCCATATAAGTATTTTAAAAGTTCACATTATTTCAAAAAGTCCCTTGAAATTCCTAATATCTCAAGGTTTGTATTAGTCATATCTCCTGGAGAAGATACATTAAATCCTACAGTAACACACAAATAATGCTCAAATAAATTTGTTAGTCTCTAAGGTTCCACAAGTACTCCTGTTCTTTTTGTGGATACAGACTAACACGGTTGCTACTCTGAAACACAAACAATTTTAATACAATGGACACCAAAGGTATTAAGTTTAATTCAGTAAGGTTTATCCAGGAGATTGCCCTATTTGTCAAATACCACTGCAGAACTGAAGCTCCCTATTATCCCAATTTCTGACTCTTAATAAAGACTTTGGGGGAAACCTTTGATAACATTGGTGTTGATAGGTACTGTGTTTCCAAATATTTCTCACAAAGCAGGACTGGTGAGTATTTAGTTTTTTACCATAGCTAGTGAATGTAAGCACCACAAAGCTTACTGGTATTTGGACTGGAGATCCATAGTGAGTCATGGTTTTGCAGAAGTAAAAAACCCTTTGGCTTATGACCCTAATAGTGTTGGTGGGTGAAGAGAGAGGCTATGAACAGAAGCCTGATACATTGCTAATAAAAGAAAATATCAATTTTTAAGAAATCCAGCTGCGTTACCTTTTGTAATCAGTAATAGACCAGTTTACACTGAGCTGAATAATAATTAGTCAGTGGTTAGGAAGTCTTAAAAGAAAGAAACAAATAGACATGAATATTTTCAAGTATTCTGAATATATCATATTTCTTTACATTATTCTATATTAAAAACAGTCATCATATGTAAAATGGGAACTTTCTATATTTCAAATTCTAATGCAACCAAAGAGCATGAAGCACAAGTTCTTCCAATTTTATTGCAAGAAGACAAGTATAGAGGAAAGAAAAATAAGATAGGATGAAGAAAAAGGTAAAACCTTTGTGCACAAAATTTAAAAAAGGAAACAAAAATAAACAAAAAAGCCCATCCAGTGAAAAGGATCTTGTTTATTTATTGTTTTTAAGGTTCATGACTGCCAGCTGGCAAAATACAGAAGATTAATATCTGACAGATACCTTTTTCACTTGTTGAGTTTCTTCTTAGTGTATGCGTGTCAGGGGACTTGTTTGTTTTCCACATACTACAAACATATCTATTTATATGCATGTATTAAAAACAAGCAAACAAACAAAATCCTATTAGGCACTAGTTTCTTTACTGTTATGCATGTACACGCTTTGTTAAAGTGGCTGGTTCTAGGTAAAATCATCAAGGAGATCTCAGAGGATCTTTAGAGAAGCCTTACTGTTTAAAATTATTTTTTCAGAAGACTAAAACTTTGGAAGGAGAATCACTATTTTTAAAAAATCCTTTTTTCTGCAATACACATACAGAAAGAACATTAGCTTTTATTAAAATATCAAAGAGACTATAACGCTGAACAATTAATAGATGGCTACTTCCTCATGTATTCAGTATTTTTACATTTAACTTCTATCATTCTAAATAACCCATCATCACTTGTAAACACATTTGTTTGCTTTTACATGTCAGATTGATAAGAATTAGGTGCGTCTTTTAATGGGTCATTCATGATGAGAGGCAGAAAACATGACACATGCTTGTTGATGAGGTGTTATTTTTCAAGGATAACAATAGTCTGCAATACTATCCACTTTAAGGCCACATGGGTAATTGAGTGACATTTAATGATAGGTGTGAGTCTGTATCCCTATGTCCATCCCTTTTTAAAGGCTATGGCTATGTCTGCACTACAGCTTATGTCAGCAAAACTTATGTCACTGAGGGGTGTGAATACCCACCCCCCCGAGAGATATAAGTTACACTGACATAAGCACTCCTGTGCACAGCCATTTTGGCGGGAGAAGATCTCCCACCGACATAGCATAGCTTCTGCTGTTCACAGAGGTGGTTTTATTTTGCTGACGGGAGAGCTCTCTCCTGTCAGCATAGATCATCTTTACCAGATACTCTGCATCGATATAGCTGTGCCACTTCAGTACTGTACGTGTAGATATGGCCTATGATAAATTTTGTACAAACTAAGCCTTGTAAGGTGGTATCTGGAAACTCATGATTTGCTGATCATCATTGTCCTGGTAAAATGTGTGGCAACATTGTATGTAAAGTTATAAGATTCTAGTGTTACTAAGACATTTCGAATCTGGGGAAGCAGCCACAAACCAGTTCCTCAAAAACAAAAGGTAAACTGATGCCTCATCCAGGTGTCAGCACAATCAAATGGACTGATTAAGTGGCCATTCATTCTTTGTCAGAAAAAGGATATTGGCGAAGATTTAAATTTTCATGAAGAAACAGCTGAGGGTTCCCACGCACACAGACTGTCTCTTGAACCTCAGGGAGATGATTCTCAAAGAAGAGGAAAAATATAAGAAGGAAAAACAAAGGACCCAGTTCATTTCTCACTTTCTGTCTATCCACAGCAGCCGCAACACCCGAGGAACAAAGAAACAGCTTTGGACTGAAGAAGAGATCCTGTCTGAAAGGAATTCAGCCAGTAAGACTGCTGAAGTATATGGTGAGAGAGACTTTTTGCTTTGAATTCACTTAGTTTGTTAAGTTAGGCATTAGTTGTGTTTTACCTTTTATTTCTTTGTAACCAATTGTGACTTTTATGCCTCATTACTTGTAATCACTTAAAATCTATATTTATGTAGTTAATACACTAATTTTATGTTTAAATTAAAACCAGTGTGCTTAGAACATAAGAACGGCCGTACCGGGTCAGACCAAAGGTCCATCTAGCCCAGTATCCTGTCTACCGACAGTGGCCAATGCCAGGTGCCCCAGAGGGAGTGAACCTAACAGGCAATGATCAAGTGATCTCTCTCCTGCCATCCATCTCCATCCTCTGACAAACAGAGGCTAGGGAAAACCATTCCTTACCCATCCTGGCTAATAGCCATTAATGGACTAAACCACCGTGAATTTATCCAGTTCTCTTTTAAACGCTGTTATAGTCCTAGCCTTCACAACCTCCTCAGGAAAGGAGTTCCACAAGTTGACTGTGTGCTGCGTGAAGAAGAACTTCCTTGTATTTGTTTTAAACCTGCTGCCTATTAATTTCATTTGGTGACCCCTAGTTCTTGTATTATGGGAATAAGTAAATAACTTTTCCTTATCCACTTTCTCCACATCACTCATGATTTTATATACCTCTATCATATCCCCCCTTAGTCTCCTCTTCTCCAAGCTGAAGAGTCCTAGCCTCTTTAATCTCTTCTCATATGGGACCCGTTCCAAACTCCTAATCATTTTAGTTGCCCTTTTCTGAACCTTTTTTTAGATGAGGAGACCACATCTGTACGCAGATGTACATCTGTACATCGAGATGTGGGCGTACCATCGATTTATATAAGGGCAATAATATATTCTCAGTCTTATTCTCTATCCCCTTTTTAATGATCCCTAACATCCTGTTTGCTTTTTTGACTGCCTCTGCACACTGCGCGGACATCTTCAGAGATCTATCCACGATGACTCCAAAATCTTTTCCCTGACTTGTTGTAGCTAAATTAGCCCCCATCATATTGTATGTATAGTTGGGGTTATTTTTTTCCAATGTGCATTACTTTACATTTATCCACATTAAATTTCATTTGCCATTTTGTTGCCCAATCACTTAGTTTTGTGAGATCTTTTTGAAGTTCATCACAGTCTGCTTTGGTCATAACTATCTTGAGCAGTTTAGTATCATCTGCAAACTTTGCCACCTCACTGTTTACCCCTTTCTCCAGATCATTTATAAATAAGTTGAATAGGATTGGTGCTTGGATTGAAGTGTTTGGGGAAACTCCATTTAACAGGATTTGTGCATATCATTTTCTATGAATAAAATGACTGACTTTCTATGAGCTTGTGTTTTCCAGGAAAGGGCAGGGCGGTACAAGACATACATTTCTGGGGAAAGTCTGGGACTGGGAATTGGCTGGTATTGCTTTGCAGTGTAATTCAAAAGTGTCTGGCCATAGCACTCATACTGTATAGTAATTTGGGAGTAATTTACATGCTGGAGGCTGTGTGAGCAGACCAGAAATGGTTGCTCTCACAACCGGGCAGTTTAAAAAGCGCTCCACATTGGAGAGTTGAGGGGACTCAGCTGTTCAGCAGTCTAGATTGTCCCCAGGTAATGTCTCAATGGGGCAGAAACTTTAATAGTGTAATCAAAGCTACGCTCCTACAGTAACTGCAAACGTTTAAGTATGTGAAAATATAACCAGAATAAGGAGTGTACACACATCTTAAATTATTATTTTATTTAACTTTTGATGTGAGGTTGAAACATCAAGGCCAGTGAGGGGGAGACTGCAGTCATCATGGGGTGAGATAATTGAGACTTGGACAAGGGTTTTGAAAGTGTGGCAGAGAGGAAAGCATGTCTATTAGAGAACTTGTAAAGGTAGAAGCAGCAATATTTAGAGATGTCCTGGGTCTGTGGGTCGAAGGAGAGTGCCAATTCAAAGATAAAGCCAGGATTATGGTCTAGAGTGACAGAGAAGATAGTTGTGTTGGGAATGTGATAAAGAAAGGAGGAAGCAGGGAGCTCTCAGGGGGAAAGATCAGGAGCTCAGTTTTCTGGGATTTATATTTTTAGCATTAGTGTCATTTCCTGTAGGTTTATTTTGATGATTTAGCCCCGGTTTTGCAAATTGCTCTCTCTGAGCAGACCCAGGCAGCAATGTACAGCTACTCTGGGGTCTGCCTGTGTATAGCATCTTGCTGGATGAGGGCCTTAAGTTTTGTCAGTCCACACAATTAACAGCAATACCAGTAAGACTAATGTGTATTTACTTTGATTTCATATTAAGAAAAAGAACTTGACCCAGGTTCTAAGCCCTCTGCCACCCATACAAAATACACTTAATGCCAATAAAAAGAAAGCAGCAGAATAACTACACAATACAGAATAGCCTGTCAGCAGGAACCAACACATTCCTCAGAATCTCCGCATCTTACAGAACTGAGTCCAGATAGAAGATATTCTCCAAAATTAAATAAATATATTTTTTCTAAATCTTCACTAAAAAGATTCCTCTGTATTCCTGAATAAAAAGTATTTAATGAGAGAATAAAATATATGGCTGGAATTAAATTAGAATTTGGTTTCATATAGCATCTTTAGGATTCTAGGTATATTAGGTCAAAATGCTCTCTTTAAATTACTGAATTTAAATTAAACTAGATCTACTCCAACAACTAGATCTACTCCAATCTCCTGTTTCTTATAACTAGTTAAACCCAACATCAGTACTGAAATGGAAAGGCAACCTGTCACAGGGCTGGCCTTTTAAGGGGAGTCAAATGCCCAGGCTCAGCTGAAGGAATGAGCCAACTCAGGGCCACCTGGGGATATTTAATTGCCTAAGTAGCAGGAAGGCAGTTAATTAAGGGCACTAGGCCTAAGAAAAGGCTTAGGAGAGCTCTGTTTAGGAAGCTCTAGAGGAGGGGAGCCTGAACTAGGTAAAAGCTCTCCATGGAGGAAAGCCTGGGAGAGACCATGAGCAGGGGAAGGACTGCAGACTTCCCCATGTGGTGGGGAAGAAGCCTGGGGCCTTATAGCAGAAGAAGCTGGGGCTAAATCTGGAGACTTATCTGCTCTTTGAGGTAAGATACTTTAAACTGTTGTAAAAATGATCCTTTGAGAAGGCTTTATTAAGTGAAGAGACTCTACTGCAAAGTAGAGTCTGCCTCCTGTTTGACTGGGCTGTTATAATGGCCTTGTTGTTACCCTATGGGGGGCGGGGGGAGAAGTGAGGAGGCCATAGCAGAGCCATGTTCAGTACCAAGGGGTGCCCCTTCTATAACACCTTAGATATTAACCATTGCTATAATCCCTCCTTAAGCTATTTGTTGTAGAATAATAGATTTGTTGCCTTCTTGTTCCTGTGTCAAGCGATAACTTCAACCCTTTCTTGAATGTGAAAGGCCAAAGTGTTTTGTTCAGTAACTTTCTGGCCTGTAGCTCCAAAACCTTTGTGCCAAGATTATTTGAGTTCTAATTTATTCATTGAACTAATACCCACACCACATACTAGTAGATAATTCTCTTATACTTGTTACCACAAGCTTTCCTCTTTTGCAGCTTACAAGGTCTCAAGCTTCAACCTTAACATGGAGTTTTAGTTGAACATGGAGGACAGCACCTTAAAAACAGATTAAGATTTTTGCTAACAGTTAGCATAAAAATAAAAAACTACTTTCCTGTTATCCTTGACTATTGTTCTGCCATCTAGCCTTTGTTACAATACAAATGTGTTGTTCTCCCTGATCTCTATTTATCCATTGTTAACCCCACAGAAAAAGGATTCACCGATGTTGCCATAGAGCTGCAAGATTTTGTTTATATATAAAACACTATTCTCTTTATTTGGCCAAATTTTGAAGTCCTTAGGCAAAACTCACAATGAGACTTGCCTGAATAAGACCTTAAAAAGAAAATAGGAAAATTCTAATATCAGTAGCTTCTTAGAAACAAAGACTTACCATGTAGATTCGATTCAAAAGAAAAAAAAATTATTGCTTTAGATGTTGACCTATAAAATACTGTAACTATAAATTGTAACAGTTTTATCATGGTAGATGGAAGACTATATGAACAAATAATCATACAAAGATGCACAAATGGTGGAATACATATTTTTACAGTCCCTAATATTTCAGAAGATTAGTTTATCCCCATACTACAAATTTACTTTATTAGATCCCCTAAAATTAATGGGATTTTGTAAGCATTGGTAAATAATATTGTTAGATGAAAAGCCAGCAATATGCAAATGTATCTAAAGCTACTAAACTGTAACCTCACTGGCGTTCTGCAGTAATATGAGAATCCCTAAATTGATTGTGATCTAATCTTATAATGCAATTATATCATTTTGATTTTATATATTTTCCTTCAGAGTACTTCACAATATGCTTATAAAAAGCATTAATGGGAAAAAAATACATCAAAGCCTGAGACAGGAAGAATAAACAATTCTGAAAGCAAGGCAGTAATTATTTTAAGTATAAAAATGGGGCAATGTGCACATTAATATGAAGTTAAAAATAACTGAAAGGATGTATTGTTTATTGCTGATCACTTTATTTAAAAGCTCTATTCAAGAACCATAGGTTTCCATAATAAAGAACCAAATTGTTCCTGGCTTCTGTGTGTGTACAGGGGAAGGTACAAGGAGTCTTATTAACTCTTGATTCACCTTTTCCTTATGCAGGACGAGGCACAAATGCACTTCCTATGAGTGCCCTGGGGTGAAGGATGTGAGTTCATGGCCCTATCCCCTTTTGCACATGTCATGTGTGGGTGGAGGGGCAATCTTCCTCTTTCCATTAGGTTAATCAACATGTGCAGAAACTATTTTTAAAAAGCTTTCTAGCACTAATGGCTGCAAAGAAAAGAGCTTCAAATGTTAATCAAATGCAAACAATCCTGTAGTGAGTGTGCTGCAGATAGGTGCCCTTCGTGCAATCTTGGTCCTACTGTAATGGATGGGAGTTCTTGCCATGGATGCCTGGAAGGCAACTGAAACATCAACCTCATTAAAAACTGAGGCCTTGTCTATACTGAAAATTGCACCAATTTAAATCAATTATAAACTCTCTTTAGCTGAACCCCAATGTGCACACTTAAATCAGTTAAACATTACTTGTATCAATTTGGCTTCAGCTAAACTTTAAATGTAATAGTTAAATTGGTGCACTCTTCTAGTAGAGAGGGTTCATCTTTTATAGGCAGAGACTGGTGGGAGAGTCCTTTTCTCCCAAGGGGCATGAGAACAGAAAGCTGTGAGATTTGCAGAGACCTAGAAAGTCTATTTATGTGCCTCTGAAATGAATTAATAGGGCATTTGATATTCACTACTCATTTTACAGAGTGGCAGAAGGAGTCACTAATACCCAGAAAAAAAACAGATGCCTGGAAACTTCAGGCATCATTCCACATAAGGGCCAGTAGTGACCACAAAGAAATAAGAAAAGGGTAGGGTTTCTTTGACTCAAGATTCAAATAAGGCAACAATAAAAATACTTGTAAGACAAACATTAAATATTGTGCAATGCAGTGCCTTTTGTAAAAATGAAGAGAACCTGTGTATAATGTATTTGATAATGTTACTTACTTGAATACTGATCCATCTAGTCTACCTCCCCATTGCAAAATCCTACGTCCCCAGAACTTGAGAGCCACAAAGGCTGTCAAACACCTGAATTCAGCTAAGTGGTTGTAGAGGAGACATGATCCATCTCCTCACCAGGAAGCTTCAAAAGTTCTTCCCTGAGGTGGTACACAGGGGTGGGGACCATTTCTTCATTATATGTGCATAGTACCTGCTATTATCATGTGCCTGGCATGATGGGATTTGATCATCAATTGGATTTCTAGGCACTTAACTGCACTAGAAAAAATAAATGCATCTCAGTGTCACTCTGTTTACAAGCCTGTGCCTTAGTGGAACAATATGATCTTAAAGTACTCCCCTTAAAAGATACTCTTGGCATAATATGTTTGTTACAATAAAATAGTCAATAGATTACTGAATAGTCATCTGCTGTTGCCATTATCTCAGTTTAACTCTACTTGTATTGGGGCTGGAGGAAGGGAGCTCATCAGGGGTGCTATAAGCATGATGGGAGTATTCAGGTTGTATCATCCAGTTCCTGAAAAGGTCTATTAAGACTTGAGTTATAAGTAGCATGACATCTCCTGCTCCACACAGAAGGATTCTAACTGCTCTCAGTGTAGTGCATTAAAATGCCACAGCCTAATACTGTTAATGCACAGAATCCACAGCTGTTTGTGGCAATATATTGAGTAGATTATAAGGTTTTACAGCTTGGAGGAAAAAATGGGTTACAAAATAATGTGATTGCATCATGATTTTCTTGTCAGAAGTAATTAGAAGAATATAGGAGCAGGTCAGCAGTCAGACTTGCTTGTCAGTCCCTAACCAGCTGGAAATACAATAAGTGATGTCTGCATCCCTTAGGCTAACTCAGTTTGAAGGAAGACTAGGCAGACTTTTCACAGCTGAAAACATCTGTTACTGAAGCAATCTTGGCCACAATTTCCATCAAGACAATTGTTAATTCCAGGTTACATGGCCATTGTGGAGAATGGATTTGTAGACATGATGTGTCCAATATGGTTACTGATGATTGAAAGAACAATTGATTTTTATATTGACACTTCCCCATGCAAGGGTAAAAGACACCTTGCATTGCAATACTCCTATTAGGATTGCAATGAAACAATAACAATGGAGACCTCAGATGGCTTAATAACTCAACAGTCTGTTCACACCTCTGCTTGTGACTGCTTTGGTGTGAGTTCATGTGCTGGTCAAGCCAGAAACCTGTTTCCTCTTGAGCTCAACAGTGATGTCGGCTAACTCAATTGCCTTTGGCAAGTATTCTCACTACTGATGGGAAGTTCACCTGTCTTAAGAATGACATTGTAAACATCTTAGTTTTCCTTTCTTTCCTGCCTGGGGGGACGGGGAAGGATAGAGAAACCCACATCTGCTAAAATCTAACTTCCGTTGCATGGAAATAATTAACAGTTCTGCTTAAAATTCCTATGTCCCCATTACCATGGACAGATTAGTCTGTAGTGAACAGAAGTAAAATCATAATCTTATAGAGAAATTCAAGTAAGATTCCCTGGTGATAGGTGCCTTAGAAATACCATTCATAGATATAAACACACATACCAAAGAAAATAATCTGTACATCAAGGAAGACAACAATATTATAAGATGGAAAATGGCATCACTTAAAAATGTTTCAGAAGAGCTATGAAACAGAGTTCTGAGTTAAGCTCCTTAACAGCTTCTGGATGAGAGCATGTTTAAACTGCCAAGCAAGATTAAACATTCTACCACTGTAGACTGAAATCTGCAGATTTATTTATTAATTCTTATAATCAGACTCCAGAAACTGAAAAAGAGAGGGCTGAGATGACTTAACTGCAAGGGTGATGATGGCAGGGCGGGGGGAAGACAAAAATCCTTTTCCCATATGTACTTCTGTCTGAGAGCCCTGAGTAACATGATTCTAGAAGGACCATCTCATCAATGTGCAAGGCCACGTTTTAAACCAATATTTTTTTTAAAGTTACCTTGAGCTAAAACATTAAGGGGGGAGGATTGTACTTCAGATCTTTTTTGACACCTACAGTAACTGAGGCTTTAATGATTAACACTACTCATCAGATCTGTTCCTTCCTGCACATGTATCATAAAGATCTCCTGCTGTTCCCAGCAGTCCCACAATAATTCAATACACTAGCAAAATTAGCAGCAGGAAACAAGCCTTTGAAATTTTCTTCATTTATGAATAGCATTGTTCATTCAGTAAAAGATACCAGCTCCTGCTGTAATTCTTCATGTGTTAAGAAGGCTGCAAGTTATTTTCTCTCCATCAGCCTTAAAAAAAAAAAAAATCAATAGAAATGAATACTCATACAATTAAATATTGGATTAAACAGCCAACTGAGAGACTGAGAATTCCTTTCACTCTTGAACTCTTCTGATTTCTCCTCTGAGGGAGGACTATTGTGTTGGCATTCCTTAGCAAACACTCAATAATGCTAAAGTGCTTTGAAGTTGCCATTGAAGAAAATAGAACAACAGATGGAGCATGAATAAACCCATACTGCTGTCTTTTTAATCTTAACAAAAGCAATCTTTCTTGGCAAAAAGTTAATATTTAATACCATTTACATATAGAAGTTTCATCTCCCTGATGAGAAGCCAAAAACTGTGAAACAGAGCTGTTACATACAGAAGTGACGTGTATATAAATCCTTGCTTTTTAAATTAGACTGATATATTGTCTGCTAGATATGTTTTTATAACAAATGTGATGGATCTTGTTCAGCATTGATCTGGAGGCTGATGGCCCCAAAGGATGCAGTGAATTACAATCTCAACAAAATATTACTGGAAATTTTGGACCTCGTACTTAACAAGACCACTCATGAAATTCAATCAGTGGATAAAATTCAAGTTGCCACACAGGTACCTCGATTCACAATTGAATTTCACATGCACGTTGCCACAAATATAGCATTTGAGCTTTTGGAATTCCTTCTTTCATGAGTCTTCCCCTCCACCCCCCCCCCCCCCCGTTACTTTTTACAGTCAACTTTGAAGTTGCAATTTTTTCTCCTATGCGGAGGAAAACTATTTTTTATTTCTGTGAGGAAAATATTTTAATCAATGCAGTGTCTTTTATAGCCATGTTGGTCCCAAGATATTAGAGAGCCAAGGTGGGTCCAATATCTCTTCTCAGACCAACTTCTGTTGGCGAGAGGCAAGCATTTGAGTTCACACAGACTTCTTCACGTCATTGTCTTCAGCATTTAATCTTGTTAGAATCTACGAACTCTCTTATACAACTAGCTTTTGATGGAGACTCCCACATAGGGTGACCAGACGTCCCGATAAAATCGGGACCGTCC
Organism: Emys orbicularis; assembly: GCF_028017835.1. Taxonomy (NCBI): domain Eukaryota; kingdom Metazoa; phylum Chordata; order Testudines; family Emydidae; genus Emys; species Emys orbicularis. The sequence continues at coordinate 52,357,586 of NC_088687.1, read as the reverse complement.
TGATTTTTAGCTGTTTGTCCCATGTCCCGACCGATCTCTGGTCGGGATGCAATTTGTCCTGATATTTTGCTCCGCCGGCAGCACTCGGCTTTTTTTTTTTTTGCCGCCCCCCCCCCTTACCCCCCGCCCCCGGTGTCCCGATATTTTCTTCATCTCATCTGGTCACCCAAGACTCCCACAATAAAAACCTAATGCTAATGGAGGCCCAGAGCATCTGCAGAAATATTGGGATGAGGGTCCCATTAGAACATAAGAACGGCCATAGGGGGTTAGACCAAAGGTCCATCTAGCCCAGTGTCCTGTCTAACACTAGCCAAAGCCAGGTGCTTCATGGGGATGATTACCTGTTCTATTCATTCCCTATCACCCATTCCAGCTTCTGGGAAAGAGTGGCTAGTCCCTGCCCATCCTGGCTAATAGCCATTTATGTCCTATCCTCCATGAATTATCTAGCTCATGTGTTTTTGTTTGTTTGTTTGTTTTTGTTTTTTTAACAACCCAGTTGTAGTCTTGGCTTCACAACATCCTCTGGCAAAGAGTTCCACATGTTGATTGTGTTGTGTGAAGAAATACTTCCTTTGGTTTGTTTTAAACCTGCTGCCTATTTTCATTTGGAGATCCCTAGTTCTTGTGTTACGAGAAGGAGTAAATAATACTTCCTTATTTACTTTCTCCACACCAGTCATGATTTTATAGACCTCTATGATATCCCCCATTAGTCGTCGTCTCTTTTCCAAGCTGAAAAGTCCCAGTTTGATCCATCTCTCCTCATATGGAAGGAAGCTTTTCCATACCCCTAATCATTTGTTGCCCTTTTCTGTACCTTTTCCAATTCTTATATTATTTTATTTTATTTTTTTATTTTTTTTGGAGATGGGGCGACCACATCTGCATGCAGTATTCAAGATGTGGGTGTACCATGGATTTATATAGAGGCAATATGATATTTTCTGTCTTATTATCTATCCCTTTCCTAATAATTCCCAACATTGTGATAGCTTTTTTGACTGCTGCTACACATTAAGTAGATGTTTTTAGAAAACTATCCACAATGACTCCAAGATCTTTCTTGAGTGGTAACAGCTAGTTTAGATCATTTTATATGTATAGTTGGGATTATGTTCTCCAATGTGCAGTACTTTGCTTTTATCAACATTGAATTTCATCTGCCATTTTCTTGCCTAGTCACCCAGTTTTGTGAGATCCCTTTGTAGCTTAACTATCTTGATAGTTTTGTATCATCTGCAAACTTTGCCATCTCATTGTTTACCCCTTTTTCCAGATCATTTATGAATATATTGAACAGTACTGGTCCCAGTACAGACCACTGCAGGACACGAGTATTTACCCCTCTCCATTCTGAAAACTGACCATTTATTCCTATCCTTTGTTTCCTATCTTTTAATCAGTTACTGATCCATTAGAAGACCTTCCCTCTTATCCCATGACAGCTTGCTTTGCTTAAGAGCCTTTGGTGAGGGACCTTGTCAAAGGCTTTCTGAAAATCTAAATATTTAGATTTTCACCCTTCTCCACATGCTTGTTGACTCCCTCAAAGAATTCTAGTAGATTGGTGAGGCATGGTTTCCCTTTATAAAAACCATGTTGACTCTCCCCCAACAATTATGTTCATCTATGTGCCTGATAATTCCGTTCTTTACTATAGTTTTCACCAGTTTGCCCGGTACTGAAGTTAAGTTTACTGACCTGTAACTGCTAGAATCACTTCTGGAGCCTTTTAAAAAATTGGTGTCACATTAGCTAGCCTCCAGTAATCTGGTACAGAAGCTGATTTAAATGTGGTTACATACCACAGTTAGTAGTTCTGAAGGAACTCAAATGTGAAATGGCAGAACTGTTGGGTGAATACCATCTGGTCCTGGTGACTTATTAGTATTTAGTTTATCAATTTGTTCCAAAACTTCCGCTAATGACACCTCAATCTGGGACAGTGCCTCAGATTTGTCACCCAAAAAGTATGGCTCATGTTTGGGAATCTCCCTCACATCCTCTGCAGTGAGGAATCGTTTTGCAGAGTTTCTGGTGAGGTGGATGGGGGTTTTCTACTGGAACAATAAGTCACATTCTACAGTGAGAACAGAGGAAATATTCAGATAAGAGAGGCAAGTGCCATCTTCATGGAGTCTCTATGCCTCACCTCTGCCTATGTAGACATTCTTCTCCCTTCTTGCTGATAACTCTAATGTGGTTTTATTGGAGTTGCACAACCTGTCTGTGGCTGCTCCCAAAACCCTATGTCAATGGGGAGGGAGTTCCCCAGCACTGGGAATGACTACAGCCTGGGGCATTAACTTTTTTTCTCAGTAACTTCTGCAAGATTAGGAGTGGATGTGCCTCCCCCTCCATCCTGGCCCTGGCAACTGACGGCTGGCCATTCCTCAGGCTTTTCCCTGTGTGACTAGACCCTACCTGATTTCTTTAAAATTGCTTTGGAACAATATGGGGAGAGGAATTGGCAGGACAGGCCAAGGAAGGGTCAGAAGAAGCTAGATATGATGTATGTTAGGAGTCTGAGCGGCTGTATCCCAACAGATATGGAAAGAGATGTTTCATTTAAGAAAGTTGCAGAATAGTTTGAATGCTGCTATCTTCTATGTACAAAGGGCATGCCAAGGTTAATGAATGGTTACTTTCTCTTGTTTGCTTATATAAATTATGACAAATCTATAGTGAACCTGGGGAATTTGAAGAGACATTTGGATGAAAAACTTTTATATTTTCAAAAATGGTTGCCTAAAGTTAAAAGCCCAACTCTGGGCCCACCTCTTGTATTTTTATAATAAAGTATACCTAACTCTGACCTAGAGCTTTTCATCAGTAGAACTCAAAGTAGAATTCAAAGAAGGAAAGCATCACACTCCCCACTTTACAGATGGGGAAACAGAGGCACAGAAAGGTGAAATGACTTCAAGATCACCCAGCAGACCAATGGCTGAGCCTGGCATAGAATGCATGTCCCAATCTACTAGGACACACTAACTCATTGTTTAAATGACTTACACAAGATGTTGGAAGATGTATGCATGCAGGAAAGGCTAAATTGGACATACATGAACAAAGGCTTGTTCAAAAGTGCAACAAAAAATCTTTTCCCTGAACTTGTTGAAAATCTGATGTAGTGAGTGCACAACTATGCTCCCAGTGTAATGATTAGCCAATAAAGGCTTAAGTGACTTGCAGATGTTGTATGATGTCCACAAGCCCTTGATTGGATGTCACCTGATGGAAGATGGAAAAGAGGACAACAGACAATATTTAAGAACCATTGATCAATATGTCACTGTCATGGAAACAGACTACAATGGACCAAGTGGCATTAGACAGATGGAAGCAGAAACACTGGATTGCCTTATGTGTCACGAGGCACGAGAAAATCTAATACCCAATTTAAGAGTTCAATTGGCACAAACAGCAGCTTTTGTTTCAAGAGTTTCCTAGTGTTGATCTTGTACTTCTGACAATATTCCTATTAACTGCATCCTTAAAATAAACTCTCGAAAAATGTAATTCCAGTTGAGTTCAACATGCATTAAACTAACATGGTGAATGCACCTAGTGGTGGGGGTTGGGTGGGGGGGAGAGATGAGATCAGCCATGGCTACCCATGCTCCTTTCCAGCTGATTCCCCCAAACTAAACTACCACTCTGCGGGGGTAGTAAAGCGATGTTGGATCAGGGAAGAGAGAACTTACAAGAGGGGTGCCAGGCTGGGGGTGGAGACTGAAGCTTGCAGGAGCAACAATAGAAGCAGTTTTAGCTTGGACTGTTGGATACAAATGATGCCATCAGACAACGGTTCATTCCATTTTGACTCTGGACATTTCCCCCCCTTCTGCTGACTGGTGGCTTGTGCCAATCCTCCTGCACAGTTGCCTCCTGCACAGTTGTTTCCCTTTAGTTTCAATTCATCTGCTCTCTGTGGTAGACTTGAGAAGACCATGCCACTTAATATTTCCACTCCATTTCTTTTTTTTTCTTTATCTAATCTATTCCTATCTTTCCCTTCACCCAACATCACTTTTAATAATAAAAATAAAACCCAACCAAAATATTTTGTAAAACAAACCAATCATGGGACAAACATGACACTTGGAGACCTTAACTCCATTCATTCTGCTTATATGTTATAGTTCTTTCTCCCACAGCAAGTCTGCTTTCTGTATTTGGATTGTAAACTCTTCTGGGTATGTCTGTCTCTCACTCTATACCAGTGGTGGGAAACCTGTGATCTGCAGGTCACATATGGCCCATCAGGGTAATCCGCTGGCAGATCATGAGACAATTTGTGTACATTGACTGTCTGCAGCTCCCAGTGGCCGCAGTTCACCATTCCCGGCCAAGGGGAGCTGTGGGAAGTGGCAGCAAGCATGTCCCTGCGGCCTGTGCAGCTCCCATAACAATGAAGATTTTAAAATACACTGGAATACACTGCAGTACAGTATAGTGGCTGAAGAGAGGAAAGCTTTTCCTAGCCCTGGTCTACACTACGAGTTTAGGTCAAATTTAGCAGCATTAGATCGATTTAACCCTGCACCTGTCCACACGACGCAGCCATTTTTGTCGACTTAAAGGACTCTTAAAATCGATTTCTGTATTCCTCCCCAACAAGGGGATTAGTGCTGAAATTGACATCGCCGGGTCAAATTTGGGGTAGTGTGGATGCAATTCGACGGTATTTGCATCTGGGAGCTATCCCAGAGTGTTCCATTGTGACCACTCTGGACAGCACTCTCAACTCAGATGCACTGGCCAGGTAGACAGGAAAAGCCCTGGGAACTTTTGAATTTCATTTCCTGTTTGGCCAGCGTTGCAAGCTGATCAGCACAGGTGACCATCGAGTCCCAGAATCGCAATGTGGACTGAATGGAAGGCACCCAACAACTCCACCCCAGAGGACTGCCCAAGCAACAGAAGGCTGGCATTCAATAATTTTTGAAGTGCAGTGTGGCCTTGTCCTTCCCTCCTCCGCCACCCCACCCGGTGCTTCCTTCCTCCCCCACCCCTCCTGGGATACCTTGGCAGTTATCCCCCTATTTGTATGACGAATTAATAAAGAATGCATGAATGTGAAGTAACAATGACTTTATTGCCTCTGCAAGCGGTGATCGAAGGGGGAGGTCGGTTGGCTTACAGGGAAGTAATGTGAACAAAGGGGGCAGGTTATCCTCAAGGAGAAACAATCAGAACTGTCACACCATAGCCCAGCCAGTCATGAAACTGGTTTTCAAAGGTTTTCTGATGCGCAGCACGCCCTGCTGTGCTCTTCTAATCGTCCTCGTGTCTGGCTGCACATAATCAGAGGCCAGGTGATTTGCCTCAACCTCCCATCCCGCCATAAATGTCTTCCCCCTTACTGTCACAGATATTGTGGAGCACACAGAAAGCGGTAATAACAATGGGAATATTGGTTTCGCTGAGGTCTAACTGCATCAGTAAACTGTACCAGCGTGCTTTTAAATGTCGAAATGCACATTCTACCACCATTCTGAACTTGCTCAGCCTATAGTTGAACTGCTCCTTACTACTGTCCAGGGTGCCTGTGTATGGCTTCATGAGCCATGGCATTTAGGGATAGGCTGGGTCCCCAGGGATAACTATAGGCATTTCAACATCCCCAATGGTTATTTTCTGGTCTGGGAAGTAAGTCCCTTCCTGCAGCTGTTCAAACAGACCAGAGTTCCTGAAGATGCGAGTGTCATGTACTTTTTCTGGCCATCCAACGTTGATGTCGGTGAAACATCCCTTGTGATCCACCAATGCTTGCAGCACCATTGAAAAGTACCCCTTTCAGTTTATGTACTGGCTGCCAAGGTGGTCCGGTCTCAAGATAGGGATATGTGTTCCGTCTATCGCCCCACCACAGTAAGGGAATCCCATTGTAGCAAAGCCATCCACTATGACCTGGACATTTCCCAGAGTCACTACCCTTGATAGCAGCAGCTCAGTGATTGCACTGGCTACTTGGATCACAGCAGCCCCCACAGTAGATTTACCCACTCCAAATTGATTCCTGACTGACCGGTAGCTGTCTGGCGTTGCAAGCTTCCAGAGGGCTATTGCCACTTGCTTATGAACTGTGAGGGCTGCTCTCATCTTAGTATTCTTGAGCTTCAGGGCAGGGGAAAGCAAGTCACAAAGTTCCATGAAAGTGCCCTTAGGCATGTGAAAGTTTCGCAGCCACTGGGAATCATCCCAGACCTGCAACACTATGCAGTCCCACCAGTCTGTGCTTGTTTCCCGGGCCCAGAATCGGCATTCCACGACATGAGCCTGCCCTATTGCCACCAGGATGTCTAAATTGCCGGGGCCCGTACTTTGAGAGAAGTCTGTGTCCATGTCCTCATCACTCTCGTCACTGCGCTGCCATCGCCTCCTTGCCTGCTTTTGCAGGTTCCGGTTCTGCACATACTGCAGGATAATGCGTGAGATGTTTACAATGCTCATAACTGCCGCGGTGATCTGAGCAGGCTTCATGCTTGCAGTGGTATGACATCTACAGGAGAGCAGAGTTGCAGCAGAAGCAGTGGCTGATGACGGATGCCACAAGAATAGATATTTATAGAGAACGACGAGAGGACCTGCGAGGTGGATTCATGAGACCAGAGTTGCAGCGGAAGTGGGAGCCCATGTCAGCCAACATGGAGAAATTCGCTATCAATCGAGACAAGAGCAGGAGAGCAGAGTGGCAGCGGAAGCAGTAGTTGGAAGACCAGTTTTTCCAACCTATTGCACCGTCTGCGGCCAGAGCAGGACAGCAGAGTTGCAGCGGAAGCGGTCGTTCGATGACGACGGTTAGCAGTCCTACTGCACCGTCTGCTGAAAGCAGTATGGCGCCCGCATGGAAAAAAGGCACGAAACGATTGTCTGCCCTTTCTTTCACGGAGGAAGGGGTGACTGACGCCATGTACCCAAAACCACCTATGGCAATATTTTTTCCCCATCAGGCATTGGGAGCTCAACCCAGAATTCCAATGGGCGGCGGAGACTGCGGGAACTGTGGGATAGCTACCCACAGTGCAATGCTCCGAAAGTTAACGCTAGCCTCGGTACTGTGGACGCACTCCGCCGACTTAATGTGCTTAGTGGGGACACACACAATCGACTGTATAAAATAGCTTCCTAAAAAATAGACTTTTCTATAAATTGACCTAATTTCATAGTGTAGACATACCCCTAGTGTACCAGAATTCAGTGCACATAATATTGCACACAACCTTTTCAATAAGTTCTCAGAATTCAGTTAAAACATGGCATAGCTAATACCAGATACTTCAGGAACAGGAAAATGTTACCTGGGACAATATGCCTGCTCTCTCTTGTTGCTGAGCTCAATTCCATTTTTTTCTCAGCTTTTATTATATTTCTCAATCGTTCCCTCCAGAAATACATCTAGATTTCTTTTGAAATCATGTATATGCTTTGCATCTGTTGCCTTCTTCTGTAACTTATGGCTTATGCTGAAAACCATTTGTGACATAAAATAGTTCTGACCAAATACACCATTTACTCTTAGTTTCCTAATTGCTAGATTTGTGTCACCCACATGCTTAATTTTTTGCCACAAATTTGTCTTGGTTTTAGTTTTGTCAATACCTTAAGTATTTAGAATACTTCACCTCTTTTTAGTTAAGAATATTCTTTTATCATGTCATCACTACCAAGATAGAAACCTGGTATTATCTTAGAGTTTGATCATACACTTGAAATATTAAAAAATAAGGGAAACTTTCATATGATTTTAACACGGAACTAAAATGATATTCTGATTTTTTTTTTTTAAAACCAGATGGACAATTATCTCACTATGAGAATTTGTCAAAAGGAATGGAGGTGGCTTTGGAAGGGATGGGTAATGTGTACTAACCTGGCAATATGGTACAGTATGGGTTTGCACATGTCTATAGTGTATTTTGATATTATATTATATCCTTGTCTTTAGCTTTCAGTGCTAGCATTTGCAATCATTCTCAAATGTTAGAATATGATTAGGCTGGCATCTCTAACTTCTGTCATGTGGGGGACTAGCAGAGGTGTTCATATGAATGTATGTTCTATTCATTTCCATAATCAAGATTCCCGCTCAATCTCTTTGAGAAGCTGGTGTGCAATTCTTATTTAAGTGGCAGTGATCCAGTAGGAATCTCTAAATGTGTCAGGTGGAATGTGGCTGGCAGATGAATCTCTGGATGAGTCCAAGATGTCTACTAGCTTGAAGTTGGTTCTTTTGCTGTCTCAGTGAGTAAGTGTCTTTATGAATTGTTCAAGATAGGCACTAGCAAAGACAAGCTGTTCCTAATAACAGACTGTGCTGGGATTAGAGAACTCTTATTGTAGATTATCACAAATATGTAGGCCTAGCCTATTCAGATTTATTCCTGAATAAATCCAGGAAAAGAAATGAGTGTCACTGGTCAGAGATGGGCAACCAGGGTCACCAGCCCTCTTACAAAGACTCTGGGAAGTCTTAATAGGCCTAAATCAAGCATCTTGTATTGATAATCTGTCCTTTTGATAACAAGGCCACACTAAGACACCACTACACATACATCAAAGTGTTATCTCCTCCTCTACCTTATTCATCCCTGGGCTTCCTCGCCCCAAACCCCAAGGGAACGTCATGTAAGGAGAATGGAATATAAGCATTCTAAAAGGCCACACTTAATTGAAGTAGAACTTGCTTTTCTGAAGAACTTGTTGTATAATAGATACTCTTGGCCCACTTTTTATATGCAAAGTGTATTTAGAATAAAAGAGATCCTCAAATTCACATCCAGGGGTACAGTGAACACTTTAGAATTGCTGAAGTTCTCAGAGACAAGTGACGTGAATTTGCAAACTTGTCCACCATGATCCCTAGGCTTCGGAACTCCAGTTCCAGCCCAAGCCGCGAAATCAAAGCACTGTCTATACAGTTAGTTTTAGAGTGCTAGCATCTGCCGTGCTAGCCCAACTCTGAACCCAGGCTGGGAGGCTTGCTCCTGTGGGTTCCAGTATGCTGGGTAAACATATCCTACATGCCTTACTTGCTCTTGACAATGGAATGTAGGCTCCAACAGCATTTAAACACTTCAGAAAATGTAACCTCAGGGCTATTATACCTATAACCTCAGAGCTGGGTTGCTAATGTGGAGCTGCATCACCAGAGGAGTAGCTGTGGGAAATATCACTTCTCCAGAGAAGTGAAATGCCTCCTGGTGCTCTCTGATATAGAAGATATAGCAGAACTAAGCCTGCTGCAATGGCTTAGTTCTGCTGTCCTGCCCAATAGCTGGCATAGTGATCCTCTGTGTGTGAGTGTGAATTTTATATATATATATCCACACACATACATTAGGCAATATTTAAAATGTTGCCACTTCATTTATGCACCTAAATAAGAGTTGAGATCTCTTGAAAATTCTTCCCCAATTACGTTTGCTGAGCTCTTCTGAAAATCTGGCCTCTATCTGTGTACATACAGAAATCTGGTTATTTGCTGTGAGAACACTCTAGAAAGAAAGTTGATCTAGGCAGTGTACAACAGCAGGGTAATATTGCAGCCCAGCTCTCAAGAAATAAAAATAGATTTGTCTATTTGAAACAAAGAAATAAAATGATACAACCACAGAATGTGTGTTTGGTGGATGGTGAGGCTGTGTTGATTTTTAACAAACATTTAATGTCAAAATTCACCATTTTCCCTTTATATGAGGGAATTACCAATAACCACAAGTCACTGAACATCTTCATTTTGACCTGTTCTTATTTTCTGAGCCATTAAATCGCACTATTAAGTACTCAATTCTTGTGTTTTTCCCCCTTGACTTTAAGAAAACATGCACAAAACACTGACTGCAAGGGGAGTTGAGGAAACTTTGCATCTTACTGTATCAAGTCCTAAATTGATTTTTTTCAAACTTTCAGAGTTTGCTGCATGGTCACTGAGTCAACTTGCTGTCTCTTCCTAAATCCTCCTCCTCATTTAAATATCCTTTTCTTGTATATTATGTGAGATCCACAAGTAATCTTTTGAATGCCTTTTCTGTTTCTCTTTGAACACCTCCTGTTTTCCACATACTATATGTTAGTTTCTCACTTGTTTCCCTTTGAATTCCCCTTATTTTGCTTACTTGACAAACTCCTGAGAAATGTTATGTTGATATCATAAAACAATCATTGTTGAGATGAAATTCCTTCTTGAATTATTATTGAAAGGCTCAATTCAGTGTTGACTGAGCAAAAATATTTTATGTGGGCCCTGAGGTACTGTTACTAGACACTCCTAATCTTGCTTGAGTGAGAATATTATAATAAATGTAGTCAGAACAGGAAATCCTACATTCAGCCTATAATGTAATTGGATACTGGAAACATAGGTGGAGAGTGAGACTCTCCTTCATTTGTCCAGTTGGTGCCAAATTCATCTTCTGTGTATGCGTGATTTTGACCCATTATATTTTGCATTAAATATCCTAAACATACTGCTCTGTCATCTGGATTTCAAAGCTACATATTGATGTCTGATTGTTATAAAATTAGCACTATACCCAGTGCATTTAATAGTCTTATTAAAACATTGCAATATCATTTGGAACTTATACAATAATATACAAGACTTTAATTTCAGCAGCTCACCATCCATAGAAAATAATACATTCTCCTCATCCCAAGAGAAGTGACTTCGCTCTAGTTGAAACTGTGCTTCTTATGGGACCATTCATTTTACATACAAACCACTCCCTTAAACTATTTGCTGTCAGTGCATGAAGTCCCATAAAGGAAGTAGTACCTCGAAATCAGGGCTGATATATACTCTAGAAGTGGGAACTCTTGTTGAACTCTCTCCCCATGTCCCATCCCTAAATAGCAGAGTATTTCAGTCAATCAGAAGACCCTAAAATCAAAAGGGGAAGGAAACAATGTCATTGAGATCTGTGCATAATAGTTCCTGGTGATGAGTGTACTTACAATAGAAGGCTTTCAAAATTATGAAACACTTTTGCTTAACTTAGACATTTAATCATCATTAAAAGCCATTTATTTTTTTCTGTGCTCCAACATGATGAAAAGTATTCTTTAAATAACTTAAGTTTAAAGAGCTCCTACCATTTTAAGATGTTACTATATGTAACTTAAATAGCCATGCGTTATTGGAAAACCACATACTAAGTACATATAGCTTGCATTAATAGCAAGAGGGGAATCGAATAGCCATTCCTAGTGCTTGAAAGTTGTAAGCTGCAAACTGGGCTCTTATGATTAAAAGTTATTAGTTCATCATGTTGAAAGGCAAGAGTGGACTCCTCTCCACCCCAGAAAAAAATGGCTTTTGGGCAAAATATCAAAATAATCAAATGATGATGTGATGCCTCATGGAGGTTTTAATTGAGGTATTTAGAGTCCCATCTATAGAAGAGACTGTCAGGCTATATATCTAATGATGCACCACAATCTCACCTCATAGTGAGGAAAGGTAGTTCCATTACTACACACATCCTGGGTTGCCTGGCCCAGAGATGTGTACCATGGTGAGGGACTCCCATAATGCAAGTCATGCTAGACTGAACTGCAATTACCATGAGACACTATGGTAGCATATCCAAATCAAAATGTTTCCAAACATTTGCTTTTATTTGATTAAAAAATTGAAATTTTCTGTAGAAAGCAGATACTTTTTGCTAAAAACGTAATTAAGTTGAAAACCTAATTTTCCATCCAAACAGTTTTGAAAGAACATTTTCAACCAGCCCTACTCCCTAATATCATGTCCTACATTTATGCCATGTGAGTGTGTGCTGGTACTATGACGTTCCCCTGTAATCCTGTATTCTGTATCCCCTGTTTTCTGTGTTTTGCCTACACCTGTGGGTCCAGTTTTCCCTCTGGGGATGTGTGCTCTGTCTCCCCTCAGGAACTTCCTTCCTTGCATCAGAAAGCAAGTATCTCGGGTGCATTTGGCCACTTCCTATGATCACCAGAGAGCTATTGGGGAGGGGACTATTCCCTTCCTGTGAATGATATTTCTGCATCCCCCTGCTGGCTGACTCTTGTGTTGTGTCTGACTTTCAGCTGTTGAGCTCAGCCTTCACTGGTCCACTGTGAAATGGACCCAAAGAGGTAGTAGAGGACAGGACTGTGAATTCCATACACCGTAGCACTTTGGGGCTGGAACTGGACTTGCTTCCTCTCCATCAAAGTTGGTGAGAAATATACTGTTGTCTCCTTTTACCTCTCCAACCACAGCAGTTGTTCATATGAGCCAAGGGGTAAAACTACAATTAACTGGATAAAATTTAGCAAAATAAAAAAAATTGAATAAATACAAGGGAAACTTTTTTAACTGTGACATCAATTAGCTTGTGGAATAGTCTCTCGATGTTCTTATGTGTGCTTAACTTGATGAGTGGAAGCCCTATCACCTGAATAATTTAAAACTGGAAAGAAGATCCATCCTTTGTAGGAAACAATCCTGTATTACCATAGGGTAAGTGGATGGTGGTGTCTCCCCCGCAAAAGGCAGAAATGGCAGTTAGGTGTAGAGCTGGTTGCAAACTTCTCTAAACTTTTCTTGTTGGAAAATGGCGATTCATCAAAACTGAATTTTTTTCATAGAAATGTGTCCATTGTGACACAATTTCACTGTGTAGGCTTCTCGGGTCCAGGATGGAAATATTGTCTTAAGCAAGAGAGATCCCAGAATAGCGCTCATCTGGGTTGTGGGCAACATAGGTTCAAGTTCCTACTCTGAATCAAGCAGAGCAGGAATTTGAACCTGTCTCCCAGCTGAGTACCCTAACCACTCACCAATTAGCTATTCGGGAGTGAAATCTTGTGTGGTATTCTATGAAAAATTTAGATAGGTCTATGTTTCCTACCAATGCAAAGCAAACACGTTTAAAATAACTTTGAATTTTTTTGTGAAATCTATTTTTTTTTCTCCAGCCAGCCTCGTCTAGCCACCTAACTGCCATTTCTGTCTTTGCAAATCTTCCATTAGGGTGCATATAGTGTGCATACCCATGTAGTCCTTCCCCTGCCCCCACCTTTATCATGGGTATTCACAGCAGTGTAGATGGTGAGACATGGCTTAGGCAAGTAAAGTAAAAACACACCTGAAGGGAATGGGTATGTTTTCGAGTACCTACCCTACACTGTGCTTTGTTCAATCAAGCTGTGCATCCCCATCTCCATTGCTATTTTTTAGCAGTGTGGTGTCCTGCTGCTGGAGCCTTTCCTTGGAAAAAAATCTGGCAGGGGGAAAAGGCTCTGGCAGGGGGAGGCATCAGGGAAAGACTCTGCTGGCTACCTGCTGCTGGAGACCTTTCCCCCCCCCCCACACACACACACAGGAGGCAAAGTCTCTAGCAACAGGGAAAGTCTCTGGAAGATGTGGGGCCACTGCCAGAGCCTTTCGCTGACATGTACTATGCAGCACAGTGTGGACATAGCACGCTTTTCACTGTGGCATGTAACCACATATACACTACATGCGACCAAAAGTGGTGTGTAGTATAGATGTACTACAAATAATTCGATGCCTGAATCGGTCTTCCTGTGAGGTGTGACAATTGTTAACTACATAATGGCAACCTAAATCATTTTCATTCCATGAGATTCAAAAAGAAACACTATTTCATTTGTCTGAAACATCAGAGATGTTTTCCAGATTTTAGGTTTTTCCTCTTCGTTCACATTTTTCTTCTCCCTATCACCTATCCTCTTTCCATTTTTGCCCCCGAAACAGCTAGTTAGCTACTGCTAGGTCATGGTGTGCTCCCACATCTGCCCCATTCCTGCTATTGAAACTTTCTGAAGTTCTTCATTTGTGCTGAATTGTAATGTGAACAATTTGGTTCCCTGTTCTGTGATCCAGTGACCAGAGGTGAAAGTAAGCCGGTCCGGTCCGGCATACTGGCAAGAGCCGCCACGCCATGCCTGCTTCCCCAGGCCGACGATTTAAAGGGCCTGGGGTTCCTAACCAGAGCCCCGCTGCCAGAGCCCCTGGGTGGCGGAGGCGGCTCAGGCAGAGCCCCCGGCTGCCGTCGCTACTGCTGGGGCTCCGGCAGCAGGGCTCGGGCAGAGATTTAAAGGGCCCAGGGCTTCAGCTGGGGCACAGATAGGTGGTTTGTCATCACTGCGTCCACACTGGTTCCATCTTACGGGGGTTCTGCATTGCTCTAGCCTCAGACAATGCACATTCTTTTATACCCTTATATGCTTACCTAACCCGTACATCACGCATGCACCATCCTTACTCTTTCATGTGTTACCTAAATGATCGTTTATCATCCTGATCCATAGTTGGTATATACGTACTGCATTTTTTTAACAAAGCATTCCTTTAATTTAGTCCCTTTACATCAATCACATAGTAACAGTGTCATCTTGCCTGTTCACCCTATCCAAATGTTTCTTGTTTTTTCCCAACTTATCTACTTTTGCAGTCTTGTCCTCATCCTTGATAATGTATGTGGAGTACCTTTGTTTTTTCTCAAGCATATTGTTTTCTATTTTAATAAACAAATTACTTAATTTTTAACTGGAATACACTCTGCAATTTTAACAAAGCTTATTAACACTTGACAATCGTTTCACAGGTTCAGGATTGGCCTTAACTTTTACTTAATATGATCCTCCAAAACATAGGCTCTCTAACAGAAGAGAGTTCCTACAATGACCAAGTTGTTTATTCCAAAAAAATCAGCAATAATTTCACCGTTTTCATTTATTTCAGAGGTTTCTGTTTTCCATAATTCCTTCTCTGCCAATGTTGTTGCTTCTATGTTAGTATTCACATCTTCAATTACTAGCAAGACCTCTCTTTTTGGGACCTTGTCTATTATGATCTGCAGCTGCTTGTAGAAGTTTTCTTTTTCCTCTTGGTCAGCTTGATTTGTTGGGGCATTACCTTTTAATAGTGGATGCTTTCTGGAACAGGAAATTATACTATTAGAAGGGGCACCAGTTTTGGAAAGGACTCTTATCAGTCTTTTGGCTGCCCTGCTTAACAGTATCAGACCCATGCCATTTGTGTACATCAGTGACATTCAACGTCATACAGTATTCTGGGCTATCTCTAGCTGGCACTTTATTTGTTCTGATGTCCCTCATATCATTTCACTAAAGCCTAGTATATTTAGTTTCTGTCCATTTCTTTAGATTCATGGATGGTTTTTACTGGACTCAGTGTTCACACATTCCACGTACCAATTCTAGTTATGGATTTAGGAGAGAGCAAATTAATGGAGTAGCTTTGCGTCCTCTTTCTTCTAGGTATACTTGAGTTGAGTTGGATTGAGTTTGTTGAACTGAACAGTAGTGCAGGTTTCTGTAACAACTTTTTAAGAAAAACAAAACAAAACAGGAGCAGGTTGTTAGCCCACCTCAATCTGCTAAAGGACGGCCAGTGGACTGCCTTTAATCTGGCTTCTTCCCTGCAGTCTGCTGGCATGGGTGACCCTAGCAAGAATTATGCTCCTGCCAGACTAATTCCTGGGGTCATGATGCAAGCCTTCCTGCCACAGTCCATGACTTGCCCTTTTTTAATGGAGGTGAATTTACCATAGAGCGAAGCAGAACTCCTGGCACAGGGAAGTGCAATTACTTCATGGTGCTAGGGGTAATCTGAGCCATTATATTAAAGTTAAACCCCTATATTAAGATAGATCAGTCTTTGAACTAAAACATCTACCTTCTAAATGAGTCATGAGGGTCATGCTTAGCTAGAGAAACAACTGCAAAGAGTAAATGAAATTGCAAGTGAGACTATAGAGTATAAACATTGTTTAAGAATAGGTCATCCTTGTGAAAAGCCTACCCACTGTTGTCAAGGTCAGTGTCTGCTTGAATTACCCTTGTTTACTTAAGCATTTTTTTTATACCGAACAGAACATAGCTGAAAAAAATGCTTAAATTATGGAGGGATTTAATTTTTTTGTTCCTCCTTCATTTTGTTATAATAATTAGTAATAATTTTACTGTCGGCTTAAAATGCATTTTATATACATTTTTTATAACCTACCTGCTATCTCAAACCAAGAATTTTATTGCATTGAGTTTTATAATTAACCTATCTTTATAATTAACCTAGGAAAAAACTATATCCTGAAATATATAAATATTCTAAATCAGATTTGTTTTCCTTAGGTCTGTCTTTTGAGGTATGCTCTAAGCATATACAACAGATTGGAAGAAATATCTTTGAAGCTGTAGTTTTGCATTCATAAATTGTTACATTATGGATCTGTGGAGCTGAGCATTGCAGGAGTTGGAGGACAGATTATAATGACCAAGAGGGTAAATTTCCCATATTTCATATAGTCTGTAGTAGGAACTGGTCAATCAAATAATTAATTTATTAATACAACAAGTGCTCTTGGATAATATTTGCACACTCAGCCATACATCTACAGAAGTATTAATCAATGTTCTGAGATCTGTCCTTTCTGGTCCAGCTAGCAGGCAGATGTTGAGCTATTACTGGAGGGAGGGAGAGGTGAATATACAGTGGCTTTCCTTCTCTGAAGGAAGAGGAGTGTAGACTAGGTTTCTTTTTCCTTAGTAGAGGGTTCCCTCCCCTTCTTTCAAATGGGCCCAAAGCTCCTGCACTTTGTCTTTTTCTGTGAGGAAGCCTAGTAGCACTTTAGTTTCCTCTGTCTTCAGGTGTGGCCATTTCGCCAGCTCTCTGCTCCTGACCTCCTTAGGGGTTGCCACTTAAGATCTTATGAAGATTGGGGTAGGTAGAAGCTATCAAAAAAGCTTTTTATTTCAAGTCTTGCAATAATATTTTTCTTAAAGCCCCAACTCCTAGAGTGCTGTAATTATGAGAGAATCTAATTTTTCATTTAGAAAAAAATCTTCCATGGTTGTGGGAAAACTTCAGCCTGGAAAGGCTAAAAATACACTTTTTCTTAAAAGAAAAACTCTCCCTCTCTTTAAACAAACTTCTGGATTTTTGAAGCCCAACTCATCCTTTTTGAACACTTTGGGTCAGCTAAAATAACTATCAAGCCTCCTGCCAGGAACATGAAGGGAAACAGAATGGGCAGCTGGCTTGTTATGGGAAGGGATTTTTCAGATTTGGGTATCTGTAGCTGGGGTCTGAATTTCAGTTATGTGGAACCACAAATGTGAATGTCATGAATTTTGCTCAAACCTCAGCCCCCATAATGACTCAGGCAGACAGACCTAGAGGAACACTGATCCCATTCCAAAAGGAGGATCTTCACTGTGAATGTAGACACAAATATGTGGGCCTAGTTCAGGCTTTGTCTTCACTTTATCCAAACTTTCTCAGGGTTGGATTAGTTGAGAATTCTGAACCTGCCTTTGTTTTCTCTCAAGTGGCTGGGGTAATGTAACTATTTGTATTACAGTCCTGTTCCTGATTAGAGGTCTCTGGAAGAAGAAACTGCTTGGCTGTACGATGCCATTGTTTTGTCCTTTCCAGAATATAAATTAATGTAATTCAAGAATTTATAAATGGCATTACAAACTCTAAATGTCAGGACTTATTTTATGGCACTTGTTCCAAAGACTTTGTATTAACATTATTAAATCTAAATTTCATTTAGAGGAACATTATTAAACCTAAATTTCATATAGCATATAGTTCCTCATCTGGTATGAATTTGCTCAGCTCAGTTGAAATCAATGGAGCTACATCACTTTACACCAGCTGAAGATACAGCTGTGTGTGTTTAATCACTTTTATTTACTCTTCCTGAACTGCTATGAGAGTTTCTATATTGCTAGAAAATAATCCATAAACAACATAATGGTGAAGTGTCAAACTCATATCCTTGCTACACAAAATAGCATAGGGAAGTTACTGTACTTCCATGTAAAATCACTAAATTACTAGTTTAATTTTTAAACCTTTAAAGAATAACTGAAAACAGATGGTATGTATTTCAAAATTTATTTGGCTGAAAATGTTCAATATGTGCATGTCAATCACATTTTGTCAGAGGAGCTTCATTATTTTTTTTTTGTCAGTATGTAGTTGTAATACAAATTCTATAATAATTCTTCAAATGCAGGCAAACATAATTAACTGTATTTGAACTAGTGTTGGTTTCTCGTCATTCCCCTAGTCATAATCTGCAAATATTTACAAAATGGCATCAACTTGAAATGCATTCACTCACTTGAAACATCTTGTTTTATCATTTGGATTCATTATTTGTAAGGCACAGGAAGCAAGAATGTGTTCTTGACTAGCTTAACACTCCTTCAAACTGACTTTTTGTGTGATAGGTAGCTTAAAAAAAACAACAACTTTTTTGTGTGTGTGCATGGTCTTATCCAACCCCTCCCCCCCCCCCCCCAAAAAAAAAAGGCACTGTTGGTATTCTGAAAGGTGGCAGAAATGGAACAATAAAAATGTTACACTATTTGCAATTCAGATAATTAAGTATTTCTCATTAAAATATATATATATATATATATATATAATTAGTTGCACATTGCCTGGGTTGTTTGAGCCTCCCCCTTTTTTATTTTTGCACATTTTAAAACCTGGCTATTCATTTTCAGTGCTTTACAAAGGATTTTACCCACATGGCTTCTATTCACTGGGACTCACACAGGTAACCACCAAACGATTGCTTAGTCTATGTAGCAACTTATCCTGACTCCTTTGTTTAAAGAGACTGCCCCTTGCTATTTTTTTACAGTGTCTAACAAAACGGGACCTCAATTTGATCAAGCCCTCTAGGCACTACTGTAATACAAACAATAAATAATAGTCCCTATTTTTCTTCAGCTGGTTCACAGAATTTTCAGTAAGGCTTAAGTTTAATAACTTTATGACTCCTCCACTCTTTCTTTAAATTGCAGAGGCACTGTTAATACAGAATAATATGGGTTTCTTTCAGTAGGAGGCATTATATTGGCCTGAAATTACTTGGTTTCATTGGTGCACAACCAATTGCAGCAAAGATGCTGGTGACTGAACAGGCATGGGGGCTAACCTACCTTTCCACCACAAAAGGTGCCTGTGCCAGTTTGCTTTCTCTAATGAAGAAAAAAAACTTATCATGTAGAGACAAACTGTGCACTTAATAAAAACTTTCATTGACTTTAATGGAAACTTTGCCTGAAAAGGAATGCAAACTTGGTCCTAAAGATTATAACACATAGTACAGATGCTATTCAGTAAATCTGTAAAACTTGGGTAGACTCCCTCCACCAGCCCTGTTTTCTATCTGGTTGCATCTCTTAAAATGTCTTACATAGTTTCCCAAAATTTCTGTATACATAAAAATGATGGGTTTTTGTCTCTTCATATGTCTAGCAAAAAGACATGTTTTTTTTTTTAACTTTTCTCTAGCATCTCTAGAAAGATGGTAACACAGACATTCAGTAGAAAGTGTGATTCCCCATAATTATCTAGCTGTTCACCAACTACAGAAAGATCACTAAACACTAATTTTTTAGTATATGAGGAATGTTGACTGGTCTGGTCTTCATACAACTTGATGGTTATAAAATCATTATCTTTACATTTGTTACAGAAGTACTATATATTCTAAATACAAGCATTTTGATTGCTGAAGCAAGTTACATGAGATAGAGAAGGCACTTGCATTAGTAGGAGCGTTGCCAGCAAATCGAGGGAAGTGATTATTCCCCTCTATTCGGCACTGGTGAGGCGACATCCGGAGTATTGCGTCCAGTTTTGGTACCCCCACTACAGAAAGGATGGGGACAAACTGGAGAGAGTCCAGCGGAGGGCAATGAAAATGATTAGGGGGCTGGGGCATATGACTACGAGGAGAGGCTGAGGGAGCTGGGCTTATTTAGTCTTCAGAAGAGTAAGGTGGGGGTTTGATAGCAGCCTTCAACTACTTGAAAGGGAGTTCCAAAGAGGATGGAGCTTGGTTGTTCTCAGTGGTGGCAGATGACAGAACAAGGAGCAATGGTCTCAAGTTGCAATTGGGGAGGTCTAGGTTGGATATTGGAAAAAAAATTTCACTAGGTGGGTGGTGAAGCACTGGAATGGGTTACTTAGGGAGGTGATGGAATCTCCATCCTTCAAGGTTTTTAAGGCCCATCTTGACAAAGCTCTGGCTGGGATGATTTAGTTGGGGTTGGTCCTGCTTTGAGCAGAGGGGTGGACTAGATGACCTCCTGAGGTCTCTTCCAAACCTAATCTTCTATGATTCTATGACAAAAAATACATCAAAATGAGATTTACTAAGACTGGAGACAGTGAATACCCTCAGCTGCAGTGTGTGTTATGTGGTGAAGTCCTGTTGAATAACAGCTTAAAACCATCTCTTCTATGCAGACACTTGGAAATAAAACATGAACAACACAAGGGCAAACAAAAAATTTTCAAGCAGATGTGAGCACAACTAATGGTGAGTAAAGACAGTTTTGTGCTCTGCTGCTGACAATATTAAGGCCCATGGAGCATCATACTTAATGAGTTAGAGTTGCAAAGTTGGGAAAAGCTCATAGCAGTGAGACTAATACTACCTATGGCTGCAGACATGGTAAGTCCTATATATTATGTGTTTGTGTATTCTTTGTACATTTTGTACAATACTTGGGCATTAAAAGGGTTAAAATATAAAACTTGTATTCTGGAAGGGGGTACGCAATAAGAAAAGTTTGGGATGGTCTAAATTAGAGGTTCCTGACAAATATTTGTCTAACCTGATCTTAAAAACCTCCAATGACGGAGATCCCGCAACCTTCCTAGGCAATTTAAGGGATGTGTAACTCCCTTTGATTTCTCTTGTCATCGACCTTGTAGACACTACCAAGTTGACCTAAGTTTCACTACTCCAGTTATGTGAATAATGTAACTGGAGTCGACATAGCTTAGGTCAACTAATCACAGTATCTTCACTGTGCTGTGATGATGGGAGATGCTCTCCCATCAACTTACCTTACTCTTCTTGGGGAGCTGGAGTACCGGCGTCAACCTGAGAGTGGTCTACTGTCGATTTAGCAGGTCTTCACTGGAGCCGCTAAATTGACACCCGCTGCACCAATTGCAGCAGCATCGATCTCTCCTGACAAGCCCATCGTGTTGCAGTCAAATGTGGTGGTGGAGTCAATGCAGTTTTGGCATGAATTTGGGCATCTAAGCAATTATTTATATGCTCAGACCTATAAGTATGTATGTATGTAGGCTCACATATTTTAGGCTCGCATATTTGACTATTGAGCCTTTAATTACCTTGTATATACATGCATTTCATTTGTTCAGAGTGTGAATTGTATTCCTGCCTGTTTTGTACATAACCCCTTATTTTTCATTTGCGCCTTGTCTGCTGTATGTTAATATTCAAATGTTCTTATCTGTTTATGCACACTACCCTTCATTCTGAGCATTCATGGTCCTAAATTATTGTAACAGGTGAGCAATCAGCCTAAAAATGATCTTTGTCATATTGCTGTCTTGTAACTGTGAACTAAAAAAGGTTCAGGAACATTGCTAATCTGCCTTGGGTTTCTTCTGTAAATGAAAAGAGCTGTTAATGGCACCTTTAAATTAAAATAACACATTCAGTTAACCACCATCTTCATCTGTGCAAGTTTGTACTTGGAGAAGATGGGCATGACAACAGACTTTTATGACTCCCATAAGAACAGAAATTTGGTAGTTATCAGGTATAGATCTGGAGCTGTTACTATCTCCCTGGTAGTATAGGCGTTCCTGGGAAGAAGATTGCGACTGAGTCCTGGTACCAATGTTCTGGCTACAATGTGGTGTACACACAACTTCACTATCTGAGGATTTATATCTCTTCAGCTGAATGCTGTAACTAGTGACAGGTATGTTCAGCAAAGTGCTATGTTTCATGAGAACTTAGAATGAAAATAATCCTTTTGTTATTTAATGAATTGAGAAAGTGCTCAGAATTTAGCAAATGAGAAACAACTTCTTAAGCATATACTTCACTTAACTCAATCAAAGAAAATTATCACAGTGTGATTGCAGAAAATTGTCTGCAGTTTATAAATTCCAGGAAAAGAAGAACACAGTTTTACTCTTTTTTTTTTTTTTATTCAGAATCTCTTAAAGCCTGGGCAGATTCTGTAGAAGCCTGTGGAAAAATTCAACACATCTATTATTTTTTCTGAAACCATCCTACTGAGTCATATGTGAAGCATAATTATATTCCAGCTGATGATATACTTTGTATGATCCTCCCACATAGTTATATTGTTGACTTTAATTAACAGCATTTTTCCTGCCTGTATTAGAATGATGAGGGGGGGGGGGGGGGAAAGGTGTCTGAATAATAACTAAGGTTTTAGTTCTCTTCAGTCATCCTGAGTCAATTGTTTCAAGGTCTTTAACATAATGGATAGATATAAGGATGTGAATCTTTGCAGGTTCAAGGGACACAGTCAACTTGGGACACTGAGCATTTGATCTATCTTTATTATTCATTATATCTGTTTCCAAATTCTATAAAACACTTTACTTTTGTTTTCCCTCCAGACAATTATTCAGTGCTGGCTTAAGAAACAAACCAATAATTACAGCAGCAATGCTCTAATAAGCAAGCTCACAAGAAAAAACATTTGCAGGGTAGGGTAAAAAAAAAAAAAAAAACACCAGATTTCAGTTCTAAGTTTCTAGAGGTATCGTAAAAAAACAAAAGTGAGAAATATTTGAAAATCATGACATACCTTAATTGTGCCCCTTTATTACTTTACAGTAGACATTCACAGCTGCTGATGTCATCTGTATCTTGCAACAGTTGCATTGTTTCCTGCTGTGCAAAACACTAGTTCAGAAATGATCAGTGACAGATAAAATATGTGGGCATTAAAAGGCCAAATCGCATAGGTCTGGCCAGCTTGATTTTTCTTATCCTCCATATCCTTTAAAGTATAAGAACCTTTTGAAGTGTTTCTGAAGAGGGATGTGTGTATTGCTGCAACCAATACATATTTCTGCAACTGCTTTGTGGTGAAAGTGACAAATCCTTTATTTCTACAGATTCTGCTTTATTCTTCCAATTTTTAACTCCAATAACCTTCCAGCAAATCAGGTATATCTTGAGAGGAGGAGCAGTATTGTGCTACTGTTTAGAAGACTTTCAGTTGTGCTTGTGGCAGGTGTGCCTGTGTCCTCTTTAACATTTTATCATTTTAAAATGAATCAAGCATTTTTAATAATGCTGCTAGTAGCAGTGTGCCAAAGCCAATTTCCCCTGCTGTGATTGATTTAAATATTGTTCTTTAAGGCCTACTTGGTGTTCAGGAATCCTTCTAAGTGGTAATAACTGACTTAAGTGTCATGCTGCTTGGAGAGGCTCACAACCATAAGTGCCAGCCACATGGCAGACTGTCAATACACAGGACAGAAACCCCAAACCAGTTGTCTGTTCTATAATTAGATTTCAACAACTCAGTAACAAGTGTAAACTCCTAAAGCACTAGAACAATCTTATCACAAATAGTCCCCTTGGGCAGGGGTTCTCAACCTTTTTCTTTCTGAGCCGTCCCGTCCCCTCCCCCCCAACATGCTATAAAAACTCCATGGCCCACCTGTGCCACAACAACTGGTTTTCTGCATATAAAAGCCAGAGACGGCGTTAGGGGGTAGCAAGCAGGGCAATTGCTTAGGGCCCCTGCGAAGCTAAATTCAGCTTCAACCTTGGATGGTGGGGTGCAGGACCCCAGACTTCAGCCCTATGTGGTGGAGCTTTGGCTTTCTGCCCTGGGCCCCAGCGAGTCTAACACTGGCCCTGCTTGACAGACACCCTGAAACCTGCTCATGACCCCCAGGGGGCCCCGCACCACTGGTTGAGAACCTCTGCCCTTGGAAAAAATCTGGAAAATCAGTAGTTGTGATCTGCGTTTTTGCAGAACAAGATGTCCTTTAAGTCTCTCAGAGTGAAAAGTAATTACTATCAGTTGGAATGGGGAATCAACAACAGAACAGTGAAGTCCTCACAGGAAGGAATAGAAGAAATGATGGATATGGAAGATGGAGTAGAATTGGTTCTGGTATTATCTGTAGAAGTATCAGTACTTTAAACATAAACTAAACTTGAAGTGCTCTAGCAGGCCAGATTCTCTGCTGCACCTTGCTTCTGCTCACTAATCCAGGGCTGGTTTTATTGTGATTCTAGGCTTGGCATAGAAAACAGAATCCTGGGGCTAGTGTATATGACACCACCTAGCCATGGCCCCGGCCCCAAGAAGCCATCCAACAGCTAAGGATAGCTGGAGTGCAGTGTGCTCTGGCTGTGCTACCTTTCCAGTCCTTCACATTGGGTGTGGGGGGGGGGGGGAATTAAGGGCCAAATTCTCACTGGTGTAAACCATCAAACCTCTATCTTCAGTGGAGCTAAGGACTGAGCTCTGACTTTTGACAGCTGAGGATCTGTTCCTAAACATCTAAATAATCTTTGTGTGTATAAACACAGACACACAATTGCCGTGCTGGCATTGGTCAACCGTGCAGTTTTAATTGCAGTGTGGGCACACACTAGCTCTCCAACCTAGCTAAGACATTTATATACTAATTGTTAAGCAATGCATCCTAAAAAACACAAACTCATCTGAGGTCAAGTTATTTATTAAATTACACTGCTTTTATTCACCTGAACAAATTTTGGAAATAGAATCACCTGGTTAATATGATCTGAAATCAGAGCTGGTCAAGGAATCCCTTTAAATATTCCTAGTATCAGAAGATAAATATTTCTGCCTGAATTATTTACTTTTATATCCCGGGAAGGAATATTTGACTGTTCTTGTTTAAATTTCCCCTTAGAGAATGCAGAGCTTGCAACAAATTAGCATCAATTATTTGTTTCTTTTTTTTATTCTATCAGGAATTTCAATCTCTTATGTGACAGGGACTAATTTACAGAAGATTTTATATATGGCACCTACCACTTTGCTAAAAGCTAGCACTTTCACTTGAAAGTAGAAGCTTCAGTGCTTTCTGATCTTATTCAAAAGATTTCTGCATAAAATGTGTCATAACTCAATTTCTATGACTTCTAAAGTATTTTTGCAAGTTATTGCAGTTCAACTTTAGACTTGTATATTTTACATCAGGAAGACATGACTGCGTTAATTATATTAGTCCCTGCTTCCTGAGCATCTCACAGTGGACTTCAACCTGAAACAATCAGAGAAGCAGTATTTACTCACATGAGTAATCACATTGAACTAAATGCCTATATAAGGATAATAGGACTGGGCTTAATATTTGCAAGTAATTCAATATGGTGGGGATCCTATTATCCCGTTTTGGGGTACAATCCAGACAGTAAGGTATTGTGTTACCACTTGCCCTATAACCCTGGGTGCCTTAAATACTTTGAATAAAATGTTACATTATCTAGAAAAGAGCTCTTAAGAACTTTAAATGTTTGGAGACCAACTTTCAGAAAACAAAACAAAACATTGGCTTCCTGCACAAATTATTGAGTGAAGTTCTATGGACTATGCTATGCCGGGGGTCATAGTAGATGATCATAATGGTCTTTTCTGGCCTTAAAATATATGAAGGTCTGTGCACATTGACATCTTACATTTGTGCACACAGTTACTGTGTGAAACAAGTTGGGATTGAGCTAGTAGTTTACATACATAAACAGACACGGTGCATGGAAATGACCCCCCTGCACCTTTAAGTGTGTGTGTGGGGGGGTATTTGGCTGGCTGGCAGAATGAAGGAACAGTGCTTTATGGCTGGGGTGGGGGGAGGTGAAAACTGTTGCAAGAGGGTCAGCATGGTTGCTGCCTCATCCCCTGGGAATTCAGGGTTTAAAAGGGGCAACTCTGTGCCTGAAGCCTCCCTTTTACAGGGAGCAGGCTGAAGGAGGACCCACCCTCTCTCCCCTTTAGGTGGTAAAATACCAGGTTTGGTCAATACCAGCTGTGGGCATTGTTAGGGGGTTGGGAAGGAATTTTCCCCTTATCACTATATTGGTTTAGGTGCAGTTGGGGGTTTTTCACCTTCCCCACAGCGAGTTGAGGAAGGGCTCTGTTCATGAATGGTATGAAGGGCGGTAGGCCATATGTCGCAACTCCTTATTTCAGTGTAGGGCGGATGTCCAGTGCAGGTACTCCATAGGAAAGGTATTCAGTGCCCAGATAAATGGCTTCGGAAAGGATTTAAAGAGAAGTGTTTCATTAAAGGAATGAACGGGGTGGGGGTAGGTGGGCAATTTGTGACTCCTATAATTGATACACTAGGGAGCCAAACCCCATTCTTATAGCCCATCTTAACCCTGCTACGAGGGCAGGGGGAGGGACGGTAAGGTCCCGGCAATGGATTTGCTGGAGGGACCTGGATGGAAAAAAACGGGGAGCTGGTAAAAGTCCCTCTGGGTAATTATGGAAAAAACATGGTGTTACCTGCACTGTACACTTTTATCTGCTCGGTAGTCCCAGACATCTAATAATAATGTTGTGGCCTGATTAAACCCTGATCAACTGTTTCCTGTCTTTCTTTCAGTATAGCCAGACAATAGCTTATTGTTTTCACATAACTCTGGGAACTCTACATATACACCTGTACCTCGATATAACGCTGTCCTCGGGAGCCAAAAAATCTTACCACGTTATAGGTGAAACCGCGTTATATTGAACTTGCTTTGATCCACCAGAGTGCGCAGCCCCGCCTCCCCGGAGCACTGCTTTACCGTGTTATATCTGAATTCATGTTATATCGGGTCGTGTTATATTGAGGTAGCGGTGTAATTGAAAGCCTACACTTCTAAGCACATTTTTTCCCTGCAGATCTCTGCCCTCTGTTTCTGAAAATGTGATTAATTTATATCATGATTTTTCCTTTTCCAGTGGATTTCTCCCACAATCTTGTAACATAGGCTGTATAGTTTATCCTTGAAATTAGAGAAAATAAAATATTACTGTTCAAATTTTCATCAAACTCCTTTGTCCCTCTTCTAGATGAGATGGGTGTGATTTTATCAAGTGTCTACTTTGTCTTGGCCACTCTGTGTGCAGATTTAATAGATTCCTATAGTGTAATTGGTAATCCCTTCTGTAACTGCTTTTTCTAGGTCTGGAAGACTCTTAAATAGACAAAACTGACTGTGCTTTAGTTAATATGGGATTTAGAGAGCCAAAGAACTATAAGTGCCTGTCTGTGCCCAACAGCCTGATATATTAGTTATATATTAATATATATGTTAGTTATGAGCAAGTTCTCTCTTCTCTGAACAGGACACTACATTCCACTGGATAAATGCAATGGTATTGGATGGTTTGTTCTGCGTAACAGTTTCCATCAGTGGAAACTCATTATTTATGATGCAGCTTGGACTTTAGTAATCTGTAATTATTTTAGTTGAGAGTATTTTTATATTGGGTAAGTGTATAAGGCAAGAGTTCCGAAGCACAACACTTCACAGCTCTTGGGAAATTTCTCTCAGCCATAAAATGGCCGTGCTATGTAGCCAGTATGATGATGATCATATTTGCAGGTGCCCATGTGCAAATTAAAGTAACAATTAATAGAAAAAACCCTAAATAAAATGTGCCATGCCACCTAATGAAAGTAAATGTAAACCTATCACAGCCTCTCAGCAAATAGTTGCACAAGCTGTTGCTGCTTTGAACCCATGGAGAAGCATGTTCCAGTGTTTGATTTGTTCCTGCCCTGCCAACAGCCCCAAGAGATTCAAATCTGTTAGCAAGAGTGCATTGACTAACATCATCCATGATAGTGCATTGAGAGATGCAATTTCTCAGGTATATAGGACACAGACCAGTGTATGGATTAAAAAAATCTCTCACACTTTGAATTGTGCTCAGAAATGAATGTCTACAGGGATTATTGTCCTCCCAATTTCATTAAACAGCAAGGCCTACTTACATTAACGGCAGTTTTAAGTAGTCTTTAATAGTCCATTACGATATTCCTTGTTGGAGGCCACAAAAGTATGGAAAAGTGTAGCAAGGTCAATATCCAGTAAAATGTTTTAATAAGCCAGGTCTGGCATCAGTTGTATGAGCCTGAAGCTACCAACTGATGAACTTCAGGAAATTAAACATGAATTTAAGGCAGTTTATCCCCTCCAAAAATGGACCTGCTGCCTCAAATATGTCAATCTCATCTGAATTCAAGTAATCACGCTTACAAAGAAATTTTAACACCCATAAGACTTCAGCTCTGTTACCATGCCATCACGGCCCAGATTAACCGAGCTATTCACTATCTAAAGAGTTCCACTAGATTGGATTTAACAGAAGTTAGAGGAGGAAAAAGCTTGTTTTATATCTGAGACAGATATAACCTAGGGGTTTAAATACAGTGATCTGTGTGCCACTTGGTTGGATTCTGAATGTGATGTCTGCCACCAGCACCATATGCTTCTTTCTGTTACACACTATCTGTATGTTAAAGTGAACTGTGAAGATAACATAGTTCCTAAATATTTTTTTCCATACATTGTATTACTGGTCATGGACAACAAATGATTATAGGGTCCTACCAGGTCATTTGTAGAATAGTCTTCAAGATGTAAACTATAATCCCAATGAGACATCTGAAAGTGACCGAGATCTATTCTTCTCTGTGAGTGGCCCAGTAAAATAAATCCTGTACCATGGGGAGAGCTAAGCCAATTCATTGCATGAGCTATATCTTGTTCTATACTTTCTATAGTTATTTTTATTCCTATTCATTATATAACGAGTCATGCTGAGACTATCAAGAGTTTGTATGAGAGTGGAATACTGCTATCATAACTGAGCTTTCATTTCCCTGAACTTGATTTCATTTGAATTTTCTCTGTATAGCTTGTCTCTTTCCCGATTTCCGAAATTCAGTGCAATTCCATACCTGGCCTTTCAGTTTTGTTTAAATTTCAATCCAAATTAGCATGTGATTGGTTTGCCAATTCTCTGTGTGTGTGTGTGTGTGTATGTGTGTAAAATCAAGCCCTCAGTATTACTAACTTCTCAATCTGGAATGGTTTTCGTTCTTGTCAGTTGAAATATGTTGAATTAAATGTTATTCCTTACCTGATCTATAATCATACATTGCTTATTTGCTCCATTGTGCTTTATTGAAATTTCTATCTGTCTAATTTATTTATCTATTGGGAAGTTTTTGAATATTCAATTCTATATTTCAGGGCAAGGAGGCATTTGGCTTTCTTTCACTTACCATCTTTCCTTTGTTCATTTGTTGTTCAAGATGAACATATATTAATGTGATTTGAGTGAGCTTTTTATTCGATTGTTTTGTGGCTTTCTGAACATGTAAAAATATAATGGCATAATAAGACTATTGCTAATAAAGTCATTTACTATTCAGCACATATACATATTTGGCCTAAAGTGCAGTCCAGCAATCAGCACATATACATATTTGGCCTAAAGTGCAGTCCAGCAATCAGTGATATTCTCATGATAACAATTCCAGTTCTGCTTGGCAACATAATACAAGGCTGAATGAACAATAAGTCACATTTGAACCTGACATAAGAAGCAGCAGAATTAGTACAGGCCAGACACACCATGACAAAGGGAACCCAGGATATGGTTAGTTGTTTACAAGATGTCCCTACGCTTATTTAAAAAAAAAAAAATTACGAAGTAAACCAGCCACTATTATAATCCATTAATAATATATATTTATGGTAGAATTAGTCTTTAAAGTCAAATGGTGTTAAAATTATTTTAATACTTGTTGTTTTGCATAATATAAATATAGTAATAAATCGCTAAATTTTGAATATATATATAATTTCACTAAATAGGGAGGTTATTAGCCTCATTCTCATTAACATAAGTGGAATAATCCAAATAAATATATGCATTTTATTTTATACTTCTATATTTCATTATTAATTTAAAATAGCACTAATCTGTGTTGTTGGTTAACCAAGTTGTTGAACTAATTAGGAAAATAGTTAAGTAATCAATAAAATAAAATAGCTTGGCATATTTGGATTATGGTTTCATTTTAGTTTCTATTTACAAATTTAAGAGCCAAAATCCTATTTACAGTACTTCCCTTTTTTAACAGATATGTTTGCTATACATATGAGATTATATCTGACCTTACTGCTTTACTGTATTGCTCAAAATCTGTACTTTAATTTTAATTCTTCCAAGGTACTTGCTAACTCATTAAAACTTTTTTAAAGAGATACAGAAATTAGAAGTAAAAACATTTGCAAAGTTGACATTTTTAGTGAATATGCTGCAATTAACTTCTAATAACTTGGCCAATTGGAGCATTAGAGATGCTGATACAGTCTGGAGGGCTGGCTCCCCAGTGAGCAGTGTGAAAGTTGCAATCATTCCATGTTAAAAAGTTCTTGTTTTCTGAGAAATTAGATGATTAAGGATTTGGTAATGGGATGAAAATAAACATTAGCCATTAAGCAATTAATTAAAATTCTTCCAGTAGTAATGACTTCCAGCTGCTACTATTCTGTATGTCCATGCAGTAGCATACATGAAATAAGTACGGTAGGTGGTCTCAGCTTATTCCTTAGTGAACCACTGTTTGCATGACAAACCGTCATCTGCATTGGCACTAGGTGTCCTGATTGTTGACCATCTCAGACAATAATTTTGCTGCTTGTAAATAATGCAGCCATCGTCAATTCATGCCAATTAAAACATTTACTACACCATGTAATGTCTCTTCATTTCTGTATTAAATAAGAAATGAAAAAATACAAAGTTTGTGACATGAGCAGCTGAAAATAAATGCCATATTGAAAATTGCCAGGGAACAGTGTCCATTCTTGTGTGCATGTGCACTACAATAGTCACTAATTACAAGACATTTTGTTATTTCCAAATGACCCTGCCTCATTCAGTGTCCATACTGGATGGTGCTCAGTGGATGATGCGACTGTTGACTATTTAGTTTTATCTTCACCAATCAGTGAGTAAACACCCACTTAGGTCATTTGACACAATCCAAACATCACAATGAATGAAGAATGGGAACTTCTGGATCACTGTCTCATTCACTGTATGTACTCCATCCTGTCCATTGAAAGCCCAAAAGGGTGCTGAGTTACACTGATGCATATTTGGACTTAGCTTAGATTTACTCTCTGCAAACATAATTTGGCCCAGAATAAAACTGAGGATTTGATCCTAGAAGTTGTAGAGCACTCTGATTTACAATACAGCAGTGCACTTAACCACATGAGTAGTCACGTTGACTTCAGTGTGTGAGTTAATCATGTCCTTCACTTTAAGCAGGTGAGCGTAACTATTGAAATTAATGGAACTATGTGTGCTTAAGTGCTTTGCTAGACTGAAGACAGACTGATCAACAAGATTAAACCCTTATGGTGAAATAGTGGCCCCACTGAAGTCAATGGCAACATTCCCACTTACTTCATTGGGGCCAGAATGTCATCTTCGATGTGCAAGTCAGACAACACACAGTGAACGAGACAGGATACGTCAGGTTTGCACTTCATTCCTCAGCACCTTGAAGAACTGAATTCTGAATAGATCTGGCCAGAAAAATGATAATGTTTTTTAAACTTGCTAATTTTTGTCAGTATCAAAACAGTTTGAATTTGACAAAGTTCTGAGCTGCCTGGCTTCCTGCCAGCTCACCCACCTAGCTTCTTAGCAGCCCCCCTGGCAGGTTTCTCAGCTGCCCCAGAGCTGTGGAGCCTGGGCTGCCCCATCAAGAGGTCTGACTTGGGGCCAGATATCCAAGGGCATTCAGGGATCACAGCTCTCAGGCAACCCACTAGACACCCTGCCCCAGAACTCAGTTTCCTTTTGCAGAGAATTTTGAAATTTTGGGGTTTCCAAGTACCCACATATCAAAATATCAGACTTCTCCATGAAATGAAATTACCATTCTCTGCACAGTTCTAATTCTGAATGAGAGAGGGACCCTGAGTGGGGTGGGCATGAGGAAGGGGGTACATACACATGTAATTAAAGACAGCATGCGCACAAAGGGAAGGGATGTCTTCCAGAGAGCTAGGTCCATATGAGACAATGGGGCCTGAACTACAGTTCCAACGGGGGGAGAGAAATTTGGTTTAATGTTGATCTGACTCAAAAGGAAAGGTTTCAAGTCAATTAAAAAAACAGTTTCAGGATTGTTAAAATGTTTACTTTGTTTGAAAATGTCGAATGTTTCTTTGCAGTGGTGTGGTGTGGTAGCTGTGTTTATCCCAAAATATTAGAGAGAAGGTAGATAAGGTAACTTCTTTTATTGGACCAACTTCTGCTGGTGGAAGAGATAAGCTATCGAGCTTCAGAGAGCTCGTCTTTTGGTCTGGAATAGAGCCAGAGTGTCACAACTGAATACAAGGTGGGACAGTTTGCTGAACATAAAGGGCTAAAGCATGTTTCAAGAAATCACTTAAAAAGATGAGCCTGGCAACTTAAGGGTGAGTATAAACTACACTACTAGCATTTCTAGTGTACCCTTATGACAGTCATGGAAGAGTTTTTCCATCGCTGTATTTAATCCACCTCTCCAAGAGGCAGCAGCAAGGTTGACAGCAGCAGTCTACAGTAGGGCATAGGCTGGCTTAACTACGTTTCTCAGGTGTGAATTTTTCACACCCCTGAGCAATGTAGCTAGGTCAACCTAACTTTCTAGTGTCTTGGTAGTCCATTGAATCTGATGATGACAAATCTGTGCAGATCATCAGTTGTTGGTCTTATGGTGTGCCCTCTGGTGACTGTACAAGCCAATTCTAGAGATGCACATTTTGCTGCAGATGGTGCATGGGAAGTTCGCGGTCAGTGGATTGTGCGCTGCTGATGCTCTGTGACGTCGTTCGCGTGCCTCTTGTAGATGCCGGCAGCGGTCTTCCTCAAAGGCGATGCAGGTATTTCTGACTGTTGCACGCCACTGTGTTCTGTCGCTGGCGGCGTCCTCAAGGTCCCTAGGTTTGATACTGCTGTAGTGCAGATTGGCTTTGATGGTGTCCTTGTAACGTTTCTGTGGACGACCTATATGCCGGATGCCCTGGGAAAGCTCACCATACAGAAGCTGGCGGGGGATTCTGTTGGCATCCATGCGGCTGACATGACCGGTCCAACGTAGCTGTGACTTCATGATCATCATTTCGATGCTTGTCATCTGGGCTCTCTCGAGGACCTCGAGATTGGGCACTTTGTCTTGCCAGCGGATCTCCATGATGTTGCAGAGGCAGCGCATGTGAAATGCTTTGAGCTGCTTGATGTGACGCCTATATAGTGTCCATGTTTCACACCCGTACAAAAGAGATGAAAGAACAACAGCTCTGTACACAAGCAGTTTTGTTGACATCCGGATGTTGTGGTGATTTAAAACTTTGACACGCAGATAGCCAAGTGCCTGGCTTGCTTTGGATATTTGTGCATTGATCTCATTATCCAGTGATCCATCACTGGATTTGACACTACCCAGATATTTAAAGTTCTCCACTACTTTCAGCTGAGTGCCGTCGATGGAGATACTCGGGACAGAAGCATTTGATCCAGGTGCAGGTTGATGGAGAACTTCTGTCTTTCTGAGGCTGATAGTTAGTCCAAAAAGTTGCAAGGCCTCAGCAAACTTGTTGACAATGTGCTGAAGATCATTTTCAGTGTGAGCCATGAGGGCACAGTCGTCAGCAAAGAGTGCCTCAAGAAGGAGTTTCTGCACTGTCTTAGTCTTTGCATTCAGGCGACAGAGGTCAAAAAGTGAACCATTGTGCCGGTATTTCAAGTATATACCTCGGTCCAGATCTTTCAGTGCATGGTTAAGGACACATGCAAAGAACAGGTTAAATAGGACAAGAGCGAGAATACATCCTTGTTTCACGCCATTGGTGATGTTAAAGGGGGCTGATGTGGCTCCATCAGACAATACTTCGCCTGTCATGCTGTCATGAAAAAGGCATATAATCTGGACAAATTTTCTTGGGCAGCCAAGTCATATTAGAATGGTCCAAAGGGCTTCCCTGTTGACTGTATCAAACGCCTTTGTCAGATCTATGAAGACAGCATACAGGTGCATGTTCTGTTCAATGCACTTCTCTTGTATTTGTCTGACAGCAAACACCATGTCGACTGTGCTCTGGCCAGGTCGAAAACCACATTGACTTTCAAGTAGATTTGCCTCGGAAATACTGGCTATTAGGTGGTTCAAGATGATGCGGGTGATGATCTTCCCTCCAACAGAGAAGAGGGATATGCCTCTATAGTTTCCACATTCTGCTTTGCTGCCTTTGTTCTTGAAAAGAGATACAATAGTAGCATCGCGAAGGTCCTGTGGTATGTTTTCATCCTCCCAGATGTTGATGATCACGCTGTGGAACGCTGCTAGTGCTGCTGGACCTGCTGCGTTATATATCTCTGCTGGTATCCCATCTTTTCCAGGAGCTTTCCCTGAACTCATCTGGCTAACAGCTTTCTTAATCTCATCTATAGTTGGCGGAAAGTCATGATCTGTCAGAGCAGGTTGTTGTGGAATTCCATTAAGGACATTATTATTCACGGTTGATGGTCTATTGAGAAGGTTGCTAAAGTGTTCTCGCCATCTTTCATTGATGCCTTCTTTATCTTTAATAAGCATTGTGTTGTCTAATGAGAGCAATGGGGTGGTCCTTGGTTTAAAGTGTCCATAGACAGTCTTAATAGCACTAAAGAACATGTTTAAGTTGTGGGTCTCAGCATAGTGCTCAATTTCTTTGGCTTTGCTCTCCCACCAGTTGTCTTGTATCTGATGGAGGTCTTGTATCTGATGGAGGTCTTTCTGTGTTTTGCTCTGAAAGTACTTGAAATGGTCCCGTTTAGAGACTAAGGAGGGATGATTCTGCCATTCGATAAAGACTTTTCTCTTTACTTCCAATGCTGAGCATATTTCTTCTTGGTTCTCATCAAACCAATCCTGATGTGTTCTTTTCTTTGGTCCAAGAGATGTTATTGCTGTGTCAGTCACTATCTGCTTGAACTGGTCCCACTTTTCGGTTACAGTACCGATCAGTTGTCCGTGGGATGTCAGTTTGTCATCAAGACTCTTCTGGAATTTGAAACATTGAGCATCCTTCAGTTTGGCTATATTGAAAGCAGGTCATACATGCTTAGGGCGTTTGTGCCGAGAAGGAACGATGTAGAGTTGAAGAGACGTCCTGTCTAATCTGTGATCTGTCCAGCACTCTGCGCCTCGCATTACTCTGGTAATCAGTACGTCTCGGATGTCTCGCCTTCTAACAATGGCATAATCTATCAGATGCCACTGTTTGGACCTAGGGTGCATCCACGTCGTTTTGTATTTGTCCGCTTGTTGGAACAGAGTGTTGGTAATGGTCAGGTCATTTTCAGAACAAAGACTCAAATGAAGTAGTCTATTACTGTTCATTTCTAGTGTAGACCAGCCCTAAAATCATAACTCTGCAGCGCATTAAAAATTGCGGTCTGTGATGCTGCTTTTATGCCTCATTAAAATAATTTGTAACCAACTAACCATCCTTTGTTTTATGACTGCAGAGGTGTTAATTTCCTACTCGATTTAAGTGGTTTCTTGCAACGTGTGTTAACCTCTTACGCTAAATAACGTATCCCACATTGTATTTAGCTGTGACATTCTGGTTACATTTTCCAGACCTGAAGAAGAGCTCTGTGAAGCTTGAATACTTGTCTCTTCTACTAACAGAAGTTAGTCCGATAAAATATAGTCCACCTTGACTGTCTTAAAGTGTTTTGACACACATTCCATGAAACATTTCAAATTTTCTGTCCTGTTTCAGGATGTTAATGTTGAAATGTCAAATTCCAAATTTTGCTCAGCTCTAGAGAGAGTTCCCATTCTGATAAAAGCTAGAGGACGTTTTAAAGGGGACTCATCTTTTTGGAGCATCTGATATTGATACCAACTACTGAATTGAAGTTTCCTGTTGTCATAACATGCAGCACAGAAATAACTGTGAAGTTCCGTTTTGGCCACAGACTTGTTGCATCAGTATTAGAAGTGAGTTTTGAAACCAGGTGCTTGAAGGAAATTGAGATTAAGTAGTGAATTGGCTGATGTGTAAATGTATGATGGTTCTCTGCTAAAAAACAAAGTTGATTCTCCTTTAGTTCATTTCAGATGTCTGTGTGTTTGGAGCTGGAGCTTTGTGACATCTGTGAAGTTCAATATTGTTCTCAGGTTAACACTAAAGAGCTCTGTCATGTATCTGATAATTTAAAGTGACTCCATCAAATAAATAGAACAAATTTGGGTCAAAGCATTAAAACATTAGTTTGGTTATTTAGTTTCAGCAGCTAGGCAAGTTTTATAGCTACTTGTATGTTTGCTTCAAGTCTGGGTTCCTGATTCCACATTCAAACTCTGTATTACTGCTGTCATTGTATTGATGTGCCAACGTCAAAGGTAAAGTTTACTTTTTCTGTAAGAGTTCTGTATTAGAAGTGGCACTTTTATTTAGAATAATTTCCCATGTGTAAC
Source organism: Emys orbicularis (assembly GCF_028017835.1). NCBI lineage: Eukaryota > Metazoa > Chordata > Testudines > Emydidae > Emys > Emys orbicularis. The sequence continues at coordinate 52,321,198 of NC_088687.1, read as the reverse complement.
TATTGATTCTGCCAGCAGTGAATTTAAAAAAAAAAAACCTATGAATTACTTTTGACATTTTTACACAGGCATAAAATTGTGTTACATTTCTTAAATGTTAAACATCAATTAGTTCCATGTACTCAACCCCCCTGAAGTAATTATACTTGTGTAAGAGAAACTCAAAGAACAGCCAAGGGCTGTGCGTACTGTACTGTACAAGCCAGAGAATAATTGTCTTGCATGGTAGTGTCAGGAAATGTTAAGTGATTCTTCACTGAATGTGCTTGCTAATGTCTTTCCCCCCCTTCTATTTCTACTGAGGGTAAGGAAGAGCCATAAGGTTGTTATATGCAGTTAGATGCAGACAGGAATCATGGCAGTTTCTTCACTTGTAATTTTTTAAAGCCTCTATTCTCAACAAATCATTCTAAATGCATCTTTGAGATATAAAAATACAGTATCCTTTTATTAGTGGCTTATTTTGAATGCCATTGAAATAGCAATAGCAAAGTTTTGGACAATGAGAACAACAAAGTGTAGTAAGTTGCCAAGTAGCATTGACACAGAATATACAGAAAATAATACACACAACATGTTTCAGGATTTAAAAACAAAAAAAAACATGTCATGCTTTTATATTTCCTAAGGGGATGAGGACCTTGCATTCCCTTTTATCAACACCCTTTCACTACATTACATTTTACATTTTCTGATTTCATTTTAGTCTTTTAGGTCTCTTTATAATACATGTACAATGACAAACATATTTTCCCTCATCATTCTCTCTCCTCCACTCCAATTTAATACTTGTTAAACTGCTTCTCTCAGTCCTGATCCCTATCACCTGAATTCTGCATTATTTCACTCATTAATATAGAGACACTTGTTGCAACTCATAGTTAAGGATGAGTTGTGTTTTACACTTAAAGCAGGGATTCATCTTTGTTATGTATGGAAAAATACTCTGCAAAATTACAGCATTTTGAATATGATATGAATTTTCTGAGAATTCATAGGAAAAAAACATTAATCAGTTTAAGTTAATATGAATTTTAAAATGGATTCTTTAAGGAATTTAGCAATCTGTTTCAGACTTCACCTCCCTGCTCCCCCTCTAGAATCTTCAAACTTTTCTTATAGTTAAAACTCTCTGAAATCTTTTGCATAGTTGACGTATGTCTTTCCTTTTAAGATCAATATTATTTTTTTACTCTTAAGTGAAAGTTTCTCCTTTAGCAAAAGATATTTTGAAAGGGATGGAGCCTTTGGAGAATCTGAGATTGATCCCTACTTCAATGAATTACATGAAGAACTGATGTCTCAAAACTGTTACCATCTCGCTATTGTTCTCAATGGGACTGAGGCCACAGCCTACCCTTCCCAAAGGTGGTTACTGTCTTCTTTCAGCTAGTCCTCTAAGTGCTCCTCTCCAACTGACCCCATATAGTTACTATTTTCTCTGAGGAGAGCTTGGTTTCACTCCCTCTGTGAACAATGGAAAGTGGTGGCCATTCTGAGAGAAGACATCTTAAATGAGAGCAGCCTATGACCTCAATCCCAGTGAGCAAAGTAGCAGATGGTGCCCCTTTTGACAAAGGACAGTTCTTTGAGTTTCTCTGAAAGAAAATATTTTCATTATTCAGCCTGTGCTCATGAATAAACTTTGTTATGAAAAATAACAGCAAAATAAAACTAATCCTAAACAGTTCTTTTCAGAAATTACACATTACATCAGAACTACTCAACTTGGTGGACACGAGGAGGAAACTGAGTGGGTGGATGTGTAGATAGCATGCAAGAGCAGGAGGAAAGGGAAAATAGGGGTGCATTTGCAGGGGATTGTGGATGGTCAGGAGGGAGGGAAAAATTGTGATGAGGACATGCAAGAAAATATAGTGGGTGGAACAGGAAGGGGAAAGGGAGTGTGTGAACACACATGGTGGGGATGTTTTGAACACGAGGAAGGGGAAAACTGTTTACTCCACATACTTTGTGTTGTGGTGATTAAACTGATTTTGAAGAGATCTTTTTTCATGGCATCAATATAGAACATAGTTCTTTGTTTGCACTAACTGCAGTTCCATACCTTAATATGTCTGCATTTCTTTTAAGTTTAACCTTAACTCTGAATTTTCTGGGTTTATAATACCACTTTTCAGAATAATCAAGCCCTTGGCTTGGAGTTTCTCTGTGGGTATGTCTGCATATGTTTTTTTAATCAGCATGCAGATCTTGTAATGTGTTCATTAATACTGTCTGATGTCCTGGAATATCATTTTTTGAGGTCATATTATAGTTTTGGTCCTTAGACATTTAATTTTTTTTCATGAAAACTTCAGATATTTAATTTGTGATAGCTAGTAAAGTGTCACACAGCAGCAGAAACATCTTGTAAATAGACTCAGGGCTCTGAAGTCTCTATTGTAGTGTTTTTCAACCTGTGGTTCGTAGATCCCTGGGAGTCCACAGACTATATCGAAGATTTCTATTTGAAATTTTTAAGGGATCCACAAGTGGAAAGAGATTGAAAATCACTGCTGTATTGGCATCACCATGCTATTACTGCTTCTGTTTTTGTTGCTGCTGAAGGATAGGTTTGAACATCATTACATGAGGAAACAAAGACTCTTCCTCATTCCTCCTTTATCATCATGTTATAATACAAGTCCAGAAAAAATTCAATCAACACACCAAGAGTTTAACAGGATCAAGAGTTTAACAATATTCACAAAAGGGCTAAACACTTATTGGGTAACAAGAATAGAGATTATAAAAATAAGAGATTTGGATCATTTCAGTGTCCTGGAAGCATAACACGTAGCATATTTTCTTATATGTACACACATCAGAAAATGAGATAATGGATATGTAATGTCATAAAAACAGAAATAGGGTTTCATACATAGTGAAAGAATTACTTGCAGTGTTCCTCTGACTTCCACTGGCTTTCCATTTGGACACTGAAAGCTTCATTTAAACTCTTACTGGCATTCTAATATTCTATTCATAGATTATATCCTCATTTTGCCTGTTTCCTTCCCAACTCTTGTAATGTGACTTATTTCAGAACCTCAGAAGTAAACAAGACTATGAAGGACAGTCTGAAAGGAAACTTTGTTGACACATGGTGTTTGCAAAATGAAATATGCTCCCTGAACCACCAGCTGAAAGACTGAAATTGACAGTCTTGTCATTTTCACAGCTGGTGGGTCTGCCTTGGAGCAATGGTTACTGGAAGCCTGGGTCCCCCAGCCAGGGGCAGTCCACTTGGGATCCCAGAAGCCCTTCAGGGGAGCCAGCAGGGAACCAGACAGTGTTTTATTGGAACTTTTTTCTGTGGTTCAGAAAAATTTCATTGAACCTGACTTGCTTTTTACTATGTTGTATGCAGTGGTGTTGTACCTGTGTTGGTCCGAGAATACTTGAGAAAAGGTGGGTGAGGTAATGGTTTTTAGTGGACTGACTTCTGTTGCTGAGAGAAACAAGCTTTTGAGCTGACCTGAAGAAGAGCTCTGTGTAAGCTCAAAAGCTTCTCTCACCAACAGAAGTTGGTCCAATAAAAGCCATTACTTCACCCACCTTGTCTCCCTTTCAAAAGAGATTTCATGTTTGATGAACAGGCATCTTCCAATTTAAACTGTCTCACTGAAAAAATTCTGACCAGATCTTGACAATGATCAATATTTTGTGAGGTCTTTGGCTTCAAATAATGGTTTCTCTATCACTTATAGGGCTTCAGCATGTTTTCAGGTGTCCTCCACTCATTCTTCCTGTCCAAGATCAAATATTAGAGATGGAGGTAGTGGCACTGATTGCTGACAGTGCTTCCGTGAATACTCTTGTATATGTGGACTGAATTCATGGAAGGAAAGAGTTATATTTCTGTACCTGTTCTTAAATTATTTTTATTAATTGTCCATGAGAAGATCCTGGATGCAAATCTCATCTGTTCCTATCTGATTATGCAAACAAGCTAGCATTGTAAAAGAGCATAAACATTAAGGACCTCCAATCTTTGGAGAATAGAAGGGCTGTCAATTAATCGCAGTTAACTCAAAAAAATTAATCGCAATTAATCACACTATTAAACAATAGAATACCAATTGAAATGTATTAAATATTTTTGGATGTTTTTCTACATTTTCAAATATATTAATTTCTATTACAACACAGACTACAAAGTGTACAGTGCTCACTTTATATTATTATTTTATTACAAATATTTGCACTGTAAAAATGACCAACAAAAGAAATAGTATTTTTCAGTTCACCTCATACAAGTACTGTAGTACAATCTCTTTATCATGAAAGTGTAACTTACAAATGTAGAATTTTTTTGTTACATAACTGCTCTCAAAAACAAAACAATGTAAAACTTTAGAGCCTACAAGTCCACTCAGTCCTACTTCTTGTTCAGCCAATCACTAAGACAAACAAATTTGTTTACGTTTACAGGAGATGCTGCTGCCTGCTTCTTATTTACAATGTCACCTGAAAGTGAGAACAGGCATTTGCATGGCACTTTTGTAGCTGGTGTTGCAAAGTATTTATGTGCCACATATGCTAAACATTCGTATGCCCCTTCATGCTTCAGCCACAATTCCAGAGGATATGCTTCCATGCTGATCATGCTTGTTAAAAAAATGTTAATTAAATTTGTGACTGAACTCCTTGGGGAAGAACTGTATGTCTTCTGCTCTGTTTTACCTACATTCTGCCATATATTTCATGTTATAGCAGTCTCGGATGATGACCCAGCACATGTTTGTTTTAAGAACACTTTCACAGCAGATTTGGCAAAATGCAAAGAAGATATCAATGTGAGATTTCTAAAAATAGCTGCAGCACTCAACCCAAGGTTTAAGAATCTGAAATGCCTTCCAAAATCTGAGAGGGACGAGGTGTGGAGCATGCGTTCAGAAGTCTTAGAAGAGCAACACTTAGCTGCGGAAACTAGAGAACCCAAACCACCAAAAAAGAAAATCAACCTTCTGCTGGTGGCATCTGACTCAGATGATGAAAATGAACATGCATCGGTCCTCTGTGCTTTGGATCATTATCGAGCAGACACATGTCCTCTGGAATGGTGGTTGAAGATGAAGGGACATATAAATCTTTAGCGCATCTGGTACGTAAATATCTTGCGACGCCGGCTACAACAGTGCCATGCGAATGCCTGTTCTCACTTTCAGATGACATTGTAAACAAGAAGCGGGCAGCATTATCTCCTGCAAATTATAACCAAGTTTGTTTCTCTGAGCGATTGACTGAAGTAGGACTGAGTGGACTTGTAGGATCTAAAGTTTTACATTGTTTTATTTTTGAATGCAGTTACTTTTGTGCATAACTCTACATTTATAAGTTTAACTTTCATGATAAAGAGATTGCACTACAGTACTTGTATTAGGTGAATTAAAAAATACTATTTCTTTTTTTTACATTGCAAATATTTGTAATAAAAATAAATATAAAGTGAGCACTATACACTTTGTATTCTGTGTTGTAATTTAAATCTATATATTTGAAAATGTAGAAAACATCCACAAATATTTAAATGGTATTCCATTATTGTTTAACAATGCGATTAATTGCGATTAATTTTTTTAATCACACGATTAATCACCATTAATTTTTTAATCGCTAGACAGCCCTAGAGAATAGATAATTAAGGTCTGTCATATAATTACTACTCAAACATTGACTATATTTAATAATACAGCCAGTTTTACAGCAGGGACAGCTTTTATGACCTTGTGTACGAGAGCAATTCAGAGGTCCAGATTCTGTGTAGTACCATGCGTTCAGTATTAAAATTTGTGGGATTAGGTATCAGAATCTAGCCTAAAATTTAGCGAAAGAAAATAGATAAGGAAACCTTGAATATTTTAAATAAAAATATTTGAGTTGCATTACAAATATTTTCATGGCTCTGCTTTCTTAAATTCACTATTTATCCACTTCAGTGGCACACAGCAATCAAGATATACACCCTTCTCATTCATCTTAACCATAGATAGCATCGAGATAAAAAGACCCACACACATCTCTGTTAGATTGTCCTATTATTCCAGAATTTCTACAGATGAACAAAGCTTGTGGGGCTTCAGAAATATATTAATTAATCCCTAGATTTAGAGTTCCTTGGAAGAGGAAGCTGGGCTGTCCTACTTATGTAATTGGAAAGTGCCTACCACAAATAAAAAAAATAAACATAACTTTAATTTCATATAGCTTCAATCAGGTCTGAAAATTTGTACACCGTTATTGCTCTCAAAATGCTGTTCCATGCACCACAGTGCATGTTTGAGAAGAGGATGACCTGAGGGGTATACAGGGGTGAAAGTAAGTTCAGTGACTTACTGGTACGCTGGAGCCAGCTCTGGCCCCCGGAAGGGGCGGGGCCTAGGGCAGAAGGGGCGGGGCTGAGGGAGTAGCTGCCGGAGCCCTGGAGTAGTGGCGGTGGGACTCTGGTGGCTATTTAAAGGGCCGGGATGGTAGAAGCAGCGGGAGCCCCGGATTTTTAAAATAGCCCCCAGAGTCCCGCAGCCCTACCCCAGGGCTCCAGCAGTGGGGCTCTGGTGGTAATTTAAAGGGCCTGGGGCTGGAAGGCCCTTTAAATTTCCCCCGGGGAAGCCGGGCCGCCCCGGTATGGCAAACTGGCTATTGCCGGTACGCCGTACCGGGGCGTACCAGCTTACTTTCACCTCTGGGTGTATACTACATAAAAATACTTTTATTTATGAATACTTACTGGTTAAGACTATATGGGCAGTATATTATGTGCCTTAAATGTTTTGCATTGTTCCTAATCTTTGCTAAGGCACATCCACTGCAATTTCTCTAAACTCCGAAACAAGGAAAACCAGCTGGTATGACTATGCATGTGATTTTTTTAAAGTATATTTTAGCAGAGCATTGAAGGCAGAAAATATACAAAAAATATTTCAAAGTAGGCAACTTTTCATCTTTTGACAGACTGATATTTTTTCCACTATGAACTGGAAGTGCAGAAATATACATAAAAGAATTGATATAATTTTTGAAATATGTAAAATACTTTTGACCAAAAAAAAGCAATTTCTTTCTTTAAAGTTGCAATGGTTGAAAACATGCTAAAGAAATGTTGACTGCAAGACAGCCTCCAGAAACATGTCATCTTTTCTCAAAGCTCATTCTTACTGTCTGTATAGTAGAATAGTTTGCATGTGATATTGTGGCATGTAACAGTACAGAGAATCTGACAGCCTCCTTGATCAGTACTGTCTATCAGGTTTATAGCACTGACAGCCTTATTGAAGGGCCAGTAAACACAACAATATTCAAACACTGGGACACTCTTCTTCAATGCACAGTCACTTAACCTTGAATTTAGATTACACATTTTGATTCTTTTGTACTTGTCTATCTCAAATGTAGAGCTCTTCCATGTGGTGGAACGGATAAAAGCTAAATGTTTTCTGTCTATAAATATGAAAACTTTGAACTATCTTTTGGCTACTAGAAAATTAAAGTTTACTTGTGACAGCCAACTTGTCTGTAGTCAGCAAAACTTAAAGGGATGTTCTTTTGTTAAGATTCATGGGGGTTTATAAGTGTGAACTTGCTTTTGAGCTTTCTAATGAGTAAAAATTGTAATATAATTACCATTTGTGACATCTTTTGATTTGTGATGTCTTCTGCAGTCTTGTGTACTGTTAGAATTTTTCATTTTATTTTAAATACTAGTCATTTATATGGACAGATCTCTCACACCCACAAAGCTTGAGCTATTAAAATGGATTTTATCTACTCCATGCTATTTGTGATATATCCCTATCTTGAGAATGGGGAATATTGTGATTAAATATAAATGTCCTGCTCTTATTGGTGATTGCCTGACCTATTGGTTGATTTGATGATACATTAATTAGGATCCCCAATTTAACATTCTATGGTTTGACAGGGTCCTGTCCAGGAACAGACCCAGAGATATTAAAGTTATTATTAGGATGAGAACCAGTGTGCAAAGTAGATACTCATACTTGGGAGCACAATAGCACAATAAGTAAAGTCACAAAGACTCCAACCCAGCAAAGATGGTAGAGATAATATAAAATGAGCATCCATATACTCACAACATCCCTTGTGGAAAAAACCAACGTGTTTAGTCATCATCTTCACCACCAGAGGTGGTCATTCTGGCATTTCCCAAGGCACACAGGTTGGGTACAGTTCTTACTGTCAGTTTTATGCTGACACCCACTATGCCTATCCTAGTCAACTGCATATGCCAAGGTTTTGGGGCTACACCTTGATTACTTTAGTTAATCTAATGTCTTACAGGCCTTCAGGCTTGTAGATTTTTTTTTTTGTGTTACTGCCTTAACTTATACCTATGGCTTACCGAGCAAATACCTATTCCTATAGCAGGGATTGGCAACCTTTGGCACGCGGCCTGCCAGGGTAAGCACCCTGGCGGGCAGGGCAGGTTTGTTTACCTGACGTGTCTGCAGGTTCCGATCGCGGCTCCCACTGGCCGTGGTTCACCGTTCCAGACCAATAGGGGCTGTGGGAAGTGGCGGCCAGCACATCCCTCGCCCCACGCCGTTTCCCACAGACCCCATTGGCCTGAAATGGCGAACCGCGGCCAGTGGGATCCGCGATCGGCCGAACCTGCGGACGCGGCAGATAAACAAACCGGCCCAGCCCGCCGGGGGCTTACTCTGGCGAGCCGCATGCCAAGGTTTGCTGATCCCTGTCCTATAGGCTACATGGTGCCAACAGTACATATACCATGGGCATCAGACTATCCTTTAACTTTAATCTCTTTTGCTCACCACATTCATCAGATAAGAGCCTTCTAATCTTTCTGGTAGAACCATGAGGACCATGTGAATTTAGACAAGATTGCAGAAGACCTGCTGTGGATGATTAATTACTATGAGTGGTAAATATCTAGCTTTTATTGGTGCCTATAGTGTGGCCAGGCAAATTCAGATTAGAAGTAAATTGCAATTTTTTTTAACAGTGAGGGTAATTTACTATTGTAACTGTAATTTAACCAGAGTTTTGATGGATTCTCCATCCCTGGCAATTTTTATCAAGATTGGATTTTTTTTCTATTTTGAACTGGAATTAATGCAGGAAAGTCCTTTGTTGTACAGGAAGTCAGACTAGATTATCACAACAGTCCCTTTTTGATTTATAATCTATTAATCTATATGTACTATGGCCTTCATTAAAAGGTGGACATTACCACCCAGATTATTGTTTTGCACGTAGAGAGAGAAAAATTAAGTATGTAAACGAGAAGACATTTTTGGAGTAAAGTTCAATACTGACTGCCAAAATGGTTCTGCTTAGAGGCAGATTGTGTTCATGCTCTTTTTACTGTATGTTCGGCATCAGTGCTAACCCTGATCATCAGCACTAAGGACCCAGGACTTTTATGTTCATTATTGTTTGTACAACGATGCTTTTGAATTGTCATATTTATAGAATTGCAAAAATGACACATCAGCATTTGGTGCTGAATGACACTGTTCCTGGCACTATAGCTGGAGCAGGAGGTTGTAGGTGCTGCTGCAGAAAGGCTTACATAGAAATGAGAGGTGATGGGAGAAATAAAATGAAAGATGTGACAAAATGTATGATTAATTGATTGATGTCAAATTGAAACCTTAAAATTGTGAATACTTAATATATGGCCCACTTTTTGATAGTGAGAATATTAACAGGACTAATGAGAGAATTATCTGAATCTTAAGCATGGTAATATATTTAAAAGATGAATGTCTGAACTGTAAAATACACGAAAATAAAAAAGTATCAAAATACTTTGAAAGATTAATTAAACCATAGCCTGTGTAGTTATGGGTTACACAACTTTTTCATTGTAAACTAGGGCTGTCAATTAATAGCAGTTAACTCACATGATTAACTCAAAAAAGTTAATCGTGATTAATAGTGCTATTAAAACTGTGATGAATTACGATTAATTTCTTTAAACAATAGAATACCAATTGAAATGTATTGAATATTTTGGATGTTTTTCTACATTTTCAAATATAATTGATTTCAATTACAGCACATAATACAAAGTGCACAGTGCTCACTTAATATTATTTTTTATTACAAATATTTGCACTGTAAAAATGATAAACAAAAGAAACAATATTTTTCAATTCACCTCATACAAGTACCATAGTGTAATCTCTTTATCATAAGAGTGCAATTTATAAATGTAGATTTTTTTTGTTACATAACTGCACCCAAAATCAAAACAATGTAAAACTTTAGCGCCGAAAGGTCCACTCAGTACTACTTCTTGTTCAGCCATTCACTAAGACAATTAAGTTTGTTTATATTTAAAGGAAATAATGCTGCCCACTTCTCATTTACAATGTCACCTGAAAGTGAGAACAGGCATTTGTATGGCACTTTTGCAGACAGCATTGCAAGGTGTTTATGTGCCCAATGTGCTACACATTCATTTGTCCCTTCATGTTCAGCCACCATTCCAGAGGACATGCTTCCATGCTGATGATGCATGTTAAAAAATAATGTGTTAATTAAATATGTGACTGAACTCCACGGGGGAGAACTGTATGTCTCCTGCTCTGTTTTATCCGCATTCTGCCGTATATTTTATGTTATAGCAATCTAGTTTGATAACCCAGCACGTTTGTTTTAAGAATGCTTTTACTGCAAATTTGACAAAACGCAAAGAAGGTACCAATATGAGATTTCTAAAGAGAGCTACAGCACTTGACCGAAAGTTTAAGAATCTGAAGGGCCTTCCAAAATCTGAGGACAAGGTCTGGAAAATGCTTTCAGAAGTCTTAAAAGAGCAACACGCCGAAGCAGAAACTACAAAACCCTAACCACTAAAAAGGAAAATCAACCTTTTGTTGGTGGCATTTGCCTCAGATAATGAAAATGAACATGCATCAGTCCTCACTGCTTTGTATCGTTATCAAGCAGAATCCATCATCAGCATGGACGCATGTCCTCTGGAGTGGTGGTCGAAGCATGAAGGGACATATGAATCTTTATCACATCTGACACATAAATATTTTGCAAAGATGGCTACAACAGTGCCATGTTAATGTCTCTTCTCACTTTCAGGTGACATTGTAAACAAGAAGCAGGCAGCATTATCTCTGTAAATGTAAACAAACTTGTTTGAGCAATTGGCTGAACAAGAAGTAGGACTGAGTGGAGTTGTTTTATTTTTGAATACTTGTATTAGGTGAATTGAAAAATACTATTGTTTTTTACAGTGTAAATATTTGTAATAAAAATAAATATGAAGTGAGCACTGTATACTTTGTATTCTGTGTTGTAACTGAAATCAGTATATTTGAAAATGTAGAAAACATCCAAAATATTTAAACAAATGCTATTCTATTAATAACAGTGTGATTAATCTTGATTACTTTTTTTAATCACGCCATGAATTGCGATTAATTTTTTAATTGCCTAACAGCCCTATTATAAACCCTTCTTTTCAAGGGAATACAATTTGACCATGGACATTTTATCTCCAGTATGAAAGGTGGCATGCCTTATTAAAAGGATTTATTTATACTTACGATGCTAGTGTATTAGTCACAGGTTTGGGTTTTTTTTAGGATACTTTCCTCAGTTGGTTTATTAGCTGGAATTGAGTTATGAAACTTGAAGATAATCTGTAGATTTTGCAATTAGATAATAGATTTTTGACCTTAATATATTTAGTGCTTTTTCTATTTTTGTCTTTGAAATAGGGTTTAATATCTGGATATTTGAATAAGAATGAGCCAGATCCTCAGATGACATAAATTAGAATGACCTGATCTGTCCCCAAATGTCTATACTATTTATGTTAAAGTTGAATTCAGAGGTCCTATTGTACTACATGTTTTATGGACACTGACAAAGATAGTCCCTGCCCCAAAGAACTTGTCATCCTGTGCCTGTGTATATCAGTCTATACATAAAAACATATACATCACTCATTTTGATTTATTATACTACTCTTCCCTCTTTGCATTGACGTGTATAATTTTATCAACTGGCATGTATTCTCTAGTGGGCAATTGAATATTACAAATGGAATGTGACAATTATTTTTTGCAATTACATGTGCATTTGTACTTACAATTATTTGCACTCTTCGGACTCGGACCAGTTAGATCATGTAGCTCATCTCAATTACCGTGCAGGATTCTTTTCTTCAGTATATTTTCTAGTTATTTGACCAGCTCCATGGATTGCCACTACAGTAAAGGTCATAGATTTGGACTGGAAACAATGTCAGTGGTTTTTAAGGGCCAAGGTGTGCAATAGGGTGTGATATTGGATAGTGAAGAGTGATTTTCTCATTAGCGCACTTAGGAAGGAAATTTTCTGTAGCATTTTTATTATTGATTTGGCAATGAGATTTTAAATCATATTAGAAGTCTAATGTGTAAGAAAGATAAGAACAAAACTCGGAAGTAAAAAATAATGCAGTTTATAAGAATGACTTATACATATCTGAAGAAAGATGACAGGTATGAAGAACAAATGGAAAAATAATGGAAATCTTATAGTTCCAGATGTTGGGTATGATTTTCAGCTCTGTTACACCAATGTACATCCACTGATTGGACTGGAAAATCAGACCCCTTTGGTTAACTATAGGAGTTAGTGTATCTGTTCTTGTTTTTAAATAGGCAGTCTCTAAAAGCTGCCAACACTATATGGGAAATGCTAAAGAAAAATAAATCCCATCTAGAACCCATTCTGATATTGCACATAGTTTAGTATTCTATATATTTTCCCTTGTTCCTTATTACCAAGGACACTTCCATGAAAACAGTATTTATTTTTGTTGCTGCTATTTATCTGTCACTAAACGCCAAAAATCCTTTATTTTTGACACCATAATGATTTCCAGAACAACCAGTTATATTATTGGAAACAAATGGGTTTAACTTAAGGTGAGAAATAAGCAGCAGCAAATAACTCAAAAGAAACAACAGTAGTTTTTCTTGCCCAAAGGATAAAATGAAAATGACATCGCAGATTTTTTCCCCCCTAAATAGAACGTTAGTTTTAACATTCTCCTTGAGGTGTACGTTTTTTTTTTTTTTTTTAATTTAATGGCACAACTCCGATTGACTTTCTGATTTTGTTAAACCCTTATGTTATTTGTATGTGTACTTTTTAATTAACTCCTAAGAGTTCACTGTCTGCTGATTATTCCCATTTCTACAGCATTGTGTGTACACACACACACACACACACACACACACACACACACACACAAAGTTGTACAGTAAGGCAAGTTATATTCAGGAATTACATCATTTTGTAGATTTGCAATACTGATATAATTTATCCCATACCTTGAGCTAGTGCCAGTGCCATAAATATAAATGTACAATGGAAAAGTAATAAAGTAATATCCAAAAATAGGAATAAATTAAAATAGGGGAAACCAATGAAGAAACAAACAAACAAAAAACTATTTAATGTCCTAATTGTCCAAAAATCTATGCATGTCTGTAAGTTTTACTTGCATGACCAGCTTCACTGAAGTGGGACTAATAATATGAGGAAAGATATGCACATGAATAAGTGTTTGCAAGATCAGAGCCTAAATCAGTCATTTAGATCTTTGTAAAGAAACCATTAACATCAGTGAGCTTTGGATCAGGTCCTTAGTTTCCATCAGCAGCTCAGATTAGTCATTTCTGAGGTGTGGTAACACCACAGTGTATCCAGATGTTCAGAGGGTATAGCTTACTACTGTGTACAGTGTCTGCATGTGATATTTGTATTATTTAAGTCAACTTACATCCGCATAATAGGGCTTATGAGACACTTAAGAGGCATACAGGCCTTATGCTGGTCCTCTGCAGAGGGGATGTGTTGTACAAACAAAAAGCCTCTTTCCCTGACTCAGTGTTTGTTAAAGGGGACTCCCAAAGGCAGGTAAGAAATGAAGAAAAAAAAAAAAACACAAATACATAAAAGGTTCACATTTACATAGAAGAAGAAGGAGGAAATACTGAGTTTGAGATGTGACAGTTTGGAAAAGGAGGTTTTTCAATCTAAAAGGTTGCAGATAGTTGAAATGATCGTGTGTGTGTGTGTGTGTGTGTATATATATGTGTATATATATGTGTATATATATGTGTATATATATGTGTATATGTGTATATGTGTATATGTGTATATGTGTATATATATGTGTATGTGTATATATATGTGTATGTGTATATATATGTGTATGTGTATATATGTGTATATGTGTATATGTGTGTATATAATTACCCCCCCTCCACCTGTAGGATAGTGATTGTTTTTTATGATAAGTCTTTCAACATTACCATTCACAAGTACACTATGTGTTGGACAGCAGCATAGAAATTTGGATCAAAAGATACTTTGTGTAGTACAACACTGTTAGGATTCAGTAAAAAAAGGTAATATGAGAAAAGTGTCAGGCAGAGTCAAAGATGGAAAAAGATAAGAATGCTATTGCTAGCATAAAAAATGAAACATTATTGAAAAGATTGAGTAAATAAAAAATGTAAATCAAGCAGTGGGAAGAAAAATATAATGCAGTTTGCAATGTGGAAATGAGAAGGGAGAGAGCGAATGAAGCTGTGAAAAAATGTGAAGAATGTATGGGTGGAAATAAAGATTTTATTTCAGTAATAAGACATTCAAGATTTGTATACAGAAATAGAATAGAAATGCTACTTAGAACTGTGGTAAAGAATACTGTCAGTCTGGTCGGTGGAGGTTATGGTATCTTAAGGGAGAAGAAAAGTCATTGAATAGAGTATTCTAGGAGAAATTTCAGAAAATTCTCTGCTAAAACACTTGATGTAGATATTTTTTTTTACCACCCCCACCTTTTTTCATCCAGGTCCCTCCAGCAAATCCATGGCTGGGACATTACCTTCCATGCCCCTCCTAGGAGGGCTAAGGTGGGCTATAAAAATGGGGGGTTGGCTCCCTGCTGTACCAATCATAGCAGTTCCCAACCGCCCCCCCCCCCCGTTCCTTTAACAAACACCTCTTTTTAAGTCCTTTTCCAAGGCCTTTATCCGGTCACTGTGTACCTTTCCTACGGAAAACCTACACTGGACATCCACCCTACACGTAAATAATGAGTTCCGACATATGGCCTACCGCCTGTCATGCCATGAATGAACAGAGCCCGTCCTGAACCTGCTGTGGGGAAGGTGGAAAAAACCCAACTGCACCCAAGCCAATATGGTGGTAAGGGAAAAATTCCTTCCCAGCCCTCCAAAAAGGGGCTAGTGTAATGTCCACCGCAGGTCTTGACCAAACCTGATATTGTACCACATAAAAGGGAGGGAGGGTGGATCCTGCTTCAGACTGCTCCGTGTAAAAGGGAGGCTTCAGGCCCAGGGCTGCCCCTGCATTCCTATGGGGGTGAAACAGCAACCACGCTGAACCTTTTGCAGGAGTTTTCATCTCTCTCTTCGCCCCCGCACCACAGCCATAAAGCACTGTTCCCTTCATTCGGCCATCCAGCCAAAAAAAAAACCTGCTTAAAGGTTCAGGGCAGCCATTCTAATATATTGTTTGTGTTTCACAAGCCCTCTTCCCCTGGATGGGTTTTAGCATCCTAGCAGAAGAATGTTTTAATTAGTTACTGTGTATGAAACATATTGCAACTGAGGTTAACCAGGATGCACTTAATCTGGTGTGGATGTACATTATTCTCATTTTGTCTAAACAATGCCAGCAGGATTCCTGCTTTGTATTCCACCATATTCTCATTCTCACAACATAATCCAGCTACATGTTTTTATTTTGTTCCTAAACAGAATGGTTTCAGAATGAATGTCAACTTGTAGCAGATTTATGGCCATATTAAGTGGGTGCACTTATTCTCATTTATGTGAAATAGCATGTGGACATCTTGCCAAAATTTGCCCCATCACCAAAAAAAGGTAACTTTTTGAGGAAGCTTTTAAAAAATCTGAATGCAGTGGTTTATAATGGAGTTGTCATTCCAGCTGTGGGTATAGCGTGATAGCACAACTCTCAAATGTGTAAGAGTAACCACGCTCCATAAAACATAAAATTGGAGTAACAAAAAATCAGTGACAAATGGTGAGTCTTATATCTATAAAGTAACAACGGCTGAGGAAATAATCAATTCTTGCAGAAAAGTCCAATAGAATAAGAGAGAGAGAACCAATAGGATTGTATGCAAATAATATGGGATGTGTAGAAATTCATTAATCTTATAGAATTTAATAGTGATTTATTTTCTATTGTTTTTAAGCATCTTACAGAAGGAATAGAGTTAGGGGAACAAATCTTCAGTTGCTGTCAATCAATTGCTGTCAATCCATTGTCATTCTCTATTACAACCTATAGAATAGTTCAAAAAAAACCTAGAGAACAAATATTGTTTTCTATTAGTCTACAGGAGTTTTATATTGGAGAAGTTGTTATAATTTATCGTAGAAAAGAGACAAGGGTTGTGTTTCCCGCACACAATGTGGAACTACCAATGTTGCCAATTATCTTGCAATTTCACAGTGAGGCTTGGACAGAGGCTTGGAAACGTGAACCCCAGACCCTCAAAACCCAGAAGATAAATTAAAAGAACAAACATTATTATTTTTTAAAATCTCATTTTTCGGGGAGGTCTGGTGATTTGTCAATGGTAATACTGAACTACAGTAGAACCTCAGAATTACAAACTGACTGGTCAACCACCCACCTCATTTGAAACCAGAAGAATGCAATCAGGCAGCAGCAGAGGCAAAATAAAAAAAAAAAGCAGCAGCAAATACAGTACAGTACTATGTTAAATGTAAACTACTAAAAAAAAAAGGAAAGTTTTAAAAAAGATTTGACAAGGTAGGGAAACTGTTTCTGTGCTTGTTTCATTTAAATTAAGATGGTTAAAAGCAGCATTTTTTCTTCTGCATAGTAAAGTTTCAAATCTGTATTGTCAATGGTCAGATGTAAACTTTTGAAAGAACAGCCAAAAGAATGTTTTGTTCAGAGTTATGAACATTTCAGAGTTATGAACAACCTCTATTCCTGAGGTGTTCATAACTCTGAGGTTCTACTGTACTCTCCTTCTGAGATGCCTTTAGCTGTAAAAGTCCCTTCTTCTTGCTCTATCCCTGCCCACTGTTATAGTGGGATTCTTTATTCAGGGTGCTGGACATTCACAGATAATGTAGCTCAAAGAGACAGGAAAACAGCTTGTGCTTCAAAGTGTTACTACATAGGTTCTGTATAAATTCTGGTCCAGATTCAACAATTATGGAATGGATGCTAACTATATTACAGGTGGAATTTTGAAGTGTGAAGAAAAAAAAACCAATCTGTAAGATAAAGAAAACATGTTACCTATGTATTCTTCTTCAGTTGTTTATCACATATTGAAATATTTGTTTAGCAATGCATTATATGTACTTGTTTTAGTATAGCTCTCTCCCATTTGGATGTGCCTCTGTCATTATTTCTGAAAGAAACTGAAGGCTCATTTTGCATGCAAATAAATTCCTGTAGCTACATGGAATTATTTTGGTTACTTCTCAAACATAAACAAATATGTCAGTACAATAGTTTTCATATATTTGTTTTTAAAGAAAAAAGAAACACTAGCACTTAAATGTAAATATTTCCCAGCAAGACAGCAGGTGGAGTAATTAGATGAGTACAATTAAAGAAGAAACCATAAGAAAGCTGTGTAACTTCAGAATTCAGTACACTGAGTGTGCCTTGTGCATGAGAAACTCACAAAACTTGCTGGAGTGATTAAATTTAGTTTGGAGAGGAAGTGCTCACTTTATTTTCTTGACAATTCAGTTCCATAGTAAACGTGATCAAACGGCTTCAGATATTTGAATGTGGCAAAGTGACAAAACTCATCCACATTGGTTTTTCAAACAGGAAGGGCAGCAGAAGGAGCTAGAGGGAGCAGAAACTATTTGGCATTTACAGGAAGGGAGAAGGAGTGGGGACCTCTTGCAGACCTCTACATACTGGAATTCCCATGTTAGAAGCAAGAACCATCTTAAAGATTTATCAGGAAGAGAAAAGAACTGGAGAGAGAGACAATGGGGAGTCTTTGGACAGGGAAGAAGTCAGTAGGGGATATACAAGTTTGGTATTTTGGAGGATGTTAAAGGAAAATATCAGAGAAAATGGAAGCGAAAAGAGTTTCCAACTTTGAAGGAAAGACAATGGGATGAGCTGTGAATAAATGGGATCTGCTTTTTGCTTTGCCTGGAAAATAAGCTGCAGCAGAAGTAGGTGTTGTGTGAAAGTCTTCATGATAGAAAGGAACATAGCGCTTTTGGTGAACAGAAACATCATGGCAGCATGTGTATATGTTTTTTATAACTATTATAGATTCCTAGATGCTAGACTGTAACTTTGGAACCTGCCCTGAATTAGGGATGAAGTGTAGCTGCACCACCCCAAGAGCAGTCCGGAAAACAAGCAGTAAACCAAAAATCATATTCCCCCCCCACCCACTCCTGCCTGCCTGCCTGTAAGGGAGGAGTAAATTTTCATCCCTTGTCATGGAGTAGCTTACTAGTTTCACATACCTGTCTCCTCTTCCCTTCTCCTACCCTCTCATTCTCTCCCACCTAGAAAAAAATCCTCTCCTCCCAGTCCACACTTCCCCTGTTTTCTACTCCATTTTGTACTAGAAAGAAGATGTTAGAAAGTAAGTGGGAGGGAAGAAAAGAGCATGACCCCAGTGTCCCCCCTTCTCTTGAGGGTGGAGGAGCGAGCCAGAGCTATTACATAAACAGTGTGGGTTTTGCACAGTTGGAACACTTGGTGATTGGTGTAGGATTCCAGATTCTTCAGTGTAGTCAGGGGTCTCAGTGGGAGGGAGCATATTTGGAAAGGCACTAACATATCTTTCCCATATGGAGACACTTGCCCATGCCGAGTGAGAAGAAATGGAAACCTTTTCACCATCACCAATACTCTTAAGCTCATTCTCATTTATGCATAATTGAATTTATAGGCTTTCGTTGGAAGATGTTGCTAAATATTAAATATATTATAATGAAAGTAACACACCGAACTGGTCAAAAAATTTTCAAGAGAAGTTTTCTGTCAGAATATGCCACTTCAGTGAAATCAAAATATTCTATGGGATTGTTCTATGTTCAACTGAAACTTTTGCAAGCAGGCTGGCAAGCTGATTCGCAGGCTCCCTGGGCTGGTCAGCTTCCTGGGCTGCTTTGTTCACCTGGCTCCTCAGCTAGCCTAGCCTGTCGAGTGGGCAGGTGAGCTTCCAGGCTGCTCAGCTGTCTCCTGCTTAGAATTTTTTTTAAAAAATTCTGTTACAGTTCTCCCCAAATTGAGCATTTTGAAAATTTCCATTCTGTAGAAAATTTCATGTTTCCAACTTTCCCCCCCATTTGGAACAAAAATTAATAATAATAAATAAATTTTAAATGCAAAATTGTCCTCCAAATGGCAATTCCATTTCCTTCACAGAGCTCACAACAAATGAAGCTGTTTGACTTTTCTGGCAGGCCACTTCCACATCCCGCTTCGCTTACAGGTGAGCAAGTTTTTAACTTCTGAATAGCACTGCACTTGTATGTGCATGGTGAGAACAGGAATTGTTGACTATTTTCTTCAGTCCAGCAATATTTGTTACATGGAGGATCCTTATTTCAGAAAAAAATAAGGCATGTTATAAAAAAAGCTTTATTCTATAAAAATTAACTTTGCCTTCTGAATTCAGTCTGAATATTAATATCTTCTACTGATATTTCCATCTAGGCTTGTGGGCTAGTCATTTCTGGCTGCCTATTACTTTGCAAAATCTCTGTTTTGTAATGCTGCATGTGCCTGATAGCATTGGAAAAACTAGAGAGGATGACTTAGAATTTAAGGCATGAGTGATTAAAGGATTTATTTTTACATCTTGGCACTCAAATGTTGTTAAATATATGCTGAATTATTGCAAAACACACCAAAGTCTCCTGAGTTTTGTACCTGCAAAACTGCATGTTCACTATACCTAATGTGTGCAAGATTCAAAGGGAGGTAGCATTGGTCCCCACGTGGTTGTCACTAAAATAAGCAATTTACACTGTACTTTCATGACAAATAGTTTGTGCGTGTATAGAGTGGAGGTAGGATGATATGGCAGATTTAATTTATTATTCGTTGTGGTACCAGATCTAAAAGGCATACTAATTCCTAGTTCATCAGCAGAGCAACTGTTGTGCTTTGACAAATATCTCTAAAGAAACATATATTAACAGTACTAAGGGATCACATTTTCTTCTCCCATAGCAGGCAAGTAACTTCTATTAGTATAAACTGAAATATTGAATGTGTATTAAGGGGGAATATATCCCTAAAATGGATAATTTCCTGCGGCTTTTGTCTCCTTTGCTACGTTAAATTTCAAGACAAATGAACAGAAGCCACAACTGTAAAACTTTTCACAAAATTTCCCACAACCAAACTAACAGCACAGGTCAGCTTCTTATTTTTTCTGAAGTCATTTTAAATAAAATTCATATTTGAAAATATTCCATATTGCTAATCATTGGCTTATCTTCCTAAACCCTGTTTGAATTGTCACTCTTTTTCATGAAGACGAATTAATGACATAACAGTGAAAAGCTCAGTGAAAATAAAGCAATGTCAGTCCAGTAACCCAAAATTGGACTATGAAGGATTTTGGAAACCGAGATACTAAATGACAGGGAGAAAAGGACAGACGTAGAAAAAATATATCTTGTAATTATGTTGGAAAAGCTTCATTGAAATATGCAATTCTCAATGGCACTAGACAAAGCTGATTTGCTTTGGGTTAGTGAAAATACAATTTTGTAAGCATTTAAAGTAATAGCCACATGACATTTTTGTATCTTAAACTGAACTTCCATGCTTAAAGTGTGACCCCTGTCAATGTAAACATTAGTTGTGTAATGAGAATGACTGAGCTACAGAGCATTTCTAGAAGTGCAGTTTGAGGGAAAGAAGCACACCCTGAACTCATATAGCAGACTTGAGAAAGGACTGATTAGACTTTGGCATCTCATAAATATTTGAAAGTTAATACCTCTCAATCTCGTGGTCAGTTAAGGTAGTCTGGGAAGCAGGCATATTACTAGAACTTCAAACTGCAGAGGAGAGAGGAGGTTGTGGTGGTATGAATAAAGAATCGGAAAACAGAAAGCAATGCTGCAGTTACATATATGGTAGGTGAATTAATAACTATGTTTGACCATAGTACATCTTCTTGATTGTGTTTGGGTTCTCTTTCTATGACTTGCACATCTTTGTCAATAAGCAGTAATATTATGCATTATTTTAAAATGCATAGGAAAGCTAACCATTTCATTACCTGCATTAAGTTCTCCTTGCTAGCTGTGAGCTAGATCGTGCAGCTGGATATGTCCTGGCACAGACGTGCACACAGGAACATCCAGTTGCAGTATCTAGTTCTATTTTTATAAGAACCACTATCAGGATGGCTTACTCAGTGGTCTACTTAGAACTCTTACTGCACCTTTTACAGTTTTCTTTTATGAAAAAGGATATTACACTGTTGTTCTTGTTGCCATTCTTTAGTGTGTTTTTTTTCCCAGTGGAAATTGGTCTCCTTCCCTCCATGTCCCCAAAAAAGGTCCAAGCCCAAATGGAGGCAGAGTACATTAAAATGTACTATTAAGTACTATTAAATATAATCCCAGGTTGTACACTTGAAATTAGATGGATATTTCACCCTATCATTAAGGCACAATGTGACTTTGATCAACATAATGAGCAGCACTGCCTGGGGCTATATCAATTTTAATACAATGATCTTAGTATAAATATTTTCTTCGGATATTCATTGGGTCTGGCATTTAAGGCAGTATGAATAGGACATATTATGATTTTTAAATTATTTCTCCTCTTTCCCTGTTTAATACAAACTAAAACTAGATCTCTGATTCAAATCAAGTCAAGGAGGTTCAGTGTACCTTTATGGGCATGCTTAATTGGAGAACAAATTCAACACAGTCCAAAACTACTACTTGATTTTGATTCTTGAAATGAGAAAATTGCTTTATATATCACCAAATATATCTCAATAATTAGTCCAGCTAATATGGAATAATATTAATATTGGAATAATTCAATATCCAGTTGCCCCTATGATAAACTTGTAGTACATAGTCCAATGCACAGTTGCGTATTTATATTTAGGATGTTTGGAGAGCAAATAATTTCCATCCTAATCTACATGGTATGTAATAAGAATTTTTATGTACGACCAAACTAAAAATCCCCCTTTAAAATAATTTTCAAACTGTTTGGTAGAATAGCTAATTTAATGGCCAGTAAGGGTACCATATGCAGAGGAGATGAAAGAACAAAGTGAAAGAAACACATGGTTACTTTGCATTTATTTTTTATTTATGATCCTCTTCTAGTAGAATAGACAACATGCTGCCCCTTTTCTGAACTATAGAAATTAAAAAGAAATCTATCCTGACTTTTTCAATGTGTTTACATACTTCCTGTCACATATGTTGTATTTTCACATGGTGAACGTTATTCCTAGAATATCCTTTTGATGTTGAAACTGGAGTAAGAGATGTTCATAATTTGTTAAGGAATATGCTCTTACTGTCTCATTAATTCAGATGTTATTGTACCTAGAGTAAGTATACCTCTGTAAACAATCATGTTTCCTGGAGCAATCTTATTTAAGAGATTTGGTCTCATCAGATTTTAATGGCAGCCTGACTCATGAATAAATATTCAGATTTTAAAACCATTTATTTGGTGAACTTTTTGTATGTTTTTTCATATTTGTACAAAAATCAAAACCACACATCTCTAGTATAATCAAACACATTGCTGTTGCTATGCTCTCATACTGTCCTATCCTGTCTCCAGTATGTCAAACACACAATTGTTTGCATAAAAGGCCATTGCCTTAGTTATAACAAAAACTGAGCAGGACCTGAACCGACACAGAATATCCAACCATAGATTTCTATTTATCTGGTTTTTTTTTTTTGGTTTATAATCACAATTCTGATACTCTCTTAATCATGGTTCTAGGACATAATTGCATTAGAGATTTCTCAGTCTAGGATACACATCCTTTTTTTAAGAGGTACCAATGGGGTGTTCTTTGATGCTCATATAGAAAAAAAGAAATGCTGTTTCATTTTTCATCAGTGGTATAGTCACTATATGCTATATATACCAACGCCTAACAAATGAAATCATAATCATCTGGGGCAAAATTCATCACTGAGCTACACTGTATAGCTTTTAATAGATGAACAGAAAAAAAATGGAAGCTTTTGCAGGACCCATATAGAAGTGTATAGTATGGTACAAGATTGCTATAGTTCTGCCATTCATGTTGATGCAACATTGAGGCTTTTGTTTTAATTTGGACAGGATGAAATTATGGTAACATGAAGATCGTAGTGATACTGCATATATTATGTTATATAATACACTTCTTTAAACCTGGTTTCTAATATCTGCTAAACGTATATTATAGGTTTTTTGCATTATTTTCGTTGTAGGAGAGCACTGAGACATACTGTACAATGCAAACAATGGCTAGCTATGTACTGTATTTTCAAAAGTATGCACTTCAATGAAGTCTGGGCCAAAATATGTTTAAGGTAGACAACTAGACAGCAATAATAACGTTTTGCAAATAGTATGGGGAGGACTTACTGAAACTTAACAAGGAGAGAATAACTTCTCATTTTTGTCTAGTTACGAAATTAACCTTTCTCTGCATAACCAAAAATGAGTTACATAGAAATTGGTAGACCAAAGTGTATGCTGATAGTTAGGTTTGGAGTATACTTGTGTATTCGATTGAAATTATCTTGTTTACTGTCCTTTCCTTTATGTTCTACAGAGAATGTTTGTGGTGCAGTTCCTGTGTGATGGACAATAAAACTGCTCTGCTGGTTTGACATGATTAGTTTGTCCCATCTATCTTATTACTGTTCAGAGAAATTGGGGAATACCATGTTGTGGGCAGGTCTCAGATGTTTGACTTTTCTGTGAATGGTCTGGCCATTCTCTGCTCTTACAACATAGGTGTATGTATTTTGATATTGGTCTGTATAGTGATCAGTTCCCATGCTCTTTGCCCTAGGTTTTTGAATGTGCACCTTATAATATTGCCTTAAACCTTTCAGCAGCAATGTTCCTAGCATCATTTCTGGGATTCTTTCTCTTTTTTCTTCTACAAGAAGTTTGCCTGTTATACAGTTTCTTTCTGTTATTTATCTTTATTTCTTTGTGTTTATACCAAATTAAAAAGAGATGCCTAAGCAAAACTCAAGGAATTTCTAATAAAATTAAAAAGGAGCTTAGTCCCCTGAGAGTCAGCAGAACTCTCAGTGATTTTTTTAGAGTTGAAATAGTTTCTTTTCACCTTCTTTTCATTAGCAATTGTGGAGGCCTTACCCTCTTGTACTCTGCCATTCACATCTATGAGCAGAAGTCTCAATTACAAATTAACTTAATTTTTTGAAGTTTTCCTTAAATTCCTGGAATTTTGAACTATGCATTTTGGAACATAATTTGACTGATGATGATGAGCTATAGAGCAAGTCGTCCAGGAACTGTATAGATTCTATACTTCCTGTTAACTCTGGATGCAATCATTTGCTTCCTGGTACACACTTCCTGCTGGGGTAGGAAAAAAAAAGAAGCCCAGGACAGGGCAGTCACAGGCTGTAACTATTCAGAGTAGAAGGAAGTTTGTTCCCTTATTCTGTACACAGTTCTGTTAATCATTAAAGGATTTTCTTGAAACAAGTCTGCTTGTCATAAAGACATTTCAGATGGGTCAGACTTGATGTTAAATTTTTTTCTTATTTCTGTTCCACTTGAAATTTACTAAATTACCTGTGATTTGAAACCTATTGTCAGTTCTGAGCATTCTGCCTGGCTAAATTTAAAGCAATAGCATTGGTGACTCTGAGCATTTTTTGGTTAGTCAGCTGAGTTCTATATCGTTACTGAGGGGATCAGGAACTATATGATGATTCTTTTCTTCTTGTTAAATAGGATTAACTCAGTTTCTTCTATAATTTGTTGTGCTTTGGGACAGTGATTAATTTTTCTCTAAGTTGTCTAGTTTGTGACATGCAACATGCTTATTCACTGCATCATTTTTGTCTGATTCACCATTGTTACTCCAGTTTTACCCCAGTATAGCTCCATTGGCTTCAATGGATAGTGATATTATTATGGCACAATTATGATGCATTTTGTGCCATAATACGCATTAAGGCGTCATTGGAAAAGTTATGATTTGCTGAATATGATTATCTTATCTATATGCATGTATCATTTTTGTATCTGAAGTTATGAATATTGACTATGTATCTGTATTTCAAATGTAATTACACCTGGGCGACACCCAGTAGTCAAAATGCTTCCAGTCCTATTCAAGGTAGTGCACCATTAGGAAAAACAATAGACATTAGGAGAAGCTTATCCCCTGCCTGGTAAGCCTTCCTGAGAAAGCTCCAGACAGCCTGTAAGTAATGGCTGCTATGACTCAGCAAGGTATGCAAGGGCATGTGACCAGGCATGACGCGGAACTCTATCTTGGATTCCAGTGTTTTTCCACAAACTGAGTTTGGGACAAACGGTTCCCACCATATGCTAAAGCTACATAAGGCGCTGGTGACATCAGTTGTTCTTCTCTCCCACACAACTGAACACCTAGGAGAAGCTCCAACAGAAAAGGACTTGGACCGGGGGTGGGGATCCCAAGCTGAAAAGCAAGTGCAGCTTGTGTTCTGAGAGTCTGCAAGCCTGCTTCTATCATCAGTCAGGATGAGAGATTGTAAATTCAAATCCTATTCTTGTAGTACAGTGGTAGGCAACCTGTGGCCCAGAGGCCACACGCGGCCCATCAGGGTAATCCCCTGGCAGGCTGCCAGTTTGTTTACATTTGCACGGCCGCCCGCAGCTCCAAGTGGCCGCGATTCACCGTTCCCGGCCAATGGGAGCTGTGGGAAGCAGCGTGGGCTGCAGGGACATTCTGGCCGCTGCTTCCCGCAGCTCCCATTGGCCGTGAATGGCCACGTGCGGACCGCGGGCCGTGGGTTGCCCGCCACTGTTCTAGTATGTTAAGCTTAGTTTGAGCTTTTTATTTATTTACAAGGTAATCTGCGTTGATCTGTTTGCTATAACTTAAAATCTATCTTTTTGTAGTTAATAAACTTATTTTATGTTTTAATGTAAACCAAGAAGTTTGGAGTGAAGTGCTTGGAAATCTTAGCTCAAGGGGCAAAGGCTGTTGCATTTCCTCACCACATTGAAGGGGAAGCGAAACGGATAATAAATTCATACTGTTTGGGGTTTTGACCAGCGGAGTTCTTAGGCTGGGAAGCTGGTGGTTATTTTGGCTGTAGCCCCTCTATTGTTGGTTCATGCAGTGACTGGTCAGACAGCCTGCATGTAACTGCAGCTGGGTATGTCCCTACCTGTGTGAATGCAGGTGGAAGTGTAGGTGCGGGTTTGCAGCTTGTCACAGCAGCACAGTGTGAGAGGGAGCCCAGGCTGGTGAGTCAGAGGGCTCAGTGATACGTCAATTCCAGGTGGCATCCTGGGGGGAACCCATCACATGTACTCATCTTTTCTCTGATACAATGATGTATTTTTGTGTATATTTTCCAAAACTTTCTTTTGAGATTCCTTTTCAGCTGTTCTTTCTGGACTCAGAATAATGCCACATATTTCTGCTGGTTCATCTTTCTTATTGCTACTGTTGCTACTACCATCACTTTAAATGTTTTTTGGACCATATGGTTGGTATTGTCTTGGTCAAATCCTGCATGACTTATTCTTTGCTAGTGGCAGCTCTCCATTTGTCTTCCAAATCTGCTGAAATAGGTAATTGTAAGCCTACAGGGTATGCGTGTTGCTTTAGGGATGGTTCACACCATGAGATGTCTTGAGAGTAAATGTTGTTTGACAGTGTGTCCACCATCATTACTTCCTTTCTAGAAGTGTATTTTCCTTGTATGTCAAACTTCCATAGTTTTAGTAGCATCCTCTACAGGTGTGCTTATTTAGGGATGAATTTAATCATTTGCTGACTAAATTTTCTGTGGTTTATGGTCTGACATTTTTGTACCTTATTGTCACATACATAAGTTTTTAAAAAAATATGTGCACTCACAATTGCAAAGTAATTCATTTACCATACTGGCTCTGTTCTAACTCTTACAATGCAGTTGATGCAAAAATTACTGGCATCCATTCCTGAGAACAGTGGCTCACAGATGTTTCTAATAGATGTCAGCCTGATAGCTTGCATTAGTCTACTGACCTGGTGAGAATTTCTTTAGCTTGTTGCAAAACTGTTCTGATGTCACTGTGCAAGTCTTCTGGAACACTCATCTTGAGAGGCATAGTGACACAGCATAACTGTACTGAAGCTTGAGAAAATGTTGAGACGAATTTGTCTAAGTTCTTGAAAAACCCTAGCAATGATTCCAATAGGTTTATGTTCTGTACTGTAGATGGTTGTGTATTAACATGTATTTTGGATTGTTCTTGTTTTATGCCATTCTTTGTGATTGTCAGGAATTAGGGCTTACAGCAGACCCTTGGACTTGTTAGCTCCAACTACCTAGTGAGCAACAAAGAATTCACAGATGAATAATGGCTGGCTTACCGCAGAATCACCTGATTGGCTGGAGGAGCCAACCGAGGTGCTCTTAAGCCCAGCATTAGGTCAATGGTTGCTCAGAGCTTACATGTGCAACTGTGATTGCTCTTGTGCCTGCCTTGCTCCCAGACTTGTTTCAATCCTGCCCAAGTCCTCTCTAGCACTGGTCCTCTGCTCAGTTACTGGCTTGTGGTTCCAACCCTGACTCTGACTCTTGGCTCTGGATCATGGTTCATGATTGTGATTACCTGGTTAATATAGTCTATTATAATTTGTGGTTGGTCTCCATTGAATTTAAAATAGCTTTCTTGGCATTTTTTGTAATACATCTCTGATTATCATCATGTGTTCTTCTGTCTTTCCTATATCCAGTAATATCTGTCAGTACTTAGACTTCCTTTAGATTTGCTGTCCTTGAAATTTTGCTGATCACACTATTGAATAGGAATTCAATCTATTTATCCTGTGTTTTGGTTTCTCTGTGTCTTGTTTTTCTTAAAATACTGATACAAACAAACAACTTTGAGAAGGTATAATAGGGAATGAGATAATCTTTGACAAGGGCAATGTATTGAAATAGAGGATTGTTATAGCAACTCTCTGAATGAAGACCTCAATCAAGATGGAGGCCCCATTATGGAAGGTGCTGAAAAAAACCCTTAGTAAAACAGTACTCCTGCTCCAAAGAGATTACAGTCTAATTTAAAACAAGATGTGTGTGTCTCAGACAGTAAGAAAAGAGAAGGTAGAATCAGAATAAGAGTAATCAGTTTGAAATTAGTCTTGCTACATGCCCAACTTAATGATTTTGAAACATTTTTTCTTACATAATTAATTTATGAATGCAAAAAGTTACTCACAAGTAATTACCATGAGAGTTCTTCCTTCTGGCATTCTTGCTAATTTATCAAATGTTTAATTTACAGTTGGAATCATACCAATTTTATTTTAAACTTTAACAGTATTCCCAGCAGCAGATTACTACTTCTCCCTGAATACCACTTCTTCTTGGATGAAGTTTGAACAATCTTTCTTGTATTAATTACAATGAAAGTTTAAATCAGAATATGTATGATTTTTATATGGATGGATTAAGGCATGCAGAAACAAGTTCAACCAGATTTTGTCCTATAGTCTTTGATTCTTTGCAACTGTTTGCTCAATCTGGAAAATGAATTGCCTGTGGAATAGCCATGTACGTGTCCCTCCTCTGTTTACATTCAATGACTATTTGACCAATTTACTTTTATTTGCATGATGTCTCATATAAATTTAGCCTGCTTGCATGTCCCTGATCAAAGAGAGTTTTATATGGGTTGGGAAACTACTCAAGGGACAGAATCCTCCAAATGGTGAAATCAGTGGGAGTTGGAAGAGTCTGAGTGTCCCCCTGGAGGCTGCTAGCACCCAGAAAAACTAGATGCTTACATAGCAATGAGATGTGTTTTCCATATCCCCTCACAAGAGTAAAGGCCCCAATCCTGCAAAGTCTTAAGCACATGCTTAACTTGGGTTCAGTGGGCCTAAATGAGGCAGAGAAGGATCTGTATGCTCCCTAAGTAATTAAGACCAAACATACACATGACTTGTGACAAAAATTGGTGATGACAGAAAATTGCAGTCCAGTAACTTCAATGTACTTGGCTCCAGCCAATACAAAAGATATCATTTAACATAACAGGGGGCAATGTTCTCCAAACCCATGCTAGAGTCCTGGAAGAGAGAGAATTAAGTGAGTTAGACAAGACTTGATGCCACCTTTTACAACCAAGGTTATGCATGCACCTTCAGTTATTTTGTGTGTAATTATTAAGAAAAAAATAAAATTTAAATTTATGCTCCACACTCAGCCAGGGAGCATAATTTTTCTAGGAACAAGTCTATGGGTAAAGTCTAGGTGGCCCAGGAAGCAAAGAGTGTAAAATTCCACACTTGTGTTTATCTTCTACCTCTCCCTGAGGGATTCTGTGATCCAGTAATGAATTTATCTGTCTGTCTTGGTTCTCATGTGTCCCCCCACTACCGTAGTATCTGAGCCCCAGATTCTGTATTGCTCCCTGCTCCCATTCAATGTTCTGTGTAATTTTTACAAAATTG
The DNA here is from genome assembly GCF_028017835.1 of Emys orbicularis. Lineage (NCBI taxonomy): Eukaryota > Metazoa > Chordata > Testudines > Emydidae > Emys > Emys orbicularis. The sequence continues at coordinate 52,291,443 of NC_088687.1, read as the reverse complement.
GCTGGAAAATGAACGTATTAAAGCGGTTTTGCTGCAAAAACTAATGAGTTGTTTACTAAATTAGTTATTATCGATTAATTTAAAATAAAACTGTTAAAAATAATCATGATATTTAAAAAAGAACATTCTCGCCAACTTATGTAAGATCTTTCATCCCTTGAGGTCAATGCCCTTCTGTTTTCAAACGTTTTTTTTTTTTTTTTTTTGAGGACTAAAAATAGAAAGAAGCTTCTGCAGACAGACAGCTGCTATAGAACAGTGCTTCAAGGTGCTGCAGAGACTCCTTGTATTACTGTTCCACAGGCTATCCAGTGCCTGCCAAGGTTCCACTCCTCTTCAGGACTAGTGCACCAATGTAAGAGCTATCTACAGAAATGCTACTGCTTACATGCCAGATGTGACCAGTACTTATGGGCATTCCCCTAAACCATATTCAGTTGTGGCTTTGTGAAGCACTAGTTGGGTTTGACGGGAGTAGGGAAATGCATAATTTAACACCCTGAATATTTGCATTAACAATAAATTGTTATATTAATGCATCAATCAGTGCTGTGTCATTAGTGCAAGTATCTCTGGGAATGACAACATTCTTCCCACAGAGCTCTAAATGCCTCTAGTTCAAAGATCCCTCAAAATAGTAAACCAATGTGGTCCATCTCTAGAAATCATGCTTTAGCTTTTACTCAAAGTTGCAGATTTAAATTATTATAATTAGGACCTGGCATTTAAAACAGCCCTAAAATATATTATAGTGAGTTAACTAGTCTTATGAATCCTTGAAGATCAATTTCAAAATGCCTTCAGATTCTGATATATATTACACAAATTCCAGCATATTGTCTTCCTTATATTTTATGTTAATTTGACTTTAATGTTAGCTGTCTATCACACTAACAATAATCCATCTGACCCAGCAGGCATGAATACCAATTACTGAAATGATTGGGTTTCATCTGTGAATTTCCTTCCCTCTACTGCAAGTAGACAGTAGACATGTCAGCAGATAGGGAATAGCACAGATGTATTAAAGCTTTTCAAGTAACCAAGTATCTAGATTTACACTGTGTAATGGAGCAGGCTGTGGTTGACTTATAAAGGGGGAGAAATAGATTACAAAGCCCTATTATATAAAGAAATAAGGTGAATAAGGAAAATAATCTAATTTGAATTTATTTTAATAATGTAATTGATCTAGCTCACTGGCCATAGTTCTTATATTTTTACTATTTCTTTATCTGAAATTTCAGAGAGTAAAACCCAACATTTCAGTGTGCATGCATTGCCAGTGGCCTTTGTGTAAATTTGAGTTGCACACCTGCATTGTGATTTGGCCATTGATCAACTAAAGCAGAGTACTGTGTGTGTATGAAAAAGTACATATATTCTTTTTCATGTGCACTTTTGAAACTTCGGGATCTGATTCTCTGCTCAGTTAAATCCCTGAATTGAGAGATTAGATTCAGGCCTTTTTAGGTTTTAACAATTTGAAAGAGGTTCAATCCTCAACCCCTAATCTAGTTGCTTTGCAAAGTAAAGGAGCTTGAAAGTTGCCCTACAGGGTCAGTTGAGGATTACTCCTAACACAGGAAAATATTTAGCTTCTGTAGAGCTGGCAGATGTTGGCAGAGGATGGTAAGGGGTTTAGCAGAGTGTCTAGTGCTCTACCTGATCCTTGGTGGGTGAAGCAGTCAAGAACTATAAAATGCTACTTAATCAGAATGATTCTGTTCTACTACCAGATTGCATTCATTTTGCACTTGTGTAACTGACTTTCCATGGTGCTGGGCAATGGATAATCAGATCCTCTATATTCTATGTAGAGAGTAGGACCCTAATATAACTTTAAAATAGTCTTGTCTTTTCCTTTCAGATGAGTCTGTTTTGCAGATGGAAAACACTTTGTTCTCACCATCTCTGCTTTTCTATAGAGTCACTTCTTGTATGCCATGCCTAATAAGACAGATTGTGTCCTGCATCAGTCAGAAATTTATACTCCTACATTTCCTTCATGGAAAACTATAGAAATGAACATTGATTTTTTTTTTGGTATGTAAAAACAGTAAATAAAAGGCAGGTGAATATACATTGCTATAGTGCTCAATTGCTTTCACAAAGCATTATTACAAAGGATCCAGTGATTCATACTCTTATGTGTAGGAAGTTCAAACAAAAGGATAAAAAGGGAATGTATTACACTTCTATTGCAATTTCATCAGGGCCAGTTAAGGTACAGTCTACTAGTGTTTAAAATGACACTGTTGTGGTATCTTCTATAATGTTTAAGATAACCCTTTAGACACTTAAAAACAAAACGTTGTTCCGTATTGACATATTCAGAGACCCTCCCCATCCTACATGCTGGTTATGTAAATGTTGTGGAAGAGAGTAACCTAGGAACAGAAAAGGGGGAAGTGTGTGGGGCTGTGTTTTGTGGAAGCAGTAGAGAGACAGATGAGAACAAAGGGGTGAGAGAAGGATAAAAGCAGGCAACACCACTAGAGCAAAGGAAAAAGGGGTCCAGCAGCTCCAAGTGAGAGGGGGGATGTCATAACTATAAAGGGAAGGGTAACAACCCTCCTGTGTACGATACTATAAAATCCCTCCTGGGCCAAGACACCAAAATCCTTTTACCTGTAAAGGGTTAAGAAGCTCAGGTAACCTGGCTGACACCTGACCAAAAGGACCAATAAGGGAATGAGATGCTTTCAAATCTTGGGGAGGGGGAAGGCTTTTGTTTGTGCTCTTTGTTTTGGGAGTTGTTCGCTCTTGGGACTAAGAGGGACTGGACATCAATCCATGCTCTCCAAATCTTTCTAAACAAGTCTCTCATATTTCAGACTTGTAAGTAACAGCCAGGCAAGGCGTGTTAGTTTTATCTTTTTTTTCTCAACTTGTAAATGTTCCTTTTGCTAGAGGGTTTACCTCTGTTTGATGTAACTTTGAACCTAAGGCTAGAGGGGATTCCTCTGGGCTCTTTGAATCTGATTACCCTGTAAAGTTATTTTCCATCCTGATTTTACAGAGATTATTTTTACCTTTCTTTCTTTAATTAAAAGCCTTCTTTTTAAGAACCTGATTGATTTTTCCTTGTTTTAAGATCCAAGGGGGTTGGATCTGGACTCACCAGGAATTGGTGGAGAAGTCTCTCAAGGCTACCCAGGGAATGGTTATAGTACTTGGGAGGGAGATATTCTGGGGGGGAGGTAGACAGAATTTCCCAAATGACTCATAAATAATTTGGGTGGTGGCAGCAAAACCAGATCTAAGCTGGTAGTTAAGCTTAGAGGTTCTCATGCAGGTCCCCACATCTGTACCCTAGAGTTCAGAGTGGGGAAGGAACCAAGTGAGAGGGGGGAAAGGGGTCTGTGACATGTAGGCAACCAAGCTCCCTTTTTTGGATTCAACTTTCTAAATTACTGATGGCAATAAAACTGCATGTGACAATGCATTGCATCAAGTATCAGCGGGTAGCCGTGTTAGTCTGTATCTACAAAAACAACAAGGAGTCTGTATCACTTCATACATATTCCAAAATATTGAGCTAAAGGGGTCTACATACATGAAAATAATAAATTGAGGAGGTGGTGTGACCGTTCTGACTGGTAATATAATATAAAGCCTTTTTTCCCTAAGTCACTGAATCTTATTTTGTCCAGGTCAATACTTGTTGAAAGTCCTTTAATTATCTGATAGTTGTAGGGTGCCCTCGTGAAATGATTCAGCATTCTCCATCCTCTTCCAATAGCCCACATTACAAAAAACATCTATAGCAAGTTTCAATGACTGGCAGTCTTGTTGGCACTCTCAGCAAAGAAGAAAGAGTGAAGTTATATGGGGACAGAACTCTCAGCCCGAGGCAATCTTTTGAGGTCGGGGTGGTGGTACATCTATAAGATAGTACAGGGAAGCTTGTACTGCTGTTGATCATGGACACCTCACCTGTGGTTAGGTTCAGTCTGTAAAATCGTCTGCGGTGTTCTTCAAGAACACTATACTCCTATAGAGTCTAATCCAAGACCCAGTACAGTCAGTGTGAGTTTTTACCATAGGCTTCAATGGGCTTTTGCTCAGACCTTTAATGATTTTCTAAGAAAAAAATAAAAACCTATACAGTTTGAAGTATATTTTTAACTTCTTAGTCTGAGAAATATTCCTCTTCCTCACATAATTTATCAGAACTAAAATGTTTAACTTTGATTTACAGAAACAAAACTTTTTTTTCCCTTCAATGCTGTCCAAAACTTATTGTTCATAAGAAGAAAAATTTAAATCAAGACATTTCCAAGCCTACTTTAAGGGGAAAAAAAACTTTTAAACTTGAAAGTGGCAATGTCTGAATGACAACAAACTAAGACACATGAGGAAAAACAGCTCCTTTCTCACTAGTTACCCTGCCATTTCCAAATTTTAAAGGATAAGCCTTTTTATGAAGTTGGTGTTTTGCTCAGCCGGAAAAAGAAGAAAGAAAAATTTGAAATAAGACGAGACAAGATCCTTTGTTTCCACGAGCAGAAGTTTTCTGGCTACTTTCCAGCTACAATGAAACAACGGACTTGTGGAAACCAACACAGCTTGGTCTGAAAGAATATTTTTGTATCTGGCCAGATGCAAAATATGAAGAGGAAATCATTTTTTTTCTCTCTCCAAGAACAGATTTTCTTCTTCTTTTTTTGGGGGGGGGGAGGGGGTCTGGCTGACTTTATTGGATTTAGCTTGATTTTTTTAAACTAAAAAAATCGAAGTTTTAAAAATTGAGTGCAAGATATTGAAATAATTCACCTTACAATGTTTGCTTTAGACAATAATTATGACCTTTGTCTAAGATAGCAAGTGAAAGGCACCAGACTGAGCGTCCTCCTAGAGACTCAAGTTCTATATCTGCAGAGCAGACAAATCATAAACAATGGCAATGTAAGTTTCATTCACCTCTATCAATGTCCTGTCAATGTGCCTCAATCCTGATCTGAAAGGAACATTCTTGTAAGTGGATGACAGGATAAATTGTGCTCATTTGATTATTTCACCCAGCTGCTGAGACTGACTGCCAAAAAATATTCCATTTGTAACAATATTTTCTTATGATATTTCCATATTGCCAGTTCAGTGTGAGTACACTAAATGGTTTTCACAGAGATGATTATAAGGTATTCAGATATACACCATAAGAATAATTATTACTTCTAATTTAGCTGTGCTGGATTTGGCAATGGACTAAATTCAAAAGCTCCGTACACCTCGTGTTACTGAACTTCTGAACTATATGAGCTTTTGTCTGTTTACTTAATAGTAGGGTAATTTTTTTTCTTTCTTTTGAGTATATTTAAGTTACAAATGTTTGACTGTGAACCAATAATCTTTGTCCCATATTATGTATTATAGTTAAATGGTAATTAAAATGTCTTCAGTAGTTCTCGACTGTCCCTGAATAGGTCAACCTGCCACAGAGTCAGGAGCCGCAATAGTTAGCCTTCTGGGGCTTGCACACTACAAAGCTCATGGATATTTCATACTTGGTTGAGCGTCATAGTTCTTATATGCATTATTGAGAAAATGATGCAAGGATAGTAGTGACATAATATTTGGGAATGGCATTGTTTTGTTCTTAACTCTGCCTACTCTTTTCCTTCTTTGATTCCAGTGTAAAAGCAAATGTTATCTCAGGTTTGTACTTTTGTCTATAGTATTTATATGGCCCTATTCCTGTCATATTTGGGCACTTTTACAGTCTGAAGTATTTATCCTCACAATACTTTTGTGAGGTAGGGAAGTACTGTTGGCCCCATTTACAAACAGGGAGGCACAAAGAGACTGAAGAACTTGCCCATTTTCTCACAGAAAGTCTGTGATGGAACAGGTACTTGAACCCAGGTCTCCAGAGTCCCCTGCTAGCATCCTGACTCCTGGAACATCCTTTCTTTGATTTGTGTCTTGCATATCTATGCTAAATAATGTTGCTTCTGCCAGGGTGTGATAGAGGCAGGACAAGGCATAGACATATCTTTCACAACACCTTCCGTTCCTGTACAGGAGGTAGACATCATTTGGTTCTAAGCACTCCAGGGCACTGGGGGAAATGTTGGCTAGGATTACGTACAGAGAAGATATTCTAGGTGAGGCATGGCTTATACCATGCCTCCACCCTCCAGGTGCTTGAATGACTGAGAGGTGGGAAGTGCTTGCTCACATGTAGTCTTAATGTCCCCTAGCATCAATGTTTAGATGGCTTTCCTCTTCTGCACTGCTGAGCCTCAAAGGATGTGTAACTTGGCTGTTAGGGTGCATTTTCTTCTGAAAAGATTTGTGTAATTCCCTTTATCATGACTTCATAGTTATGCATGAGAATAGGCTCCTTTATCTTCAGGGCAAAGAAACCTAGACTCTTAAACTGGTTGCTTTCATCTCTTTAAGACCTGTTTGAATGTTCATAACATTGTGGGCAGCACTAAATGTTCTGGAAAATGTGCAGCTCTGCAGAATGAGCTAGCATGTACTATATGTATGAACTCTAGGATTTTTTTTATTGTTATTATTATTTGTAAAATATATACTTTTGAGCAGAGGTGGATTAGGGTTTTGTGGGGCCCTGGGCCAGAGTAAGTGGGGGTCCCTCCCCACCCCTTCTGCCTGCAGTCACGCCGCTCCCCTGTGCCACAGGAATGCCGGGCAGGTGGAGTGGGTCGGGGGGTCGGGGCACCCATTTTTCCAGGGGGCCCCAATTGGCCGGGGCCCCTGGGCATGAGCCCCATTGGCCTAGTGGCTAATCTGACACTGCTTTTGAGTCCTGATTGGTTGGGTTCCACAGGTGCTAAATGTCCAATTCAAAATGTCATTATTTGGTTTAAAAATCTACTGAAATAGTAGTCACTTGCTGATATGTCGGGGGAGGCACTGCAGATATCTCTGTTAATGTCTTTTTTTCTAAGGCTTGATTACCAGATAGGTTACTTGGACTGAACAAGAGTTGATTAACTTCCTTCTCTGCTCCCTGAAAGGGGAAGAAGTTGCGTGGCTGCTTTGTGAATCACAATCACAAACAGGAAATAACCTAAACTTAATTTATTATCTTAAGGAACAACATCAAAGATCTATCTTGCAATTACTTGAGCTAAGTTAATATTTGCAGGAATGTGGATGCCTAAAGTAAGACACCTAAATCTCCACTTAAGTAAAGTTCTGTTTTTTAAAGGTGCTAAGCACCTGTGGTTAGATTCACAAAGAGACTTAGGTACCTAAGACCACCATCTAGGCATCCCTGGGATCCTCCAAACTCCACTCAGCTGCTGTCTAAAGCTGTAGGCATCTAAATTTCTGCCAGTAGGCATTCCCAAACTGCCAAAGGACATGTCTGCACTTTAACTGCTGCAGCTGCGCCACTGTAGTGCTTCAGTGTAGACACTACCTACAGAATGGCTGAAATTCAGGCCACTTTTATTTAGGTACTTTTAATAGGAATTTAGATGTCTTACTTTAGGAACTCAAAATTGGGAAGGATCCTCTAGTAATAGGACTACAGACAAAGGTATATTCATCCATTTATTCTTCCAAATAGTTGTTCAGCATATGAAACAGGTAGTTGCAGAGCTGAAACAGGTGGCTTTCTGTTGTGTGTATTTGAAGAATCTTTAGGGATTTTAACCCTCGCAACAGAAGTAAAACAAATGAAATACATAAAAGCTGGTCTATATTGTTCTGTTCTATTGATTATTTTTAGATGTCAAATAGACAGCTCTGGGAGTCCAAGTATCTTTCTGAATTGTCCATGAATCCCTATACAAAGACATGAATCCTGACACGGCTAAACAGCACTTCTAGTGCCAAAGGTTAGAGTGTTGTGCCCCTCCCCCCAGTTTTATGATTGATTTTAAACATTGTTATGATAGTCCTTGTAAAATAATATGAAATACCAAGTGAAGCTAATAATCATTAGTACTGTGTGTAACATATATTGCAACCATTGTATTAAATTAATGATTTATGTATGATTGTGTTCTACTTCATGTGGGAAGGGTTATCACAGCTCCTACAGGAACTAAACCAGTGAGGGCTGATTAAGGCAATTAGCTGAAATTATAAACTCCAAAAAGGTACCACCTCTCTGGAATGGCTTGCATATACTGGTTCAAATGGGGCTTTACAGAGACCAGCAAAGGACAAAGAAAGTGCTTTTGGTGTAAAAAAGCTGAATTTAAACTGACAAGGTGTGCATTTTGATTCAGCAAACAAACAGGACCTTCGGTCCCAGGGGGCCCCAACACTTATATAAGGATTGGAAGGGGCATTGACCAGCTAGGACTCCATAAGGAAGATGGGTGATTCCAGGTATATTAACTGTGTTTTACATCTGTTTATTATTATTTTTGTTTTGTTTTCTCAAATGCTTTTACCTTCATGATTAAATGTACTGTTGAGAGACCTGTGAGGTCACTTGTAACTTCTGGCAATGCACTATTCAAAGCCCTCCGAGAAAGCAACACACAGGCACTGGCTTGCTGGCGATATCACAGAATATGGTAGGGGGTTGTGCAGCCTTAAAAAAAAAAATGGTCAGGAGGGAGTGGGACAAGAGGCACTGCCCAAAGACAGGTGCTGTCTGGGGTTCTGAGACCTGACTGGGGGACAGGGCCGGCTTTAGGCCGATTCCCCCGATTCCTCTGAATCGGGCCCCATGCCTGCGCCTAAGAGGGCCCCGCGCCCTAAAGAAGAGCGCCTAACTTTTTAATTTTTACTCACCCGGCGGTGGTCCGGGTCTTCAGCACTTCGGCGGCGGGTCCTTCACTCGCTCCGGGTCTTAGGCGGCATTTCGGCGGCGGGTCTTTCAGTGCCGCAGAAGACCCGGAGTGAGTGAAGGACCCGCCGCCAAAGTGCCGCCGAAGACCCGGACCGCCGCCGGGTATTCGAATCGGGTCCCGCACTTCCTAAAGCCGGCCCTGCTGGGGGACATAGGTGCAGTTATGGTGAAACAGGGATTATTTAACATATATTTAGAAGTGGTAGTAATAAATTAATTGTTTTGGGGGAAATGTTATTCCTAAATATAGTTGTCTCTCTGCATAAGGTGGAGGTGTAGCTGTGTTGGTCCGAGGATATTAGAGAGAACGGTGGGTGAAGTAATATCTTTTACTGGGCAAACTTCTCTTGGTGAAAGAGACAAGCTTTCAAGCTTACACTGAGTTCTTCTTCAGGTCAGGAAAATGTATTCACGGTGTCCCAGCTAAATACAAGGTGGAATAAATTGTTTAGCATAAGTAGTTAAGACCATAGGTGCTGACTCCATGTGTGTTCTGGGGCTCGGCACCATACTCTAGTATGCATTACTTTGATGTTTTCCAGCAAAGAATATTGAGCCAAATAGCCTCTGTTCTTCAAACAGTTACATTTTTGCTTAACTTTATGCATGGAGTAGCCGCATTGAAGTCAATGGGTTACTCAGGCACTTAAAGTTAAGCACAAACATATGTGTTTGCAGGCTCAGGGCTTTGTTGAATTTCAGGCTTGGCCTACTCTAAAATTTCAGTGATGTCTATTGAGAAATGTTTGGAAAAAGAAAGTTCATACAATATAAATTAGGCTTTTAAATTATTGACTGCTCAGTCATATAAAATGTCTTTTTTTCTTAGTGGATGTGAACACCTGCTACACTTTTAATGAGTTTTAAAATTATGCTTTATACCTGTGTAGCAAGACCTGATATTACTCTTTAGTTATCAAAGAAAATACCAAGGATGACTTGTTGCTAAGAGCAAGAGAATGTCATAAATGATACTGCCTCTGCTAACAATATAGATAGATTCATTGAGGAAGGTAGACAGAAAATGTGATATACTGAGGGTTATCAATCTTTTAAATTTTCTTGTCTTTAGTGATTTAAGAAAAGTCTGTCAATGTTTTATGACTTGTCCTAAATTATTTGTTCCTATTAATTCTTGTTCTGTATCCTAGTCTCTTTGATTCATACATTTCTAAGGTAAAAGACACCTACAGATGGCAGCAGATGAGTCTAACTGTTAGACCCGCAGCAGGAGTCTCCCTACGAGATAGGGGAGCAAGCAGATACGGCACACAGTGTTGGTATATAATCCACAAATACTCTTTATTGTTTACAAAATAAACCACTCACTCCATATTCATAACCCAAGCATACTACACCTGATGGCCAGTCGACATTCAGTCTGATCATAAGATGCGGGGAGCCAGCATTACCACATCTTAATCCAAACAGGGCTCTGGATCCACGGACGACTCAAATTGCGAGTGTATCGAACATATTTTATAATCTACTCCGTCATGTCGTCAGTTGTCTGGGCAATTTCAAAGAGACAGTTCTGGGCAAATTGTGAAAACCCAAGGTGTTTAGAAACAGTCCCAGGCCCAAGATGTTCCTCTTTTCCCAGTTCTTGTTTACAACTGCAGCAGGTATGTTGCAACAGGTACATTGTCCCCAATGTTATTTCCTTATCTGATATTTCTCCATCTTTCTCATAACAAAGTTATTTTTCACAAACAGCTCTTGACCTCTTAAAACCTCAAATCCTTGCTTCGGTTGTCAACACACAATACCGTAGCTGAAGTTGCGTATTTTAGGTCGGCTTACCTGGCGGTGAGGACGCGGGAAAGTCGACCGCTGCCGCGCTGCCGCCGACTCCGCTGCCGCCTCTTGCCGAGGTGGATTTCCGGAGTCGACGGCAGAGCGATTAGGGATCGATTTTACCGCGTCTTCACTAGACGCGGTAAGTCGATCCCCGATACACCGATTGCTACCCGCCGGATCGGCGGGTAGTGAAGACAAAGCCTCAGTCTTGATAGTAAACATTACCGCTAGAAGAAATTGTTTGTTTGTAGGATCAAGCACTATGCTTCTGTCCATAAGTATTTTGATATTTCTCCTTTTGGTTTGTTCCTCCTATGAAAACAAAATCCTTAATCCCAGTCACCCAAATGTTTACATTTAACTATAATTGGTATGTCTTAATTACCTTATTGGTGAGAAGTCCCATTGATTTGGGACCAGGTACCAGGACTTGGCCCGGAAGGTGCAGTCATTGGAAATATGAATACCAGGTAGAAAATATAACTCTGGAAGGTCACTGTCTCTTTAAAGGATTGTATTAGATACTGGAGAAGGAAATTGAAACAGAAAGAAAGCAAGCAGCAGAGAGGGCTGTCTCAGTTCTGCCCAGAAATAAAAGATAGAAAGTGTAACTGAGGAGCTTTAAGAGTTCTATACCTGTGAAGTTCCTTTCGCTAATCTGAGGGATACTGAAAAATTGAGTAAACAAAGCTGGAGATACAGGGCGAAATCTTTTGTTTGTTTGTTTTGTTTTGAGATGACCATAACTTTGCCAAAGACCAGTGAACAAAAACTAGATTGTGCTTGTAACTGTTCTTCAAATTGCATGCTAATTTTGATAGCAAAGAAACTACTGAAGCAATCCCTTTAGAAAGAATAATTTATTAATAGGGATGTAACACATACAATCATAATAAGAGTTGTTCACATTTGTGTTTCGTGATGTAAAGAGCTCCTCCATGACCCTGTCAGAACCATAAGTCATAGTTGTTTTCTAGCTGTACTCCTATCTATATGGGATTGGGTCTCTGAATCCTTCTTCTACATTCCAGTCTGTCTTAAGCAGTTCCTCAAACTACACAGCTAATCAAATACTTTTGTTTGACATCCATCTAGTTTCAGGTCTTCCAAACCTTCTCTTACCCTCCACTTCTCTGCTTACCAACCTGTTTCCTATATATTCTTCTGATCTTATTTTCACATGCTCAAACCACCAACAGATTTCGTCTGTTTCACTACAATTTACCATCTTCACACTTCCCCTAATTCCTTCATTACTAACTTGATCCATCATTGTAACTCCAAGCATCCAGCTTAACATTTTCATTTCCACTGTATTCAAGATCTGCTCTTATCTCTTCCTCAATGCTCAGCATGCAGAGTCATACAAAACTGCAGGTCTAACTGTCTTGTCTTGTAGATCTTACTTTTCAGTTTGATAGGCAATCTCCTATCGAAGATCACTCTGCTCACTTTTCTCCATTTAGTCCATGCCTTTCATGGTCTTCTTATAAGTTTATCATTCAGTTCACCATTGTCCTGTGCTATCGAATGCAGGTGCTTGAACTTCATCACCTTTGATAATGACTGGGTTCCCAGACATACAATCTCGTTGTCTTCCTGCAAGATATCATCAAATCTACAGTCCATATACTCTGTTTTATTTCTGCTGATTTTTTATGACACTTCTTTCAAGTATGCACTCCCATCTCTCTAAATGTTCTTCCACTTCTTTTTTGCTCTCCCCCATGAGCATTATATCATCTGCAAAAAGCATTCACTAGGGTGCCACTCTCTAGGTGTAAAACATCAAGTACCAATATGAATAAAAAGGGTTTTAGTGTCAAGCCTTTATGTACTCTGACTCTGACTAGAAACTTGTCACTTTTTCCACATGGCCTTATACCTGTGGTAACACCACCCTGTACATGTCTGGGATGAGTTTGATATAGTCTTCAGGTATCTGTTACATTCTCATATGTCACCAGATGACTTCTCTCGGTATGTTGTCATAAACCTCCTTAAGATCAGAATACTATGTGCAGATTAAACAATATCCCTCATATATAAACCATATCACCTTCAAAGAAATTGCCTCCAGGTAGTAGAATAAGAGGAAGCCTGACTCCTGGGCCTCTTCTAAAAGTGGAGAAAGACGTCCTCTAACTCTCCCCCTCCTTTGCTGGTTAGCACTGCTTCCAGAGAGCTCTCTCTCTCTCTCTCTCTCTCCCCCCCCCATGGCTGAGGATGTGAGGACTTGCCATTACAGCTTCCTGGGAAAATCTCCTTTCCCCCCAAATTGCATTTTCTTTAATGTTGTTTGTATTTTTGCCAAAAAAAACAACAACAACAACCCAATCATAATCACTTTTTATGAAAACCCACATGTTTTTAATGAAGATGGACACTTTCTACAAATGTTTGTTTCATAAAAAAAATCAGTTTTCCATTAAAAAAAAAATCAGCAGAAGTTTTGAACAGCTTTGTCACCAGCCAGTGGAATCTTAAATGGGGCAACAGAGGGAGATGGTACCTGATTAGAGAATTTGGAGGGGCTCCAAGACTTCCTAAAATATGTGAAGCAGCAGCATCCAATAGGAGAATAACAGGTGACCTACCTTGAGTTCTAACTACCTCCTTCTCCCCCTTCTGGGTCCTTTTGCCCGAAATGGGAAAAGGAACACGTTCCACCAGCTGCCAATACCTGCCCAACAAGCTGTGCCCTGTCAGTGAGGTGCATTAATCTGCACCCTGTGATGACAGATGTACTGTTAAGACCCTTATTAAGCGTTTATTTGATAAAATTACCTCTTTGTGTGTACTCAATATGTTTTCTTAGGAGTTCTGCATATATATCCTCTCTACAATGAGAGAAAAGTAGACCCAGCTGGAGTTGCACGTTCACCATCCTGCTTAGGGTGATAAGCAAGAATTTCCATCAGATGTTCATTTATTGTGACTAATTGTGCTGCTCCATTAATGGCACAGTGCTTAACTTAGATTTGTATTCATTAAATAGTTAATCTTTTCTAGTTAACATTTGTTAGGTTTTGGGTGTGTTTTTATTCGTGGTATTTTAGTATTTGTTTGTTTCAATACCTTTTTTCAGAAGTGGAGGGGAATATTTGTTTTTTATTATTTTCATTTGTCTGCTCAGTTAGTTGTTCATCCATCCTAACCAAGAAGTGCAGCTAGTGGGGTATATAACTTCTGTCAAGAAATGGTTTTTGTCATGTATCTAAAATAGTTATTTTGTTGTCTATGATTTGTGCTTGTTTCTTTGGTTGTGAGCTGCTTGGAATATAAATACATTCCTTGGCTTAAATGAAGTCAGAGCCTTATAGTGAATGGTGTATTTTTATTCAAAGAGTAGAATAGGCTAAGTTAAAATCAAATGTCAATTAAAAGAACCTATTTTAAGTTATTTTTCATCATATCAACTGTAATAAGTATCAAGTTACTATTATGGGTTTGACTATGCAAATAAGATTATCAATAACTTTACTAATGCTATGTTAAACTTCTGCACATGCTCAGTGGAGACTAAATGTTTCCAAAAGTTGAAGGAGATTCAGATTGCACTGACTATACAGTTTAAAAAAAAAAAAAAAAAAAAAAAAAGCTGATTTCAGTAGGGCTCTTTGTGAACGCAGGGTTCATCTTATATAGATCACCATGCGTTTCTGGGGCCTAAAATTTCCTGATGCTTGTGTAATTATAGTCTTCTTTTTAACCCTCTGTTAATATAGTTTAGCCAGATTATTAATTATACAAATGAATAGATCTGGAATTAATTATGTTTGACAGAGTTTTCTTATTTAGTTTGATTTTTTTGCAGATACAGGTTTGAATTTCCTCCATTTTATATAGCTGCTTCTTCCCCTCCTCTGCAATGGAAGGAGCAGTATGTTCCACAGTAATCTGGGAAGGAGATCTACTGGAGATCAAGGACCTTGTATTTTACATTTTATTCATTAGTGCATAGATTTTCCCCTACCTTGGTTATGCTTCCCCCTTGTTTCCACCCCTCTGTACACATGGAACTCCAGTCTTGTTTGAGGCTGTGATGTGGAGTCTAGACCTAATGGGGCTGGTGCTACAGAAGTGGCCAACCTCCTTCCCGCTCCTCCAATCTGGCATGAAAGGATTTTCTCCAGGTAGCTCCAGGGGGACACAATCCAGCCCAAAATTCCTTTGTGCAAGGTAGTTTTTTGCAAGCAAAAGACTAGGAATACTAACACTTTTATAACCCTATTATCTCTGTCTATTCAATCAATAGATATTCAGTTAGGATTTACTGTAACTTTTTTTCTTCTATGCTTATTTTTATAGCCGTACAATCTTTTAATTGATCCAGCATAGTTACCTGCCCTTTGGTCTTGAATATATGTTTTCTGGTAGGTCAGCTTATGATAGATGTCTGCACTTCACCTCAGTAAATGAACTGTGGTTGGCTTTACATATTTGACGTGCAAAAAAAACCTTTAGCATTTTCCTTTTCATGTGAACTGAAGCAGCAAGAACATTCTCCAAGGGCTAGTGTAGTGTTACTGCTGTCGAGGCAGTCACAGACACAAATGATGTGGACCTGTTTCAGAATAAACTATACTTTATTCTCTTAAACTTCCAATCTACATTAGCAGAATGCTAAACAATTGAGCCTTTATTTTTTTCTTGGCAACAATTTTTATATATTTTATGTGCTGAATTTTACAATCTCTCCTTCCCCCTCTTTTTCTATTTATGGGAAGGATAAGAAAGGTTCCCCTGGTGCACATTTAATACAATAAAAAACAGATGATGAAACTCTCAGAAGGTACTGTATTCTTTAAGCAATGGGACTTCATATTTGGTGGGTTTCATAGGCAAATACTGCAAATTATTCTAAAGTTGTCTCTTTTATTTATCACTGAGTTATTTAAGTCTCAGAAAAGATGTTTCTTTCCCTTTGACTTGCCTTTGAGTTTGCCAACTTTAAAATACACAAGAATAATGCCATATGTAAGACTGACATGCAGTGCAGAAGGCTTTTATGTTAAGGATTCTTAATCAAATAGAGAAAGTTTGTTTGTTGTCCGGCTTTCCTTAATCCTATTTAAATCTTATTGTATGTGTTGTAAATCAGTCAAGAGTGTGAGAGACAGCCCTGCACAAACATAATATATCAATACCTGCAAGTACATACAATCAAAATTTTTTAAAAAGAACAAAACAAAAACACCTTAATGAATCTAATATTCAGACACCCTGTGCGGGACTGTAGCCAATAAACACCATAACATTAAAATTCTTTCAAAGTCCATTTCTCTTTTATTACCCAGAAATTGGAATTCATTTGTAGTTTGAAAGATTTCAACATGAACAAAAGCAGTAAAGTCTTCTGGGATAAAAGCTCCTGTCAAAGTTAATGTAAACTTGACTTTTCTGCAAAGCTCAAAGTGCTTTCAGATTAAGGTAGATTCAAGTCCCAGTGCCAACATGACTTTGAAAGTGCATATATAAAAAGGGGGGGGAAGTCTTCCCTTTACTTGCAATTCTTTTGGGAGGCAAGTGTCATTTTTCTCTGTGTACTAAAACTGCCTCTAAAAACACTCTTCAAACTAATGGAGCCTTATAGTCAGAAAAAAGAGAGAATGAAAACAGAATTGCTTCATGTATTTCGTTGTACTGATATTGGAAAAAATAAAAGAATACATACAAAAATAAATAGTTCCTTCCCCCCCCCCCCCAATTGCCTTGGGAGTTTGTTATATGGAGGCAGATTGTGATGGTCTGCCTGGGTTTAGAAGGGAGTGCAGAAAGCCACAAGGAACCTTCCTCATCCGTATTGCTATGATATTTCTATGGTATCTACACTCCCTTCACAGTGAGCTACCCTTTGTGCTCCCTTGAGTCTGCATAAGGATATGGAGGGCAGATGAGGATGCTCAGGGGCCTGTCATGCTGGGAAGGGAATTAAGTTTTCTTTTCCTGAATAATGGATAAGGTTAACACACAGTTGGACAGTAATTGCAAGCTGAGCCACACATATGTATCCCTGCATCTGCACAGGGCCCCACTGAAGTCTATGTAGATGCATGATACTGCCTATTTGGAATAGGTTGCAGGATCATATGCTTGGTTTCCTGTCATCCCCAATTCAGAGAATACATGGGGAGGGTTTATGAACCTAGAGTGAAGGCCATGATAGTTCAAATGATTTCTTGTTTAATATAACCATTTAAAAGGCTAACTCTTTTCTAACTGGAGTCTTAAAAATCACAGACAAATTTTGCTCTCAGTTGCCCAGATACTACTTCCGTTGAATTCAGTGGAGTTTGCCCCCCTTGAATTTGAGAGCAGAATTCATTCCCACATCTTTATGTGGGTGGCTGAACTGACCTTTTAAATAATTTTCATATGAAGTTTTTATTAGACTGATAACATTAGGTTCTTGCACTAACTTAGCTTCAAGTCACTTATGAGACACAGATATAATTATTTTTAGTTTCTATAATGGGAACAGTATAAGGGCCTTCAGAAAAAAAATCAAAAAGAATAACTATGGCACAAGTTTGTGCCTAGAGTAACATACTGACATACTTTGTTCTATAGTTTTGCAATGGTTTTCCTTATTATAGAAAAGAAATGAATCTCTTTGGACAATAATGTCTTTCAAACTCAACTTTCTAACAGGTTTAAAATATGCAAGAAGAATTTCTTTAAAGATTTTTTTCTGCATAATTCATATTCATGATTCTATAGCAAATGCTTCTTTCAGCTGAAGAGAGGACTATGGAGACTATGTTTAGAAATTGTGACTCAGTCTAACAAATTTAAATATAGATGTGTCCAAATGTGCTCTAAAAATTCAGGTGCTGTAGAACTTAAAGCAGAGGCAATTGCAGGCACATGTTTGTATACCCACATTTCTAGCTAGAGTATATAATAGGCCAAATCCTGAAGTTCTTTTTCAAGTAAACTCCCAGTGAGACAAGGGTTTTCACTGACTTCCTGCATACAGACTTCAAGATTTGTCCTGTTTTGATTAATATTCCTTCTACCTGTTTGTAATAGAACCCATGCTTTTCAGAATTGGTCTATTCAATGCAAGAAACTGTATCTCACTATTTCTAAGTTAATCTCATAAAGTCCTTACCTTCTTTGATTTACTGGCTTCAAATAGAAGCCATCATTTTTGGCCACATATTGCACCAAAGTTATGTAAAGCTTTTGAGACTTATAAATAAAAGTGGCTCCATAATATGGAGTCAGTGTACAAACTGACACCCATTGGCTTATACTGGATGGTTTGTTCAAGTTGAAAAGTCCATAACTACATGTGTTGATTCTCTTAACACTCATGTCATCCATCCATTCATTCACTGTACTGCTGTGCAGTGTTTCACATTAAGTCAAGCAGACTAACTACAGATATGTTATTTCTGAGGTTTTCCATCTCAAAAGTTAGTACCTGTAATTTAACTTATGTTATAAATGGCAACATTTATGTCCCTTTATTTTCCTATGCACACAATGCTGGATGCAATTTTCAGAAAAAATAGTTTATTCAACAAAAATACAGTTTTGCTAGAACCAAAACTATTTGACCTGTTGAGTTTTGCCTTTGAAAAAGTTTTCAGGGCCAGCTTCAGAAAAGTGTGTGTGTGTGTGTTGGTTTACTCAGTGAAGTAAGCTTTCTGAACTGAATAGCACAACATTCACTTGCTCCTCATTTGAGCTCCTAATTAACCTCTGACACAAGTAGATCTGTTACTCCACTTTTTATTACTTTCAGGTATTGAGATCAGAAATGCAGAATCAGAAAATTCTGAACTTCTTGAAAGCATTGTCTATTAAACAGGAAATCATTTTATTTTTCTATTTTAATGTAGTATTTCTCATGTTGGGTTTATTCAACACACTATAAAGAGCACCATTTTAAATGTCTGACTATCTTAGAAGGTTGGATTCAGCTTTGTGGGGAAATTTGCAGATCATGTCATTCAGGTTTAAGTGTGTTCTGTAAAATGTGAATTTTTTGACAGGATACTGTGTGTTTCACACTCCCTTTGCATATATTTTGATCTGTTCAGCACAAATTATATTTTGTAATACACCCAAGGTAAGTAGGGAGTTCATTTGGACCTAAACAATTAAGTTGATTTTCATATGTATGTTTGTGGTATTGGTTCAATATGCAAATACATATAGTTACGGCAGAATTTGGCCCTGAAATTAGAACATAGTTAAAAATTCTTTTGATGATTCATGAGCAGGGAAATTTATTCTCCTTAGTTTTGTAACTATTTTGAGCCTATAGTACTGTGTGAACAGGAGTAAAAAAATATAGTTAACTACTTTTTCAGTAAAGTGAACAGATCCATTTTCAAAGTCACTTTCAAAACGTGTTTTTCTTTGCAAAAACTGCAATTGTTATATACCCTTACTAAAAGGGTACTTCCACTGAGAGCCAGGGCAGATTTTGGACCACACTCCTTAACTCTGTAAAAGCATATGTCCTGAACTACTGTCACATTGCCCTTTATGCTGTCCTTAATCATATGAAACATGGACCATAGCATAACAATGTCCTTGACCACATTAAATTCCTCCCTCCCCCATTCCAAATAGGAGCAAACCCATAAAATCATTGTTGGCATAAAACATTCTTTTTTACAACTGTTCTTCCACTAGGGACTCTGAAGATATTTTTTTTTTTAAATGACCCCGGTTCAGGCCATATTGGCAATGTGACTGTGTGCTAGAGTGAAATGGGGTTGACTTCAGTTAAGTGGGATTTTAGGTGTCTTCCTCCGTTAGTATGCACACAGAGCAGTCACATTACCACTCTTACTTTTTAAAGGAAGAGTGAATAAAAATGTGGTAAGAGAAGAATGTTTTTTATACTGTTACTATTAAAAAAGATTAGGCCATTTGGAGATGAAAAGTTATTTTTTTTGCAGGGGGCGAAGGGGTTTGAAGCCAGTCACTCAGAAGTCATCACAAGAAATGTATTGCTTCCTATTCTTTTACTAGCAGCAAAATACCATGCAATACTTGGCATTATGAATTCGAATAAACCATTGGGGAACACATGAATCTGCATATGGAATTATTCTTTATTCCTAAAGAAAAACACATTAGTTAATCTTGAGAGCCTCTGACAGAAAAATGAAGACCTCAACGCTTTCATAGAAATCATATGGACATATGGAGTAACTGAATAGTTGCTAATGCAAATGAAGAAAACAGTGGCTTTGTACTATTCAGCTAGAGGCAATGTATATCATTATCTCTATTCAGTAAAGTTTGGGGCATCTGTATCTATTTGCAAACGCAGAAAAAAACGAACAAAAAACTTATTTTTGAAGGACACCCCCAAAATGAGGATCTAAAAATATCACCTCTTCCTCACACCACACAAAATAAATGAGATATTATGCAGAGAGGGTTCTTTGGGTTTTGTTTTACATTCTTTCAGGCTTTTCATCTAGCATGCTCTCTCTCTCTCTCTCTCTCTCTCTCTCTCGTATCCTGAGGACTGAAGATGTGCCACCTCTCTTCCCCATTTCTCTGACAGAAGGCATTGTAGTCAAAATGGTTAGAGCTCCAGTTTATTTATTTATTTTAAATAACTGATCTCCATGACAAATATTGAACCATGTGTACTTTCTGTGAAATTATTTTCAAACAGGAACAGCTTCACAAATTGATATCTCAGTAAAACAGAGGATATCTGAAGGGGGCTAAGAATTGTCTGTGTAGGAGATAGCCAACACAAGGGACAACAAACTTATTGCTGAAGATAAAAGGCTAAATAACAATGGAAATGGTAGGAGTGTGTCACGGAAATGCAGTATTTCTAAATTTTTTTAAACCTTGCCTAAGATCAACTTACTCACTCAGCATGTTGTTGGGGGAATCCCTCTCTATCACCACTTCATTCCTATGTCAAGTATTACCAAACAGCATGCAATCCCATTGTAATAGTCTGGTCTAATACCACTAGAATACATTGGCTTAGCACATGTGATGCGATCAGGTCTCCTAATGAGTGGTCCTAGTGCATGTAACAGTTTGCTACTTTCTCATAGGTAAAAAATTACTTCTTTTAACTCTAGTGGTAGAGGTCTGCGTGCTTGGGGATGAAGGACTAGGTTTGATCCTCTCTGTTGCCTTGGTGTTTTTGGTCAGAATTCATTAGGTCATTATATCACAGGGAGCTTTAATCGTTGAGCCAAATTCTTCGGACTGTCATGCTGTGTGGCCCCATGGGAGTCTTTGAAGTCATTGTATCAGAGGGGTAGCCGTGTTAGTCTGAATCTGTAAAAAGCAACAGAGGGTCCTGGCCATCACCTACAGTCCTCAGCTTAAACCTCTCCAACGCATCATCAGTGATCTACAACCCATCCTGGACAATGATCCCTCACTTTCACAGACCTTGGGAGGCAGGCCAGTCCTCGCCCACAGACAACCCGCCAACCTTAAGCATATTCTCACCAGCAACCACGCACCGCACCATAACAACTCTAACTCAGGAACCAACCCATGCAACAAACCTCGATGCTAACTCTGCCCACATATCTACACCAGCAACACCATCACAGGACCTAACCAGATCAGCTACAACATCACCGGCTCATTCACCTGCACGTCCACCAATGTTATATATGCCATCATATGCCAGCAATGCCCCTCTGCTATGTACATTGGCCAAACTGGACAGTCACTACGCAAGAGGATAAATGGACACAAGTCAGATATCAGGAATGGCAATATACAAAAACCTGTAGGAGAACACTTCAACCTCCCTGGCCACACAATAGCAGATGTAAAGGTAGCCATCTTACAGCAAAAAAACTTCAGGACCAGACTCCAAAGAGAAACTGCTGAGCTCCACAAAAATAACAGGAGTACTTGTGGCACCTTAGAGACTAACAAATTTATTAGAGCATAAGCTTTCGTGGGCTACAACCCACTTCTTCGGATGCATATAGAGTGAACCATATATTGAGGAGATATATATACACACACATACAGAGAGCATGAACAGGTGGGAGTTGTCTTACCAACTCTGAGAGGCCAATTAAGTAAGAGAAAAAAAACTTTTGAAGTGATAATCAAGATGGTTCAGTACAGACAGTTTGATAAGAAGCAAGTGTGAAAATACTTACAAGGGGAGATAGATTCAATGTTTGTAATGGCTCAGCCATTCCCAATCCCTATTTAGCCCTGAGTTGATTGTGTCTAGTTTGCATACCAATTCCAGCTCAGCAGTCTCTCGTTGGAGTCTGTTTTTGAAGTTTTTCTGTTTTAAGATAGCCACCCGCAGGTCTGTCAAAGAATGGCCAGACAGGTTAAAGTGTTCTCCCACTGGTTTTTGAGTATTATGATTCCTGATGTCAGATTTGTGTCCATTAATTCTTTTGCGTAGAGACTGTCCGGTTTGGCCAATGTACATGGCAGAGGGGCATTGCTGGCACATGATGGCATATATCACATTGGTAGATGTGCAGGTGAACGAGCCACTGATGGTATAGCTGATGTGATTAGGCCCTATGATGGTGTCACTTGAATAGATATGTGGACAGAGTTGGCATCGGGCTTTGTTACAAGGATAGGTTCCTGGGTCAGTGTTTTTGTTCAGTGATGTGTGGTTGCTGGTGAGTATTTGCTTTAGGTTGGGGGGTTGTCTGTAAGCGAGGGCAGGTCTGTCTCCCAAGATCTGTGAGAGTAAAGGATCATCTTTCAGGATAGGTTGTAGATCTCTGATGATGCGCTGGAGGGGTTTTAGTTGGGGGCTGAAGGTGACAGCTAGTGGTGTTCTGTTATTTTCTTTGTTGGCCCTGTCTTGTAGGAGGTGACTTCTGGGTACTCGTCTGGCTCTGTCAATCTGTTTTTTCACTTCAGCAGGTGGGTATTGTAGTTTTAAGAATGCTTGATAGAGATCTTGTAGGTGCTTGTCTCTATCTGAGGGATTGGAGCAAATGCGGTTATATCTTAGAGCTTGGCTGTAGACAATGGATCGTGTGGTGTGTCCTGGATGGAAGCTGGAGGCATGTAGGTAAGTGTAGCGGTCAGTAGGTTTCCGGTATAGGGTGGTATTTATGTGACCATCGCTTATTAGCACAGTAGTGTCTCTGAACAGCATACTAACCCACAGAATCCCCCCTACCAGCACTACAAACAAAAGGATTCTGCGTGGACTCCTCCGGACGGTCGAAACAACAGACTGGATTTCTACATAGATTGCTTCCGTCAACGTGCAAAGGCTGAAATTGTGGATAAGCAACATCACTTGCCCCATAACCTCAGCCATGCTGAACACAACGCCATCTACAGCCTCAGAAACAACCCTGACATCATTATCAAAAAGGCTGACAAAGGAGGTGCTGTCGTCATCATGAATAAATTGGAATATGACCAAGAGGCTGCTAGACAGCTCTCTAACACCACATTCTACAGGCCATTATCCTCTGATCCCACTGAGGATTACCTAAAGAAACTACACCATCTGCTAAAAAAACTCCCTGACAAAGCACAGGAACAAATCTGTACAGACACATGCCTAGAACCCCGACCAGGGACATTCTATTTGCTACCCAAGATCCATAAACCTGGAAATCCTGGACGCCCCATCATCTCAGGCATTGGCACCCTAACATCAGGCTTGTCTGGTTATGTGGACTCTCTCCTCAGACCCTACGCTACCAGCACTCCTAGCTATCTTCGAGATACTACTGACTTCCTGAGGAAACTAGAATCCATCGGTGATCTTCCAGAAAACACCATCCTGGCCACTATGGACGTAGAAGCCCTCTACACCAATATTCCACACACAGATGGACTACAAGCTATCAGGAACAGTATCCCCGATAATGTCACAGCTAACCTGGTGGCTGAACTCTGTGACTTTGTCCTCACCCACAACTATTTCACATTTGGGGACAATATATACCTTCAAGTCAGCGGCACTGCTATGGGTACCCGCATGGCCCCGCAGTATGCCAACATTTTTATGGCTGACTTAGAACAACGCTTCCTTAGCTCTCGTCCCCTAACGCCCCTACTCTACTTGCGCTACATTGATGACATCTTCATCATCTGGACCCATGGAAAAGAAGCCCTTGAGGAATTCCACCATGATTTCAATAATTTCCATCCCACCATCAACCTCAGCCTAGATCAATCCACACAAGCGGTCCATTTCCTGGACACTACTGTGCTAATAAGCGATGGTCACATAAATACCACCCTATACCGGAAACCTACTGACCGCTACACTTACCTACATGCCTCCAGCTTCCATCCAGGACACACCACACGATCCATTGTCTACAGCCAAGCTCTAAGATATAACCGCATTTGCTCCAATCCCTCAGATAGAGACAAGCACCTACAAGATCTCTATCAAGCATTCTTAAAACTACAATACCCACCTGCTGAAGTGAAAAAACAGATTGACAGAGCCAGACGAGTACCCAGAAGTCACCTCCTACAAGACAGGGCCAACAAAGAAAATAACAGAACACCACTAGCTGTCACCTTCAGCCCCCAACTAAAATCTCTCCAGCGCATCATCAGAGATCTACAACCTATCCTGAAAGATGATCCTTTACTCTCACAGATCTTGGGAGACAGACCTGTCCTCGCTTACAGACAACCCCCCAACCTAAAGCAAATACTCACCAGCAACCACACATCACTGAACAAAAACACTGACCCAGGAACCTATCCTTGTAACAAAGCCCGATGCCAACTCTGTCCACATATCTATTCAAGTGACACCATCATAGGGCCTAATCACATCAGCTATACCATCAGTGGCTCGTTCACCTGCACATCTACCAATGTGATATATGCCATCATGTGCCAGCAATGCCCCTCTGCCATGTACATTGGCCAAACCGGACAGTCTCTACGCAAAAGAATTAATGGACACAAATCTGACATCAGGAATCATAATACTCAAAAACCAGTGGGAGAACACTTTAACCTGTCTGGCCATTCTTTGACAGACCTGCGGGTGGCTATCTTAAAACAGAAAAACTTCAAAAACAGACTCCAACGAGAGACTGCTGAGCTGGAATTGGTATGCAAACTAGACACAATCAACTCAGGGCTAAATAGGGATTGGGAATGGCTGAGCCATTACAAACATTGAATCTATCTCCCCTTGTAAGTATTTTCACACTTGCTTCTTATCAAACTGTCTGTACTGAACCATCTTGATTATCACTTCAAAAGTTTTTTTTCTCTTACTTAATTGGCCTCTCAGAGTTGGTAAGACAACTCCCACCTGTTCATGCTCTCTGTATGTGTGTGTATATATATCTCCTCAATATATGGTTCACTCTATATGCATCCGAAGAAGTGGGTTGTAGCCCACGAAAGCTTATGCTCTAATAAATTTGTTAGTCTCTAAGGTGCCACAAGTACTCCTGTTATTTTTGCGGATACAGACTAACACGGCTGCTACTCTGAAACCTGCTGAGCTCCAGTTCATTTGCAAATTTGACACCATCAGATCAGGATTAAACAAAGACTGTGAATGGCTATCCAACTACAGAAGCAGTTTCTCCTCCCTTGGTGTTCACACCTCATCTGCTAGCAGAGCACCTCACCCTCCCTGATTGAACTAACCTCGTTATCTCCATACTGATTTATACTTGCATCTGGAGATTTCCATTACTTGCATCTGAAGAAGTGAGGTTCTTACCCACGAAAGCTTATGCTCCCAATTCTTCTGTTAGTCTTAAAGGTGCCACAGGACCCTCTGTTGCTTTTTGAAGTCATTGAAATCAGTGGGGTTTCATGTTGTGCAAGTCAGTACAGAATTTGGCCTTGTGAGTTAAATTGATCCCTAGAACTCAGCTAGGTGCAATCAACATCCTTGTATGTGCTCAAACACCATTTTCTTCTCTCCCCTTTTTCATTCACCATGCCTTTGACTGTCACATTGATTCCATCAGGCAGTAAGAAAAACCTCCTATTAGTCAACATCTACACTACTATTTGAAATATGTGAACGGTACTGAAGTGTATATTATGCGTGATAAGGTGTAAATAAATTTAAAAAAAAAAGATTTTTCTTTAATTGTTTGATATATGATACTGTATTGCATAGTAATTGTTCCAGGAGTTGACAATAATATGGGCATCCTACGGACCCAAATGGACCAACATTTCCTGTAAGGCCATGGAATGCACATTGTGGTGCAGACCTCCCTTCACTCAATTCCAAGTGGCTGTAGATTCCAATAACAGTAAAAGGTGACACACACTTTTTTCGCATCTGTGTTGGTGCGCTAGTGACATCAGTTTAAAGTACACAAGCACTATACTGACTTACAATCCCTCTGAGTATCCTAAAAATGACCAGCCTGGTTTCTGTCTCCAGGGTGGAAGTTTTCTAATGTATGAAACTCATAACTTTTCTTGCTTTAGGTTATGTTGAATCATTATCTGCCATATTGCATTATGCTCTGTTGTATGTGATGTGATGTAAGATCATGCAAACTGCTGTAATGTAAGTAACAAAAAGTGAAAAGCGGGATTTTTTTCACTCTCCCTCGTAGCTATCCTTTGAATTGTAAATTCATGGGTTGTTTTTTAATGTTCAGAGACATAGTTTAATTTGCAAGAGAAGCTGTGGAATCATGTTCACTAGGAACACTAGGCTTGGTGTCCATCTAATAAGGAGAGATTGTAGGGATAACTGATCCTGCTATGATGGAAGGGGATAGGCCAAGAGTTTTTTTTAAATCTAAATCATTCTGTAAATGTGCATGATGGATAACAAAATGTCTGTTACTTGGAATCAAGTAGATGTGCTTGGCTCCCAGGTACAAGTTACTTTGAATGCAGCTAGTTTATTGTACCATGTTTCAGATACAGGTACTGCACAGCTACCAACAAGTTCAGTATAGCCACTGCATCACTATTGCCCAGATTCTGCCACCCTTGGGTAATACCATACTCATGAGTAGCTGGGAGTAAGGTACTTCTCACAGTGAGCAAAAGTAGCAGAATGAGTGTATGAGCGAAGCTATTTATATTTCATTTTTGTTCTTAGGTTAAAATCGTCACATTTCATGCTGTAAAATATTTTTATGATCTAAAAAGCAGCAGATTTATTTTATATAAAGCAAAAAATCTGGTAGATTCTTACCTATTGTACTTTATATTGGCTATGAACCAAATCCTGCAGTCCTTCATTAAAACTCCTTTTTATTATGATTATGATTATTTATTATAGCACCCAGCAGCCCTGGTCATGGACCAGGACCTAGCTGCTTGTACAAACACAGAACAAAATAATGGTCACTGATCCAAAGAGTTACAATCTAAGTATAAGACCTCAGATGGATACAGACAGATGGGGGAGTCACAGCAAACAATAAGTCAATATTGGTCATCTTGACAGTGGCCTCAGCACACCAGCAGCCTGTTTAGTTTTTTTTTTGTAGACATCATGGAAAAGGAGAGTTTTGAGGAGCAATTTGAAGGTGGGTAATGAGGTAGCTCTGTGAATATTTATAGGAAGATGTAGCATGGGAGAAAGCACAATGGTAATTGTTTGAACACATAACAAGGGGGAAATGGAGGCTGGCATCATCAGCCAGTCAGAGTAGAACATCGACAGTACAGTAGTGAATGAGAGAGATCATGTGTAGGTGGGTATGGCTTGTTTGTTGTGGATTGTTTCAGAGGGTAACTGATCACTTCAGGATCTTCTAGGACAGTTTGCTGGCTACCTTCCCCTCTCATTGCTGTGGCAGGTAGCTCCTCTTTGTGGGGGATGGAGCTAATGTGGGCAGGAAGCAACCTCTTAAGTTATCTACCAAATTCCTATTTTCTCTTATGGGAGGGGCAGCCTGTATGCTCTGTGGTGGAGTGGACCAATCCAACATTGGATTAGGGCTGGAAGAGGCAACTGAAGTCTATTATCATCATTATTGGCCTTGCAACACCTAACTGCAATAGCAAGCCTGGATGGAAGGACATCCAAATGGAGGGAATAAAAATGTAGCCCTGCTGTCTTATTGGAGAGATCTAGGGTCTGAGATAGAAAAGATCTAGGATGTAAGTTGAGCAGTCCGGAGACAGGAATTCTAGTAACAACCATGACTGGGGAGAAGGTTTGAGCTTTTATGCTGCTGCTAATTTGTTAATAAATCAAACCTTAGGGAGGTGAGTTTTGAAAGCTAGGTAAGCTCCTTTGCTGTGGAGTGGCAGGATTGATAACTCACTGGTGAATCATGCTCCTGAAAACACTTTGACATTTAGAATGTCTGTAGTTAACTAAGATATTAGGCAAAATCCAATTGGTGGGCATCACCCCAGGAGAGAACCAGAACCACTGTGTTTGGAGCATGTGAAAATGGGCAGGGCTGGTTGCTGTTAAATATCAAAAGGGACTCCTTTTGCGCAGTCAGGTGAATGTGGTGTTTTTACATAACTAACAGGTGGTAATAGTCAAGAGACTTTGGGAGAGGGAGTGGCAATGTCCACTCTTTAAGTGGCTGCATCAATGATCCAAGTTATAGATTTGTACTAATATCTATACAGTATAGCAATAGTTTTGATAAAATACTATCATTCTTTTTAGGAGCACAGTAAATAGATACCTTTTTTGTGCCACCCTGATATTATTTTGCAAGGGTCTCATAATTTTAAATAACAATATATGCTATTGTTCCCAGTTGGTTTAAAACTCATAAGAGAAACCTCCTTAAAATCATAGTTTGAGATGCAGATAGTCAACCAGTTTCTGAACAT
Organism: Emys orbicularis; assembly: GCF_028017835.1. Classification (NCBI taxonomy): domain Eukaryota; kingdom Metazoa; phylum Chordata; order Testudines; family Emydidae; genus Emys; species Emys orbicularis. The sequence continues at coordinate 52,263,113 of NC_088687.1, read as the reverse complement.
ACCATTGAAACGATGCAAAATTTTAAGGATTTGGGTATACATTTTGTAATTCGGTATTTGTTGCCATTGGGGCAGTGCCTTCCCATCTTTTCAAGTTTTAAAGGTTAACATTGAAATTCTGTATCATTGGCCCCCTCTAATTCTGGTTTGATGGTAATGTATCGATAAATCATACAACATCCACAAATATTGCCATTCCTAGAGGCAATGAAGCAGCAATGCTCTGTGAAAGTTGCATGTGAAACAATGTATGAAAAATGTGCACTACAGAATTTATCACTTACTTTATCAGTTTCCATTATTCTGATCACTTAAAGGCAGACCTCCTATACTGTATGAACATTACATTCAGAATTTGACTCACTCCCAAATTTGGTATCTTTGTATTAGTACACATCATACCATCTCCGTCTCCCTATTTTCTATTATTTCTTCAGAAAAAGAAGAGTAAACATTTTGTTGGTATATTTAATTGTCTGTGTCATAGGGCAGCCTCTTCCAGGACATCCCCTCGTGGCCTCAGAGAAACACTGCAAATGGCCTCCTACCTCAGTTTTCCCCTTCAAGGGACTTCTTCAATAACTCTCAAAAACTTTTTAAGAGTTATTGAACATTTCCCGGCCCTTCTTGGATCCTGGTTTATTAACTGAACATACATTCAAAATAAAATTATCAAAACTCTCTTCAAGTCCATCCCTTATCAGTTCACTTCCAGGTCTTTCCTGCCTCTTTCCACTCCTCAAATTCCAGATATATTTTTTTTTGCTGTAGTCTGCTCATTCCCAGAAGCCTCTGTTCTCCCTGAGATAGATCTCTCTGTCCACCTTATTTCTGCTCTTTATAGGGGAATCAGCCGATCCCTGCTCAGATGTGTCTGCTTAATAACTAGGGTTGGCTAGCCCCAGGATGCTAGCCTTTAAAAGAGCAAGCCACCCTGCTATCGTCTGTATGGGGAGCACTGTCACACCAGAAACAGACAGTACCATAGCAATCTTTACATTAATATTTACAGGTAACACAGCAAGTTATTGTGCTAGCCTTCCACTTGTAGGACCCTGGGTTTAATCCTGGCTTATGTTACAAGTGAAAATGCGGATGGTAGTCTGATCTTAGTTTTCAGGAGATGTTTGTTCACTTCACAAGAATGTTCTATACTTCAGCATAACTGGAAGTTTCTTCTTATGAGAAGTCAAGGATTGAAAGGTGGGTGGGAGTACTAGGCCAGGAGTGTGGTGGAATTTGAGCTGTTTATGGAAGCTTATGAAGTTCTGCTAATCACAAGGCTGTTATTGCCTCACTTTTACAAGTACTTTTTATGAGACTACTTTTCTGGGTGGACTTGCCTACTAAAGTCTGAAATGTATTGTAGTTGATCAAGTGGTAGTATAGTCAAGTGGTATAGCTTTTGCCTGTGTGTGTGTATATATGTGTGTGTGTATATAAAACACACACATGTACATCACCGTGTACCAAATCAAACTGAAAAATCAAACTTCAGAAGATTTGGCTCTGTGATGATTAAGTGCTCAAATATGCTAAACCTATTTTTTATCATTTCTAAATGTGACAGCTAGTTTATACTAAAACAAGTTCTGATATCTAGCATCCAAATTTACACTATGCCTATGATAGTAATACATGTGGAAATTACCTTTGATGTGACAATTAGAGAGTTGAAAAATTCAAGGCAGAAATTACTTAACACCTCAAATAATTACAGAACATGAAGCATTATCCATTTCAAACACAGCAAGTCAGAGTTCAGAGTAGCGTGCAATGACAGGAAACATAAAAACTTGATTTCATTAACTTGCATTGATATAAAAAGAAGTTTGAATAACATGCACAAAGTTTGCAATTATAATAAGCCCTGTGACATGAGAATGTCTGCTGTCAACCACGAACTAAAATTCTAATTTACCAGAACATTGCTGTGAAATATGCAAACAAATCACATTATTTTATACTAGATCTAAAGCAAAAGGATGATTCTATGTCACATCACTTAATATCAGTAAATACTTGTATAAAATATTTGCATGGGAAACTGGCAATTGCTATAAGGAGTCTGTAATACATTGCTGCTGGCAGGGAAGGAATTCAGAAACATGTATTATCTTAAGGCTAGAATGCAGAACAAAGAGAAAATGATGTTTTGTGCACTAGTGTTACTGTCCTAGTTGCAGACATCTTCGACATCCATCTGGGTGAATCCATCAAGACTGAGGGATTTACACTCATTTATGTGAGTGCAAGTGCCATCACCTATGGCTCATGTGTAAATAATATTCTTGATTATTGTGCTGTTTGGGTGGGATTTTCAAAGCAGCCTAAGGGAGCTGCGCCCAGATCCTACTGAATTTCAGTTGCATAACTCAAGCACATGTGTGCTAAATATTTGATATTAAAACAACAACAATTGAATACATATTTCTAAAATCTAACTCTTAATAAAAATCTAGAACTACTGTGGGATTAAACCATGTTTACTTTTACTCATATCTTCTAGATGGGGCTTTTCTGGTTTTTTTGCCCTGAACAGCACCTAAAAATGTAGGAAAACTTCGCTAACCACAACTGCATAACAACTTTAAAAAAAAAAAAGGTGGGGGAGAAAAATATTAAATAGACATAATAATAAAGTAAAACAATCCCCCACCCCCATGAATTCAGCGGTTTTCAATAAAGCAAAATGAGTGATTTTATGAAACTGACTCTGCAAAAATAACTGCCATTGAAATCAGGACAATCAAATGTGAAGGCTTGCAAGGAATTTAAAGTCACAGCACTTATAAAAGTCTCCACTGCTTGTTATCTCACAAGAGAACATTTCAAAATACATTGCTATTGTCACCCTCATAAGTAAAATATTTTCCCATTCATATTGTCTGCAGGCCTCTTGCAGCTAAATGACTTCGTCTCAGAAAATGAGTTAAATTTTAAGCTGATTAGCACCGTAAATGTGTCAGGAATCAATATAAATTGAAGATCATTAAATATTGTGTAGGAAGATCTTTACTGAAATTTAAGATGCTCTACAACTATTGATAAAATGTCATCCTAGGTGTTTAAAAGGTCCCAGTCACAGAATATTTACTTGATTAAAAAAAGCAGACTTGGAGTGAAGTTTGGGCTAAGGAAATAAAGCATTTGCCTTTATGGATTAAGCCCAGTAGAAATTTCTCTCCCTCTCTTTTACAACCCTTTATACAATTTTAATTAATTTCACACACATTTGAGCTCCATTCTTAAGAAACGAAAGGGTCTTTAAATGATAAAAAAAATTGCCTGTGTGAAAATGTTTAATTCTGTGATTAAATTAGAGACAAGTAAAAAATGAACACTTTGGAGAAAAGTACATTGCATTGTATGACGTTATTTAAAGGGCTGGGTTCCAAAAGAAAGGGTCCTAAATTGAACCCTCCAAAATATACAAATAGGCATTTGTGGGAACAGTTACCCATTTTTAGCTCTGATCCTGCTGGGACTCTTGAGATGTTATGTGAGAAGAAAGAGAGAGGTAGTGGATATATGTGAATACTGGGTTACTCATTGCTTTCTTCTCTTAAGCCAGCCTAATGCAATTGGATCTATGAGGATACAATGGCCTGCCTGCATGTATTTAGCTGCACCAATGTTTGTTCAAATATACCATTTTTGTGCATGGAGCATCCATTTTAAAACTATGATCTTAAAATATTGACATCATAAGTTCATGCAGCATGTATGCACATAAGGTGTCTCTATTAACTTCTTACTCCTGACATGTGGGAGGTGTCATTTCTTCTTTGTCCCTTGCCCCCTGCCCATTCTGCCAGGACCTCCACCGACAGTTTCCTGCCATCCTTTCCAACCTCAACCCCTAGTTTTCAATTTTCTATGGGGAGACTCTGAAACCTGGATTATGCCATGGAAAGCTGGTATAAACCAGAACTATATCAGTCCCTTTGTTTGTTCTTTGGATTTTCTGTTTCTCTATCTTATTGCTACCCTCTTCTTTCTGGCGCTGTATGTGGTCATGTCCTCATCCTCCTTTCCTTTTAAACCATCTCTCACACTAACACTTTTTCCTTCCTACTTATCCTCTCTTCCACCATCTGTTCCTTCTCCATTTCTTCAGGATAGCCAAAAGAAAAGCCATCATGCTGGAGAAGTTTTGTGTGAGAGTTGTGAGTGGACTAGGGGACTGGAGGCCAGAGGAAGAGGAACTGTACTTCAGGTAGGGAGCAGATGTTGTGCTCCTCTTATGGCTAAGAAATGGCAGAGAAATATCTGCTGCACTGAGAGGCAGAAGGGAGCCAGAAGAGTCCAGGTGATCATATTTCCCGGAGCTCAGCAGAAATGAGAGGTATGTGCATGTGTGGGAAAAGGATTTGTAAACCTGATCTAAAGACCAGGGCAGCCATGGCAAAAAACGGGGATTCCTAGCAGAGCAGGAGATATACAATTTTCATCCATGGATCTCAAAGCACTTTACAAAGGAGGTCACTATCATTATCACTATTTTACATCTAGGGAAATTGAGGCATAGGAAGGTGAAATGGTTTGCCCACAGTCACCCAGAAAACCACCAGAAGAACTGGGAATTGACCCCAGGGTCTTCTGAGTCCCTCAGTCCAGTGCCCTAGTCACTGAGCAAAGCTACCTCTCCTAGGTGTACATAGTACAGCAGAGTTACCATCCACAAAGGGTTAGATTTGCATGAGATAAATGCTGTACAATTTTGTTGTGTGCAATACTTAGATTTTTGTATATTGTCTGTGTAAATAACTTCTATTAGAGGAGGTCAGGGTAACCATCTAACACAACATAGGTTCAAATGAAAGTAATTAAAAATTTGTATCAGGCTATCTGAGTGCAACAAAAGACTAGAAAAACTAATTAAAAGTCATTAAACTAATAGCTAAAGTCTTGAGGAAGGAATATTAAAATGGAAGATGATTTATAGTCCATAACTGTTGGGGCTGAGGAGAGTAAAATGAATTACCTACCAAATTCGCAGGGAGGAGAGGGAGTCTAATGGAAAGGTCAAAGGGTACTTTGAGATCGGATTATAAAAAGAACACCAATAGACTGAGGTAGGTCTTGGATTAATACAGGACAATATCAGGTTGGTAGAGACAGAGAGATCACACACAGCTCAGAATGGAACACTGAAAGCATTTGTGTGCAGCAAAGGAAAAGAGACTTATTTTAGATGTGCTGTTAGAGTAAATCAATGCTTGTAACACAAAGGTGTTTGGCCTGAAAAAGGTAGGATTTGTACAATTTCTAATTTCAGCCAACAAAGCAGTCTGATTATGGATGTGTGTCTGAACTCCTAGTCATTGTAATTAATGGCTATAGTATATAATGAAACTAATGGCTAAAGATCTAGAGAGTAACAAATAGAGAAATTTGGGTCGAGGGAAGTGAAAGAGACCAGTGAAATACTATAGTGCCTTTACTAAACCAACATTTCCTTGGACTACCTGCAGGTAAGAGTCTCAAATTATGAAAATTTACGAGATCCCTTATTGAAGCAGATAGCAAAGTCTTACCAAAACATACATTATAAACGGCTTTTCAAATTAGTCTCCAATGTTCAAATGTTCAAATTAGTCTCCTAAATTGTTCTCCCAGAGGAGTAAGACTTGGTATGTATAACCACAGGTGCTGGAACTAGGGGTACTGGGGGTGCTGCTGCACCCCCTGGCTTGAAGTGGTTTCCATTATATACAAGGCTTACAGTTTGGTTTTATGGCTCTCAGCACCCCCACTATACAAATTGTTCCAGCGCCCCTGTGTTTAACTGAGGCACAAGTAATACAAGAAATATAGATCCTGATTCTGCATCCAGAGCTGGTAGTGTAGGCACCTGCACAAATTCCTCGAGACACAGGCTCTGGTACTAGTGTATCTCAGCACAGGCCTAGACCATACTGTTCAGAACCTTATTCCAGAAGTAAATTCCAGCTAGCAGCGAGCAGCGGTCGGCAAACAGGGCGGCTAACAGGGGAGTTTAAGTGGGAGTGAGTCTCATTGGAGGAGAAGAGGCTGCAGGCAGAGACCATGGCAGCCATGAGCCAGGCAGCAGGGGACACAATGCAAATGAAAGCATGTAGCAGCTGCGGTATGTATATAGTCCTAGCAGGTGCACCTGATCAGAGGTATGTCTGTATGAAATGCCGCCTACTTGCCCTGTTAGAGGAAAAGGTTCGGGGGTTGGAGATGCAGGTAGAGACCCTGGTAGAGTTTAGAAGGGGGTTTGAGCAGCTAATGGAGCAAAGGCAAGGGGTGACTGAAGGGGAATGCTCGGGGGTGCAGGTGGAAGCGGGGGCTATGGTCTGTGAGGGGGGAATGTCGGGGGGAGAACAAGAGCAGTGGAAGCATGTGACCGTGAGAAGCAGGCCAAGGAAAAGGAGGGCTAGTGAGGGGGAAATAGAACTCAGGAACAGGTTTGGGTGTTTGGCTAACGAGGAGGGGACGCAGCAGGTGGTAACTGATGGTGGGAGGCAGAGGAAGAAAAGAAGGGCAGCTAGTCCAATAGACAGGGGGGAGGAGTTGATGGAGACGGCATCAATACTCGGCCCCGGGAGGATACAGGATGGCAATAGGGGGACTATAAGGGAAAATGGAGACAGACAGGAGTTACGGCCGCAGGGAACAGGGGATAGATTGGTAGATTGCGCTGCCCCTAGGCAAAGGCAGGTTTATGTGATTGGGGACTCCTTACTGAGGAGGTTAGACAGGCCTGTGACCAGGGCGGACCCAGAAAACAGAAGGGTGTGCTGTCTGCCGGGCGCTAAGATACGGGATGTGGACCTGCGGTTGAAAAGGATCCTAAAAGGAGCAGGTAAGAACCCCTTGATCGTCCTTCACGTAGGAACGAATGACACGGCTAGGTTCTCGCTAGAGAGAATCAAGGGAGATTATGCCAGGCTGGGGAAGACGCTAAAGGAAGTTGAGGCTCAGATTATCTTCAGTGGGATTCTGCCTGTTCCTAGAGAAGGACAGCAAAGGGCAGACAGAATTGTGAGGATAAATAGCTGGCTGAGGGAGTGGTGCTATAAGGAGGGCTTTGGGATGTATGGCCACTGGGAGGCTTTCGGGGACAGACAGCTGTTCTCGCGGGATGGACTTCACCTGAGTAGGGAAGGAAATAGACTTCTGGGAGGGAGGCTGGCTCATCTCATCAAAAGGGCTTTAAACTAGGAACTTGGGGGAGACGGTTGGGAGATGTCCAGTTAATCTCCACGCCAGATTCCAACACTGAAAAAGAGGGCAAAGAGATAAGCACAGATATAGATAGGGGTAGGGAATTGGACATTAGAAGGAGGGGGCGGAAGGACACTACGGGGTCCGTACCAAAGTGCATAACTAATGGGAGAAAGGATAGACAGCATACGGTAAGATGTTTATACACCAATGCGAGAAGCCTAGGTAACAAAATGGAGGAATTGGAGCTCCTGGTCCAAGAAATGAAACCTGATATCATAGGAATAACCGAATCATGGTGGAACTGTAGTCATGACTGGAGTACAGGTATCGAAGGGTATGTGCTGTTTAGGAATGACCGGAAAAAAGGTAAAGGTGGGGGTGTGGCACTGTATGTGAATAATGAGCTAAAATGTAAAGAAATAATAAGTGATGGAATGGATAAGATGGAGTCTGTCTGGGCAATGATTACACTGGGTAAAAGAACTACTAGAGCCTCCCCTGAGATACTGCTTGGGGTGTGCTATAGACCGCCGGGATCTAGCCTGGATGCGGACAGAGAACTATTTAATGTTTTTAAGGAAGTAAAAACTAATAAGAGCTGTGTGATCATGGGGGACTTTAACTTCCCAGACATAGATTGGGGAACAAATGCTAGTAACAATAATAGGGCTCAGATGTTCCTAGACGTGCTAGCAGATGAATTCCTTCATCAAGTAGTAGCTGAACCGACGAGGGGGGATGCCATTTTAGATTTGGTGCTGGTGAGTAGTGAGGACCTAGTTGAGGAAATGGTAGTAGGGGACAACCTTGGCTCAAGTGACCATGAGCTAATTCGGTTTAAACTAAATGGAAGGATTAACAGAAATAAAACTGTGACTAAGGTTTACGATTTCAAAAAGGCCAACTTTAATAAATTAAGGCAACTACTTAGGGAAGTGGATTGGGCTAACATACTTAGAGAGCTAAAGGCAGATGAGGCCTGGGATTATTTCAAGCTGAAGTTGCATGAGCTGTCCGAGGCCTGGATCCCGAGAAAGGGGAAACGGTTAGTAGGCAGGAGAATTAGACCTAGCTGGATGAGCGGGCGTCTCAAAGGGGTGATTAAGAAAAAACAGAAAGCGTACAAAGAATGGAAGAGGGGACAGATCGGCAAGGAAACCTACCTTATTGAGGTCAGAGCATGTAGGGATGCGGTGAGAAAGGCCAAAAGCCGTGTAGAGTTGGACCTCGTGAGGGGAATTAAATCCAATAGTAAGAGGTTTTATAGCCATATAAATAGGAAGAAAACAAAGAAAGAGGAAGTGGGACCGCTGAAGCATGTAAATGGAGTGGAGATTAAGGATAATCTAGGCAGGGCACAATATCTAAATGAATATTTTGCGTCAGTGTTTAATAAGGCTAATGAAGGGATTAGGAATAGAGGGAGCGAGACAGAGGGGAATAAAGGAGGGGCGATTGCAATTACACTATCAGAGGTGGAAGCCAAACTTGACCAGCTAAATGGGACTAAATCGGGCGGACCGGATGATCTCCATCCTAGAATATTGAAGGAGCTGGCGCGAGAAATTGCAAGCCCCTTGGCGATAATTTTTAATGAATCTGTAAACTCGGGGGTGGTACCGATGGACTGGAAAATAGCTAATGTGGTTCCTATTTTTAAGAAGGGGAAAAAAAGTGACCCGGGTAACTACAGGCCTGTTAGTTTAACTTCTGTAGTATGCAAGGTCTTGGAAAAAATTTTGAAGGAAAAAGTAGTTAAGGACCTTGAGGTGAATGGCAATTGGGACAAATTACAACATGGGTTTACGAAAGGCAGATCGTGCCAAACCAACTTGATCTCCTTCTTTGAGAAAGTAACAGACCTTCTAGATAAAGGAAATGCGGTGCATCTAATTTACCTCGATTTTAGTAAAGCGTTTGATACTGTGCCGCACGAGGAATTATTGGTTAAATTGGAAAAGATGGGGATCGATATGAAATTCCAGAGGTGGATAAAGAACTGGTTAAAGGGGAGACTGCAGCGGGTAGTACTGAAAGGTGAACTGTCGGGTTGGACGGAGGTCACCAGTGGGGTTCCTCAAGGTTCGGTTTTGGGTCCGATTTTATTCAATCTATTCGTTACTGACCTCGGAACCGAATGTAGGAGTGGGCTGATAAAGTTTGCGGATGACACAAAGTTGGGAGGTATTGCCAATTCGGAGACGGATCGGGATATTCTGCAGGGAGACTTGGATGACCTTGTAAATTGGAGTAACAATAATAGGATGAGATTTAATAGTGAGAAGTGTAAGGTGATGCATTTAGGGATGACTAATAAAAATTTTAGTTATAAGTTAGGGACGCATAGGTTGGAAGTGACGGAGGAGGAGAAGGACCTCGGAGTCCTGGTTGATCGCAGGATGACTATGAGTCGGCAATGTGACGTGGCTGTGAAAAAAGCTAATGCGATTTTGGGATGCGTTAGGCGAGGTATTTCTAGTAGGGACAGGGAGGTGCTGCTTCCGTTATACAAGGCGCTGGTGAGACCTCATTTGGAGTACTGTGTGCAGTTCTGGTCTCCTATGTTTAAAAAGGATGAACTCAAACTGGAACGGGTACAGAGAAGGGCCACTAGGATGCTCCGAGGAATGGAAAACCTTTCCTATGAAAGGAGACTCGAGGAGCTCGGTTTGTTTAGCCTAACCAAAAGAAGGCTGAGGGGGGATATGATTGCTCTCTTTAAATATATCAAAGGGATTAATACCAAGGAGGGAGAGGAATTATTTCAGCTCAGTAGTAATGTGGACACGAGAACGAATGGATATAAACTGGCTGTGGGGAAGTTTAGGCTTGAAATTAGAAGAAGGTTTCTAACCGTCAGAGGGGTGAAATTTTGGAACAGCCTTCCGAGGGAAACGGTGGGGGCGAAAGACCTTTCTGGCTTCAAGATTAGGCTTGATAAGTTTATGGAGGGAATGGTTTGAAGGGATAACGTGATTTTAGTCAATTAGGCATTAACGTGCCATCGCGGGTAAAATGAGGGTCCGGCTGTAGAATCTTGCCTGTATGCTCGGGGTTCTGCTGATCGCCATATTTGGGGTCGGGAAGGAATTTTCCTCCAGGGTAGATTGGCAGAGGCCCTGGAGGTTTTTCGCCTTCCTCCGCAGCATAGGGCAGGGGTCGCAGGCTGGAAGATTCTGTTGTGGGTGGGTCAGCTTTTGTGGCCTGCATCATGCGGGAGGTCAGACTAGATGACCATATTGGTCCCTTCTGACCTTAAAGTCTATGAGTCTATGAGTCTATTATATACAAGGCTTACAGTTTGGTTTTATGGCTCTCAGCACCCCCACTATACAAATTGTTCCAGCGCCCCTGTGTTTAACTGAGGCACAAGTAATACAAGAAATATAGATCCTGATTCTGCATCCAGAGCTGGTAGTGTAGGCACCTGCACAAATTCCTCGAGACACAGGCTCTGGTACTAGTGTATCTCAGCACAGGCCTAGACCATACTGTTCAGAACCTTATTCCAGAAGTAAATTCCAGCTAGCAGCGAGCAGCGGTCGGCAAACAGGGCGGCTAACAGGGGAGTTTAAGTGGGAGTGAGTCTCATTGGAGGAGAAGAGGCTGCAGGCAGAGACCATGGCAGCCATGAGCCAGGCAGCAGGGGACACAATGCAAATGAAAGCATGTAGCAGCTGCGGTATGTATATAGTCCTAGCAGGTGCACCTGATCAGAGGTATGTCTGTATGAAATGCCGCCTACTTGCCCTGTTAGAGGAAAAGGTTCGGGGGTTGGAGATGCAGGTAGAGACCCTGGTAGAGTTTAGAAGGGGGTTTGAGCAGCTAATGGAGCAAAGGCAAGGGGTGACTGAAGGGGAATGCTCGGGGGTGCAGGTGGAAGCGGGGGCTATGGTCTGTGAGGGGGGAATGTCGGGGGGAGAACAAGAGCAGTGGAAGCATGTGACCGTGAGAAGCAGGCCAAGGAAAAGGAGGGCTAGTGAGGGGGAAATAGAACTCAGGAACAGGTTTGGGTGTTTGGCTAACGAGGAGGGGACGCAGCAGGTGGTAACTGATGGTGGGAGGCAGAGGAAGAAAAGAAGGGCAGCTAGTCCAATAGACAGGGGGGAGGAGTTGATGGAGACGGCATCAATACTCGGCCCCGGGAGGATACAGGATGGCAATAGGGGGACTATAAGGGAAAATGGAGACAGACAGGAGTTACGGCCGCAGGGAACAGGGGATAGATTGGTAGATTGCGCTGCCCCTAGGCAAAGGCAGGTTTATGTGATTGGGGACTCCTTACTGAGGAGGTTAGACAGGCCTGTGACCAGGGCGGACCCAGAAAACAGAAGGGTGTGCTGTCTGCCGGGCGCTAAGATACGGGATGTGGACCTGCGGTTGAAAAGGATCCTAAAAGGAGCAGGTAAGAACCCCTTGATCGTCCTTCACGTAGGAACGAATGACACGGCTAGGTTCTCGCTAGAGAGAATCAAGGGAGATTATGCCAGGCTGGGGAAGACGCTAAAGGAAGTTGAGGCTCAGATTATCTTCAGTGGGATTCTGCCTGTTCCTAGAGAAGGACAGCAAAGGGCAGACAGAATTGTGAGGATAAATAGCTGGCTGAGGGAGTGGTGCTATAAGGAGGGCTTTGGGATGTATGGCCACTGGGAGGCTTTCGGGGACAGACAGCTGTTCTCGCGGGATGGACTTCACCTGAGTAGGGAAGGAAATAGACTTCTGGGAGGGAGGCTGGCTCATCTCATCAAAAGGGCTTTAAACTAGGAACTTGGGGGAGACGGTTGGGAGATGTCCAGTTAATCTCCACGCCAGATTCCAACACTGAAAAAGAGGGCAAAGAGATAAGCACAGATATAGATAGGGGTAGGGAATTGGACATTAGAAGGAGGGGGCGGAAGGACACTACGGGGTCCGTACCAAAGTGCATAACTAATGGGAGAAAGGATAGACAGCATACGGTAAGATGTTTATACACCAATGCGAGAAGCCTAGGTAACAAAATGGAGGAATTGGAGCTCCTGGTCCAAGAAATGAAACCTGATATCATAGGAATAACCGAATCATGGTGGAACTGTAGTCATGACTGGAGTACAGGTATCGAAGGGTATGTGCTGTTTAGGAATGACCGGAAAAAAGGTAAAGGTGGGGGTGTGGCACTGTATGTGAATAATGAGCTAAAATGTAAAGAAATAATAAGTGATGGAATGGATAAGATGGAGTCTGTCTGGGCAATGATTACACTGGGTAAAAGAACTACTAGAGCCTCCCCTGAGATACTGCTTGGGGTGTGCTATAGACCGCCGGGATCTAGCCTGGATGCGGACAGAGAACTATTTAATGTTTTTAAGGAAGTAAAAACTAATAAGAGCTGTGTGATCATGGGGGACTTTAACTTCCCAGACATAGATTGGGGAACAAATGCTAGTAACAATAATAGGGCTCAGATGTTCCTAGACGTGCTAGCAGATGAATTCCTTCATCAAGTTGTAGCTGAACCGACGAGGGGGGATGCCATTTTAGATTTGGTGCTGGTGAGTAGTGAGGACCTAGTTGAGGAAATGGTAGTAGGGGACAACCTTGGCTCAAGTGACCATGAGCTAATTCGGTTTAAACTAAATGGAAGGATTAACAGAAATAAAACTGTGACTAAGGTTTACGATTTCAAAAAGGCCAACTTTAATAAATTAAGGCAACTACTTAGGGAAGTGGATTGGGCTAACATACTTAGAGAGCTAAAGGCAGATGAGGCCTGGGATTATTTCAAGCTGAAGTTGCATGAGCTGTCCGAGGCCTGGATCCCGAGAAAGGGGAAACGGTTAGTAGGCAGGAGAATTAGACCTAGCTGGATGAGCGGGCGTCTCAAAGGGGTGATTAAGAAAAAACAGAAAGCGTACAAAGAATGGAAGAGGGGACAGATCGGCAAGGAAACCTACCTTATTGAGGTCAGAGCATGTAGGGATGCGGTGAGAAAGGCCAAAAGCCGTGTAGAGTTGGACCTCGTGAGGGGAATTAAATCCAATAGTAAGAGGTTTTATAGCCATATAAATAGGAAGAAAACAAAGAAAGAGGAAGTGGGACCGCTGAAGCATGTAAATGGAGTGGAGATTAAGGATAATCTAGGCAGGGCACAATATCTAAATGAATATTTTGCGTCAGTGTTTAATAAGGCTAATGAAGGGATTAGGAATAGAGGGAGCGAGACAGAGGGGAATAAAGGAGGGGCGATTGCAATTACACTATCAGAGGTGGAAGCCAAACTTGACCAGCTAAATGGGACTAAATCGGGCGGACCGGATGATCTCCATCCTAGAATATTGAAGGAGCTGGCGCGAGAAATTGCAAGCCCCTTGGCGATAATTTTTAATGAATCTGTAAACTCGGGGGTGGTACCGATGGACTGGAAAATAGCTAATGTGGTTCCTATTTTTAAGAAGGGGAAAAAAAGTGACCCGGGTAACTACAGGCCTGTTAGTTTAACTTCTGTAGTATGCAAGGTCTTGGAAAAAATTTTGAAGGAAAAAGTAGTTAAGGACCTTGAGGTGAATGGCAATTGGGACAAATTACAACATGGGTTTACGAAAGGCAGATCGTGCCAAACCAACTTGATCTCCTTCTTTGAGAAAGTAACAGACCTTCTAGATAAAGGAAATGCGGTGCATCTAATTTACCTCGATTTTAGTAAAGCGTTTGATACTGTGCCGCACGAGGAATTATTGGTTAAATTGGAAAAGATGGGGATCGATATGAAATTCCAGAGGTGGATAAAGAACTGGTTAAAGGGGAGACTGCAGCGGGTAGTACTGAAAGGTGAACTGTCGGGTTGGACGGAGGTCACCAGTGGGGTTCCTCAAGGTTCGGTTTTGGGTCCGATTTTATTCAATCTATTCGTTACTGACCTCGGAACCGAATGTAGGAGTGGGCTGATAAAGTTTGCGGATGACACAAAGTTGGGAGGTATTGCCAATTCGGAGACGGATCGGGATATTCTGCAGGGAGACTTGGATGACCTTGTAAATTGGAGTAACAATAATAGGATGAGATTTAATAGTGAGAAGTGTAAGGTGATGCATTTAGGGATGACTAATAAAAATTTTAGTTATAAGTTAGGGACGCATAGGTTGGAAGTGACGGAGGAGGAGAAGGACCTCGGAGTCCTGGTTGATCGCAGGATGACTATGAGTCGGCAATGTGACGTGGCTGTGAAAAAAGCTAATGCGATTTTGGGATGCGTTAGGCGAGGTATTTCTAGTAGGGACAGGGAGGTGCTGCTTCCGTTATACAAGGCGCTGGTGAGACCTCATTTGGAGTACTGTGTGCAGTTCTGGTCTCCTATGTTTAAAAAGGATGAACTCAAACTGGAACGGGTACAGAGAAGGGCCACTAGGATGATCCGAGGAATGGAAAACCTTTCCTATGAAAGGAGACTCGAGGAGCTCGGTTTGTTTAGCCTAACCAAAAGAAGGCTGAGGGGGGATATGATTGCTCTCTTTAAATATATCAAAGGGATTAATACCAAGGAGGGAGAGGAATTATTTCAGCTCAGTAGTAATGTGGACACGAGAACGAATGGATATAAACTGGCTGTGGGGAAGTTTAGGCTTGAAATTAGAAGAAGGTTTCTAACCGTCAGAGGGGTGAAATTTTGGAACAGCCTTCCGAGGGAAACGGTGGGGGCGAAAGACCTTTCTGGCTTCAAGATTAGGCTTGATAAGTTTATGGAGGGAATGGTTTGAAGGGATAACGTGATTTTAGTCAATTAGGCATTAACGTGCCATCGCGGGTAAAATGAGGGTCCGGCTGTAGAATCTTGCCTGTATGCTCGGGGTTCTGCTGATCGCCATATTTGGGGTCGGGAAGGAATTTTCCTCCAGGGTAGATTGGCAGAGGCCCTGGAGGTTTTTCGCCTTCCTCCGCAGCATAGGGCAGGGGTCGCAGGCTGGAAGATTCTGTTGTGGGTGGGTCAGCTTTTGTGGCCTGCATCATGCGGGAGGTCAGACTAGATGACCATATTGGTCCCTTCTGACCTTAAAGTCTATGAGTCTATGAGTCTATTATATACAAGGCTTACAGTTTGGTTTTATGGCTCTCAGCACCCCCACTATACAAATTGTTCCAGCGCCCCTGTGTTTAACTGAGGCACAAGTAATACAAGAAATATAGATCCTGATTCTGCATCCAGAGCTGGTAGTGTAGGCACCTGCACAAATTCCTCGAGACACAGGCTCTGGTACTAGTGTATCTCAGCACAGGCCTAGACCATACTGTTCAGAACCTTATTCCAGAAGTAAATGTGTGTTATCTAGTTGGAAACCTGGTTTCAGCTGGGACCTTTAGGTGCTACTGTCATACATGCTAGTCCACACTAGAATTTACACCACTGGTGCAGACTAATGTACCATGTAGACAAGCCCTAACTTTCATCTCATCTGTGTCCAAAGTGGTCTGTGATATAAATACAGTCCCTTTCAAAACATCTTTCCATTAGCATTCCATATTCCTTACCATATTCAGGCTCTTCTCTTGCCCTGAGAACTGCTGTGTCTTTATCAGCATGTTATCGTTCCCCAGGCTCCTCTCTGCTTCTCCACTTAGAGCCTTTTCAACCATCACACCTAATCATACATCCTTTGAATCACAGTCACCCCTGGCCTCATACCACCATGGTACTTTTGCAAGTGGCTAGTGGCTCATTTGGCACTGATCAAAATTCATGGTGAACAGTTTCCTGTAACAATTTGTGGAAACAATGGGAATCACTTAGAACACTTCCCTTAGAACATATCACTGAAAAACTGGAAGGCTGACATGTTCAATGTTTCCCTTTAAAAAGAACAGGAGTACTTGTGGCACCTTAGAGACTAACAAATTTATTTGAGCATAAGCTTTCGTGGGCTACATCCCACTTCTTTGGATGCATAGAATGGAACATATATTGAGGAGATATATATACACACACATACAGAGAGCATGAACAGGTGGGAGTTATCTTACCAACTCTGAGAAGCCAATTAAGTAAGAGAAAAAAAACTTTTGAAGTGCTAATCAAGATAGCCCAGTACAGACAGGTTGATAAGAAGTGTGAGAGTACTTACATGGGGAGATAGATTCAATGTTTGTAATGGCTCAGCCATTCCCAGTCTTTATTCAAACCTAAATTGATTGTGTCTAATTTGCATATCAATTCGAGTTCAGCAGTTTCTCATTGGAGTCTGTTTTTGAAGCTTTTCTGTTGTAAAATAGCCACCCGCAGGTCTGTCATTGAATGACCAGACAGGTCAATGTTTCCCTTTGCATTTCCACCAGAATTTCTTATACTTAAGGATTTTGCCTATTGAAAAGCTCAAAAACATTGTCAAATTATCTACTTATGTTATGGCTCCTACCTATACTCTTCTGCAAACATTATTATCTCTATTCTCAAATAGACCCTGT
Organism: Emys orbicularis; assembly: GCF_028017835.1. Classification (NCBI taxonomy): domain Eukaryota; kingdom Metazoa; phylum Chordata; order Testudines; family Emydidae; genus Emys; species Emys orbicularis. The sequence goes on along the minus strand of NC_088687.1, from coordinate 52,246,481 downwards.
AGCGGGGTGGTTACCCAGCTCCTGCTCTGAAGGCCTTAAAACAGCCCTGGAAGAGGGCTGTGGCAGGGGAAAAGCTGGGCTGATTGGGAAAGCAACCACAGCTGCAGCCAGTGCAACCAGGGCCCAGCTGGCCCTTATAAGATGGCGGTGGGCCAGAAGGAAAAAGAGACTCTCTCTCTAGTCTCTTGAGAGAGAAGGACCTGGCTGCCTGGGAAGCTGAGGAGGGTACCTAGGGTGGAGCAGTGCTGGGGAAGAGCAGAGGGAGCTGGGAAGCTCCAGCCTAGCTAAGCCCCAGGCTGCAGGCCAAGTTAAGGGCCCACAAGGGTACTAGGGAATAGGCAGAGGCAGCTGGTCCAACCCCCCTTGCCGATGATGAGTGGTTAACAGGCTGTCGTCTGCCTCAGTGAGCCGGGGCTAAATGGAGACTGGCAATAGCCACTGAGGCAAGGTGGGGATAGGGCATTGGGGGTTCCCCTGGGAGGGGAGACCCAGAGTGAGGGGGTGCTGTGGTGGGCAGAACCCCCGGGCAAAGGGCATCGGAGTCTGGGAGGGACATGGGGCCAGCGGCAGGCGAGACATCAGCCGGCAGAGGGCGCTCTGGAGCTGGAAAAGAGCTAATTCCCTGGACAACCAGCAGGAGGCGCCGCACCAGTGAGTCTCGCCCTGCCACAGACCTCCTCCTACTTTGGTTATTGGCTGAGAAAATGTTCTTCTCAACCAATCAAATTCCCTTTCCAGTTGCTTTGCTGTCTTCAACCTGATTTCCCCCCCCCATTTCATTCCATTCTATACATTCCAATCTCTTAGAAGGGCAAAAGGGAATTTGACCAGACAATGTCAGTCCTAGAACTTGTTGAAAAAAGGTAATACTTTTGCACCAACATTTAAGAAAAGTGTGACTAGTTTATACTCTACAACCAGACAGGTTACCAGAGTGTGTTATCATATTCAACAGTGAATGTAACACCTATCCTTGTAGATGACATGTCTTATTCACAGGTAGACTATTAGAGTACAATGAAATATCCTTTATCCTTTGTGGTAAAACTTGAGTATAGCAGTGTGTGCTATGATAAAATGTTTTTTACTTAAAAAAAGGCAAATTTTGCCTCGTTTGCCAGTGAAACTGCATTAAGTGACCTTGTACTGTGTCACATCGGAGAGGGAGACAGGAAGGTCAGAGGATAAATTCTGCCTGCTGTGATAGTTTTCTGCAGACATAATCTTAATCACATAACTAGCAGCACTCGAGAGTGCCAAGAGAGGAAAGTTTGTGTTGGAGTCCCAGAACATGGGAGAAGAAAAGCTTGGGAAAACTTCACCAAGGAGTGAAATTTGCCTCTCTTCACAACCTCCCTTCAACTTCTTTTAATTAAGAAAAGTTTTTCTTTTTGAATGTGAAAATATGGAACTGTGAAAGTGCAAAGGAAGGCGCTATGGGGAGACAGATCAGGGAAAGAACCAGCATTAGTGAGCGGAATTGGCAGGTCAGGCCATGGCCCAACGCAATATGAGGAAATGTAGCTTTGGTCCCCTGCCCCTCCCACCAATGCTTCCCTGAAGTAATCATTGCACACAGAGAAACAGCAGCAGTTGCACCAGTAAGGTGCTGGTTACACTGGTCATCTCTCAAGTGGCAGTATTGATATGAAGAATATGAGGCAAATAATCTGTTTTACAAAGTACACTTCAATGTGCAGATGACAAGCTTTTTGGGATATAGGGTTTTGTTTTTTAAGATACCACAAAGATTAGACAAGGAGGCCAAGATGAATGCCCTTTGGACTAAACTCGTTGTGCATTTTTGGTTTTGGAGGGGTTCAATGTGACTATTATTCATTGTTACAGATGGCTTGAAAAATGCACTTTCCCAGGGGGCAGGGTAAATCCAGACACTAACCAGGTGAATGCATGTTTCCCAGACAACCCTGCTCAGTACCCACTGTTCAGTGCTGTTCATGCTGCTTCCACACTGCCAGCTTCTGTTGATGGATGCACAGTTTCCTTTCACTGTCTTTAAGCAGAATGAGCAGAACAGCAATCACAGGAATTCTTCCATGAGTGGTCTCCTGTGATTCATGCACATCAGACAGACCAAAGAAGGGAGTCATCACAATCTGACAAATGCTGAAGAATGCACTTTGCTGCAAAGGGAAAAGAAATACAGTACTTGGCCTCATTAGGGACTTGATCTTGCAAGATGCTGAGCATCCCAGTCCAGCAAAGCACTCAAGCACGAGTAGTACCATTGAAGTTATGCTAATTATGTGCTTAAAATTCAGACTGCAGAAACCTGTTAAAGGCAGAATGTATTTCTGACCTCCTTCTCAGCCTCTCTACTGTGAAACAGTACAAGGCTAATTTTCACTGAACACAGTGCAATTTCAGTTGAAGCCAATGGGATTAATCACTTGCTTAAAGTTAAGCACATGCACTATATTAGAATTCAAAACAACCTTGGCAGGTCAGGGAAGTGGTCTGAAATCAACAAGCTAAAATTCAATGAAGACCTTATTCAATAAAAGGAACCTGACGGTTGAGGAGGCAGGACTCTCTTGCAGGGAGAGAATCCCATTGAACAAAGCAAGTAGACTCTTGTGAAAGAAGACCTGAGAGGAAATTTAGGCGGTCTTAATGCCGCCCTGTTAAGGTGCAGGAGAACCCATTTTGTTTATTGTTGATGGGAGCTTATGATGATGATGGACTTTTGATATTCTGGAAGGGGATGAGACTGGAGAAGTGTCCTATCCAGAGAACTAGGTTACAGAGCACAAAGACAAATGACAAGCTTGTGTAGTGCAGAGGAAGCCACCCAAGGGAGTGCTTGAGGCACAGATCAGGGCAATGGCAACTCCTGATGCAAGGAGGTGCTACGACTGTAAGTAGGGATGATTAGAGGGGACCTGATAGTCTTTTAAATATATAAAGGGCTGTTATAAAGAGGACAGTGATCAATTGTTCTCCATGTTCTTTGAAGGTAGAAAAAGAAGTATTTGGCTTCATCTGCAGCAAGGGAGACTTAGGTTGGATATTAGAATTTTTTTCCTAACTGTAAGGTTAGTTAAACACTGGAATAGGTTTCCAAGGGAGATTATGGGATCTCTATCTTTGGAGGTTTTTAAGAACAGACAAAACAAACACCTGTGAGGGAAGGTCTAGCTATCCTTGGTCCAGCACAAAGGACTAGACTTTTTGAGTTCCCTTCCAGCCCTGAATTTCTATGTTTCTGTGCCTAACTACTTTTGCTGAGTCATGATCAAAGTGACTTCAATGGAACCACACTGATTTATGTCAGCTAAGGATCCAGCCCAATGGCTTCAACAGAACTATGTGATTTACAGCAGTTAAGGATCTGCCCCTAAATCTACTAAATGAAAAGATTCATATAGTGTAGTAATAAGACTTTTCTGTCATCAGCAAAAACTCAAATGGATGCAGCATTCTCATGGAGGGGAAAATACAGCATGGAAAGGGCCTACAATAATTTTGTTTTCACATAAATCTATTTCTTCTCCTTTCATAAAATCTTGTTACCACAGACCAGTATCCAGATGATTCTATCCCTTTTTTCCCATACATGAGAATATATTCTGATCAGTTGCACAAATACATTGAGAGCGGAAAATAATCAAAAGAGTATAATTGATCAGTAATGATGATTTTTATTGTGGTAAAATGCAATGTCCTGTGAAGTTCCTTTATATTATAAACTAAGCCAGTCAGAAAACTCTGGCATCTTCACCACAGAAAGGCTCTCCTCCCAGAACTCAGGTACCTAGAAGTGTAATAAACCATTACAGTGTGACATCATGTCCTTAAATACAATTGCTTGAATGTGTAATTCTGTCAGTGACATTACAGCAATAGCTAGTTTATTTTTTCAGAACCTGGTTTGAAGACTGTAATTCCCGTTAACTATACAGAAAAACATTGGGGGCAGCCTTGCAATTAGGTAGTGATATGACTTACAGTATTTTCAAACTGGTTATACACTAAAGTAATCCTTAATTATGTCTAAATAAATTGACCCACCATCTGGTTGCACTATCTAGTGCATAATAAGAATGCGTAGTAGGATTTTCAAAAGTACTTAGGCACCTAACTCGAATGGATGGTAGGTGCCTTGAATCGTCTGAAAATCCCACTAATGAAAATTTGCACTCCTTACATACAAACTGTGAATGGAATGAACCTTCTCCTCTGCAGCTCTTGCCAATTTGTTTCAATCTTTCTGCTTTTTCATCTTTCTGCTTCATTGACTGTCCAGCTATTTTCAGACATCTGAAAGTAGGTACAACTTTTATCAGTGATTTGGGGTCAGACATAGGTTTGTTGCTTTTGTTTTTAAACAAAGAAAAAATCTGTTTTAAATTTTTATGCCTGGTCTTTCTCAATACTTACTTATTTCTCTAATCCTTAAAGTTAGTGATATTAATGTTGAATAACTTCATGTCAACCGGAAAAAAATTCTGTGCTTGAAAAGTAATACTGTATATATAAAAATTGTTTTGCACTCAGGTAAGGAGAGAAATGTTTTTTTTTCTGTGTGAAGTTGGGCGAAACCTGCAATGCCCCATTTGTTGGCCTGTCTAACCTTATCTTCCTTAGTTTCAGCACTGCATGAATATTTAACTACTACTACTACTACTACTACTACTTTGCACTTATATAGATCCTTTTATCTGAGAATATCAAAGTGATTTTCAAATATTAATTATTGTAAGCCTCACAAAGCCCCTGTGAAGCAAAGAATCCTTGTAATGCAGCACTTGTTTTACTGGTGGATTAAACTGAGGCTCAGATGTTAAGTGACTTGCTTAAGGTCACATAGCAAATCAGTGGCAGAGAAACTCAGGATCCCTGTCTCCCAGTTACCTGGCCTACATAGGGTTGAAAATATTGCATTCAGAGAATTTCACTAACAAAGTATTCCTTGTGTTTAAATGTGCAGGACACATTTGACAAACGCCTATTACTCCTTTAATGTAGGGAAATGAATTATTAATGAATATGTCTGTAAAATATTGCTTCTCAAGAAAACTTTGTTTAGAAAAAAAAGTAGTGCATATGACTCAAAAGGTGACAATTAACATAAATATGGTTGTTCTGTGGAAGGAGATGGTGGAATTAAAAAACAGTAATTGCTACAGACTTCATTTTACTTACAGTGAAATATACATGTCAGTACATATATCTGAACCTACATCATAATGTAATCTTGATTCATGAGTGGGTGTCATCTGGAAATCAGTTTAGATAGATGTGTAAGAAAAGCACCCGCTGCAAGAAACAATCTAGGGCATTTTTATTTAAACATCAGAAATAAACTGGCTGGAAATCATTTAAAAGAACAAATTGCTCCTGTTGGCAACAAATGTGATGCAACAGCTATAATCTAATTGCACTCATTCCTCTTTTAAATTAATGTAGTGATTTTTTTTAATTAATGACACTAACCTAATTAATGTATCCATGTTCATTTTTGGTACTTGATCAGCCCATTCTCCCTAAAATCAGCCCTTTCAAAAGCTGTTTATTAGGTCTTATCAAATATTTCTACAAGTTCCTGAGAAACCTTCTTATTAATATAACTAATGAAAAAATCTTCACCATGGTTAGATGATCTCTCAGTAGTATATTCTGTGCATACCAGAGTATATAATCTTAAAGGAGGAAAAAGATATTAAAGAGCAAATGATAGAGCTTTGATCCTTTAATATTGTTCAGATATGCACATTAAAAGAAACCCTGCAAATCTTTTGAGTGTTCTCATTTTACTGTATTTAAATGCCCACCGCCAACCTCAAGCTGTTAGTCTTTTTCCCCACCATTTCAATCAGAAGGATCTGAGATTTTTTAAAAGGATTTGGTAATCCAATTTGAGACAGTTGACTGAGAAATCTAATTAACTGCTGAAAGACAATCTTTAAGGATAAAGTAAGACTCTGAGACTTGAGGGAAGAGAAATAAGCCAGTTCTCTAGCCTAAAACTATCTCAAAAGCACAAATGTTTATCACACCTATATTATGTTTAAACTTGTCCTTCAATTAGGATTAAATTTTGAAAGGAATATGTGTAAATAGTCTTTTATAGAAATCTAATATTTAGATACACACAAAGCTATAATGGACGGACACAGTCTTAAAATCTAATTATCATCTTGACAAAAGAGATTCTACTTAAATCTATTTTTTACAAAAGGGCCCACTTTGTTTACTGGGGTCATGGCAATGACTACTGAAATGGATTTTTAGTTGATAATTTTTGAAGACACTCAATAGTTCAACTCATTGAGAGACTCCTATATTTTATTTTATTTTATTTTATTTTATTTTCATCTTCATTTGTAAGTAAAAGCCAATTCCTGTCTTAAAAACCATGCAAGTTATTTTCACATGGCAAGAAATATGTAGGTTGCTGAGTCTGTCAGTGGGGAAAATAAAAACCTGACTGATTTGTGGTACTGAGTAATAATTTGTGGTAATGGTCAGGAAATTAAATGGCAACCTGTTTGTCCACATACTGTTGCTGGTATTTGTGTCTCTTGAGAGAAATCTATTATTCTAACAACAACAACAAAAAAATCCCACTCATACCTCTTATAAAGTGATATTTGTCCTTAGATCTCAAAGTGCTTTCCACTGGACATAAATGTTGTTATCCCCATTTTACACTTGGGGAAATGAGGTATAGAGAGGGAAAGTGACTTGCTCAGGGTCCTCCAACAAGCTAGTAGCAGAGCTGGGAATAGAACTGAGCTCTCGTGAGTCCTAGTCTAGTGCTTTATCCATTAGGTTGTTCTACTGCCTGTACAGAAATGCACGTTTTCACGAATGACAATTCAGCGCACTAGTGGCAAGCAGCCTCACTGAAATTTGTAATCAAGCTGCCCTGCTGAACTCTTCTCTTAAAATCAAACAAGTTATGTTCATATAAAATACAATATGTTAGGGCAGCATTTTTCGATCTTTTCATATTGGCGACCTTGTACTTGAAGTTAAATATTTTGGCACTCCTTAATTTTGTTTAAGGTAATTTGTGTATGTTTTTGAGAAGTGGACAGAGAATAATTGATCTTGAAGTGTGTGGCAATCTGCTGAGGTTCCCAGAACTGGGAGTTACTGTGATCTTTCTCAGCCTCAGCATGTGAGAGTTTTGCTACTATTAAACTGTATGATAACTCCCTGACACACCAGCTTGTCTGCCTTGCCAGCAAGCTCTTCAGGACTCTGCCAGTCCAAGCCTTGTCTTGCAGGTAACAAACAATAAATCCCAAAGACATCTCCCTGCAGTGTCCAGCCCTTTCACTGAACACTCACAGATATTGTATATTGCTCCTTTAACTCTGCAGACCATTAGCTTAACTGAGGTTAACACACACTTCCCTTCAATCAGTGCACTGAATTTATTTAAAGTAAAACAAGTTTATTTAAGACAAGGACATAGGATTAAGTGATATCATGTGTGAGGAATAAAGTTAAGGTTACAAGCAAACAAAAGTTAAACGTATGTTACTAAGACTAAAATATTATTTACCAAATTACAAACTCTTGTTCAAAGATATGTTTCTCACTGGCATGGCTGACCAGACTCTCTGGCTGGGACCCTTTACGGATCTCAAAGTGCTCGGATCCTTTCTCTGTCCAGGTGAAGGATTGCAAAATGGCTTTTTCTCTCCTTATATCTTCCAAAGTTCATTGACTCTGCTTCCGGAGGCAGAGAGCCCTCCTGGGGGCTCAGCTTGTTGTGCCCACAAGGGAGGCTGACACCATGTTAAATTTTGCAGTCTTCTCCCCCGCCTTGATATAGGTAAGAGGCTATCTCCCACACTTGCTAGGGTGATGGTTTTGTTTATCTTTCATGAAAGTGTACTTTCATTGTCTCTTCCTGATGATCAGGCTGGTCAGACAAGCAAATACACATTCCTTTGTCTAGGGCAGACTGGGCTTATGCATTGATTGGCAAACACATTTTAAAAACATAATTCTGGCAAATATTTGTAACTCTTTGAACACACCCTGTACATACATCATACAATGATTTTTGGGACCACCATGTTAACAGTTTGTATAGGATAGCTTACATGATGCATTTTAGGTACAGATTAGGACAACAGTATGTTAGGTGCAGTGAATATGTCAAACCTGACAGTTGCAGACACAGAGTAGTAAAGCACTGATGGGGCTCTGTCACAAAGAGTAAGGATGTGCAGAGAGTGAGATTTTCTTTGTTTAGATTGTAATAAAATTTTCAACAAGTAGGTTGTGACCCCAAGAGGGGTCACAAAAGATAATCAAACACCTGGTTAGGATATCTTGCAGACTATAATATCTTTACTTGTAGTATAATTATTCAGCAAGCCACTTAATCATGTGCTTAAGTTCATCCCTATTCAATAAATCAGTCAAGCACATGCTTGAAGTTAAGCATGTGGTTAGGTGCTTTGCTTAATCTGGGCCTAGACATCTCTGTGTAGAATTCCAGATATGGCATTGTACCTGGTAAGCACCAGGAGATAAAGCTGGAACTTGAGCTGTGTGGAAAACTGTTAGTGTCTATAGATGGTAGTTGTTTTTCTTCACTAAATACCTCCTACTTAAGACTGACTGTCCTGTGACACAGAATGAAATACTATTTGGCATTCATAATAAGATGGCACAATTGGACCTTGTGGTTGATGGTGTTATGAGAAAGAAAAACAGTTTTATTTTCCACTGCCAGAATGACTTTCAGTTAGGATCATTTTATTTGGGATGAGCAAATAAGATAGCCAAGTAACTAAGGTAGAACATAGCTGGCACAGAACATCAGGTGTGATTTTTGAGGAGTCTTTCTGAACATAACCACATTTTTACAATCTGACAAAATTTGTAGTGTAAACTATGCTTTTCATGAACTTAAACCCTGTGTAAATATTTTCTCTGCCTAAAAATGGAGCCTATGTGAGCTGTCCCTTACCTACTCCTTTTTTACCCCTTCCCATTCTCCTTACTCAGATGCTAGACCTCTCCCCTAACAATTAACTCATTACCCTATTCTTTTGTTTGTTCTTGTTTCCTTACCTGTCTCATCTCCTCAGTCTCTCTCCTGGCTCCTTTCCCTTTAGCCTTAAAACAATCTCCTTTGAAGTCCCCTTCCTCCTTTTTCTCTCTTATCTCCCCCCACATCTCCCTCCTCCACTCCTTATTACATTTCTGCTTTTATTATTATTTAATATGTATATTACTGTACAGATTATAGGCTTCAGTTAGGGACCAGGGCCTCATTGGGCTAGGTATGGTAAAAACATATAGTAAAGAGATAGTCCCTGTCCTAAAGGACTTGCACTCTGTTAATGACAAGACACATCAGGAGGATGAAATGGACAGGTATGGATGTGGGGAGGATGGGTAGGGTAGGAATAATAGGTGTATATTTTTATGTATACAAACTATGCACAAAATAGAATTCTCTACCTAACTGGATGTTATCATGGTAGGGTTATGTAAACATGAGAGTAGAAGAGAGTTCTAAGAGAAATTTGAAATGGGATCTGTCTTATGCATTTTTTTTATTTGAGTGTTTGTTGTGCACAAGAAGCATAGTGGGAGAAAGTGTGAAAGTGTCTATGGGCGAACTGGACTAACAGGCAGCAGAGGCAGGAAAGACTGGCATTACAAGGGCAACAATTAATGACTCAAATTAATGTTAAGTTGGGTGGGGCTCAGTACTGAAGTGCTTCGAAACTGAGGGGGATAAGTGTGTGTTATGTCTGATGTGATGAAGAAGGTGGAGCTGGTGTTGTGCCTGAAAGAGGGGAGTGACAGTCAGCAATAAGAAAAAAAAATATTTTGATGGCAGCATTTTGAATGGACTTGAGAGCAAGATTTCAGTCAGCAAGGCAAAAGAAGAACATAATACAGTATCCAATGAGTGAGATAAGGACCTGTACAAAATTGTTGGTGCTGGATGGACCATATTCATTACTGGTCGCTCAGTCAGAATCTAGCCCAGAGAATGGTAAGCCTCTCATTTATTTCAGAAAATAACGAACAATGGTGAAGAAAACTGAATTGATTTCTTTTAGTAGGTAAACCATAAGTAATTGCACATGTACAAAAGGAATCAGTCATTTGCCTCCTCCTCCCCATGCCATAATAGCAGGTTTACAAGACAATATGCAGCACATTAAGCGAGATTTTTTGTATTCTTTATTGGTGCTTGTTAATGTGCAGTATGTTGGGGCATGACAGCAGAAACCAGATTACAAAAGAGCTATGCTTTAGAAAGGTTTACAACATTTAGATGCTAAAAATAAATGTATATTATCATGAATAGAATTTGAAAAAGAAAAATGGACAAATACATAATACCTTCCATTATATCAACTTCCTGTTCTTAAAGCTTCAGAATACTTGGATCAAAATATTAAGGTGTCACATCAGCATGAGAAAATAATTAACAGTGGATGCATACAGAGTGTACTGCTTGTTTCCTCATGCTTGTGCCTTTTCTGGTTTTAACTATAAGTGGAAATACCAAAATGCCATCAAAAGCTAAACAGTCTAAAGATAGCTGGATTTTTCATAATGTACACTGTCACAATAGTGATCACATTCCTTGTCTAAGATGGTTGCATTTCACATTATCTGAAGATGCTTCTGATCTGAAGAAGATTTCTGTCATATCGATAGCAGGCATTGTAGTTTTACATTGATTTAATAGCAACAAAGAGAAAGGGATTTGCAAATAAAACCAATGTATCAGGCAGACAACTGAATTGGAATAGATGATATGACATTTTTTATGTTCCTAAACAAAATATGGTATCTTTAAAAAGAGTTGTGTTGGTGAAAGGATAGCCAGCTAAATGGTTTAGTTAAAAGGATCTAACTTGGATTAAATTAATCTTCTTCAAGAGTTCTGTGAGAGAGGGCCTAAGGTATGTCAACAAATTTCATGGCAAAGGAAAATTTTAAGCATGGGAAATCAATGCTACCTCAGTAAACAGCTAAGATGGAAACTAGATACATCCAGAATGAGGATGTGATCCAACAAATCAAGAAGAAGGGATTAAACAATTTAGAAGTCAGTTACCTTCATTGGGTAGGAGTGTTTTTGAAAGTGGAGATCCAAATGGCCTTTGAAATTCTGTACTTGGTGTGACAGACCCAGACCAGTGGGGTACAGGAGTCTGGTAGAGGGCAAATATACTCGTCACTCGATGAGTAGTTTTCTGTTCCCTGAGTGACCAGAGCAGGGGCTGCACTACAGTAATCAGGAACCTGCTAGAACCAGTTAAGGCAGGCAGGCTAATTAGGACACCTGGAGCCAATTAAGAAGAAGCTGCTAGAATCAATTAAGGCAGGCTAATCAAGGCACCTGGGTTTTAAAAGGAGCTCACTTCAGTTTGTGGTGTGAGTGTGAGGAGCTGGGAGCAAGAGGCGCAAGGAGCTGAGAGGGTGTGCTGCTGGAGGACTGAGGAGCACAAGCGTTATTAGACACCAGGAGGAAGGTCCTGTGGTGAGAATAAGGAAGGTGTTTGGAGGAGGCCATGGGGAAGTAGTCCAGGGAGTTGTAGTTGTCATGCAGCTGTTACAGGAGGCACTATAGACAGCTGCAGTCCACAGGGCCCTGGGCTGGAACCCGGAGTAGAGGGCGGGCCCAGGTTCCCCCCAAACCTCCCAATTGACCTGGACTGTGGGTTCTTCCAGAGGGGAAGGTTTCTGGGCTGATCCCCAACCCACATGGTGAATCTCTGAGGCAAGAAAATCCGCCAATAAGCGCAGGACCCACCAAGTTAGAGGAGGAACTTTGTCACATTGGAGACATCTAACACATGGGACTTGGTAAACCGGTCAGGAGAGGGATATGAGGAACTCCTCTGGACACACATGGGAGAGGCTGTGTCAGGGCTAATTAGGAAATGATCATATGGGACTTATGTCTAGACATGAAAGAAAAAAAAATCTTACCCTATATATATATCTAAGCCAAGAATGCCTGTCTAGTTTAGTTTATGAGAAGAGTAACGCTAGATAAATTATGCAAATAGTTTGTTTTGCTAGGATTTTCTCTATCTTCAATCACATTTTAAGAAAACTGCTGTTTTATGGGTAACTTGACACAGATGACCCCAAAGAGACGAGATTCCCTCTGCCTCTAAAGAGAGGATCTGGAGGGTAAGTAATTTCTGGAGACTAACCACCTCTCGTGGTCTGTTATACAGGGCATAGACAGACATATTCCTTCCCCTTGAAGTGTATCACATAAGGGGTGTAGCTAGCAAACATGGAGGGGGGGAGGGGAGCTTAAAGACCAGGGAGAATATGTGAATCGGTAAGAGTGCAGGTGACAAGTTCTCAATTGCACAAGGAGGGGAAGGGCTAAGTTGCCCCTAATTGTGTATGACATGGTAGGAAAAAGTTATCTTATTTTTAAAGACAGCCTTTTTCATTATGTTTTGTTGGACTTTTCAGGACCAGGAAAGACATGTGAGAAAATGGGGTGGGGGCTGAAAATCTGAGTTCAATTTGAGTTTTGAATGAAGCTCCAAGTCAGGTGGAGGTGATGTTGTTATGGTAGTGCCCAGAAAACACAAACAGGATTGAGGCCCTATTGTGGTAGGCTGTGTATGATGATGTGGAAGTAATTTGTTTAGCTCTAATATGGATCAAGCAAATTTGTTGTGACATCTGAAGGATAGGTTAGGATTATCCAGCCCAATGTTAAATCTTTCTTGCCAGAACACTTAACTACTTCACTTACAAATTTGTAAATGTTGCACAAATTTGAAAATTTCAAACAAATGTTAAAATAGGAACTATCTGGAGTGAATTTTAAACTTAATGAAAGTGAGCTTCTTCTAGAACAAGTGCATGCTGGCCTTTTCTGGACACAGCATGAAAAATAACACTGGGATTCTTAATAACTGACTGTCTTTAGATGCTTGTGTCTTCAGCTTCCAGTCCAAATAACAAGTAGTAACGAATGCCACCTTGAAGGTTGACTGCCAAAAGAAGTCAGAATGGCAGCCACACACTAATATAAATGTATATTGTTTGGGTTTTTTACTATTATTTCTGTGAAAGCAATTGAGATGCTATAAAAAATAATGCTAGGAATAGGCAGTGTGAGTTATTTTTATTTATGACAAACCACAGATCCAAGAGTCATAAAGGAACAATGGTCACCTGTTAACTTATTGACATTTGTCTGATAGACTAGAGCCCTGAATCCTATTACAAATTTCATATCCATCCACATATAGATAAATCAAAGCAATGCTGTGGATGCTTGCTGATTGGTTTATTACTTGTTAATAAAGATTTCAATTATAGAACTATTAGAAGCAAAGAAAAATAAATACTATGATCTAGTTAAAATAATGCCACTTAAAAGAGTAACTGGTCAGAAAAGAACAAGTGTTATAAAAATGATTTGTTTGAAATGTTAAATGCATCTGCCACTGCCTGGTTTAAAAGAATTAGTTATACTATATCCATCTTAAGTGTGCTAAAATGCTAAACTGTGTAGTCTGTATATACAATTTTATGATGCATTATTAATGGATGCTGTGCTGTACAGAATCACAAGATTGGGGACAGAACATGTGGGAACAAATAATTTAATTTTGCAAAAAAGTTACTACTATACATAAAAAATAACGTGGATGTAATGATTCTATCCATAGTTACTTGTTATGCATGTATATATGCCAAATATTTTAGAATCAATAGAGACTACTTTTAAAAAGTGCACAGAAACACTTGTATGGTTATGATGTACTGTAGATCTGTGCTGGCAGAAATCATATTTCATATCTGTTAAACCATCAGATAATGATATTAAAATGTAAAGTGGAAAAAGAACTCAGTTTTATGAATCTTTTAAAATGGAAAATAATTAGTATGGAAACTGAACTAGTCACTTTGGCCAAGTTACCTGTGCTGTCACAGCTCACTGCCTACCTTCTGCCCTCCTTCATATGACTGCTTTGAACCGAAGTAAATTAAAATGGCTGTACACACAGGGAGGGTTTCATAAATTACCTGAATTGTTCTTATCGTGATTGTAAAACCCATGCTTTGCAGGTGGGTATCTCACAGTGACTTATACTATGAAACATTTTCTGTCTTCCTCTCACTTTATAGTCCAATAGTTTTAATATATATATATATATATATATATACATAAAAATATACAGCATAAGAAACCCTCTACCATGGCTACATATTTACATAGTAAAATAAAGCCAGTTTTATTAACATTGACAATCTTTAATAGTTTTGCTTAGAGAATAACTGGATGGCTGTTCTTGAAGTGAAAAGTACCTCTTCCTCCTTAATTTACCTATTTGTGTTCAAGTGAGGTAGTATATGTCTACCCTGCACACTAAGCTCAAGCTCTGACCCAAGTTTAAGCCCAAGCCCCCCTTCTATCCTCTCAAAAATCAGTTTGACCTGGGTCAGCAAGCACTCAGGACCTGGGTCCTAGAACCCGGGTCCTAGAATCCTGCTGGTGAATGGATCAAAGCGTAAGTGTCCGAGCCCTGTCATTTTGCAATGTGGATGCAACTCCAGCCACAGACCTGTCAGAAGGTCTGCATAATGCAGTATGGATGTGCAAATACAGCTCTGAGACCTAAGTCCAACAATTGTAAGCTGCGATCAGGACCGGCTCTAGGCACCAGCAAAGCAAGCATGTGCTTGGGGCGGCACATTTCCAGGGGTGGCATTCCGGCCATCCTTTTTTCCCCCGGAAAAATCCACCAATGTATGAAAAAAAAAAATACATGAAGATCAAAAAAATCTCCAGTAGTGCGATAGGAGCGTGACGTGCAAAATATCGTGTCATGTTGTGACATGGTCACTCATAATGTGAACGTGCGTAAATGTGTAAACGTTAACGGTTATTGATTAAATCAGGAATCACAATTACTTGTGTGTACTGTGCCACCCTATTGGCGCTATTCGCGCCAATTTCCATGTCGCATTAGTGCCAGTGGTTATAGGGCTAAAATGCCGGAACGAAAACTACTTTCCGGTGCTGCCTACCAGCAACAAAGAGAGAAACAGCAAAAACAATTAGAAAAACTATCTCGTACTTCAAATAAGTATTTTTAAAAAGTCGACAATCAAGGAGAAAGCTCTAAGCAATGCATTGAAAGTGATTATTCATCAATTGATGAAGACCAATCAAACCAAAGATTATCTTTATCAGTTGATAAAGATGAACAACAATCCGAGCAAAGATTATCTTCACTAACTGATAAAGACGAACAATCACAATCCATCCAAAGATTTTACTTCTTCAGCTGAAGAGTCCAGAAACAAAGAACTGTTATCCAAATCTAAAACTGAAGAACAAAATTTCGTTCAGATGAAGGATTTGAAGAAACTGTCAAAGAAGCAACAACAATAGCAGAGGATCTTGATTTTTGAACTGATGTTTGCACTTCAACAATTCATTCGTCCTCTGAAAAAAACAAGACCGTTTTGTTATGAGGCTCATGATGATACTATTCTCGATCCAAAAGAAAGGTTTAAAGTTGAATGTTTCTATTGTATTTTTGAGGTAGCTATAACTTCCATTGAAGAAAGATTTTTATCATTTGTCTGGTCATTGTGAAACTTTTGAATTTTTATACAATATTGGAAATATTAAAAATCAGTTTTCTAAAGAAAACCTCATGAAACACTGCCAAGACCTACATTTAGCGCTCAGTACTGATAACGCTGCTGACATTGATGGAGTAGAATTGTATGATGAATTAATAGCGTTATCTGAGCTAATAAGTCCTAAAACTTCTCCTTTAAAAGTATTAGAATGTATAGCAAGAAATGATTTTTTTCACCCCAAACACTGCTATAGCATTACTCATTCTTTTAACATTACCAGTATCAGTGGCTTATGGTGAACGCAGTTTCTCAAAACTGAAATTACTAAAAAATTATTCAAGGTCTACCATGTCTCAAAATTGTTTGTCAGGACTCGCATTAATTTCAATTGAAATTATCATTGCAAAAAAATTAGATTTCACTGAATTATTAAAAGACTACGCAAGTATAAAAACCAGAAAAAATCAGTTCATATAAATTCTTTTAATTTGAGAAACTGGGTGCACTGGAAGGCACTAACATTTTTCATTACAGTGTATAGTTGAACCCAAATTGTTTGTAATTGTGATTTTCTTAAAATTAAATGAGTACACTAGTAGGAAATTGTTTTATTTCACAAACTATAAATTCTGTTTTCATTTTTTAAAAAATTTTAAACAGTCAACCCCCCCCCCCAAAAAAAAAACATTGCAAAGTGCAAACGTGTAAAAGCCAAAAAAAAGGGGGGGGAGCCAAATTTTTTTTTGCTTGGGGCAGCAAAAAACCTAGAGTCGGCCCTGGCTGCGATTCAGTGTCAATGCTCAAACGTGGGCTTGGAAACACTGAGTCCGCAAGCCCTGATACTGCAGGTTTACAATAGTCAGAACAGTATGTTGTTTTTATCACATATGCTGTAATTTTTGTACATGTACAGACACACAGACTGGAGTGAGCTAACAATAAAATGGTATGTTGCTTACATATCTTCTTGCTTTTGTTAGTTTGTCTTTGGCTTGGAGGGCTATTTTCATATAACTTTTTGTTCTTAAATACTTTAAGGCAGGAAAGAATCTCTATTTATTGTACAGGGCCAAATCCTAACACCTTTACTCAGATTTTACTGATTCCTTACACAGAAAATTTCTAACTGAATTGAGTGAAATTTTGCTTGCAAAAGAACATCAGGCCACTCATTCATGTGAACCTTCGAGAGAGTGTTAAAAGGAAAGAAATGTCCAGAAGTTTTTTCCTTACAGAAATTTCTTCACAATCATTCTAGCAGGAGGTGTGTGATGCCTAAGCAACAAACCACAGAAGTGGTCAAGGACATCCATACAGATCTTTGGGCCTCAGCTCTTTGTATGTGTTTCAGCTCTGCCCCCCTTCCCACTGCAGTTCTGACCTTATTCCTTGGCAGCCCAGTTTCAATGGAGCCAGGCTGCAACAGACATTCTTGTCTGCAACTGTAACTGACCCTCCTTTATAGGGGGATCCCACTGTGGAATTCTTAGGGCATGAAAATGTAATACAACTTCAGCCTCCCTGAGTTCTACATTATCACTGGGGATCAAACTGTCCTCTGACTCTGCCCATTCCACCTACAGGCACTGGCATAGATCTCCAAAGCACCGACCGATTCCAAGTAGGAGTGCAGGGGAGTACACATTGATGCAGGTGGCTGAGCCCCTGACCCCTTCCATGCAGAAAGAAGAGAGATGTGTGCAGAGGGTCAAGTACTCTCAATGTAGACAAGTAAAGGGGACCTAAAACAGGTTAAAAAGGATAACTGCATGCATGCAGTTTTAAATGAGAATAGTGTAAAACAGAAGCTAAATCTAAATGCAATTAAAATATGGAGAGAGATCAGGAACAATTACCTAAGGTATTCTTTCTAAATCCTAGATGTTTCACTGGCAACTTTATTTCTAACAAAATATTGCTAATATCCAACCTAAAGTTTGTTACATTCTAGAGTAGCAAGGACTACTTGATATAATACTTAAAGTATAGCATTTCCTTAGAGGTGGGGGAAGGGGAAAAATTTCATTTTCAATAAAAAACACTACATCTTTTACGTACTATGCTCCTCAGTAGTCACCTAATTTCTTTTAGACTACTGATTAATCCTCCTAGAAATCAAAATGATCAGCAACTGGAATAGTTTCTCTCCCAGCAGAGCAGAAGAGCCTGCTAAAGGCAGGAAAAAAAGATGACTTAACTGTCCTAGGGGGAATTAGAATACTAAGATTAGCAAGGATATGTAGGACTGCTAGAAAATCACAGATGCCTTTACAAAAAGAAATGGTTGAAGCCTTCTCTAAATGTTCTCAAACTGGCAATCTAGGCCTGATGTATTCTCTCTGTCTGTGTATCTATACAGCTCTTTATATATTTCTTATCTATCTATTTATGCACATATATTCAATATAAATTAATAAATATTCATCAGTGTTAATTTGTGAATATATTATATTTACATATAGAATTGGCCTTTGGAGACTGCCTATGGTGCCTTTGGCTTCCCGATTTTAGGGACCAAGAAATTCCAAGACTAATCTCTGCATTCACTTATATATATATATAAGAGAGTTTCTAGTTTTTTTATTTTCTTGCAAAAATATCTTGAAAGCTATAGTACCGGAGTTAATCTTTAGCTGATTTTTGTGAAGATCATGCATTATTTATGGTTGACATCAGAGTGACCTTTTGAGCCCACTAATTTACAGCCATGGATTCCCTGAGTTTAGGGAAGGAGAACTAAACCAGTTCTAAGTTTGTAGGAGGGGTGGTGCTGCTGCTGGGACTAGGGTGCTACAATACTATCACAGCTGTTGGCAAACAACTTGTGATGTATCTGGCAGGGCTTTGGAGCGGAGCCGGAGCTGGAGCGTGGAGCAGCTCCGGAGCAGTGGAGCTGCAGGTTTTTGCCTGGAGCTGGAGCCTGGGACAAATGTGAGGCATTAGGAGCCTGGGACAAAGACAGGCTGAAGGGCCTAGGGGCAGAATGGGAGTCAGGTTTGGATGGGGCACGAGCAGAGGGTTCTGTAAAGCCTAGGGTGACCAGACGTCCCATTTTGGCAGGGACAGTCCCATTTTAAAGCCCTGTCCCAGCCATCCTGACTTTTTGGCAAAAGTGGGCATTTGTCCCGTTTGCACTTGCCAACTTAATCAGTTGGCAAGAGCAAATGGGACAAATGCCCACCTTTTTCAAAAAAACGCAGTGCAGAGGAACGTGCAGGAGGACGAGCGGCGATGGCAGCCCCACACAGGTGCGGTGGCAGGGCTTCAGTGGAGGGATAGGCAGGGTTCGGATGGGCAGCGACGCCAGTCCCAGCCTCGTGCGGGGGTGGGGGACAGGCAGGACTCGGGCGACTAGCTACTCCAGCCCTGCGCAGCAAGCAGGGCTCTGGCCAGCCTTATGTGGGAGAGAGGCTCGGGCGAGTGGCTCGGGCCAGCCACATGTGTGTGGGGGCGAAAGCTTGGGCTAGCCCCACGCAGTGTACCATTTTCCCTTTGGGAAATATGGTCCCTCTAGTAAAGCCTCAAAAGGTGGAATAGGATCCAGGATTCCTGAGTCCCAACATTTCTCTCCTGTCTAGCAAATAACTGTGAAACCCGCTTGCAAAATGTCTGTCTCCAAGCTCCCTAGTGATAGCAACATGTAGGCGATAGCAACCTTCAGCTGTTACCACATATTCTGTTACCTCATGTGACAGAGGAATGCACTGTGGATCTAAAGATTCCAACCTTGCTGATGTGAGGGGTCAGTTTGGTTCTGCTTGATTGTTGTGTTTTTGTTTTTGGTAAAATTGTTAGACTTAGGATATTACATCAATGATAAACTAGGAAATGCCTGAATGATGGTTGCCTGGGAAATGCTCCCATGTGCATTTGCATTATGATACAATCTTTAATTATGTGATTACATACTACTTTTTTCTTGTGCAGGATAAATTGTGTTCACGGAATGAACTCAATCCTCATCCATCAATGTTTAAGTAGACCTTATTTCCTGATTTTTGCATGCTTAACTTACTAACCTGAATGTTCTTTTAATGTATTTTTTGTTATGTAATATATGTATGGGTTAAACGAGAGAGAGAGAGAGAGAGAAAATACTATGGTGGTGATTACTTAAATCTTGCCTTTAAGGTGGGCCCATGCAAGCAGTTTGCTTGTAGCTACAATTTTGATGAGAGAGGAACAGCTGAAGGGGGCCCCACAGAACTGATGCCCCAGAAATGGCCTTTTGCTTTTTCAGGTAACCTGGGGAAATAAAGGGCTTGTGAGGGGCCAAAATCTCTGCTTTTTCTGTATGAAGGCAAACTTTATTCACACTGCACGGATAGTCTGGGAGGGAATTTTGTGTGGCTTGTACAACAAACCTCATGGGCTTTCCTACCACCATTTCTTTTCTATAATTTACATTTATCCTTCACTTCTGCTGTTGTGTATTAGCTTTTATTTTTTGTCAGTCTGTGTTGGATTTATAATTAATTCAAACAAAAAATAATTAACATTGACTAAAATTTGCTAGACTGCGTGTCTTCCACCAACACAAACCCTCTACCCCTCCTCTCATTCGTTCCCTTTCAACTCTTCCCTTCCACCACTCATAGCCCCATACCGGGGTGAAAGTAACTTAAACGACTTTCCGGTACACCGGAGTCCTGAGCAGGGGGTGTGGCCTCAACCAGAAGAGGTGGGACCTTTAAATACCCGGGCCCTTTAAATCAAGATTTAAAGGCCCAGGGGCTCTGGCTGTGGCTGGGAGCCCCAGGGCCTTTAAATCACCCCCGGAGCTACCAGCTGCAGAGGCGGCTGGGAGCCTCGGGGCTTAGGGGCGATTTAAAGGGCCCGGGGCTCTGGCTGCTGCTACCGCAGTGGAGCTCCGGGCCCTTTAAATTGCTGCCGGAGCCCTGCCGCCGCTACCCCAGGGCTCTGACAGCCGGGCTCGGGCAGTGCTTTAAAGGGCCTGGGGCTCTCCGCAGTGGCCAGAGCCCCAGACCCTTTAAATCACCACTGGAGCCCTGCCGCCGCTACCCCAGGACTCCTGCTGCGGGGTTGGGGAGGCGATTTAAGGGACCCGGGGCTCCGGACGCTGCAGGGAGCCCCGGGCCCTTTAAATCGCCAGCCTGAGGAAGCCTGTCATAAGTGGGGGATCATTGTTCGTGTTTGTTTAAAACATGGTATTTGTTTCTTTGCAAACATCACAGAACTGAAATGTGACTGGGGTGTTTTATAGATGATTGATTGTCCAACTTATGGGGCAGCAGCACTGAGAGAAGACCTACAAACACTGATGCCTCAATTTAGAGAGACTTTGCTCCCCTGGCACAACTAGAAACACTCTAAGAAATGTGAGGAAACTAGGGCAAAAATCAGAAAGAAAGACTTTTCCAAAAATTCCTCTGCAAAAATTAGTAAGTATTTTTGGAGTCGGTTAGCAAAAAACTGTGCATGTTTAGTAAGAACAGGTTAGACAAACACCTCTCAAGGATGGTCAATGTTTCTTTGCTCTTCCTCGGGGTAGGGGGATTGAGCTAGATGACCTCTCAAGGTACATTCCAGCCTACATTTTGATTCTATTATGGCTTTGAGTTGATTGCTTTTGGTTTCTCAAGTTTACTGGTACTTGTTGTAATTTTTAAGTGAGATGCTGTTTCACAATTATATAACTTTTTGCCAAAGTACGCTGCTTTCTTTCTGGATGTGACCCTGAATATACACTAGCAGAACATTATTTTTGAAATTGTCAAAGATCAGTTTTCTCTTTCACCCCCCCCCCCCCCCACACACACACACGCACACTCAAATTCCCGTGAGCATAAGTTTGGTAAAATAACTTTGAGGTATGCCATACAGGCAGCAATAAATGAAAAATATTTGCAATGTAACCACACACAAAAAAATATTCAGGAATTTTTACCCTTCCCCTCCCCCCCCCAAGAGAACAAAAACTGCACCCTTTTTGTTTGTAATACATAAACAACTTTCTCATGTGAGTCCATATCTCAAGATTGCGATTCAACCAAAATACTCCAGATGATGCCATATGTAAACAAAGAAGGTATTAACATTCCATGCGAGTGAATTAGAAAATTGCAAACATATATCCCTAATGGTGACAATTTTTTTTCATTATTGCTTATTCATTTAACTTTTGTAATGCACCTAGAGATTTTGGTAGGTATAATTAAACAAGAGTTAAATCAAATATGTAAATAAATGTACTGTAAACCTAATTTCTGCAGCCATATCCATTTAGAAAATTATCTTCACAACCAGAAGGAACAGAAACAGTCACTTTAAAATATAGTTTAGTATTTGTAGAAAATGAGAGGAAACAGATTTTTGCAACCGCTCTTAAGGTTGTCACAAGTAGGTTAAGGACTGCTGTTCCACAGGAATGGCCCAGCACATTCCAGTCTACAATGGATTTATGTCCTAGTGTTTGTCTAATTATTGCATGTAGCATGTCTAACACTTACAAAGTCTTTTTCTCCATGCTTATATTGACTACATCTTTCACTACTTATCCTGACTGAGAAGAATCCAGGATACAGGGAACTGACAGGTTGCACATGAGACTCTCCCCCCCACACTTCCCTCACCCAGAGCCCTCTCAATTATCTTGTTTAGAAAAGGGAGATTAGATACTTGGGGTGGGATTTTCAAGTGTACTGTATTGACCTAACTCTGCTCCATTGAAGTTAATACTAAAGCTAGTATTGTTTACAGTGTGAGCAGAGTTAGTCCAACACTGAGCATTTCTGAAAATCCCACCCTAAGAGGTAGTTGGTGAGGTCTCTAGCGTTGGTGGAGGGTCCATCGGAACTTATTTCCCTGATTCACTCCTATTATTGTTTATTCTTTATTTATTTGTATTACAGTTGTGCCTAGGAGCTCTTCCTCCCACCCCCACCCCCTTCTTTACTCTTTTCTGTTAAGAGCCACATCAGCACAGTATTATAGAACAGGAATATCCTGGCAACATCTAGCTAACATCAAAAAATTGAAATATAAATAAAATCAATGTGGAATAATTAGAATTGCATTGATTTACAGTATACAGTGCTGTGAGGATACTTGAAGGAGTGCTCTTACTGTCTGCTTGAGAATACAGAAGGAGAAATTATACAATAAGAAGTCTCCCTGTTCACGGGAAAACAAAGTGCTACCCAGGTCTTGAGAAAAGGCAAAACAGCTATATGGTAGAGACTCATCGGGTCCTATTGTTCCCTACCTTTTGGGGACCTCTCTGTTTTCCACCTCCATGGTGGGCTAGCAGATGTGGAAACGAGGAAAAATAAGTAAAAGAGAAGCTCCAGTGATTTGGGGATCTGTCTGCAACTTATGAATTCTAGTTGATACTGTGAAGTTATTAAGATATTGAATTCCTGTATAATGGGAAGCCCTTGTGTAACTGTGTGTCCCCTATTGCTGACAGGACCTGCACCACAAATACACCAGACTGAGGACAATAGGGATTTTAATGATTTCTTTGACTGGGCAATAGATATGCTAACTGGGTTTGCTTGAGCTGGGAGACCATACCTTTTCCTGTCTAAGGAAAGGGGTGGAAGTAGGAGAATCAAAAATTCACAAACACAGGTCAAAGAAGACAGGTGACCAAGCAGCAGTCCGTAAAAGGATTCACAAGAGGAAGACACACAGGAAGGGTGGACAGGAGGGAAGGAAGAGGATAGACCAGGGTCAGAGCAAGCAAGCTGACCTAGAAAGAAGGCTCTGTTTCAGAACAAAAACTATGGACCCAAGGGACTCTGACCTCAGAACAAAGAATCCCTTGGAATAGTGAGGAAGCTGAGGCAGGGAAATGTGTGTAGGATTCATTATTTTTCTGTAGATCTAGCTATTTCTTGTGTTATTAAGTAAAAATCAAGAATGCGTTAGAATTCTGTGCAAAGTGTCATATGTTTAACCCATTCTTCTTGGCACTCTGTGACCTTGCTAATGGCTACTAAGCCAGCTCGAGAATGATGAGCCTTCTCCAGTGCTGGCTAGGAGATACATGTCTTTTAGATCATGCAGTAGAGGCTCATGCATTAAGCTTCAGAAGTCCCAGGTTTGATTCCAGCTGCCACCAACCAGGGTATGTAGGCATTACATATGCTACATCTACCATGTGGTCCTCCTGAAGTAAACCAGAAGGCTCTCACCTTTGGGTGGAGTTCTGACATAGTGTGTGTTTAAGTATGTGTGGGGGAGGGAAGAAGGAATCTAAGGTGTCAACACTGGTTCCCAGGAGCAAGACAGTCTGGTCCCAGCTC
Organism: Emys orbicularis; assembly: GCF_028017835.1. Taxonomy (NCBI): domain Eukaryota; kingdom Metazoa; phylum Chordata; order Testudines; family Emydidae; genus Emys; species Emys orbicularis. The sequence goes on along the minus strand of NC_088687.1, from coordinate 52,222,611 downwards.
TCAGGATGGGGTGCTAGACAGAGGGTCTTGCACCTGAGAATGTGCCTAGGGACCCCAAGACTGGGATAGTGTCTGGACTCCATTCAGACTTGGGAGGCTTAAAACAGTGGTGGCTTCAATGGCTGGATCCTCTCACAGCAGTCTGCTGAGTCACTAGGAGGGGGAGCCTGAGAAAATCTGAGACAGAAGTAGAAAAGGGAAAGAGAAAAAAGGAGTCGAGGAAGAACAGGAGAGAAAGGGAGGAAGACCTAACTGGGTAAAATCCAAGTCTTGAAATCTTTATAAAGATCTATAGAAATAAAGTTCCACTCCTCCATGGAAAAGAACGTTCAACATCCTCATATTTCATTTAAAAAGTCTAATAGGGATTTAGGGAACTCTGACAGGTCACAGCTGATCTTAAAAATAATAAGCAGATACTAAAAACAACTACAATCAAGTGACATTAAATTTCATGACGAATCTCATTTAAAAAAAAATTTAAATGATAAAGGGGGGCATCTCTACCAACAGCACAGACTTCTGCAATGAAATATGATGTTAATACTATTTGGCTGTGACTCTGGGGTATGGTTTTCAAATTGTACATATATGTCAGAAGTCTCAGAACTATCATTTACTTCAGTGGAAGTGTGAATGAGTTGCTGGGGGAAAGGTGTTTCCTGGTTTTTATAATGTGTGAAGGTTTGTTCATCATATTTGTTAGCACTGATTGAAATGGGGGAGGGAGAAGAGAATGTGCCTCTAATAACCCTAAAGAGCAGAGGAATGGGAAGACTGTTGTGTATTTGGTTATCCTAGTAATAGAATCTTGTTGTTGCTATGGCAACTGAGTTAGATTATTAGGGGATAGCCCAGCCGATTTGGACTGTTTTTTGGTTAGTTCAGTGTGTGGCAATAAATGGCTGCTTTCAAGGTTTACAGCTCTCTGTGTCTCAAGTGACTTCTTCCTAAAACTGTTGCCCCCAAGGATACAACAATGTGGCAACAGGATGGAATTCCTGGGCTGCCCCAATAACAGAAGAAAGCAGAAGTCAAGGAACAAAAAAACAAAAGAACCAAAAAAACAAAAAAAAACAAAAAAACCTATTTGCTGTTGGAAGGGGGTGAGAACTGGCTTGTTTGCATTGACTGTGCAAACTGAAACTAAAACCATGGCTACACTTACGGGGCCGCTAGAACCTTTTGAGGAGATTACAGTGCAACGGCACATATATACTGAGCGTTTTGAGCTTTTTGTTATTGAAAATGACATTACAGAAGAGAAGAAGGTGCCAATATTCTTAAGTATTGTAGGGGCTAAGACCTACTCCCTACTGTACAGCTTACGACACCATGTTAAACCTGAGACCAAATCTTACAGTGACATTGTGGAAATCCTGGAGTCCCATTTTTTTCCAAAACCATTGGTAATTGCTGAAAGATATAGGTTCCAGAAAAGAGACCAAAAAGAAGATAAAACAGTTGTACAATTTGTAGCAACTTTGAAAAAGCTTGCAGAACACTGTGAATTTAAGGAGATATTAAATGACGCCCTACGTGACAGGTTATGTGTGTCCTGCACAGTGAAGCTATATGGAAGTGCCTATTGATAGAGGCTCAGCTTACCTTACAGAAGGCTGTTGATATAGTGGTCTCCATGGAACTGGCTACAAAGGAGGCGCAATACATCGATGCATCCCTTGGGGTGCATAAGGTGTCACAAGAACCTACCCACAAAACTGTAAGGAGTCAGGAGTGTTACTGCTGTGGTAAGCCGGGTCACCATGCATCAGAATGCTGGTGTAAGGACCTGGTGTGTCGACACTGTGGCAAAAAGGGACACATTGAGTGTGCCTATAAACAAAAGAAAGAGACCTGTGGTCTGGCTGACCAAAAAGGGAAATCTGCATAGCCTAGAGCAGACCTAGGATGACCAAGGAGACACCTCATTGCAAGAAGTGCCACTCCATGTTTTGTCTTTGGCAGTGGGCTCACATGAATATTGGGTAACCCCATTGTTGGATGGCAAACCTATACGCATGGAACTGGACACTGGTGCAGCCATCTCGCTGGTCTCAGACTGTGTATAAAGAAAAGCTACAGCATCTTCTGCTTAAGGCAACAAAAACTGTTCTGAAGATGTATACGGGAGAAGCTGCGCCCATGCTGGGCACTACTGATGTTAAGGTGGAGCTCAATGGACAGGCTGCTAAATTGCCACTGTTTGTGGTGAGAGGTAATTACCCAGCCTTAATGGGTAGGTTTTGGCTTAGGAAGATTCAGCTGAACTGGGTAGAAGTGCACCGAATGACTAAAGAAAAAAATGGTCTGACCGCTGTACTAAGGAAACATGCTGCTGTTTTTGGAGAGGATCTGGGAAGTATGAAGGGAATCGTTGTGACATTGAACCTGATAGTCAACCAAAATATCTGAAAGCCAGAACTGTGCCATATGCCATCAGGCCAAAAGTTGAAGCGGACCTGGAGCGCCTGGTCACAAATGGAGTCCTAATACCAGTTACCCATAGCCCATGGGCAACTCCTATCATTCCAATAGTGAAGAAAGATGGTTCTCTCCGGATTTGCGGTGATTTTAAAGTTACTGTCAACCCGGTGTTGTGTGCAGAGCAATACCCGCTTCCCCACATCGATGACCTCATCGTGGGCCTGGCTGGGGGACAAAAGTTCAATAAGATTGATCTGAGTCAAGCATATTTACAGATGCACGTCAATGAAAAGTCACAAGAGCTGTTGACTATTGTGACTCATAAAGGGCTTTATCGATCCTGTTGCCTACCCTTCGGAATAACGTCTGCTCCCACCTTGTTCCAGAGGGCTATGGACCAGATATTGTGTGGCTTGCCAGGAGTCCAGTGATATCTGGATGACATCCCGTCACTGGAAGGAATGAGGAGGATCACCTAAAGAATTTAGAGGCTACCCTGCAAAGACTGGAAGAGTATGGCTTACGAGTCCACAAAGACAAGTGTGAATTCTTCCAGCCCTCTGTTGAATATTTGGGACACATCATTGATGCTACGGGTCTTCGTAAGGCCCCTGCAAAATTTAAGGCTATTGTGGAGGCTCCCCCTCCTCAAAATGTTAGCCAGCTTCACTCATTTCTAGGACTATTGAAATATTATGGAAAGTTCATCTCGCAGTTAGCCACACTGCTAAAACCACTTCATGAACTCCTCGGGCAGAACAAGGTCTGGAAGTGGACTGAAGCCTGTGATGTTGCATTTAACAAAGCTAAGGGTACATTGCTAAATTCTGAAGTTCTGACGCACTTTGATCCATCCTTACCCCTACAGTTGGCCTGCAATGCCTCCCCTTATGGTGTGGGAGCAGTCGTGTCACACATTATGCCTTCGGGAGAAGAGAGACCTATTGCTTTTGCTTTACGCATTCAAACTAACTATGCCCAAATCTAACATGAGGCAGTGGGAATCATTTTTGGAATTCAGAAGTTTCATCAGTACCTGTTTGGACAGAAATTTACACTTCTCACAGACCCTTGACCTCTGACTTCAATTTTTGGACCCCCCACATGCATTTCTCCATTAGCTGCTAGTCGTATGCATTGTTGCTTTCCGCACACACATATGAAATCAAATATTGGCAGTCCACTCTGCACGGCAATGCAGATGGTCTCTCAAGACTGCCTTTGCTGGTAAAATCTCAAGATATTGCCCAGAAGGAAATATTTTACTTTGAACTGGTAGAGAACACACCCATTACCGTTACTCAGGTAAAAAGCCAACTCGTGTTGACCCAGTATTATCCCAAGTTATGGACCTGGTGATGCATGGAACATCTCGACGAACCTCTCCTGTCTGACATGACCTTGTTAACTCCATCCTCCTGGACATGTAGGTATCGAAACAGTCTGGTTGTTTGTTGTGGGGGAGATGTGCCATTATCCCACCACCACTGAGATCACAGATGTTAGAACAGCTACATTACGGTCACTGTGGAATAGTGTGCATGAAGGAAATTGCATGAAACTATTTTTAGTGGCCTGGACTGGATAGTGCTATTGAAGGTGAGAACTTGTATGTCATGTCAGGGTGTGAGGAATGCACCCCAGTGGGCACCCCTACATCCATGGGACTGGCCTGAATACCCTTGGCAACGTATTCACTTTGACTTCGCTGGCCCACTTGAAGGAAGCATGTTCTTGGTAGTGGTAGACGCCCATTCAAAATGGCCAGAAGTCTCTATAACGCAGTCCACTACAGCAGAGAGTAGTATCAAAAAATTACGGGGACTCTTTAGTCGTTCCAGTCTGCCAGAACAACTTGTGAGCGACAACGGACCACAGTTAATCTCTCAGGAGTTTCGAAATTTTATGACGGCAAATGGGATACACCATATCACTTCAGCACCATATCTTCCATCCACTAATGGATTAGCTGAAAGATTTGTGCAGACAATGAAACAAGCTTTGAAATCAGCAAGGGGACAATTATCCATTCAATAGCTTCTGGACACCTTACTATCCTTCAGAAACACATCTCATGCTATGACCAAGGCATCCCTGGCCTTTGTAATGCTGCACACTTGCTTTGATCTGCTGAAACCTTCTGAACCCTGACAAATTGTACAACATCAGCAGCAAGATCAAGTAATCGGGCGTGCACTCAGAGCAAAAGACCGAACCTTTAGCCCGGGACAGCTGGATTTGGCTCAGAATTATACTTCTGTAGCTAAATGGGTCCCTGCCACTGTCTTCGCTCAAACAGTACCTGTTTCCTACACTGTCCAGACTGCAGAGGATCTCTGGCGGCACATGTAGATCATCTGTTGCCAGGTCATACCAGTCCTCAAGACACATCTTCAGTTAAGTTGCCTGACTTTACCACTTCCAGCGAGACACCAAATCAAGAATCACCTGTTCCTGACTTTCCCCCTCCATTACTGCCTGTGGCGGAGATACACCCCATCCCTGAACAAGCTCATACCACATCCTCACCCGTTTGCACTATGAATCCTGAGCCCATTGTCAGGTCTGCGCCCAAGACACTTTTGGGTGCAACACCACCAGAAGTCCGCCGTAATCCACCTAGATACAGAAGGCCTCCTCAATGGCTGGATCTTTAGCTAGGGTGAACCCACAGTTACGGGGCAAAATAATCCTCGGGGTTTAGCCGGGAACGGAGGCACTCTACCCTCCTTCTCCAGTTTAGTGTTTGTTTTATTTAGGGGATGTTCTCATTAAGGGGGGAGGAATATGTTGTATAGTTGGTTGTCGTAGTAATAGAATCCTGTTGTTGCTATGGCTACTGAATTAGATTATTAGGGGATAGCCCAGCCAGTTTTGGCTGGTTTTTGGTTAGTTCAGTGTGTGGCAATAAATGGCTGCTTTCAAGGTTTACAGCTCTCTGTGTCTCAAGTGACTTCTTCCTAAAACTGTTGCCCCCAAGGATACAACAACGACAATATGTTTTTATACCATCATTGAACATGGTGAATAAATGGGGAAAATAGTTGAATCTCTTCCACTGACCTAAGAATAATTTAAGAAACCAAATATCTAATTAGCTGCGGTAGTTGTCATGTACTGATGGGCCTCCACACATTTGCACTTCTTATTGTCCTTAGAAACTCTTTAAATAAGAGAGGTTTTTTTATGTGGTTTTAATGTTAGTCCACTCCTCTGGACACTTCTTCCTGATAATCAGATGAAGAAAAAAGGCATATTCTAGGTCTGCGGGACCCCATTGACTTCAGTTATCTTACATCAACTCCACAAAAGAAATTGGCTCAAACCCCTTTAAATGTTTCTCTTCAAACAAAAGAAACCAACTACTACCTGAAAGCTTTACGTGATTCAGTATTTTTAAGCCAGTCAGCATTTCTCTTTGAGCCTAAATATTGCTAATCACTTAGTGGTCAAAATATACCAGTGTCCTGAGGCATTAATAAAATATGGGTAGCATTCTGGATACTCTTCATAGAACATTCTCTTAGTAAGTGCTGAAACTGCTCAGCCTCACTTTAAGGCTCTTACACAAATTATATCACTCATAAAGCATATACAGTGGAAGAGATACCCCAATGCCATGTATTCAGGAAGGACGACGTGGTTAAAACACAAGATTGAGAGTTGTGAGATCTGTATTCTATTCTGGCTCTACCACAGACTCCTGTGCAACTGTAGGCAAATCACTTGTGGCCCAATTCAAAAACCACTGAAGTCAATGGAACTACTTAAACCCTTAATTCTTCATGCAATGACCTCATCCATAAATATAGGCTAACAAGCCTTTCCTCATTCAGCACTGTTGTGTAATCAAATTCATGAATGTTTAAGGGCTTATCCTAGCTTTAAGGGGAAGGTTTATATGATAATAATGCCTAGCTCTTATACAGTAGAAAGCACTATTCTTACTTATGGATTTCTATGTAGAATGCATATGTATAATATTTAAACTGTTTCAATACAATCTCCATATCAATAACTGAAATTCACATACATACATGAGCACTCAACTGATCCCTTTCTAAAGTTCAGCGCCTGTTTGAATGTTTGTATTGCTGTTAGCTGATTATGTGGTCTACTGATGGACTCTCCCTGCTGCATTGGATATATCAAGGATGATATTCAAATTAAGGCAAATTTAAAAAAAGAAATCCAGAATAGAACACTAATTATTTGTGAGAAATACATTTTATTGCAGAAGCTTGTTTTGCTGATACTGTACACAAAAGCTCAGGTGTGTGATAAAAGCTCTTAGTTTGAAAGAAATATGCTCCTCAGTTTTGATCTTTGGGTTGATCTTCTCTTTTCCAACTTCCTTTTATGAAGTGAATTCCATCTTTAACAAATTATTTACTCAGAAATAATGAAGAAAATCTCAAGTACTACAGTTTGCCTAAAGCAATCTATGGACTTTCTGTTTGTATTAGTTTTAGTTGCTTTGGCTATCACCTTAAAAACAAAACAAATTTTCACTTCACTGTAGTAAATGTACTTTAATTAATATTGTGCGCTGTATTTCATATGCAGATTTCAAATTGCTTTCTGAAATCTGCATTAAAAAATGCTGCTTGGAGAGTCTTTAAGAGCAGAATCTGATAAAGTATTATTGTGCTAGGAGAGAATTAAACTGACTGGTGTCACACTGAAGCAAGCAAGCATCAGAATTCTTGCATGCCACTGCCAAAGTGAATTCTTCTCTTGTGGGGAATTGCTTATGGCAGATAGAGGAAAATTTGTTTGACCAAGATTACAAAGATCAATTTTAGTCTTCCCAGCCCCTTTCTTTGCCTACATCCACACCTTTGCACACACAAAATTAGACCATTCTTATGTTTTTTTTAATGGAAAAGCTCTGCAGGACATTTGTGATCATTTTATGCTTACCACATGAGGAGTGCCTTTTCTGAACTAATTATTCTCTGAGAAATGAATGTATGTGGAACCCAACTGAGGCCCTGTCTGGATAAACTGAGAAGGAATAAATAGATGGACTTCAGAGTTTGGAAAGTAATTAGGTGAAAGAACACCAGCAATGTTGTTGACCCCTGGTGACTGATGGATACAGGCAAAATCCCTCAGCTTCAGTGTGAAAGACAAGTTTTAAACCTAGCTTATTAGGCTGTAATGAGCCAACTCTGCTTCTGAATGTGTCAATTAATGGATGTGAGTGACAGGGGATATCTCTGACACTTGTGTATGAGAACATTTCTTATGATTATCAAATAAGAATTTACCAGATCAAGGGTGAAAATTAAGTCCAAATGTGGCCTGTAAGAATCAAATTCTGTACAAAGACCTTCAACGGTCAATGTGATGAAATGTTTAAATGTTTTGGTAAAAACTCATCCCTTGTTTTGCAGACTGTTTTTGTTCCTCTATTATAAACAGGGATTTTAATATACAGAATACTATTTATGCTTCACAATACAGGTGCTTCATAATTAATGTACTGATACAGACATTTTTCAGTAATGAGAACAAGGCAATAAAAATGAAAGTAAATCATTCCAAAACAAAAATTGCTTTCAAACTAATTGAATGAGTCCAAAGCAATACATTAATAAATAAATACTAAATGACAGTTCAGTTATAAGGACTTGATATATATATATATATATATAGGTAAGGACAAATAAGGTCTTGATTATGAAAGGTGATAAAAGTGCTTGTTCTGAGTATTAAAAATCACTTTGTCCACAACAAAACAGTGTTTGATTATTAAATATGGGTTGCAAGTTCAGGAAAGTTTATTTCACTTAGGTCAGAGATACCAGCATAATATAAAAAGGTTTGGTAATGTCATTTTCTGGAAAACTTTAAGCTTTTTTGTGGTGCATAATCTTTTTGTAAAGGAAATGCAAAGGATTATTGTGGGTATAACCAAGCTAGTGAAATTGGTATCTTCTTTAGAGTTGAGAATAAATAGCTGAGGTAACTGAACCATTAAAGAATCAGTGTTATCTAATGCAGCTTTTTCAGAACAAGTGTATATACTGGTACATAAAGCTGCTGTCTTCTGCTCTTGATTTTTTTCATATTAGCTCTGATCTATAAGCACATATGACACTGATTCAAATGAAATAAAAACAATAGTGCAGTAGCAGAAAATGCGTCCAGTTCATCAAACAGGTTTGCCTCTGTTAAATGACTTACTAATACTTTACAACTAAAGTATTCTTTGTAGTCTTACTATAATATATTGATGGCCTTTTATCATGTGTAAATCAGTGTCTCTCCTCACTGAAAATATGCCTAACTCAAACAAAGATATAGAGAGGTGAGAAGTAAGAGATGAAACATCTATTTTGTGCCCAACTACAACCTATTTATTCTATATATTTTTCATATAGATAAATATACCTATGTATGACTGTGCATATTCATATGTATTTTGTATAACATCACATAAACAGAGGTAATAAATTGTGGAGTTATGTGAGGCAGGTGACCTTTGGTTAGCTCACAGCTTTTGTTTGTGAAGACCCTAATAACTCATTTGTGGATTCACCAGACAGAGTAATGTACTCATGCAAATAAGACCTTTGTTCCATCCTCATGTATTCATATTCTCTTTGTATATGCTTATATCTAACTGTATAAAATATAACTTCCAAGGAACCTACAAAACTAACATGTCAAGCAGCTATGTTTTAAGTAAGTTGAACAAAGTTGTACTAGAAACCTTGGGCATATTCTAAAAATATTGTCTCGAAGACCAGCCTAATTCTCCAGTCAATTACATGAGTTTTACATTGGTGTGATATCACTGAAGTCAACAGAGTAATGATGACCATAAAACTGGTTTATAAATGTGGCAAATCAAGCCCCAGCCGTCTTAAAGATAAAATCTGTGCCTTCCGCTATGCTGCTCCACCTGCATGTAAGAACCTCCTCATCTTGATGGGCTAGGTTCAAACCTTCTCCTCATTCAAATCTCTCCTAAAATGTAATTTCTTTCCCAATGCCCATGCTAACCCACATCAACCTCCTTCTCCACCTCAGCATTACAAAAGATATTAAAAAAGGAAGGTTAAATAATACATTAAAAACCTATATCTTTTCTCTCTGTATGCTGTCTTCTCTGCCAGGTTGTCTTTACTCAGGACAGGGACCATCAACATTTATGACATGCATAGCACCAACTCATTGGCTTTCAACAAGCAATACATATAATAACAAAAAACATCCACCAATTGAAGCTCTAGTTCAATTTTCCCTATATATTTCTCTGATAAATGTTTAACACGACTGTAAATTTACCTATCTGGTGTACAGTAAAGTGGACTAATTGTATAGAGATGGTGGATTGCATGCCCTGGGTGGTGCTGTGATGTCTTTCTGCAAATAGCAGAAGGTGTTGTCATTAGTCCACTTCTGACATTTCACATGAACATCATGATTGGTTAGTAGGCAGTGAGGTGATTAAATTCCCTTGAGCAAGTATGGAGTTATTGAGGGTGGTAGTGGTTCTTATGACATCACAGAGGTTGGGAATTGAGGATAATGCCCTTCACTGAGAACTAACATCCAAGTCTGCATGAAAGTGGGTTGATCACCAGGGAGGCCTAGATCTAGGTTATTCAGAGGTTTCTGTATGCAGTAGCATGCATAGGTATGCATCCTTTAGAATAGTCTGGGCCCTGATAGAGTCTTAGGTTTCAGAGGGTTGGGGAAGCCTGGGACAGTTGAGCATGGAAAGCAGGGTGAGAAAAAGAGCTGGGGTTGGGTGCTGCTTCCTTCTTTTCACTGGTGTTAGGAGAGTTTGCCTTGAGGAGTTATCCTGTTACAATTACAAAGTTTGATGAAGTTGTAACCACTTTTTCCTAAAAATCTGAATATTCATTTAAGTCCTCATTGGCCATTTTGCTATTTGCAGTATGGAGGTACAGAGGAACATCCAACTTAAAATAGCAGAGGAGAACAGTTTAATGTCTGATTATTTTTCTTCTTTGTATCACTGTCAAGAGTGCCAAAATAATTGCTAAATTTACTGTATTATGATTCCTCACTGTATTCCTTCTCATTTAGTTGAGGCTTAAATATTACAATCCATATTCATCACTTGATGTAAGTGGTTAAGCACTCTCATAGACTAAATGCCTGGAGTATTTAGCTTACACAATGTTTCTACTCTTTGATCATGAAAGTCTTAAATTCTTTTAGTCATTAGAAGTTTATCAGGGGTGGCATAGGGTATAGATAACGTCTGGAAAATGCAGTTAGAGAGATCTTGGATTCTGAGTATTACATACATGCTGTGGTGAAGTAATCTTGTTTACGGACAATTACAGAGGTGTCCACGTTAAATTACCTCCATTCCTACTTAAGTGTCTTGCTCCTGAGAATTAAGCAAAGAGAAGTGTCTTAGTCCTAACCATTTCTTCCAAACACTGGTGCCTGTGGAATTATAGATCATCCAGCATATTTATGTCTTGTTTAAATGTATGGTATCTTTTTATTTGTACAATGCCTCGTTTAAAAAACAAACAAACTATTTATAAAATTTACCCAGTTATGTTGAAGACTCCAGCCCTTTTTAAAATGTAAGATAAAAGGCCATTAAAAACCTCCATTTGTTCTGTTACACAAGGGCACAGCAAAGGACCTTCAAGTGTATTGAAGCAAATGAAGCTTTGGAGGATCAAGTTTGTCAAGCAGAGTGCCCCAAGGGTTGGTCCTGGGGCCGGTTTTGTTCAACATCTTTATCAATCATCGGGATGATGGGATTAATTGCACCCTCAGCAAGTTCACAGATGCCACTAAACTGGGGGGGGGGGGAGGGGAGGTAGATACGCTGGAAGGTAGGGATAGGATCCAGAGTGACCTAGACAAATTGGAGGATTGGGACAAAAGAAATCTGATGAGGTTCAACAAGGACAAGTGCAGAGTCCTGCACTTAGGAAGGAAGAATTCCATGCACCGCTACAGGTTGGGGACCGACTGGCTAAGCAGCAGTTCTGCAGGAAAGGACTTTGGGATTACAGTGGACGAGAAGCTGGGTATGAGTCAGCAGTGTGCCCTCGTTGCCAAGAAGACCAATGGCATATTGGGCTGTATTAGTAGGAGCATTGCCAGCAGATCGAGGGAAGTGATTATTCCCCTCTATTCAGCACTGGTTAGGCCACACCTGGAGTATTGCATCCAGTTTTGGTCCCCCATTACAGAAGGGATGTGGACAAATTGGAGAGAGTCCAGAGGAGGGCAATGAAAATGATTAGGGAGCTGGGGCACATGACTTATGAGGAGAGGCTGAGGGAACTGGGGTTATTTAGTCTGGAGAAGAGAACAGTGAGGAGGGATTTGATAGCAGCCTTCAACTACGTGAAGTGGGGTTCCAAAGAGGATGGAGCTAGGCTGTTCTCAGTGGTGGCAGATGACAGAACAAGAAGCAATGGTCTCAAGTTGCACTTGGGGAGGTCTAGGTTGGATATTAGGAAACACTATTTCACTAGGAGGGTGGTGAAGCACTGGAATGGGTTACCTAGGGAGGTGGTGGAATCTCCATCCTTAGTGGTTTTTAAGGCCTGGCTTGACAAAGCCCTGGCTGGGATGATTTAGTTGGTGTTGGTCCTGCTTTGAGCAGGGGATTGGACTAGATGACCTCCTGAGGTCTCTTCCAACCTTAATATTTTGTGATTCTATGTCCTATGCTTTATTCATTTTTGCAGTGAAGACAGTCAGGGAAGCAGCAAAGGCTTCCTGCTTTTTTTGTTGCCCAGTGTAGCAGGTATGTGGCCTCCCTCCCTGTCAGTCTCGGAGGGAGGCCATGCCGCCTCACTATATTTTTGCCTATATTGTAAGTACAATGCTTAACAAGGGAATTAGTCTTTGGCAAGTACTCATCAATTTGAGGCTTGGGCCTTGTGGGTGGGACAGAGTGAGAAGCAGCCTTTTACCTAAAGCCTCCTGGCTCGGGCTGGGCATATTGCAGATTATTGGGAGGGTAATTTCTTCACAAAAATGTAACAATCAAGAAGTGGGCAAAACAATTGTGACGGGTTGGGTCACAGAGACCCCCTTGGGACTGCCACCTGATGTGCTGAGACTACCTCTGAGCCTGTTTTCCCTGGCAGCTTGGGACTTCAGTACCCTGTCTTGTTGAGCCAGACACATTAGCCTGCTGTAAACACAGACCCAGGTCTGAACCACGTCCCCCATAAGCTGCAGATTTAACTGAAAACAGCTTAAGAAATGCTCCTGTCTCTAGCACCCAGATACCCAGTTCCCAATGGGATCCAAACCCCAAATAAATTTGTTTTACTCTGTATAAAACGTATACAGGGTAAACTCATAAATTGTCCGCCCTCTATAACACTGATAGAGAGATATGCACAGCTGTTTGCTCCCCCAGGAATTAATTACTTACTCTGGGTCAATTAATAAGCAAAAAGTAATTTTATTAAGTATAACAAGTAGGATTTAAGTTGTTCCAAGTAATAACAGACAGAACAAAATAAATTACTAAGCAAAATAAAACAAAAACACGCAAGTCTAAGCCTAATACAGTAGGAAACTAAATGCAGGTAAATCTCACCCTCAGAGATGTTCCAATAAGTTTCTTTCACAGACTAGACTCCTTCGTAGTTTGGGTCCAGCAATCACTCACACCCCTGTAGTTACTGTCCTTTGTTCCAGTTTCTTTCAGGCATCTCTTTGGGGAGAGAGAGGCTATCTTTTGATCCAGCTGAAGACAAAATGGAGGGGTTCCCAGGGCCTGTTATATTCTCTCTCTTGTGGGCAGAAACCCCTTTGTTCTCCTGTGCAAAATCACAGCAACAAGATGGAGTTTGTAGCCACCTGAGCAAGTCACATGTCTATGAATGATTCAGCTTTTTGCAGGCCGACGCCATTGTTTACATGTTAGTTTGAATGTTCCCAGGAAAGCTCAGATGTGGATTGGCGTCTTCCAAAGTACATTGCTAGTTAAGTACTCTGAATTACTTGAATAACCCCTTCACATTAAGTTGACCAAATCTGCCTTATGTGCTTCCTACAGCAAACACTTTAAATACAAGCATAGAGCCAACACTCATAACTTCAGATATAAAAATTATACATGCATACAAATAGGATGAATATATTCAGTAGGTCATAATCTTTGCAAAGATATGTTACATGACATATCTAGCATAACACATATTCCAGTTATGTCATATTTACACACATAAGCATATTACTATAAAGCATTATGGGGTGCAAGTCACAATAGTCATGTTACAAATAAGGTAAATTTCAGTAATTTACCTTTTTAATTCTGAAATAATAATATAAAATACATATTGAATGAAGAGTCACCTAAGTCTGTTTATATATAGTGCAAGTGTATATTAATTAGACTCTTGTTAATGGCTAACAGAATGTAGGAGTTAGTAACTAAACCTCAGGCAGACTATGCTCTATTCATGGTAAAACAAAGCTTCCATCTGTTTTAGTCCCACTTAACTATATCTGAGTAAAATAAGATTAATTTAGAATGTCTGTGCCTGCTCATGCTACATCTGACTTTGGCCCAATATACCCGCTTCTTGGATGGCATCTCCAACAATTGTCATACTATAGTAATCCTTTACAGAAAAGTCCATATGGATCCCTATTAAGCAGTGTAAACGTTTACACCGTAACCATTTTTAATCCTGTTTAAGTCAGATTTGATGACAGTATCCTTTCTCACTGATTTTACTTAATTTCTTCCCAGAGCATTGCTGCATGATGTTTTGAAATGATTCATATGATCCCTCATGAACTAGATCTGTAAAGGTTTTAATACATGTAGTTCTCCATACTCTCCAATTGACAACACACCCACCAAGTTTTACTTTGTTTTTAACCTTTAAATTGCAATGGTTCTAATGTTAGTCTCTTAATACCTGACAGATGAGAAACAAATCCTCAATAGTATGGACGGCATAGCCTACCTAGGGCTATTGGGCTGTTATGAGTATGTTTATTAACAACCATGGAAAATACAATTCACATGTTGACCCAAAAACTATTGACTAATGGTGTTAGTTTTTCTTATTTTCTCTTTAACAAAGTAAATCTAAATTCAGATTCTTCCTCATCATCTGTCTATTTATTCAAAGAAGGGTAGCTGACTCTGTTTTATCAAGCTAAATTAAAAGTACAAACTGTAAGTCCTTCTCTTCATACTAAGAAACAAAATATCTACCTATTATAAATCACAAAGGGAACATTTCTTTAGTGTTATTACATGTAGCAGATGTGAATCTCCATTGACTTCCACTGTCCATCATGTACGCACCTGTGTGTAACATCTTGCAACATCAAGGTCTTCCACAATGTGTGAAGGGGTAGAATAATATATAGAAGATAAGTTAGGGACAGTTAAGGCTATTATATACTGAATATTTTGTCATTTCTACCACCTTCTCTGTTCCCTTTGAAGTAACATGTTTTATATTTATTGTATAAGACTTGCTATTGTTACCTTATTATAATATGCATGGAATAGATTGTAGCACAAACAGGAACGTCTCATACAAGAGAGATTTACACATATAGTTTTCTCAGAATTGCACTTTTGGAGTGGTGGGTGTTTGTTGATTTCCTGCCGTAGACCTGGCCTTGGATTTTGGGCTAAACTCCATGGTCTGTCTTGCTGGCCACTGACCTAGAGATGGCTCAGGACATCCTGGACCACATTGCATAAATTAATTTGGAGAGGGGGAAATAATGCTAAAAGTGTGAGTGTCCAAGCTGAGTGGAATGCTTTCAAAAGGTACTCCATGGGGGTTAGGGCAAGGAAGAAATAATGCATAAATATTTCAAAATGTAAGCTTTAGTAAATAAATAAATAAAATAAAATGTATGTCCTAGTCCTGCAAAGACACTAATAGCCCTTATTCATGTGAGTAGTCCCAGTGACTCGAATGGGACTCCGATTAAAAGTTTGCAGGATAAAGTCCATTGCCTGGTATAAAAACTCCAAAGAGGTACAGAACACCATCTTTCATCTAATGGGTTGCAAACTCAGAAAACTCAGGTATGACCATTTTATTCTCATTAACTATTTCACTGCTGATTGTTTTAGCGAAAACATGCAGCTACTTTGGGTTTGTTGGAGGAACTTGAGTAGGGACCCACTTTCTTCCTTCTTCTCTTCAGTTGTGCTTGATACAAAGAGAGAACACATTGAAATTACATGTATAAACATTGCTTTTAATACACATTTTAAACAGTATTTTTATGTAAGACTCATTCGAATTATTGAATGGAATGTATTGTGTGTCTGCTCCTGTAACTGATTTGTTAGTGGCTCATAAAGCCATCCAGAGTATGGGTGGGGCTCTCTATGATGTTATATACTCATTCTTTGCAGCATGAGACACTACATTCAGAGGTTGAGTGGAGTTACTCTGGGATTACA
Source organism: Emys orbicularis (assembly GCF_028017835.1). Classification (NCBI taxonomy): domain Eukaryota; kingdom Metazoa; phylum Chordata; order Testudines; family Emydidae; genus Emys; species Emys orbicularis. The sequence continues at coordinate 52,206,758 of NC_088687.1, read as the reverse complement.
AAAACAATTTATAGCCTATAAAAGTTCTACAGGATGTAACTTTTCTTATTCTCTGTTGCAAAGAAATAGGCATAGGTTTGTAGAACTTCCTTGTGTTGAATCAAACACGTGTTTCGGTTATTTGCTTAGATTTTCTTCCATTCTCCTTTTATTTTGTTCCAAATTGTCCAAGAACAATGACAATGTATGGGGGTGGTGAGGTGGAAAAGGCATTGCAGTGGAACAGTAGTCGGGAAGTGGTTGTAATGCTTCATGAATACTTCCATTCATTGGCATCTTGATTGAGTAGACTTGAGTAGAGTTTTCTCTAAGTGAGCTTTGGAATTTCAAAGGGTCCAAGAGTTTTCAGGAGTGGACTATGGTCATGGTTTGTTCTAAACTTGGAGTGTGGAGAGTTTGGATTTTTCCATAAAGGATAAAGTTGTTTGATCAGGACAACAGATAGTTTGTGTTTCTTATGCCCAAGTCCAGCCTGAGGAGCCAGTCCAGGGTTTGGCAGGCATTGGATTTTGATTGAGAGGATAGTCTGTAAGACCTCGTATAGTGAGGAGTTTTGATAAGATCTTGGTGCTGTCAAATCAGTGGCATTTTTCATGTGAACACTGAAGTTTCCAAAGACAATGAACCTTGTGGACTTAATCATACAGCATCTGAATCATTCCTCTGTGAAGTCTTTGGCTGGAAGTCTACATGCTAGCAGGATTTCCACATTAATCTGTGAATCTGGAAACAAGATTAAGATGGCATAGGAGAGAAACTTGAAAGAACAATTCAGAATCAAAATTCTACTGTTTAATGCATGCTACCATTTAATGGGCTCTTTTTGCTGATTTTCAGCTACTGCAGTTCAGACCAATAGACTGTACTACTCATGTAGCATACTGCAACTGTCCTATACTGAGTGCATTTTAGAGTGCTTCAAAATAATATTCACAATACTTTACAGTTTGAGTGCTCCAGTTACAAGAAGCATGAAACACAGAGAAGTACCTCTTTTATTTTGATTTAAAGCATGACCATATCCATAAAAACAACTATGTAAAATATCTTCTTGTTCACATTGTGTGTTCTGAATTCATCTGCTTCTTTATGGACACAAATAAAATTTTAATAATAACACTGTAGAGTAAGTGAACCTGTGGCATAGTGAGTTGGGTATTCTGCCCCTTGTGTCATCAGATTAAAATAAAACTTCCTGATTTCAGAATCTATCCTGGTGATGATAAAACAGGCTAAAAGAATACCACTCAGTGTTCGTATCTCAAGCTGAGTTTGCGGGGCTGGCAGTTAGAAAGCCATCATAATTCTGCAATGTTCATTTTCAGAGAGTCACTTGACTGTACTTCAGCTACACTGCAAAGACTTTCAGCTTTACAAATTTCCAACTGAAGCTGTTATCAAAGTTCTGAAGTATAATTACTGAGAGCTCTGGCTCTGATGGTTTTAAAATTATATTGCCAACATACAAAGCAGTCCACAGACTTCACTTTGAAGACCCATCCTGTATTACTTATTCAGACCTTACTTAGGCAAAAGTCTCATTTAAATCAATGAATGACTTACCTGAGCATTGATGGGGTTGAGTAAAGATTGCAAGATTGTACTGCATGAATGTGAATAGAAAGCTATTATAGAACATTATTAGTGAGAGTATTTTATTATTGAGAAATTTAAAGTATGTCAACTTTCAAATGAATCTGGAATTTTAGAAAAAACAGTGAGGAAAGTTTAGAATCAGAGTAAATGGTTGGAGCCACAGAGAATTTGAACTGCAGAAGTTTAAGTGAAACCACAAAAAATATAGTGGAAGATTATAAATAAAAATATGAAGGAGCTAACCTTTAAAATGACAGTCATGACTAGTATCTCCAATTTATTTTTAAATGAGAAGCTGTTTCTCTAAGGCATTACAGTATGTCAAAGATGCTAAAGGACCAGATTTTGCCACTCTCATTCATGTTATGTAGGCCCTTAGTCTATGAATAGGCCTGTAAATTGTTAAGAATGCTCACAATTTAGTATACTACTCAATATAAATAAAGATAACATAATGTGGTCCAAGATAAGTAGAGGAAACCAAGAAAAAATGCTTCTTAAAAGGGTAATGGGAAGTTAAATAATAAACAGCAATTACTAGAAGATCCTAAAAATGTAAAAGTGACGGGTTGGACTCCCCCCACCCCCCCCCCACCCCCCGCGTCCGGGGTGCCATCTGATGTACTAGGGTTTCACGGAGCCTGCCTGCTCCACTAGCCTGGGCTCCCTCTCCCTGTTTTGCTGAATCAGGCTCTCTGGCCTCTGGCGCACACGTATACAGGCAGGGGGACACCAGTTGTAGAATCAGAGTCTGCAAGCAGCTCTCTATGGGAAAATTCAGTTACGAAGTTGCCCAGCACTCAAGTTCAGCTCCCCTCTGGAAAGTACACCCAAAATAATATTGTCTTGAAATGTAGAGAAATCTATACAACATAAGAACATAAGAATGGCCGTACTGGGTCAGACCAAAGGTCCATCTAGCCCAGTATCCTGTCTACCGACAGAGGTCAATGCCAGGTGCTCCAGAGGGAGTGAACCTAACAGGTAATGATCAAGTGATCTCTCTCCTGCCATCCATCTCCATCCTCTGACAAACAGAGGCTAGGGACACCATTCCTTACCCATCGTGGCTAATAGCCATTAATGGACTTAACCTCCATGAATTTATCCAGTTCTCTTTTAAACCCTGTTATAGTCCTAGCCTTCACAACCTCCTCAGGTAAGGAGTTCCACAAGTTGACTGTGCGCTGTGTGAAGAACTACTTCCTTTTATTTGTTTTAAACCTGCTGCCTATTAATTTCATTTGGTGACCCCTAGTTCTTGTATTATGGGAATAAGTAAATAACTTTTCCTTATCCACTTTCTCCACATCACTCATGATTTTATATACCTCTATCATATCCCCCCTTAGTCGCCTCTTTTCCAAGCTGAAAAGTCCTAGCCTCGTTAATCTCTCCTCATATGGGACCCTCTCCAAACCCCTAATCATTTTAGTTGCCCTTCTCTGAACCTTTTCTAGTGCCAGTATATCTTTTTTGAGATGAGGAGATCACATCTGTATGCAGTATTCAAGACGTGGGCGTACCATTGATTTATATAAGGGCAATAATATATTCTCCGTCTTATTCTCTATCCCCTTTTTAATGATTCCTAACATCCACTTTGCTTTTTTGACCGCCTCTGCGCACTGTGTGGACATCTTCAGAGAACTATCCACGATGACTCCAAGATCTTTTTCCGGATTCGTTGTAGCTAAATTAGCCCCCATCATATTGTATGTATAGTTGGGGTTATTTTTTCCAATGTGCATTACTTTACATTTATCCACATTAAATTTCATTCGCCATTTTGTTGCCCAATCACTTAGTTTTGTGAGATCTTTTTGAAGTTCATCACAGTCTGCTTTGGTCTTAACTATCTTGAGCAGTTTAGTATCATCTGCAAACTTTGCCACCTCACTTTTTACCCCTTTCTCCAGATCATTTATAAATAAGTTGAATAGGATTGGTCCGAAGACTGACCCTTGGGGAACACCACTAGTTACTCCTCTCCAGTCTGAGAATTTACCTTTAATTCCTACCTTTGTTCCCTGTCTTTTAACCAGTTCTCAATCCATGAAAGGACCTTCCCTTTTATCCCATGACAACTTAGTTTACATAAGAGCCTTTGGTGAGGGACCTTGTCAAAGGCTTTCTGGAAATCTAAGTACACTATGTCCACTGGATCCCCCTTGTTCACATGTTTGTTGACCCCTTCAAAGAACTCTAATAGATTAGTAAGACACAATTTCCCTTTAGAGAAACCATGTTGACTTTTGCCCAACAATTTATGTTCTTCTATGTGTCTGACAATTTTATTCTTTACTATTGTTTCGACTAATTTGCCCGGTACTGATGTTAGGCTTACCGGTCTGTAATTGCCGGGATCACCTCTAGAGCCCTTTTTAAATATTGGCATTACATTAGCTATCTTCCAGTCGTTGGGTACAGAAGCCGATTTAAAGGACAGGTTACAAACCCTAGTTAATAGTTCCGCAATTTCACATTTGAGTTCTTTCAGAACTCTTGGGTGAATGCCATCTGGTCCCAGTGACTTGTTAATGTTAAGTTTATCAATTAATTCCAAAACCTCCTCTTGTGATACTTCAATCTGTGACAGTTCCTCAGATTTGCCACCTACAAAAGCTGGCTCAGGTTTGGGAATCTCCCTAACATCCTCAGCCTTGAAGACTGAAGCAAAGAATTCGTTTAGTTTCTCCACAATGACTTTATCGTCTTTAAGCGCTCCTTTTCTATCTCTATCATCGAGGGGCCCCACTGGTTGTTTAGCAGGCTTCCTGCTTCTGATGTACTTAAAAAACATTTTATTACCTTTTGAGTTTTTGGCTAGCCATTCTTCAAACTCCTCTTTGGCTTTTCTTATTAAATGTTTACACTTAATTTGGCAGTGTTTATGCTCCTTTTTATTTACCTCGCTAGGATTTGACTTCCACTTTTTAAAGGAAGTCTTTTTATCTCTTACTGCTTCTTTTACATGGTTGTTAAGCCATGGTGGCTCTTTTTTAGTTTTTTTTTTTACCATGTTTCTTAATTTGGGGTACACATTTAAGTTGGGCCTCTATTATGGTGTCTTTAAAAAGTGCCCATGCAGCTTGCAGGGATTTCACTTTAGTCATTGTACCTTTTAATTTCTGTTTAACTAACCCCCTCATTTTTGCATAGTTCCCCTTTTTGAAATTAAATGCCACAGTGTTGGGCTGTTGAGATGTTCTTCCCATGACAGGAATGTTAAATGTTATTATATTATTGTCACTATTTCCAAGCAGTCCTGTTATTATTACCTCTTGGACCAGCTCCTGCGCTCCACTCAGGACTAAATCTAGAGTTGCCTCTCCCCTTGTGGGTTCCCATACCAGCTGCTCCAAGAAGCAGTGATTTAAAGTATCAAGAAATTTTGTCTCTGCATTTCGTCCTGTGGTGACATGTTCCCAGTCAATATGGGGATAATTGAAATCCCCCACTATTATTGAGTTCTTAATTTTGATAGCCTCTCTAATTTCCCTTAGCATTTCATCATCACTATCACTGTCCTGGTCAGGTGGTCGATAATAGATCCCTACTGTTATGTTCTTAGTAGAGCATGGAATTACTATCCATAGAGATTCTATGGAACATGTGGATTCACTTAAGATTTTTACTTCATTTGATTCTACATTTTCTTTCACATATAGTGCCACTCCCCCCCCCCCGCATGACCTGTTCTGTCCTTCCGATATATTTTGTACCCCAGAATGATTGTGTCCCATTGATTGTCCTCAGTCCACCACGTTTCTGTGATGCCTATTATATCAATATCCTCCTCTATCATGAGGAACTCTAGTTCACCCATCTTATTATTTAGACTTCTAGCACTTGTGTATAAGCACTTTAAAAACTTGTCACTGTTTATTTGTCTGCCCTTTTCTGATGTGTCAGATTCTTTATGTGAATGTTTCTTGTCTGATCTGGCCCTTACATTATCCTCTTCCATCCTCTGTTCCTGACTATAACCTGGATAATCTCTATCAATAGACTCTCCTCTAAGAGAAGTCTCTGTCCAATCCACATGCTCCTCTGTAGCAGTCGGCTTTTCCCCATCTCCTAGTTTAAAAGCAGTTTAAAAACTGCTCTACAACCTTTTTAATGTTTAGTGCCAGCAGTCTGGTTCCACTTTGGTTTAGGTGGAGCCCATCTCTCCTGTATAGGCTCCCCTCATTCCAAAAGTTTCCCCAGTTCCTAATGAATCTAAACCCCTCCTCTCTACACCATCGTCTCATCCATGCATTGAGACCCTGAAGCTCTGCCTGCCTACCTGGCCCTGCGCGTGGAACTGGGAGCATTTCTGAGAATGCCACCATAGAGGTCCTGGATTTCAGTCTCTTCCCTAGCAGCCTAAATTTGGCCTCCAGGACATCTCTCCTATCCTTCCCTATGTCATTGGTACCTACATGTACCACGAACACTGGCTCCTCCCCAGCACTACACATAAGTCTGTCTAGATGCCTCGAGAGATCCGCAACCTTCGCACCAGGCAGGCAAGTCACCACACGGTTCTCCCGGTCATCACAAACCCAGCTATCTATGTTTCTAATGATCGACTCTCCCATTACTAACACCTACCTTTTCCTAGTAATTGGAGTTCCCTCCCCCGGAGAGGTAACCAAAGTGCGAGAGGATACCCCAACACCATCTGGAAGGAGGGTCCCAAATATGGGAAGGTTTCCCTTTGCTCCCGTAGACTGCTCTGCTTCCCTGGGCCTTTCATCCTCCTCAACAGCACAGGGGCTGTCTGACCCGAGGTGGGACAATTCTGCAGTGTCCCGGAAAGCCTCATCAACATACCTCTCTACCTCCCTTAGCTCCTCCAGTTCCGCCACCCTGGCCTCCAAAGCCCATATGCGGTCTGTGAGGGCCAGGAGCTCCTTGCACCGCTTGCGCACACATGCCACCTGCCCACAGCGCAGGTAATCATATATGCTGCACTCAGCGCAATAAACTGGATAGCCCCCACTCTGCTGCTGGGATTCTGCCTGCATTGTCTCCTAGTTAATGAAGGGGTTTTTTAAAGCAAGAAGTTTTGATTGTAGTTTAGTTTATAGGTTTTAAAGCAAAAAATCAGCAAGGGGCCCTTGCCCCCTTCCCAACTCCCTTGTGAAACTCCCTGTTAGCAGCCCCTGGTCGCAAAGCTCCCTGGTCGCTTTCACACTGCTTTATAAAGCCCTGGCCTGCTTGGTAGCCCTGCCCACTGACTAAGGCTCAGCCAATTAACAGAGGCTTCTAGCCTTCAAACCTTCCTTTGAAGGTCACAGCTTCCAACTGCCAGCCACAGCACATGGTCCTTCAAACAACCAACCAAACAAACAGATGGACAAACACAAGCTTAGCACACAGCGAGTAACCCCCAAACAGAAACAAACACACACTACAGACAGTCACTTACCCCAAGGGTGTTGTATTTGCTCCTCCTTCACCTGGAGAACTCCCTTCCGAAACTCCCTGTTAGCAGCCCCTGTTCGCAAAAGTAAATAAATTCATAAACTCATAAATTTGCCCCCCTCCCTCAATGTGGATGAAGATATGCACAACTTCTTCCCCCCCCCTCAGTTATAGATTGCACAAACTGGGTTTTATAATAAACAAAAACAAGTTTATTAACTACAAAAGGCAGATTTTAAGTGATTAAAAGGGAACAGAACAAAACAGATTACTAAACAAAACAAAATGCATACTAAGCTTAAGATCTTAAAGAGATTGGTTTCAAGAATTAATTTCTCACCCTCAGGAAGGAGAGAGTTTCTTCAAAGTCTTATTGTTTCTTCCTAATGGCCCATCAAGGCTGATGGACTGCTGTCTGGTGGGTGTTTCCCAAGTACACACACAGTTGTAATTGCTACATACTCAATATTCCTAATTTTAGATACAGAAATGATACATGCATACAAATTGGACAATCATATTCAGTAAATCATAACCTTTCCAATGATATCTCACATGACCTATCTTGCCTAAAACATATCTTAGTTATTCTGTATTCATATCATAACAATATTTCTATGAAGAATATGGAGTGTCACATCACAGTAAAGCATACACAAGAAATGCCAAATAACATTACAAATTATAATACCTAAAGGTACTGGTATATGAACTCTATGAAAAGTAATTGCTCTAGAGGAGGTAGTATTTAAAATACGTTTGGACAGAGAATTTGGATTTATAGTTCATCTGTCTAACCCAATGTTTTGAAGTTGGACTTACGCAATTACTTTTTTTCTGTGGCAGTCCACTTATTACTAATATCTTTTTTATAATCAATCTGTGCAATAAAGAATATTATAATTTTTAGCTTTTTCAACACCTTCTCTTCTATCTATACTAACTTAAGTGTACTGTACAACAGTTTAAAAATACCAGTAGAAAGGAACCCTTATGATCTGTTGAAATATTCATACCTGTGTTCTACTTCTAATAAATAAGTAAAACAAACAATTTGCACAGTTTGTCCCATTGCATCCACTTCTTTATTCATGACCTAGTGTGGACTCTTCCTATAAAGAAGCTTAATGTACAGTTGCATGCTGGCATGATGATAGGGTTGAGGCAAGCAAAGATTTGTGAGATTTCAGTATAGGATAACATCAGTTTTGGTTCACCCAAGAGTTATTCACATGCTTATTATCTATAAGTTATGAGGAAATAGGGTATCATTCAATAAAATACCCACTGTCCACTATTTATTAAGTTACCTCAGAACAGCAATAATTATAGTGACTTGGAAAGAAACTGCTACTGGATATTACACATTTCAGATTCTGTCAAACACAGATATACTCCTGCTTTGACCCGTGCAATCTGTTTCTTAAAAAAACACAAAACAAAAAAACAAAACAAAACCTAAAGAACAACAGTGATGGCCACTGGAAGGGAAGAAGAAGAGATATACTGTAGGTTTTGCTTCCACCCACTCCCTTTTCAGTATAAAATTGATGATGCACTGAAATGTCAAAGCACCGTCCCAATTTGAGCACTGCCATTCTTTATTCTACAGTTTAAATAGTATATTACAAATTCATATTATAAACTGTCATTTCCTTTAATATCTTTTAATGTAAATTACTTGAAGAATATTTTTTCTAAAGTTTCCTGTTGTTTGAAGACTGCCGTAGTAAGATAATCATGGATTCTTTTATAATTTTAATGTGCTGAATGATGGTGTGTTTACCACCATATGGAAGAAAAAATTACATATGTGGTAAGACATTCACTCTCAATAAAGCTGTCAGCCTTCCTTTCAAAGGTCACATCACTGTTGTGAAATACCAGACAGAGGCGGAAGTTGTTACACGCATCAGTCATCTCATCAAAATAATGATGCAAATTGCAATATGTCCACTGTTCTATATTTATTATGTTATTATTATTACATGTTTTTAAAGCACTCACACCATAGTAGCTGTGTATTATTTTCCTAAAGTTTAATGTACAGGACTGCAGAAAATGAACTCCCACACTCTGCTATCTCAGAACCTCTTACCAGAACAGAGCAATTCCACATGGTGGTGTGGTGACCACACAGCTGTCAGGAAAATGTGTGCATTAAGAGATGAATCTTGTACCATGCCCTGACTATAGCAAGACTGGCACTCTGCTTGGTCTATGACTTGATGGGAATGTTTTGTCCCTTGACCCTCTGAGGTATATCCTGGGCTAAATCAATTGAAGTGCCACTACTGACTGCAGTTGACTCACCAGGGTGCAGAGAGAAGTGGTCTCTGTCATGCTGTCTGAAGTTGCTCTCAACTGAGAGTTCCAATTTCAAGTCAGACTGTCAGAAAACAGGGCAGACGTCCCAAACTGGTTGCATATTCTGTAATCAGATTTCACCAAGCCAGTAACACATGTGCACTCCTGGTCTTAACATGGAGTCACAAACAGTCCACTTAAGCTCTCCAGCCTACTTGCCACATAGACAAACTGGATTCTGTGATACTGGTCGCTGTACTAAATACCACATCACATGACATTACTCCCAACCCCAAAGGGTCAGTCACTTACCCCTGGTCAATTAATACTTTTGATCTCTCACCAAAGACAATGCTGGCAGCCAATTTTTCTAGTAAACTAACTAAAGGATTATTAGTTAAGAAAAAGTAATGAGAGTTATTGAGGGGTTGAAGCAGGTAAAATGCATTAACAGATGAGTCAAATTTTGTAAATCCAAAATATTAACAGAGTTGTAGTAATCTGCTAAATTTCCAAAAACATTCCTCAGGGATACCCAGTAATTTTGGGGATCTCGGTCCACTTGTTCAGTATTCCACCTTGTTAGAATCCAAAACAGTTCAGAGCTACAGGGTTGATCCCTGGATCCGTTCTTATAGTATCTTTCCATGGAAGGCAATTTGGCAAGTGTTTTCATTCACAGCATGGGCTCTTCCTTTGTTGATGTAAACAGAATCTGTGAATTTCCATTGTTGAACACAATGACCCATGCTTTGTAGTTAACGATCTTTTACATTTCCAAGGCTCCAATCTCCTATGATAGGTAAACGTAATGTAAACATAATGTGATAGCCAGAAGAAATCCTTCATTAGTTTTCATGAAGTTTACACATTCAGTAAATTCAAATCTTAACACAACCAAAAATTAAAGTGTGTGTTAATCTAAATACCAGGTATACATAATGGAATGTGATAGTAAACAACAGGTTATATGTAAGTGGAGACAATAACATTGACATTTCTTTGATATTCACCCACAAGTGAATTAGTCTATGGTTTTGATCTCAGCTGGCCTGTCAGCGTCACAGTCTCATACACTCAATATCCACTACCTTATATATTATATAGGTAATTGGGTGCCATTACTATATATTTGAGTTATGAGCTTTTCTGTTTTGTCTCAGATCCAGCTATTTACAGTATTCAAATACAAATATCCTGCAGATACATGTGATGCAAACTGCACCCAAAACACAAACCTTTCAGTCACCAGCTCTTGCAATTACAACAATCTAGTAAAGTATAACAATTGCTTTTGCATCAAATATAGATATCCATAAATTCCAGCTTTTGCTGGTGTCCTTTACTGGCAAACGCAGAATGTTATCCCATCCTTGTAGTAAATTTCCTCATTTAAATATGTACTCATCTGAGTCTCACCAATATAAACAATGGGCACTGTGGAATGCAAAGAAACTTATTTCCTGGATGAATTGTAGTATGGACTATGTAACTGGCAAATAAATATGTTTGGGAGGGAAGGAAGGGAAATGTCCCTGTGTGCCCACTAATGTTTTTGGTGTTGTTTTTAATATTGTTACATCTAGAAACTTGTAATATATGACAAAGGACATTCAAAGTTGGTTTATGTCTAATTAAGGTACCATTCTATTACTTTAAATTGACAGTTGCAAAAGTAAGAGCTCATATAAAAATTCTTCTCCAAGGAAACTGTTTGTCAGTTGAGTAAAATTATCGTACTGTTTGTCTTTGTGTCCGTGAATCAGAAACATGATGCTTAAGCATCCGTGTTTGATGGTGAACCTGAGAAAGGTTGGAGGCTCTGAAAGCTTCCAATAACAGCCCACCAACCCCAATCCAGACACAGTTGGGGTATATATTTTTCTGCTTTTTCCCCAACTCCATTAGTAGTCAGGAGGATTTGAATTATAAGGAAAGGTTAAAATAACTGAATATGTCCAGACTAGGCGAACAAATGTAAGAGTCTACATATGTTTGAAGTATGTAAGCCTCAATAAGGAAGAAAGGATTTATTTAGTGTTATAAATGAGCTGGGAAGGGGGGTATAAACTTGGGGCAATGGGATGAAAATAAGTAGATGAAAATTTAGAGTGCACATCAGGGAAACTTCCCTAAAGTGAAATTATTGAACTGTGCAATAATCACTCTGTTCAGCAATCAGTTTTTTGTACCTTTTTCTGAAGTATCTGGTATTGGCCACTGTCAGAACGGAGAGTTCAGACAGGTTGATCTAGCATAGCAATGTTCCTATTACTGAATTGCCCAGGGAGGGAAAAATAACTTCTATCAAGCATAACCCCTTTCACAATTAACTTCTTCATAATCTCAACCCTAAATACCCTCCTTCTGATCACTTCCACATATGGTCACCTCAATCCCTCTCCTTCTTACTTGCTTCCCATTAGAGTCCCCACAGTCCTCTCCTTTTTCAGTTCCCATTGCTCACATTCCCTTTTCTTTCTCTTCCCTGATCCTGCATCCAAGAGCAGGACAGAGCATGCCCACCTCCTATTTGTCCCAGTAAATAATTTTATTTGCATTTATTTATTTTATTAACTGGGGAAAACGGTGAATGGACAGGATTCACTTTGTATCCCCAGTGGGCTTCCATCCATATTCAAAGAGTTTTCATGTGTGCATTAACTTCTTATGCACGGTTGTTGATAGCTATTTTCAGTGGGTGAACTTCAGACAAAGCAACAGTCATGCTTGGTTGGCTAGTTAAGGGTCTTGGGGTAAGGGTCTTGTGACTGCTTTATATCACTGATACCTTCAAATACCCTTTGGAGCGTCTTTTTTAGTCTTACTTCAGCATAGTGAGCCATTCCCTTGAAACATGACTAACAGAAGCCTCACAGTGAGTGATGACATATTTAATGGTGCAGCATCAAGAATGGGCAAAGGGGTTATTTTCTTTTTGCCTCCTTCTCTTTCTTTCTACTGACAGCTTCATAATAGAAAGATTCCCCTCATGAAACTTTACCTGACTTAACTTTCTAATCCTCCAGTGTTTGTTTCTCAGAATGTTTCACTCTACAGACCAAAAAAAAAAAAAAAGCACTTGCACCAAACAGAGCATCCCCTGAAGACAGAACATCCCCTGAAGTGACCTTCTTTTGGAAGGATTCATAAAGCTTCTTTTAAGATTGTTCATGCTACTAGAGTGTGTGTCGGGGACCAGGGGGATCAAGGAAGGGAACTACAGAGTCCCCTGGAGTTTCTGGCAACAGCAACTATAACGGGAGCACTTTGGGGAAGTAAATGGGGAGGAGATTCTGGGGAGGCTGAAAAGGGATAAAGGTTAAATAAAATAACGTATGTGAACTGACCTTCAAAAACTTTTGAGACTCACCTATCATGAATAATTACAAAGTGCATGAAATAATGCCACAAACCTGAATAGGATCAAATATTTACAAGTGCTGATGCCAGTAGCTTCATAGTTTGAAATGTTTATCTTGCTTTCTTGACTAAACGTTAAAAATTGTAGAGTAGGCTCATGTCTATCAATTATTAGTGTATTCAAATGTGTTCAATATTTTACTGTAATAAGTTCAAACTTTCTTTAATTTAGAAGAGCTATAAATGGCAAGTTTAATTACTAAGGCCCGGTCTACACTAACCCCCCAATTCGAACTAAGGTACGCAACTTCAGCTACGTGAATAACGTAGCTGAAGTCGACGTACCTTAGTTCGAACTTACCGCGGTCCAGACGTGGCAGGCAGGCTCCCCCGTCGACTCCGCGTACTCCTCGCGCCGAGCAGGATTACCGGAGTCGACGGCGAGCACTTCTGGGTTCTATTTATCGCGTCCAGACAAGACGCGATAAATCGAACCCAGAAGTTCGATTGCCTGCCGCCGAAGCAGCACGTAAGTTTAGACAAGCCCTAAGACATTTAAAATTGGTATACTGTTTTCTCCCTTCTTCAGAAAGTGCCTGATATTACTGCGCTCAACAAAATTATAATATGATGTATTCCTTTTGATAACATTATGCCAATATTCATCTTAATATTTATTAAAATAATAAGTAGGAAGCTTTTGAAATGTGTTCTAGGTTTTTTTCCCCTGAGACAGTGAAGGACCCTACATTGAGGCAAAACAAGAGTGAAAATCTTGTTCTGATTCAATACTTCAAGAAATCTCAGGTTTCCACAATGTTATGTAGCAATGTTGAAGCAGCTGAAATTCCTTTGTAACAACATAACAAAATATTTTACAGTAACTTTTTAGATAACAAAAACAGGATGTTTTTCTTTAAATGCTTTTACTTTGAATAATTTTTCATTTTATTATTGATAGCCTTATTACTAACCTTATTTCCTTTTCTAAACTCTCTCTACTTTAGTGGTATTCAATGATCTGAATACGAATTCTTCCTGCACCATCAAATGTTGATTTGGATATAAATGCAATGATCATGTAAGCAACAAATGATTCTGGTTAAAAAAAATCATATGGCACAAAGTTAATGTTACCCCTTGATCTCTAGGAATCTCTAGTTTACAGCCTATCAAATGTTAACCTTAGTAGACAAAGCAGTTTTTGCTGCTTAGAGCATATAGCAAGGTTTTGCCAAAACCTAGCTATGATGGCAAAATATGCCACTTTTTAAAACTGTTGTGCAGTTGGGTAAATTGTACTCTGATGCAGGAGGACTGTATGTTTCTGTCTGAGGGAGAGGAGGATACTGGTGTAGCCACCCCAGATAATAACTTCCAAACCCTTTGTATGTTTCTGAAACTCATGGTATCTGCTTCGTGTAGACTGGTGCAAGGATATGTCTAGGATCAGGCTGTGGTGAGAGGTGGTTTTTTTGTGGATCCAGTAGTCACAAGTCTTTGCACAAGTGCTGCAAAGGAAACAAATGGCAACTGTTATAGTCTATAGGCTAAAGTAGTAGCAGTGGTGGAGGGAGGAAGTGGTTATGCTGCCATTCCATACTCTCCCTAAGAGCTGGAGAAATGCATTGCCAGTACACGTGCATTTCACCTACATAAACAAGATGGGTTATTGAAGTTTTGTGGTTGAGTAAATTGCATCTTTCAGGAAATGATAGCCAGGGTATTACTTTGGGGACAACATTGATTTTAAACATCTTAGCTCCTAAGTAAATACAAAACTGATGTTAGTTCATTTTCTAGAGAGAAGTCTCTATCAAGCAAATAACCATGGAACAGTTTGATGCTAAATATAATTTATCTAGGAAAATAAAACACTGAAAATAATTGCCATTCCTTGCTGATTACATCCTTTCCATCCGTCTTTTTTGGGTCACATTACATGTTCAATAGTGCTGGTATTAAATATCTATCCTTAGCCTATGCAGTGTAGTCGTAGCCTTGGTCCAATAAATTATATTACCTCTCCCACCTTGTCTCTCTAATATCATTATCCTGGAATTTGATCTTGACATGCAATATAAAGTTTTGCCTTCATTCTGGTGTCTATTTTAACAGAATTAACACCCATAAAGCAGTTGTAAGCCATATTCACATAGATTAACACATTTCAGAATCTCACTTTGACTCTGTAAGTCAATTTTGCAAGCACAACTTGTCAGAAGTTATCCTAGATATTAAAACAAATATACCTAAAAGGACAGACTAATTGTCAAACAACACCAGTCTCATGGTGCAAAGAAGCTACTGACGTTTAATTCCTTGGCATGGATCATACTTGCTATCTATCAACAGCTGTGGTGAAGTGTCATATTGATAGGGACCCAGAAAAGGTAGAAAGTTACTATGAGACTGAAGATGTTAGACAATCGACAGAGAGAAAAATACATGTATCATGCAAGCAGGATGAGAGATTTGACTGAAGGATCAGTTGGCACTGGCAGTTCTTAAATGATGTAGAAATATATTATTACTATAGGACATCTTAAGTCTCTTCAATGCCTTGAGTGTCTATGTAATTAACGGTTTCTTTGAAAGATACATATTTAAAACTTCATTGTGTGACATGTTTGATACAAAAACTGATTAAATATAAGACATATCTCTCATATATTTATATTACAGTAGCACCTAGCTGTGCCAGCTGAGATCAGGACCCCATTGTGATAAGCACTGTACAAGCATGTAGTAAAAGATGGACCTCCTCCAAAGAGTTTACAACCTAAATAGACAAGACAGACAAAAACTGGGAGGAGATTTGTCAAGAGTCATACAGCAGACTAGTGGTAAAGCCAAGAACAAAACCCAGTTTCTTGACCCGCGGTCCAGTGCTCTATTCACTGTCTGTGTTGCCTCTGTGTAAATATATATATGTCTGTGTACAGTATATACATATTCAATATATATTGTGCAAGGTCTTCTTTGACTCCTCAGTTTTTCTTGTAATATTGTTTTGCTTGCAGTGACGTTTTTTTCAAATACTTATTACATAAGCATGCTCTCCTTTTTATTAATAATGTTTATATTTCAGTAGTGCCCAATTGCTCCAGACATGATCTAGGCCCCATTATGCTAGGCACTGTATAATGACAACTGAAAAAAACAGCCTCTGTCTTGACGAGCTCAAATGCATTTATTAAGTAAAGAAAATGTTATTTACTGCACCAGGAATAAGAGTAACTCCTTCTCCATTTTGCTTCCTCTATGAGTTATGGTTGGTATTGCATATTATATTAGATCACATTATCTCTGGTTTAGTTTTCTTTATTTTTGTTCCTTTGTATATGTTTGTGTGTGCAGACAGTTGTCAGTTGCATCTTTCACACTCAAGTTGTTTCGCCATCTCCTGGAATTTCTCCTGAAAAATTATAAACCTTGGCTGGTGCACAATGTGTTACAAGGTTTGTTATGATTTATGCACTTTTAATGTTCTGACAATTTAATAAGTATATGCCACTTCTCTTCCACTACATAATTCTGAACAATAACTACAGTTGAAGGTTTGCATTTTCTGCATGTTATTAAAAAGAAAGGTATGTCTCAAGGCAGTTTGTAATAATTCTGCAGTCAAAGGCTGAAATCAGAGGGGACAAAATTGATCTGATGCTGTTTCAACTCCCATAAGATGCTAAATGTATTAACTTTAGTTCATTGTAAGGTAGATATAATTTGAGATTAAGCAGTACAGTCTATGTAATCAAGATTTTCTTTTTAAACAACTGGAGTGGTGCTATTGAAAAGATGGAGTCATGAACAGGCTTAATATAAGAGAAATACACAATTATGTTTGTTCTTCTGTTATTCAGGAATCATAGATAGTATCCATTACAATAGAAGCATAACAGCCTCATTGAGGTTAACTTTGCCCACATATACATCGGAAAAAGTTGTTTGTTCTTTTTCTGATTAATTGCAATGTGAATTACTCATGTATATTTGAGCCATTTAAACACAAATAAAGCACAGCAGTCCTTGAAAGTGTTCTGGGATCATAATTATGTAAAAGATAAAGGGGGAAATAAAAGAGAATACAAACATATAGTAAAAATTACATTTTTGCTATATCCAAATGTTAGAGGAATACTCTGTCCATGATCCAACAAAACACGTGGAACAAGATTTTCAAAAGTGCTCATTTCTTATTTAGAGACTTACTGTGGTTCCATAAAAAAATCAACTAATTGGGTGGTAAGATTTTTGAAAATCTGGTCATAAGTGTCACAATGAGAGATGATAGGTGCAGAACTCTATAAATATCTGGCCCTTGTAGGTATGAGCACTTTTGAATATCTGGCTCAAAATTCTTCTGAAAATCTGACTTATAAGCAACTGCATAATATCTAATGGGACTACTCACATGTGTTAAGTGAATTGTGTGATTAAGTGCTTTGTCAGACTCAGGCCAGAGTTCACAGCCGCTTGTAGGATCATGCCATTAATCAGCAAGTGTTCCATTATTTCTTATAAGGCTAATGCAATAGACCAAATCACTTTGTACTCCAGATAACAGATACTCTGTCCTCTTTTTCTGTCTTTTGAAGTGGTCAGCAAAGTCCTGCAGTATGCCAGCCACTCACTTAGGTCCTACTGTGACAACTGGACCGTTCCAGAAAGATGGTACCCCATAACACCTCCGATTTCTTCTTACTGCAAAAGTAAGTTTATAATACCCTAGCTCTTGTCATTTCATACAGGTTTACATATTTCATAGAGTTTAAAGCCAGAAGCACCATTAGATCACCTAGTTTGATCTATATAGCACAGGCCATTCACTTTCACGCAGTGACCTCTGTAATGAGCCCAGTAACATGTTACCTCTACCTTCACAGTCCTCTAGATCAAGCCTTTTTTTTTTTTTTTTTCAAAGTGGATGTCTTAAGTTAGACTCCTAAATCCATAGTTAGATGCATATAAGCAGCCTGACTTTGGAAAGTGTTAAGTACTCAACAGCACCCACTGGAGGGTCAGGAAAATGTACCCTCTACACGTTGATAGGTTCAGGAGAGATTATTATTAATAAATTACTACATTAAATTACTGAAATGAAGAATAAATATCTGGCTGATTTAGAATTTATGGATTTCAGTGGGGGGATGACTTTTGAGTGGTGATTTTTTTTCCTTTGTATTTTTCATTATTTCATCTTTTCACACTTTTTGATTTTGTTCTACCCATGGCCTCCTGGGACAGACAGACAGTTCACAGGTTTGTATTTCTAAAAACATTATATATAAAATGAGTTGTGCTGAGGGGGGAAAGCGTGCTTTTGTTTGGTAAATTTCAAACTTTGGACATGCTCTGCTCTAAGTCATGTGATACTACTCCATGACAAACACTTTTTATTGGGGTGTTTGTGTATGCGGGCGTATATGCGGGGATATGGCTGGTTATTTTCTTGGGATCCAACTAGTTCACTTGGGATTATTTGCCTAAAAAAAATAATAAAGGCCCTAGATGGTGATAAAAATACCTTCTTTAAATACTTTAGTGTTGGTTCTGTGTTTTTCATTCTTTTCTTTTAGAAATAAAAATATTACCGAAGCTCATGGAATGTTAAAAAAAAAAGTAGTCTGTGACAACTAGTTTGTATTTGTATTTCATTCCAGTAACTTTGCAATGTAATCCAAGGAATTTGTGAATTTGGGACAGATAATATGTTGCTGATTTTTAAAATTGTACTCTATGTTATAGCCAGACAGTTTTTTTTTTTTAAATATATATCTATATGTTTCTACTTTGTTTTCTTTGTCTCTCACTTTGATCTGTTTTCTCTGATGCAAACTGATCTAGGTAGTATAGTAGTATTCCTTTTCAGTGGCTTGATTCATCAGCATTTTAATTTATGTTTGTGGAGCATTTCTCATTAATGTGAACAGTACTGAATAGACTAGATTCTGCATGATTGTTCTCTATAGCCATAATCCTGCATAATAGCTTGCATTTGTTCCCAATCTCCAAAACGTTAATCCTCCCCCCCAAAAAAAATCAATAAAAATGAGGCCCCTTATGGTTTTAGTCTAAATCCATTTGATTAGAAACCAATCACTTTCCCCTGCCCCGCTTTGTTTTTGTTTTGCTACCAAAAACATGAGGAGGAATGAAATACAAATAATAACTCCTCCCCTCTGTAATATTTTGTTTATAATTGAAAGCTCTAGTTTTGCTATGGCAATGCTATGGAGTGCAGGTAAATGCAAATACAAAATAATAAATCCACCCAGAATATTTGTAAAGGATTCTTTGTAGCAGGCTTTAAAGTAATAAATAAATAAATAAATAAATGGGTTCATTCATTCAATCCCTTCTCATTAAAATGAGTGATGCCTGGAAAATAACCAGTTAAAGCACCCTATATTTGTAACAAGTGAATGCTATCATTCTACAACACTGAATTATTTTAACAAGCTGCTATATTATAGTCAAGGAAAGCAAAGAACTCCATCAGGCATTTGTCTTTCTCTGTTAAAGATGTATGAATACCATTATTTCACATTCCTCAGACTCAGATTATTATAGGACAAGTGAGGAAAAGCATAAGGTTGAATTTTATATGGAAAAAAAAACACCTCTATATACAAGATCTAAACAAGTCTGTTACAATTAAAATGCAAAATCCCTACAAACAAACAATGAATACTTATGTCTGCAACTGAATGGTAAAATAATCATTTTGAACAGATAAGTAATATTCTTATGTTCTGGTGACTAGACACTTATAGATGGTCTGCTGGCACTGACTTCTAGGAAAAGGCAGGTATAAAAAAAGCAACAAAAATAGATATATTGGCTTTCCATCTTATTAAATTACTGTAATTTCATAACACTTGGCTTTAGGTTCTGGTTCTTTAAACTGAAATTTGGAAAGGCATTTAAAGGTTGGAGCATTGAGATTTTATGTTTCTGCTAAGGTCCAAAGAATTTATGATAAACTGAAAGCTTTGCTGAAATATAATAAAAATATAAAATAATATTCAAAAAGAGTTACATTAAAATGTTTTATCATTTAATTAGACTGGAATTTGCATTAATTAAAAAGGACTATTTAGGCACTATTTCACAGAAAATGTTATGGTCTAAAGACATGGTTCCTATGAAATGATCATTTTCCATGGACACATGGAAAAGTCACATTAACGCCCGTGGTACAGAATTAGACCCTAAATTAAAAATGAAAAAGTTGCCTTTTTCTTTCCTGCATTTATATAGATAATGACCTTTTTAGTACTAGTGCACCTAATACCCATCCTTTTCTCATTTACTATCACCTACAGACCGACTTCTCTGAAAGACACACAGACTCTAACCCATATCCCTCAAACGCTCTCCTAACTCACAAAATACATTATAAGGGGAAAAAAATGTCCAAATTAACATTCTAGGTTATGTCTTCCATTTTGTCTTGTCTCTTATCAGATTCTAAGCTCTCTGTGGCAGGGGCTTACTTTATTTTTTCCTTCTAGAGTGAAGAACACACCATCAATACTTAACTATGCAAAATAAATAATATTTATAAGAGAAAAAACTATCAAAAGATGACAGAGTGAATAATTTCTTACAGTGCAGATTAGGCAGAGTCAATCTCTTTGGCAGTAGAGCCAGTTCTTAAAAATGGGAAATGTGGGATTTTCTCTGCTTGACTTATATCCAGTATCACTCACTGAAATTCTGGAGATGCTGGGTGAACTTCAGGCTACCGTGCTCAAATTAAAGGCATACCTCTCCTAGCTGGTTAAATCTCGTGGAGAGACAGTGAATCTTCCAGTGCCTCCCCATAGCAGCGCAAGATGCCACCTTCAGTTAAGGAAGTGATTGTTCAACAGGCAGGGATGGATTTGGGGGGACTTGGGCAATACCTAGAGTCCTCTCTGATTTCATTAACACTGGTCAATCAGATATTATGATTTAGAACATAGACTGGTTTTATGAGTCAGTAACCTGCAGGTGACGGAGAAAAAAACAATTGTCCATGTTTTGTTTTGTTTTAATATTTTTATTAATGTGGTCAGTGCTTTGCCAAACATGGAATGAAGACAGTCCTGGCCCACAAGAGGTCACAATCAGGTTTCCTGAGAATTGTTAGCTGGCCTGGATAACGTTGATCATACTGCTGTCATGGCAGTGTTCCTCGCTGGGATTGAGAGAATTATGCTTGCGGGGTGAATTCAAAGGGTAGTGGTGAGGGCCTTGCCATGCAGGGTACCACAGGGCTCTCCTGTATCTCCTTTATTGTTCAACAATATGCAAAGTTGATGGGGAAGTAGTGAAGTGATATGTCCTGCAATATCACCAATACATGGATAATGCTCATCTATGTCACTATTACATTAGAACCATTAGATGGCTGAACAGCATACCCAAGTCTAGAAATGGGGGTAAAATCCAGTCAGTAAAACACCCAGTACGTAGGAAGACTATTTCTGTGTCTCCATTTCTTTGCACTTAGTCATCATTTCTGAGAGAAGGCTGAACTGTTTTTACAAAATTAAAACAAACACATAAATACCTCACCATCCTGAAGCAGACACCTGGCTTGGAAAATTTCAAAGCAAAAATATAAGGAACTGAAAACTGGATCTTATAATGTAAAGTGTTGAACAGCCTTAACTGTAGGCATTGTTATGTGTGCTGCCTGTATGTGCTTGGGCTTCCAGTTCCCAATTTTCTATAGCTTAATAAAGTTCCATAGTTGCCTACTTCTTTGGTTCATATCTTTCAAAAGTGCTTTAACTGTTGATAATTGATTAGTTGTTTGAGATACAACACAAAGAGGAGCACCTGACATAGCAAATAGGAAAGTCCTGCTTTGAGGAGGGGGTTGGACTAGATGACCTCCTGAGGTCCCTTCCAATCCTGATATTCTATGAAAGGCAACTTTCTGGAAACAAGAATAAGCAGAGCTGGCTATATGCTAATTATTGGTTAAACTTGATGTAAGATCAAGTTAAGATCTATTTCAGGGGTCGGCAAAATAAGTATGTCTATTACATTTCTAATTAATACTCATCTGTAAATATTCCTCACCGCGGTAAGCCCCCTGGCAGGCTGGGCCAGTTTGTTTACCTGTCCCAGGCCAATGGGGGCGGCGGGAAGCCGCTGCCAGCACATCCCGCGCCGCTTCCCGCCGCCTCCATTGGCCTGGGACGGCGAACCGCGGCCAGTGGGAGCCGCGATCGGCCGAACCTGCTGACGCGGCAGGTAAACAAACTGGCCCAGACCGCCAGGGTGCTTACCCTGGCGAGCCGTGTGCCAGAGGTTGCCGACCCCTGATCTATTTGATTTCTAGGAATCTTTAGTTGGAGGAATATTTACAGATGAATATTAATTAGAAATGTAATAGACATACTTATTTTCTTCAATACATAGAGCTCTATTTCTATCCTGGATTGTGGTAGTCTCTTTACAAGACAATAACTCTTCTCTAACTGCATTGGTTCAACAATGTACAAATCTAAAAACTTCAGTAGATCTTAATGTTTTGTATATATTGTTTTTGCAAATGTCATTTTTGTCTGAAATGTGTATCCTGACAACTAATTTGAACACACTGAAATCTTTTACTGTTAGCTGTAATAGTTTGTTATAAAGTGTGCAGTTCTTTATTCATCCTAACAACTCAAATTCTTGTAATTTGTTCCCTGACTTTTGAAAAATTTATTTCACTCAGACTTTGTACTCTTCCAGTAAATCTTAGATGCTAATTCCTTCTTCCTTAGGGAAAAATAATTGAACTCATCAATGTTTAAATTTAAATATGAACACAATTAACACTTAAAATTTTTGACCTGTGTGGGCACATTTAACATGACAATTTATAGTTCACCTAGCAATGTCTAGAACAAATATCTATTTATAACAGAGACAATCTGCTTAATATCCACAATATTTCTCAGGAGAAACCTGTGTGGAAACCTTGCTGATAAAATACAGTGATATAAGTCTTTCCTACAATTAGAATTACCTTATTTTTCTAAAAGCCAACTTCCATAACCTTTGCAATTAATAGAAATAAAATTTTGGGAAGCCTTGATATTTAAGGTTTTTTTTTTCTTTAGACATTTTATTGAGCTTTGAAGAAAACACATAAAGATATGCTCAGATTGTAAAGCATTTACTCTTTTATATAATATAAGAGACCAATTATAGAAACACTGACATGAGTAACTCTACTCATATGGGTAGTCCCATTGAATTCAATAGAAAGAAAAAAATACTCGTGTCTGCAAGACTGGTCCCTAGTACTGCAGATGATGAAAGTGGGAACACTAAAAAGTGAGCAGCAAATAGCTGCAGTGCACAGCATTTAGAGAGTAAAACCTAACCCCACAGTCAATTTGCATGAAGAATTTTTTTGAAACAGTCTGTAATTATGAATGCAGAACCAGGCAATAATTGGGTATAGACAAAATAATCAAAGTAAAGCAGTATCAAGATTTGGCTAAGGGTATGTCCACACAGCAAAGAAAAACTCATGGCTGGCCTGTGCTAGTTGACGTGGGCTGGGGCGGCGGGCTCGTGGGGCTGTTTCATTGCTGTGTAGACTTCCGGTTTCGGGGACCCTGTGTGACGGGAGGGTGCCAGATCCCAAGCTCCAGACTGAGCCTGGAAGTCTAAACAGCAATGAAACAGCCCCACGAGCCCAAGCCTGCTGGCACAGGCTAGCTTGCAGGTTTTTCTTTGCTGTGAAAACTTCCAGGTTCAGTCTGGAGCCCGGGCTCTGGCACCCTCCCACTTCACAGGGTTCCTGAGCCCTGAGAGACAAAGAAGTTGAGGTAATAATATCTTATTGGACCAACTTCTGTTAATGAAAATTACAAGCTTTAGAGCTACACGGAGCTCTTTTCTGTTTCCTGTTAGTCTTAGCTTCACATGATGGTCCAGTTTTCATCAGTCCTTTGTATCTTTATACTTTCAGACTGTGGAAGTGTGGAGTAGAACTGTTTAATGAAGTTCTATTCTGGAAAAACTACTCTGTGAAAAGTGTATCATGAAGTTCCATGTTTACTGTTTCTCAATGACTCCCAAATCTGCTTTGACAATGAAAGCCTTGTTCTAACTGTCAATCCTGTAAACTCACCTGGGAGCTGAAAGTGTTTTGTTTCTGGATCAAGTATTCTTAACAGAAATAAAGACTGTGCAGTCACAGCTAAGTCTAACAATTCTGTTGGTGGTGTGAAAACCAGAACAGATTCCAGCTGACCCACCAATGGGTGCATTTGCTCTGCTCTTCTGACAGAAATAGTACAAAATAAAACCATGTTTAATGTCCTTCTCTCTCAGACAAGTACCCTACCATATGTGTGTCTTCGATCACAGCTCTGGTTGCTGCTGTCAAGGCTACTTTTCAGGTGGGCCAAGTTGAAGGGGCCTTCCCAACCCTGTGCTCTGTTGCAGGCCCCAGTGTTGTGTGTACTGGGAGAGAGAGCGAGAGCTCTGAGTTATCACTCAGGGACTTCATTGAGCTAGGAAGGAGTGCGTCCCCAGCTCATCACTCTGCCAGGCCAAAGTGTACCAAAGTGTAACATCTTCCTAACCTGCTGGTGTGGCTCTTTAATTAAGGCTATTCATGACCTCCCAGCCAGGGCTCTGGGCTCAGATGTGCTCCTGCATCCTGTAAAGGGAACACTGCAAGGTCAACATTACCATTCTCCTTCCTGAGTGAGGACTACATAGGTGAGTCACTCATTTAAGTCAATGGGATCAGTTGTGGAATCAGGTGCTACACAATCTGAGGAGTATCAGAGTTTGTCCCACTCTGACTTTATGCTGTCTTTCTAATCTGCCTTTCTTCCCCTGCCATTTGGAAGTTTCATACCCAGTGCTTTTCAAATGGCATAAGAATAGGTCAGACCAATAGTCTATCTAGCCCAGTATTCTTTGTTCTGACAGTGGCCAGTGCCAGAGGCTTCAGAGGGAATGAGTAGAACAGGGCAGAATGAGAAATATAAATAGAGATAACCTACTTATACCCATCATTTCAAATAATGGCATTCCCCCTTACCTGTGAGAATGAAATTCATCCCTATTGAAGGGGCTGGCACAAGACATATGCAACACTTTAGTCACCTGTTGAGAGTTTTAAATAGGTTTAAGTAGCGTACAACTCTCTACACGTAGGTGAATTTCACCCCAATTTCTTATCTTACAGTCTCACTCTTACTTCCATTTGTAATCCTATTCACAGATATATTTTGTATAATTGTTGTAAGATTTATGTTTGTCTGTTCTTATTAAAAAAATAGCTCGCTAAGTGGTGATGAGTTGATTTTAGGATTTGATATATGATGCACTAATGAAAGGACCCTTCCCCCCCCCCTTTTTTATTTACTTTTCTATGATAGATATTTTTTTCTAAATTGTATTCTTATATGATTTGGCACAATAAAGAGAAAACAAATATTTGCTAATGCTCCTGCCCAGTTGACTAGTACTTCTTTGTACAAATCCTACCTGGCTGATTTACCCTGGGACAATACCACCAAGCTCAATGTCCAGTATAGTGGTCTTTCTGATAGATGTGAGTCTAGGGGCTGAGCAGTAGTGAACTCAGAGGACTGATCACTGAAAAACATCCTGTTATAATATTAGGCTTACATGACGTTCACATGGATGGCACCGATGTCAATTTAAAAGTTATGAGTTTGAAATGGGAAAGGTTTTCAAAAGTTAACAGACTTTAAAACAATAGACCAAACCATTCTTCCTGTAACTCCATTAACATGAAATAAATTTCAGTGGAAGGATATGAAAGTATGTAGAAGAGAAAAGTCTATTGCAAACATGAATGAAGTTTGGATTCAAAAATGGATCTGAAATTTGCAGCTTGGGGCCCATATAAAGCAATGCAACTGTCTTTCTAAGCACGGTGAATATAAATATTGACAGTAATGACCTTACTATAAGAGTACAGATAAAATATATTTTGAGTAAAAATACTGAAAAAATCTATATCATCCTAATATGAAACTTTCTATTTCTCTACAAGTAGATTGTGGTATTAAAATACAAAAGCATAGAAAATATCATTTGTACAGTTGAAAAGCAGTTTTCCAGTCTCTGTGTAATACTGTCTTCTCTTCTAGAATTCAGTGGAGGACAAATGTATGTGATGACACAAAAAGGAATAATAGACTAGTTTAAGAATTTTGTGATAATCATAGAATTCTCTTGATATTGCAAGTTTACAAATGTTTATATTAACACAGTTTGGACATTCTTGGAATAGCAGTATATTGTGTTTTGAATGTAGCTCTCACAGAATTGTATTAAAGTTAATTTTGTCACAGTAATGTTATATAGGAGTAGGCCTCTGTAGACTTGTATGGACATTGTTTCATTTCATCATGGCATTATAATGTGTGGTCTCAACAGACTTTCATTGACACATGATGAGATTGTTATGACATCTGCAAGCCCCTTAAAGCAGTGGTGGGCAATCTGCGGCCCGTCAGGGTAATGCACTGGTGGGCCGCGAGACAGTTTGTTGAAAATTGACCATCCACAGGCACGGCCGCCTGCAGCTCCCAGTGGCCGCAGTTCACCAGTCCCAGCCAGTGGGAGCTACGGGAAGCGGTGGCCAACGCTTGCCCATGTGATTCCAAACTCCATCTTGTTACCTGTAATTTTCCACAAACTAGAACAATGGGTTTCCCTCCACAGGGCAGAAGCTATGAAAGGCCCTGGAGACATCTCCATTTTGCCTCTTTCCTGCTCTGATCTCTGGATTATGGATTTATACTAATGGGAGCATTCTAACCAAGGGACTGAGGGTCTTCCAATCATTTGGGAGCAACCAGAGATTTAACCAGTGATGGCATAAACTTCTTCAAGCCTGATCCAAGAACTCTTTACAACACTAAAGCTTACCACCTCTATTAGGATACTGACCTCAAAACTGTATTCATTGCTGTATGTATAATGATCTTTGAAACAATACTCTCTCTCTCTTTTCTTTGTAAATAAACTTTAGTTTAGTTAATAAAAATTGGCTGTAAGCATGTATTCATTAACCTGTGAGGTAATGTGTCCAGTACTTTGGGATTGGTAGAACCTTTTTATATGATGAACAAGATTTTCAGTAATCCTCATCATATTTGAATGGGTGGAAGTGCCAGGCTGAGTTGCTTTAGGGGAACTATGTTTTGGCTTCTGCGTAACCGGTAAGGTATTAGCGAAGCTGTTTTGTTGCTAGCTTGGTGGATCTAAGTATTAGAATAACTAACAGTTTGTGGGTTTGTCTGCCCCATTCTTTGCAGTTTGCCCTGATTTGAGCAGTCTCAGTATGGCCACCTGGGACCCTGGTCACAGGGATATATTTTGGACTTGTCAAAGGGACAATGAAGATTGGAGTGGATTCAGTTCTGCTATGTTCTGGAAAGACTTCTTGGAGAAACCCAGCACAAATCACTGCAACTGGAGCTGGTCAGCAATTTTTAACAAAGCATTTTTTATCAGCAAAATCTGATTTGCTTAAACCAAAACTTTTCTTGACTCAATTTTTAATTTTAAAATTCTTTTCAGAATAAAAAAATCTGCTTATCTAGTTCAAAAATACTTTGTTTTGAGTTAAAGATAGTTAAATCAAATCAAAACAAAATGTTTAATTTCAGTTGACCCAAACTGAATTCTTTTTTTGTAAAATGTCTGAGATTAAAAGTTTTCATTCTGATTTCAGATGGGAATTTATTTTGAAATCTCATATTATCATGGGACCATTTCTTGTTCAGTTGTACCTGATGTACCTTTGGTTCACCAGTTGACTCTGAGTGAGACAACACATTCCACATGCAACAGCTAGATTACCATGGAGCCCAAGCCATGAACTAAATTTTCTCTTAACTGGAGGAATCCTGGGAGAAGGCAGAGTCAGTACTTACACTTGCCTATCCTGTGGCTGACTTTCCCTCTCTGCAGCTGACCTTGCAGATCCAGGTATGCACCACAGAGTTCAATCAATCCCACTGTATTGCATATTACTAGCCTTCTTCTTTGTTAAAATCCAAACTCGAGCACAAATAATTATAATAATTAATTAATAATGACTTGAAATTAATATAAACCCTGACATATGGAGATATAACAGTGAAATCTGATATTTTAAGTGCTGTTTTTACATATGTAATGAAAAGTGGTAATTCCCACTAGAGCCATTTTATTTTTCCACCTTCATGTTTTAATTAATATAATTAAAACTTGCTAATGCCAAACAAAAGAAAAAATATTTTCTTTTTGATGAACACCACCTGTTAGTAGATACACTATGTTTTCCATGGCAGAATAGACAATCATTTTAAGTGGATTTCTGAAAAGATTCTGCTGACACCTTGAAAGTTTTCTCTGATGGCCTTGCAGCCCATTCTGATCCATCCCTATTTTCAGTCTTTAAGACAAGTTATGAAAACAAAAAAAGCAACAACGGGAAAGGGTGCATGTGCAAGTGTTGAGGGGTGGGGAATTTAAGAGTAGTATTTGGTTTCCATCTTCCATGACTATACTTAACATCTTGGATGCCTTAGCTGGAGCATGGGGAACAAAGGTGCTCATGCTTTACTTCCCTCCCTTTTGATGCAATCAATAGTTTGGTTTGGATCATTGCCACCTCCTTCCATTCTCTCCACACACACACACAAAAATCTGTCTGAATCATGTCCAATTTGGAGACCGGTGTAAGTGTGTTCAGCCCCTTGTAAGAAATGGCCCATGGAATTGGTTGTCCACAGGAGCAAATTCCTCCAGCCAATGGTCATCGACCCCCCAGGACTGGGGAGACTCATGGCTTGACTGATATATATTTTGTGAATGGAGATCATAGAAAGTCACTCCTCCTACCCTCACAGTTTAACTGCAACTCATTTTTGAGGTCTTCCCCTTTGTAAACGTTATCCTAATATTTAGGCCACATTCTAAAAAAATGCTGTGCACAAGGCAGGCCAGATCTACCCTTAGACAACAACTCCTAAAAGCAACAAAGAGTCCTGTGGCACATGTGTCTGACGAAGTGGGCATTCACTCACAAAAGCTTATGCTCCAATACATCTGTTAGTCTGTAAGGTGCCACAGGACTCTTTGTTGCTTTTTACAGATCCAGACTACATGGCTACCCCTCTGATACTTAACTCCTAAAAGGCCTTTGGCTGCCTGCAGATCTTCAGGGAGTCAAAATAACTCTGTGAATAGAGAGCCAAGATGTATGTAATTCCTTTTTGATAGCCACTGAAGTAAAGACAGAAAAAAAAGTGTAGCAATTGTTGCTGCCACTTTCAGTTCTAATCTGTGAATTACTGCAGATCTGTGTCTTGCACTGTACCCTGATTTTGTTTTGTTTTGCTTTTGTTCAAGGTTCAATGTTGTAAAACCACAGACCAAATGTTCCTACAATTCTGGATAACTGGGTTATTGGTTTTAAAATCCTCAGATGATAGCAGCAAATAAGCACCATGCTTATGTGAATTAGAAAGATGCTATTTTGTTGAAACCCAGATGAGATGATTTGCCTCTGGAATCCAGAGTGAACTTTGCTGCTGGAACATGAATACCTTTTGAGATAAAACTAGACAACAGCTTAACATATCGCTTCCTTACTGGTGCCTGCAGTTTTGAACATTTTAATTTAAGCTTTTCTCTTGTTCCAGATAAAAGAAGAAGCTTTGTCCATCTGTTCAAATTAAATGTTAGTACATTTTAAGGCATATGTTTTGACAGTTAAGCTGTGGTGTAGACATTATTTTTAAAAGAATTCAGTCGGATCCACAGCTGATGTAAATTGGGATAGCTCCATTGAAATTAATGGAACTACACCAGTTTTCCGCAGCAGATCTAGCCCCTCAAACCTCTAGCCCAATTCCATTCTCATAAAATATGCTTGTGCCCAAGTCCCAATTCCAAAGTGACTTATGCACTTAGAAGCCTAAGTCTCATTGAAAGTCAATATGGCTTAGAATCTTATGTCACTTAGGCACTTTTGAAAATGTTACCCAAATTCAGATGGAAACGTATATTGGTTGAACAATCATATTTTGAACAGACTCCCATGAAGCACTGAGGTCATCTTTCCATTAACTCATTTGTGAATAGGGGTCTTCTTCAAAGATGTGCATACCCTAATGGAAGTAGTAAGTTATAGGAATAGTGAATTTGTAATATTTTTAACAACTTCTACACATTGAGTTTTCTCCCCCAATTAACTTTTCACTGCCTGATTCGCAGATCTGCTGAGCAGTTTCTCAGGCCAAAGGTAGGTTAATTGGAATTTAGTTTAGTTTATGCCTGAAATTCTTTAATAACCTAGCCAGGTCAGTTGGTAGTGTTCTTCTAATTGCATATTCAGTCCTCCAAAATGCTGAAGCTTTGTATTGCAGCTAAGCTCATTAAAGGGGCTACCAAATTGATTGGTTGTTACTAATTAATAAAATCAATTCATTCATAAAATCAGTTCATTATTTACTCATTAGCAAAAGGCTTAGTTTGATTGTACACACTATATAAGCAGAATTAAATGATATAGAGAGATTTTGAGATGTTCTGCATATCAACAAGATAAAGATAGAATGCGACTTAAAAGATTATAAAAAAAAGATGGGGGCTTTTGGTCCAATTTTCCTACAATGCAAGTGAAGTCGACACCCAAATTACAGAATTGCCTTCATTTGCACTGCATACGTGTTTCTTTTGCACTTTCAATACTCTGGAGTGGCTATGACCCCATTCCCATCAGCAGTGGACAAAAGAGCTTTTGTATTAACTAGTATCTCAAAGCAGCAAAGGCCATAGCAACAATGTATCCATGAGCTCCTAGTGGCAGTATTTTCAGTGAGAGTGGAGGAACAAATGCTAAGGGCATCTCATGAACTGTTTATTTCCCACTTTCCCAGTGTTTGCAGAGGAAGGTGTCCTAGATATTTGTTTAAAGTAGGAGCTTTAATGTGGATGTTAATACTCATGTGACTGGTATTAAAATATGTGCTTCACGTACAGAATATCTACGGAGTCCTACTGGATCCATAGTATATGCTTTATTTGCTATTATCTATTACAAAAACTTTACTGATCTGATAATGGGTTTAAAGAAAGTGGATCAGATGTACAAGAGCTGTACAGGGCTCAGTCTTGCATTTCCTATGCATGAAAACTCCCATTGGCTTCAATGCCTGAAAAATGGCCTGCAGGATTTGATCCTGTCATCTCTAAATTGAACTTCTTTGCTGGAAGGGAAATGGCAACACAATGCATATACTCAGCAAAACATGGGGAAGTAACTTTAATTTAATAGGCCAATTGTTTTCCTATTAATTAAATGGGTATTGATTGTTAAAAGAACAATTATTGAAGTTTAACAAGTATGAAAGAGATTAATCTAGATGCAGTCTAATTAGTTCAAAATTGCATGAGCAATACAAATGCATAATTAGACTGTTTAGAATGTACTACACTTGTAAGAGAGATTAAGATTTATTCATGAAAAAATGCTCCAGTCAGGCAAGTACATTTCATAGACTTTATATGAGAGAGCCTGGGAGGTGATTGTTCTAGTAAATTACTACTTTTTTTCTATGATTCATCATCCCTATCATCCCTTGCACCATACAGTCACACTGATGTACACAAATAAAACAAGAGGTAGAAAATAAGCGTATGGGACAGTAAGATTTGTGGATTTTGCCCACATGCGCATGCAACTCCCATTTGACTTTAGATATGCACAGAAGGGAAGAATTTGTCCAAAGGTTAAGAATTTTTTGACAAGCCTTTTTTGTTGGAAAATGCAGATTTGTCAAAATTTAAACTATTTGTGACAATGAAACTTTGATCAGGAAGTTTTTTGAGGTCTGGGGTGGAATTTAGAGAGGGAGTTCCCTGAATAGCTGGTGGTTAGATTACGCACCTGGGATATGGGAGACACAGCAGGGACTTTAACCTAGTCTCCCACATCCCATGTGAGTAACTTGGCCACCAGGCTGTTGGCTATTCCAGGGTGCATGTCCCTCCTCTCTTACTTTCTGTTGTTGTTTTTTTTTAAAAAACATCCGTTTCATCCCTATATTGAATGGGATTTTTTTTAAAAAAATCTTAAACCTTTTGATAGGATGGGAAAACTGTTTTTCTGTACAGCTCTAATAATAATTTTATGTACTGTATCATGTTCAAAGCATTACTAAATATCACTGTAGGGTAAATACTATCCCCATTTTACAGGTGAGGAAACTTAGGCATTAAGAAGCAACTTGCTCAAGGCTTTATATTGAGCAGATGACAGGGCCATTTTGGTATTAGAATGTAGGACTTCCTCCTTTGCAACACTGCCCTTTAACACATGTACATTATTGTGCCTTTGGTCACAAGAGACCAGCTTTTCAAAAATGCTCACTTCCCACAGAGAACAATGGGACTTTGTATTGAACACTTCTGAAAATCTGGCCACAACATAGTAATAAGCCACAGCAGACTGTGCATTAGTAGACTGTGTGTGCATGCATCAAGCATGCTGCAAGGCAAAAGAGCAAAGTTTACCAATGTCGTACTAAGGCATAATCTGCATTTAAAATTTAGGTTGACACAACTCTGGTGCTCAGGGGTGTGAAAAATCCACACCTCTGAGTGCCATAGCTGTGCTGACCTAATCTCCGGTGTAGATGTACCTAGGTCATCCTCTACACCCACAGGATTATGCTGGCATGGCTATGGTGTTGTAGATATGATGTTGTAGCACCCGTTGTGTAGGCGTAGCCTCATAAATAGACCAATGGAGTTTATTGCTCTTAGAGGGTGGCTCTTTAATTTTAAGTTTCTTTAAAAAACAAAACCATACTTCAGAAGTTATATTCAATATATCTTTCCACTACAAAAAGTAGATCCCAGTAAAAGGCTAAGAGAAGAAAAGCATGTAATATTCCTTCATATTTTATCTATATTGTTTGTTTTTTTCACGCACTTTAGAGGCTCCGCTAGATTATTTGGATGTCTCTCCCCTCATTTCTTTACAAGTCTGACTTCTCTTTCAGAAGCAGTTTGTTGCAAAACAGTCACTTCCAACTTACTTTCTATTAGAAATAATTAGGAGGGGGGGAATCCTACCCCCCACACACTCTAATTTTGGTGAATTTTTCTGAAAAGCTCTACTTCCTTTTGGGAAAACTGAATTGGGAATGCAAGAGAGTTAAAGGGCTGGAGGACTACTTCTGGAGCCTGGCACCTTGGAAGAGCAGGGAGAGTTTAAAACTGACTTTCTGCTCCAATCCCCTCATTCTGATGTCCCCTTGAGCTGCTTAATAGTCTATATTTTAAAAATATCTCTTACATGTTATTAAATGAAAACACAGGTTGCCCAGCAACAGAGGAGTAGAAACAGTGCAAGAATTAACAAGGAAAAGATTTCCTTTGTGGAAAAAAAGGAATGCTATAAAAATTGCCTTTTAAGAGAATTGAGTTCTCTCTCTAGAATTACGGTAATGTGAATGGAAAACAGGACAGCTGAGGTCTGCCCTGCCATGTATGGGAAATAAAAGGAAAAAAGGACACTTGGAGTATATGTATGGAGGCAAAGGAATAAAGGCCAAACAGGGGTGAGTGATACTTATTTCCAGGGATATTTGTGAATAGACAGTATTCACAAACAAACTTAGACTATTAATCTCAAACTTTGCAATATTGATGTTAAAGTTAAATAGAATCAAAGGCAGAGCTGATTGATTTATAAAAACACATTTGAGACACCCCATGACCCACAATGGAAGCAGCCACCCTGGGTAATACTCAACATTTCAGGGAGACACAAATTTTCTGCTAGCTGTAAAGGCAAACTGTGTGTGTTTAATCCCTTCTTCATAATGGGACCAGAGCCACTGAATTGGGCCTCATAAAACACACAGAGGAATTTAGGACAATGTTCAATAAAACAAAACCTATTCAAAGGGGACAGAACTGGGAGATTACTAGATGATCATATAGAAAAAGAGTTAAGAGTTTCAGGAAGTTCAGAAAAGCTGCAGTTAAGCATTTTAACTTTTTATTCAAAAACAATGAAACATATAAAGAGAATTGATTTAAGCATGAAACAGAAGAATCGTATCACATAGACTGCAGTATAAGTAGAAATGTGGTATTAGCAACATGAAGCAAAATTCTTAGAAATGTCCAACTTGCTTATTAAACTGGAAAATGAGTACAGTCTTTCTAATTTATATTGTAAAATACAAATAGTATCTATATGGCACATCAAATAATCTTAAAATTCACTTGTCCAGAATTACTAAGGGATTCTTTTTTCAATATAGCATCTACTTTGCATGCACAAACAAACTGTTGTATTTACATAGTACCTTTCACTGTGTTACAGATATTAAGTCTAATAACACCTTTGTCTGGCAGCACAGAGAAACTAAGTGACTTGCTCAAAATCATGGAGCAAATCAGTGGCAGAGAAGTGAATAGAATTCAGTTGTCCCTAATCCCAATCCTGTTCTTTTACTACTAGACCATAGTTATTAAACTAGATAACTTCTAAAATGGGCAGTTCTGCTTCAGAGAAATAATTTTCTCTCTATTATTTCAAATATGTTTCAATGTCAGTCAAATAATTGTTCATGTTTCATCTTTATTTTCCTTTTGTACGCTCCTCACACATATTTATTTTGAAAAATATAGTGAAAATCCATCTGTCTCAGTTTGTCTATGTTTTCTCTCCTCCAAATATTCCCTGATTAAGCATTCTAGATCACTGGCTCATTGCAGTTTGTTTGTTCCTTATCCATGTCTTTTTTTTCTTTCCCCCACCATTTACCACTCCAGTGCCATGAGAGCAACTAGTGATTAGCAGTATTGTGCAGCAGATGTTCCATCCTCTGAAGACGGATGCTGGGCATTATTGGCTTGCAGAATGAGGAACCAAGTGGTGCCCCCTTGACCCATTGCCCAAGTGTTAACTGAAGAAGCTGAAGCAGCTGTTTCTCAGAGGACAGCAAATCTATCAACAAAATACTTCACTGAGATAGTTACAATGTGGATAGCATTGCTAAAGCTATTGTACATTGAGATTATTTTTAGGTAGGTAAGTGTCATAAAAATTCCCCCACGTATTTGTGAAACCCATGTGTTGAGCTATCCTACTTGAATCTTTTGAATGTTGTGGACAGGGCTTGGGGATTTTTGTTTTTAATGAAGCGGACTCTGCATTTTTTAATACTAACTTAAAAATAATGTCATTTTTACTTGTTGTAGGATAGGGCATAGCACTAAAAATTATGCTGAAAGCCCCTCTTGCCTTTTCTATTTGGGGATTCAGCACAAAGCTATGTATCTAGTTCATGTAAGAAAACTACACACAAGTCACACTAAAAATGTGCTAATATTAAAATAAACCATCTACTAGTATAAAGAAAAAAAATAGCATTCCAAGATGAAGCTCTAAAGGAGAAATATTTTAGAGAGGTAACCACTTGGAAAGAGCTGACATATTTATAAAGGCTGAAGAAACACTGGTCACCGGCCAAGTTGTGACAAAATGTGTTTTACAACCTAACCTACTCACCAGGTCCCTGGGCTTCTGAGAGGCCAGTGAAAAAACCTGGCCAATCTAGCAGTGAAAGAAAAAAAATCCCTTCCCATTCCCAAAAACGCAACTAACAAGATGCTCACAGCAAGACCCCTGAACCCATCCTGCTTTACTTCTGAGGGGGATAGTAAGGAGGGGGGAATGGGGAGCAGGGGCATCATTTGCAGTGAAAGAAGAAATTAATGGAGATATCCCATCTCCTAAAACTGGAAGGGACCTTGAAAGGTCATCGAGTCCAGCCCCCTGCCTTCACTAGCAGGACCAAGTACTGATTTTGCCCCAGATCCCCAAGTGGCCCCCTCAAGGATTGAACTCACAACCCTGGGTTTAGCAGGCCAATGCTCAAACCACTGAGCTATCCCTCCCCCCCTTGCCCAGTGGGGCAAGTCAGGCAGTTTCCCCCTAGACTTTGGTATGCCCCCTGACTTTTCATATAGCTGTATACTCCATTATGACTTCCACTCTGCCCCCCAACCTGACTTTGCAAAATATAATGTAATTACATATAATGTTCTATATGTTGACATAAATTTCCCCTCCCTTTGCCTGCTGAATTTTTCTGAAATGATGCCCCTGGTAGGGAGCTTTACTTCCTGCACAGAATGTGTGGATAGGGGGTAGGACTTATAACCCTCCCCTTTGTGTGTGGAGAAGCCGAGAGGCTTATGCTGCACCCTTCTGTTCAGTCATTCAGCCACAAAGCTCCCCTCTTCAACCTTACAAGGAGAGTGAGTGCCTATAAGGGGTGTGTGTGTGTGTGTGTGTGTGCGCGCGCGCGCAAACCTTACAGGATCCAAGGGTTTTATTTCCCTGTTGCTATCTCAGACAAAACCTCTTCTCTTGTGAGGCTGCAGGGATGGGGGGAGGGCAGTTGGATTGATGGTTGTTTTAGGAACACAAGGAATGCAAGCTGAATCCCAATATCTATTTAATGCCCAGAAACGTATTGGAGTTCATAATGCACTCTCACTCTGTCTGACTGTTGATATGTACCTTGTGCTGGTTTGCAGCTTGCGCTTCCTCATAACAGAGTTGGATTATTGATCACCACTGCATGTGAATTTGTTATAACACTTATTTCTGTCACTGTTGTTCTCACACACCACTGACAACCTCTTGAAATGGGATTGCTATTGTTTAAACTACTGAATACAGTACTTCAACAATGGTGCTCATTAAGAGCAATCACTGTAACCAGTGCAGTTACCATATCCAATTTTACCTTTTGAACATTAAAGACCTATTTGTATGTTATGCATTATTACTAAAAATCAATAAATATAATTCTTAATTCTTAATATTAGTCCCCGAGCCCAATGATACACAGTGACACACTGGATTAAATGTTCTGGCCAAATTAGAAAAGAAATCACACAATAAACTAAACATGTGCTCCAGCCGCTCCGGCAGCGGGGCTCGGGCGGGGATTTAAAGGGCCCGGGGCTCCCCGCAGTGGCTGAGCCCGGCTGCCGGAGCCCCGGGCCTCCGGCAGCTGGGCTTGGGCAGTGATTTAAAGGGCCTGGGGCTCCACACGAATTCGGATATAACGCGGTAAAGCAGTGGGGCTCGGGTGACACTTTAAAGGGCCTGGAGCTCCCCGCTGCTTTATCATATTATATCCAAATTCGTGTTATATCGGGTCACGTTCTATCGGGGTAGAGGTGTATTTGTTAGCTCCTTTTCTCTTTTTTCTCTCTCATTGGAGTTGAAGATTAAAGGGTTGATATGCATTTACTTCCTATTGCATTAACTCATGGGAAAGGAGAATCAATATAAAATTTATAATTTGGTTAGTATATATATATATATAATTGCCTTATTAGATGGTACTTCCTTATTGACTAATGTATCAAGGTTATATTGGTAATACGTGATTACCATACTTGTAATGTTTGGGGCCCAAGTAGGTGTGAGGATCTCCAAGTTTCACCTGATTTGCCCACCCTCTCTGGTGTCAAATGTGTATTTCTTCTTTCACTATCGTTTCCATTTTGTTTTTTCACTTCTTTAATTCCCTTTTCTGCCCCTTTCCATGCTGGGATTTCTCTTCTTACTCTTGTAGGAAATGTACTGGGAAGCAACACCCTATCCTTGGATTATATAACTTGCCCTGCATAGCTATGTAAGAACTGTATGCAGCTCAGGAAAATCTGCAATTTCTCATGTATTCACAAAGTGACTTTATATTTTATCTGGTATATTTTGACAATGTTGGTTCCAGCAATTAAATGTGGCTCCTGGAATATAAAGGTTTTTAATAACCCTCTTAAAAGATATATACTCAATGCTTAAAAAAGGGAATGCTGACATTGCCGTGCTCCAGGAGACACATATGACAGAATTTAAAGCTTGTAAACTGAACAGAGGTTGGGTAGCCCTCTCAACTAATTACTTTAATTCTAAAATAAAGGGCACTGGTATACTAATACATTAAAAAAAAAGTTGAATGTTAACATTCTGAGCACAAGGTCTGACGGTGAGAGCAGATTTAAGGTTCTAAAACTGGCAATTTGATAATCATCTTTGCCAGTCTCTATGGACCAAACCAGGACGATCCCAGATTTTTTCATAATTTTTGAGTATAAAAGACATGGG
Source organism: Emys orbicularis (assembly GCF_028017835.1). Classification (NCBI taxonomy): domain Eukaryota; kingdom Metazoa; phylum Chordata; order Testudines; family Emydidae; genus Emys; species Emys orbicularis. The sequence goes on along the minus strand of NC_088687.1, from coordinate 52,168,879 downwards.
CCACCATCCTATTATTATTGCTGGAGACTTAAATGAAGCCCTAGACAAATTTTTTCCATCTTCATGTAAGAACATAACTACTCCTCAGGTACTTTATACATACATAGATGATTTAGGTTTACAAGATGTGTGGAGACTGAGTAATCCTACAGCCAGAGACTATAGTTTTTTTTTTTTCTCTTCAGCTCATTCAGTATATTCAAGATTGGACTATTTCTTAGTGTCACAAGACTTGATCAGTTCTGTCACTGACTGTGACATTGTTACATCTGACCACGTTATATAAATAGGTCTTTTAGGCCCCCAGGGTACGTATCCTCAACTAAAATATGGAGATCAAATACTTCTCTGCTGTTTGATACATCATTTGTTAACTCTATCCAGGGTACTTAGAACATTTAAAAAAAAACAAATACCCCCACTGCTTCATCAATTACCACACTATAGGAAGCTTTTAAAGCCTTCATTAGAGGCCATATTTTCTCTTATGCCACCTTTAAAAAGAAATGGAGTGAACATAGAATTGATACCCTTGTGAAGGAAACTAAGTCCTGGGATGTAGACTATGCTTCTGTCCCCTCACCAGGGAAACTGAAAACTTAATTAACAAACTTCTGTCCCCAAAGGCTGAGTTTGCTTTATTCTATTTGAAGCAAAACTACTGGGAATCTGGCGAGGAGCCGGCAAAATGTTGGCATACAGACTTGAGCAAAAGACTAACAGAAATAAAATTGCTGCTATTTGTGATAGTAGCAATAAATTATATATAACAGTCAGATATTAATAAACAGTTTCAACAGTTTTATTCAGTTATTTAGCTGAAGAGGGAATCAGTAAAGATGCTATCTATATCTATCTATCTATTTAGTGGATTGTCTCTGCCACCGATCTCTCAATCTCAAAAGGAACTTTTAGATGTTTCTCTAGAAATTGCAGAACCAACTTAGGCTATAAAAGAAATTAAGATTGGAAAGTCTCCTGGTATAGATGGGTTCCCAGATTAATTTTACAAAAAGTTTTCTGAAACTTTAACACCTAGATTATTGGATATTGTTCAATGAAGCCAAGAATGTGCAAACTCTCCTGCTTACTCTTACTTTCAGTTATTCCTAAACCTGGGAAAGACCTTGGACTATGTCGTAATTATAGACCAATTGCTTTAATCGATTGTGATGCTAAAATTTTAGCTAAAGGTCTTGCTATGCAGCTGGATAAAGTTCTCCCTCACATTATACACATAAATTAGGTAGGCTTCCTTCATAATAGACATAGCTCAGATAATTTGCATCGATTGATTGATATTATTGCCACTTCGAGACATTCTAAAGAACCCTTAGCTATCATTTCTTTAGATGTCGAAAAGGACTTTGACCACATAATCTTTTTCATGTGTTAGCAAAATTTGGATTTGGTAACCAATTTATTGCTTGAATTAAGCTTTTATACTCTAATTCAACTTTTTGGGTAGTTACCAATAGTATTATTTCTGCTCCATTTCCATTAAAAAGAGGTATGAGGGAGGGCTGCCCCCTTTCTCCTCTTCTATTGATTTAGTGATAGACCCTTTAGCCATTGTCATCTAAGCAAATCAACATACTCATGGTATGAGAGTGAGAAAAAGAGCACAAAAATTATGCTCTATAAGGTATTTGTATCTAAGCTTGAGGTTACCATTTCTTAACTTCTAATCACTATTAAGACTGGACTCCTCTCAGGATATAAAATTAATTGGAATAAATCAGAAGTCTTAGGCATTAACAAATATGCCACAAAGGCCTTTCCTCAAATGGGGATTTTCAATGGCAATCCTCTTATATGAAATAGTTAAGAATACTGAATCCCAAAAATATTCAGGACATATCTAAGATAAATATAGAACCAATTATTGCCCAAGTGACTAAAAATTTGGGGAAAGGTAATTCATTAACCCTGTTTGTGCGGTAAAATTAATATATTGAAAATGAACGGCCTTCCCAGAATTTGATATGTCCTGAGGGGGTCTCCCTATTTCTATTCCCTAAATTTATTTTAATAAACTCAATAACATTTTCAGAATGTTTGAGGTGCAAGTAAGAAATCTAGACTGGCTCTGAACAAATTACAGATTCCCCATCTCTTCATTTTCCCAAATGGAAAATTCGGAAAATTATATCTTCTTTTTGTTAAGCCTGGCATCTTTGTGGCTATTAGATGTAACCCCACCTTGGATTCAGATTGAATGAGAATTGCTATACCTTCTTTCTCTTTCAGGCATTGTAGGATCAAATTATTACAGATTTGATGGTTCCTGAGCTCCCACAATGGCTGTGACGCAAGCTTGGTCAAACTTGGCTAGAAAGTTCAGCTACCATCTATTCTTCTAGGTAGAGGCAATACTATGAAGCAATCCTCTCCTTAAAATTGGTGGCAAAACATTAATGTAGAGGGATTTGATGGACAGAGGAAATTTCACTGTGTTGCAGCTAATTGACCATGATAAATTTAGATCATTTGTAGATCTTCAGCAACAATATTGCTTGCCCTGCTCTGGAGCATGGTAGTACCTCCAGTTAAAGCATGCACTTACAAATGTATTTGGACCAGATGCATTGGGAGCTCCAGAACGTCCAGAAACTTCCTGGATTTACATAGCCAGCGGTATCCTTTTTTGATTTTCTGGGCCAAAAAACTCTGCCAAAAGGTTGATAATTTGTGAGTTGCTTGGAAAAGGGATTTGGATACACAACTATCTCCGACCTAATGGAATACAATTGTATCTAAAGTTAAAAAGCAAGTATAGGCCTGAGAGTACAGCTTATTTACCAAAAGGCACATGCAAATCTACTGGTCTCCACATAGGCTAATGGTAATGGGCTTCATAAATCCTGACCACTGTTGAAAATGTAACTCCCTTGGTGCTACATTAGCTCATATGTTTAGGGAGTGACCCTGTATCCAGAATTTCTGGTATGAGGTGGATCAAAGGACCAATTTGATATTGGATGGTAAGTTGGAGACTTCCCTTTAAGTTTGATTCTTGGATATATTCTGGATAAGTGAACATTTCTTGGTAACAAGGCAGCGTGGTTCCAAGGTAGAACGTTGGTCACTAAAAAAGAAAAAATGGATGTACTAGAGTCTTTTTTCTCTCCTCAGTTGATATGTTGTATGACAAACAATGAGTCCTGATGGTTCTTTAGTCAATTACAAAAATATATTGTCTGCTTAAAAAAAAAAAACAAGATGAAAAAGTCATCCTAGGTAATGTACCTGTAGGAGATATGAAGTTATTAGTTCGACTCTATATTTTTTTATAAAAAAAATTCAAACATCGGCCTCCAATGCACCTACACTTGGCAAAAGACTATTCCACATGCTCTGGTCCTAATTATTCTTAATTATTCCTAATCTTGGCCTGTATATAATTGATCATTCTCAGCTGACAAATGGTTGATGAGTTTGAAAAATATTCTCTTTAGAAACATTCTTCTTAGATAAATAATTTTCTGTATTTTTTGTTTCATTAGCCTTTATAAAGTCATGAACATAAAAAGAGGATCTTTGTATTTTAAAATTTGATCTGATCCTGCTGTTTATTCAATACCCTGTGATATGCCCAGATACTGTAGAAATAAGTATGATGTTAGACAGGATTTTAAGAGATCCTGATTCAGCAAAAAGAGCAGATGAATTCTTAACATACAGTATTCTGGACCTAATTTTCCCCACCTGTGCACCTTGTGTTGTCATTTACATCTCGTCAAAAGAGCACAGAATGTTATTGCCACTGTGAGTGAAGAATTCTGATTTGGTAGCATTTCCACTCACTTTGCATATGTGTAAATAACCACTCAAGGTGCCAGTTAGGAAAGTCCCAGTCCCCTAGTCCTTAGTTATAAAGAGCAAGGGAAGAGACATTAAAAAATATACAGGCCAAGATTTTCAAACATTAGAGCTTTAAAATAGGTGTGAAAGATCATACTGTGGCTCCTAGATAAGTTTGACCTGAAAAATGCAGAATGCCTTCAGCTCCAATTGATTTCATTTTCAGCTTTCTGGGCATTTATTTAAGAGTTTAAATGTATTTAGGAGTCCAACTTCAGTTTCCAAAAATAGTAACTCCTGTCTCTGGCACACAATTTTGGTATGTATTTTTTTGGTAAATATTTTTGAAAGTCTCCACCCTCTCCCCAGTCTAAAAACAATTCCAAGGGAAGCTTCACAGCTGTATGAGTCAAAGTGAAAATGAAATGTAAGTTTTGCTATCTAAAAAAATCTGGAATAAATTATGATTCTACTCCCACAACTGTGTGTGGGAAGTGATAAGTGCAAAGATGGCATAGAGACTTAATGAGCATGCCTCTCAGTACAGAACTTTTAAACCGAGGTCTAAAAGAGATGGATGACTTTCAGTTAATTAAAACGTCTCTTTGTTGACATTAGCAGGTCATTAAAGTTATTTGTTACAGTAAAAAGTGTTTTTAAAAGCATTATTTTAACAAGTCAATCCCCTTTCCTTTTGAAGACTTCCTCAGAGAGATGTGTATGCTTTCTGTCAGCATAAACTGTCATTCAAATGGAATCTACAATAAAATATTTGTTTTGATTAGTAGACTGAACTTGTGTGGCTATTAGGGACATGAAGTGTACCACCCTCACCAAAACTAACTTATATACTTAGAGCAATAAATAGTTTAATGACAGTTATACTGGATGCTTTCCCCACATTGTGTCCCTACTATACAGAGATGTGTGCTATGGAGTCCACTCCACCCCTCACCTGAGAGGGTTAAGGTAGCTGGTAAGGGGCTAATTAACCTGATAGGGTGCACCTGGGGGAGGATTAGGCTGGATAGGCAAGCCCCAATAGAAGATGGAGCCTTACTGGGCCAGAACAGGTGGAGCTTGTATAAAACTAGGAAGCTGAGAACAGAGAGGGTTGCAATGTGATGGCCTGCAGTTACTCTCTAGCCTTAGAGAGGGAAAGGCTAAAACCATGTGGAGAATAGAGGCCCTAGGATCCTGGCCTTGGGAGAAGGGAGTACCCAGAGGAGGGTGGAGAAGGAGCCTGACAGAGGTGAAGTAGGAAACAGCCCAGGAAAACAGTTGCAAAGTGTGGGACGGTGAAAATCTTGGCTGCCAAATGTAGGAACCCTGGGCTGGAATCTGGAGTGGTGGGTGGACCTGGGTTCTCTGACCAGCTGCTGGGGAAGTAGCACAGATCAGGCAGTGGAGCAGAAGACTGCCTAGAACAGTCGTCTAGTGATACCCCAGAAGGGGAGGACTATAGTGACCTGACTAGAGGGCCATGCCATGAAGAGAGAGCACCCTGAATTGCAGTGAGGTAGCAGGGCATATGAACAAGCAATGGAAGGGTGTATCGGACCTGGAAAGAGCTAATTCCCAGCCCAAGGCATCCTCGTGGTGAATGTGCCCCCCATGATCACAAAATGGAATTGCCAATGTTTTGAAAATGTGCTAGATACAGCACAGGGTCATATTCTGCAACTGTTCTGCACACAGACTTCCCATTGGCTACAAGACTGACACCCATGTTTGTTCCTGGAAACTATCCAATAACTACAGCTGTAGGAATCATTGACTTTTAATTTCACTGACTGTTCTGAAAAATTCACGTTGACCCAACCCAAATCTGAAAATTCCAGAAACTTTTGTCAAATCAAAAGGGTCAACACAAATTTTGTTCTATGTCAAACAAAACATTGTTTGACTCAAAATGAATAGTTTTGTTTCCTGGCACTTTTGGACATTAAATCAAAAGAAATGGAATGGCTGGAGGAGAAGCTGCTGCTGCCTCTATTTTAACCTTTGGCCCAGTGGCTAGTGCAGTCAAGTGGGATGTGGGAGATATGGGTTCTATGCCCATATCTGCCTGATGTGGAGAAGGGATTTGAACTCTAGTCTCCCCCTGGGCTATAGGATATTCTGATCTGGGTCTCTCTCATTCTTTCCTGTTAAAGCTGTTCAGCTTTGTATAAATAAACAAAGTCATTGGAGCAGGTGCATGAACTTAGATCTCCCACATCCTAGATGATTGTCCTAATCATTGGGCTAAAGGTTGTGCCAACACCATCTTCTCATTCTCCGTCCATTTTGAATGGCCTCTAAGTCCCCATAAAACCCATTTTTGGCCAAAACTATTTAGAGCATATATGTCAAAGTATTGTGTAGTTTTGAGTCTACAGAAACTGCATTTTTCAGTGAATAAATGTGTCCAAAATATTTTGCTTAGCTCTGATGATAATGTAATTCCCAGAAATAAACATGGAGACTAATCTTGTATTATCTCAGCACACACATCTCTCAGAGAAGTGAATTGGAGTTCTGTGTGCAGTGGAATAGCAGGGTAGGGCCCTTTATCATACCTTAGAGCAGGGCTGGGCAAACTACAGCCTGCGGGCTGCATCCGGACCACCAGCTGTTTTAATCCGGCCCTTGAGCTCCCGCTGGGAAGCAGGGTCTGGGGCTTGTCCTGCTCCAGATGGGGAGCAGGGTCGGGGGCCACTCTGCGCGGCTCCCGGAAACAGCAGCATGTCCCCACACTGGCTCCTATGCATAGGGGCAGCCAGAGGGCTCAGCTCTGCACACTGTCCCTGCCCCAAGCGCTGCCCCACAGCTCCCATTGGCCAGGAACCATGGCCAATGGGAGCTGCCGGGGTGGTGCTTGTGGAGGGGCAGCGCACAGCAGAGCCGCCTGGCTGCAACTCCGGGTAGGAGCCGGAAAAGGGACATGCCGCTGCTTCCGGGAGCTGCTTGAGGTAAGCGCTGCCTGGAGCCTGCACCCCTGAGACACCCACCCTCCCCCTGTGCCCCAACCACCTGCCCCAGCCCTGATACCCCTCCCACCCTCCAAACCCCTTGGTTCCAGACCGGAGCCCCCTCCTGCATCACAAACCCCTCATCCCCAGCCCCACCCCAGAGTCTACACCCCCAGCCGGAGTCCTCACCCCCACATGCCCCAACCTCTTTCCCCAGCCTTGATCCCCCTCCCATACCCCAAGCCCCTCATCCCCAGCCCCACCCCGGAGCCTGCAACCCCAGCCAGAGTTGTCACCACCTCCAGCACTCCAGCCCCAATTTCGTGAGCATTCATGGCCCACCATACAATTTCCATACCCAGATGTGGCCATTGGGCCAAAAAGTTTGCCCACCCCTGCTCTAGAATATTCAACACACTTTCAAAACATTACCATTTTGGGATCAATAGACCTATACCTAAATCAGGAAGGACACATGTCAGGTGCTTCCCCCCATATTAGCCTTTTTTTAAATTATTCTAAAGCTATGTTAGTTTTAGCAAGGGTGATTCACTGCATCTATAATAGTTTTGCAGATTAAGTCTACCAATCAGTATGGACATGCTTACTAGTTTGTGTGTTGCTATCCACATTATTCTCTAGGAATTCAGTCTTCTCTCACAGGAAGAATGACTGGGTTGTAGCCATCCTCATAACTGCAATTAATTTCAGCCATGTTTGAAAAGTAATAAAATTTTCCACTAACCATCTCAATTAGAGTCCACAGGCCAAAGGTTACAAACCTGGTAACCGAGTCAGCTTCCCAATTTTTATTTGAATCTCATTCATCTGTCTTTTGTGTTAATACTTTGTGTTGAAAGCTTTTGATCCGTACAAAGAGAAGAAAATAAGACAGTTGAAGGAGCTATTGGTGAAAAATAAATACTATACACTAATGAATGCATTTAAAAATAACATTACATAAGCAATACAAGGAGACTAGAAAAACATCATTAGGGAATTAATCAAGGAGATTCATCATGCTAATGTACTTTTTTAAATGCGACAAATTTGACCATTTATCCAAAATGCTTTTGCTTCTGATATTTTCCTGTACTGCCACTTTCTAAAATATTTAAACTGAACATAGCTTAAGTTGTTATAAGTTTGCATATACAAAATTTTCCATTAACACTTCTCTCCTTACTGAGCACTAAAATGCTTACTACTATTTCTGCAAAAGGAATGGCGACGAAGTCAATGATGCTGGAGAGAGAAGGGTGTAGAAGTGAAGGATGCAGTGCCTTTGCCCTCACCTCAGGTGCTCTTAGGTACTTCATTGAGTGTCTAATTTACTTGGGAAGCAGTTAGAAATTACTACGACAGGTGATATAAAAAAAAGTAAGATAGATACTTCTAGAATATCAACACGTCACAACCTGTAAAATACATAAAAACACTAATAAATTACTCATTAGGATTATGTTTATTTGATTCTTGCAATACAATATCCTTCTTTAGACTACTGTGGGATGTGACACAGGCAGGGGCAGCTCCAGGCACCAGTGCACCAAGCACGTGCCTGGGGGGCAAGCCGGGGGGGGCGGCCTGCCGGTCGCCGTGATGGCAGCAGAAAGGCAGCCTTCGGCGGAATGCCTACGGGAGGTCCGCCAGTCCCGTGGCTTCGGCGGCAATTCGGCGGTGGCTAGCCGCGGGACCGGTGGACCTTCCGCAGGTATGCTGCCGAATCCGCGTTACCACTGGACCTCCCGCAGGCGCGCCGCCGAAAGCCACCTGCCTGCCGTGCTTGGGGCGGCAAAAAACATAGAGCCGCCCCTGGACACAGGTGATGGTGAATTATAGAAAAGGAACTGGGCTGGGGCAAGGAAGAACATTATGAGTTGCTGACAACTATTAGGGTGAGGCAAAGATGGTGTACAATGGCACCCTTACAGCCGATATTGCCTTTACAGCTATCCCAATATCACATTAGCATGTTCCTTGCCCTACCTAGTCAATGGAATAAAACTTGATACTTGTGTGCAGTAGGACAGTAGAAATCCCCCCCCTTTCCAGTCACATTGCCCCAGTTTTGTTGTTCTCAAACTCATAATCATAGTTCCAAACATCATTTTTCAATGTTTGAAGCAGCTATCCATTGGGTGGTTGAGGGGGGAGAGTTTGAAAGAAGGTGATCCAAAAGATCTTTTGAAGTGGTGGCTCCAGCCAAATCACCAGGGCTATTTTGGGGAGGGAGGAAGAGGAACTACCCAAAAATCTTGTCTTATTATTACTTAGTAGTAGCAACAGAAGAATTCCAGTAGTTCCTATAATTTGCTAATTACCAATCATGCACAATCCCTGCTCCAAATTGCTTAAAACCAATTTTTAAATTATCCATATTTGACATTCTGGAAAGTCCAAACAAGGTCTTTTCACTTTGGCTTCCAGGTAGAGCTGGAGCTAGAAGTACCAAAAATAGCATATCTGCCCTCATGGTATTTCTGGTGGCTATTGGAAGTGGAAATGGGAAAATCTCAAGAGTCTCTTTTTACAGACTTCTAGCTGATTTTGCTGGCTCTAATATTTTGGATAGTTCAGATAAACTTTTGTAAGTTGAACTTTGAGGTTTCCCCATCACTTACATGTCATGATTAATTCAGCTGGTAAATGTTTCATCTGAACCTTTTCAAAGGTTAAGATTCAGTTTTCAGAGAACAAGTCACAGTAATTGGAATTTACCCTTGACTTTTTGCAGTGCTCTTTGACTGAGGTGCACAGCTTGTTTTCAGAAAGCAAAATATTTTATTTTTGCTCAAAAAGAGAACGTTCCTACATTTCTGGCAAAATTGTTAGTGCCTTTTCCTTCAATGTATTGTTTTTCTCCTACAAATAGGAAACTATCTGCATAGATAATGGCTAGTCAAATAGCCAGTTGTGAATACTGCTTCTGAGTGATTAAGTATGGTGTTTGTCTTATTAGTTTTGTTACTTTGTCTCCCCTGCCTTAACCCAAAGCCTCTTGTTTGTCTCATCCACATGAGATTTTGTATCTTTTTAGACTGTCAACAATAAGGGGACTGTTATTTTCTGAATCTTGTGTCATGTTCAGCATAATAGGGTCCAATGTAGCTGAGACCACTAATGCTAATTCAATATATATGTTAAATTATATTAAAAACAACCACTCTACATTAACAGAACATTAAGGTTGCAAAGCCAAGAGTGCATGTAACAGATGAGGGAATGCTCAGACACTATTCTGTCCACATCTATGATATTTCCCTTCTTCCTGCACCAGAGCTTAACACTTTGCTGAAGCATGGACCACAGTTTTGCCTTTCCAGGATTTTCAAAAAGCATTACAAAGAATTTAACCTCTGAGCTATTGTATGTAAAACCCTGATAAATCGATGTTAATAGTTCCAGTCAATTTTGAAGAGTACCATAAACTTTCTTAGTAAAACAAACACGTAATACACTTACAACACATTGTAAATAGTATTTGGAATATTATGAATAGCTTTTAAACAAAAGCTTTTAGACAATAGATCTACTCTTACTTACACCGACTTCCCCCTTTTGTTTGTGTTACAAGCATGCAAATACATAACATTATGTATACTTAGCATAAATATCAATACTATCATTCCCCTCTGATTTTTTTCCCTCAGAGATGATTTCTCAGTCTTTATAGTGTGATCATTGTATGTAGTGTTTGTTACCTGGTGTTCTCCGAGTTTGAGGAGAATGGTAGCATATCAGTCCTTTCAAATGCTTCAGAACCTGTCAGAAAACAAGCAGTCTGGGAATCTCCACAGGTAGCAGCATTTCAGCCCTTGGGTTAATAGCTAACTAGTCATGTCAGTTGCTGGTGAAACAGAAATCTGTATCAAAAGTTGTATAGGGATTCAGATCAGCATATAAAACATCCATTCCCTCAATCTCTACAAGATTCTCACTCTATAGAGTGCTCTCTTCTCCCCGTAAGTCCCTCTAAATCAGATAAAAATTCACAAACCCTCACTTCACTAAATACTGTCCCCCATTCTTTTTTAACCGAGACAGATTCCCAGTTGAAAGCAGTGAGCTGATAGCCACATATAAATTCCACCAGACTCTTTAGCCACTATGGGGTCACAAATGCTTACATCTATCTTTCCCTTTAGTCCACTGCTGTGGACCAAACATTATCCTAATGGGGGGCTTCCTTAATAAATACATCTGGAATAGCACTTACCTGTATCTAAAATCAAACAGATATTGGGACCCAGCACTCAGAGCAAACATAAATCTTGGTGCTATCTTAATCAGCAGCTGAGTCCACAAGCCTATTTTCATCTCTGTTTATTCCCATCACACATCAACTGATTGACTCAATTCTCAGACAGTGAATAGGATATGAACTGCAAGGTAGGTTGCCCACAATGAAAACTTCCTGTACAGCATCAGAACAACTACTAAGCATGTCTGGTTACCCTGTTCTGGAAGTTTCTGGTCATTCTGAGTTGCCTTACTTTGCTTTCTGCAGATGTGCAAAGACAGAGTATCTAGCTAAAATCCATTTATCTTCCCATCCCCTTGAGAAACAGTCAGTGTTGCCGTATAAAGCATGGGGGTTACACTCAAGTTAGGAAATGCCAGAATTAAGTTAACCTGTGCAAACTTAATTTGGTCCTCTTGTGCATATATATTAAAAGTGATGCAAGTAGAATCCATTTCTTACTGGTACGCTGCACTCATGGGAGGGACACAAAGTTGGGGCACCAGCTAAAGGGGGGCATGTGACCTTCCCCCATGACCCCTCCCCCATGTGACTCCTCCTGCCCCCAGCCCAGGGCCCCTGCGCTTTCCCCGTCCCCTCCCCATGATCCATCTCACGTTACCTTGTGGTGGGGGAGCTCTGTCCTCCTCCTGCTGCACCAGAGACTTCTGAATCTCAGGGCTCTCCTAGGAACTGCAGCAGCGAAAGGAGCAGAACGTAGGGCAGCCGACAGCTCTTCCAGCATGGCTGTACTGCCCCAAGCCCTGTCCTCTGGTGGGGCTGCCATACAGACCCCAGACAGGAGATGCAGCTGCATGGAAGGGCTGAGGGCGGTACAGCCGCACCAGAGGAGCTGTAGGCATGGGGCTGCCCGGCGGCCCCACGTTCTGCTCCTCCTGTGTGTTTCTGGTATGGAGTACTGGCTATAAATATCTGCCTGGTATGGCGTACCAGGGACTGTACCACCATACTTGCACCACTGATTATGATACAGTCTTTAATTATATGATGACATACTATTTTCTCCACAGGACTCCTGTTTCACTCAGTGCACAGAATGGATAGTGTTCACTGAATGAACAGCTAGTCAGTATTTTGTTTTGCCCACATCATTGAATGTTTGGCCCAATGCCTTTTGTGCCTACACACAATTCAAATGTGCTTTGAATTATTAATTTTCTTATGGGCTTTTCTATGGCACTTATCATTATAGTATGTGAGTTCTTCTCAAATTTTCCTGAGTTTATCTTCACAATACCCCTCTGAGGTAACGTGATATTTTTATTCCCATTTTAGAGATGGGGAAACTGAAACACAGACATTTTTATGATGGATGGGTATGGCCTCTTTTACAGAATAAATAGTTTTATAACACATTGTTTAGAGCGCAGCTGTCATTGACTTCATTTGCAGCTGTAAATGCTCAGGACTTCTACAAATCAAATGGTCTCAGATTGGGTACCCAGAAATTGAAGAATATGCAATTAGTGGCCCTGTCTGAAAAGTTTGGTTTAAATAAGTTGCCAAGCATCACATAAGAACTCTGTGGCAAAATCAGGGACAGAAGTTAATTCTCCCAGATGCAATTCAACAACATAAAGTTATTTTCCTGTTTTGTTCACTGCACACCTTCCATGTTCTGCACCAAATAAGGCAGGGATCGTACAGACAAGACACCTTCATTATACCACCCTGATTCATCCTCAGAGTCCATCCTGTGCACTGAATGAGGCAGGGTTACTGCAGGGAAAAAGAAGGATGTGGTCATGTAATTAAAGACTGTATCATAATGCATATTCACAAGGGAACTGAATTAAAATTTCAACCTTAATTCTGGCATTTCCTAATTTTGAGTATTTGAGTTTGTAAACTTAACATTCTTTTAATGTATTATTTTTTATTTCCTAGGATTTTGAAAAAACAAACTGAAAAGAAAAAAAACAAAAACAACAAAAACAGAAATCCCCTCATGTGGCATCACATTAACACCTCCATGGTTAATGGTCAGCAGAGATGGAACCTATAGATACACAATACAAACCTCTGGAGCTAACAGAATAGCTGATAACAGGAGGGCCATCCTGTATGTGAACAAGACAGTAGAAAAGGCAAGCTCTGCCAGTGGGTTTCATAACTAATTGCTGACAGCAAAAAAAATGTTGAGACTCTGAAATCCTATGTTCTATTCCAGGGTCTGAGGGAAGTGTATTGTAGTGATTACAGACCCTTCTCCCCTAACTCCTCCAGCCTCTCCTTGTGTCAGTGCCAATTCTCCCCTGCCAGCTTCATGTCCCAATCTCTCCATTCTGTTCTTCGTGTTCCAGTTCACCCCACCTTTGACTCTATGCCCCAGTCCCCAATTAGTAGAAATCTAACTTTTCTCAACTCATTAGACTATATTTTTCATGTTTCCCCCCTATTATTTTAGTTGTTCAGACCTGTTTCTTGAACAGTTACAATGGGAACATATTATTTTCTTATGTCAAGAATACTTGAGAGATGAGAGTGGGAATGAGACTGGGCTCAACAGGCATTGCAAGTGAATGGAAAATGACTATTATATAAGGTCATCTGTGAATATATTTATATTTTCAAAAATGGCATGGCAAAATGCGTTTGCAAATATAATGAAAAAATAGCAAATATGTAATGTTTTATATAAAGTTTATCTAGATATTAATGGAATTTCAGTGGCACTACTTGCAGATTAATGATGACTTGGCATGAGTAAAGGTGACATAATTGAGCCCTTAATGCATTTTATAAAATATAACCTATATACGTTAGGGCTCTCAATTAATCAGTTAACTCATGTGATTAACTCAAAAAAATTAATCGTGATAAAAAAATTAATCACGGTTAATCGCAGCTTTAATCACACTGTTAAAAAATAGAATACCAATTGAAATGTATTAAATATTTTTGGATGTTTTTCTAAATTTTCAAACATATTGATTTCAATTACAATATAGAATACAAAGTGTGCAGTACTCACCTTTTATTATTTTATTACAAATATTTGCACTGTAAAAATTATAAACAAAAGAAATAGTATTTTTTCAGTTCACCTCATACAAGTACTATAGTGCAATCTCTTTATTGTGGAAGTGCAACTTACAAATGTAGATTTTTTTTGTTAAATAACTGCACTCAAAAACAAAACACTGTAAAACTTTAGAGCCTACAAGTCCACTCAGTCCTACTTTTTGTTCAGGCAATCTCTAAGACAAACAAGTTTGTTCATGTTTATGGGAGATAATGCTGCCCACTTCTTATGTACAATGTCACCTGAAAGTGAGAACAGGTATTTGCATGGCACTTTTGTAGCTGGCACTGCAAGGTATTTACATGCCAGATATGCTAAACATTCTTATGCCCCTTCATGCTTTGGCCACCATTCCAGAGGACATGCTTCCATGCTGATGACGCTCGTTAAAAAAATAATGCATTAATTAAATTTTTGACTGAATTCCTTGGGGGAGAATTTTATGTTTCCTGCTCTGTGTTTTACCCACATTCTGCCATATATTTCATGTTATAGCAGTCTTGTATGATGACCCAGCATGTTGTTCATTTTAAGAAGACTTTCACTGCAGATTTGACAAAACGCAAAGAAGGTCCCAATGTGAGATTTCTAAAGATAGCTACAGCACTCGAGCCAAGGTTTAAGAATCTGAAGTGCCTTCCAAAATCTGAGAGGAATGAGGTATTGAGCATGCTTTCAGAAGTCTTAAAAGAGCAACACTCCGATGTAGAAACTACAGAACCCGAACAACTAAAAAGAAAAACAACCTTCTGCTGGTGGCATGTGACTCAGATGATGAACATGCATTGGTCTCCATTGCTTTGCATCATTATCAATCAGGATCCATCATAAGCATGGACGCATGTCCCCTGGAATGGTGGTTGAAGCATGAAGGGTTGTATGAATCTTTAGTGCAACTGGCACGTAGATATCGTGCAACGCCGGCTACAACAGTGCCGTGCAAATGCCTGTTCTCACTTTCAGGTGACACTGTAAACAAGAAACGGGCAGCATTATCTCCTGCACATGTAAACAAACTTGTTTATCTGAGCGATTGGCTGAACAAGAAGTAGGACTGAGTGGACTTGTATGCTTTAAAGTTTGGCATTGTTTTATTTTTGAGTGCAGTTAGATTTTGTGCATAATTCTACATTTGTAAGTTCAACTTTCATGGTAAAGAAGTTGTACTACAATACTTATATTAAGTGAATTGAAAAATACTATTTCTTTTATTTTTACCGTGCAAATATTTATAATAAAAATAAATATAAATTGAGCACTGTACACAGGGTATTATGTGTTGAAATTGAAATCAATATATTTGAAAATGTGGAAAAGATCAACAATATTTAAATAAATGGTATTCTATTATTGTTTAACAGTGTGATTAATCGCAATTATTTTTTTTAATTGCTTGACAGCCCATTTATATATATATATATACATACACACATATATACGTATATATGTATATATACATACACACACCCTAATGGTAATATTAATCTCCCCATTCTGTGACACAGGAGGCTGGAGTCTACAAATAGGGATAAGTGGAATCCATTTTTTTTCTTATGTTGTTTGTTTTACTTATTTTTTCAGTATACTCTACAGGATAAACAAATAAAAATGTAAAAAAAAAAAACCTCCAGAAAATCTTTATTTTCTGTGTTCTTCTCAATATTGTAGAATGATTTCCTTGATTTCCTTCTTCCTTTGAAGCAAAATATCTGACCTGCTGTCTGTTAGAATTATAATTTAATAGAAAACCCTGTAATTTTCGATAACCCCCTGGAAGCATTGGGTTTAGAACTGTATGTCAATGCACTGTGCAAGGTTCAATTGCTGTATAGCCCATCTGCTTAGTGAAATTGAAAACCTTTTTTTATTTTTAAACTCTTCTTTAAACAAATGATTACTCTTCATTAAGAATCTATTGAATCGATAATTGTAAACAAACTAGTCCTGATTCAGAAAATGGTTTGTAGAGTTGGGTGCAGCACCATGAGAACTTTTTACAAGTATATGCAAGTATCTGAATCTCCCAGAGAAAGAGACTGCACTACAGAATACCTACAAAACCTAAAATGGAAAAAAGCTCATGTGATGTAGCAAAAATTACAAATACTTTCTTAACATTGTAAAAGTTGCCTTCATTTAAAATAACCACAAAGCACATTTGATTTAACAGATATTTCTGTTAAAATTAATCTTGTTTTCCTGACCTGGGTCTTATGTTCAGGTTTTGATACATGCTACAGCCCCCAAAAGAGATGGCAGCACTGTTGACGTGTGAAAGACCCAGCCCTGTAGTGATGTTAACAGGAACAGCAAACAGATGCCTCTCTGTATATTTCAGTGTAATACTGTTTAAAGGAAAATGTAACATTTAAATGGTCCCTGGTTGTCTTTTTGACATATTAAGATTGCAGCCAGCTCTGGAGGGAGATTTAGCTGTCTACTGTGTCAGACAAGACTGGTGACCATATAGAAGTTAACAGGAACAGCAGATGAAATCTTCTTCTTAAATTACACTGTAAATCCTATTCAAAAGAACACACAGCAATTCATTTCCAATTTTAAGGTGGTGAATGAAAATGACGTTTCCTTTGCATTCCTTCCCTGGTAGTATCAAAACATGCTGGCAACTGTTCCCACATGACAGTTGTCAAGAAATTGGTTCAGAAATAAGTGAAAATGAGGGAGACTAAAGACATGAAAGTTAAGGTAAATCAAATAGAATGTGTATATTTTGTTAAATCTTTAGCAGTAACTTTGGGGAAAACCCTATGATTTTAATACTAAGACTTTAAAGTGAAGAGGCCCACGTGCTGTGTAGTAGCTGTATAGTAAACAAGAGTGGTGAAAACATCGAATCAGTAAATTCACTGTGCTATGCTGTATCTTGTCAGTGTTTGGCTGAAGAACATGAACAAAGAGCTCTTCTTCTGGAGCTCTGAATGTGATGCTATATCTGTGTCCATTTTGCTGTTTGTTTTTGCAAGTTTTAGCCATCCATATTCACAATTTGAAATGTAAATAAAAATAAACTAAGAAGGAATATTCTGAGTCCGACTCCATTCATTTCCAAGGAGAGTAGTTGGGGCAAAACACCTAACTGGCTTCAAGACAGAGCTTGATAAGTTTATGGAAGGGATAGCTTGAGGAGACAGGCTACATGCCATTGTAAGCAATCTGTGACTGCTAGGAGCAAATATCTCCAACAGCTGCTGATGGAATACTAGATGGAGAGGGCTTTAAGTTAATGCAGAGAATTCTTTCTCAGGTGTCTGGCAGATTGGTCTTGCCCACATGCTCAGGGTCTAACTGATCACCATATTTGGGGTCAGGAAGGAATTTCCCCCGGTTCAGATTGGCAGAGAAACTTCAGGATTTTTGCCCTCCTCTGCAGCATGACACATAGGTCACTTGCAGGTTTAAACTAGTGTAAATGGTGGGTTCTCTGTAGCTTGAAGTCTTTAAATCATGATTTGAGGACTTCAGTAACTCAGCCAGATGTTATGGGTCTATTACAGGAGTGGGTGGGTGAGTTCTGTGGCCTGCAATGTGCAGGAGGTCAGACTAGATGATCATGATAGTCTCTTCTGGCCTTAAAGTCTGAGTCTATTTCTTTTCCATCAAGGAGACAATTAAATAGTCTGCTCCCAAAGAACAAGCCCTTATTGGGCATTCACAAACTAGATATTACCTTTGCTGTTGCTAGCCAAACTTCTGTCATGGCAAATATAGGGCCAGACTTAAGGTGTAGGAGGGTTGTGCTGCTTTTTGGAAGTTTGGGCTGTTTTGTTGCCTTTCAGCAAATGGATGAGATAATACAAAGATGTTAAATCCATCACTGTGATTGTCCTTCAGTTCACCTTTTGGATGCCATTTTTTTTTCAGTGTTACCCAAACTAGTTACAAATACAGCTTTTTGTAACTGGAAAACATTTTGATGACCTTTTAATCTTCCTTGATTCCCTTACCTGACTGAAAACATATGAGGCCTGCACCAAGTTAAAAAGTTAAACTTTGCTCTAGGAAAGATATTAAGGATAGGTCCATTAATGGCTATTTGCCAAGCTGGTCAGGGATGCAATCCCATGCTTGGGGTGTCCCTAAGTCTCTGACTCCCAGAAGCTGAGAATGAACAACAAGGGTTGGATCACTCAAAATTGCCCCTGGTCCATTCATTCCCTTTGAAGCATCTGGCACTCGCTACTGTCAGAAGACAGGATACTGAGCTAGATGGACCATTGGTCTGACCCAGTATGGCCATTCTTATTTTCTTAAGTGTTGTACTTCTGAGGTTACAAGACCAAAAGGTCTTATCTTGCCTGGATTTTTTGTAACCTGATAGTGGCTAGAGGATTAGCAAGAGACACCCTATGTTCCACTGCAACTACAGCTCCCAACAACAATAATTCCTGCACAATGACTGTGTAAACAAATCTGAAGGGGGATTACAGGATCAGTAGCTGTTGAAAATTATAGTTCATCAGACTACAGTTGTATCCAGGATATAACACTAACTAAAAGGAAATCATGGAACATCTCACTAGACCACTATGGAGTTAGGACTTGACAAAATGGTCAATGACAGACTTTATGTATGAGGCCCTTGGACACAAGGGTCTTTATTACAGCTGACCAGATGACACCAATTTTGTTACATGGCAACTTTTGCAGTATCAAAACTTGTTTCTATTCACCTTTAGAATGTTGGTAAAAATGAAATTGTGTCAAAATAGTGTGTGTGCATGCCTGTGCTCTAGAGTCTGGTATTTAGGGTACTGCTTTGGGATGTGAGGAACCTGGCTTCAATTCCCTGCACTGCCTAATTCAGAGTAGAGTTTTTTCACCCCAGATAGCTCTGATTCAGGTAGAGCAGGGACTTGAACCTAGTTGTCTCACATCCCAAGCCAGACACTAGGCATGTACATAGTCTTTTTCCACAATCTCAAATGAATTAGCACTTATAAGAGCACTATGGAAAAATGCTATTTTTAAGTCCCAATGCACATTTTAGAGTTATGTGCCTAACTTAGGCATCCAGCTTTCAAAATGTAACCTTATAGTTCATTTTGTCCAACTTCCAGCCTATTTTTAGCTTAATGATTAGAAGGGAAGAGTTCTCTGCAGGAACTAAGAGGAGACCAGCCACTGCTGGAAGAATAACACAATATATTATAGAGTACAGCAGGGATTGAAGGGGAAATAGTAATAAAATCATGAAGAAATGTGGGGCTTACACATCACAATTCAATTGGGTAGTATCAGTCATCATTTAAAGTTTCTGTAACATTACTTCTTAGTGTATGTGCAACGTGCCTCAGGTCGCACATGACCAGGATTCATCACTGAATTTGGTCTGCTGGTTGGATCATTAGTTTTTCCAGGCTGGGCTGGGTACGAATGGGGAGTGCAACGTGAATGCTGATCCATTCCCCCCTGTAATGTTGCTGATATTCCCCAGCTAAACTACTTTCTCCAAAATTTGACTCAGTTGAATTTGCTCAGTTTTAAAAAACACAAACCATTGTGGAGGGCAGAGGGAGGGCAGAGGATGAGATTTCAAGGATTCATTTAAAGTGAGTTCCTGCTAGCTAAATCATGTGCTGAGCATTAATTACCTTTTCATTTTAAGTGCCCATACTAGGCAGGGCTAACTATGTAAGGAGGGATTTTTCTGCATTAATTATGAACCATGTTAAGTAGTGCCTATTTCAGAACTCATACAATCTTTAACTTGTTGGCAAGGGGAGAGGTGCTAATTCTGCCTGTAAATGAAAAGAACAAGTGTCTGCCAATTAAATCAAGCAGCTGCTTCACAGCAGAATTGCTAATAGCTACCAACAAAATTCTAACTCATTACTCTACATTGTTTAGTCAACTACTTTATATAGTAAACTCTAACCCCTATATATCAACTTGTCATGCGGGGATTTAATTGCACATCTCCAGCTGAATTTAGCGATCATCATGTGACTATATATGCTAGTGTACCATGTTGGAATTTAGCCACACCCTTGAAATACGGCTATAGAAGAAATAAAATGAATGATAAAAGGCAGTGTATCAAGCTAGAGGGAGATACTAGTGGGAAACTGAAGGGATCCACATTGGCTGTGATAGTATTTAACATCTTCACAAATTGTTTGTTAAAAAATGAGTAAGAAGCATTTAAGTGAAATTTGCAGAGGACTCTAAACAACAAAGAATTGCAAATTGTGAGAATAAAGTAATAATACAAAGGGACCTTAGAGGTTGGAAACATGGGCAGAAATTAGCATGAGATTTAAATAGGAAAAATACAAGATAATACATCTATGGACAAAATAATCTGAAATCTAGTTTCTCAATGGGTGCAAGAAACCTAGGAAACTGTGATGCTGAAAGAGACTTAGGGCTGATAGTGAACATCAATGATTTTGCTATATGATATCGCAGCAAAAGAGGCTAATGCCATTTTGGGTCTGCATACTCAGGTATCACATCTTGTCTTCCCCTATGTGGCTCTGGAACAGTTGCTTTCTGTATGATGTTGATGCAACCCATCTGGAATATCTCATTCCATTGTAGGCGCCACATTATCTGCAAGTTTTGACAAACTGGAAGTAGCTTTAAGAGCAACAAACAATAAGCAGAGGGCTGGAAGACTTGACGGATGCATGGAAATTAAAATATCTGTATTTATAGCTCAGCTGAGCAATAGAAAGCTGAGATGTTATTATGCAATATAAACATGATGCAGGAAGGAAAAGTATTTAAGGCATAGGACATAAAGGGGCATAATTAGGAACAATGGAATGCAAATTAGAAAGGGAAAATATAGGTTGGCTATCAGAACATATAGTGAGTTACACAAAACTCCCATTGACTTGAACTTGGGCTGGGATTTCACACCATGTTTCTATGGGACCCTTTAGGAGAGGAAATATAGAAAAATAATTTATCAAATTGAAACTACAGTTAAGTAGCCTTCAGATAGTTCAAATTCCCTGAAAATAACCATTTCCTTCCCCTCACCTTGGACCATTACATTGTTGTGGTAGAGAGGCTCTCTGACCTACCTGACAAAAATCAATGATATCCAAACACATTGGAAGGAATTTACTGCACATAGCAGCAAACCTGAGCAGCCACCTTCAGCCAGTGGAGTTTAGGGTGCCATCACTCAGACTAGAAACAACAAGGGGCCAGGCCCAGACGGCATACCTGTGGAGGTCGTCAAAGCTGGTATAATAGCACTTGTGTGAAAACTTCATTAACTTCTTGTTAGAATTTGGGTTAATGAGGAACTTCAACCTGACCTAAAGAATGCCAATATTGTGACCATTTTTAAGAAAGGGGACAAGACAATGTATGGGAATTACCAAGGCATTGCCCTCCTTTCCATTGCCAGGAAGATCCTTGCTCACATCCTTTTGAACCATTTCCTCGCTCTTGCCAAAGTCATCCTTCCAGAATCCCAGTGTAATTTCAGGCCATCTTGGTACACCACTGACATGATTTTTGTTGCACTACAGATGCAAGAGAAGCGTAGAGAACAACACCAGCCATTGTTTATGGCATTTATTGACCTAACTAAGGCCTTCGATTCCATCAATCATGAAGTGTTATGGAAGGTGCTGTCTAGGTTCGGTTGTCCATGAAGTTCATTCACGTTCTCAGGCTAATTCATGATGGGATGACTGCCACTGTCTTCTGTAATGGGTTGGAGATGAACCTGTTCACCATCCGTATTAGTGTTAAGCAGGGCTGTGTTATTGCCATAACCCTTTTTTCCATCTATCTTGCCATGATCTTGATTCTCATTTATGACCGCCTTTCTTCTGGAATTGGGATTGAGTATTGCATGGATGGCCAGCTCTTCAACCTACAGCATCTTCATTCTAAAACTAAGATAATCAGGACAGTTATCACTGACCTTCAGTATGCTGATGACTGTGCTATCTTCTTGCATACCAAGGCTGACTTGCAATCCACACTATATCTTTTCTCAGATGCCTGTCATAGCCTGGGACTTTCCCTCAATATTGGCAAGGCTAAGGTGCTCCATCAACCTGCCCCAGCACAAGTTGTCCCAATTCTCCCACAAATTGTCATTGGTGAAGAACCCCTGGAAAACATTGAGCATTTCCCTTACCTTGGTAGCCACCTCTCCTTGATAGCCAATCTTGATGTGGAGATCAAACACAGAATTTGTTGTGCCAGCACATCCTTTGGAAAGTTGCTTTGTTGTGTTTTTATTGAGAGAGATCTGTGGATGGAAACTAAGGTCCTGGTTTACAATGCAGTAGTCATCCCCACTCTTATTAATGGGTGCAAGTCATGGGTGACATAGCAAAGCCCTCTTAAGCATCTGGAGTGGTACCACCAGCACTGCCTTAGGACGATTCTCCATATCAGATGGGAAGATCATCACACCAATGCCAGTGTTCTCTCTGCAGTTAACATCACAAGTGTTGCAGTGAAGATTATGAAACATCAACTTCGCTGGGCTGGCCATTGTGTGAGGATGACTGATACTCATCTTCCAAAGCAACTCCTCTTTTCTCAACATACTCATGGTAAGAGGACTCATGGGGGACAGAGGAAATGCTACAAGGACACCCTGAAAATATTTCTTAAGAAGGGAGGCATTGAGCCACAAATTGGGAAGAGCTGGCTGGCAATAGACTGCAATGGAGTTTCATCATACATCAAGCCGCATCCCCTTTTGAAGAGAATTGACTTGCTCATGAGGCTGAGAAATGGCAGAGGAGGAAGGAAAGGGTACAGCATCCTGGCCAGCAGTTGTGCTTTCGTCAAGCAACCACCTGACATATATGTGGAAAAACCTGTAGAGCACAGATTGGACTCCTCAGCCATCTTAAGTCTCATCAATAACTTTTTTCCCCCTGGCAGACATCATCCTTGTATCAAGATGTAGCAGATGTCGATGAACTTTATTCCACAGGCAGAATAATGGATGGATATAAACTGTTCAGGTAGGACAGGCAGGGCAGAAAAGGTGGGGGAGTTGGATTGTATGTAAGAGAGCAGTATGACTGCTCAGAGCTCCAGTATGAAACTGCAGAAAAACCTGAGAGTCTTTGGATTAAGTGGTTCTCATCGGAGACTTTAATCACCCTGATATCTGCTGGGAGAGAAATACAGCGGTGCACAGACAATCCAGGAAGTTTTTGGAAAGTGTAGGGGACAAGTGCTGCAAGTGCTGGAGGAACCAAGTAGGGGCAGAACTATTCTTGACCTGCTGCTCACAAACTGGGAAGAATCAGTAGGGGACGCAAAAGTGGATGGGAACCTGGGAGGCAGTGACCATGAGATGGTCGAGTTCAGGATCCTGACACAACGAAGAAAGGAAAGCAGCAGTATACGGACCCTGGACTTCAGAAAAGCAGACTTTGACTCCCTCAGGGAACTGATGGGCAGGATCCCCTGAGCGAATAACATGAGGGGCAAAGGAGTCCAGGAGAGCTGGCTGTATTTTAAAGAATCCTTATTGAGGTTGCAGGAACAAACCATCCTGATGTGTAGAAAGAATAATAAATATGGCAGGCGATCAGCTTGTCTTAACAGTGAAATCCTTAAGTATCAGAGGGGTAGCCGTGTTAGTCTGAATCTGTAAAAAGCAACAAAGGGTCCTGTGGCACCTTTAAGACTAACAGAAGTATTGGGAGCATAAGCTTTCGTGGGTAAGAACCTCACTTCTTCAGATGCAAGTAATGGTAATTTCCAGAGGCAGGTATAAATCAGTATGGAGATAACGAGGTTAGTTCAATCAGGGAGGGTGAGGTGCTCTGCTAGCAGTTGAGGTGTGAACACCAAGGGAGGAGAAACTGCTTCTGTAGCTGGATAGCCATTCACAGTCTTTGTTTAATCCTGATCTGATGGTGTCAAATTTGCAAATGAACTGGAGCTCAGCAGTTTCTCTTTGTAGTCTGGTCCTGAAGTTTTTTTGCTGTAAGATGGCTACCTTTACATCTGCTATTGTGTGGCCCGGGAGGTTGAAGTGTTCTCCCACAGGTTTTTGTATATTGCCATTCCTGATATCTGACTTGTGTCCATTTATCCTCTTGCGTAGTGACTGTCCAGTTTGGCCAATGTACATAGCAGAGGGGCCTAGCTGGCACATGATGGCATATATAACATTGGTGGACGTGCAGGTGAATGAGCCAGTGATGTTGTAGCTTAAACCTCTCCAACGCATCATCAGTGATCTACAACCCATCCTGGACAGTGATCCCTCACTTTCACAGACCTTGGGAGGCAGGCCAGTCCTCGCCCACAGACAACCCGCCAACCTTAAGCATATTCTCACCAGCAACCACGCACCGCACCATAACAACTCTAACTCAGGAACCAACCCATGCAACAAACCTCGATGCCAACTCTGCCCACATATCTACACCAGCAACACCATCACAGGACCTAACCAGATCAGCTACAACATCACCGGCTCATTCACCTGCACGTCCACCAATGTTATATATGCCATCATGTGCCAGCTATGCCCCTCTGCTTAAAGAAGACTTATTCTCCCTGTGCCAAAAAATGATGCCAACTTCCTATTTCATTTGATAGTTTCTGTGTTCTAAGTAAACTATGTTATCTTACATTATTAGACTTTTGTAGTCATTAACATTTTTTCAGTAGCATTTCACAGGCTCCTTTAACATTACTGAACCCCGAAACACATTTTTCCAAATCTCTTTCAAAAGAATGATGTCAATATCCTATAACTTTTAGATGATGGTTCAAAGAGCAACTGGTACATCAGGTTCACTTATACAGTGTATATTTCCTTTGGTTCACATCCATGTTTTGGCCCCAATACAGACAGGTATTTAAGCATCTGGCTACATGTTAGCACAAAAGTATTCCCATAGAGTTCAGTGAGACTTCTCACATATTTAAATTTACCTTGCTGAACTAGGGCTTGGTTGGAAAGCATAATTATAAATTACATAATATACTCTCTGTACTACTGAACTTAATATGACCTTCTGTTGATGAGCAATTTGGATGAGTAAATTGCAGAACTCCTGAAAGGTGACCCTTAAACAGTTTAGTGATTTGGCTGGGATAAGCACCCAAAATTTCTGATTCTTATCCAGACTATCTGAAACTTTTCGGATTTTTTTTTTTAAACATGGCTTGCTGAAGTGTACCTCTATTGTGGCCCTTACTTGCTTCCCCTCTCATGCTACTTCTTTGCTTAGAATGAGCATAAAGAAAGGATTCACTCCCTTGTATTCTTGGCTGTTGTGGCTGACCTACTCGTCCATCATGCCATCTGTTTGCTTCTCCACGGATTTCACTTCCACGGATTTCACTTGTGTGAGGCAGCACATTAGGATTCACCACTCTGCATCCCTAAACACAACCTTCATTGGTTGATGTGACTGATTGCTAATAGGAGCTGAGACCACACTATGCGCTCCTGGTTTACTGACAGATCTTTTTGTATTGTGATATATATATATTTTTTTGTAATATGAGAATGTTGAGGAATAGAGAGGTTGAAGTTGAAATCCTCAGAATCAGTCCCCTGGATAGGATAAGGACAATGGTACTATTTTAATTCATTCACTTGCTTTGAAATTCCAGTTTTTTGAGGAGGGTTTTTTTGTTTTGTTTTGACATGGCTTTTCTAAGTATAACTTATTTTTAATGTTTTGAGTTTAGTTGTAGCTAGTAAATAATGAATGGTAATGATTTGAAGGAAAAGAAAAACACTGGAAAATCTCCATTAATATAAATAATGCTTGATCAATTCAGGCTGGATTCATGTGAAGCTGGGGCATAACCAATGATGCTTATATGTTCTCTGAAATGGATTCCTTCTCTTTATAGCTGGAGAGTCTTTCTGGAACAGCTGCTTTTGTAGAAAGTGCATCTGATAACATTTCTTTAACTATTTTGTATAAATTAAGACTATTAACGTCCAAATTGAAATGGGTGGTTCTAGGACATTAAGTTTATTTGTTATGGTTTTAAAGGAATTTTCAAACCACTTTAGATATGGAAACTAGGAAAAGATTAATTCTAAATATGAAACCACTTGATGGCACACTTACTAAGGAATGTATCTTTTGAGAAATGAAGTTCAAATTTATTGAGAGTAATTTCGGAAAGAAATACACTGTATGCATTCTGGGGTGTTAAAGAAGGAGATCTTTAGGGATCTGATCATTTAACCATTCTTCCTGATTTATTTATTTTTAAATGGCTTTTTATATGTGTACCTCCTGTACAAATATAACCATTCTTGATTCAGTTTCTGGGTTTAAAAGATTAGCGACTGGTATTCTGAATGGCTTTTGTTGTTTTGTTTTGAGAATGTTGTTGAAGTCTTATTGGTCAAGGGGAGGAGTGCATGGCTCTAGGTCCCTGCTGGTAGCGAAAACTAGCAGTCCCCCAAGGTGTTGGCCTGAAGAAAGTGTATATAGCTGGTGGTGGGAACTAGCACAAAGGAATAAAAGAGCACTGGTGCATACACTTGAGGTGGTCTCTGACTGAGTTTTGTGGAGGAGCCAGAAGGGTGCCGTTACAGTGCTAAATGGAACTATTTTATCCTGCTAAATTTAGGGTTGTTTCAGAAAGAAAAAGAAATACTTTTTTAGACTTTCATAAAGTAACAAGGAAGATTTCTAGCTACCCTGCACCAAGAAGAGCTGACTGAGCTCACATTTATGTGGTCTTACAAAATCCTGCACAGTGAAATCATATCAGGATTTTCCCTGGCAGCCTGATCCAGCTCCTATTTGTGTCAATTAGAAGAGTCCCATTGATTTCAGCAAGAGCTGGATGAGAGCCCTTAATGTGTAAAATTGAGTCCATATGAATTCTGTGCATGGATGCTCTCAGTATTTGTGTGTAAATGATAGTGCACAGAGTTTCTGGTGCAAGTGTGTTTCAGCCTTTGCTTCAGTGAGTGTTCTCCAAATGTAAAATAACTTCTAGCTGACTTCTAGGGACTCCCACTGGCATGGGGCATCTCTGCCTCTTCTCACGCTTACTTCTCCACCAGGGGTTGTGGATTAAAAAAGTCCTATCTGTTTGTTATTACTTGAAAAGAGTCAAAATAGATCTATTTCCATGTCCCATCTTTGCTTTAATCTTACAGAATTCAGAAATGGACTGAACATTTGTTTGTTTTTCTCTCTGAATTTTAAAATTCAAACTATCAAACACTGTATAATAATGTAAAAGAAACTTTTGTTGCTTTCTCAGTCTTGTATATCCCTCAAGTGCAGTAGAGGATGAAGTGATAAATATTTTGAGAAGATTTCCTCCTGTCTGCTCTTATTAGCAGCCAACATCTGTCATAAGAAAAATGTAAGTGGAAAATAAGGAAAAATTAAAGTAAAATAGACCAGTTTCAATCATCAGCTTCTGTGCTCTGTCTGGTAACTGTCTTGTGAGTAAATCAGATTAGAGAAATTACATTTACATGTGGATCAGAAAAAAGGAGCGACAAAACTTCTAACTTTACAGATGGCTGTTTTTCTTAATTATATGGGTAACCGTTTAGAAATACCTAATTGGTCATGCTTGACAAGTAATAGCAGTTTTTCCAAGATAAACAAACATTCACATTTTTCATACTTAATCAGGGAGTTTGTGTGCAAAAATGACCAAATGTATCATCTATTCTAAGCCTGCTATGTTGTTTTGTAATAAGCCACCATCTGTACTTTGATTTTACTGAAACTGTCTGTGATGACCACAGAATCTGATTACATGGCAGATGGTTTTGGGGGAAGAAACTTAATTTAAAAAAAAAAAAAAGTAAAATACAAAAGCTCTTTTCATTACTTTAGATATCTCCCCAAAGCAAGTTTCTTCTGCTTTCAGCAGACAGGTAGTGTGTGCACTTTGGGAACTCACCATTTCCTGGTTTTTGTTTTCCTATGTGTTGCAATTTCAAAGATAGTGCTTGCAGACAGCATACAAAATGTTTAGTTGTAGGTTTACTGTATTTCACTGTATGTTTATTGATTGACTAATATATATAGTCTATCCACTATAGTTCAAAAACTGAGAGTTCAGGATTGTGTTCATTTATCTAAAGTAGTTTTTGATGTTATGAATCTCTATAGGAGTTTTCAAATAAAATCTTGACTCCAGGCCATATTTTCCTCTCATTAACTCCAGAATGACTCCCTTGAAATCAGTGGAATTAAACTGGCAAAACCTAGGAGAGTTGGGACTCAGTCCTCAAGTGCTCTGGAGCAGCATTCCGTGTACCTTTCCCTATAGCTCCCTCCAGTCCTGGAACTGGCTCTGGGCTTGTTTGGCCTCAGGTGCAACTTAAAGTAGGCTCTAAAATGGATTTATCTAAATTAAGCTAGATTGTCATGGACTCCTAAAGAACATTATGCTGCTTGGGGTCCCCAGACCCACTGTACTCTTGCTGTACCCCTTCCCATCTCTGGAATGCTCCCATAGAATCAGGATTGATGTTACCCCAGTCAAAATATTCATTGCCAGAGGAATCCTTAGCTTTGGTGTGATGCACAGGGTCTTAACATCAGCTAGAATCTCCATAACGTGAGAATTGAACAAAAGACATTGTTCAGTACCATGCTTTAATTTAAGTGGTGTAAAATGACCAGTTTGGAATGGAAAATCCCTTTAACAAATTACCAGATTTACAGCCACTTTCAGCAGGACTTCTATAGCCTGTTTCCATACTCTCACAACACTGTATGTTGCTGTGGAGATTTCCTATTTTAGAGAAGTCAAAAAAGCACAGAAACAATAGCAGTGATGAAGCCATTCCAGATATATGATATGGTTAGGGATTCTGTCTTCCAGGGTTTATTAATTTCATTTTTGGAGTTTATTTTTAGCTATTTTGAAGTTTTATCTAGATCAGGGGTCGGCAACGTTCGGCACGCAGCGGGCCAGTTTTATTTACCTGCTGACGCGGCAGGTTCGGCCAATCGCGGCCCCCACTGGCCGCGGTTTGCCATCCCGGGCCAATGGGGGCGGCGAGAAGTGGCGCGGGCGAGCGATGTGCTGGCCGTGGCTTCTCGCCGCCGCCATTGGCCCGGGACGGCGAACCGCGGCCACTGGGGGCCGCGATCGGCCGAACCTGCCGCGTCAGCAGGTAAATAAAACTGGCCCGGCCCGCCAGGGTGCTTACCCTGGCGAGCCGCGTGCCGAACGTTGCCGACCACTGATCTAGATATCCAAAAATTGCAGGGAGGGGTCGGGTTGGGTTTGGGGCTGTCTCTTTGTATAAATTTTAATGAGCAATATATATACTCTAATGAGTAATCTCTTTGTAATGTTCCCTAGTTTCAAACAGCACTATGTAAAAGTGCACCAGGGAATCAGTATATACGACCCTTGACTTGGGAATGGCGGAGGATAACTGAGTTATAAAGGGAAGGGATCGCAATTTAAACCAGAAATGACTAAAATACATCTTTGACTGGATCTATGAATAAATCTATGACTGGGTTTGGACAGTACTTGCTTTTTAGGCAAAACAATGAAGGATGCAATCTGAAGCTGGTATTGCGTCATACATGATATGAATTGCATCATGTTATTCCTAGAAGTCCTGGATGATGCAATCATAACGAAGCTTACATCACTCTGCTGAACAAATTGCCCTATATCAGCTCTAGAAATCATACAGTGTCGTGCTCTCTTATTTGTCAGTGTTTGATTTTTGCAAAGGGACACATTTCTGTTTAGCCAAAGTGAGCAGAGATGCCTCGTACTTGTGTGAACAGTGCAGATAATTTCTGCTATGTTTGTGGTGAAGTGACTTTTGCATCACAAAAGTGCAGTATAACCACTATGGTTAAGAAAGTCTATCACCTTTATTTTGGCTGCAAAATTGGAGATCAGGACAAGAGGTGGGCCCCACACATATGCTGCAACACTTGTGCAACAAATCTTCGCCAGTGGTTGAACAGGAAAAGGAAATCTATGCCTTTTGCAGTGCCAATGATTTGGAGAGAGCCAACAGATCATACCAGCAATTGTTACTTCTGCATGGTGCCTCCAGTTGGGAAAGGTGTGTCAAAGAAGAAAAAGTGGACTGTGCATTATCCAAACATTCCATCAGCTATACGCCCAGTACCCCACGGAGAAGGACTGCCGGTTCCTGATGCACCAGAATCATTCTCACTTGAGTCAGATGAGGAAGAGGAAGAGGATGAAACTTCTGGTCCTGAACCATCAATGTCACAGGATCCACATTTTCTCCCATCCTCCTCCTCTGAACCACACCTCATAACACAAGGTGAACTGAATGACCTTGTCAGGGATTTGGAACTACCCAAGAGTAAGGCAGAGCTGTTGGGCTCCAGACTACAGCAGTGGAATCTCCTGGCAGGTGATGTTAGGGTTTCCATGTTCCGTGACCGTCAAAAGGATCTTGTCCCATTCTTATTCATGGAAGGTGATCTTGTAGCCTGCAACAACATTGATGGTGTGATGGCAGCCCTCAACATCGTTCACGATCCAGATGAGTGGAGACTGTTCATTGATTCATCGAAGACGAGTCTTAAAGCTGTTTTACTGCATAATGGCAATGTTTTGCCATCAATTCCAGTTGGTCATGCAGTCCATATGAAGGAAACCTATGACAACATGAAACAACATTTGAGGTGCATAAACTATGACCAACATCAGTGGCAGCTTTGTGGCGATTTAAAGGTTGTTGCTCTCTTGCTTGGTCTGCAGACTGGATACACAAAGTACTGCTGTTTTCTCTGCGAATGGGATAGTCGTGCAAGAGATTCCCACTCCATCAAGAAAGATTGGCCACTCCGACAGTCATTGGAGCCTGGGAGGAAAAGTGTTCAGCATCCACCACTTGTTGAATCAAGGAAGATTTTGTTACCACCCTTACCCATCAAGCTGGGTCTGATGAAGAACTTTGTCAAGGCCATTGACAAAACACAAGCAGCTTTCAAGTACCTCCGTGTAAAATTTCCAAGGTTAAGTGAAGCTAAGATGAAGGAAGGTGTCTTTGTTGGTCCTCAGATTCGTGAACTTCTTCGAGATGATGCATTTGACCATGCACTGCGTGGCAAGGAAAAGACGGCATGGAAAACCTTCCAGTTAGTGGCAATAAATTTTCTCGGAAACAACAAGGCAGACAACTACAGGTTGTTGGTGGAAAACCTCCTCAAGGCATACAAAAGCCTTGGTTACAACATGTCACTAAAGATACATTTTTTGCACTCTCATCTAGATTTTTTTCCACCGAACTGCGGAGCAGTGAGCGACGAGCACGGCGAGTGATTTCACCAGGACATTGCAACAATGGAGAAATGCTATCAGGGCAAATGGAGCCCATCAATGCTTGCAGACTATTGCTGGACAGTGACAAGAGATGCTCCATTTAATGAATACAAGAGACAAGCCAAGAAGCGCCGAGTAGACACTGAATAGGACTAAACTATGTACATAATAGTTTTTTGCCTTTTGTTTCATAATAAATTTTATTTATATAACCCTTTGGCTGATTTTTAAAGTGTTACATAAACAGGACAGGTGAAATATTATCATGTAAAGCAACCATAAACACATGAAAAGACCTAGGTTTACAATTTATGATTAAAACTCTACTATCTACACAATATACATAGACATAAAATGTAAAAACTTAAATATCTTAGAAACAGTAGCCAATCAGTTGTTTTAATTGTCATATTTGAATTCAGCACATCAAAATACATAATAAATAGCACATTTTATGTCTGAAGCAGACGACTTCTCAAAAATTGTAGACCAGTGTTATTAAAGAGAATCCTTTCTAAAAAGATCTTTTAATGGCATTCTATGGGTCTGAGTTTTATAATGTCTCTGAGTTGGAGGTATTTTTAGAATTGTTTCTTGATTAAGAATTTTGATTTGCATTAATCAAAGGATTTAAAAATCTCTTTAGAAGGTATTAGCAGCGTTCTTTCAACTGATCAGCAATTTTCATAGCTAATTGAAAACTAGCACATTTTTTTGAATTTGTGAATGCAACCGGTTGGTTTCCATTTGGATATGGACAAAGCAAATGATTCTGCCAATAGCTGTTTATTCCATATGTGACTATCTGCCAAGTGGTTAACAGGAGGAAGCAGGGCAGCAAGGGTCTCTTTTGACAATGACTAAACCAGCATAGAAACCTCGGAAAACTAAGTACATGGTCCCTGCATTCACTTAACAGGCAGAACTTCCCCACTCACAAGCAGTCTGAGACTGTATAAAACAAGGGAACACAGGGGAATGGGAACACAGTCATAAACTTGGGAGACACAGCAACAGAATATATATGCAAATATAGAGTAAAATACCTCTCCCACTTCACTAACTTTAACAGTAGGCTAACTCACTTCCCACCCACCAGCGAGAATGTCTCATAAGGTAACAGGCCTGTGGCTGCACTATCTCACCCATCCACTAAACCCCACCCACGGTTTGGATCATTCAAGTAGCAGTAGTGTCTCTGTAGATGGATCAATCTCCAGTTCAAGGAAGTTGGTTGCCTGGTCCTACTTGGAGGTGCCACCACCTAACCCAGTTTAGATTAAGATGCTAGTTGGGTCAGACCTCAGTCACCTTGTAAGGAAAAGGCTCAAGGTCATTATGAAATCCTGAATGTCTGTCCATCACCTATTCAGAGTGGGGCAGGGACCATCTCTTTGTTATGTGTTTGTACAGCACCTAGAACAATGGGGGCTCTGGTCCATGACAGGGGCTCAAAAGCACTACTGCAAATAAATAAATAAATAAATGATGACTTGTGAGAGCTCCTCATTTTGCTTAACTTAACCTGTAACATCCTATTTCTTTAGACACGAGACAGGATGATTAGAATAAGGCCAAGGAAGCATGAAGTACTGGTGCCAACTTCTCTGCGCTGAATCAATTCTTTCTGTCACTATAGACTCCTTAAAATTCTACATGCAGATTATCAGTTAGGTCATTACAAGGAGACATGCTAGAGTTTTACACATTTGAAGGAACTCCTTAAAATTCTACATGCAGATTATCAGTTAGGTCATTACAAGGAGACATGCTAGAGTTTTACACATTTGAAGGAACACAATGGAGTAAGGGAAAACATGACATTTGCCTTTGTAAGATTTTATTTATTGTTCTCCTGTTTAGTAAACATCTTTACTTATGTCAAATAACTCTCCTGAATTCCCGTCAAAGGTCAAAGTGAGAAAATGTCATAGCATTAAGCAAAAAGACTCATTTTATTCCTCAAGGTCCTTTTGTCCCTAGATAAGCGTGTGTGTAACGCTTAAATACTACTAGTGACAAGCATGTGCTGTATTTTTGGAACACGGTTGTTTGATTTCTACAATAAATTGAGCTTCCCTCTTTACCTTTGGGGTCAATTTACACAAATGAAGAAACATTGTTTGGCTTCAAATAAAGAAGATACTATTGACATTAGCTGTTGAATAGGTGGTAGATGCATCACTATAGGTACAATTGCAGACTCCTCTGTTTTCTCCTTAATGTTATGGTGGGGGTCACTGGATGGTGATGTTACATAGTATTACAAGAACTTTTTCTTAGTTTACAAGAATGTTTTTAGTAGTTGAAGAAATGTTGTATTGTAGAACTGATTGAAAGACAGAATTTCTGTTCCATGGGACATTCTGAAAATCGGACGGACACTTGATTCCATTTTGGAATCAAAAGCAGAATTTTGAAATTTAAAGTGGAAAGGAAATCTGAAAAAAAATATCATTTTGAAATAATCAGAATGTTTTTTTTTTAAATGTTGAAACAAAATTAATCCTGGAGTCCAAGCAGTGATGCTTATGGCTCAGCCGTGGGTCCCACAATTTTAGGCTTTCAGCTCCTTGTTTCTTTGGAAAATTCCCAACCAGCTCTAATATTGTTTTGTTATGCAATAGTTCTTTGAGATAAGCTGTGCCAGATGGCAGAAGGTTGTCTCTTTGTGTTATTCTCTGTATTTCAAGGCAAATTTGATGGCAGAGTGACATCTTAAGAACTGGACATGGATGTTTGGGCTAAGATTTCTGGTGCAGAGAAGAGCCTGCATACTGTTTGTGACTGCCTCTGTTCAGGACTGGTGTATATAAACCAGATGACACTGAGAATATAGTCAACCCTCATGTCACACTGATTTCTCCTCTACTGGGAACCCAACCTGCAAGGCAATGGACATCTGCCACTTTGCAGAGGGTCAGCACTGGTGTCAAAAATGAAACAGTGTCAGAAGAAAGTGCTACACTATTATTCATGAGAAGGAATATTGTTACCTCTTTCTGTGTTCTTCTGATCCCTTTAAGAAAATGATTTCTTGGTTAGTTTTCCTTCTCCCATTGGCTTACATTAAATATAATGCTCATTAGAGTAACTAAGCAGATTCATTCAGCTTGAAATTGTTACTTAGAAATGAAAAAAAAATGCAACCAGAAAAATTATTTAAGTATTCATTCTTGACCAGTGCATGCTGCAGCATAATATAGTGACAAAGAAAAATGCTTTAGTGGGATGGTAGCCATCTGGAGTTTATGGATAAAAATTAAGAAAATAATGATCCAAGCTGCCTCTCAAAAGCACCAGCAGTTTGAACATGGGAAGGAAAGCCTTGTTAGTGAGTGAGATGAGGCTCTTTTATCAGTCTAAATATAGAATGTGTTGTTGCTTCTTATCTGATGTCTCATCTCATTAGCATGTTAGATGGGAGCACTGTAAAGGGAATCTGAGCACAAAACCTGTACAACGCTACCAGTTTTCACCCCTCAAGTATTCATATATAAAAAGCAGTTTGTTCATGTCTCCTAAGTATTTGGCCGTACTTCAGAAAGTATTATTTTTTCTGTTTGAATTCATTAAGAATTCTTCCCCCACCCCCAAACACATACAGCTGAATGCACATGGGACCCTTTTCAGACCGGGGGCACCAGTGGTAACATTTCATGGTTAACAGTGTATGTGAACGATGATCACTCTGAAATAAGAATTTCAGTCCTCTACCAAAAGTTTCTTAACATCTCAGCTATTTGGAGCAAATCTTATCCCTTCTCTGCAGCCACACAAGGTCCCAGAATGCTCCCTGCATATACCAATGCAAGAGGACTTGGGAGCAAAGTTGGTCTAGGAGAGGGTGAGGCAGTGAAATCATTTTTATTACTCCATTATCTGGGAGGAGGAAAGATCCTTTCCAGTTCCCGAGACCCCATGTGTCAAATCCTTGTATTCAGCCAGAAGTAGAAGGCAGAATTTAACTGTTTGTTAAATAGATTTCAGAAGCTCCATTGTGTTAATAAGCAAGAACAGCTCTTCTTGTGGTATTTTGGTACTTCCCCTTCCAATTCTTGCCATCGCTAGGAAGTACAGATATATATGTACTTGGAAGGGGAAGTACCAAAATACCACAAGAAGAGCTGTTCTTGCAGAATTCCTAGACCAGAGGAAACCAGGCTCAGATGAGTTTGGGAAGGGTTTGGATAAACATCCACATTTTTAGGCTTGAAATGTAAACTTCAAACTTCCTGAAGTTCTCCCAATTTGTAATAGTTGACTAGGTCTACAATGGCAAAAAGACATGTTAAGCTATTGTCTATCCTCTGCATCCTAGACATATTTCCTACACATAAAAACATTACATTGTTAGGATGTCAAAACCTCTCATATATGGCTACAATTCAGGAACAGGATAAACGGGAGTAGAACCAAAGTGAAAGCTGCACTCAGCGGGAAGAAAATGAAATTTGTCAAATGATTGAGGCTTGGTCTTGTAAACCATTCCTTGTGCAAATAGTTCTTACTCACATGAGTAATCCAGTTGTCATTAATGGGACTACTCATGTGAATAAGGATTTCAAAATAGAGCCCTTGTATTATGTTTCTTCTATAAAAGACTACTCTCTTTCAAGTATACTTCAGTATTGCACATCATCTTCATTAATCTTTTGCTATCTCATTCATCATCATTGCTGCATCTTTACAATCAGAATAACATGCACGTGGCATTACTCTAACATGCAATTCTGAAATCAGCAGCACAGTGAGATGAGAGGGAGGAATTAAATGAGACTGAGTTCTCATTTTCCTGCTCTGAGATTACCTCTGCCTTTGATATTTCCTGTTACTATTTATTGCATTTTTTTTACTGCCTCTCATTCTTCACCCACTGGTTCACTTCATCTAGTGGCACTGAGGTGGTCCAAAATGAGTTTCTGATCCACTGTGCTACAAACTGTTCAGAAGGTACTGAAGCAACACTTTGGGTTAGATTATGATCTAACTGACAGTGATTTCACAGCAGTGTAACTTACTGACTTCATTTGTTTTTTCCCGCCTGATTTGAACCAGTATAAGTGAGATCAGAACCCCCTCCTTTGAATCCAGGAGTGCTTACCCTTTTTGACTAACGGGCCATTATACGGTGTCCTGCATAACATTAACAAATCACTATTTTTCAAAATGCCAGCTTTATTTTGAACTATTTTCCTAGGTCCTGTGTTATATGCTTTGTTCTGAAGCTTAAAGATGGATGTGTGACTCGGGAATCAAATCCTCTGTTGAGCTCATTATGTAGGAGGATGTAGAGTAAGAGCATATCAAGAAGTACAGAGAACTTCTTGCTGAAGTGGGGAACTGTTGAATTTACTCATCCTCTCCAGCTATCTGAGCACAGAAAAAAACTTTGAGATTATAAACAACTATTCCCTTTATTTCCCTTCCCTAGATAAAACAGTCATTGCAGAATACACCACAAAGAGATATGGAATGTTGAAAGGACTGGGGAGATTGCCCTTTGGGGGATATATTTAGATTAAATTAAGATGTTATAACTCTTCACTTGTAGACGAAGAAGGGTTGAAAGTAAGAACTTCTTTTTATTTATACTGTAGCTCACCCTCTGCCTTGAGCACCTGATGCCTCTCTATTTTATTCTGTTAGAGCTGGGCAGTCTGAGCGCCACTGCCACTGAGCTTGCTTCCTAAGCTCTGATTCTATTAGTAACTCAAATAATCACCATCATAAACCTCATCTGAAGCTTTCTCTCAGAGGCTCAGTGTTTCTACAGATTTCCCTGCTGGTTGTTTCTGTCCTAGATTTCAGTTCCCAGTGCTCAGAGAGATTCCTACACCCATTTATCATTGTTAAAAGTAAGCAGCAGTAATTACACTGAACTTCCATGTGGGAGTTCAAGCACTTTAGAACTGGGTGACTCAACAGAGGAACAGTTGTCCTTATGCAAGGACTTAAAATCAGGCAACTTCTTGCACCCATTCACAAATTGAAAAAAGCTAATGGTATTTGGAGCAAATACATAGGTGGCTGAGAGATTCATAGTAATTTCCCAAAGGAAATGTGTTCAACTCTGGCAGGTAATGATATGTGCCAGTGGCCAGTAAACAATGATATTGGTGGTGGGGAGGGGAATCTTACTGAGAAAAACTTTAAAACACACATGAGGATGTAGCAAAAAGCTTTCAACCAACTTTTAAAATGAATAAAAGAAGTTCTCACTGTTTTCTTACTGTATTTTTTTTTTATTTCACAGTTCTACCTAAACAAGTTGTTCATTCTTCCTCCCTTTTCTGTATGCTATTACATGTATCTGAAAGGGGCAAACCCTGTTGTAGCGCCCTCAAGAATGAAAGAACTTTCAGTTGTCAGTTACAGCTGAAATGAGCAGGCTCCAGGTAAGTGCTGTTTTTTCTGAAGAGCTAACCAGTGGTTGAACAGGATTAAGAAAGTAGTAATTCAGGTCCCAACTCAGCAAGGTACATGAATAGTCCCATTGAAGTTAATAGGTCTACTCCCATGCTTAAAATTAGGAATGTACTTAAGTATCTTGCTGAACTAGGACCTCAGTGAGAAAGAATAAAATCATTGGCTTTTGTTGAAAAACCATTTTTTTTTCTGAAAAGCAAAATCATCTGTAATAGTGACCCTTTCCTAGCAACTATTTTTTATTAATTTCTTCCTCACATCCACAAAAAATATTTGCCTAGTACGATAAAATAAAATAAAATCAAACATCCAGGTACCAGATATGTGCATGCGCGCACACACGTCTTTGTGTGTTCCCTGCTGATCATCAGATACACATCAGATAACAATTGCTTTGTAGGGCATAGATTGAGAGAAAACTCCATTAAAAAAGAAAGTTCACAGCATAACTAACAAATTTATGTTTTCATACTTCTGGCTACCTCATCTACAGGTGCTGTAAATCCTGTTAGAGCTTCTGACACTGCTAGGGCCTGATTTTTACAATACTTTTGAGAATCTGTAAAAAGCTATACTAGTTTGTTTTGTTCAACCATGCCCCCCATTAGATGTTAATTTTCAGTGTGGCACTCTACATGGAATCGTTGCAGTTATTGATTTGACTAGTGATAAGGGAATGGTGTTAGTGTTATTTGTAGAGTCCCACATATGTACATGGAATTTTATAGATGTATAAAAGACAATGCACTGGTATTAAAGAATTTACAGTCTAAGGATCTGATCTCACATTCTTCATGCACCCAAAGCTCTCCCTGAAATTAATGAAAGTTATGGGTGTGTAAGAAATGCAGGATCAAGAACTAAGTTAATACAAGATCTAACAAGACACAATGAAATGCTCTGGAGACTAGTGAGAAAGGGAGAGCAACAGTGGGAACATAAAATAAAGCTGTGGGAGGGAAATAGAAATATATTTTTTGGCATTCCTGAAAGTAATATTAATCTGCAAGCTTGCTATAAATTTACAGTATATATTTTTTATTTTGATAGCACTATTGAGTCACTATAGTTCTCACAGATCATCATCAATTATTGAACTATCACATCCATGACCTCAAGGATAAATAGCTCAGGCTTCCCTGACTTCTCTAGCCTTTTAAAGTTAGTTCTGCATTTTTTTCCTGCCAAGATCAGTTTAAAATAAATTCTCTTACATTTAGTTAAGGCAATCATATCTATTCTCAAGTATGGATTACTAAACCTTTTTGAATTAAATTAAAAACTGCCTTGACTCTTCACTTAAATCTTCAACCAAACTAGACCTGAACCTCCTTAGAAGCACAAAGAGTTCAGATAACTGTTCTATTTTCCTTTCATATACTTAAAAATGTTTTGGGTTTCGGAGTGGAAATAAAATAATAAAACACTACAGGAAATGCCATTCTCACTCTATTTCTAACCTTGGGGAAAACATGAGAAAAGCCATGCCAGTGAGATTTCTAGCTTAATTATTAGCAGTCTGGAGAGGATTAAGAATTTCTGAATGTTTTTGAACCTTTTCAGGTTTGACCATCATTGTTCTTCTGAACATTGAACATGTTGATTTTATTTGAAATGGCAAGGTTTCCCTAAGTACTTCCATATTTACTAACACTTCATTTTGAGGTGAGGGAAGAGCTAGGGGACGATGTAGAGGAGTTGGATAAAGGAAGAAAACAGATGATTGCAAATTTCCTAATTTCTTAATGACAAAACACTGAAATTGCCAAATACTTCTAAAACTGCTGAGTGATGTTTCCCTGTGGTCTAAAAGGACATGTACGGAAAACAAATAGAATTCCAAAATGTGTATGTATCAAAAGAATATTAAATCCTTCAAGGACCAGAACCAACAAGAAGATATTATATAAATGTAGTAGCTTGATTCTGTACTGTTGAGTATATGGGAATACACATCTGTGATTTTTAAAATAATTTGCCTAGGAAAGCATATCTGGTTTTCCCAGTTTTACAAGTTGGCTGACAGAAATATGATGCTTTCAGATGACTTGTGGGAGATCACATAGTGAGTTCTTGACTCAGCCTCACTTTGAAGATTTATGCATGTACTGTACTTTAAGCACCTGAATAGTCCCAATGGGCCTGATTTTCATTTATGCTAAGGTCCCTTTACACTCACAGAGAATTGACTTCAATAAGACTACACACATCTGTGATGTTCAAGTGTGTAAGATTAGGGTCTCAAATGGGATTTGAGCCCCCGAATTCTTCATATTCCCCTTTCTTGATTAACCACTGGACTACACTAACTCTTAATACTGCTAAGTAACTTGTAAAGTTCCTCTGATAAGAGAAAAAGAAAATACTAGTGCATACTGTTTTAACTC
This sequence comes from Emys orbicularis, assembly GCF_028017835.1. Taxonomy (NCBI): domain Eukaryota; kingdom Metazoa; phylum Chordata; order Testudines; family Emydidae; genus Emys; species Emys orbicularis. The sequence continues at coordinate 52,128,757 of NC_088687.1, read as the reverse complement.
ATCTTTATGACAATAGAACTAGAATGTGAATGGAGAGATATGTTACCAATATATAATATGCTCATAAGAAAATCAACAATCCAGGTGTTTTAAAACTGCAAAAAATTACAATAGAAACTGTACTTGTTTTTAAACCTTGAAAGGTACAATGGATGCTAGGCATATAGTTACCTTTTCAGCTCATAAATTTAGCTTTAATTCCAAATTTCTCTCCTCCTATGGGTTTAAATCAGATGTTCAATATTGCTTCTTTGTTTTTAATGGTAGTGTTTAAAATCAATATACCATCAAGTTAATATGAATTTTTGCAATTACCTCATGTAGTCACTATATAATCTGTTACTATTGGTGAAATAGTTTAAAAATATACAAAATGCATCAAACCCAGAAAATTCTGTACATAAGGATGTAAAATAGGGTTCCTGCAGATCAATTCTATAGACTATGAGCAAGTGATGAGTTTATTAAGCCAGTAATTGTATTGAAATAAATATCTGAGATGAACGTGTAGAATACGCTAGTGGTCACTGGAGACACTCTTTTTGATGGCTCTATAGCTCCATGTATAAAGGAACCTAAAAACTTGATTCTGCATTATGCTGAACATTCCTGGAAGGTTCTGAGATCCTTCAGCTCCTTTCAAGTCAGTACTTCACAGGAGCATTCACTGCTTTGAGTCGTAAGTGAGAAGAATAGGCAACAAATGATAATGGGTGTATAACAGCTGATAGTTAAACTCTTGATTTTGATACTTAATTGTGGCCAAACTGAGCTCAGCCATGGTTCAGAAAGGGAGGCACCTATGTGACTGTGTGCCACCTTTGCAGCCTGCCAATTTCAGATGCACTGTGCCATTCAGCAAGGAATCTGAATGGGGAGCAAGGTCCAGAGCTTTATGGCACTTGCTAAAATTGGGTAAAACAGGGGTTAAAAGCAGCCCTGGAGAGGGCTGCAACTGGAAAAGCTGGGCTGATTAAGGAAACAGCCGCAGCTGTGGCCAGCTCAATCAGGGCCCAGCTGGCCCTTATAAGAGACAGTCTGTCTCTAGCTGCATGAAAGAGAAGGATCTAGCTGCCTGGGAAGCTGAGGAGGGTACCTGGCGTGGAGCAGTACTGGGGAAGGGCAGAGGGAGCTGGGGAGCTCTAGCCTAGCAAAGCACCAGGCTCTAGGCCAAGCTAAGGGCTCACAAGAGGGTACTAGGGCTGCAGAGGGGCAGCCCAGATATAGGCAGAGGCAGCTGGTCCAACCCCCCCCTTGCTGATGATGAGTGGTTTATAGACTGCAGTCTGTCCCAGGAAGTGGGGGCTAGATGATGAGTGGCAGTAGCCACTGAGGCAAGGTGGGGATAGGGGGTTGGGGGTTCCCCTGGAGGGGAGACACAGAGACAGAGGGGTTACTGCTGGGGGCAGAACCCTGGTATACAAGGGCACCAGGGTCTGGGAGAGACACGGGGGCCAACGGCAGGTGGGACACCGGTCCGCCGAGGGCGCTCTGTGCTGGAAGAGCTAATTCCCTGGACGACTAGCAGGAGGCGCCACACCGGTGAGTCGTCACCCCGCCACAGGGCCTTAAACATTATTTATATGGAGTCCAGCTCTTTCCAGACTACACTGAACTCAGGAGCCAGGATGCACTGTAAAGGGCTTTTGGACATGTCGATGCAGATCCTACTGAGATAATAAACCTATTTTTGATTGTAGTTTTGTGAAACGTATGTTTAATACCAATGTTAAATCATCATTTTGGGGGAAAATTGGTCTATTACTGGTATAAAACAGTGAGTAATCAATATGCATTGTGAATTTTTTTCAAGTGCTACAGGAAAATAAAAGAACACAAAAAAATTCCCAGTAGCTTTAGTACATTACACCAAGTAGTATCAACTAAAGAATATTTGACTAAGATTTATGCAAATTAATTGACAATCATCCTTGATCGTAAAGGGATAAAATACAAAGAACCACAGAAACATAGCACACACAGCACTAAGACTGATAATTACATAATAACACTGATAAGATAGAGAAACATAGCTAGGGAATAAAAATTAAATCTGAAAGAAAGAATACCACAAACATCATTGGGAATCTATACAGCACTTATGGTAACCAAATAGCTGACAAATGACAACATGCATGTTAATGAGCTATGATCAATTAATGCCCATTAATCTCACTCATTTTGAAGGACATCGCACTAAGAACATCTCCTAGAACAAACAGCAGTCACCTGACAGGCCCATTTTCCCCTCCAGGAATTCATATCTGAAGCAGCAGAGGTATTTGTGAAAAACAATACAATTTGCTACTTGGATCAAACTTCAATGTGGAACAAAATTAAAAAACAATAAAATTACTTTGAGTGCAAAGAGAAGACAGAGCTCACTCATTACCCATGGCCAATAAACACATCTTGAGCTCCACAAAAAGAGAATTATTTTGACTTTTTGAATATGGTATATAGCTTCTATTAATAAAAATATGAAAAAATCAGTTTGCGTACATTGTGCATCTCATGCAGAACCAGATAAATCTCTTTTTCCCCACACATAAAGCATTTCTTTCCTGTATGGTGTAATAATCTGTTTTAAATTAATTCAAAAGACCTACCTTAAGTACTGTCCTTTAAAAGCTTCTGCATATTCTTAACTTTAAGCATATGGGTACCCCAAAAGACTTCAAAAGGATTACTGATGTGCTTAAAGTTAAGCATATTTGTAAGAATTTTCAGTCTCAGGGTTTTTTAAATACCACCTGCATATTGTACTAAAATATAATTCACCTGGCATGCTTAGATTTCAAACAAAAGAAAAGTAAAAAATATAACTTTTCTTGAGTATCTCTGGCAAGGTGGCACCGTGGGCAACAGTGAGCATTTGAGCAGAATGACCCATCCTTGTGTAACAATAGTTTGTAATTAATACTGTAGTTCTTGAATGCTATGTTGCCTTGCTGAAAAGCTTTGAAGTAAATATCTAGCTTTACTTGTTTCTTCCTGCAAGTGCCAGCATTGTGCTAATCAACTGTTTCAAGATAAGTGGCTAGATCTTGCAGCCTTAAACCTGTAAGCAGCCCCATAAGCTTCAGAGGCCTACTCAGAGAATTAAAGACTTCAAGATTGGGTCTAGGACCACTGTAAAAAGTATGGGGTATTAGGATGTGTGTGTGCATGTGCGCACACACATACCCCAGAGGTTTTGCACAATACCTTATAGATCAATACATTTAAGATCAGTCAGACGAGTGAGGAGAAGCCTGATCCTCAAGCAAAAGGTGTCCCTGGGCGGAGCAGCACCACACAAAGAGGCTTGAGAGGAGGGTCAAAAGCCACAGTAACTTATTTGGGGAGGGTTAGTGAAAGGAATGAATAGTGGTGGGGAAAGAGAGTGATGGGAGGATATGACTGAGCAGGGAAAGAGACAGAATGAGGAAAGGATTTATCGAGCAAATTCACTGCACTGAATTGGCCCCAATAGCAAACGAACAATTTTTTTTTTTACTTTGTCCTTTTTTTTTTTTTTAAACTTCTTTTGAGCCTATTATATCTGAAGCGCATTTTGGACATGATCATGTCCCCTTGTATGCAGTCACACAGGGAAATGCTGTGGGGAAGGGGAAATGTAAAGTGCCCCCCCACACACATACTCCTCTGGATGGGCTATTCATACTGTGAATAGCAGTACAGAACAGATATAGACTTTGCAAAGCCACTATATTTCCTCACATACACACTTGTGGGTGAGAAGCGTCTGGGACTGGGAAAAGTCTTGGCTTTACCTTCCCAATGCATGTACCCTTTCTGGGAAACTGGGTGTGTAACCTGTGTCACATCTACATCTGGGGCAGAGTTCTTCCCCCACACGGAGCAAAGGCAACACCGAAGACTATGAAAATCTCCCTCTCTGTCTGCTCCTGAGATAACAAAACTCTACCCCTTACTTGGGGCTCATGGCAAAGTCATGAATTGCCTTGAATATGTCTCATAACATTAAAGTAAATAATGACTGTGGAATATTTTCTGCACTGACAATTGCTTTCTGGACAAATTGTAGAAATTTGAGTTAATCCATTATTTTTCTCTATCAAAGAGTTCTGGTCTGTGTACTGAAGCAGGCAAGCTGTTTTTATTTCTTCTAAAGTAAATCTCAGTACACTGGGTGAAACAACAGGTGTTCAATGCCTAATTGCCCCAGTGAAAATAATATATCATCTGTGCAAAACTCCCATCAGAAATCTCAGAATTCCTACTTCATATGGTTATTGATATGCAGAATTTACTAGTGGTTTACATTCAATAATGCTGCACAGACTGACTCCTGATTGTAGGGGCCCTGGGCAGGAACCTGAAGAAGTGAGTAGGTCCTGGTTCCCTTACTAGCCACTGGGAAAGTGGCACAGTCATGACTGGGAAGACTGCTTGGAATGGAACCTGGACAGTGAAACTGTGTTACCCTGGAAAATAGCTGGCTGGAAGCCAAGCCACAAAGATAAAGCTCCGTGACTCCTAGAGAGCAAGAGGCGCTGCAGGGCCAGACTGGGCAGATGCATCCCCAGATGCAGCTGCCAGTGGACACCCCCAGCAGTGAGTAAACTCTGTGATAGATCTCCAGGCACTATTATAATAACAACAATGAATGTAGCTGAGTTCTGTGTTTTGTCTGAATATCAACAAAATCATCCTGTTATGTTGGATTTATTCCTCTAGGAATTAGTCTTTCCGGTAGACTATAAAAATCGTATAGTTACACAAACACACTTTAAAATATTCCTGTCCCTTTTTTTAGGGGGGGGGGGAACTTGGCATGGACAAGCATGGTTAATGCCTTGTTATTAGTTTGCATAACATTCTTTTTGATGTAATAAGGATGTGAACATCTGAAAACTACATACTGAGCATCCACAGGAGACTATTTCTCATTGAAACACAGTTACACTGTGGTACCTATTTAAGGTATTGCAGCTAATGAGACATGAGGGTGCCTGGTTCCTTGAAGATTTAGATTTTAAGAGTACCATCAGGAGTGCAAGTAGGGTGGTACCCTCCACTACACAGTACAGGCAAGAAATTGTTAGTGGGTATGGGGTACTGGAAAGACTTGGGGCTTATGTTCCCGCACCCCTGTCCCTGGAGTGGGGGTGCGGCTGTGCTCTGCTCCTTAAAGGAGCAGAACATGGCTAGGGAGGGCATTCATTCTTTATATGGCTTTAACAGCACAATACATATGCTAACAAACTTAAACAAAGGCTTTGTTTAAATTTGTTAGCATGTGTATTGTGCTGTTATGTTGTTCAGGAGTCCTCAAGAGGGGAGGGTTGGTGGGGACTGAAGGTGTTTAAACATTTATTCTGTTTCTCCCCATTGGTCTGAATGATCCATGACATCCATACTGCATCACATCAAGTCCAAATCATTGAAGGAATGCCTCTGCTTGCACTGACCAGAGGATGTTTGACCTGTCAGGATGCAGCCCAGTTCTGCAGCCTGACAGGAATCAGGTGTTGCCCCTAGTGTACATAGAATTCTCCTTTGCAGCCAAACTAGTCTAACATGCATTTTGTTAACTGGAACTGGAGCAGCAAAACAAAGAAAACAAATACCTAATTTTCCAGCTTTGTGGGTGAGAGAACTATAAGTGAAGATTATAATGCTGGACACTGATGTCCTTAAACCAGCAGCCTCAGGAATCAGCCAAGAACTTTGCTGAAATATGTTCCTCATCTTAGCAACAGAGCAAAGACTCATCACACATCTGCCCACCTTTATTCCTGTAAAGCTCCTTCTGATCTGACAGCTCATGCATTCTCAGTTACATCCAGAACAATTTACAGACTTGGAACCTAATCCTATAAACCCTTAATCATTTGATCAATCCCACTGAAGACAATGGGAATATTTGCATGACTATGGACCACTTTTGTGGACTGGTAAGAGTTTCAGGAGTCTGTTCCTATAAATTAAGTTGTATCCCCCATTGAAATGTAATGTTTAGGCACAATGCCAAAAAGCAGTTTAGGATACAGTTCTACTTAAAATTTGTCTTTTAATAAGTCATACATATGCTGAAATGGCTCCTCACCCAACTCCCATATTCCATATAAACGGACTGAATACTACATATTTGGGGAGAAAGTGAGTAGTTAAGCATGTTGATGTTTGTATATACAAAGGGTGTCAGAGGCAGGGGCGGCTCTATGTTTTTTGCCACCCCAAGCATGCCTGCGGGCGGTCCACGGTCACGTGGATTCGGCGGCGTTTCTGCGGGTGATCTGCCGTTGCTGCGGCTTCAGCGTACCCGCCGCCGAATTGCCGCGGAAACCGCAGGACCGGCGGACCTACCGCAGGCACGCCGCCAAAGGCTGCCTGACTGCCGCCCTCACAGCAACCAGCAGGCTGCCCCCCGCGGCTTGCCGCCCCAGGCACGCGCTTGCTGCGCTGGTGCCTGGAGCCACCCCTAGTCGGAGGGGATCTGGAGAGCGTGGGGTCCCCTGGCTGCGGGGCAGGGAGGAGTCACATGGAGGGTCACGTGGGGAAGTCATGTGCCCTCCCCTTGTGTCCCTCCCATGAGTGCAGTACCAGCAAGAAATTATTTCTACTTGCACCACTGAGTACCACTAATTAAAAGTGCTTTGCTTTTTTCAAAGAACTTACAAATTCTGCTTGAAAAGGCTGTAAAGTTTGAAGTTGTTTAAACTTTTTTACCTATGGTTTTATATAGTCTTTCTTTCTTTTTTTTTTAATGTCAGGAAATTCCAAATGTGGAGGTTACTCTATCAAAATTAATTAGACTTTGCTACACATGTGTAGTTTCTCTTTCTCTTATTAAATGCATGTGTTATTAATGTATGCCATTATGTATACAGGAGAGTTATGTGGCTGTATTAAATTGCTCCAAAAATTAAACTTTAGGGGTTTATGGATTTCTGACTCTGCATTTTCACAAGTTTAATATTGTGTTAATACTACTGTAACAAGCTGTAGTTTATTTTACCATAAAATTGCTTGTGGCATTTGCATAATTTTAAAAATTGCTTTTAGTAGTAATAATTTGGGCCTGATATTATTAGATCTGCTGAGAGGTCAACAAGTACTTATATGTATAAGTACCTGAAATTATGTGGTTTTGGGTATTTTTGTTCAGAAATGGATTGTGGAGAGAAAATGAGCTCTCACTGAGTCAGTCATATTTCAAGTGCTGTTACAATTAGTGTTTTTAAATCTTAAAAGCCACGTTACATCACTACCCTGGAATAATTGCTCTCTCTTAAAAATGGAATAAAAATGGAATATAAACAATTAGCTCTGGTTTTCCCAGCAGAAATATTGATTTTAATTCTGAGTTTCATGGATATTTTCTTAATCACAATAAATGCATATGCAATAATGACCAATTAGATTGCTTCAGTTCATGGTTTGGTGACTGACATATTGGAAATATTGTTTTTTTTAATAAAAAAAATAATAGTGGCAGTGTGATCAGAAAAACATCAATCTCTTCCATAACCTTTGAGATATTTAGGGTTAGTTGAATATGCCACTTTTTAAGTAGATTTGGTATAGTCCACTTTTATAAGAAATAAATAATCATTGACCTGATTTGTCTGTAAAGGCGACATTTTGTTGGTAACAGGCTTATACAAAACTCAGGTCACGCAATGAGGAAAAACGAGGAAGACTTGCCAAGAGCCTGAAGACCAAATTGACGTACTATTTCCTAATTGGATATCAACAAGTGTGGCTGTCAGCTAAAATGTATCATGGCACAAAATGGTTCTCCTGATTTCCTGCTCCCCTTCCTCAACCATTGTCAACAGCACAGCCATTGTCCTTGTCACTCAAATCCATCATCTTGGTTTCATCTTTTAGTTGGCTTTCTCCTTTGATACACACTCCAGGCAGTGTCAAAATCTTGTTGATTTTTCTTGCACAGATATTGAAGATATGACATTTCATCTCTGCTCATGCTACGAAAACCCTTGCCAAAGCACTCATCATCTCACATTTTCACTATAATCTCTTTTCTGACTTTGATGCTTACAGCTTCCCCTTCTCAAGTCAATGAAAAATGTTGCTGCTAAAATTCTCCAAGGACTGTTGCTTTGACTATGTCATCTCTCCACTATTAAAGACTCTCTTCTTCCACTACATCAAGCACAAACTTCTTGTCCTGCTTTCATAGTCCTTCACTATTTATTTCTCTTACCTATCTGACCTATTAAGTTATCACAAGGTTGACACAGCTTCACCAGCATCATTTTCCCAAGTCTCCACTTCTCTGGGAAGCACTTTTTGCTTTCTCCCATGCTTCCCCTTAAAAAGGTGAAAATTCAAGAGGCACAAAGCCACCAAATTATCCTCTTTCTTGTCCCTCCTGAAAATTCACCTTTCTTACACAATTCAAGTTGATAACTGTTAGTCAGGTTGTGAGATGTGTTTACTCCTTTGGTTTGGCTAAGAATTGTTCATATGCTATCTTTGGTGCCTTCTCTCGCGTCACCCACTCCAAGCCCAGCACCAGAGAGATTTGACTTATTTGTTCCACTGTTTTCTCAACTTTGTGGAAGGTGTCCAGTGGTCCTTCCTTGATGGGTGTGGTGGGAAGAAGGAATGGAAGCACAGAGGTAGAGTTATCATTATATTCATGAGCATTGGCTGAGTAACCTGCTTTGTGTTTGCAAGATAAGGGAAGGCTACCCTTAATCCCCTTCTGCTCAAAACACTAGGACTCAGAACTGGTGTTAGATATCATTTCCCCATACAAATCATGAGTGTCAAGATGAGGGGTGCCACATTCTGCACCAGACTTTGAGGCCTTCCCTCAAGGATTAGTTTTAGCTTTCATGATTGTTCATTAGGAAATCACACTGGACTTACCCCGCTGGACAGTATGTGAGAAGAAGCTGCATGGAAGCCCCCTATGCCATTTGTCATTGAACTTCCCTAAATCTATTGCGTTAGCATCAGTAGAAACTGTGGTTTTCACTTTAACTGTATTCCTGTATCCAATGTGTTGCTATCTCCAGGATAAAGATTCATTCCCCCCCCCCCCCCCCCCGTGGAATTCAAGGTGAAGATGAAGGTGTAAATGATGACAGAACTCAGCCCAAGTCACACACATATATATACACAGTAGTACTTTCAGTTAATCTGTACTGATGAAGTTCATCCAGACTTCAGCTTTAGTAGTAATGATGAGAATTCATGTGGTAACTTGACATTACAAGTACAAATGTTTTCTTATACTATTTCAAATTTGTGAAACAAGAAGCTCTTGAACAGAAGCTGTCTATAAACCTGAGTACTGGAGCCCACACATGCCTGTGGATGTAGCATCTATTTATAAGTACCTAAACTTCATGCTAGAGGCCTGTTTGTTGTAATAAAGTTTGTGAACACAGTTTCTTATCCAAGAATTCAGAAAACAATAGAATATTAAAGAATTTCTACTTAGCAGGTTCAGCACTGAAATGTTTATCAAAATAATGCAGCTGACCAAGAGAGGTTTTAGTAGATGTTTTTATTTTTTTATTCTTTTTCATCTATGCAACATAGCTGCTATTTGGTTATAGTTGGATGAATGTGTGTACCTATATCTATTTATGTAGACAGATAAAGGGAAGCAGTGTATATAATCTGAACCCAAAGCAATATAGTATCTCCTTTTTTTATTTGTATTTAGTCAGTATCTGAGCAGTGTTTTTTATTTGTGGAAATCTTTACAATGCACTTGGATAGCATTTCCCTTCAGGGTATCTAACTTCACTTTGTCAATGATTCTGGTGTTGTCTCTGACATAACAATAAGAGACAACTGGAGGGGAAGGAGAGAAGGCATCTCACTATTTCCTGTATAGAGGAAATGTGTCCTATTGATTGTGCATTTCATTTGATGCATCATTCCCTATTTACAGAGTAAATATTTTAAAAGTTTGCATTTTAGTTCCAGTCCTTGTGCATTATTGTGTCATATAGACCCCCCACCACCAAATGTTCTGTCACCAACAATAACACCAGAATTATTGACAAAGTGAAGTTTTATGCACTGAAGGGAAATGCTGTGCAAGTGCTTCCTAAAGAAGATTTCCACAAATAAAATACTGAGCAGATACTGAATAAATATTCATATGTACATACACATTGCTTGTGTTCAGGGCCGGCTCTAGGATTTTTGCCGCCCCAAGCAAAAAAAATGTTGGCCGCCCCCCCTTCTTTTTCGTGCCCCCCGGCCCCGTCCCAACTCCACCCCTTCCGAACCTCTTCCACAAATCCCCAGCCCCGCCTCCTCCCCGGGCATGCCGCATTCCCCGCCCCCATTGCTTCCTGCGGGCCCCCCCGCGACCTCCCGCCCTAGCTCACCTCCGCTCCGCCTGCTCCCCCAGGCGCGCCGCCGCTCCGCTTCTCCCCCCTCCCTCTCAGGTGAGGGAGGGGGGAGAAGCGGAGCAGCAGCACGTTCAGGGGAGCAGGCGGAGCGGAGGTGAGCTAGGGTGGGGGGGCGCAGGAAGTAACAGGGGGTAGAGGAACCTCTCCCCACTCCAGTTCACCTCCGCTCCACCACCGCCGCCTCCCCTGAGTGCCCGCCGCTCGGCTTCTCCTCCCTCCCTCCCTCTGAGCCTTGCTGCGCGAAACAGCTGTTTTGCGCTCGGCAAGCCTGGGAGGGAGGGGGGAGAAGCGGAGTGGGGGCAGCGCGCTCAGGGGAGCAGGCGGAGGCAGAATGGAGGCGAGCTGGGGTGGCAGCGGCACTTTTTCCCCATACCCCAGAGTCAGCGACTATGATGGCTGGCGCCAGAATGCCGCCCCTAGAAATGTGCTGCCCCAAGCACCTGCTTGTTTTGCTGGTGCCTGAAGGCAGCCCTGCTTGTGTTACTACTGAATCACTCACTCTATTTTAATCCTGGTGCCTTAACTGCCTTTTTTTTGGTCACCAAGAATTGCTTTGGTGGAGTTTTTTTTCTTTTCTTCCCTTTCTTCCTTTCCAGCTGAAAAGGACAGCTGGTGGCCAAACATAAACATGGCTTTAGCAGTCTAGCACTTAACATTAGTCTGAGGTCTTTTTGAGAAATATATCATGCTGCTGGAATAAAATAAAGGGGAGGAACTCCTGATTTTGTAAGATAGTAGACTTTTCTATGACTTTCTCTAGATACTTAATGAAGAGGCAGGCTTACACATTTGAAGGGCAACTGGAGAGGGAGGGTGGGAAAGCTTAGATTTTCAATGCTTTCAGCTTACCTTCATGAGCAGGGTATTAGGAATGCAAATTCCAGATGACTTAAGTTTCTGGATCAGGGACAGGGACTTTTCGTATGCTCAAATAAACAAAATATTTATATTCTAGAGCATATTAAATCTACATGACTTTAATGCAAAGCTGTACAAAGGCATTTGAAATGTCAAATCAAGGTAAGTTGTGCTTGGTGGAACTGGAATCTATGTTTAGTAGAAATGACAGAGTCTTAGCCCTGAATTGTTAAATTAAAAATCTCTAGTATTTTCTTCAAGGGAATTCGGACAAATGCTTCCATTTTGCACCATTCACTTATCATTAAGTGTGCAAGAAACTTACCAATTATTCTCCCCTCAAACTCAGAACTAGTAACAAAACGGCCAATGTATTGTACTTATGTGAGCTTTTCACTACTGAAAAATACTAATTGCTATGCTGTTAATATTTAATATCACAAAAAATGAAAAATTAAAAATTACATGTTGGCATAAAATGACTGCCAAAAAAACCTGTATGTGTGTAAGGAAACATATTATTACATCCCCAAGAGATTATAGTTAAATTCTGACCTTATTTTGCTCTGCTTTCTTGATTTATTTTTAAAGCTCAAAAAAAAAAAATAGTATTCTCTAACCAAATTACAGTAAAAGGCTTTGGGGAAGGAATTCATTCTAGTCTGTTTTGTGTGTATGTGCATTTTGAAGCACTTGGAGGAGAGGAAGGTGATCAGGAACAGTCAACATGGATTCACCAAGGGCAAGTCATGCCTGACCAACCTGATTGCCTTCTATGATGAGATAACTGGCTCTGTGGATATGGGGAAAGGGGTGGATGTGATATATCTTGACTTTAGCAAAGCTTTTGATATGGTCTGCCACAGTATTCTTGCCAGCAATTAAAAAGTATGGATTGGATGAATGGACTATAAGGTGGATAGAAAGCTGGCTAGATTGTTGGGTTCAACACGTAGTGATCAATGGCTCAATGTCTAGTTGGCAGCTGGTATCAAGCGGAGTTCCCCAGGGGTCATCCTGGGGCTGATTTTGTTCAACATCTTTATAAATGATCTGGATGATGGGATGGATTGCACCCTCAGCTAGTTCGCAGATGACTAAGCTGGGGGAAGAAGTAGATACGCTGGAGGGTAGGGATAGGGTCCAGAGTGACCTAGACAAATTGGAGGATTGGGCCAAAAGAAATCTGATGAGGTTCAACAAGGACAAGTGCAGAGTCCTGCACTTAGGAAGGAAGAATCCCATGCACCGCTACAGGCTGGGGACCCACTGGCTAAGCAGCAGTTCTGCAGAAAAGGACCTGGGGATTACAGTGGACGAAAAGCTGGATATGAGTCATCAGTGGGCCCTCGTTGCTAAGAAGGCCAACGGCATATTGGGCTGTATTAGTAGGAGCATTGCCAGCAGATTGAGGGAAGTGATTATTCCCCTCTATTCAGCACTGGTGAGGCCACACCTGGAGTATTGCGTCCCCCCACTACAGAAGAGATGTGGACAAATTGGAAAGTCCAGTGGAGGGCAACAAAAATGATTAGGGGGCTGGGGCACATGACTTATGAGGAGAGGCTGGGGGAACTGGGGTTATTTAGTCTGGAGAAGAGAAGAGTGAGGGGGGTTTGATAGAAGCCTTCAACTACCTTAAGGGGGTTCCAAAGAGGATGGAGCTAGGCTGTTCTCAGTGGTGGCAGATAACAGAACAAGAAGCAATGGTCTCAAGTTGCAGCAGTTGGGGAGGCCTAGGTTGGATATTAGGAAACACTATTTCACTAGGAGGGTGGTGAAGCATTGGAATGGGTTACATAGAGAGGTGGTGGAAATCCATCCATAGAGGTTTTTAAGGACTGGCTTGACAAAGCCTTGTCTGGGATGATTTAGTTGGTGTTGGTCCTACTTTGAGCAGGGAATTGGACTAGATGACCTCCTGAGGTCTCTTCCACCCTAATATTCTATGATTTGGTTTCTGAAGCTAGGCTGTCCCTGTGGATTCTTGCTGTATCACTTACTGAAGTGGTGAACAATAAGATTAAACGTGATGGGGGTGAGACTTGGGAAACTTTAAACTCACCCAAGCATTGTAGATTGAAAATTTCTGAATTGCATTTCCATTTTTTTTCTTTCAGATTTATAAGGCTGCCAAAGGGAAATAGAAATGTGGTGAGAATTTATTGAATTTGGAAAGTAGTCTCATCTGGTGTAAACTGGCATAGCTCGCTTGACTTCATTAGAGCTAAAGTGACTTACACCAGCTGAGAATCTGGTCCATAGAATTCACCCTTTTGCACTACTCCAGTTGGCCATTGTCCAAAGCTGATATGTTGCTTCTGAAGTAGTCAATACTTGTGCTTAGGGGAAGGTCTCTCTCACAAACACACACATCCTTCCTTCCCTATAATGAACTTAGTCAATTGTACAGTGCTATACATAGCACAAAGGAACATTTTTCCTCCCTTGGATGAGCATCACATGCCTTGCAGCATGACATTACTTTTCCCTTATCTTATCATGCACTATTACAAATGGGTATACAATTATGCAACTTCCTCTTAATTCCACTTACAGCATTTGACTCTGGCCTTCTGGAGCTATGGATTCCACAGGCTTGACTGCACACTACTGTATGCAAACCATTATTTCATTTAACTCATTCACCATCTATTTTCATTCAAAGAATGCTTGTTTATGCAATATTGGAATATGTTCCAATGACAGCCACTCATTGTGCAGTAGGTGTTATAGAAGGAAGAGGAGCGAGTAGTATCCAAATCAGGGCCGGCTCTAGGCACCAGCAAAACAACCTGGTGCTTGGGGCGGCACATTTTTAGGGGCGGCATGGCCGGCGCCAGAATGCCGCCCCTAAAAATGTGCCGCGGCCGCCCTAGCTCACCTCCGCTGCTGCTGCCTGGGAGGGAGGGGGAGATCCCGAGTGGCCGTTTCGCGCACCGCTGCTCCCCCTCCCTCCCAGACTTGAGAGCCTGGGAGAGAGGGGGAGAAGTGGCGTCCGCGCTGCGGCCACTCGGAGTCTCCCTCTCCCTCCCAGGCTCTCAAACCTGGGAGGGAGGGGGAGATCCCGAGTGGCCGTTTCGCGCGCCGCTGCTCCCCCTCCCTCCCAGACTTGAGAGCCTGGGGGGAGGCAGGGGTGGGGATTTGGGGAAGGGGCGGAGTTGAGGCGGTGCCGGAGGTGGGGTAATTAAAAAACGGGGGGGGGGGGGGGCGGCCAAAATTGTGTTTGCTTTGGGCGGCAAAAATCCTAGAGCCGGCCCTGATCCAAATAAATGTGGCACTCGGGACATTGTTAATACAGTGCAAAAGGGACGTAGGGCTAGAGCTGGAAGAAACATCCATACAGAACCTTGAACTCAGCCTGGGATTGACATGCTAAATTTGGTGAACTTGTTGGAAGAACAGTCATATAGTGGAGAAATTCACAATCCCTGCTGGAACCATACTCTCTGCAGCCAGCTCCTCTCTCCCCGTCTACTCCAAAAGTAAACCTTCATCCACCAGGAAACCCACAAGTCTCATTACTGCACACAGGCCTTCCTCTCCCTCTTGATGGTCTCACTGCTATTGGCAGCGTACCAGCTGGGTACTTCCCTTATCTTCTACAGGAGGAAAAACAGCAGCCTCTTCAACCCCAAGAGTCTTCTGAGGAGATGAATAAGAAGCTTGACTCCTCTTCCATATGGCAGCATAGACGAGAAACCCTTTCTCTCCTGCTGCAGTGGTTCTGCATTAGGGTGCCTTAGCAATAGAATGCTAAAAGGGGAGATTCAGAATTTCAGTATGAAGATAGTAGGGATTCCAGAGGGCAAATGTGGGAGAATAGCAGAAGGATAATCCAGTGGTTAAGGCACTAGCCTTTGACTGAAGAAACCCACATTCAATGTCCACCTCTACTACAGGCCTCCTGTGTGACATTGGGCAATCACCTAGGCCTGGATCCATGAAGGAGAGCTAAGCATTGGAATGACTAACTTTTAGGCATATACAAAAGCACAGGAACAACACTGCTCTAATCACAGGAGTTCAGCAGTTTTGTAGAGTGTAGTGAAGCCTAAAACTGGGACTTAGGCAACCTAACTACCTTTCTGGATCTGGGCCTGGGACTCTCTGTGCCAGTTCCCCATTTTACAGATGGGGATAATAGCACTTCCCTACCTCACAGGGGTGTTAGTAGGATAAGCACACTAAAGATTATGATGTGCTCCTATACTACAGTAATGCGGGCTGTAGGCCTTGTAGGAGCTCTAGGGATAACTAAGAGTATGAACGACAGTGGGCCTTGGCAGAATACTTACACACTAGGTGTCAGCTAACCAAGTAAGCACATTCCTGACTTTAGAACAGGGGTGTGAGCAAAAAGAAAAATTTGACCACTTTTGGAGGGACACGTTTCATCCATAGATCTAGAAAGGTGGGAAATTATTCTCCTTCCACTGGCAGAGAAAATGAGACATGGCACAGAGAGGTTGTGACTTGGCCACACAACTATTAAATTACAGAACAGGGAACAAAACCCAGATGTTCTTTGTATTTGACCATAACTGTTGACACTATGGGAATAGAGATCTTGGTCTGAAGGCAAGAACTGAAAATGGGTAGAAAAAAATAGCATGAAGAAGCTCATTTTTATTTTCTGATGTGTAATAACAGCATCATAACACTCTTGTCAAATGAGGTGATGAAAATGGAGGCTATCCTACTAGTAATGAACTCTTCTGCAAAGTTAAAGTCTAGTTGGGATTAATTTTGATAGCTTTTATGCTTAAATTGCAAAGTATTCAATGAATTTCTTCTCAATTTGACTTAGAAATGAATGTGTGCATCTCTCTCAGCTCTGAAGTTTTAACTTCATATGCAAATTAGAAGCAGATTCTAACACGTACAATATGCAGATTTATTTTAGACTCTAAATAGCAAACGTTTTTTCAGCTGCATTACAGAAGTGAGGGGTATATGTATAAAGCTCTACATGGAACCCCCGGAGTGGCAGGGAGAAGGGAAGGAAAAGAGAAGTATGAGAAAAGTGAGTCAGGAGATCTGTCACTGCATGGGCATCTATCCTTCCACCACATGCATGAGGCTATGTAGAAGCCAAGTCCACCACAGCAAAGCTCTACATCTTCTGGGGTAAGGATTTCTCCTTGCATGCTCTCTGCTTATCTCCTAGTCAATGTAATATTGTTGATTTAAAAACAGTCACTTGTAGAAATGTTGAAGCATTTTTGGGACCTGATTCTGTAGGTTTTTGTGTTCTGACATCAGTGAAAATCCCTACAGGTGCAGATCCCAATACTTGAACTTTTCTACACGTGACTATCTTTCAGTTAACAATATTATATTGACTGGATGCTGAGGAGATGAGCAGGGGAGAAATTGCTCCCTCCTTCCCCCCTCCCCCATATACAGACAACTGCAAAGCCACTCCACAGAAACTACTCTACCTACAGATAGACTCATCAAAGAGTAGGGGACAGAAGTATCCATGCAGCAGTAAATCACTTCCTTGCATTCTATTTCACATCCAGATTTCTCTTTTGTGCAGTGGGACCACGTCAGTTTTGCTACACAGGTACCCATTGTGACCAAGAGAGGCTGAACTTTCCCTTTAGAAACAAAATAATTCTGCATATTGTCAATGTGAGAGTTCATATGGAATTTCAGTTTAAGATTATTTTGTTTTTTATTTTAAGTTCAATGGGAGTCTAGGATCATCAATCCTTTGTGGAATTTGGCTTTCTGGTGATTTGACTCCTATAAATACACAATTAACTCAGGGCTGGGGACTCCTCATATTTATATCACTTCTTGAAATACCATTGTTTGTTTTTAAAGAAACTACCTCTTGGAATTATGTCATTGAATCAATTGTTTCTGTAAATACTAACCTCAAAAGCTCTGTATCACTCACAGAAAGATGTCAGCCTCTTCCAACATGACTAAAGACGAATATTCAGTCTACTTCATCAAGAGGCCTCTGAGAATAATATGAAATCCTTTCCCATTGAAGTCAGTAGCAAAACTTACTGACTTCTTATTTGTGGGCAGAAGCGGGGCTTGGGCTCAAACCTGAGTCAGAGCCTGGGCTTCGTGTGCAGTAGAGACCTATCATAAGTCACTTTAGCTTACCAATGATAAATGAGGTAACCTAGAAGTTACAAGGGATAATATTTAGTTCAAGCCTGTTTTGTAGCGAGATGTAGGACAAATGAGCATAAACTGAGAGTGACAGACAAAGATTAGAAATGACCAGATTTAAGAGAAATATGCTTTATCTTCTTTCAGTGCTACTTGTGAGAGCAGGGGCCAATTTCAGACCTGAATGACACAGTTGGTTTCCATGAATTTGCACCTGCTCATCCCAGCTCTGAAGCTGGTCCTAGCTGTTGGTTAAAATGCTCTGTGAATTGCAATAGAAGGCTGGAGAGGAGAAAATAACATGAAGAGTTCACTAAGGGGAAGATATCTGTTTGACAGATTTGTGCAGGTGCTGCTCTATTTAGCACCACATGGAATCAATATGTGGATTTCTTTGCTCCTATATTTCTCAAAAATATTGTGTTTTTTATTAAAAGAATGTAAGTATTTTTGTTGTGTGCATCTACTTTTGTCATTTACAGCACTTCAAGCTGTTTGCAAGCTGTTGTACTGCCAAAAAAGGCCAATAGCTAGTAGTCAGCCTCAAAAAAGGAGAATTGGATTTATGGAAAGGAAATAAATGGAAATCCGGAAATATATTAAACTGCTATGAATTTAGCATCTGACCTACAGTAGTTAAATGGAAACAATAGCCTGTGGAAATAACGAGCTCAATTATAGAGCTGTATGGAGAATGGAAGTTCCATTTGCAAATGACTTCAAGATTTTAAAATTTGGCTTTGTCCTGATTAGAGCAAAAACCAAAACAACAATTTAAAAAAAATATAGTCATTTTTACCATACCAAAACATTTCATTTTGGCAAAATGTTTTGATTTGATTTGAAATACTAGTAATATATTTTTAGAATGTGAAATGAAGTAATTTTATAACAAAAGAATCAAATTTATGTTCAGAAAATATTAGAATGGGACCGTTCAACACTGACAGAAATTACTTTTACTGTTTTTGTTTTGAAATATACACAATTTCATGAAGCATTTATATTTTGATGGAATTAAATATTCCAAAGGAATAGAGTTCCATTGAAATTTCTCTAAGCAGGTTTCCTCAATTATATCTGATAAAAATGATAGGGTTCTTTTTGGTCTGTGAATTAAAAGGTACTTAAGGTTCTGACACAAATTAGAACATGGAAAATTTTAAAAGCATAACACCCTCCCCTACTGACACAAACAAAATAAATAACCAGGGAGTATTCACCTCTAAGTTGAATTTCTTGGCATTTGCTGGTTTAAGTCAAGATCTTGATGTTATTTACAGATATTATTCTTTATGCATGAGTATTTTCAATAAAATATAAAAAGTTCAGAAGAAAATATAAATTAACATACTTTTACCTTTTTAAATTAAGGCTCATGAAAATATATAGTTAATTTCTAAATAGATGCAAAATGCAAATAATTTTAAGATATTATTTTTCCTAGTGCATAAATATCCATATTTATGTCAGTTTTGTATATAATTATATAGCCTGACAAAAATATTATTGTTAGAGTTTAAGACTAAATACTTATCCATGCACATTAAGCAACTCATCTAAAGTTAAGACTATATCCTATATCTGTATTTTGGCATTTATGTCCTACTTTTAGAGTCAATTTCAGTGTGCTCTTGGCTGTTCAAATTATATCATAATTCTTTAGAAACTCTTCACTCACCCTCCTCCATTTATTTCTTCCTGGACACTTTACAAATCTTTGGCAGGTTTCACTGTACAGGAAGCCTACAAGGAATTCTTGATTTGATTGTTATCTAAGGCTTGGTCTACACTAACCCCCCAATTCGAACTAAGGTACGCAACTTCAGCTATGTGAATAACGTAGCTGAAGTCGACGTACCTTAGTTCGAACTTACCGCGGTCCAGACGCGGCAGGCAGGCTCCCCCGTCGACTCTGCGTACTCCTCGCGCCGAGCAGGATTACCGGAGTCGATGGCGAGCACTTCTGGGTTCGATTTATCGCGTCCAGACAAGACGCGATAAATCGAACCCAGAAGTATAGACAAGCCCTAAGGATTGGCCCAAAACTGTGCGTGTGTGTGTGTGTGTGTGTGTGAGAGAGAGAGAGATGATTGATTGATTGATTGAGATTAAACGACTCTCCCTGGGCCTTTCCTATGTTACGAATTGTGATGTCACTGACACATTGTTTGATACTTATCTATTATAATCCTTCCACCTCCCTAACTTTTATTTTAAAGGCACTGCAGAAGTGCAAAATACATTAAATATTTATTACTTTTAGCTTCTGCACCAAAACTATGGAAAAATTCTTAACTTCTTATTTCCTACCCCTATCGCCTCCCCACCCCCAACTTTATAGATGCCAAGAATAACTAAACTTCCTACTCTATCCTCTCATCATCTTTATTTGTATGAGTGAAGCTGTGTTCCCATCCCCCCCAATTTCTCCTCTATGTCATTTTAAACTTTTATGGGGCTAATTTATAGGGTTTGTTACTGCAGGTGTCGAGTTCCCTTAACTCCCACTGGTCTCACCTTGCAGGATCTGGCCTATGGTTTCAATTCTGGTTTGTGTGGGACGTGACATTAATGGCCACCATCAACCGAATCTGCCACTTTCTGAACTGTGGATTCAGGTTGTTCTCTAGTACTGTCTACTTTACCTCAGCTCCTTGAAGATTCTGGGTAAAGTGGTAGACGTATATCCAAATATAATAAGCCAACCAGAGCCATAATTAGTGGTATTCTGTGTGGACATCTATATAGAAACCAGTGCCATGTTCAATAAAAACTTAGGTTATACCTTACAGTATGTTGTCTCCCAAGATAAAACAGACCAGGAACTCTATCTCCTAAAACTCTGTCCATTGGAATAGACTTACATGTTCACTGACCCCACTGTACATCAGGAGTATATCGACTAAAAGCAATGAATGATGGCACATGGGTGTAAAAATGGTATAAGTAAGGGAGTAATCAAGACTCCAGTTGGAAAATTGGCTAATAAGTAGAAGAGGGAGCCTGTTTCTCTACTCTGTTGTGTTGGAATGGATTGGAATTGGGCAGTAACTTCAAGAAACAAAATTTCTGCATGTCACAGATTTGCATAATTCTGTTATTTGACACATTGGATTTGTTACCACAGATATCATGGAACCAACCAATTAGCAAAAAATGGGTATGTGTATGAATAGGAATGGCATCAATAATTACATTAGTTAAGGTTCATCTAGCTCTTTCTGGTTTTTCTATTGCAGCTATCAGACAAGCTATAAGGAATATCTATCCTCGTGCTTCAGGGCATTCATTATCCAAATCTTTTTTTAACACTGCTTGTCAAGTGCCAGGAATCTGTCCAGATAATGAAGGTTAACAATCAGGTTAGTCTGTATGCCACATTAATATGAAGTCTCAAACATGTTACATTTTCTGTTGCTTTTTATTTTCAAGATTTCTTACAAATAGAGCCCGTGCTAAAGCACATTTACTAATGTGGTAAGTGTTTGAGAGAGCAGTTTTTTTAATAAACTGCTATAAATCCTAGGGATCTGGCTAACATGGGTATGAATTGTAATAGCTGTAGTTATATAATCTTCAAAATATTGTCCTTTGTGTTTAGATCACTTGCTAGCTAATCTATTTTCTCAGTACAAAACTATCAAGTGAACTGAATTTCATTCAAACCTTTGCTTAGCTCTCATTAAAGAGGAAGATGTTAGGGGAGTTGAAAAGAGAGTGGCTAAATACTGGCCAAAGAAATTAATTAGCATGTACCATTTGTTGGAATAGATGCCAAATTTCAGACTTTTCAGCATTTATTCCAGGCCAGATTGTGATTGCCAGGCCTGGTCTACACTATGAGTTTAGTTCAAATTTAGCAGCGTTAAATCGAATTAACCCTGCACCCGTCCACACAACGAAGCCATTTACTTCGAAATAAAGGGCTCTTAAAATCAATTTCTGTACTCCTCCCTGATGAGGGGAGTAGTGCCGAAATTGACATTGCCATTTTGAATTAGGGTTAGTGTGGCCGCAATTCGACGGTATTGGCCTCCGGGACCTATCCCACAGTGCACCATTGTGACCGCTCTGGACAGCAATCTGAACTCAGATGCACTGGCCAGGTAGAAAGGAAAAGCCCCGCTAACTTTGGAATTACATTTCCTGTTTTCCCAGCGTGGAGAGCACAGGTGACCATGCAGAGCTCATCAGCACAGGTAACCATGCAGTCCGAGAATCGAAAAAGAGCACCAGCATGGACAGTACGGGAGGTACTGGATCTGATCGCTATATGGGGAGAGGATTCTGTGCTAGCAGAACTATGTTCCAAAAGATGAAATGCCAAAACTTTTGAAAAAATCTCCAAGGGCATGATGGGGAGAGGCCACAATAGGGACTCACTACAGTGTCGCGTGAAAGTTAAGGAGCTCAGACAAGCCTATCAAAAAACAAAGGAGGCAAACGGTCACACCAGGTCAGAGCCGCAGACATGCCGCTTCTATGCTGAGCTGCACGCATATCTGGGGGGGCCGCCACCACTACCCCACCTCTGACCTTGGATTCCGAGCAGGGGGTAATCTCAGCCATGCCTGAGGATCCTGCGGACGGGGAAGATGATGATGATGAGGATGACGATGAGCTTGCGGAGAGCACACAGCACTCTGTTCTCCCCAACAGCCAGGATCTTTTTCTCAGCCTGACTGAAGTACCCTCCCAACCCCCAGACAATGAGGCCATGGAAGGGACCTCCGGTGAGTGTACCTTTGTAAATATAAAACACGGTTTAAAAGCAAGCATTTTTTAATGATTAATTTGCCCTGAGGACTTGGGATGCATTTGCGGCCAGTACAGCTTCTGGAAAAGTCTGTTAACGTGTCTGGGGATGGAGCGGAAATCCTCCAGGGACATCTCCATGAAGCTCTCCGGAGGTACTCCAAAAGCCTTTCCATAAGGTTTTTGGGCAGTGCAGCCTTATTCCGTCCTCCATGGTAGGACACTTGACTACTCCATGCTAGTAGCAAGTAATCTGGTATCATTGCATGACAAAGCCTGGTAGCGTATGGTCCCAGTGTTTGCTGGCATTCAAGCAACATCCGTTCTTTATATTGCTGTGTTATCCTCAGGAGAGTGATATCGTTCATGGTAACCTGGTTGAAATATGGGAATTTAATTAAGGGTACAGAGGTGGCAATTCCTACTGGGCTGTTTGCCTGTGGCTGAAAAGAAATCCTTCCCGCAGTTAGCCAAGTGTAGGGGGGAGGGGGGGGAGATCATTGGCGCTGAGCTTTTCGCGTTTGGCTAGCAGGGATCTTCCCTGATACCAGCCACACGGTAGGGGGAGGGGTAAAGCGATCATCCCAGAGACTTGGATTGGGGGAGGGGGGGTTAGTTTGGTTTCTGCAGGGATCTTCCCTGATACCAGCCATGCGGTGGGGGGGAGGGATAAAGCGATCATCCCAGAGAATTGGATGGGGGGGTAGTTTGGTTTCTGCTGCTGCACGTTAACAGGAAAACCGCAGCACTCAACGTGCTTTGCTTGGTATGTGGGAAAGGAGGGCGCTGCTTTAAGGCTGCAGAAGCCGAAAGACAATGGCTTACCATGGCTGCATGAAAGCCGAATTCTGTTGCCCGGACCTGCGTCTGTGATCTCTAACACCAAAGCGGCAGGCACTCAATATTAAGATGCAAAATGCGACCTTGTACCGAAATCACATGTGCTATGTAATGTGAATAGTGTTGTTCACCGTGAAAGAGTATAAGCATTGTTCTGTAAAATGTATCTTTTTAAATACTTCTCTCACTTTTTTCCCTCCCTCCTGCAGCTGCAAATTTTCCAAGCCTCCCTCCTCCATTCTGAAGGTGAACAGCTATCTCACATAAGGCGGCAAAAAAAAAGGACGCGAGACGAAATGTGAGGCCATGAGGGACGCTCGAGATGAGAGGTGGCAGGCTGCAATGCTGGGGCTGCTGCGTGATCAAACGGACATGCTCCGGTGTCTGGTGGAGCTTCAGGAACGGCAGCAGGATCACAGAGTGCCGCTGCAGCCGCTGTATAACCTCCCTCCCCCCTCACCATGTTCCATAGCCTCCTCACCCAGAAGTGTAAGAACACGGGGGGGGGGGGGAGGCTCCATGCACCCTCCCACTCCACCCCAGTGGACAGCCCAAGCAAAAGGCTGTCATTACTTTGCACTTTTTAGTGGCCTTTTCCTTCCCTCCTATCCTCCTCCCAAACCCCACCCGGGCTATCTTGTCAGTTCTTTCCCTATATTTATAATCAATTAATAAAGAATACATGATTTTTAAATGATAGTGACTTTATTTCCTTTGAAAGCAAGCTGTGATCGAAGGGGTGTGGTGGTTTGCTTACAGGGGAATGAGTCAATCAAGGGGGTGAGTTTTCAACAAACAGAACTTTCACACCGTAGCCTGGCCAGTCATGAAACTGGTTTTCAAAGCTTCTCTGATGCGCAGCACTTCCTGGTGTGCTCTTCTAATCGCTCTGGTGTCTGGCTGCGCATAATCAGCGGCCAGGCGATTTGCCTCAGCCTCCCACCCCGCCATAAAGGTCTTCCCCTTACTCTCCCAGAGATTGTGGAGCACACAGCAAGCAGCAATAACAATGGGAATATTGGTTTGGCTGAGGTCTGAGTGAGTCAGTAACGTGCACCAGCGACCCTTTAAACGTCCAAATGCACATTCTACCACCATTCTGCACTTGCTCAGCCTGTAGTTGAACAGCTCCTGACTACTGTCCAGGCTGCCTGTGTATGGCTTCATGAGCCATGGCATTAAGGTGTAGGCTGGGTCCCCAAGGATAACTATAGGCATTTCAACATCCCCAACAGTTATTTTCTGGTCTGGGAAGTAAATCCCTTGCTGCAACCATTTAAACAGATTAGTGTTCCTGAAGACACGAGAGTCATGAACCCTTCCCGTCCATCCCACGTTGATGTTGGTGAAACGTCCCTTGTGATCCACCAGTGCTTGCAGCACCATTGAAAAGTACCCCTTGCGGTTTATGTACTGGCTACCCTGGTGCTCCAGTACCAAGATAGGGATATCGGTTCCATCTATCGCCCCACCACAGTTAGGGAATCCCATTGCAGCAAAGCCATCCACTATGGCCTGCACATTTCCCAGAGTCACTACCTTTCGTAGCAGCAGCTCAGTGATTGCTTTGGCTACTTGCATCACAGCAGCCCCCACAGTAGATTTGCCCACTCCAAATTGATTCCCGACTGACCGGTAGCTGTCTGGCGTTGCAAGCTTCCATAGGGCTATCGCCACTCGCTTCTCAACTGTGAGGGCTACTCTCATCTTGGTATTCTGGCGCTTCAGGGCAGGGGAAAGCAAATCACAAAGTTCCATGAAAGTGCCCTTATGCATACGAAAGTTTCGCAGACACTGGGAAGCGTCCCACACCTGCAACACTATGCGGTCCCACCAGTCTGTGCTTGTTTCCCGGGCCCAGAATTGGCATTCCATGGCTATAACCTGCCCCATTAACAGCATGATCTCCAAAGCGCTGGGGCCCACGGTTTGATAGAATTCCATGTCCACGTCCTCATCACTCTCGTCGCCGCGCTGCCGTAGCCTACGCCTCGTCGCCTGGTTTTGCAGGTTCTGGTTCAGCATAAACTGCACGATAACGCGCGAGGTGTTTACAATGTTCATGACTGCTGTCTTGAGCTGAGCAGGCTCCATGCTTGCCGTGGTATGGCGTCTGCACTGTTCACCCAGGAAAAAGGCGCGAAAAGGTTGTCTGCCGTTGCTTTCCCGGAGGGAGGGAGAGGATGTACCCAGAACCACCCGTAACAATGTTTTTGGCCCCATCATGCATTGGGATCTCAACCCAGAATTCCAATGGGTAAAGGAGACTGCTGGAACTATGGGATAGCTATGGGATAGCTACCCACAGTGCAATGCTCCGGAAGTTGATGCTAGCCTCAGAACATGGATGCACACTGCCAAATTAATGTGCTTAGTGTGGCCGCATACACTTGACTTTATACAATCAGTTGCCAAAAATCGAATTCTGTAAATTCGGATTAATCCCGTAGTGTAGACATACCCCCAGTCTCCATTACGGAGCAATGTGACACCCCTCGCTCCAGTACGACTTTCAGGCAGGACTGTGCATCAGAAGATATAATCCCAAATAGAGAGGTTCCTGGCACACAAGGGATGATGCAATATGCTTCCCTATCTGGTGCCAGTCAGCTTTGTGGCCAGTATGAAGTGGGGAAAGGAAAGAATATGCCCTCACATATTCCATGCCTCCTTTGAGGTGTCTTGGAAGCCTGGGGACTAAGATGGAGCAAGCCTTGTTTTATGAGCATAGAGATTGTGATTGTGCAGGTGATAGAAGTAGCAGTGAAGGCTCCTTTCACTCTCCCTTTCTTCCCTGTGCAATGGTTAGACAAAATCTAGCCCTCAAGCTGCAGTACTGGGGAGGTAACTAGCATGTGATTACAGCATATCAAGGTGAGCCACAACAGGTATCAATAGCTTTGGGTACTGCCATGATCTTGCTATGCTTTCTGGAAAAAAAATCATTTTCCTTTGACCATAAAATGGTATTTCTTGAAGTGCTGATGTAAGCAGAAAAAAGCTGACTTGCTCCATATTATCTTTTCTTCAAGTGTTTATTACAACTCTGTAAAATACTAGTTGGAATAGTGTATGCCTATAAACTCAATTTTTCTCTGTCCTTCTGTGAAGAGTTTATAGAATTTGGCTACGGTCCAAACGTATCCTGTCTTGGAATTTGCTAGAATTACTAAATTCAGTGACATAACAAAGCGTAAACCTCAGCCTGACCTCTCTCCTCTGCTTTGCTGTTCCTAGGATTTCTTTCTGAGCCCTACATTGCAGCCATAATAGCAGTATGCAGCACTGGCTTTGGTCCCAGCTGTACAAGTGAGCATGTACCCAATGGGGTCATGCAGGCATCTGAAGCCCACACTGGAGGCCGCTTCCATTTTTAGCAAACTATCTGGCATACAGCTAGCCTGGGGATGTCTACTTGAGCTTCAAATCACACCTGTGGCTGCAATGTAGAAAGACACTCTTACACTCTGAGTTGATGCTTGATGTGACTTCAGAGTGACTCAGCAGAAATAACCCTGCATTTCTGTATAGGACACTAGCATCTGTGAGCCCTTCCTTCCCTAAGCATAATCCTAAAATCTGCCACCAGGGACACTTTCCTGTTTTTTTGTTATGTTGCAAACCTGACACGCATAACACATCAGGATATGTACAGACCTTTGGGCTAACTTGGACCAAATATAAACAAATATGGGACAACTAATTTTTCAATCAAAATTATCCATAACAAGGATCAAGTCATCAAATTTATATAATATCAAATTTACATAAGAAATGTCACAATACTTTGTTAAAATTACTCATTTTTTAAACAGTAACTTAGCTATACAGACTAGCTGATAAAATAACTTATACAACAAATGGTCATGAGTAAATTTAAGCTAGAAATTAGAAGCTTTCTAACCATGAAAGGAGGGAGGTTCTGGAACAGCCTTCCAATAGGAGTGGTCGGGGCAAGAAATGGAGCTTGATAAGCTTATAAACAGGAACATAGGACAGGGTTGCATGTGATAGTAGGGGACTGGACTCGATAATCCAGGTTCTATGTTCTTATGTCCTGATATTTTCAACAGCTTTTGACAAACTTTTGTAACTTTTGAGCAAAACCAAGTGAAACTCCAAGATTTTCATTTAAGATTTTTGACTAATCTGAAACTCAAAGTGAAACCTAGGGGGTATGAAACGTCCTGAAACTGAATAATGCAAGAATCCTCATGAATCAAAACTACTGAATTTCACATACCTTCAGTGGTCATCATCACCTTTCAGAGGTTGCGACATTGGGAGTGGCAGTATATAACCTCTAACAGCTCAAAATATCCAACTTTCTTGCTATCTTAAGGCCACAAGCATTTTCAAAATTGTTCATCTTTAAATTTTAGAGGGGGGTGGTGGTTAGCCAATGGCAACGGATAAGCATCATTATCTTATATTGACTCTAACAAGGCATGTTCTCTCTCTGAAAAGAAACATAAATCTTCCAATACCTGGGGTTGAGAAATTTTTCTATTTTATTTTAAATCTGCACATATCATAGCTCTACTTCACCCACTAAGTATTTATTCCATTTTCTGTAGTTTTAACAAGATAGTCTTCATCTTGTTTGATTTCCTTATTGTTATGTGTAAAGCTTTCTTAAGTTTTGTTTTTATTGCTTCAGACTGGAGTCTTTTGAAGCCCACTCACTGCATATTATAAAATGTAATTCATTTTCTTTCTGCTGAGCAGTACCTTTTGTCACAGAAGGGGGAAAAGGATAAACTATGGAAGAGGCTTTATTTAAAAAAAGGGAAGCAAAACATGGTCATTTCATCTAAAAGCCAAAAGTGTCATCTATGCTAATGGACCCATAAAGTCACTAAGAATAAATGAATAGGCAGTGAAGGATTTAGTAAAGGTGCTCTAGTTTTGAAACCTCTGACCACTTATTCATGCTTCCTGATAGTAATGCATGTGTGGCTGTTGCCCTTTCACCTAGATACGCAATACTGAAGATTTCTCCATCTCCCTTCAAATGTCCTTTGGCATCCTGTATGTACATTGAAAATTCTAGCCATTAAACAATCAAAGGAGCTTAAGGGTTGATTTGGGTCCCTAACTTCATTAGGTACCTGGAAAAATCCCAGCCTAGAATGAGAATAATTATTACAGTTTTAGAGGTCCCAATTGTATTAGAGGTGGCATTGTGCTAGGCACTATTAAAAAAACAACAACAACCCACACCTAGTAAGAGATGATCCCTACCCTCAAAAGCTTACTTTCGAACTAGAGAAGAAAGACAAAGGCTGGGAAAATATCATATAGGTAGGTCTAATAAACCTGGCATTTTCTCTCATTAGGTCATATTGAAATGTAGGTTCCCTGCTACCCCTTTTACTCTACAAGTATTAAATCTTCTGGAGACACTATAAGAATAATTATTGAAACCTTGGCCCAAGGAAGGTAGAGAGTTTTACCAGGGACTTCAATGGGACTGGAGATTCACCCAGTATCTATTTCCAACTATTGCTAAGGCGGAAGCTATAGCTTTGACCATGTAAGAGGTAGGTAACAAAGTTCTAGGGATTTAAATTAATGAAAAGACGAAAAAGACCAAAAACTCTGGAGTTCAAGCCTTTTTGTTTGTTTGTTTGCTTGCTTTAGTTTTGGAATTCATATATTTAAGAATGGTCAGAGCCTTTTTTTACTTGGCAATTTAGTTTTCAGTGTGAACAGCTAATTGAAAATATCAGGTTGGAGTCAATACTGTAAGGCAGCTGGTGCAGACTGACCACTGTCTCAACTATTAACTGGTGTTTCACACATACCTGTGTTCCATGATCTGCATTGGCTGCCAGTTGATTTGAGAGAAGATTAAAGTACAGCTGTTGATTCAGAAAGTTCAATGTGGTTTTGGTTTTGGCTAGTTTAGAGACTCCCTTTCTTGTTATACCAGCCTAGTTGCAATCAGCCAAGGTTTTTCAGCAGTTAGCACCCTGGTTTAAACCTGAGTGAATATGACAGAGGTCACTTTCAGGGGAGGGTCCTTAACTAAATCACTTCCTCATTTGGTATGAGAGTGCCAGATCTGATGAATTCAGGGCATGCTGTAAAGCACATCTGCTTTCATAGACTTTTCTAGTTAGGCGAGGATGGAGGCTTAGAAAAGAGAACAGGAGTAAGTTATTTTAGTGGGTTAGAGGGTCCTCTTTATCACTCTAACCCACTGCATTTTTACATTGTATATAAAATTGTTTCATAGTTAGACCATAGAAATACACCATAATTTTGAAAATACAATCAAAATGCAAGGAGAGAGGCAGGAAGAGAATGATTACATCTGTATCTCATTAAATTAGTATGTTCATTCCATTGTGCCACTTAAACATAGTTCTCTAGTAATTCAGGATATTTTCTTCATCTTCTGTTTTCCTCGCCCATCCTAATTTCAGACTTCTATCATCACTCTTGTTATTCAGACTCATGGTTTCACACTGAAGAATAATTAAATAGTTTCAACAATTCTAGTTTGTTCTTTCATAATTTCTCAGATGAATTTTCCCAAATCAGCATGACATTAATCTCTATACATCATTCCCTCCTCTCAGTGTAAGCTCTAAATCTAGCAATAATGATTTAAGAGTAATTGAAGAATTGTTTATTATTTAAAGGTCAGAAGTGCAATGATCTCATCTATTTGCTTGCTAAACACTGGCACTGCATCCTGGAAGCACTCACTGCATACTAATGATCTGCTTTGTGCTGTGTGGGTGGTAACAGTAAAAGGTATTTCCTTATCTCATGATTCATACGATGTGCAATTAAAAATCTACATACACCTCTACCCCGATATAACGCTGTCCTCGGGATCCAAAAAATCTTACCGCGTTATAGGTGAAACCGTGTTATATCGAACTTGCTTTGATTCGCCAGAGCACTCAGCCCCGCCCCCCCGGAGCGCTGCTTTACTGCGTTATATCCGAATTCGTGTTATATCGGGTCACGTTATATCGGGGTAGAGGTGTATTAATTATATAGCAGCATTGAGATGGCTATGTGTATTAGGCAGCACTGAGCTTACTGCTCCTCATCTCCACTTCACACTGCACAGCATGGTGAAGCACTGTCTCCTACTATGACAGTAGTATGCTATAAGTGTGCTATAAGCTGCTGTTTCCTGAACAGTCTTGATGGTGAGGTTAAGAATATTCTTGCATTAATATTTTGGAAGCTGCTATTTGTTTAGGGCTTCCTGGCAGTGTTACAATCAAAACAATGGCTAAGTGCAAAACTCAGTGTTTAAACCACATAAAGTTTATAACCAAAAAAACCCACACACCCAGGAAATCCAAAATTAAAGCTAACATTCTATCTGCAGCTTTTTGCACTGTGAGAAATAAGTAAAATATGGAATGTCAGTCTTAATTTCAGTTTTTCTGGTTTACACAATTTCTTTTTGCCATATATTAATGATATGTACATTTGTATACTTATCCTTCTGTTTTTAATTTAAAACAAATAAACTAAACACATTATATGGAGAGTTATACAAGTCAGCTCTGCTTACTTCCAGGGGCTGCAATGACTCCTCAAACTATTTTTTATCTTGAGTGGTAGTATTCAGTCTCTCCATATTTAGGCTTTCTAGATACATCTGCACTATCTAAACTGTGTGTGTGTGTATATATACATATACATCACGCATACACTCCTGCATGAATTTAGCACTTGTGAAAATGGCCAGTTGAGAGTTTTGGTGGGTGAGGTTATCACGGAGCAGGCACAGAATTGATAGACGTACTTCTCAATGTCCCACAGATCTTATCTGGAAGACTCATCTCTAGGGGTGACAGTTCATTTGTCTTGTCACTTGAATCCTTGTCCCATCTGCAAAGGTTTCCAGTTGTGGTGGTGATTTCTTTTTGGGATAATTGTCCATGAGGACTTGGATTATTTATCTGTATTATTTTGACACCTAGCAGCCCAAGTCATGGACCAGGAACCCATTATGCTAGGTGCTGTACAAACAAAGAACAAAGAATGGTCCCTGCCCCAAGTGATTTACAATCTAAGTATAAGGCAAGAGACAGTGGATGCATGCAGACAGATGGGGGAGGACTAGTAAACAATAAGACAATATTGGTCAGCATGAGTAGGTAGTGGTCTCTGCATACTAGCCACTTAACTGCTAAATTTTACATAGGTATCATGGCAAAGGAAAGTTTTGACGAGGGATTTGAAGCTGGATAATGAGGCAGCTGTGTAAATATTTACAGGGAGCATAGGGCCTGTGGGGCAGCATAGGAGAAAACACAAAAGTGCTTGTTTGAAAATGTAACAGGTGGGCAGTGGAAGCTGGCATCATTGGCTGATTGGAGGTGAGCATTGATGGCTCACTAGCAAATAAAATGATAGATAGGATGGGGACTGTCTGTGCAGGACTTTGAAAGTGAATACAAGTACCTTGTTTTTGATGTGATAGAGAAGGGGGGAACAGAAGAGGGATTATCACTTGTGGATAAACAGTTTAACGTGTACTCCCGATACAATGCTGTGGCCACAAGGGCTAGTGCTATCCTTGCATGCATAATCCGGGGAACCTTGGGTAGGAGCAGAGAGCTTATTTTATCTTTATTTGCACTAGTGCAACTGCTGTTGGAATACCGTGTCCAGTTCTAGTGTCAACAATTCAAGAAGGATGTTGAATGATTGGAGAGGATTCAGAGAAGAGCCATGAGAATGTCTAAAGGATAGAAAACATGTCTTAGAGTGATAAACTCAGAGTACTCAACCTATTTAGTTTAACAAAGAAGGTTAGGGGGTGGCTTGATTAGAGCCCATAGGTAACCACATGGGGAAAAATATTTGATGATCAGCTCTTCAATCTAGCAGAGAAAGGCATAACATGATCCAATGTCTGGAAGTCGAAGCTAGGTAAACTCAGACTAGAAATAAGATGTGATTTTTAACTGTGAGAGTAAATATCCATTGGAACAATTTACCATGGGTCCCAATAGAGTCTCCATCACTGACAATTTTAAATCAAGATTGGATGATTACAGTGGTCCCGTCTGGACTTGGAGTCCATGATTCACAGAGCACAGTGACATGATCAAAGTGATCTTTGCAGCAGCATTCTGTCTGGATATAACCAGGGCAAGATTGAATTTGTTGTGGCCAGAGAGGATAATATTGCAGTATTCAGGATGAGATGAGAGCCTGGACAAGAGTTTTAGCTGTGTGATTGGATAGGAATACATAACATTTAAGGTATGCTAGAAAGAATTTGCAAGATTTAGAGACAGCCCGGATGTGACGACCTAGAGAGAGGTCTGAGTTGAAGATGACACCCATGTTATGGGCCAGAGTGACAGACAGGATGGTGGTGCTGTCCACAATGATTAAAACAAAAAGAGATAGCAGGGAAGTCTTGGGGGCAAGGGTGTGGACATTAGGAGCTCTGTTTTAGCCCCACTTAGCTTGAGCTGGTGGCTAGACATCCATGAGATGTTAGAGAGACATCAATTAATTTCACATGTCACTGAATAGCATCAGCTGATAACATCTTTTTTATATCCATTTTAAAACTAAAATGGGTAAATTTCAGATACAAAGAGGCTAGAGGAAGAGCATAATAAAACCTGCCTTCAGCCAAGCCATTAGATTTAAAGATGGCAGGATTATAGCATACCTATGATTGCCTATCTCATCAAAGAGAATTTATGGTTTTGAATTTTCAAAAAGGCTTTGAGTATTTTGCAGCATCCAGCTCCAACTCAACACAAATTAAATTATCCCTCCTTTAATCCATTCAATTTATTCCTAAATGGAATGCTTGAGTGAATAAATAGGCCTTGCAAAGTTTGCTATGAAAGTTTAAAAAAACAAACAAATATAATACCCAAAAGATCAATGCAGGAGTAATTTCCACTGCCCTGAACCCTTCACTTAGAACACTTAACCCTTGGCCTTTTTGTTTTTTAAGTGGAAGTTAGCATAGGTGCCTCAGATAACACACATGGGGAAAAGAAAAGTACAGCAACAGAGTAGCCATGTCCCAAATCATTGATATAAAACCCCATACCATAACCGGAAACATACTATAATATATAAACAAAAATATACATGAAAAGATATAATGTGTGCTAAATATATGTAAGGAAAGTATGCTTAATTATAAA
Source organism: Emys orbicularis (assembly GCF_028017835.1). NCBI lineage: Eukaryota > Metazoa > Chordata > Testudines > Emydidae > Emys > Emys orbicularis. The sequence continues at coordinate 52,095,627 of NC_088687.1, read as the reverse complement.
ATCCTATACATGTTTGCAAAATAGCTTGGGTCGTTTAAAAGAAGAAGACAATGTTTAGGAGTTGTCAATGTGTGTGGTTAAATATAAGGAGTGTTGAATAGCCTTTTATTACTTCACTTCTAGCACTAGCAACTATTTTCACACAGAACAATTAGCTCAGAGTTAAACACGGTAGTTGCCAAAGTATGAAATGTAGTCTTCCTGCTGGGTAGAAAACTGGGTGAAGTTTCCTGCTGGTCTGCCAAGCCTGAGGTGATCACCAGTAATCCCTGAGGCATCCTCTGCTCTTCTGGTGATAAAGACTGAGAGAGTTTTGGCTGGCTGCTGATTGTTCTGCAGTTTCATTTGCTGATTTAAGGGAGGAAATGTTTGATCTCTCTATTTGCAAAATTAATTTCTATTTTCTGCAGTTCTTGATGGGGATGAGACTCCATCCTAAGTACTCTCTGTGGTCCCAAAAGCTTTGCAGCATTGTTAAGCACTGCAGGGACCTTTGCCTAATATATGAACACTTCAAAATCTGCCAGAGAATTGATGTTCAGGAGAAATATGTATTTGAAACACAGCTGTAAATTCTGTTACAAAAGTTAGTGTGCTTGTGTTTTTAGCACCTTGTCATTGTTATTTTGTATCTTTAATTTTATCAATATTTAATGTTGCCAGTAAAGGTATCTGATGGACTAATGAGACTACAGGTAACTACTATTCTTTATTTAGATTAGTGTGATGAAAAGGTTAAAAATTCCTTTCCTGAACAGTTCTATTGTTCAAACTACAGTACTGTGTACTTTTCTGTCATCTGTTATAAATGTTGCCAGCTTAACATGGAATTGGCTATTTTGCTTTTTATAGGAATTTGGAAGTACTTATGGTTACAAGTGCTTCTCATCACATGTAAACTTTTAATGTATGAAAAAACATGAGATCAAATTCTCTTCTGGCTTAAATAGATGAGGATCTATTGACTTCAATGGAAGTTTGCTCATTTACACCAGCAGAGAAATTGGCCAATGAAATTTCAAGATCAGTAAAAACTAGTGCTTTTGAAATGACACTTACTTACACACATCCTGGATATATAAATACTTTTAAACCACGGTTGAAGGGCAGATTTGACTAAAACAATGTAAATTAACATAATTTAAATATTATTCAAGTACATAAGAGGTTGTTACAAGGAGGAGGTAGAAAAAATGTTCTTCTTAACCTCTGAGGATAGGACAAGAAGCAATGGGATTAAATTGCAGAAAGAGCAGTTTAGGTTGGACATTAGGAAAAACTTCCTAACTGTCAGGGTGGTTAAGCCCTGGAATAAATTGCCTAGGGAGGTGGTGGAACCTCCATCATTGGGGATTTTTAAGAACAGGTTGGACAAACACCTGTCAGGGATGGTCTAGATAATACTTAGTCCTGCCTTGAGTGCAGGAGACTGGAGACAGGTCTCTTCCAGTTCTATGATTCTATGATTAACTAATGTTTAACTAGCACATGTTTACTGAACCTTAAGTAAATTAACAGATAACTTAGTTGAAATATATTAAATGAACTTATATTTAAAATTATTGGTCTTAACTTGAGCTTGGCAAACTGTGAGAAATTATTTGTGAATATTTGGATAACTTCTGAGCAGAGCTGTGGTCCAACCATGTTCTCAACCCTTTTAGTTCCTATTTTGGAACATTCATCCAAGTTTGGTTTATGTGAATGCTTCCAGGAAGCAATTTCTTGCTCATTTCTGAGATTCAGCTGATTCACAAACAAAGGCATCTTAGAAAATATGTGAGACAGATACAAGGATCAATTAAGTATAAAATATTAAATACTATGTAGAAAAATGTAGTTGTGTATTTGTTACTAAAGTGCCCATGACCCCTAGTTATAGATCAGGACACTGTTGCATTAGTTGCTGTATAGTATGGTCCTGATTCTAATTTCACCCCAGTTTCTCACTGGAGTGAGATCAGAATCAACCTTTGTATATGAAAACTACTGTGGCTCAAGTGGGCTAATAACTATACTAAATATTAGTTTTCAGTTCCATATTGTTTGGAATCAAGCTAAGTTTTTTTTTTTTTTTTTTTTTAACCTCAGCCACATTACTAGAATATCTCAGTATAATCAGACATTTAATTTAAATACAATTTTATGTAAGTTGAAAGATGATCTCTGATACAAGAAATCCAAGCACTAGCATATTTCAGGCCACAGTTAATCAAATAGGCACTTATTTACCTATAACCTCAATAATTAAGCATGAATTAATCAGCAGAGGGAGATGGAAGAATTTTTTTAAAAAATATTGCTTTCTCTTCTCTAGATAATTGTGCTGAAGTTTCTTGATTTCATTAGTGTGGTGAATTTTTGGTCCCCTCCCTCCCTCAATTATATTTAGGTTTCACTAAAAAGATCACATATCTATAGTTACTTTGTTTCAGGTTCAAATTGCTAATCATTTTTACCTTCCAACAGCTTCTGGTTACTTGTATAAAATAAAAGGCCTAGTTCTGCATCCCTTCAATGAGATTCTAACATAAGTAGGGTTGCAGATCTATTAACTTGCTATATAACATACATATCCCTGTGCAGAGATATTGGAGCAAGCATTATACCAGGTTAAAGTTATTTCACTTAGCCCCATTATAAAAAGTGTCAAACAAATATTTTCAATAGCAAGAATGAAATGAAGAAATAGGAAGAAAAGTAATAAGTGAAAGTACTCATATCAAGTCTATTAATTAGAATTATTGTCTTTTTCTTCACTGCTTGAACACCCTTCACCAACCTCATGTTCATAAAAGCCCAGTTTGACATCCTGAAAATGATATTTTCCATGTTCAAAAAATATACATAGCTGGATATGTACAAAATTTTCCCAGTTACCTTTTCGTGTTGCAAAATAGATATGTGTTCAGTTAAGCAAAAGGTTTACCCCACCCTCCAAGACAACATTATTTTTTCCCCCTTTTTATCTGCTACCACTGACACCTTTCATGATCTTCCCTGTCACTTGGGTCACGTCTTGATGGGCCAAATGGGATTGTGTTTCTGTTAAAATAGTTCTATCAAATTAGTTGAATATGATTGAAAAGCCCTGTTAAGATGCAGATCACATAGCATGCTCACATTACAGCCACAGCTCAGCTAATCTTCCACCTGTGTGTCGGGGGGGAAGAGTTATGCCTTCAAAAATGTAGGGTGCCCGTTTAAATCAGGCACATAGTACATTTTTTGTAGAGCATATCTTTTACTTTGGCTCATAAAGATATTTTCAGCATTTAAGCAGAGCCTTACAAACTCAGGGGCTGACCCTGTAAGTTTTGCCCATTGACTTCTAAGTGAGTTGTGCATGCACAAGAGTTGTAGGATCAGACTCTTCATGTCAAATCCTAGCTCTACAGAAGTTGGTGGCAAAATGCTCACTGACTTCAGTAGAGCTTGGATTTCATGTATGATATGTAAGTGTTTAATTATATTAATTACTAATTTCTATGCAAATTTGTGTAAAGTTAACAAAGATTTAAAATCTCATGTAATATAGTAAAGAATTATTTGAATTTACATGTTTAATATAAATGGGAATTAAAAAAACCTTGACATTAACAGTAGCTTACAAAAATCTACTTGCTGAGAGCCTTGATTTACAATGCTGTGTAAATCACATGTGCCTTTCTGAAAACATTCCTTCTATATGAGAAATCAATATTAAATCTGGATGGATACTGTTGGACAGTCTCTGCCATTAAGCTCCCATAACTTTCACAGATGAGTTTTCAGCAAGATCATCACCAGCAAGCAAAAATGCCACTCACCCACATCAACGGGTGGGGGAAATTGATGGGATCAACAGTGAAAGGGGGATAGTCCCAGTAGCAAGGGATGGAGACAATTGCCAAGGGACAATAGGTAGATCCTCCCCCTGGGAGTCTCTGGCCCCCATTGGCTAGCTGGGAGAGAGAGGTGCTGATTGGCCAGAATTCCTCAGTTCCCAGGATTTAGCCCACTGCAGGGGCCATGTGGAGCCTTTTTCAACTTCATTCGAGCAGCCCATCCTACCCACCCAAACAAGGAATGGGAACCTGGCCTGACAGATGCTGTGGATCCAGCTGATCACCTGTTTAGGGTGTTGGGAAGAAATTGGAACAATTGGCAGAGGAGCATGGAGTTTTCCCCCCCACTCTCAAGCCACAATGGGTTACATAGGAATATGCTTAGTACCTAACTGAGGTAATGAGGTGGTGTTTATTCATCACAACTTGCAGACACTTTCCAGTGTGGTTAAGATACTAAAATAAAAGGTTTCCAGAGGTAAAAGCACTGGTGTTGGGCCTTGCGCTCACATGATAGGGTCAGACCTTGTGGCCTTTGCAGGACAAGTCAGACCGTGTGGTCATCGTGAGCTGAGGTTCCCAGAATGCTGCACCCTCTGTCCCTGCTCATGGGGGGGGAAGTGTCTGAGGATTCAGAGAGAGGTGAGTCCTGGGGTGTAGGCTGAGGAGATCCACCTGTGTTACAAGTTGTATGGTAAAGTTCCCTTAACCCCTGCACTGGAACCAATTCCACCTGGTATAGGAGAGTGCAGATGATGGGAGGGTAGCACTCCTCCCCTGTGTTTAAAGTTTAATAAAAGTTGCAGCCTGCCACTTAATTCCACACATGTGTCTGTCCTCATTTTGCTGCTGTGTCCACATCTATTGTAAATAAAACTATACCTTCAGATAAACTTCAATTTATGTATAACATGATGCATTTTCTCATAAGAACTTTCAGGAATTATCTGAACTGAACTTCTGAATGTTTGTCCCTTACTCCAGGAGACATTGCATAACAAAATGAATGCAGCTTTTATTTAGTACCTCATTATTTGGTTTCTATTTTTATCATTTCTATGCCAAGCAAAACATACTGGTGGCTCTCTGAAGTGCTTCCCACTGACAGAATCTTTGTAAATGGGAAAAAATGATTAGTATATCTCATCAAGCTTCCATCTAGTTTTAGTAAGCATGTGGAAGGGATAGGATCTTAGGTTTGGCTACTGCACCTATCTTTAACAAGGTCTCTCCAAAGGCTTCACTTTGTGCTAAGTGATCTACAAAAATGTAAGACAAAATCCCTGTGACAAAGAGCTTTACAAATTCCGTATAACTGCCCTGTCAGACTATTTCCTTCTGCTAGGAGTAGACAAAGAGCCTTAAAGAGATGAAGCAATAGCACAGCTACTTTAACCTCTTATACTCCGGAGGAAATAATGTTACCATCTAGTATTGAGGACTGTAATATTGTGCTACTGTAACCCACACACGTTCTGGGTGTGGTGTTCTGTCCTATCTAGTGAGAGAATTGACTTAGAGAGAATTAAATGAATTTGCTCTACAGCCTTAGCTAAGAGTCAGTTGGCTTTTAGCTCATGCAGTAGAGACTCATGCACTAAGCTCCAGAGGTCCCACATTCAATCCCGCCTGCTGATGGCATGTAGTGCAACTATTGCTGTGTAACAGATTACTTCATGAGTTCACATGATCATATCTAAAAAGGGTAAATCAGATGACTCGAGTAATAGGCCTGTGTAGAAGGTCAGTTATAATGCCTACTGGTCATGCAATGGCTCGACAGTCTTTTTCAGTCTGTCTGTTCTGGAAGGAGGGGCCTGCTGGGTTATATAGGATGGCCCTCAGTCCCTCCTGTGTATTCCCTCTTCTCCCATCAGGGCTCTGTCACAACAGAAGGTGGAGGGGACAAGGTAGGGGAACTCAGGCTCTCCCCACTCTGTTGGGTCCCAACCCAGGACCCTAAAGGGGTGTTGCAGTGTCCAGACCACACACTGTTTTATCCCAAGTTCCACTCTCTCTCCTCCCCAAGGCTCTTGCTACAGGGCTGGAACTCCTCCCTTTGGGGTAGTAGCAGTTTAGTCTGCCCTCAGGGGTAATGTCCTGCTCTTCAGGGCCTTTCATGGGTTCTCACCTTCAAAAGGGGATGGGGGGAAGGTCTGGATCACTGCTTCTGGAGTGGTTTTACCAGTGCCATAATCATGGTGCCAGCAGCTCTGGATTTTAACCTCACTTCCTTGTGAAGCTTATAACTCCTTTCCCCTGGGCTCTCAGTTCCCTTTTAAACTGTCCCTCCACCTAGAGCATGCCCTGCTAGCCCAGGATTGCTCCACGTGGTGCTCTGGTTTAGTGTGAGGTCTATCAACCCCATCACAGTCTATAAGCCTCACATCAATCCCAAGGAAAATAATGAAATGGCCGATATGGTCTCAGTCAATAAAGAATTAAAGGATAGTAATATAACTAATGCCAATCAACATGGGCTTATAGAAAATAGATCTTCTCAAACTAGATGTGGTTTTTTTATTACATTACAAGTTTGGTTGATAAAGGTAATAGTGGTGATGTAATATATTCAGACATTTGACTTGGTACAGCACAGCATTTTGATTAAGAAACTAGAATGATTCAAAATTAACCTGGCACACATTAAATGGATTGTTAACAGATAGATCTTAAATGTAACAGTAAATAGGGAATCACCATTGAATGTGTGTTTCTAGTAGGGTCCCACAGGGATCAGTTCATGGCCCTCTGCTATTTAACATTTTTGTTAAATGGCACAGCGATTGGAGTAGTGGTAAACAATAAAGAGGTCAAGTCACTGACACAGAGCAATCTGTACCACTTGGTAAGCTAGGCTCAAGGAAACAATATGGATTTTATATAGCTAAATGTAAAGTTATACATCTATGAATGAAGATACAGTTCACGCTTACAGGATGGGGGACTGTATCATGGGAAATAGAGACTGAAAAAGATTTAGGGGTCATGATGGATAATCAGATGAACATTGCTCCCAGTGCAATGCTGTGGCCAAAAGGGCTGATGCAATTGTTGACTGTATGGACAGGGGAATCTTGTGTACGAATAGAGAGGTTATATTACTTCTCTATTTGGAATTGGTGTCACTGGTAGTGGAATACTGTCTCCAGTTCTGGTGTCTGAAATTCAAGAAGGATGTCAAAAAATTGGAGAGGATTCCAAGAAGAGTCATGAGAATAATGAAAACATACCTTATAGTGGTAGACTCCAGGAGCTTAATGTATTCAGTTTCTCAATGAGGAAATTAAGGGGTGACTTGAGCAGTCCTTAAGTACCTACATGGGGAACAGAAATTTGAGAAGCAGGTTCTTCAATCTAGAAGAGAAAGGTATGACAAGATCCAGTGGCTGGAAGTTGAAACTAGGTAAATTCAAACTAAAAGTAACGTGAACATTTTTTAACAGGGAGGGTAATTTGACCACTGGAACAATTTAACAATGAGTGTGGTGGATTCTCCATCAGTGGAAACTTTTAATCAAGATTGAATGTTCCCCCCCCCCCAAATGATGATGTTAAACTATAGGAATCAGTAATTAAATTAAATCAGGAATTAATTCCAGGAAGTCCTATGACCTGTAATAAGCAGGCGGTCATTTTACACCATCAAAATGGTCCCTTCTGGCCTTAGAATCTGTATTTTTTCATCTTTTTGGTGAGATGAGATTTGCGGCACTAATTTTTTTTCTTTGGTTTTTCTTCAGCACAATTCTTAAAACACTGCATAAAATAGTAGCTTGTCTGATGCCAAACACTCTGAAATCAGTAGTTAAGATTTACTATTTCCATTCTGAATAATGTCTATTATAAAGGAAGGAAAACATGACTGTAAGGCAAGCATACATTTTCCCTCATAGCACAGCAGTTAGTCTTCAGTGACTGATGTTGTTTGTAGTTTGGGAAAGTAATAATAGAGAAACAGCAAGTAAGAAATGCATTTTTAGCAAAAACTCTTTGTTCATCCCATTTTGTTTTTTCTCCAATAAAATGAGTGCTTATTACTGCCAATAATGAAGACAAAAAGCCAGGAGACCGCTTCTCATAGCTTAATAAAACTATAAAAATTGATGAACAACATGTAATGAAATAGTCATGATGAAATTTGTCTGCTAGAATGAAGTATTTTGTGGTGAAGCCTGTGGTACATACCATGCAGACAAACTTTCTTAATGATAAATAATAGAGTTCCTGATACTATAAATAAACACTGAAGCAAATGAAAATGCCCCTAGAAATGAAAAATCATTCCCAAAGTCGCTTTTCTAAAGTACAGAATACAACTGTCAGTTGTACATGGAATTTCCTAAATGTAGCAACACAGGGCCAAATTGGGTACTTTGAATTTGTATGTGTTGGGAGTAATGCAGAATTGTATGACCTCAGGGGCGCCATCAGAATGGGCGATATTCTGCCTCAGTTACAACACCTCCTCTGGCTCTTGAACATGCAGGAAAAGGGGTATGTACCTCACCCCTGTGAAGCATGCACAGGGCATCCCTGGCCAGCCTTGTGGGCTGCTGCAGAGTGGGTGGGATGATAACTTCACCCACTCCCACCCTGCCTCGGTTTGCCTCTTTGTGCTTCTCTGAGTCCAAAAGTATGATTGTCTCTAGCCCTTGTGTAGAGAGTAATTGTCTCAGGGAAACAAAACATTCCTTGTGTGCTTTTAACACTTGCATCAAAGACCAGCAAAAAGTGTAGTTATACTTTGCATATGTCTAAGTATGGCCAAGGTAGGTCTCCCCTTTGCACTCCGTCAACAATGCACAAGAAGCCAGGCGAAGGACTTCAGAATTAAACAACTATTTTCCCAATAAGTATGTTTTACAAATATTAAAAAACAAAAGAATTTTAAACTCAAGTGCCAAATCTGGCAGAGAAAGGATCCTTTGTGGTTACTGGACCATGGAGGCTCTGTGAGTTGTAGCGGCTAATCCATATTTTTCAGGGGGAAAATCATTTTCAGTCCCATTAAACACATTATGTACCACAACTACTCCCTTATTTTATCTTGCATTATATATGGCAGACAGATTCTTGAGATGTCAGGACACTCCACAAAGCATGTACAGAGTACCACAATTGTGCTAGTACCAAAGTGAAATTTTCTTCAGCAGTAAGATTTGGATGACAGGGAACCAAAGAAACTACGGCCCAAAAAACTGCATTTCCAAGTTCAGCCAGCCATTCATCTCTGCTTCTTTAATAGTTATGCTATATGCTGTGACAGTACATATATTATGTATAAATGCATGAAACATATTATCAAATGTAATATGAAACATATGGTAATGTCTCTTTGCATATGGGGTCTATTTTCTAACTCCTTTTCCTGTCTCTCAGTAGGTAACCCTGCCAAATCTTGTGACAGAACTTTTGGATAAACATCCAAAATAATTACATCTACAATATGATCAGAACTCGCCTACAGAAAACCAGTGTATGAAAGCATGCAAATCTACATAATTTGTATATAAAGTATCTTCCAATAGTGGATATTTCATTATTGGTATATCTGCAATGATATGTATCCTTAATAAAATAGTTAGAATATAAAACAGTTTTAAACAGGCTGTACAATAAACAAAACAAAGATCAGTGTAAGGTTAAAGAAAAAATAGAACAAAGACTTAGTGTCCTGTATATATAGGAAATGAAATTAAGAATACAAGCATTGTTCATAGTAAAGATTTTATTGTAATGAAGTTGTTTGTAAATTAGTGACATTTGCAAATTGCTCTCTAGATTTATATGAAATCTGCACCTTTTGGAAATAATCCAAGAAAAGACATACCACAATTCTGTTAATTACAAAGTACAATTTTGTTATGTCTTGAGCTATCAATAATATCTGCTAATTGCTTCTAACTATAGCATTTAACTTCTCATGCTGATCTGAGTGATTTCAAAATATAGGTGAAGCTAGGAATCCAGATGTATAGGTTGTGGAGAATGTATTTCTGTAGGAAGACTTGAGTAAAATCTCATATTTTATCTGGATCTACTGAGTAGATAAACAAATGTCTCCTGTGATCTGCAGTGTCATATTTCCCTTCCCAGGTCCTCTTTATTTTCTGCAAACAATACTTTACTTTATACAAAATGCCTATGATGTAAACCTTTCTGAAAATTATACATGGGGAGATATCACACATGGGAGGCCTATGATATTAATTTTTAAAATAGCATCTGTTTATCTTACATGAACAATTTTCCTTATTCCCTTTAACACATGAAAGTGAGTTAGTACAGAAACCCATTGTGTGCTATAATCCATAGAAAGAATATTGAGCACTTGAGACTCTCTCAGTAGTTCAGATTTATTTCTATTTTGTACTTATGTTTGATCATAACTTTTTGGTCTGTTTGGGTTAAAAATATTACTCTGGTATGTGGGGTTGTGATAGGGTGTGCTCTCCACAGTAGCCCAGCAAGAGCTGCATTAGGTCAGGTGGGCCTAATCAGCTAATTATGCTAAAAGCAGGGGAGAGTTAGGCAGGAGGTAGTTAATTAGAAACAGGCTCACCTGTGCAGGAACAGGCAGGGCCTGTATAAAGCCAGGTAGCTAGCTGTAGAGAGGAAAGCTTGCTGATGTTGGGAAAGGCTTGGGGAAGTAGGTTGCAGACACTTCCTGAGTGGAGGGAGTTGGAGGCTTGCAAAGCCAGGGAGTGGGGAAGCTAGATAGGTAGGAAGAAGCTCTGGGAAATCAGCAGCAAGGGGTGGGACAGTCCAGAGACCTTGGCTACTTGTTATAGGGTCCTTGGTCTGGAACCCAGTGTAGAGGGTAGACCTGGGTTCCCCAACCAGCCACTGGGGAATGTCAAAAGGCATTGGAGATAACAGCCATTTGGCAGGTTTTGAAAGACTCTGAATTTGCCCGAGGGGAGAACTTTAATAAGCTGCCCAGAGGGCTAAGCCACAGAGAGGAAGCTGCAGACCTGAGAATGAGCAGACCAGCAGAGTGAGATGAGATGAGGGAAAGCACAAGCTGGCAGAGCTAATCCCTAGGATGGCCAGCAGGAGGTGCCACTGTGGCAAGTGGACCCCATGATGGGGTCTAGAGGTTTCATGTTTTCTGAGTTCTATAGAGATTGATCTGAAACAAAACCCTGGACTTAGATACTCTCTGCACTTTCAGCAAACTTGGAATCTGAACCTAGATCCAGGTCTTTGTGTTTAGGACCATTTTTAATTCTAGAACTAGTCTGTCCCTGCAGAACCTGACAGCAAGACATCTCTAATCTAAATAAAATACAAATAAATCACTAAATTTAACTCTAATATAGAAAAGAAGCTTGTACTACTGATATAGCATGTTGGCTGCTTTATTTGAAATGTAGCAACTCTGGTATCAATGGTCCTTAACTGAAATATTAAGAAGCAAATAGGGCTTTGCTTAGATGCCTATAGCAGCATGCTCAGAGTCCCTTAGAAGAGGACAAAAGTTGTTCAGGTTATTTTCTCAACTGAATGTATAGACTAAGGGATATATATATATATATATATATAATATGGCTTTTCTTCTACCAAGTGATCTTATTTAGCTTTTCAATTGCTTACCTGTGACAGTCACAGCTGAATTCCAAACTTAACTTCAGTGCTCACATAAAGAATTCCATATATTAACTAGGTGTACTAAGCTTAAGTGTCTGTGTACATCAGGTAGACTCTTTTGATGTGTCTTTACAGTAGATACTGAGCTAAATTCTCAGTAATATCTATGCATGGAAGTACATGAGAACAGAAAGTGGCTTACTGTTTGGTGAAGACTTGTCAGCATTAGACATTTCTCTGACAACTAGTCAAGTAAAGTGAGCAACCACAAAGTGAGCATCTCTACATGTATCTGGCCAATGATCTCACTTCTGGCCTGGAGCAATGGATGTCTGTGTATTTAACATTTGCTTTCACCACTCTAAAATTGCATAAAATTAAATGTACCAAGAAGCAAAACAAGTAAAGTTACCTGTTGTGAGGGGTCAAATAAGCATTTGTTAGATGCTGTGCAGTGAAAGAAATTACAGATGCTAGCGGTGTATGTCTTTACACAGATAAGCAGTATCTATAGATGCCATCTCATAAGATTTTTGTATTGCTTGTCTTGTAGAAGTGATGGATGAAGGTACATAATTTAACATGTACTAGTGTCTTCCCAGGCTTTGTTTTTTCACACATAAAAACAACCATAAATCAGATACTCTCTGTAGGCTACCAGACCAAATTGAAGAGCGAGATACATTTCCGTAATATACTTTTATTGATATTCAACCACACAAGCCATTTCCCAGATGGACATAGAAATAGAATTAAATGCACTGATTTTTCTGAGCAGTACAGTGGCTCAGGGGACTATGTTTGACTGTAGCACAGAATCAGTATAGCTATAGCAGAAACTCTGATTTTATAGAATGGCTATCTAGAATAGAATTACCATTCTAAGGAGAGATTAGAATGAAAGGAATTCTTTAGCCTTAGGTGGCAGCAAAGATTAACATGTCTTTTATTCTATTACTTCACTTCAGGAACTATTTCAGGAAGTATTTTATATTCCTAGGTTTACTTTGCTATTGAATCCTTTCTGAATGAAATGCAATATAAATACTAAGAAACCAAGGTCTTTGAATACAGTGGATGGTATCACATACATTTTTTTAGAAGAAAAAAATGTGGTAAATAAATTGCACCCCATAAGATAACATGGCATCATATATTGCAACAAATAGAATGATTGGAATATATGACATTCTTTTATTCCAATGGGAACATCCCTTCTCCAGTTCAGCATTTTTATTTGTTTTATTTTACGTTGTAGGGACATAACTTTTGACTTCACACCATCAAATTATTATAGGCATATGTAAAGGCGTAGGTGAATGGTCAGTTGATATGATAAAGTGCTGATGTCAGGAGTAACATTCTAGGGAAAAATGAAGACCAGATTGTGTTGGACTTACTCTTTCAGTTTTAGTAAGTGAAATAGGCATTGTATTCAAGGATCTCTGAAGCGTAGTTCATTAGGAAAAGGTTTCCAGCCATATCTATCTGATGTCCTTCAACCTATTGCTACTTATGGCAAACTGTAAAAATTCCTATCCTATAAATTTATAGGAGAAAGCGAAACAAGCAACTTCAAAACAAATATGTGGAACCAACATTATTACAATAAAATATTACCTAGCTCTCATATAGAGCTTTTCACTGGTGTGTTAAACTTCAACAAAAATCATGTAACTGACTGGTGAAATCCATTCACCTTTTCTTATTTGTCTGAAAAGGTTTGGCAAATTTTGGGACAATAATAAAATAGTATTAGTAACATTGTATAAAAAACAATGGGTGAGAGGGAATGAATAAATGAGTATTTTGCCTAAATGAGTCACCTGCTTACCTTAGAACTCTCATGGGTTTACTTGTAAGGGTTGTAATAGGCTTTAGCTTAGAAGTGCACAAGTTATAAAGGCATGGATAGTTATTTGGATAGTTTTAGTGTATTCTTGAATTGACATTGAAGATACTTGTAGGAATTTTGTAGTCTAATGAACATTTTTCCTACCATATTTCTTTTTAATTTAAAACATCTTGCGCCACATTGTCAAACATCTTGTTGAGTTATACCATGAGAATTTGGTGCAACGTGTGTTATATAACACAATGTAAATGAACAACAATCTGGAAATGTGATAAAGATGTCAGTTTTCATGTGCACAATAACAGGTTGCAATGTTTACAGTATTTTTTTGTTCTTTGGTTAGACAATCTAAACATATTTGTTTGTGATGAACAAATGGGATGCATATCAGAAAGGAAACTCCTGTTATATTAGCTTTTATCCCAAAATATGGAAGTCCACTTCTGTTTGGGAACAGTGATACAAAAGACTGGCAGCTAAAGTTATGATCCCTATTTTAGCCAACAATCAAACTGATTTTCTCCCATAGTTAGTTAAAGGTATCTATTAAAATGAGTTGAGCATTACAATATTGTCTTTATAGTGTTCCTTCAAGAACTTTGAATCTATATTTTTTCTTTATTTAATTTCATTCATTCAGTTATTCATGAGTGCCTGAAAATGTTAGCCATGTCCAAAACCAAAAACTCTTCTTCCCTGCCCCCCAAAAAGCTTAGTTTTAAGCCCTGATCCTGTGAATATATCCTCTACACTGCAATTGCTGAGTGACTGGATAGCAGAAATGTGTACTATATATTCACATAGTCATGGCAAGCCCAATCATCACTTAGGTACTTGGTGGTGTCGATGCATCCCTTCAAACCTATAAGCCTGAGTACTAGCCTGTTTAAGACCTAGGTACACACGAGGGAGGCTAGTGTTTCCTGCTACTCATGCTGCCATGGCTTCACTTTTATATTTTAATGCATTAACAAAGGTGGAGGTTAAAGTGACTTGTCAAAGGCCACATAGCTGCTCAGTGGCAGAACCAAGACTTCAGGTAGGGCCACCTCTCTTACATGCCAGGTTTGTGCCTGATCTGCTGGACCACATTGCCTTTCTTTGGAAAGATGCCCATAGGTTGAGATGTGAAACTGCTAGACTTTGACTAGCTAGGCTGCTTTCCTCCTGCACAGTGCAGGCAGAGCTGCACACCCTTCTCCCATAATGGAGTCCAATGACCCTTGTGGCCCCTTCTAACCCTATAACTTCTATTTTTTCCTTCTCCTTAAAGTGTACTTATCAGGGGTCTGTGTACTTGTCTGGCTGGTCCCATGCAGATACAGTCTTTCGGGGGCTTGTGGCTGGTTTTCATGGCTTTCCTCTAGATTCCTTGCCTAGCAACTATTCGCTATCTTCTCCAGCCTCACCAAATTGTCTTTCTAATCCATAGGCACCAAATTTGGGCTGTCCTTTGGTGTCATTTTTTTGGTCCAGGCTCTTCCAATAATCTCTTTGCTCAGATCTTCAGAAACATCAGTCGTTCACTCTGGTTTTAGTTTAAGGCATCTGAACTGTAGATTTAGCCCCATTAAAATTGCTACAGTACTTTTAAGTTTACATATAGATGTAAACTTAAGGGCATGACCCTCTTCAATGCTCTTCCTGATCCAGGTAAGCACTTAGCATTTGCTTCTCATGGATAGTTGCATTGCTTCAGCACCTTGAAGGACCACCTTAAATTAGAATAGCTGTAAGATAAATATAATCAGACGGACACGCTGTGTTCATAATTTGTAGCTTTCTAGTTTTTAAAATAAACAAATACAAATAGAAGACAAACAAATATCTGCTGAGTATGGAATCTTACCACGAATAACCTATAGTATGTTAAGGAATAAGATACCTTTGATATTACTAGAACGAGCCATTTTTCAGATATGGCTTTACAATACATTTCTAAATCCTCTCAAAAATGTACCTCATTCTCAGTTCCATATCTCAGAAACACCTTATCTTAGTCATCTCAAACTTTTCAAAAATGAAACTAAACAAGTCCTCAGACTACATACCACATGTGAAATTCCAAATATAAAGGATTTTTTAGGAACAAGTTTTTTTGTGGGCGGAGGAAAAGATAAGGGCCTTACAGTAGAAAACTGGTCAGAGCCAAAGGTCCTTGTCCTTTAAGATGCTGAAAAACCTGAAAGTCAGGAATGTCTTCAATCCACTGATATTGGGGTAAAGGGTTCTTGGCAACTTGCAGTACTGTGTGTTTTAACTACTGAATGACATTCAGGGGTCTAGAATATTGACTGGAGGGGGTTCTCCACTGAAAAAAAGAAATCTCAGAATCTGTTAGACTACAGTCAGGACTGCCTTGGGCTCTGAGAAACTCTTCCCCTGGAAACTGTGTACCTCAATATTTTTGAGTCCATAGGAACACAGATTTTAAAATGTGCATGTTTATTATTTTACCTATGAAAATAAAATTAATGATTAGAAGATTTGCTCCAGTTTAAAATAACATGCACCATCTGTTTTCTCATCAGTTAATAAGATAAAAAATATCCTTATGTGGAGGGAAAAATGAATTTAAAACAAAAGTACTTTGTATTCTAAATTCTCAAGTGTTTCTGAATTATCTGTGTATATAAAATCAATTTCTTTTGACATTTCTTCAGTATCTCATCCTAATTCCAATATGAAGACTGTTTACTTGATAGTGTGTTCATTAAAGGTTTATTAACAAATCACAGACCAGGCAATCATTTGACAGCTCATTGCTCTAGTTGGTTAGTGTATATTTTTATATGCCAAGTTCTAATTAAACAAATATTATGCAAATACTATTGCTGTTGCTACAGTCTTAGAAGCAAGAATTATTTGTTGTCATTACTTTCTTTTGTACAATTATATTAAATAAAATCTTACCCTTTTCACCCAAGATAGTGATAGTTTGGAACTTCATTACCAGTGGCTTCTTTGAAGATAGCTAGACATTGAATTGTTGGAAGAAAGACCTTTTAATTATTCTGGCATGAATTTACATTGCTGTTTTCTGTCTTGATTAATGCTTGTAATATTTTTTTTTTAGAGACAAAATGTCTCTTAGCATCTTATTCTGTAAAATTCATTATAATTGTTATTAAAATATTTTCACTGCTTTTGCAAATTATCTGAATTCAATGAAGCTTAATGGAGCACTCCCAGCCTCCAGTGGATTAAAGTGAAATTTAATTTGTGATAATCTGCCCAAGACTCTAGAAGCATGAAATATACTGTACACAGGAATTACCTGTTTTACAGTACATCATTACCATTATTAGACCCTGGGCCTTAGGGATACGTTTTCAGAGTTGCATAGGGATTCAGCCACATAACTTCCATTGAATTCAATGTGACTCTCAGCTTCAAACTTGTACATACGTACGTACGTACGTACTCTAAAAATTTACTCCATAACGGTAGTAACCTAGTCTTGTTTAAGTTCATGGTTTGTTTTTTTTCCAGCAACACAAATGTACTATTTGAAAAGGGTTTAAAACAAACCCAATATTCCCAGCTAATCAGTATTGATCTTCTTGTCACATTCGTGTTTTTCTTTCAGGAACAATTGTGGTTTCAGGGTGCTTGAAAGTGTGTGGATGTGAACTAAGTCTCGTATTTTCCAAACAGGGAGGTTCTGGATTAACTAGTGGGTCTAACAACACATAAAACAGACAATATCACACTGAAGAATTGGGAATTTGGAAAGTACATGCTACACTTCAGTGCAAAACTTCATCAAATTAAAGAACGATGAATAGGTGCGTCTTAAAACAATGGACAACATTTTCAAAAACACCATTTTCAGAAGTGACTTATGCAATAGTATCTTAAGTCCCACTGGCTTTCAATAAGATTTAGATTCCTAAGGTGCTTTTGAAAATTTAATACTAGAGATTAATAGAGATGTTTTTGTCATTACATTTTAGAAGTACTTGAATATGAAATACTGGACTGTTGACTTTTGTATATAGCAGTGGTTCTCAACCAGGGTACAGGTACATGTACCCCTGGGGGCAGGCAAAGGCCATCCATGGGGTATATCAGCTCATGTAGATATTTGCTTAGTTTTACAATGGACTACATAAAAAGCACTGGCAAAGTTAGTAAAAACTAAAATTTCATACAATGACCTGTTTTATACTGCTCTATATTCTATACACTGAAATGTAAGTACAATATTTATATTCCAGTTAATCAATTTTATAATTCTATGATAAAATGGGAATGTAAGCAATTTGTCTCTAACAGTGTGCTGACACTTTTTGTATTTTTGTTTGATTCTGTAAGGAAGCACTTTTTAAGTGAGGTGGAACTTGGGGGTAAGCAAGACAAACCAAGGATAAAAGGGGTAGAGTAGTCTGGAAAGGTTCAGAGCCATTGATATATAGCATACATACTAAAAAGTAATAGAATTACTGCACATGGATCTAACATTTTTCAGTGAAAATATCCTCCATGATAACCAAACAAAAAAATACCAAATGGAATCAGTCCCATGGAACTTATAGACTTTAGCAATTGCAGAGGGATATAGATGGAGAAAGATTGAGACTACCACCCCGCCATAGACTGGCATTTCCCAGCCCATTGCAGGAATTTGTAGTTTAAATTGGGATTCTAAAGAGCACAAATTTCAAAAATAGTTTTTACCTGGTGATTGCATCACAGAAATTCTGCATCTTCTACAGGAAGCCAGCATTAGAGAAAATAACAGATCAAATATCAGAGGGGTAGCCGTGTTAGTCTGAATCTGTAAAAAGCAACAGGGGGTCCTGTGGCACCTTTAAGACTAACAGAAGTATTGGGAGCATAAGCTTTCGTGGGTAAGAACCTCACTTCTTCAGATGCAAGTAATGGAAATCTCCAGAGGCAGGTATAAATCAGTGTGGAGATAACGAGGTTAGTTCAATCAGGGAGGGTGAGGTGCTCTGCTAGCAGTAGAGGTGTGAACACCAAGGGAGGAGAAACTGCTTCTGTAGTTGGATAGCCATTCACAGTCTTTGTTTAATCCTGATCTGATGGTGTCAAATTTGCAAATGAACTGGAGCTCAGCAGTTTCTCTTTGGAGTCTGGTCCTGAAGTTTTTTTGCTGTAAGATGGCTACCTTAGCATCTGCTATTGTGTGGCCAGGGAGGTTAAAGTGTTCTCCTACAGGTTTTTGTATATTGCCATTCCTGATATCTGACTTGTGTCCATTTATCCTCTTGCGTAGTGACTGTCCAGTTTGGCCAATGTACATAGCAGAGGGGCATTGCTGGCACATGATGGCATATATAACATTGGTGGACGTGCAGGTGAATGAGCCGGTGATGTTGTAGCTGATCTGGTTAGGTCCTGTGATAGTGCTGCTGGTGTAGATATGTGGGCAGAGTTGGCATCGAGGTTTGTTGCATGGGTTGGTTCCTGAGTTAGAGTTGTTATGGTGAGGTGCGTGGTTGCTGGTGAGAATATGCTTAAGGTTGGCAGGTTGTCTGTGGGCGAGGACAGGCCTGCCTCCCAAGGTCTGTGAAAGTGAGGGGTCATTGTCCAGGATGGGTTGTAGATCACTGATGATGCATTGGAGAGGTTTAAGCTGAGGGCTGTAGGTGATGGCCAGTGGAGTTCTGTTGGTTTCTTTTTTGGGCCTGTCTTGTAGCAGGAGGCTTCTGGGTACACGTCTGGCTCTGTTGATTTGTTCCTTTATTTCCTTGTGTGGGTATCGTAGTTTTGAGAATGCTTGGTGAAGATCTTGTAGGTGTTGGTCTCTGTCTGAGGGGTTGGAGCAGATGCGGTTGTACCTCAGTGCTTGGCTGTAAACGATGGATCGTGTGGTGTGTCCGGGGTGGAAGCTGGAGGCATGAAGGTAGGCATAGCGGTCGGTGGGTTTTCGGTATAGGGTGGTGTTAACGTGGCCATTGCT
This sequence comes from Emys orbicularis, assembly GCF_028017835.1. Classification (NCBI taxonomy): domain Eukaryota; kingdom Metazoa; phylum Chordata; order Testudines; family Emydidae; genus Emys; species Emys orbicularis. Next base: position 52,076,423 of record NC_088687.1, on the reverse strand, counting down.
TATTTGTACTGTGGTGTCCAGGAAGTGGACCTCCCGTGTAGATTGGTCCAGGCTGAGGTTGATGGTGGGGTGGAAGCTGTTGAAATCATGGTGGAATTCTTCCAGGGTCTCCTTCCCATGGGTCCAGATGATGAAGATGTCATCAATGTAGCGTAGGTAGAGAAGGGGCGTGAGTGGACGAGAGCTGAGGAAGCGTTGTTCCAGGTCAGCCATAAAGATGTTGGCATATTGTGGGGCCATGCGGGTGCCCATAGCGGTGCCACTGGTCTGGAGGTATATATTGTCACCAAATTTGAAATAATTGTGCGTGAGGATAAAGTCGCAGAGCTCGGCAATAAGTTGTGCTGTGTCATCATCAGGGATACTGTTCCTGACAGCTTGTATTCCAGACAGAGACCAACACCTACAAGATCTTCACCAAGCATTCTCAAAACTACGATACCCACACAAGGAAATAAAGGAACAAATCAACAGAGCCAGACGTGTACCCAGAAGCCTCCTGCTACAAGACAGGCCCAAAAAAGAAACCAACAGAACTCCACTGGCCATCACCTACAGCCCTCAGCTTAAACCTCTCCAACGCATCATCAGTGATCTACAACCCATCCTGGACAATGACCCCTCACTTTCACAGACCTTGGGAGGCAGGCCTGTCCTCGCCCACAGACAACCTGCCAACCTTAAGCATATTCTCACCAGCAACCACGCACCGCACCATAACAACTCTAACTCAGGAACCAACCCATGCAACAAACCTCGATGCCAACTCTGCCCACATATCTACACCAGCAGCACTATCACAGGACCTAACCAGATCAGCTACAACATCACCGGCTCATTCACCTGCACGTCCACCAATGTTATATATGCCATCATGTGCCAGCAATGCCCCTCTGCTATGTACATTGGCCAAACTGGACAGTCACTACGCAAGAGGATAAATGGACACAAGTCAGATATCAGGAATGGCAATATACAAAAACCTGTAGGAGAACACTTTAACCTCCCTGGCCACACAATAGCAGATGCTAAGGTAGCCATCTTACAGCAAAAAAACTTCAGGACCAGACTCCAAAGAGAAACTGCTGAGCTCCAGTTCATTTGTAAATTTGACACCATCAGATCAGGATTAAACAAAGACTGTGAATGGCTATCCAACTACAGAAGCAGTTTCTCCTCCCTTGGTGTTCACACCTCTACTGCTAGCAGAGCACCTCACCCTCCCTGATTGAACTAACCTCGTTATCTCCACACTGATTTATACCTGCCTCTGGAGATTTCCATTACTTGCATCTGAAGAAGTGAGGTTCTTACCCACGAAAGCTTATGCTCCCAATACTTCTGTTAGTCTTAAAGGTGCCACAGGACCCTCTGCTGCTTTTAACAGATCAAAGTTAACCAAACAAAACCAGGAAGACTATTCAAAAAACAAACTTATAATGTAAATAAGATCCTCCAAGAAATGCCTTAATTCAAGAGGCAGAGGCACATGGAAAAGTCTACAAAATGTTGAAATAATGCTTGTCAATAAATCAGCAATGTTAGAGAAAGACTGACTTCAGGATTTAACTGAAATTACTGTGAATCAACAAGGACTGAAAGAAAAGCTAGAGTGAAGCAGAATCAATTTGAGACTGACCTGGGGAGAAATTTTCAGTGAACATTTTTCAGTGGAAAAAATGCATGTTCATGTTTCACATGTTTTATTAAATTGCTATTCAAAACAACTCTAGACATTTCCTTCAATTTTATAAAATGTTTTAATTTTTTTAATAAAAAATCATATGCTCAAAATCAAAACAATTTTGGGTTGACCAATAACTTTGACCCAAAATTAATTTGTATTCAACTTCTTGATTTGTGGACAATTCCCCCTCCCCCCCACACACACCAATAAATGGTTTGGTTTGACCCAAAATATTTTTTGCACATTTTTTTGCAATTGCAAGCAAACAGAAAAATACATTATTCACACAGCTGTTTTGGTTTATTTTACAGCACCTAGAGGGGTAGTAGGTGTCTCATAATGCAGATAAGAAGCCAAGGTATACGCCCTAAGGAGATTATGGTTTCATATGGTAAAATAAATGAAAACCCACCAACTTTTTAATGGTTTGCAAGCCACATACATGTAATGAGACCCTGACCCAAAGAGATTACAGTTTAAACAAAGCAGATAGACCAAGCTCATTCTGCTTGTATATTAACCCTTTCTCCCACCCCCTGTCTGTCTTGTTTATTTAGACTGTACTCTTTAGGGTGGACTGTCTCTTACTTTACAGGCTAGATCATGTAAATGGATTAAGGCTTAATGAGGACACAAGAGTGGAACCATTTGTAGGGTCTAGTCTGTGTTTGTACAGTGCTTAACACATTGGGGGACATTACTCTGGTTGGAGTTTCTAGGTACTACTGTAATATAAGTAAAAGCTGCAGAGCCTGTGCAGGAGACAACGAGAATGGGATGGAGAGGAAATGGGAAAACTCAGGAATTCTCTGCTCAGAGAAATGTGCATGTCACCATTGAATAGACATTTGGTTTTGCAGCCTGAATATAATTATGTAAGAAAGAAATTATTTTAGGCACCACAGTGGATCTTCAGGAGCAATATGAGTGAGGAGTGGCTTTGCAGTCCAGCTGAGGAATGAATTTCCATGCATAGGGAAACATGGGAGATGGAACCTATAATTAGTTTGGTGGCAATTGGGCTGTAATTTACATCCCCTACAGCATTAAGAAAAAATCTTGTCATGACAAGAGAATTACAAATATTCTTTTAGAACATGGAATCCAGCACCAGGTTTCCAGCTACAAGAACCAGATACAAATTCTTACACAGATGACTTGTTTAATTGACGAATTCAGAGACCAGTCAACTTTGAAGAAAAATCATCTTGGGAAGCTTATTATGCCCAGTTTGAAATAATAAGCCAAATGAACCATTCATTTGAGGAACAGAAGGTCCTATTTCTTGCTGTCAGTATAAAGGGACCTTCAGCAATTTATCAGAAAACAACCATGAAGAGTTATCAACCATTAGCAGTATCTACATTAACCAATCATTTTGGAGCTGGACAGCAAACAGAATTTGCAGGGCTGAAGAATTATGCTAGATGAAGTGAAACATTTCTGCCAGAACTGATTTAAGATGTGCTAATTTTTGATGACTATTAAGCACAACCATATGTCTCTAAGGAACTCTAAGATATATTATCTCAAACCGATTTATAAATTCTTTATTGATGGTGAACCAAACATTTTATTATCAGTCATTCCCAAAACACTACAAGAAGCTTTGGGATATGCTTTGATATGGGTGTTCTACCTACCAAATGACCAGAGAAGAAAACATTTCATAATGTGAGATGGACTGGAAGAACAAAGTTGGCTGAGAGAAATGAGAATATGAAAGTCAGGGCAAATAGCAACAATGACAAAAAACAGTGAGTATAACAGCACGGAATACTTCGCTTCAGAAACTAGTAGCAAACAAACCATTTTCACCCAAAATAGAAAATATTTTTGTGATGACATAAGGGTATGCTGAGGATATGGCCTAGTACAGGGGAGGCCAACCTGAGCCTGAGAAGGAGCCATAATTTACCAGTGTACATTGCCAAAGAGCCACAGTAATACATCAGCAGGCCCCAATCCGCTCCCCCCCTGCTTCCAGCGCCTCCCACCCACCAGTAGCCCCACCGATCAGCGCCTCCCCATCCCTCTCCACATCTCCCAATCAGCTGTTTCGTGGTGTACAGGAGGCTCGGAGGGGGAGGAGCGAAGGCATAGCAGGCTCAGGGGAAGGGGTGGAGTGGGGGCAGAGCCAAGGGTTGAGCAGTGAGCACCCCCCAGCACATTGGAAAGTTGGCGCCTGTAGCTCCAGCCCCGGAGTTGGTGCCTATACAATTAACTTCTGAAGAGCCGCATGTGGCTCTGGAGCCACAGGTTGGCCACCCCTGGCCTAGTAACTTTGCATTGCTTAGTGGCTTCCTTTTATGACATGGATATTAAGACTTTTTAACTTTTGTATTTAAAAGCTAGTAGCAAAAACAAAAGAAACCTCAAAAGATCAGGTTTTTTTCACTTAGAAGTCTATTGTGACTTCCACTGTGCAATTCTCTTGAATAGGCTACTCAGAGTCCAGTTCTGATGCAGTTTCATGAGCTTACACTTTTGTCTGAATTGGGCCCTATAAGAATAATAGGCTATATAATGAAAATATATATGTGTAATCAAATATATTGTGGAGTTATTTTTTTATAAGTAGATATTGTGCACCAAATCCTTAGCTGATATAAATGTAGCTCCTTTAAAAATCAATGGAGCAGTGCAATTTACACCACCTGAGTATTTGGCCTTTAATTTAAAAATGAAGATTTTACCCTACCCCTCTATATAAATGTTTTGGAGGAAGGTAACTTTAAATGTTTCATGTTTGATTGGAAAAATGCATTAATACCAGATGAATGTATTAAAATGTGCATATTTTCTAAATTAAGTGGTAGCAAAATAGCTTTCATTTAAATTGCTTCTAAACATTTTTTTTAGAGAGCTTTAAAGCTATAAATATTTTGTTAAAATTGGTGGTCTGAATGATTTGGCTGTTCATTCTTTTTTTTTTTTAAATGACTAATTGTACCTGAGATTGCATTGGTTTTTTCCTCTGGATTTTTTTTTTTTTAATTCTGGTGGATGAAAATGTTGTCTTTCAAATATTTGCATTGTTTCCATCAATCAGTCATAGGTAATTATAGAAGTTACCATATAAGTATGAGACCTTTCTGAAGCACAGAATAGAATCAATTCAGTTTAGAATGAGGTCCTGATGTAACTTACAGATCCTCCTGTTCCCAATTACTGGGGGTCAGAGAAAGTGAATTTTAAAATGATAGCTTCCTATCCAAATATTCTGTTCAGGAAAGAGTAAAAGGGTAACAATTTTTTATTATTTCACACCAGGACACCTAAAATCCTAAAAGAAAGTGGCTTAATTTTCCAAATAATCAGTACTTGCCACTTCCAAAGAAGTCCTCAGTAGGAGTTGAGCACATGTTAAAGGCAGGGCTTGGATTTTAAAGCTTGAATTTTAACTTATATATATTTTAACCTATTGAAATGAAGAGAAGTAATGGAGGGGGGTTGCAGATCACTCATCAAAATCCTGCTAGCAAAATGAAGGGAAGATTAAGATGATTTTTCTGCTTCAGGATGAACTCTAGTAACTAATTGCCATTAATTATGCAGAAATATCTTACCACTAAGACTCTTAAGCGCCTCTTAAAATCAGTGTGTCTGCCTTTGGAATAGACTAGACCACGCTTATTTCTTATAATTTCAAATTTCACAAGCTGAACACGATACTGTATTATCAATATGTTCAGGACCAAGTATACAGCTTTTCAGCAAAATGCACCTTAATGTAAGTGTGCTGACAAGTGAAGTTCTGTTTCCTTGGTTATGAGAAAAGGTTGCTTAAATGGAAGAAAATAAATGATTAAATCCCTCACCCTCCTTCCTGAGGAGACATTCATCCCCTGTGGCAACCTCCATGGAGCCTGTAGAGATGATCTTAATCCACCAGCGAGAAGAGCTTGGAGTAGGCACCATGAAGTCAGTATCTGTAGCCACATGACTAGAATTCTAGCTGCAGCATCTGAGTTTAGTTTTACAAGTATGGAGTCCTCTCATGTCATTACCCAGTAGGATGTACAGGAAACATGGTGGCAATGGCCAGTCAAGGGAAACCCAGAGAAAGGAAGTGTGCATGTGATTAACATGCAAACATGCGAACACTTAAAAACAGAGCTAACAGGCAAGCACAGAGGGACTCAGACAAACAGGAATGCTTCCAGATTAAAAAAAAAAAAAAAAACTAATACAAGTGGAAGTGGTGGAATTGAGTCTGTGCATACACTAAGAAGATGGTCAGCTCTGTATACAATGTGCCTCAGGTGGCATGTGACTAGGATTCATCTCTGAATTTGATCTGCTGGTTGGATCAGTAGCTTCCCTGGCTGGGGTCAGGTACTGATGGGTAGTGTGACACCAATGCTTATCCATGCCCCCCAGAGCTGACCATGAGGGATAAAGATGAGAAAATGAAGATAAAGCTTTTTTGCTTTCTTACTGGGAAAAAATGACTGAGTGAGAGAGACACTGCCAGGTATAACTCCCAAAATATTGGGATAATTAATAAAGATGTGTGAATACTCTGACCCCAGACAGACTGTAGAGAGAGGATCACTTTTCAACCCAAACCAAGAAGCAGAAGAAAAAAAAAGATACTTATGTTACTGAGCTGAGAACTCTGGCATCCTCATGTAACTTTGGAAACATTAAGCATTTCCTAATTAAATGGTTGTTTGTGGGATACATGATTTCAGCTTGCAGAAGAGATTGAGAATGTGGGAAACAAACGTTTAATTTAAAGACAGAGCCCAGAATTCAGCTAATTTGCCTATATGCTTGAAGATTCTGGCCTAAGTTTCTAACAGGAAAGAGAAACTAGCCCTATAGACACTTTATGGGTTTTATTAAAAGGGCTAATCAAGCAAACATTAAAATTCAGCAGTCATATTGTTAAGACTATTATAAACTGTCACTACACAGACTTAAAAATGACAATAGTTATTAAATCAAATTCATAATTGAAATTGAGTCAATACATCAGTAGATCAATAATTATATGGAATTAAATCACCCATAGCTCAGGTAAGCAAATTAATACAGCCAATAATCAAATGATCTTAATGCAACTGTCAGTTAATTCTTACAATATGAACTTAAGGAGGCAGTTGTCCATTTAGTTCCAAACCCAAATTACAGGACCTTCTCTCCCTCCTCCCCCAGTAAGGAAATCAACTGAACATTCTGGAATCAAAACCAAATTTGAGGATTGAGAGAGAAACCTAAAGTAAATTTAGACTTCTCTTGAAGTTCCCATATGATTAGTGTCTATCCTCTCTGCTTGCTCCCCCAACCTGAATACATGACTTCTGATATAATTGTAGTCAGCAGCTCTCACTTCCTCTTCTAGAGTACAACTACATTTTGCTGACACTCTTCTCTAAACCAAGGAGAATTATTGGGAATTATTGCTGGTGCCTTACGAGATATGAATGCACATGTTATCAGTCAAACACACATTAACGTTCATACAGCAAAAGAAGTGGGGGTGGGGTATGATGTGAGTTGTCTCCATCCTTTCAAAATAAGAGGAAAATATGGAGAGTAAAAAAGGTTCAAATTCTTCATCTTCAAACTCCTGTGTCATCAGTCAGATCTGTGTTTTAGGGAGCCATCGCTGCTCTGGCTGGCATAGCCTGAGGTTGTCCTTGTCTCTGCTTTCCATGAGACCTCAGAAAGCAGGGGTAGCTGCTGTTCTTGGTGTCGTGGTGACCCATGGAGAATATGCCATCTTCTGTATTCACCCTGACCATTAGGGTTGGAATTCCAGATTGCTCCACCTTATGGCACCTCCTTCAAGGTCTTCTGGATGAATTGGGGTCACCACCCAACATGAACTCCAACAATATGGTCCAATCCTTGTCAAGGTGGGCAACATTGACCCTCTGTCACTTTGGAAATTCCCCCTTTAACCAGCAGTTTTTACAATATTCACCATTACAACCCCAAGCAATGTCAGTTTCACAAATAAAAAAAGTGGGATAAACAGTTCTGAGAAAGCTCTTCCAGGCTTAGACTTTGCCATTTTTCCCCTTTTGGGTAAGAACTGAAGGATACCAGACAGTGCCAGGCATCCACTAGAAGGCCTTGACACATGCAAGAGTATACCTAATGGCCCAACTGTCACTGGCATTCATCCATACTCCTACATCTTTATACAACCTGGTAGAATTTCTTTAAATAAATTTACATGCCTCATGGCAACCTTCATCTCACCTATTCAGCCAGCAAGGAACTGGGGAACTAATTATTGTGGCTTTAACTGCGTGAAGAATCATGTCTCACTTGAAGAGAACACCAAGATGAGCACACTTCCTGTTAAAACAAAGGAACCTGAGGCCACTATGCACAGGGGAGCAGGTCTGGGTCACATGAGGCAATGACAAAAGTCCAAGCTGCAATGAAACACAGGTCATATGAGGTAGCTAAAGACTCAAGACAGTGGTAAGGACAAAATTGTGGAGTAACAACAGAGCACACCTGGACTGATAGGGTGAAGGCCAGGGCCAGGAGGCCATAGAGAGCTGATGGCTGAAGCTCTGACCTGATGTAGGAGACTCAGAAGAAATGAGGTTTATGAGCACTACATAGGACCAACAGAATGAAGGAAGAAAAGGGTTAAACAAGTCCCCCATCAACTGTGATAACATAAACAAGAAGCATGTGACTGGTTTGAAGACCAGCATCCTTGAAGGACTATGAGGCCTAAGAGGTTGAAATATGGAGTTAAAGGCTGTGTCTCTAGGATGGGCTATGTACTAATAACCTCTGGCTCCAATAAGTCAGCAAACACTGGCACAAAAGACGACAAACACTCTTTAAAAGAAAGATACTGCCACCTGAATGAAACTTGTAGGGAGGAGCACAGATTGCAAGAGAAGAACTTGGAAGAAGCAGCAAGAAGTCAATTTGTGCACATGGCTAGCATCCTAATTCCAATCGCAGCAACTCTGTACATAGACTTCTTAATAGAGAGCAATTTAAGTTTTCATAATGTGGAGTTTTCATTTTATTACCCAGGACATGTTACATGAAATACTCCTGGTGATCAGCATCCATTAGGCTCTGGGGCTCTTGTTTTTAGGTAGGGGAGAGTAGAAATAGGAGGAAGGGGTTAGGCTTGACGAGTGTAGCGCCAGCTTTCAGGTAACCTGCATGCTTGCCTTCAGTCTGCAGACATAGCAGAGGAAACTCCATTGAAGCACTGTTTTAATGAGCTGTGATACTGTTGTGTGTGTACAAAAACAACAAGGAGTCTGGTGGCACCTTAAAGACTAACAGATTTATTTGGGCATAAGCTTTCGTGGGTAAAAACCTCACTTCTTCGGATGCCTCTAGTGATGTGACTCTGTGGGGCAAAATGTCATTTTATTTGCAAGCTGTATGAAAAGCTCTCTTTTAGCTCTGAAGCAGAGCTGTACTGTAGCCTTTCAAGAAGCAATCTGAAGAGTTTTATTGTGCTTCATGGATGCATCCGAAGAAGTGAGGTTTTTACCCACGAAAGCTTATGCCCAAATAAATCTGTTAGTCTTTAAGGTGCCACCAGACTCCTTGTTGTTTTTGTAGATACAGACTAACACGGCTACCCCCTGATACTTGACACCATGTTGGGTGTGTGTCTCAGAATGTTCTGGAGGGGGACCTGGTTTCCTATAGTGTGAATGTCACCCCTACTGTTTCCTATACAGTGCCTGGAATCCCTCTCCCTTAAGGGGAAAGTGTAGCAAAAACTCTGCTGGGAGATTCTGAAGCACTTTCCCCCATCTTCTGGGTTTTTCTGTGGGATGGGAGAATATAGTGTTACATTTTCAAAGCAACTAAATTTTTTTAACCATAGTAGATATGTTTAGATTATCAATAATAATGTCACTATGAGATGTAAATCTGAACATTTGGGTTTCTTTTACGTTAGAACTGCAAATAAAGAATCAAGCAAAACCAGTTCATGAATACTTAATGATTGAGCAAACATTTGCATCATATAAATATTTTTTGTCTCCTCTTAAATATTCAGTGGCTGTATTGCCATCTGGCAAAGGTTTCAGTTGACTAAAGCTGAAGTAATAATTTAATAAAGTAGAAGATGCTACCAATAGTTTAAAACCAATTAAAATGCTCATAGCAGACTCTATGCATGTTAAAATGTCATGTTGTGCTGCTTCTAGACCGTCAGACACCAAAGAAGTATTATGAGCCAAACGTGCATAAGCAAAAGTTTGAAGGAGTCAAGGGTGTTGCTTGCTTCAGGCTTCATAACAGCAGCAAATAATCTCACTCTTTAAAGTGTTAAATATGCTGTACTGCATTATAGCGGACGTTCATTTTACTACAAAATAAGGTGAGGATCGCTATTTGATTTTTCTCTTTCTCACTATTTATATTAGACTGTAAAGGTGAATATTGAACTTAACCAGAAGAAGTTTGTTACTTGACTTTACTGAGTGCCTCTAGTGATGTGACTCTGTGGGGCAAAATGTCATTTTATTTGCAAGCTGTATGAAAAGCTCTCTTTTAGCTCTGAAGCAGAGCTGTACTGTAGCCTTTCAAGAAGCAATCTGAAGAGTTTTATTGTACTTCATGGATTTCTAAAACATATTACATTCTAATGTCACCTGTCAAAGGAAGTGAAAGAGTTTACACACACAATTTTCTAAGATTTTTTTTTTTTTTTTTATGGAACCATTCACACAGGAATGTTTTATGTCAGTTTCATGCTAGGTTGGAAAAACATTCCCGACCCTCACACTGTCTATCAAAAATATGCAAATAAACTCTCAAGAACATGTCACCCATGTTTGGTTTTTACAAAATATTTCTTGTTTATGAAACTGGCAAGTGTGAGGCTGTGTTACTAATACATGTATAAACAACCCCCTGATAATATCATGTACAAGTATAGTATTTGTGAAGAGTAAAAATCCAGGGGGACTTTTTTTCCTCCAGAATTTATCCTATCAGCCGAGCAAGACTTTAAAGCAGTGGTGGGCAACCTGCGGCCCACGGGCCACTTGCGGCCCATCAGGGTAATCTGATTGCGGGCTGCGAGATATTTTACTAACGTTGACCGTCCGCAGGCACAGCCCCCCACAGCTCCCAGTGACCACGGTTTGCCGTTCCTGGCTAATGGGAGCTACGGGAAGTGGTGGCTAGCACATCCCTGTGGCCTGCTGCTTCCTGAAGCTCCCATTGTCTGAGAATGGTGAACCACAGCCACTTGGAGCTGCGGGGGGCCGTGGACAGTCAACATCAGCAAAATGTCTCGCAGCCCGCAATCAGATTACCCTGATGGACCGCATGCGGGCCACGGGCCGCAGGTTGCCCACAACCGCTTTAAAGCAACAACTAGAGAACTCCCTCATCAGGAAGTTACCATGTTTTTTAAGCTCCCCACAGCAACACATCCTTGTCCTCACTTGTAACTGTGGAGTATAAGGAACTCTCTAACTGCTGCACATCTCCCTTTCTTTATAATAAAATTTTAAAACTTTATACACACACACATTGGTTTATAATTATACACAATTCTAAATAAACTTCAAATTCCTTAACTATTTACACCGCTCTCTCCCCTTATCAATTGCATTTAAATAGTCCTGAACAATACTCTAGATGTATGTTGTGTGAATAAGTATTTTCTTATATTTATTTTAAATTTGCTCCCTATTAACCTCATCAGATGACCCTTGGCTCTTGTGTTATGTGAAGAGGTAAAGAGAACTTCCTTATTCACTTTTTCCACACCGTTCATGATTTAGTAGACCTCTATCATATCTCTTCCCTTATTCATCTCTTTTCTAAGTCTTTTTAATCTCTCCTCATATGGAAGCTGTTCCATACCCCTAATCCTTTTTGTTGCCCTTCTCTGTACCTTTTCCAGTTCCAATATATATTTTGAGATGGGGCGACCAGAGCTGCATGCAGTATTCAAGGTGTGGGCATAAAATGGATTTATAGAGTTGCATTATGCTATTTTATATCTTTTATAAGTGATCCCTTTCCTAATGGTGCCTAATGTTCTGTTAGCTTTTTTGACTGCTGCTGCACATTGGGTGGATGTTTTCAGGTAAGTATTCATGATGACTCCAAGATCTTTCTGGAGTGGTAACAGCTAATTTGGACTCCATCATTTTGTATGTGTAGTTGGGATTATGTTTTCTGGTGCGCATTATTTTGCATTTATCAACACTGAATTTCATTGTCCATTTTGTTGCCCACTCACCCAGTTTTGTAAGATCCCTTTTTAATTCTTAGTAATGTCCAAAGATGAGTGCAATCTTGAGTAATTTTGTAACCTCACTCTTTACCTTTTTCCCCAGATCATTTATGAATATGTTGAACAGCCCTGGTCCTGGTACAGATCCATGGCGGACCCTACTATTTAGCTATCTCCTATCTTTTAATCAGTAATTGATCCACTAAAGGATCTTACCTCTTACCCCATGATTGCTTACTTTGCTTAAGAGCCTTTGGTGTGGGGACTTGTCACTGGCTTTCAGAAAGTCCAAGTACTCTATATCCACTGGATCACCCTGTGACATCCTTTACCTTGCAGGAGCGCCCTGTAACCCCCATAGTGAATTCTATATAATTGTGATCTTGCATATAAAGAATGCCATGTAAGGTATCCGGGGAAAGGTTATGATCTGGTGAAAGTCACCGTTCTATCTAAATATGTATATCATTGGTGCATATGAAGTTATGAAATTGTGTTTTATGGTTGTCAGTAAAACATGCTGTAAGTTGGGGAATTGGCTGGATATTAGTTCCCCAGAGACAACAGCAAGGAAAGTAACCAGCACCGAGGTGGGTGTCAAACAACCATCAACAGCCATTGTCCAGCAAGGGAGTTCCAATTCAATGACTCACCTGCATAAGGCCACACCAGGGGAATTGCTCAACCTTGCCTGGGGACTCAGCAATGCCGACCAGACATGCCTGGACTTGTGTTTTCCAATCACATGAACTAAGGATATATAACAGAACACAGGGGCCCACTGCTTGGCCTTGCTTCTGCCCCCTCATATGCTGCAAGCAATAAGGACACTCAGAAGCCTGAAGACTCCAACAAAGGACCAGGTTTCAGGGGAGAAACCTGTATATTAAGGACTGCAATATCCAGCAGGATGAGAAACTGCTTAATCTAGATCAGGGGAGCTCTGGATCAGCACATCGCTCGCCAGCGCCGCTTCCCGCAGCCCCCATTGGCCCGGGACGGCGAACCGCGGCCAATGGGGGCCGCGATCGGCCGAACCTGCCGCGTCAGCAGGTAAATAAACTGGCCCGGCCCGCCAGGGTGCTTACCCTGGCGAGCCGCATGCCAAACGTTGCCGACCCCTGATCTAGATGCTGTTCAGTCTAATAGGGTTGAGATTTTAGACTGCATGCTTATATTTTCTTTTCTTTTGGTAACTAACTTTGACTGTTTGCCTATCACTAAAAATCTATCTTTTGTAGTCAAACTTTTACTGTTTATCTTTACCAGTGAGTTTGCCTGAAATGTGTGGTAAATCTGCTCAGGTTTGCAAAGGCTGGTGTATATCCACTTTCCATTGATGAAGTGGTGAACCAATTAATAAATTTGCACTGCTCGTCTTGAGCAGTGAAAGATGGTATATTCCTGAGGTACATGGCTGAGAGCTGTGGGGGAGGTTGTTGGCTGGTGCCTTTCTCTGTATGATTCATGAGTGGCTCTGGCAGCATTCATGCAATCTAGCTGGGTGTGGGGTTTCACATGCAGTTGTGCTGCGTGATAACAGCACCTGGAGGGGCTTGCTGCTTGTCACTAGCAAAGCATTAAGGGGTTCAGCGGTCCCACAGTCTCAGGCTGCATCCCGGGATCCCATCACACACCCTTATCTATGTGTTTGTTGACACCCCAGGGCCGGCTCTGGCTTTTTTGCCGCCCCAGGCAAAAAAGCCTCCGGCCGCTCTCCCCCCGGCGGCCGGGGGGAGGACGCCGGGGGGGAGGGCGGCCAGAGCACCGGGGGGAGGGCAGTGAGCCCGGCTGTGGCCCCGCTCTCCCCGGCGGCCGGAGCGCCGCGCCGCCCCCCTCCAGGTGCCGCCCCAAGCACAAGCTTGGTGGGCTGGTGCTTGGAGCCGGCCCTGTGACACCCTCAAAGAATTCTAATGAATTGGTGAGTTATGATTTCCCTTTACAAAAGTCGTGTTGACTCTTTCCCAACATATCATGTTCATTTGTGTCTAATACTTCTGTTTTTTTTTACTATAGCTTTAACCAGTTTGTCTGGTACTGAAGTTAGGCGTACTGGCCTGTAATTGCCAGGATGTCCTGAGGCACCTTTTTCAAAAATTGGTGTTACATTGATTATCCTCCAGTTATCTAATACAGATGTTGATTTTAAGGAACTGGTTACATATCATAGTTGGTAATTCTGCAATTTCATATTGGAGTTCCTTCAAAACTCGTAGGTGAATACCATTTGGTCCTGGTGAATTATTATTTTCTTTTATCAGTTTCTTCCAAAATCTCCAATATGGGGATCTCAATCTGGGACAGTTCTTCAGGTTTGTCCCCTAAAAATAATGGCTCAGGTTTGGGAATCTCCCTGTATCCTGCCAGTGAAGACCAATGCAAAGCCTTCATTTAGCTTCTCCACAACGGCCTTGTCTTCCTTGAGTGCTCTTTTAGTACCTCCATCATCCAGTTGCCTTTCTGCTTCTGATGTAATTTTCTTAAAAATGCTCTTTAGTTTCTTTTCCCACTTTCTCTTGAACTTCTTTTTTGGCCTGCCTAATTATATTTTTTGGACTTGAAAGGAACAAACTCTGTCAAGTCCATTTTCCTCAGGTTATGTCTATACTTAAATCACTACAGTGGCATAGTTACAGCTGCATTGCTGTAGCACTTCAGTGTAGACATTACCTACATGACAGGAGGCGTTCTCCCATTGGCCTAGGTAATCCATTACTGAAGGGCAGTAGCTAGGTCAATGGAAGAATTCTTGCATCAACCTAGCACTGTCTACACTGGGGGTTAGGTCTGTCAGGGGTAGGGAAAAATATCCACCTCCCTGGTGAGATGTAGCTATGCTGATGAAAGTTTCTAGTGTTGATTCATCCTAAGTAGCATTTAACTTCTAATTTTTAAAAGAAATGTCTCTCTCTGTCTCTCTAACTGCCTCTTTTAGTCTGTTTAACCACCCCCCCCCTTTTAAATTGGGGTGTATATATAAAGTTTGAGCCTTTATGGTGGTTTTTAAATGTTTCCATGCAGCTGCTATTATAGTGTTTTTAAAAAGTTTATATGGTTTGCCATTGACTGTTCAGTGATGGAACAAAGCTAGACTAGGGAGGGTTTGGACCTTCTGTATGAATAGGCTGTCACGGAGTAATATTTCTTATTAGTGACTTCTTTTAACTTTAAGACCATGAGGGCATAAACTTCAATATAATTATATTTTTCCTTAAATATTTCCTGTATACACATCACAACATGATTGAGAAATAAGTTGCAAAGTTTTGGGAGAGACCTTTACATGTTATAGGGTATTTGCCCATAAAGGGTAAGCAATGTATTTGATGTAGTGAGTTTGTTACCGCTGAGATGAGGCAAAGAACAGAGAACCCTTTGCCAAGAGGCCTATGTGTCGGACGCCATGTAGTCTGATGTCACAGACACAAAAAGCCATGCTTTAAGCAGAAACTAGAGAATTTCCTGACCAAGAAGGTCCCAGTGCAGCAATTTGGAAGCTCCCCAGTGCAACACATCCTAGTCTTCTTTGGTAACTGTGGAGGACTAGGAACTCTAACAACTCCATAGTAACTAGAAGTGATGCAGTAAAATCTAGCAAAGGGAAATCAGGGCTATAGACCAGGAGCATTTTTCATAGGTCTATTACTGTAGACTACAGCTGGTTGCATAATACATAAATAAAGGTAGTGAGAATTGGCTTGTCATTTGTCAGGTCATCTTCTTCCTGCGTTTGGACAATTGCCAGGTATTTGTGGAACTGTTCATGAATCCAGGAAGTTTGATTAATATTAGCAGGATTGGTGTTCATATTTGTATGGGACAGGAATTATTTATTATTAATTTGTTTTAATATTTTTCATCCAGTCAGTGAGTAGAAACAATGCTATGTGATGTAGGTGAACAATCATACACAGAAAATAGGCAATACTCAAACCAAAGCATTCATGATCAATCTATAGGCTGGAGTTTGTTTGCAAAAAACTATTAGGCAACTACAAACAAAGAACATGTTTGCAAAATGCATGATCCACAAATAGAAAAAAAATCATATTGAATAATTCAGTCAACTCTGCTGTAGATGGCAAAGTAAGTTGCCAAATACCCCTCATCAACCTTCTCACTTGGGGAATGAAAGACTTCTACTGGACTGTCAGAGGTGAAGATAAACCAGGGTCCTTGGCCAGCAGGAGTTATGGGCTTCTCCACTGTCTTCCCTGTGACGGAGCTGGGCAGGGCAAGCAAGAGCCCCTTCTCTTCAGTGGTGATTGGCCACTTTGCGGTGTCGAGGGAGCCTTTGACTCCCTCCCACCCTAAGGAAGGCAGAAAAGGTCCCTCCTGGGGTAGGCAGCCTTTTCAGCACTCTTACCAGTTCTTGCCTTTCTTCCCTTTAAACCTTTGTTTAGTAAGGTAGTTACACTGGGTTTCCAGGTATGCTCTGGGTTTCATATACACCTCTACCCTGATATAACACGACCCGATATAACACGAATTCTGATATAACGCGGTAAAGCAGTGCTCTGGGGGGGCGGGGCTGCGCACTCCGGCGGATCAAAGCAAGTTCGATATAACGCGGTTTCACCTATAACATGGTAAGATTTTTTGGCTCCCGAGGACAGCATTATATCGAGGTAGAGGTGTATCACATGCTGGGTAATAACCATGAAAGGACTCCAAGCTTGTAAAACTAAAATAGTCCTTTTTATAAAGAGAATTCTCAGTGAATAAGAAACACTCTACTCACAGTACTGTAGGGTGGGAACATGCTGCTTTATTCAACTGCATAACAAATCCAGTGGAGGAAAATAACTTCTAAGTCAACAGGATGTAAGAGAACATAGCTCCAACCCATCATCTTCTGAGTAACACAGTTAATCTCTTGAGGACCTGTCTACTACTGGCTCTTTCTTAAGCTAACTATATACAGAGATGCTGTAACTGCAGTTAGCCTTCTAACTATGTGTATACAGACTTACTTACTTGGTGCTTCCTCCAGTTGCCTCTCTCACACTAGCTGTGGTCTTCCATCCAAATCCCATGTGTGTTACTACACTCTATATAATACCAGTTATTTTTTGAGGCAAGGGACGAATTTACCATCACAGCGAAAATGGCTGGTGCAACATGGATATGTGACCTGCCTCTCAGCAGTCTGGAGGCCTGATAGTGGGCATGCTGAGGAGTTGGTAGTTTCCACTTTATTTCAGCTTTGTCGTGGATCTGTTAGTTTCCTGTGCAAGCGTGACCATGGAACCAATAGGAAATGAACCATAAACTACAGGTGATATGGTAGGGGTGCTTTGTATAACAATATATGTCCCTCACCTGGATGCTAAATCCTCTTGCTTAGTAAAGGTGGCTGGAATTTTAGCAGCAGTGTTGAATCCTTAGTTTGACTGTTTGGAGTAGGAGCTAAGGGTATCTGTCTTCCCCTCTTGCACGCACACACACACACACACTTGGGTGGGATCTGATCTAAATGAGCAAGGCTGGGACCCATATTTATTTATTTATTGCAGGGTGCTTGGGGGGGGATGTCCCAAATTATGATTTGAACAATAAAGTTTTGGTAGTGTCTTCAATCCATTTCACTTTTTGTATCTTCCTGACAGACGTGGCTGAGTTAGTGAAACTGGTGGAAGCTAATTATATAGAACTCTAATAAACAAAACAAAACAAAAAAACCCACTAAAACATTTGGGGTCTGATTCTCATCTGGTGTAAATCAGTAATCCCAAACTGTGGTCAATAAAGTTAAATTGGTATAAAGTAGTGTAAGAGAAAGGAGAATCCATTCCAAACATAGAGAATAGTTCTGCACTAGGAAGGGGATGGAAAAAATAACTGATGAGTGGGCCTTTTCCCACTATGACTTTGTTATTATTACAGTCACTTTGATTGCTCCTATTGAGGGGGAGACAGTTTTGTTGTGGTCAGGGACTTGGCAAGTCACAGCAATGTTAATTTCAGTAAAGAGATCTTGGTTTGCTGTCACATTGCTACTAATTGCAAAAACACTAAATTTGTATGTACATAAGCAATTTTAAAATAAAAGACCAGGAGAAGCAGGAAATGCCAATTGCAGTGTTCAATCATAGTCGTCTTTATTTTTGCAGTCAGCAAAATACTGCCATCATTTATAATAAAGAAGACTTTTTGTTCTGAAGCTGAAAACATTAACAGTATGCAAATTGGGGGGGAAATGTATCAACACAGCAGTTCACACAGGTGTATAGTATATTTCAAAGTTAGCTTCATAATACTCTGCCCAAAGCATCCTTGCAAGCCTCAGATATCTGTAGCATGAACTTGGGCTTGGCGATTTATCAAAACTAAGTTGCTGTCTTTTTTTATAGTTTCTTAGTTGCATCTTTATTATCCCAAATGAAGCCTTATGGACTTACTATTGTTAACACATTTTATAATCCATGCATGATGTTTTTGCAAAAATAGACAAAGCTTTTTCAATAACTCTCATAAGAGACTAAAGTTAAACCCAAGACTTAGCAAAACCAGGAATGACCACATGCTAGATAGGGATATTGTCCTAAAGGTTTGGGGTTCAGATGCTTTTCCAAAGCTTAGCCAAGTTATGTGAACTTTTCAAATCTGCTAATTTGCATGAAAACGATTTTAGTGACATTTCCAGCATTCTGTTTCCAATCCCAGTTGAAAATGCCACAAGAACAGTTTTTCTTCCATTATATCAATACTACTTGATCAAGTTTTGGACAGAAAGCAGAAATTTTCAAGGGATGGGGCTGGAGGAAGGGAACATGTCTGAAAGTTACATAACCTTAAAAAGACAGGGCTCAAGTTCTGGGGATTCACACCCTTATTTTTGCCAACTGTTCACCCACTCACCCCTCATTCCTAAAAAGCACCAGCTTAGAATATTGTTTTGTAGAAGATTCTATAAATGTGTGATAAGCAAAGGACTTTTCACTAGACCACTGTGTTTAAACATCTGTAGAGTGTAACTTACTGTAAAATAAAATCAAATGCCAAAATGGAAGACTGGGATCCAGAATCAGCCAATGTTAAAATCTGGCATTATGTAATATTCTTAAGTGCATTTTTTGGACTGGATCCTAATTTGGATTTGACTGCCTGAACCAAAATATCAAATATCTCAGCTCACAGTTGGTTTTAAGTGAAGAAGCACAGCTTGTTTCAATATGGAATGTACATCAGTCACTACCACTGTATCCCAAAATCCCAGTCCCTTATTCCACCTTAGCTTTGCTCCCTTCTTTGCTTGTAATGGAAATATGCTCTGGGATGTTGTCACTGGTCCTTTATGTTATAGCTTTGGGGGCAACAGTTTTAGGAAGAAATCACTTGAGACACCGAGAGCTGTAAACCTTAAAAGCAGCCATTTATTGCCACTCAGTGAACTAACCAAAAACCAGCCAAAACTGGATGGGCTAACCCCTAATAATCTAACTCAGTTACCAGAAAACAACAAGATTCTATTACCACGACAACCAAATATACAACAGTTTGTCGTCTTTCTTTCAGAGATCCTATTGCCCACTGACTGGCTTTCTTTGGTTAACCTCTGGTCAGGACAGCTCATGGATCCCTGGTCTCAAATTAGGCCTAGTGGTCTGCTTCAGTCCCTTGGGCTGTTTCTGGAAGCAGCTTGATGCAGAGGTGTTACCCCTTTGCTTTCCCAGACCTTTCAGCCCTCCTTTCCTTCTTTGAGCTCTCTTGGTTTTTTTTTTGCAGGCCTTGTTTCCCCTATTGGTAGCAGCTGTGAGTGCCTGCTTCCATGATTGACAGTTGCATGGGAGTGTGGTCAGGCTGCTTGCCTGTAGGCCAGAGAGGCTCCACTCCCCATTCTGCATCTGGTCAGTATGACTCCGATATTAGCCTCACTTGTTACAAGCTGTAAAAAGATCTGTTTTATGATATTCTGCTCTACTTTATAACTCTTATCCAGCTCTGTTGCTTATGTCCCCCATCCAGTCTTTATTGCTGCAATACTGAGAGATAGTTGTATATAAACTCCTACTAAATTAACTCAGGAAAGGGGGATTAGTAATTAAAAAAAACAAGCAATCTTTTCTTTGTCAGTGTTCAGAACCACTTCTGCTGTTCTTGACTGCTGTGGTTTCCCTTTCTGTCCCCACTTGCTGTCAAATCTGAAGGGATTTGTGGAGGGAACATGTAAAGTGACTCTCCGTTTGCTATGCTGCTTAGACATGCTGAGGTGTGCTTTGGTCTCTGACAGCGCTTGCAAAGCTGGGGGAGCTAGAGACTCCCTTGAGGAAACATTAGTACATAACCCTTAAATAAGAACCCATCTACCTCCCCACCCCCCTTGCTCTGGCTTTCCTTCCTCCCTTGTTCCTTAAGGAACATAAGGAATGCAAGGGTGTAGAGGATTCAAAATGATGCTTTTCCTGGTTAAAAAAAAGATAAAACGTTTTTTATTCCTAGTTATTGCTTTCTTAAAATAGTCCACTATTGCAAGATTCGTCCACAGAGCCAGTTGGGTCAAGGATTTGACGTAAGTATGTGCAGGTAATTGTTAGCTATTATATTGTATCCATGTTCTTTTCACATGAGTTTTCACAGTTTAGCAGTGCATAGCCATCCCACCCCATCAGTCTCTGAGGGAGGCCACACCTCCTCACTCTCGGGCCCCTGGCAAAACAAGGGTTACTGGAGGATTAGCAATCTGAGGCCCTGGCCCTCTAAGTGGGGCCGGGCAGCAAGTAGTCCAGGGCTCTGGCCTTGGGCAGGACAAAGCAACAAGCAGTCTAAGAAGCTCGGGTCCTCAGGCAGGGCAGAGAAACATACAGTCTAAGGACTCAGGCCCACAGGCAGGGTGGACTACAAAACAGTCTGATGTCCTGGCTCTGTCAGAGGGCAGATAGAAACAAGCTGCTTGGCCTAAGGTGGAGAGGTTGCCACACCAGGGATGGGGTTGGCAGCAGAGATTAGGGGGACCTGGGCACACCCAAAGGCTCTGGGTCCTACTCCAGGGCCCTGACGAGTTGATGGTTCTACCACTGGGTCAGCAGGGATCCAGCTGAAACACGCTGACCTGGATTCAGGCAGCAACATTAACCGGAGTATAGTCTGGTGTCACTGGGCTACTTCCTCTACTACCCTCGCTGTACTACCTGTGTCTCAAGGTTGTCCTCCATCTTCCCAGGGTACGTTGCCAGTGGCAATCCCAGCAGTCTCGTGGTATCTGGGTTGGCTGGCAGCTCTGGCAATCCTGGCAAGTCGTCAGCGGTATAGGGTCTCCTTCAGGCTCCTGCTCTCGCAGAGGCTGGGAGGCATTTCTCCTTCAGTGGCTCCAGCCCAACTGAGCTGCAGGGCCTGCCTTTTTATACTTCCTATCCTACCCCTATGCTTCTGGCAGGGCAGGGTGGCTGTCCTGACTCCTGCCTACCCATGGGGCAGGCAGTGGTTCCTCTCCATCAGTCTCGGAGGGAGGCCATGCCACCTTGCTGAAACAGAATTAATTAATTTAAATTCTTGTTGGCAATATGAGTGCCATACTGTGGTGTTTGTTCTGATACCCATTATAAAAACTTTTTTTTTTACAGTTTACTATAAATTAATCTTTGTAAATTGCTGTCTTTAGAGGTCACTCAAGTGCCTCAAGATGTTGCTAGGAAATTTGAAATAAATGCAAAGAGATTTAAAAAAAAAAGCCCTCCCCACCAAATCACCTGGGAGTTGTGCAATCACTGCTAGATGAGATAGACTGATAGTGAAATTTATTAGCCTCTGTAACATATAGGAAACTTGGGGACTGCCTTGCAGTGAAAGCAAAGGCAGAATAGCTCCCAGCATACCAACTGCTATCCTATGATATTTCAATGAATTCCTGGAATGATTTTTCACAAGAATACAGCTATATAATATGAAACAGACAACAAAATGCTCTTGTATTAGTAGAGTAACTGGGGCACTAAGGGTATGCCTACACTGCAGTGTAAGACCTGAGTTTTTGGAACTTGAGTCAGCGGATCCTAGGATAGAGAGCTCAGGACTTGAGCATCTACTCTGATTATCAACCACATTAAGAATGTTCTAACCTGGGACTCGAGCGTTCATACTGCAGTACACAGGCCTGAGTCCATCCAACCATCCATATTCCAGACTTCCCAGTGCCTTCCTGACTTGTGGCCATTCTAGGATTGTCCACCCTATATGTTACAGGAAGTTTGAACAGCCCAGCAACACATCCTGCTGAGTAGTCATTTTAGCCAGCATGTTCCCAGCCACAGGAGCCTGCAACATGCTTGTTGGCCCTCTCCAGAACTTCAACCATAATTTCATCACAGACACACTTCCTCTTGGGAAAGTTTATGAAGGTACATTTTCTCAGGCTTCTGCTGACCTGTGGAGGTACTGCTACCAAGAGCAGTCAAGGGGCTTGGACAGGACAAGCCACAGAGGGTTATTGTGTCAAATAGCTCAATGCTGGAGCAAAGAAAAAAATCCTTGTGGAATTTCAAGGACATAAAATGTTACTTTTCCAAACTGAACTTGAATGTATTGTGAGAGGGATGCTTCAGACCACAGAAACTCCCTGGATCCAGCCTAGTTAGTTATAATGAAAAGTGCAGAGATAATGGTAAATTAAAAATCACAGCTGGCTAATTTTCCTAAAAATTGTAGAACAACTTGGGCTGGGGGGGCCGTGAGGAGGGGAGGTCATTGGCCATGCTACAGAAAGTTTTTCTATCAGTTTGGCATTCTTCTACTTGTGGTGCCTGGTTGGAATAACATCTGCCTTTGTCAAGCTTCTGGAGGAAAATCAGCAGTATATGCAATAGAACTATTCAAATGGATAGTGATTGAACATCACATCTACAAGTGGAGTGGGCTGGTCAGCTACTGAGGTGGCCCTGGAAAATACCCCTTCCCTGAAAGATGACTACCTATTTAAAATTCCTGCATCAGGAAAAATTTGCAGCCATCAGCATCTGGGAGTGCCTCAGAATTCATGAGGGAATCAATCAGATCCTGTATTAGAATCCACATGGCTTAGCCTGTTATGACTGCATGGAATGAAAGGGGTATGTGGGAAATGTGCATAACACAGCACAGGAGTGCCAGTATACCACCTATATGACAATGAAAGGACCTATACACTGGCCCCACATAGGCTGGAGTGAAAGCCTATAATAGGATTTTAAGGATGTAGGCAGGATATGGGTCATAGGATACTTATTGACTCAGATCCAGTGACCCCCAACACCACATGCAATTTTCAAGGAGGTGCTGTAGCACAGACTCAAATACCAAACTGATTTAGAGGTATAGATGAGCCAAGATGACAATGATAATCTCATATTTATATAGCTCCTCACATCCCAAAGTCTTCACAAACTTCAAAAAATAAGTAATTAGTCCTCACTGAAATGAAATAAAACATAATGAACTAACAATGCTCTTCCTGCACAACAATACAGAACCACTTAGGACAGGAAGTGAAGAATACATTTTTGAACAAACTGGAATTTGACCATGGCACTTCGTCTGATGTCTGCTTCTATTCTGAAAGTGCCTTGTGATGTTATAATGACCATCACTGGTGAGGAGATCAATTTCATGTGTGATCACCAACACCTCTTCTTCCAGCAGCTGGAGCACTCAGTCTAACAATGACAAGCCCTGGTGGCCCTATTCAGTTTGTGACATCTGTTAAGATCACTTGGCACTAAATATTTTTCCATCAAATATTTGTAGATTTCTAAATGTTACATTATTTTTTGTATCCAATTAAACTGCTAAGCATGCAGGGTTATCACTTCGAGTATGCTGAACTGCTATTATTATCCCCTTTTTACAGCATGGAATAATGAGGTTCCTTGCTGTTAAGGTTCCAATACTTTTACACTATCTTCGAAAAGAAGCTACTGAAACAAATATAACTCTTTCCCCTTTGTGGTGTTCAAAGCCCTGCTATCAGTACTGTGTTAAAAATGCAAAATGAATTTTTAAGAGCATTGACACTTGCATTGTTAATGTGCCTTCAGGCGTATAATTAGTGCAGGAGTTTAATCTTTTATATTCCATAGTTTGATCAGAATGCATAAACTCAGAGGAGCTATAAAGTATTGACCAGCATCTTTGATAAAAGGAAGTTCTAAGTACCACTTCAAGGTACTTTCATAAACTTGAATGCACATCATTAGTTCTGCATAACTATATTAGAGAGGATCTTCAGTTATTATTATATTTGGTATATTAACCTGTACCAAAGAGGTCCTTTCTCTCTCTCTCTCTCTCTCTCTCTCTCTCTCTGTGCCCCTGCCTCCCCTCCCCCCCACCCCCCATTTGTTTAAAACTTATCTTGTAGTATTCAGTATTCATGGAAAAACTTGAAAACAGTCATCTGTAACTGCCTGATGGATGGATGAATGAATAATTTATTTTATGGCTGCTTCACTACTACCAAATTTTGATCCACCATTAACAAAAACATGTCTGAAGGGGGTGGGCCAGTAAATTGAACTTCCACAGTAGTTTGTATTAACTTATTTTAACACAGAGGGTAAAATCATGACTGTATTGAAGTCAACGTTTTCAGTTGCCTTCAGTGGAGCCAGGACGTGCATTTTGTGTTAGTAAACTAAATTTAGATTTAACTGTGTTAAGTCAAGAAATTAAGTTTAAAACTTAAAGTTTAACTCTGCACGCTTATTCATATCTTTGATAGGACCATTCACTAAATGGTATTAGATTATGGGAGAGTCAGCAGAATTTGGGTTTTCAGCCCCTCCGACCTTTTACTAAAAATTGGGGAGGAGGTCATAAAATATTTTTGAGTGTCATACAAGATTTAAAAAAAAATTAAATCTAGGGGTTGGAAATCTAGTGAAAAATATGTATTCTTCTGATTAAATAGAATCTTGTGCAGTGCAAACCACAAGAACACTGTATAGACATTTAGCCTGCCCATATGAAAAATCAGATATAGGGCCAACAAGTACATTATAATATAACACAAGAACAAAACAAAATCAGCACCGAAGTTATAAATATTAGAGCTGGGTGAGATATTTAAAAAGTTGAATTGCTATTTGACAAAAAACAGTTTTGTGTCTCTAAATGTGTTTGCTTTCCATGAATATTTTTTTTTTACCTTTAGTAAAATATCTCTATTAAGGAAGAAAATTTTTTTGATGTAAGATAGATGTCTGTATGGTGGTCTGAAGAATCGGATTCTATCCCTGCCTCTGTCACAGCATTCCTATGTAATGCTAGTCAAGACATTAAACCAGACTTTTCACTGGTGGTCACTAAGTTTGTGTTCCTCGTTTTCTGGGTGTCTTTTTTGAGACCCAGGTCCGATGTAAGGGCTTAGCACTTACAACTGCAGCTCAAGTCAGTGGGAGCTGTGCTTTGAAAATAAAGTACATTGAAAAATTAAGTCCTAGTGATCTCAAATTGGGCACACAAAATTGAGCTTAAGATCAAATCTATTCACTGATGTGTCTCAATTCCACATCTATAAAATGTATGATATCGCCCTCATTTTGGAGGGGTGTTGTGAAAACAAATTCATCAATTTTTCTGAAGATATTATAGAGATGAGTGCCATAGAAAAGCCCACATGGAAATTATGAATTCTTCAGAGCAGAGTTTGAATAGTGCTGTTGAATATTGAATAGCTGATCATTAAGCAAGTACTGTGCATTCTGTCTGTTGAATAAGGCAGGGGTCTTGTGGGAAAAAATAGTATGTGGTCATGCAATTATAGACTATCATAATGCATACCCACAAGCAGGATGAATTAAGGTTGCACAGGCAACTTTAACTCTGACTTTTTCCCTAACTTTAGAGTACTTGACACTGTTTTTAACATAGATTTTTTGTGCATAGTTTCTTAGATTTTAAAGAAAGAACACTGGAAAAAACAAAAAAAAATCCATCAGGTGGTGTCATATTCATACCCACATGGGTCATCGGCAGGATAGGACTCTTTCGATCTACCAGTCAGACATTTGCCCATTGAGCTAACAGAGTAAAATACAGCAGTAGCAAGTTGTAATCCTCCATGTGGACTAGCACTTTTTGTCAGAGGGTTTCAAAGATTTTCTGACAGAGGAATGATAAGACTCAGGAATCTTAAATTCCATTCCAGGCTCTGAGACAACCTACTCTGGTGGGCACAAACTCTTCTGCCCATTCTCTCCAGGCTTGACCCTGTTCTTCCCCTCTCCCTCTAACCTGTCCTATCTCTTCTGCACCCCTGACTTTTTTCCAGTTCCATCCTCCTCACCTAGTCAATCCCAATCTCTACTCCTCTAGGATCTCATCCCTGTCCAAGTTTCCTTGCCCAAGAAATCCTAATCTCATCCCTCCAGACTTCTCACCCCTATCTCCCCTCCACTCCCTGTCTTCCTGCCTAGCCATATCTGGTCCCTTGTCTGTTGTCTCCTTGCACCGCCACTCCCTATCCAGGCTCCTTGTCTGTCCTTCCTCTCTCTCTCTCTCTCTTTCCCCCTCTCCCCCACACATTCCCCATATCTACTGGATCCTAGTTCCAGTCTTCCTCCCTAGGCTCCTCATTTGATCGCAGTCTCCTCCACAGCCACTTGCTTCTCACCCCATTTCCCTCCCTGGCAAGTTGAAAAGCTGTAGCAAGTCTGTTCTGAGCATGTACAAACTACAATTTTTCAAAGGCTTGTAACTTGTCCAGATTTGGGCTGATTTTCAGGGGGACAGCAAAAAGGCACGACACAATGTTCGCCCCTCTGCCAAATGTTAAGTACCAGCTCCAAAGCATGGGTGCATTAGAGCTTCTCAAAAAAAAAAAGCCAAAAGAATAATTTTAACATGAGCAAAACAATCTTAATTTAAGAAACAGCTGAATAGTGGATGTTCAGTGTGAGGCGGACACCCAACATGGAAAACTTCAGCCCAGACATTTAAAGTTTGGCAAAATTATAAATAATTGAAAACAAGGTCTTATAATAGGAAGTGTCAGGCAACCTTAGTAGTAGGATTAGATATTTCTTGGTAAATGTCGGTAAACATCTATTTCACCCTGCACCAAAACCCAACAAAAATATATTTCCATCAATAACAATTAATTTACAGTTAGACAAAATAAGAAAAGCGCTGCTTAGGAACTCATTGGAGTCAAAATCTAGTGGTTTAGACTTTTGATTTAAGCTTTTTATAAATGGATTAGCAAACCAATAGTAAAAAAAAGTATGATTTGTTGATTTAAGGATACTTACATAGTATATTTTGATATGTAATGTTAACAAGTTGAGTTTTAATGGTTTATAAAGCTTTAACTTTTGAATCTTCATATCTACTGATGTTAAACATAATTTTGCACAATTGTGAAAATTTAAATAGATAATCTAAAAACATCTTTAAACATTAATATCAATTTAAATTATATAGCTATAGATAAACCATAGGTAGAGTTGAAATACTTTTTATCATAAATGTAAATTTGCTAATGGACTGAACTAAAACTTTGGACCAGGTCATAAAGCATAATTCAGGTGAAAAACTGAGTCAAAGTGACACAGTGAATAATAGGCTCAGAACAATAGTCCATCAGTTTATTTAAAATTGAAAATGAGTAGATCTCTCAATCTATTTGTCTGTCATCACTTGGCTTTACACCCATTGTCACTTACTAGTATGGTTTATCTGTATTGTGATTTTTTTTTTTTACTAATTATTTAGATGCGTAAAAAGTACGTCTTTAAAACTGGCATCTAATTTCACTGAACCCATTATTTTCCTTGTACATGAAAGGATGCTAATGCTATGAAAATCCCAGATGTCATTAATTTGGCTTTCCCTAAATTAAGGGCTTTTTTGTGTATAAAGATTTCTCAAAAGTACAATTTTGTAAATAAAATGAATATCCTCTTCCTCCCACCTTCTCCCCCCATGCCCCAAGCTATACAATCTACATGAGCCTAGGTATTATACAACAGTTATAATTATAGATTTGAGATAATATTTTGTTTAAGAAAAAAATCGGTCTCTGGAGTACCTTATCAGGAGCTATTCAGGATACAATTAGAAAACTCAGCCAAAAAAAAAAAAAATGGTTTCAAACTGCAGATTTCATTTTTCTACAGGTTCCAGAAGACTAGATCTTTTGAAAATCACTTACTTGGCTTTGTAGCCTCTGGGTAAAAGTTTGATGTGCTTGGGGTAAATTTTTCAAAAGTTACTAAGTGACTTATTTGAAAAGGTGACTTAGGAGACTGTGACTTAGGTATTTAGGAGCCTGTCTTGTTGAAAGTCAAAGGCGATTTAGGACACATTCCTAAATCTGTCAAGTGTTGCAATGCTGAGCGAAGAAACAATTAAGCACCTTTAAAATCTGGACCTAAGTTCTCAAGACACTTTTTTTTATATGATACTTAGGCATTTTTTGAAAATTTTCGTCTTGGTTAAAGTTTTGAAATTTAACAAAATAAATAGTAAAAAAGTCAATGAAACTTTCACCATTTCCCCCTCTGTTTTTCAAGTAGCTATAAATAGGCTTCGAAGGACAAGATTTGTATTGATATATATAATCGGTAATAATTGATTTCACTATACACCCAGAAACTGACAAAATATTTCCATCAATGTTGATGGAAATTTACAGATAAGCAAAGTAAGAAAAATGTTGCTTGAGAACTTATTTGGGTTTGATTTAAGGATATTTACTTTGTCTATATCATATGTCAAAATATACTATTTGTGTTTTTAATTGTTATGAAACTTAACTTTTTGTATCTCCACGTCTACTCATAAATAATTAAATTAAAATAATTTTGTGCTACCATGAAAATTTAAATTGATATAAATTAAAATGCTTAAAAATATTGATATATCCATCAAAATTATATAAATTGAATTCTGACGAACCTAGATATAATCAATTTTTTAAATGAAACAAAACTCAAACACTTTTTTGCATATAAAATTTGTGATGGTAACAGAGAATATTCTAGAGTATCACTAGAAAGTTAAAAACAAAAGGCAAGCAAGGGTAGTAATATGAGACTTGCAATTTTTCAAAGTACTAGCTATTTTTCACAAATAAGGACAACTTTGTGTCTTGCCCTAATACATACACTTTAATATACATATTAATGCACAAATTTTCTTGTGAAGACACTAGGAGTACCACACACACAAAGTGCCTGACACAAACCCACACAATAAAGAATACACAAAATTAAGCTACCTGTCAATATATAACACTATACTTCCCCACCCACAGGTACAAACTTTACTATTACCACAATTATTGTGTACCACAGATTACCCATCACAACTTTAAATCTTCCCCCTTTCACTTTTCTGCACACAGCCCTTTACCAGATTATTACACCTCTCCCCAATTTGAGTAGCTGTGGAAGTTTGGTGTACCATTTGATTGTGCTGGGAGCTGGTAGTTTGATAAGAGGCTGCCTATAGAAGGGGTTGATGGATGGATGGCATATCCTGGGGGGGTGGGGGAGGAGGCAAATTTAAGATTGGGTGCATGAATTATAGTGTGGGGGGTAGTTGTGGTAATGCTTAAGTGCATCTGTGGATGGAGAAATAGATGGTAAGTACTGCCTTAGATGTATTGACAAACATTTCCCAAATTTACTAAAGCTAAGTGTGTACTGAAAATATGCCCAATTGTCCTCTAACAAATTTTCACTGAGGAATGTGGTAGTGATTACAAACTGGGCATTCACTTATACACTTCTTTTGCCTATGTGAGCACAGGAAAGCTGATATCCTGGTTTATGGCATTGACTTACTTAATACAGTAAACATTAACAAACAATCCCCAAAAATCTTAAATGAAAATCCAGATAATTGCAGCAGAAATTATGAAAACATACAAGGAGCAATATAGCTCAGGTCCAACTAATTTGGAATTTGGGTTTTTCCTCCTGCAATCAACTGATTTTTTGAATTGGTGTTACATGAACTTTTATAGAATCACTTCATTTGGGCAGGTGAAAGTTAACAAATTCTACATGCTGAAGCAATATCAAAACTTTTTTTAAAAAAACTCAGCTGATTATTATTAGTCTATTGTAACACAACTTTAGGTCACATTGGATATTCATAGAAGATCAAAGCAAAACGAACAGACAAATTATTCTAGGTGCCCAATAACAGTAATTTACAAAGAACATACTTTTGGCTGTTCATTGAATATTATTAATTGAACACATTATCCAGCAAATGCTTTTCTTGTACATGGAATAAATTACTCAATAAATAGTCTCTTGCAGTATTTGACTAGATCTATAGTTGATTGAATGTAAATTCATTGAATAAATAGTTCCAAAGATAACAGCCACTTTTGCTGAATAATGTATTTGAGTAATTTCTTTTCCACTTCTTACCACCTCAGCTTCAGACAATGTACTGTCCTGTGCATCTATTAATAGTTTGTCTTTTGGTTGGCAAAAGGTAATAGAGGCTGCAATATAAGGTGAAATCCTGGCTCTCTTGAAGTCACTGGAGTTTTACCATTGACACCACTAGGGCCTGTATTTCACCCATAGTGTTTAAATTAATTTAAAATATGACACAAACTGATTCTCTATATACGTTTTTCTAAACTATAAAGAAGTACTGAATATGTTTTATTTCCCAAGAGGAGCAACAGTATGCTATAACATTCAGAAATAGGACTTTCCATATATGATTGATGTAGAGATGGAATAATTATCCAGCATTAATGCTAATATGTGGCTTTAAGGGGCACAGTTATTAGAAGCGGTTTGATGAACTGATATCAGTCTATAAAATACAGGAAATATGAAAATCAAAAATATGAAGAAAACGATGATTTTGACACATTTTTGAGTAAGTAATAAATAAATGAAAAACCACTGTGACTGTTATATTGTTTCTCTGCTTCATAAGAAGTTAGAGTCAGGGGTGACATACAATAAGCAGGTTTCCAGAAACCTGTTTGCTGAGCATTCCCTGGATGCTGGAGATGAAGTGACAATGATAAAAGACCCATGCCTGCTGATTACATTAAACAAGACAGGACAACAGAGCACAAGATGTATTAAAGTTGAAGTTAAATTTAAATCCAGGTATAAATGACTGTGGGCAGGATGAATAAAGCAAAAAAGCTTAAGAATAAAAAGCATATATTTATATGAGATAAGGGATATGTCTGTATAGGGTACAGTGGTGTACAAACAGCTTTTAGCAGTGAAGTTGGTAATAACCACTTCTACTTGAGATTTGTCTGTTTATACATACAAGGACCATATTGTCTCTCTTGGAGAGACAAGGGGGGGGGGAGGGAATATCTTTTATTGGATCAACTTCTGTTGATGAGAGAGACAAGCTTTTGAGCTTACACTGTAAGGCCAGGTCTACACCCAGCCGCTAGTTTGGCGGCTGGGAATCGAAGTTCTGGGTTCGATTTATCGCGTCTGGTCTGGACGCGATAAATCGATCCTGGAAGCACTCGCCGTCGACTGCGGTACTCCAGCTCGGCGAGAGG
This sequence comes from Emys orbicularis, assembly GCF_028017835.1. Lineage (NCBI taxonomy): Eukaryota > Metazoa > Chordata > Testudines > Emydidae > Emys > Emys orbicularis. The sequence goes on along the minus strand of NC_088687.1, from coordinate 52,045,043 downwards.
AGTACCGCGGAGTCGACGGGGAGCCTGCCTGCCGCGTGTGGACCGCGTCTGAACCGCGGTAAGTTCGAACTAAGGTATGTCGACTTCAGCTACGTTATTCACGTAGCTGAAGTTGCGTACCTTAGTTCGAATTTGGGGGTTAGTGTAGACCAGGCCTAAGTCAAAAGCTTGTCTCTCTCACCAACAGAAGTTGGTCCAATAAAGGATATTCCCTCCCCCCACCTTGTCTGTCTAATATCATGAGACCGACAGGGCTACAACAATAGCCCATATTCTCTCTTGTTCAGTTATTTATCCACGACTCCAAGTCCCTTGCAAAGGCAGCGATTTCCAAACTGATTCCCCCATGTGACCTTCAATTTTTGTTCCCAGCTGTATCATCTTGCATTTAACTGTATTAAAATAGGTTTTTCAAACAACCCCCCATCGACCAAGTAATCCAGATCACTCTGTAGAACTGACCTGTCTTTATCATTATTTACCTCTTCACCAATCTTTGTGTCATCTACAAACTTTATTAGCAAACATTTTATATTTCTTTAGACCATTGATATATTTAATATATCAGTTTCCCTGAGGAACCCCTATGCTTCTCCCCCCCTCAAAAAAAAATCCATTGGATGATGTTCGAGGATGATTTCCCATTTTCAAGTACTTTTTGAGGCATATTGAATAGTCAATTTTTAATCAAGGTTCATATGTGTTGTATTGATTTTTGAAGTGCTAGTTTTTAATATGAATGTGGTGCAATATTACACTTACAGAGAATAAATAACCCTGATGTGACTCAGACCTTGTCTAAACAGCAAAGTTGGACCAGTTTACCTAAACTGGTTTAAAACTTCATTTTGTCAATTAACAGAAACTCCTTTGGGTGGACATTTTTAACAAGAGGTTTGCACATAATTAACTCAATTAGTTTCTAAACTGGTTTAGTGATAAAACTTTTGTGTATTGACAAGGCTTTGGACTGAATTAGTCCTCTTTGGTGCTGGTGTCCTGTACTTTACTTTGTACAGTATATTAACATGGTTAATTTAGAGGGAGTATAGTGGAACAGTGGCCTTTTCCAAATAGGCTTATGTATATGTACTAGCTGGCTGTTAGCTTCTAAGTAGAGTTTAAGATGTTGGCCATGACCTCTAGCACCCTAAATGGCCTGAAACCTGCCTGCTGAGAGACCTCATCTTTCCCCATGACATATGGCTACTATAGCAGTCAGTGGAGGTGATCTTGCTGCATCCCACTAATTATAAGGGGGGGGGGGGCGGGGCTTCAGGCAGGGTGTTCTCTGGTATGGATCCAGGAGCCTGAAACTTGCTGTCCACCTTGGCCTGAAATAGCTTAAACTTGATGACCTTCTGGGCATGTTGCAAAAGCTATTTATTTGATGGTATCGGGGGACGATTAAGAATATGTTCCTGGATGGTGGGATGTGAAAGAAGCTTCTCTGTTGCTTTAATTTATTGGATAGCTGAATTAATGATACCTCTATGAGTATCTAATAATGCTGGGTGGTCATCAAGATGTGATTGTAAAGTTTAATTAATTATTAGGGTGCCTATAGATTTTGGTACGGTTGGTTTTAGTTTTTTAATTGTAAATGGAGAATTTCACTTACATTTATTTGTTGGTTTCTTTTAGCAGCATTTTCAACTGAATACAGCCATCCACCCACCTGAACTAAGCAAACATTCAGAGCAAATGACTGGTAGATAATGAGGGTCCAAATAATTTTTGTAGTGGTGCAGACTACTCCCTGCATAAAAATGCAATAGAATAAGAAGTTTTCCAGAAGGCTTAGAACAATGTGATTATTAAGGTGTTCCATTATTATAATAGATAACAGAATAAGATCAGGTGCACCTGCACCAACCACATGACAGTGCAATAGCCATATTGCTCCACTTTGCTGCTATGCTCTGCAGTTTGCAAAAGTTGTTGCAAAAAGGTTTTTTTTTTTTTAAAAAAAAAAGCTGTGTCAAGCTAGAAGAAACATCCCAAAACTGCCAAAACTCAAACAGAAGCTTTTTTTCCTCAGCATTTCAGTTTTTAAATAAAATCTGAGTCTCACAAAATACCTTTCTAAAGTTACTGTAAGTGAGACGAGGTTACATGTTCATAATTTATTTTTCCATTCTCTGGAGATCCTGAAATTACATTCTGGTGACTAAGTTGAGAAGTTATGGAAATGTTGATGTGCGTGCATGTGAATCAATAAAATGTGATATAATCGGTACACCAAGGGGTCAGAAAAGGCTGTCTTAGTTGTTTTTTCTTGCTAAAGCTCTTCCATTTCCTTGGTCTCTGATCCTGCAAACAATTATACATATGCTTAATTTTACATGAGTAGTCTCATAGATGTCAATGGGCTTGATCATATGCATAAAAGCAAGCTACAGGAAGCAAGCTTAAAAAGGAGAACTGGTCACAGGAAGGTGTGGTAACCAGGAGGAAAGTGTCTGTGCCTTGGAAACGCTGCCCTGGATTTGACAGGTCTGTATACCCCAGAATGTGATTACGGTAAGTTAATTGCAACCATATTATGTGCTTTCAGCCACCATGAATTAATGAAATAGAACGTCATGTAGTTAAGGGGTAATTTGGAGACAAGATTTCAGAAGCAAGGTCATATCTAGCTGGCAGTTTCTGCTAATCAGAATGGGAAGAGGAGACAAACAAGTACACAACTTCAACTGAAAACCTTGGTGATTGGAAGACCTTGAGTCTAGATGCCTCTGATATTAAAAGTTTATTGAAAGTTAGAAAAGTGATGATACAGTAGGGGTCATTATGACCTATGTGTATTGTAAAAGTTAGTTATAAAAGACTTGCTAATAGAGTGTTCTTTAGAGCAGTCCTCTGAAGCCATCTTGGAAGACGTTTTGCCTGACACCCTTTCTCCCCGGTGGGTGAGCAACTAGCCACTGCAAACCTGCTGTTAATTACTCAATACTGTTCCAGATTTAAGTAAATATCTGGGATGTTCTAAACCTATTGCTTATGTTTTTGTGTGCATAAATCTTTTAAAAGTTTTAGAGCATGCTTAATTGCATACATCTTATGAAAGTGCTGTGTCCCTGTTGATTTACTCTTTACACCACCTGGAACAAAATAGTTAAGTTGCCCCTGTTGGGGGTTCCGAAAACTCCAGGTAACAGAAGGAGCTGACTCTTGTTACAGAGTAGTTGAGAGGGAAACAGTTGACAAGCTTCCGCAGCCCCCAAAGACTTACCAAAATTAAGACATTTGAAAGGGGAAAAGGGCTTTGAAGTTGCCTGAGTGTGACCCCTAATAAAGGTCCTACTTTTCACAGCCCCCATCACTGTAGTATCTGAGCACCTTACACATTATGTAACATATGTTTCATTAACATATCCTCACAGCAGTCCTGTGAGATAGGGAAATGCTATTATTTCCATTTTAATAGATGGGGAACAGAGGAATAGAGGTACTAAGTAACTTGCCCAATGTCACACAGGAAATTGAGTAAGTGTTGACTTGTTTTGGCTACCAGTAAACATAAAAAGAGCTGATATTTCAATTTGTCATTTTATTAATGCAGGTTTCTATATAATTATGTAAAACAATTATAATAGCAAAAATAATTATTATACTGCTGAGGTTCTGCTATGTAAAATGACAAAAATAAATGTGTACCTAGATTAAACTATATTCTAAGTGGGAACTTTTATCATGGAGCAAAATTTGACAAGTAATTTTTACACAGTAGGTATTTGATTTGCCAATCATTTTTCTGAATTCCATTTTCTATTTCAGGTGTGTGTGCTTTGACAAAAGACTATTCTCTCTAAGCTAATCATCCTCTTCTGCAGTATCTTACAGTGAAGTAATTCTCCAGTGCTCTGTGACATCATGAGGCATGTCTGTGGAAACAAACATTGCCACAAATGCATTAGTGTGACTTCACTAATAGATCAAAGAGGAGAAGGATGATGAGTTGAGGATTCATTTGTCTTTAATAATTAGAAAATGTGCACATTCAGAATTTGCCATCATAACTGCCCTGTTGGCAGTCTGAGCAGACAATGCAAGGTCTATATTGCAAGAGAGACTGAACTATCTCTTGAGATTGTGTGGTGTACACTACATCTGACCCAGACAAGAATGATGAGTGTGAGGGAGGTTGATCTCCTTGCAAATGGTCAGATTGCCAATTGTGGAGAGAAGTTTCCTTCAGCTGTGACTAATTTGAAATAAAATATTAGTGTTCAGTGAAAGTTTCTTCTGAGGGCCTTTTTTTTGTCTGGGCCGTGATGAAATCTTTGGCTAATAAGTCCTGCGGGTGGATGACTTGGTTCTAGATAGGAATGTTTCATTTTCTTGATTGCTTGACACCATTTGTAGCCAACTGCAACTCTCTCCAGTATGCCTTGATCACACATGGTTGCAGCAAAGAGAGTGGAGGCATAGTGTAGGATACAGGGAAGTTTGTGTTGCTGTTGCGTAGGCTAGATATTTTCCAAGCCTAAAAAGAAGATTTCAGTCTCTAGGACTGTAGATGTGGCACCTCTTATCAACATTATTTTAATATAAAAAGAGAACAATTAATGTGGTAAAGCAAAATCTATTTTAAAAGGACGATTAGTAAGTTTTAATTTGATTTACTAAACTGCTCTGCTCTTCCTACATGTCCCACAGATTAATTATTAGTATATTTTTCAAACCACATGCTTGAACAATATAGTTATACAATATAGCTGGCCTTGAGCTTATTGCAGTTCTTCCTGGCACAGTTACTTTTTGTCAGAAACAGTCCTTTGCATTGTATCGCCTCCTGTTTTCTGCGCCCTTTTGCTTCTGTAATTTACTTAGAACAATGAAGTTAGCTTTTAAGAGTATCCGCCCCAAAAAAGAAAAAAGTGCCTGCTACACTCCCTCAGACATGTATTGCTACATACAATTACCCTCTCCACATTAACAAGAAACTCTTCTTCTTTGCCTGCATAAATGTAAATTTTTGTTCATACAAAGAAGTAACTGTGGAAATGGAATAAGCACACTTCTGAGGCTGCTGTGAAATTTAACTCAAATAAAACCACCTGATCACCCTAGCAGGGAAGTGATGAATTCTCAAGTTAGATTAGTGCAAACACTTACTACATCTCTACCTCTAGTTAGAGCTGGTTGGAAAAACGGCAATGGAACCATTTCCTGTGGGAAATACAATTCCATCAAAATGCTTTGTGAAATCATGTCAATTTACCAAAATTTTGATTAAGAAAAACTGGGGGTGGATACAAATTCTGTCAAGTTCAAATGTCTTATTTTGACATTTTCAGAATTAAGCATTTGTATTTATTTTTGTTTTGATATGACTTTTTTTGTTTTGTTTTGTAATTGTACATAACATTTTAAAGTGTTTTGACTAATCCAAAATATTTTGGGGGGAGGTATGTGTGTGTGATATTTCAAAAGGTTCAGGTTTCTTACCAAATTCAGAACAAAGCAAGATTTCAAAATCTTTCATGAAATGCAATTTCTATCCTCTTCTTAACTCTACCTCTTACCTTTTGAGATAGTTTATATAGTTAGCATTTCACTGAAGTAAGGAAACAGACTGCAGTTAAATCACCCCAGGTAAATATAAATAAAATTTAATACTCATTCTGATCACTTAATAACATATGGTCGAAGCACCAAATAGGAAAAACAATAAGATAATAAAACAACAAACGTATACTTATAAATTCTTTCTCCACCTTACCTTTTCCTAGAGCAGAGTATTACAAGACTTATTAAACAAGAAATTGTACAAATACATTCAAAGCAATGCTGGCAAATCTCTGCACAGATAACATCCCTAAACAAGAGCTCTCAAAATCAGATGCCAAATTATTTTTGATGTTTGGAGCAAACAGTGACTTAAACTGTTTTTCATCTTATGTTAACATGCTACGACACTTCATAATTCATATAGTACTCAAAATGTGGTAGGCATTTAAAGACATAAAGGCAGTAAGACAAGTTGAAGCCTGAAAAGCTTGCACTCAGAACATTCAGACATTTTAATTTTTTTCTTATCTTTTTAATTTTATTCAACCTTGTCTATGTTGTTTCTGGTCCTTTATTGTGTTTTTAATATAAATTCTAACCCAACTTTATATGTGTGTGTGTGTATGTATGTATATTGCACTTCTTGTAAATCCATTATTCCATGACTGACCTTCTCCAAGTACTCCTGGATTATCATTTGGTCCTTCACCTCCTTATGGCTATTTCCTTCCCTCTCCTATCTCAGCACTCAGACCCTTTTTCCTACCAACATTTCATTGTGGATTATTCTACTGATTTAGTGCAGTTTAACTTTGCCTCGAAGTTTAGGAAGCTTGTTTCTGAGGCTTTAGAAGGGAGGCAATTAAGGTTGCATGGTCAATGTTCATTCTGATGTGCCTTAGTTTGGGTTCCTGATTTTACAATCTTTAAATTTTTAATTTATTGTATGGCTTTGTTTATTGGTGAGATTTTTAAAAAGTGTGTTTTGGTGAATGTCTGTTGCTCCTCGCTTCTAATAAATGTAGTGATTGTCTTTTAACTAAGTTTCTGACTCTCCTTGGCTAATTTCTTCATGACTTGATAGAATGCCTTTTTTACCAAAAAAAAAAAGGTCCTGTATTTATTGACAAGTGTATGGAAGAAACAGATTTAAAAAAATCTATATAAAGGTTCTGATAGAGGGCACAATCCTACAAAAGCTTACTAATAAATATAGTGCTTATTACCATAGGTGATCCCAATGACCCAGTGTCCAATATGCTTGGTGTAATTAATATTTCAATATTGGGTCTTTAGGGAGATAATATTGACCTAGTTTAGGTAATGGCTGTACAGTACTTTGAATGTAAATAGTACTAAAAAAAATTGATATATTCAATTAAGGTTCTAGGAACTTGCAATACACACCCTTTCAGCTTCCACTAGCCATCCAGAAAAGTAATGGAAGACCAGACTTTATCTTAGAAAGATCAGAACTATAAAGAACAATCCCCTAGTCACTTTTAAAAAAATATATTTTAGTCTTTCTTTATACATAATATATATTTAAGATTCTTTGCAAGCCTCCTTTACTATGCGACGGCTGATTTGAAAATTGTGCAGTGAAATTAGCAATGGGTTTGAGTTTCCAATAAGTTCTATGGAGAAAGGGATATAAACTAGTAAAACCAAGTTCAAATCAAGAAATGAATTCCAAAAGTAAAAAACGTTGTTCCCCCTCTGTGGAGTATAGGCCTGATCCAAGTTCCACTGAAGTCAATGGAAAATTTCTCATTGAAGTCAATGGGCACTGGATCAGAACCTATTGGACCAAGTTAGTATTCTATTGCTAGTGGACCAAGTTTATTGTGAAGGAACTGACATTTTATTTCAGATTTCTATTAATTATAGAAGGATTGTTTGTGCAACACATACTCCTGTGCATATACAGTAAAACCTGCCTTAGGCCTGGTCTACACTAGGCTTTTATGTCGAATTTAGCGCCGTTACATCGAATTAACCCTGCACCCGTCCACACCACGAAGCTATTTAGTTCGACATAGAGCTCTCTTAAATTCGACTTCTGTACTCCTCCCCAACGAGAGGAGTAGCGCTAAATTCAAAATGGCCATATCGAATTAGGCTAGGTGTGGATGGAAATCGACGCTAATAGCTCCGGGAGCTATCCCACAGTGCACCACTCTGTTGACGCTCTGGACAGCAGTCCGAGCTCGGATGCTCTGACCAGCCACACAGGAAAAGCCCCGGGAAAATTTGAATTCCTTTTCCTGTCTGGGCAGTTTGAATCTCATTTCCTGTTTGGACAGCGTGGCGAGCTCAGCAGCACTGGCAACGTTGCAGAGCTCTGCAGCAGAGATGGCCGTGCAATCCCAGAATAGAAAGAGGGCCCCAGCATGGACTGATCGGGAAGTCTTGGATCTCATCGCTGTGTGGGGCGATGAGTCCGTGCTTTCCGAGCTGCGCTCCAAAAGAAGGAATGCAAAGATCTACGAGAAGATCTCTAAAGCCATGGCAGAGAGAGGATACAGCCGGGATGCAACGCAGTGCCGCGTGAAAATCAAGGAGCTGAGACAAGGCTACCAAAAAACCAAAGAGGCAAACGGACGCTCCGGATCCCAGCCCCACACATCCCGTTTCTACGAGGCACTGCATTCCATCCTAGGTGCGGCCGCCACCACTACCCCACCACTGACCGTGGACTCTGAGGATGGGATATTGTCCGCGGCCGGTTCCTCGTCGGAAATGTTAGCGGACGGGGAAGATCAGGAAGGAGATGAGGAGGACGAGGCAGTCGACAGCGCTTGCACCGCTGATTTCCCCGACAGCCAGGAGCTCTTCATCACCCTTACCGAGATCCCCTACCAACTGTCCCCATCCGTTACCCCGGACACCAAATCAGGGGAAGGATCAAGCAGTACGTGCTTTAAACATCTAAACATTTATTTTTAACATAACTGGAATATTTATAATATTAACAATGGGTTTTTCATTAAGTCATTTAAACATATAAACTTTTATTTTTAACACAACAGGAATATTTATAATATCAACAATTGGTTGTTCATGATTTCTTTGCCTTAGGCGCTTAACTACTTAGTCCCAACTATTTAAAAAAAATCTAATAATGTCCGAATTTTCATGATTAGGCTGCCCAAGACGCTCCACTCTGTAGTCCCTGCCAGTACAGCTACACCAAAATACGGTCTATATGTCCGGGAATTGACACGAAATCCTCATGGGAGATCTCAGCATAGCTCTCCTGGAGGTAATGCTCAAGCCTGTGCATCAGGTTCCTTGGCAGGGCGATCTTATTAGGTCCACCATGGTACGACATGTTTCCACGCCATGACTCTATCAAGTACTCTGGGATCATAGCACGGCAGAGCATGGCGGCATACGGCCCTGGTTTCTGCATGCTCTCCCGAAGCATCCGTTCCCTGTCGCTCTCCGAGATCCTCATCAGCGTGATGTCGCTCATGACGCCCTGCTTTGAATTAGGGAGGGAGATGTTAGTATTGGGACTGCTTTACATCCACGCGGTGGAGGCGGCAGAGGGGCAGCATACAGGGAGGTGGTGGGACAGGGGCAGAGCTCATGCTTCCCTGATTGCTGCCAGCAGAGACTGGCATTGCTTTCAATGCGAAAGGAGCCCAGTGCTACTATTAAAGTTTTAAGCAGCCACAAGTCTACGGCTTACCATGTTTGCCTGCTACAAAAGTTCAGGTGTCCTGCCCCGCTTCTCAGATCGCAACTGCAAGACCCCAGGCACTGAAGGAGAGGGCCGAAAATTCGACCTTGTCCTGAGTGCGCATGTGAGAGGTGCAGTGCATGGTCTTGTTCACAGAGAAAGACTATGTTCTTTGTTCACAACTTCATTTATCTGTCTCAGGAATTCACTCCCTTTTTCCCATTCCCACAGACACATCTGCGACTGTCTCCCAACCCAGCCTGGCATCACACTCCCAGAGGCTAGCGCAGATTAGGCGGAGGAAGAAGAAGACGCGTGAGGACATGTTCTCAGAACTAATGGACTGCTCCAGAGCCCAGGCAGCCCAGCAGACACAGTGGAGGGAGAACATGTCCCAAATGCACCGAGCAATCATGGAACGGGAGGAGAGGTGGCGTCAGGAAGACCAGCAGGCGACTCAAACGCTGCTTGGACTAATGAGGGAGCAAACGGACACGCTCCGGCGCCTTGTGGATGTTCTGCAAGACCGGAGGCAGGAGGACAGAGCCCCGCTGCAGTCTATCTCTAACCGCCCTCCCCCGCCACAAAGTCCCACACCCCCCTCACCCAAAGTCCAAAGAAGGAGGGGCGGCAAGGGCCGTTAAAACTTTCAGTCAACCCCTGCAGACTGCTCTAGCACTAGAAGGCTCTCGTTCCCCAAAGCTTGAAAAGTCCTTTCCTACCCACCTCACACAAGCCCCCGTCCAAGTTTCACCCCCCCTCCCCCGTTTCATGTGTGGTTCATAATAAAATATTCGTTTCTGTTAATTACTGTTTCCATGATTTTCTTTTAGAGGAGACTCTGTCTGAAGGGGGGGAAGGGGGTTGGTAATTGGACAGGACAGTCACCTTTAGCAGGGTACAGAGGCGGGGGCAGGTCCAGCATCAGGACACATATACAGTGCAGTCACCAGTTACCCTGGTCAGTGTGGGAGGTGGTTTTCATGTTCGGGGGGGGGGGGGGGTTGATCTGTGACTTTGTGGCGGGGGAGGGCAGTTAGAGATCTTATGCCGCGGTCCTTATCCTGGATCACAGAGCCACGCAGCAGGGGATCTGTAACCCTCCTCCCCCTGCCAGAAAGTCACTTGGCCGACACATACACGCAGTCCCGCCCAGGAGTGCTGGCAGGCTCCGTTGAAACAACCAGTCCACCACTGCGGAGCCTGTCATTCCCGGAGTTTAGAAGCATCATTTGCATCAGAACACTAAACCCGCCCCCCGCCACAGTCTGTGTCCCCGGTGTAAAACATTCCCGCGAAAACAGTAATAAAGACAACGGTGTTCATTAACAAAACGGAACAGATTTTATTTTTTGGGAAGGTGGTGAAGGGGGTATGTAACTTGGAAGGATAGTCAACAGTAACTGGGTAAAGAAACGGGGGCAGGTTCAGCTTCTGTGTCCACAAACTTAACAGTCACTGGTTACCCTGCTCAGTCTGGAACCTAGCTTTCAAAGCCTCCCGGATGCACAGCGCGTCCCGCTGGGATCTTCTAATCGCCCGGCTGTCTGGCTGGGCGTAATCAGCAGCCAGGCTATTTGCCTCAACCTCCCACCCCGCCATAAAGGTCTCCCCCTTGCTCTCACACAGATTGTGGAGCACACAGCAAGCTGCTATCACAATGGGGATATTGGTTTCGCTGAGATCACAGCGAGTCAGTAAGCTTCTCCATCTCCCCTTGAGACGGCCAAAAGCACACTCCACCACCATTCTGCACTGAATAGTCTATTGTAAAGTACCAGGGAATACTTTACAAACGGTAGTTGAACAGTTCTTTTTCTGAGTCCAGGGCGCCAGTATAGGGCTTCATGAGCCAGGGCATTAGCGGGTATGCAGGGTCCCCGAGGATCACTGTAGGCATCTCCACATCCCCAAGACTTATTTTGTGGTCCGGGAAGTAAATACCTTCCTGCAGCCGTCTAAACAGACCAGAGTTCCTGAACACGCGAGCGTCATGAACCTTGCCCGGCCATCCGACGTTGATGTTTGTAAAACGTCCCCTGTGGTCCACCAGTGCTTGCAGCACCATTGAAAAGTAGCCCTTTCTGTTAATGTACTGGCTGGCCTGGTGCTCCGGTCCCAGGATAGGGATGTGAGTCCCATCTATAGCCCCACCGCAGTTTGGGAATCCCATCGCGGCGAAGCCATCTATGATGACCTCCACGTTTCCCAGGGTCACTACCTTTGAGAGCAGTACCTTGACGATTGCGTTGGCTACTTGCATCACAACAACCCCCACGGTAGACTTGCCCACACCAAAGTGGTTCGCGACTGACCGTTGCAAGCTTCCAGAGGGCTATGGCCACTCGCTTCTGGACAGTCAGGGCTGCTCGCATCCGGGTGTCCTTGCGCTTCAGGGCAGGGGACAGCAACTCACAAAGTTCGAGGAAAGTCCCCTTCCGCATGCGAAAGTTTCGCAGCCACTGGGATTCATCCCAGACCTGAAGCACTATGCGGTCCCACCAGTCCATGGCCCAGAATCGCCGTTCCACAATATCCACAAGACCCATTGTCACCGTGATGTCCTGGGCGCAGGGTCTCGTGGTTTCTGACAGCTCTGTGCTACTCTCCGACTTCAGGCCCTCACGGTGGTGTCGTAGCCTCCTCTCCTGATTTCTCTGCATCTGCCTCTGGTAAAGGTGGATGATAAGCTGCGAGGCGTTGAGAACGGCCACAACTGCAGCGATGGTCGCAGCGGGATCCATGCTCGCACTGCTGTGGCGTCCGCGCTGTCACTGATCAGAAAAGTGCGCGAACTGATTTCCCGCCGGCGCTTTCAGGGAGGGAGGGAGGGCGGGAGTGACGGACGGATGATGACAGGTACCCAAAAGCACCCTCGACACATTTTTTTTACCCAGAAGGCATTTGGGGCTCGACCCAGAATTCCAATGGGCAGCGGGGACTGCGGGAACTGTGGGATAGCTGCCCACAGTGCACCACTTCCAATGTCGACGCTTGCCCCGTTAGTGTGGACTCACAAAGTCTCACAAAGTCGAATTACTGTCCTTAGTGTGGACACACACGTTCGACTTTGTAATATCGATTCCACATATTCGATTTAAGTGAAATCGAACTACTCTCGTAGTGTAGACATACCCTTAGTTACCACCTCTAAAGAGAGTCCACTTGTCAGGAGCAACTACTTTCAGAGGCCATGGAATATCTTTCCTATGTAATTTAACTGAAGAGTGATGACCTGTCATCTGCGCCCAGTGACCACATTTTCATACTCTCATCCATAAAAACACCCCCTCCCCCCGAATGAGAAATTGATCTTCCTTACTTCTGTGCTGCTGCTGGGAGTAGCACTACCTTCGGAGCTGGGTGGCGGCCAGCAGCCACTGCTCTCCAGCCACCCAGCTCTGAAGGCACAGAAGTAAGGATGGCAATACTGCAACCCTTACTTGCAACTTCCTTTTGGACCCCCAGTTAGAGAAATGCTGTTTACTTTTGTGTACAGTACTGTACCACTGCATTAATAAACCCACCAAGAATACTGTATTATACACGGTATGTAATGCTCATTTAAAAGGCAATTAAAATTAAACATGAAATATCGGTAACAATAGTAGCCTTTCTGTACATCCTAAAAGTGCCCATTTTACAGAAAACTTTTGAAGAGACACCACCTCTTACAAGAAATCACTTTTGCTAACTCCCATGAGTAACTGCTATCGGCAGCTTTTACTGTAATATTTCCACTGAAGGCAATGAGTTTGCTTACCTGAGTGGTACCCAGTGACAGAATTAAGACCAGAATATTAATTTTGCTGCTTTTCAAATTGAAGGCATAATGAAATACTATCAATTGGACAAAATGATCAGAGGATACCCAGGAGAAAGAAGTAGTAGGTGAGATATTGTAACTTATCTGATAACACATGAACTTGATATAACTTTTGGTTCATCAGTGCAGTTAATATAGTATTCATAGATGTAATAAGAAAATAACAGATATAGATGTTTGAATGCAGGCAATGACTGGCTACCAAGTCTCAAACTTTTGCTCATGTTATGCTCTCTTACTATTAAGCAATTTAAACATAAGAAATAATGGGCCAAATTCATTGTGATTCTGTTTGGCCGCAGTAGAATTCTACCAGGAATACATTTGTCCCAATGTCTTAAATAACATAGCAGGATAATGGCACAGTGCATAATGAAAGCTAGAATAGGAGGCCATTAATTGGCATAGATAACATTCAAAGGAAGAGTTCCTGGCACGGCAGCTCAGCCAAGAGCCAAAGAATATCAGCGTAGAATGCAGTAGAGCCAAGTAATTGTCAGCTCAATTAATGTCTGGAACAGCAGCAATGTAGCACAATTAGCAGTTCTTTGACTTTTAGAAATTAAGTGGATATAACAAAAAACACAACAATTCCCAGACAAAAATAACATACCATGGAAGTACAATGTGTTTAAACTGTGTCTTTACATAACCCCCAAATCTAACAGCCCTTAGGAAGCTGAGGAATTGTCTGCAGATGCTACGCTATTCTTTCTGTTTGTGTACTTGTCAGAATTCCCTCTTCAAATGCTCACTGTGTCTGAAGAGCATGATAAGGTCATGCTACACAACACTAAATTCTATTGAAAACTGATCTGCTGTGGAGGAGGAGATATCAGCTACAACATAAACAGTGGCACTGATAACATCCCAACTGAAAACACAGCAGACTAGATTGAATTCTTAATAGAGATGGGCACAAATCAAAACTCCAGATCTGTTTTGGTTTCAGAGCTTGATTTTGAAACCACAAGTTCAGCTCCAAGGTTTTTGTTACTTCTCGGTATAAAAATATGAAGATTGGAATCTCATTTGTTTTGTTTGGGCCCCTTCCTATTTCTTTACATCTGCTCTCTTCCTTCTGCATGAAGCAAAGTATAAGTGAGGTATGAACAATATTCTATGCTGTCAGGGGCGGCTCTAGCTTTTTTGCCGCCAGAAGCACGGCAGGCAGGCTGCCTTCAGTGGCATGCCTGCGGGAGATCCGCCGGTCCCATGGCTTCGGCCTACCCACCGCCGAATCCACAGGACCGGCGGACCTCCCGCAGGCATGCCGCCGAAGGCAGCCTGACTGTCGCCCTCACGGCGACCGGCAGGCCGCCCCCCATGGCTTGCCGCCCCAGGCACGCGCTTGGAGCGCTGGTGCCTGGAGCTGCCGCTGTTGCTGCCCCCTCTAGCTTTGTACATACTTCACTGAAAATCAGTGACTCATAGTGCTTGTGCAAAGAAGCTCCTGTTACCGTAAGGGAAAACCTAGAAAAGATCATCTCTGCTCAGCTGTTTCTGGGGAACAAGAGACCAGACATTCACCAAACTTGTCAAAATAGAGGTCACCAAAAATAACTCAAATCAGTTGAATAATTTAAGTAGAAAGGTGTATCTGTAATATTATTTCTAGATAGGTTCAACTAGTGAATAATTTGACTACTGTAGTTATAAGGAAGTCTTTATACAAAAAAAGTTTCAGACTTTGAGATTCTGATTGTCTGCTTCTTTTGCTTTAAATTCTTCCTACTACCTTGCATCACATTTGACTTATAAGGTGTTGAGATGTGAGGTCGCACATGACAAGCAAGTAGACAAACTGTTTCTCTTTTGTACTACTGGATACTCCACCACTTCTAAGGATTACTAGACAAAGTGACAGATAAAAGCAGAAGAGATACTTGACTATCCACATTACATTCTGGTAGTTTGGCACATCATCAGTAATAAGCTAAAGATAAATTCTAAATTAACTAAGTATTCAGTAGATAAACAACATTGCACACCTCAGCTTCTGGTAATGCTGCAAGACATTCTGCGTATAGTTTGTTTAGTTTTGCTATGTTAGAAAAATGTTTTCCATGTACCACAGTGACAATCCTATCAAAATGATTCTGTGTAAGAGCTTTAATTAGCACTATGTGGAACTTTTTCATTTTTTTAAAATTTCCTACAAATATTTTTACTTTGCCCTGTTTTACACCTACTGAAATGTAGCTGTATTTGCTCATTTATCATTAAAAACAAAGATAATTTTTTTATGTGAAAACCATATTTGCTTGAAAAATGAACCCTATTTCCCTGGAAATCAGACCATTTTTGCTTGAAAATTTGCCACGTTATCTGGGACTACCCACACTGCATTAAGTATGTGCATAAGTCTTTGCAGGAGCATGGCTAATTTTCAGAGATACTCTTCCAAAAGTTTGGTTGGGTTTTTGTATTGTAATTTAGACCAACATTGATGATACGATATTCTGACTAAGAGAAGGGGATTGTGTGCGGCATTGTGAAAAGTGAGGAAAATACAGTCTCTCTTCCAGGCAAAGTGAGTACTTCATATACGTGCTATAATATATAGAAATAGATCAACATATGAAACTGAAATGACCCATCACCTGGAATGTTATTTCTGTTACAGAGACCACAACTGAAAACAGGATCTTACTGTGCTAGGTGCTGTATACAGATACCTGGTAAGAGAAGTCTTGATACTTCCAAAGGGTATCCAGGGTTGACTCACTGCACCACCACCTGCCCTTAGTATGAGGAAGTCTGATCTGTGGCTGCTGTAGATCAGCTCCCTGAAACCACCATCCATACGTAACACAAGCACTACCTTCCCATCCTCTTTAGGACTGACAGGTGTGCAGAAGACAGACACCAACACCGAGTCCCTCAAGCATCCCTCTGGAGTACCCAGCCCTGCTCCACTGAATTCTTGAGGCGCTATCAGATCCTCTTCCCTAAAATTAATGGTACACCCCGGCTTATTAGGTCACTAGTGAAAAAATAATGTTCATTATTAAAGAACAGAGAATCAAATGATAAATAAGTATATTAGAAACAAATAATTACATATAAAAATCATAACACACTTTCTAGAGCCTAAACTTAACTAACAAGGCATTCCCCCCTCTCCTTACGTGATGGCTTCACCAAATCCTTTCCCCACCATTTTCAAGCTGGTTTCCTTAAGTCACTTCTCATAAAATCAAGCCCACTAGCGGCTTATCCTCACAGATTGAAGGAATAACTGGGGATTCATCTGCACCCCAGATATAGTTTCAAAAGTTCATTTGTACTCTTGACAACCTCTGCTGTTTTGTTTTTTTTCCTGAAGCCTCTGCAATGTATTGACTTAGCATTTTGCTCAAACCGTATATGGGTTTCCACTGTGAACCATACAATATTTAATTTGTACGTGACCAAACAGCATGAGATAAGTCTCTTTCTTCTCCCCTGCCTGAGAGGGCTTGCCTTAACTCACAGACTTATAAACAATAATTTTCAGCACATATACATAACTCAACATATTTTTCTGTACGTACCTCTCACAATTATTATGATGGCCTTTGCAACATAGACTTTCTGACTTACATGACACTCTTTGGGAGACTAGTATCTAAATGCCAGGCCCAGGGGATCTCTGTAAGCTTAATGTACCCCTGTGCATGTGGCCAGTTAGCATCAAGAAGTCGTTTGGTCATGATGTCCCTGCCCTAAAGAGCTTGCAATCTAAAGATATAAAACAGACATGAAGTGTTCTAGGTCACACAGCAGATACGGGGCAGAGCTGAGAATAAAACCCAGCTGCCCATTAGAACATGCTGCCTCCTAAGGAAAATAAGTTTGTTCACAGAGAGCACAGATGTGCATAAAAGTATGCATGAGCTCCCCTGTAAAGGTGATTAATTTTGAATGTGTCACTCTGTACTTTCCCTGTACCTGGACATCATTATTTTTCCTGAGCATGCTCTGTTTTGCCATAAATGTAGGTTATGCTCCATATCCATAATGTATGAAATAGATATTTGACTTGGTGCTGAGAAAGGTTCTTTCGAAAGCCATAAGTCAAAGTTTCGTAGAATCAGTACTGAGTAACTTTCAGCTCTGTGTAAGAATTACAGCCAATAAAATAAAGGAAGTAAGTAGGCTTTGCATGCACAGAACCCTATGTGATTACACATGAATGCCTTGCATATATTTGCATTAATTTAAAAAAGCAAGTAAAGGGAGAACAAGAAAAAATAAGATAAATAGCTATTGTATATGATTTCCCAAGAAATATTGTAGAAATATTAATATAACTTTAATATTTAACTATAAATATAAATAACTAGAAATTAGGACTTCTGCTTAGGAATCCAATATGCTAATACATTCACAGAGAAATGGGACATGATAAACCAAGATTTACCAGGTATTAATTTTTTTAGTAGAAGAGCTTAAGTCAGTACAATTATTTACATTTGTAAGCAAGCACTGAAATAGTATATTAAAAGGAAAGGAGCTAATCTGATGTTTATTTAAGTTGCATCATTTTTTCTTGCATTTAGGTGGTATTTTGCTAGTTGGTAGGAGTCTGGCGCCTAGTGAGTAAACTGTCAGAAAATCATTATACTAGCAGCTGGAAATTCACTTGAACTAGAATTTGTCCAGAGAAAAGAGCGCATTAAATAATGACACAGTCCTTTATTTTCAAGTGGGAAAATAATGGGGTAGTCAAGATAGCACTCTTGCTTAACCTATGTATTAAGGAGCTGGATCTGCATCTTCCTTTTCAAATACATAAAATGAATGGGCATATTGGGTGGTAGAGGGTGTACTTGTCAATGTTTGTTCTCTTCCACACTTCCCTTTATACAGAAAGGAAAGTAGATAATAACTAACTTTTGAAATTATTTTTTTATTATTTCAGGGGAGAATAACTAAAATGAAAAGTATAAATCTTAAATTTTCACAACTTGAAAATCTGAAAAGAAATTGGGATTGTCAGCTGAAACATTCTGGTTCAGTAATTTCAAAATATTTCATTTTGATTTTGGCCTGTATTATGTTACTTTTTTAATGCAAATTAACTTAAAATTTAAAATGAACTCAAAACAAAACTCTTTGTTTAAAAATGTTGAAATGGGACAGTCTTGCAACTTTTCAGGAAAAAAAATTTGAACTGGAAATTCTCAAATCCACCCTTTCCTGCCCATAGCTATGTTTCAATGAATCAGCATTTTCCAACAGGGGGGGGGAAAAGTTCTGTCAAAAAATTCCCAATCAACTCTCATATTAAAACCTTTTGAAAACAATTAATAGATTGTTTTATACTGTAATATGGTGAAGTGAATTATTGGTAGTGAGTAGCTAGATCACCTGCTATGGAATAGCTACTGAGAGCCATATCATGGTTGGCATTTTAAGAGGATGCCCAGAAATAGATGGTGCAAGATGTGGTATAGGGGACTGTGTCTTTAAGTGCTAAACTTTCCAGACAGAGTCTGGGTAGGGCGCTGTGAAGCTCTTGTTATGCAAAGCCAGTTGGACCTGCACACAGAATATGGGAGATAAATGTGCCTCAATTCTCCAAAAAGGGCTATATTTTTGGAGTTTAATGTACCCACCCTATATACACCCATATCATATATAATTGGAAAGCTTATCTTATGCACATTTAGACAAGGTACAATGTGTAGCTGTCTAATGGTGCTGTAAGCAAGGTTAAACAATGGTTCCCAAAATTAGAAAGTGTCATTTTTTTTGCACAGTTCCAGAAATACTACACAATGGCTATGATGAAGTTGTTACAGTTTTTACTGCTTAAGTTAATTTTAATGTGGTATTTATTGGTCAAAGCTACCAAACAAGAATGTATTAATAGATATATTCTGGTTGTGCATGGCAAAAACATTTTTTCATAAATGAATAAGCTGTTTAGCATGTGGCAAAAAATGGTGAATATCAACATTTGGAACATACTAACATGAATGTTTTCATATCACATATTCTAAATTGTCGAAGTATCTTGTGAGTGATGATAATTTTCTATATTTTTTAAATAATGTGCTAACCAGATCAGTTTCACACTAAAGTGCATCAGTAACAGTAGATTCCATTCCCATAGTGGGTGGGTATAAATCCTAATGTAATGCTTCTCCATTGGTAATTTTTTCTACATACAATGTAGCACCTATTCTGCCTGGCAGAAGGTTTTAATTTATAATTGCCTATGCAGTACTAACCTTTGAAATATTTTAGAAACTCGCTTGTAATTCAGTGACACTTATGCACAGGTCAGTATTTGCATATTTTCATCTTTAACACTGCTTCCTATTAGGAATATGCAAAATCTATGAGAGAAAGAAGTGGCCTAACAAAAATAGTGATGGTGAATTCCACAAACAGGAGCTTGCCACTGCACTAAAGAAGGATGAAGCGCATGTTACAGCTTTTACCATCCATGTCTGCTGCTCACCTAAGATCTCTTGCGAGTACTGAGTGATCACTGGACACTATACAAGGAGCCTTCATTGCGCTAAATGTTCCATTTAAGGGCCGGCCACTACAGTCTCTGTACTCGTGAGAGGCTTCTCTGTTTGTATCTCTTGTGGGGCAAAGACATTCCAAAAAGTAGAGGAGGAAGATGTGTGTGTGTGTGTGAGAGAGAGAGAGAGAGTGTTAATGTCATGCCTGCCAGAAAGCACAATCCCACATAGTACTTCCCTGGGGTGGTTCAGCTCCACGCAACTCTGTACACAAGCCAATGCCTGTTGGGAACAATTTTAACCTGGGATACTGGAAAATATTCCCTGGTACTTTACAATAGACTATTCAGTCACTCTAATGTAAAGGATAACTATGGAAAGCTGCTGGAATGCTAGAACTCTACCTATTGCATGGGAAATAATTTATGTCCAGGACTGTAGTGTAAAATATATTTTGGAGAAAAGTCCTAGCGGGCATGGTAAGGGACGAATCACTTATTGGATGATTCGATTTGGAGGTACACTCCATTTCCTCACTCTGCAAAAATCATATGAACAATGAACTAATCATTCACTATTACTAATTATGCCTATTGTTGAGTTGAAGTTTTTATATTTGGTGCTCTTTAAATTAAAAATGGCTAATTGGGCACCTCTTATGCTTCCTAAATGAGAGAAGAAGTCAATAGCCAAGGAGAGTCGATAATTTACTTGTATTTGTGTCTTGTTTAGAGTCTGATTAAGGAAATATGTCCTATTTAGGAAAACACTTAAGCAAGTGCAAACTTCCCACTAAACAACAATGGCCACCTGAATCACTGTGAAACCAGCTTGGCACTGATCTTCATGAAAATATTTGTAAATCAGGACCTTTACCGTACAAACTGCTCTCCTGGTTAGTAACACAACACTCCTCAATACTAGAGGTCCTAGGGCATGAAAAATAACTCTGAGGTTACACAATGTCAGGCTTTCATTGCCCTCATAAAGAGTTTGAGAAACACATTGCAAATATTTTGCAAGCAGCAGCTTCTGGCTCCAAAGGAAGCTTACTTTGATGCTCAGTTGGAAATAGCAGTCTGTTCAGCAAGAGAACAAAATAGTTGTTCACAAAGCAAATAGAGCTCCTTTCTTTTTCTCTTTTTTAATACATTAGTTTTTAAAGGTCAAATCTGGTCTCAACCAACCAGCATACTCTTATCAAAATAGATTTTCTAAGGCATAGTGAATGCCTTTAGATTAACTGTTGAACTTATGATAAAAATGTCACTTGTCACCAACAATCAATTGCTCTGCACAAAGAGACAGGAGAAGGAGCTTCTACATCCTGATATACATTGCAAATAATAGATTTCAGAATGAGCTTGACAATACCACACATTTTCCCTTGGAAAGCTCACTGTTTCACATTGAACCAAATGTAAACAGGTGATCAAGCCATTATCTTTAAAATGCTCTGGAGTGTCTCTTCATGGATAAAAAATTGCAATTATATAAATGCAATTACTTATTAAAGGCTCTCATTTCTTTAAATAATTACTCAGCAAATGTAATTAGCATTTTCCCTACATCAGACAAATAGATTTCTTTTATAGTGTGCAGAAAATACATCTTCTGAGTTCAAAAGTTTTGCAACACAAATTAGCATAGCATTTAAGCACCGTAATAGTATACAAGGGCGGGCACTATTTTTTAGGTTATATTATACTCCCAGAAATTTAAGCACTTTCTAAATATCGATCAAGCACTGAAGTATCTAGAGGAATTTGGTCCAACCTTATTATGAGAAACTGAGGCTAGTAATGGAAATATGTAAAAATGGGTAGAAAGTCTGGACACGTTTCCCAAATGTTCTGTTGCATAAATTTTTGCTGTCGTAAAGGAGAACTCAGAGACGAGAAGATTTAATACTTGGGCACTGGACAACCTGATGTGTGTTACATGCCAAAAATAAAATAGACTAATGAAAGACACATTTAATTCTTCATATCCCAAAATGTCTCATATATTTGTGCATAGAATTCTTCTGTCTCTTTATCTTAGTTAATAATTAATATCCATATCCATCTGTTTAAATTATATTGAGGAGTGGGTGAACTGGGAAATTTTTGAATCTCTAATAAATCAGTTCAGACCTGGTTTTGATGTTGTGTTCATGTGTTAAATTTTCTTTCTCTATTCAAATTAGTTCATCCAACCCTCGTTTGTTACGGAGTAAGGCCAGAACCAGAGCCTTAAATCAGAATCCTTCTGGATTTCAAGGTCTGGTAATTGGACTAAGGCACCCACCCACCCTATTTGACTTTGGGGTCACATCCAAAGTTGAAGTATGTTTCACAATTTTTGTTTAGATGCGGCCACATTCATGTAAAAATGTGGCCTAAAATAGTTGAAATATCATCAAAACAGCTGATCTTGTGAGATTTTCACCATTTTTGGTCACAAACTTCAATAACAAGATTTTGATACCATGGATTTGAACACAAATCTTAACCAATTTGTCTTAAAAAACCTAAACCCCAGGCAAATCAGGTTAATATACTGCCTTTTCAGCCTATGTCTAGATCAGGGGTTCTCAAACTGGGGGTTGTGACCTCTCAGGGGGTCAAGAGGTTATTACACGGGGAGGGGGGCGCAAGCTGTCAGCCTCCGTCCCAAACCCCACTTCACCTTCAGCATTTATAATAGTGTTAAATATAAAAAGAAGTGTTTTTAATGTACAAGATGTACAAGGGGGGTCGCACTCAGAGGCTTGCTGTGTGAAAGGGGTCACCAGTGCAAAAGTTTGAGAACCACTGATCTAGATCATGAACCAATAGGGCTTCACATTGCAGTCTTTCATGCAAAATTTCCATTGATTACATGGGAGTTTTCTCCAAGGACCGTGTGGGCTTGATCCTGCAATGTATTTATTTTTAAAAAGGCCACCATTGTTCATTGAGGAGCTGTGGTCAGATATAGTTAGTTCAGAAAATATATGAACATTTCTAAGAGGTTTTCAGTGACTTTCCTGAGCTTTAATGTGTGATAGCCAAAAGTGTGTGTGGGGGAGACATTGAGGGGTTCCACCAGTGACATTTGCAGAAGATGCTATATAAACACTGCTCAATTCTTTTTTAAAAAAAGTAGGCCTCCAATATTCTCTTTCCTTCCTTCTGACTTTCAGTATTCTAAGAAAAAACACCACTAGTTGAAATGCTATCATACTGTAGATCTAATTAATTCAGCCTCTATTCTTTTTGGGGGATTCATATTGTGAAGCAAGCACTATTACCATATGCTGCAGTATTATGGGAAGGTGCAGAATGTTTTCAATTGGTACTTCAAATATTTTCAAATATATAGGCCTTAATTATAAAATACTAATTTACTCTTTTCTGTGTCTCTGATTTACCCAGTTTGACACTCTTAACCCTGCATCTCAATTATCTCATGCACCACCTGCTCCTCTATATATTCCATTCTTTTCATGTTTCTCCCCATTATTTGTTACCTTATTAAAAAGTGAGTGCTAATACATCTATTGTTATTAGCTTCACTGATATTGTTCCCTCCAGTTGGCCCCATTGTCTACCTCCATCAATTGTTTATATTTCTAGATAAAATGTGTTTATATTTGAAATGCTGCTTATTATGCACATTTAAATACAATGTTAACTTTAATTAACTATTTTGTAGCTATAGCAAGATGTTTAGTGGCATTCACATTTCCCATCCAGAGAGGAAAAATACCCCTGTGAGAAAACAAGAATTCTGAAATATAGCTTCTTGCTGCATTTTCATGTGAGGGTTTCAGAATGTCTAATATTAACAACTCTTTCTAAAGTGAAGTGATTAGATATGATATTTAGTCTAACCATTTATAGAGCTTTGCATATCTTTTTCAGGTAATAGTTTTAATATTCATTTGTAATTGTTTATGGTAACATTGTAAACTGTCATTTAAAAAAAAAGCTTTGGTTCCTAATACAATCACTTGTAACTGTTTAAAATTGTAGCTGATTTGATCCTTAAGATTTTCTTTAAAGAGCAACAGAACTAGCAAGGTTATGCACAGCAGTTCAAAATAAAATGTCTAGGGGGGCTAGTTATCCTGGTCAGGTATCCAGTGGGAATTGAGGAGTCCCCCATTACTTCAGGAGTCCCCCATTACTAGTAGCAATATCGGTAAGTGTCCTTGTGATGGGGCGGCTGCCCCTCACTGGCAGAAAAGGTATTAAAATCAGCCCTAGGAAGACTGTGCCAGAGGCAGCCAATTAGAAAGGTTCTGAGAGCAGTAGCCAATCATGGCCCGGCAGGCCCATATAAGAAGGGCTGCAGGCAGAGCAGAGTTCAGTAGCAGCCTGGAACTCTAGGGGAGAAGACCTAGCAGGCTCCTAGCAGGGGGAAGACGCCCCAGCACCTGGGACAATTAAGTGCTGCAAGCAGGGACTGGGGAGCTGGAGAGAGATCCTGGCTGGCTGCTAGGGCCTGCAGGCTGAGGCCCTGAGGTAAGGGCAGAAGAGGGTGGTGCAGCTGCCTGGGAAGCAGCCCCGGGACAAGGGACTGCAGTTACCACTGAGGGAAGTGGCTGGGTGGAGACTGCAGGTCCCCCAGAAGGGGAGAACACAGAGTGTGGCACAGCTGGAAGGCAGTGTCATAAAGAGGATGCCATGGTCCTGGGAGCGACGTGGGTCCAGGAGCAGAGGTGATGGTGGGCGAGACACCACCAGCAGAGGGTGCAGAGCTAATTCCCAAAACAGCCAGTAGGAGGCACTGAGGTGGTGAGTTACACCCTATTGCAGTCCTATTAAATTAGCTTTCACTTGAAACTGGCCACTAATTAATATTTTTTACACTACCTGTGAGCAGTTGTTACAACACAAGATAGTCTTGAGAGTAAAGAATTGGACTGGGAATCAAGAAAAATGGGTTATATCCCCAAATCTGTGATAGATTTCCTGCATACCCTTGGACGGAGTACTTAATCTCTTTGTTCCTCAATTCTCCACCTGGGAGGAGAAGTAATATTTTGTTTGTCTATTAAGAGTCTGATCCTACACTGAAAACCATGTAAACAGTTCCCTGCACCTGGGCAGAGCACTGACATCAGCAGACAACAATGCAGGGTTGGGCATGAGATTGTGAGCCCTTCAGGGACTTTTTCCTATTATATGTATATATAGTATAATGGGGCCTCTTGATTGAAGCCTCTAGGATCTGCCATGATACATATAACAACATGACTTTTCTTTTTAATAAAATGTTAACTTAATAGCAAGCTTTGAGCAATGAGTTTTTCATAATCCTAGCACCCAATGCTAAGATCCTGATCATGTTCCCATTAATATGAGTGTGAATTGTATCACTTACTTAGATGGGAGAAGTATCAGATTCAAAGTTCTGACTCAAATCTTTGCTACCTTTTAAAATTATTTTGCTAGTTAACATTATATTCAAATGTATATCAAGGAATAATAGTTTAAATTTAAAAAAAAAATCCCTAAGCATTTAAAAGTGTGGAAATGAACAGTTAAAATCCAATGAAGATTGATAATACATACAGTCTTTTACATATACTTATTTCAAATAGCACATTACATCTGTTTGCAATCAGTGTTAATAAACATTCATTTCTTTTGTTATGAGGGCAGTTTTTACCAAGGACTGGTTCTCAGTGCTGAAATGGCAGGATGCTGAAGTTGAGGTTTGAAATAAGAATGGATGGAACATTGAACCCAGCTCTAAAAATTGATGGCATTTGTCTCCTTGCTCAACATATTATTTGTCTTCTGTGTGTTACCATGCTGAAGATTATGGACAAAAATGTCATATCGGCTTTTTTTTAAAAAAAGGAAAATACATATATTTCTGGTCTTGAAACCTTTATCACCAATTAGTGGTAAGATCTGGCAAGAGTAGTGTAGACTGTGTATTTATACTGTCATGTCCTTCATTTACAAGCAACTAGAGCTATGTGAATTGATTGGGGGGTGGAAACAGTGCCTTCTATGGGGTTGCAAAAGAATAAATAAAGGGAAATTTTACCCATTTATTTCACTATCCAAAATACCCACCTCAAAGGGAGCATGCTGTAAAGACACAATACCTCATCAGCATACACCTTGGTTTGGTGAACTCTGATGGTGACCAGTATTAGCCAAATTTTATTATGGTGCGATGGTAAAGTTAAGGGTGTCTAGGGCTCAAAGATTTGCCAACTAGCTTAAAAAGTGGCTCTGACTATCGGGGGGGCTCCAGGCACCAGCACAGCAAGCGCGTACCTGGGGCGGCAAGCCGCGGGGGGCGGCCTGCCGGTTGCTGTGAGGGCGGCAGCCAGGCGGCCTTCGGTGGCGTGCCGGTCCCGTGGTTTTGGCGGCAATTCGGCGGCGGGTAGCCGAAGCCGTGGCACCAGCAAATCACCCACAGAAACGCTGCCGAATCCGCGTGACTGTGGACTGCCCACAGGCGTGCTTGGGGCGGCAAAAAACATAGAGCCACCCCTGCTGACTAGAATTGCTTGTTGCCTCGATGTAGAGTCCAAGGAATGAAAGACGCAAACTGTCAGAGGGAGGCATGGAAAACAAAGGTTTCCTGTTCATTTCCTTCCACGACAGAAATGGGGACACCAGTGTCGGGGGGCTAGAGCATATGACTGGGAGACAGGAGACCTGGATTTTACTTCTGACTTTAATTTTCCTGTTTGACCTTTTGCCAATTGCCTTTTGTGGTTAACCTTTCTCTGTCAATTTGCTCATCAGCATTGTGGAGATAATGCCTACCTAGTACACAGGTGTGTTGAATTTTAATTAACTATCATTTCTGGTAAGGCAGACATAGGTGTTAACAGTAAATATTATTTGTTTTTTTTTTGGATAACCATTTAAGATTTGCTTATCAATAGTCACTTGAATTATATAAACATGGGAATAGTGGCATGATTGCATCATCATTCCTTTTTTTACCAGCTGCTTCTAAATGGTTTAATAGCTGAATCAAATTTTAATTTTAATTAGTTTGATTTTAAATTTTATGCTAATATGTTTGCACCTGTAAAGAGGCATTACTATGAGTTTGCAAAATTACAAGTCGTAATGCCAACATGATTAATACCTAGGTATGTTGAAGACTCAAAATGTCCTTAGCAACTTTTTTTTTTTTAAACCTGTGCATTTATTACAAAGTCGCTGACTGGGCAGCTGTCTGAGTTATCTAGGAGAGAATAGCATCATAGATTTAATTTTCATGTGCTGATTTTTTTCACTTTCTCATTTCCTCTGGTTTTTGTTTCCTTTCCTCTCATATTCAAATTGCTTGTATCCGTTTTAATCAGATTATATTTGAATGACTCCCAACTTTATATTCAACATCTCATAGTTTTCTGGGACAACAAAGAAAACTCAAATTACTAAACATAATTTTGTTTATCAGGGACAGAATGTTGGCTGAAAAGTTTTGGGTTTTTTTTTAAACCGGTTATTGATTAAATTGTAATCAGTGTAATAGCACTAGCTGCATGTTCTCTCTGACATTTGCCTTTAGATGGTAATTACAATTATTATGTATGATCATTGTTTGCACTTGAGCACTCCTTGTGTTCTCAAAACAGTAACAATATTTGGAAAAATAATTCTAATAAGGGTACTCTATACAAGATAATTTCACTGCTTTGTTTGGCTTTTGAGCATTTGTAAAATAGATATAAAGGACTAAATTTTCCCACTCGAAGAATATGAAAAGCTTGTAGTCCATAAGACGATAACATAACGATGCCCATACTGGATCAGAACAAAGGCCCGTCTAGCCCACTATCTTCCAACAGTGGTCAATGAAAGATGCTTTAAGGAAATTAACTGAACAGGGTAATAATCAAGTGATTTAGGGTCACCCAGAGCATGGGGTTACGCATTTGACCACCTTGGCTAAAAAACATTGATGGACCTATCTTCCGTGAACTTATCTAATTCTTTATTGAATTCAGTTATACTTTTGGCCTTCACAACCTCCCTTGGCAATGAGTTCCATGGGTTAACCGTGGATTGTGTGAAGAAGTACTTCCGTGTGTTTGCTTTAAACCTGCTGCCTATTAAGTCCATTGGGAGACCCCTGGTTCTTATGTTATGTGAATGGGTAAATAACACTTCCCTATTCACTTTCTCCATATCATTAGTTATTTTGTAGACCTCATATCCCCCATAGTCATCTCTTTTGTAAGCTGAATAGTTCCAGTATTTTTAATTTCTCCTTATTTGAAAGCTGTTCCATACCCTTAGTTTTTGTTGCCCTTCTCTGTGCCTTTTCTCATTGTCTGGGTACACCGCAAGGAGGACAGGAGACTTGTTATGGGTTTTAATCAGGCTGTAACTTTATTATATAGATGTCTGGGACTACCCAGAAGATAAAATGTACAGTGCAGGCAAATCCATGCTTATTCAAATCAATTATCTGGGGCTTCCACCAGCCCCCCTTTGTTTCCATCCAGGTCCCCCAGCCGACCCATGGCTTGGACCTTACCATCCACCACCCTCATAAGAGGGTTAAGGAGGGCTATGAGAACAGGGGGAAGAGGGAGGTTTGCTCCCTGCCATACCAATCAGAGGAGTCCCCAACCCCCTCCCCCGTTCTGTTCCGTTATCCAGTACCTCCTTTTAAATCCTTTACCAGGCCATTTATCAGGTCATTGGCTGCCCTTCCTATGGAGTACCTGCACTGAACATTCGCCACAAGGAGGTGCCAGCAATTTGCTTGGCTGCCTCCCCCTCAACCCCACCGGATTCCCAGACATCTCAAAATGGCCTCTTGCCTAGCAGCCCTACTGGGAAGAAAGAACCCATTGTCCCATGTGTGATCATCAAGGGACACCAGCAGCTGCATTGTCCTTGATCCAGTACTGAAACAACCGCTCTCCACGGAGAGCCGCATAAGCGACCCATTGACAAAACTACTTAAAAGAAAACAAAATAAACAACTTGTAAGCTGGAGCCAAAAATCTCCATTCCACCGACCACATCGAATTCTGAGGTTCCAGAGAGCCAGTGGCATCTGCTTGGGTTCACTGCTAGCCCCTGGTGCAATCTCATGAGATCTGGCAAACTGGAAAAGAGACAAGGCATCCGTTATGCCATTATCCAGGCCCGGCACGTGCTTTGAAGAAAAACAGATGTTTAAGGTTAAGCATTGTAGAATAAATGTCCTTATCAACTTCATAACCTTGTGCAATCTGGAAGTTTGGCGATTGATAACTTGTACCACCGCCATGTTGTCGCACCAGAAGCACACCCTTTTATTAGCCAACTCTGATCCCCAAATCACCACTGCAACTAAAATGGGGAAAAATTCCAAGAAGGTCATGTCACGCACAACCCCATTTTGTGTCCAAATGGCAGGCCATTTTTGTGCATACCATTTGCCTTGATAAAACACCCCAAAACCTGCACCCCCTGCCACATCTGAGTGGATTTTTAACCCCCTTTGTAATAACCATTCCTTCCTACACAATGATACACCATTAAATCGACTCAGAAAACTTTCCCACACCCCCAAGTCTTCCTTCATCCCTCTAGTGATCCGTACGTAGTGGTGTGGCTTGGCTGTGCTGGCCGTTGCCAACCAGGCACAAAACGCCCACCCCGGGGAACAACCCTTCAAGCAAAGTTCAGGTTCCCCAGTATAGATTGCAGTTCCTGCAGCCTGAGTTTTTTAGCCTCCAGTGCTCTCTGGAGCAACCCTGTTAGCTCCTGAAGCTTATCCTGAGGAAGCCAAGATATGCCCTCCTTGGTGTCCAGCTCAATGCCCAGGTAGGTCAATGTAGTGGAAGGGCCTTCTGTTTTCTCCTCCGCTAGGGGAACCCCCATCTTTTTAGCCATGGCCTGAAATGTGTCCAACAGGTGAACGCAGTCATCTGACCCGGCTCACCCTGCGAACAAAAAATCATCCAAATAATGCACTACTTGGTTTAGTCCCGCTAACCGCACCACTGTCCAGTGCAACATTGTACTGAATTTCTCAAAAGCTGCACAGGAGACTGAACAGCCCATGGGCATAGTCTTGTTGAAATAAAATTGCCCCTCAAAACGAAACCCAACAGGTAAAAGTCCAATGGGTGCACCAGCAGTAGTGGGAAAGCAGACTTGATATCACATTTAGCCATTAGCGCCCCAGCGCCACACGCCCTAATGATACGAACGGCTTCATTAATGGAGGAATAGCATACGGAACATAGTGCCGGGTGCATCCCATCATTAACAGGGCCACCTTGTGGGTATGACAGGTGATGAATTAATTGGTGATGGAATTAATGTCCCTGGGGTCTTCTTGGGGACCAACCCCTGGGGGGGGGACTCTCAAATGTGCCATAGGTAATTGATTAAATGGCCCAGCTATCCTGCCCTCCTTTAATTCTTGTGCAATCTTGTTTTGAACAATATGTCCCATCCCAGCTACTGACTTTAAAGTTTTTGACATCAAATGAATTCTATTTCCCACAAAAGGGATCCGAAATCCTGCTGTAAACCCCTCCCACAAATATACCCCATCTGCCCTGTTTGGGTAATCCCATAGGAGAACCCTTAACACATCCGGCCTAACTGGCATTAGAGCCCGTGTCCATTGCACCACCCCCAGCTCGTCCCCATCCCCAGCTTGTGCTCTGTGTCCCAGATCGTGTTCCACCCACACCAAACCTGCGGTTGACGCTTGCGCCACCCCCATTCCTGTTTCCTCCCTGTGATCTTCCCTTTCCACTCTGGCAAGAATGGGCTGAATGGGTCCCAAAACATGTCTCGCAAACATGCCTGTATCTACATGGGTTGCGAAAACAACCACCATCATTAAATGCCCAGCAAATACTATTACGTGCCTGGGGCCCCTCCAGAGCTTGTTGCGGTATGAACAAACCACTGTCTGTGTGAACTCCTGGCGCCCTTGGTGTCATCCACTCCAACCAGTGTGTGATGAGGTATGTCCCACCTTATCCCAATTTGTGTTGCTGCCCTTAGTCAAAACTGCTCAACATAATTAAACCAGGACATGCCCCCAAACATATTGTGTGCCTGCCTAATTATATCCATATACTTAACCAAGGCAGGGCTCCTCTCTGGGTAGGCCTGTACTATAACACATAGATGAGGAAGGCAGCGTCCCAATTTTCGCATGTTCTAGGCACGCTTGGTCTCTTGGGGGCAGCTCGCTGTTTTGCTTGCCTTGCCTGTGTTTACTGTCTGTCAACACCTCCCTGTGCAATAGGGATAATATATCCAGGTATTCGCCTCTCAGGATTTTATCTTTAGTTGTACTGTGTAGGTAAACTCCCATCGGGTCAGCCACCCTCACACCTAGCTGCCTGAGGCTGCTGTAGTAAATGCAAATTAGCTTGCAGCAGCTGTGTAATACCATCAGTGCTCCCACTGAAGGTGCCACCCCTAGGCGGGTCTGCCCAGGCTTCTGAACTTCCCACTCCTGGGCCCAGAGTATTTACTACCCCAATAGGCTCACTCCTGTCCCCCTCAGGTGAACTCACTGAGTGACTGGTTGAGCACCGACCCTGCAACTTGCTGTGGCCCCTGCAACTGCCACCCCTTGCCAGGCTGGGAGGCCGGATATCACCTCTGCCACCCCTCCCCCCAACCTCTGTGTGGTTCAGATCACTGTCACCCCTGAGATCAGCATTACTGCCATCCCTTGTGTTTGGTGGAAGAGAACATCCTGGTCCTAGGTGACCTTGTGCCCTTTGGAAGCGCTGTAATGCTGTGGAGAAAACCTCAGAAACAATTTCACTGACCATTTGCTGCACAGCTCTGCTGCTACCCCATTAATCCACACAGCCTGCCCACCTGCATGCGTGGATGCTTCCCCTCGGTCATTTCCCTCCCTCAGTCCATGAGGCTGCCCTGGGCTATGCCTTGGGTTATTAAACACACCACCCTGGGCATTAGCAGGCCCCGTACTTGTGAGCATCCCCTGCCCCGGCTGCAATACTATCTCCCTTAGGTCCCCTTCCAGCCATTGGGACTGCCCTGTGCTGCAGCTGCTGCTTCTGCTTGTCCCCTTTCCAGCAAAGGTACAGACACCTGAGCAGCAACCTGCTCACAACCAGAAAGAATTGCAGCCTGATAGCCCAGCCGACCTGTGGTGCTAATCCCAAACACGACCAGCAGAAGGTGCCAGCATGGTGACTGGAGTCCTATCACACCCATATGTAACATGTGGACTGAAACAGGCACAATTGCTGGCACTACTAACAAGTGTAGCTTCATAGCTGTGCTTGCCATTCATGATGCACTCACTCCTGACTTCTGCAACTTTCTTCCTGCTGTACACACATTAACAGGATGTGACTGTGCCATCCCTATCTGGTATCGGATGGGGAAAATCTATTTAATGTTGTCAAGTGAAGGGAGTTTATCACTTCCAAGATGTGCCAAAGAGAGAGTGTGATGGACCAGGCACAATTTCTGCAGCAAGGAAGTTGGCAGCAGTGCTGAATGACCAGAGCAAGAATGAAAAGGAGACCCACAGAGACCTAAATTCCTTGAAACTCAATCTAGTCATCAAAAAGAACAAGTCCCTGGCCGAGCTCCTATCAGGTGGGGACAGTTTTGAAGACTATGTTAAAAGAGTGTCTTGTCAAACAAAGATTTGGATGTACTTGCACATAGGTAAACCAGATATTGGATCACCATTGAAGCATGGATGGAAAAATGTGGATGATGAATTACTTCCTGAATTTGTCAAGGGCCTAATGGCATCAGCTTCTACAAGCCCGGTTATTTGTGCCTGTACCATTAGGGATCATTGCCCATCAACTGTGTTTTTAGTCAGAAGAATCTTCCCTGCACAGGACTGTGTTTGTGCGAAGGGAATGCAAACGGTGGTAACCCATGCAATCTCAACAGACATTAGAAGGATGAAAAAGAAGATGATATTGAAGTTGATGAGAAATGGCTATTATATTTCAGTGATACCTCACTTAGAGTGCCACTTGACAGCTCCACATAGTCTAAATGCACATAAAATAGTTTTTCAAATATTATATGATGTGGGTGTGTGTAGGGTGAATACACTAAAATCCAAAAATACAGCCTTTTTTGTTGTTGTTGTTGTTGTTGAGAACTGTCACTGTTGCCATGACATCCCATGAGTGGCCACAGTATACATGAAGTACCAAGATTGCCATGTATCTGTCTATCAACTCTTATAGTTATCTTTGTAGCAAGTAAGATTGTTGATATCTTTACTGTGTTTTTAGAGGAAGTAAGATGCTTGTCCTTTTAGAACATTTTTTTTTATTTTGAAATGGATTGTCTGTACATCTTCCCTTTCAAAAGTATATGGGAAATTTAATTAGATTAGGTGATAAACTTGAATAGTTTGAATATACTGCCTGACCAGGATGGCGACAGTGATTGTGAAATGCTCAGGAAGATTAGAGGCTACAAAAACAAAACAAAAAACAATAATAATGGGGGATTTCAATTGTCTCCACATTGACCGGGTACATGTCAGCTCAGGATGGGATGCAGAGATAAAATTTCTAGACACTGTTAATGACTGCTTCTTGAAGCAGCTAGTTCTAGAATCCAGAGAAGGACAGGCAATTCTTGATCTAGTCCTCAGTGGAACACAGGATCTGGACCCAGAAGTGAATATAGCAGAACCGCTTGATAATAGAGACCATAAAGCAATTAAATTTAGCATACCACATACCAAAGAAACCCACCATGGTAGCATTTGACTTCCAAAAAAGGGAACTACATAAATGTGAGGAAGCTAATTAAAAGGAAATTAAAGGAATTGTCACAAGAGTGAAATGCCTACAAGCTGCATGAAAATTATTTTAAAACACCATAATAGAGGATCAAACTAGATGTATAGCCAAAATATTTTATTTATTTATTTATTTATTTATTTAAAGGGGGGCAGCAAGATGGCCAAAAAAAAGGCTCCATGGCTAAATAGAGTAAAAGCTGTAGTTAGAGGCAAAAAGGCATCCTTTAAAAATTGAAAGTCAATACTAGTGAGGAAAACAGAAAGGAGCATAAAGTCTGGAACATCAAGTATAATTAGGCAGGCCAAAAAAAGAATTTAAAGAGCAAAATAAAAAAAAAAATGCTGTCAGTTTTTGTAAGTACATCAGAAGCAACAAGCCTGCCAAAACAATCAATGGGATTGAGGATTGCTAAACTGTGTTAGTCAGAAAAATCTTCCCGCACAGGACTGTGTCCGTGCTAAGGCAATGCAAACGGTGGTAACCCATGCAATCTCAACAGACATTAGAACAGGGGTCGGCAACTTTCGGCTCGCCAGGGTAAGCACCCTAGCGGGCCGGGCCAGTTTATTTACCTGCTGATGCGGCAGGTTCGGCCGATCGCGGCCCCCACTGGTCGCGGTTCGCCCTCCCGGGCCAATGGGGGCGGCGAGAAGTGGCGTGGGCGAGCGATGTGCTGGCCGCAGCTTCCCGCCGCCCCCATTGGCCCAGGACGGCGAACCGCGGCCGCGATCGGCCGAACCTGCCGCATCAGCAGGTAAATAAACTAGCCCGGCCCGCCAGGGTGCTTACCCTGGCGAGCCGCGTGCCAAACGTTGCCGACCCCTGCATTAGAAGGATGAAAAAGAAGATGATAATGAAGTTGATGAGAAATGGCTATTATATAGGATATGTTCCAAAATGTTAATGTTGACCAGTTTTGCCATATGATAAACAGCATAATCATTTCTGGAAAAAAAATACTTGCCAATGCTAAACTAATAACAAAATCTTTTAGTACATTTTGATTTGGTAGCTTTGACCAATAAATGCCAGGTGTTGAAATTATCATAAAGAGTAAAACTGTAGTCATAGTCATGTACTATTTCTGGAACTGTTTTTGTTTTGTTTTTTGTTTTTTGAAGATACTTTCTCATTTTGGGTACCATGGTTTCACCTTGCTACAGGCTTATGGCACCTCTTGCTAACTCTACATCATATCTCCTCTAAATGTACATGAAATCTTTTCAAAGGTGTGTCTGTGATGGGTACCACCAACTTCGAAAATACAGCCCTTTTTGGAGAATTGCCACAGGCCTGCCACTATTGCCATGATGTCCCAGGAGTGGCCATAGTATATATAAAGTACCTAGATTGTGTGCGCTCTGTGTGTGTGTACATCAACTTTTGTAGTGTTCTTTGTAGAAAGTAAGATTGCTGATATCTGGGCGGTGCTTCTAGAGAAAATGCTTGTCCTTTTTAGAATATTCCTGTTTGTTTGTTTTTTAAACCAAGTTGCATTGTCTGTACAGCTTTCCCTTTCAAAAGTACAGGGGATATCTTCTGTGACTGCATACAAGAGTTTAACTTGGTAGGTCAGAAATAGTTTAAATTTTGTGTATCATATTTTGTAATGCTATGTCTCTGCATTCTTTATGACAGGTGAGGAATATATAAAGCAACAGACAGTAGGGATGGCAAGTGGTCTGGATTTTATTATGAGACATTAAGTATTAAAATAACAGGTTATACGTGTTTTGATAATATGTAATTTAAACAATGTCAATATTATCTCTATCATCTCAACACTAGCATTGTGAAAACAAAGATTTACCAGCTGCTATGACTAATTAGGCAGACACCATAGCTGTTGATAACATCAAGCTCTTTTAACTGACAATTGCTTTTCTGCTCCTCCCAGCTTCTTCATTCCTTTGACCTAACCTCTAATCTCCCAAGGAAGAAACAGCAAGGAAGATTCCACTAACAAATCAATCTTATTAATGCTATCTAGTATTCTCCCAACTGCATGGACAATACCAACAACTCTGTTTAATATTGGCACTGAACACATGAAAATTCCAGTAAAAACATAGAAAATGTGTTTTTGTACAGAAACTGAAAAGATGGAGATTTAAAAACAAATAGCAACAATTTTTTTTCATAGATACAGTTTTCACTGACCAACAGCTCTGAAGGCAGGAGTCCTCTTGTTATCCACACAACAAATATTGTGCAGGGGAGAGTAGTAGTGCAGTATGTGAAAGTTTGCACTAATGTGCCTCAACTCATACATGGAAAGTACATGGACATACATTTCCAGTGTACAGCTTGACTACTGAGAATGCCAACTAAGCTGCAAATTAATACCAAATATGGTATCTTCCTGTGTTATGGACCAAGATCTCTAATTCTCTTTATTCAGTGGCTTATGTACATAAGTATGTTCAGCTATCTTTTAAGCAGCAGATTTGCCATCAAAATAAGAATTAGTTTTTCTTCTCAGGTTTTTAAAAATTTTACCTCTCATTGATGTTTCCCATACACTGTAGCTTGCTTTGAACTGTTGATGTCTGAAAACAGATTGGAATCTGTGTAAGGAAGAGGGGGAGAAAGGTAAGAATGTTATTTTCTTATTTTTTACAGTGCTCTATTACTGTTTCATGATTGCAGGATTCTTAATGCACCATTCTGTGCATTCTATGCTGTGTAACAGGGTATAGTAAATTTGTTAGGGATGAGATTACCCCTCTCTTTCTCATTAGAGGGAAGAGCTACACTTTCCTGAACTGAGTGAATGGATCTGCAGGTAGTAGAGCTGGGACAACTGTGGGGAATAAATTATTTCTTTCTCGACCCCCGGCCCAGCAAGAGGGATGTGTTATGGGAAATGAGTGACTGAGTCTAGCAACAGTAGTGAGATGAGATAAGAAAGGGTTCTGGAGCTGAGACAATAACTTTGAGTTCAGATTCCCTTTTCCCTTTTGTAATTTAGTTTAAATGATCTACTCTGGCCCTGATCCTGCAGTTGGGTTCATATGTGTGAATCACTGCATGTGAACCATGGGCAGTAGGGCACTATGTGGGTTTTAGGTTTTTCTGTGTGGAACAAGTTGCAGGAATGGCCTCAGACCTTTGCTTTTGGACTTTGCTAAAGCAAACCCACCCTAATAACCTGTATTTTGATTATTTTGATGAGGGAAGCCCTGTAGTATTTATAACGTTGTACCTTAGTGGGAGATGACATTATTTAACTTTAACTTTCTGTTTAACGATAAGACACAAAATAAAGGTGTTTAAACTCCACCCTGCTGGGCAGAATCCTTCCCTTTTCTAAGTTGCCTGTGGTGTGTAAAATAAAAATACAAAACTAAAGAAATAATGGGGAGTTTAAAATTAAACTGCATGAAATCCCTGCATAGTATATTTACATTGAGAGATGTATTTCAATTATTTGTGTAACATTTTTTTTTAGAATGACATAAATATAGTAGAAAAAGTGAATATAAAATCATTCCTGTGGTATTTCCACAATACTGAATCAATAGAATATTTTCCATTGAAAAGAGTTAGCTGCCTTGCTGTTCCTTGGATATTGTGTTGGTTATAGTCCTTGGGGTATAGTATTACATCAGTTTTCTTTCTTAATTTTTCATGGAGTAGTGGTTATGTATGTCATCACGATACTATTGGATATGATCCTTTTCAATGGAGACTTTTGAA
The DNA here is from genome assembly GCF_028017835.1 of Emys orbicularis. NCBI lineage: Eukaryota > Metazoa > Chordata > Testudines > Emydidae > Emys > Emys orbicularis. The sequence continues at coordinate 52,008,102 of NC_088687.1, read as the reverse complement.
ATCAACATCTCATTTGATATTAAAAATACATATATTTAAGTGGCTCATTTTTAAAATGAGGAAAGTACCTTATTTGAAAATTCAGTGAAAGGAACGCAGATATGTTGATATTGGTTTGTTTGTCATCTTTAAGTTTCAATAGAATATGTTTAATTTCTCTAATGTGACTATATCCCAAACTCAGTTGTACCTAGTCCTAAAAGATGTGTGTTATTTTTTCCCCCAATTCCCAGCCCCAAAGAGCCATGCTGCTACTAATAAATATGTTCTGGAGAGGCCATATCATTCACTTAGATTTAAAAACACTAGAAATTGGTCCTTACAAAGGTTCCATCCAATTATTGGCTTGATTTTGTTCCTTAGTGCTGCCCCACTAACCTTGTGCCCCTGGGAAATCCAATCAAATCTGAATACAGTTTCCTGTATTCCCAAATCTTCTCAAGCATTGATCACTGTTTTGTTTAATATATGTTTTAAACTTTGCTGGTATAAGGTGCCACTGACACAAAATCTGAAAACGCAGTTTTTATACTAGTGTGTGCACGCGCACATATAATAAGAGTATATATTTAGCCTTTCCTCAATGGAGTAATTAGGGGCTTTATTGTGTTTTAAATTCGAAGAACTGCGGGCAGTTATCTCAGTTAAGACTTCTTATAAGGTTGCTCTAGCCAAGTCCTTAATTACAGTGAAATTAGAAGACTACAGATAGATGGTACTTATTTCTGGATTGTCAGACTTGTACAAATTGCTCTAGTGCTTAATTTTTCCAGGGTGGGTGCTGCTTTCATATAGAGTATTCTTGGTTTGGGGGATTATATTGCTTTTGTTGTAAACTTTGAACTTCCAGGCAAAAGTAGGCCCTTTTTACTTTGTCACCTATATCTAAAGCAGAAGTATTAAGTACTTTTCAAGTTTGATATTTGATTTCCCTCTTGCATTTTAATTGTTGAAACATTTTCTTTGAATAATTTTGTTTATGTAACTCTTCTAACCTAATTCCTATCATGTATTCTTTCATTTATTTACTGGAAGGTTGTGCTAAATAACTGACTTCTTCTCTAAGCCCTTCCCTGCATCCCACATTAGGATCCTTTTAATGTCCTCTTTATAATAAAGGCCAAAGTTAAGGAAAGGTATCCTTCAGCATAGCCTTTTTTCTTTGGGGCTCCTGCAGAAGCTGCAATTTAATTTAATTTTCATGATTGAGTGAGCCCCACACTAAGTTTCTTTGGCAGAGCAACACTAGGTTGTTTAACATTTGCGTGATGTTTCCAATGGTGCTGGTTTCAGCTAATTGCAAGAGAGAATGTGTAGTGAAACTCGCATCAATGAGTCTATTTTTCTCTACAAAGGAGAAATTATTCTGATTTACAGCTCTTTATCTTAAACTCATTTGTTTACATGGTATTAATCTAAAACTATTTGTGTCCACAGAAATTTTACTAGTAGACCCATTAAGTTTTGGTTTCAAGGTACAATTAAAGTAAACACCTAAAAAAGTATGTAATGGGTTGCGTAGGCAAACCCAACTCAGAGAGGGAGGAGGCTGTAGTGCCTGTCAGTGAAAGTACTGTTCAGGCTGTTAGCTTTGAGCTCTTCACAGCTGGACAGGGGACAGAGCCCTCAAGAGAGCACAGAAGTGTGTGTCTTAGATGGGTGCTGCAGTTCCCACAGTTCCCAGACTTCACCCCCGTGGTGACAACCCGTCACAAAGTACGGTACTCCTAAACTTCTCTTGAAGTTATGGAATTCCTGCTCCCCCAGGTTAGTAATATATGTGGATCAAATAGTAAAAACATTCCCCTTTAAAAGGAAAATTTAAAGTAGACATCTGTCTTCTTTTGCCTTTCTATATGTTTTCTGTCGGATTCCCACATATAGGGAAAATATAAAAACATCTTTTTTTCCATACTGATGCTCAAGCAAATATGTATACTTAAATCAACCAGGCCCACAGAACCCTTTTCTTTATCTATTACTTCTCTAGTTGCTGTGGTCAGATTTTCAATCTCAAGAATGATATTCTGTATTACGAAACCAAGATTACCTCTCTCCAAGTTCTTGGGGACTGATGTCTCTCTTTCACTGAGCTAAAATAAATCATCCTGAGTGACTGAACTGTCATTTCACCTTGTGAAATAGTTTTAAAGGCTTGCATCATCTGTGGGTAATTTCTAAATCTGGATGGTGAGTTATAGGGCCCAATCAAGGTGGATTCTTCAACTTTCCACTCAGAGATGGGAATTCAAGCCTTCTATTGTGGGTCCTGTTTGCTTCACACATTTCTTTGTTTCTCCAGGATAATGGTAAGTGAGTGCTGTCAGTGCTTACCATTTCAGAAACCATTTCAACTTTTTTGTTTACTTTCTGAGCAAGTTAGTAAATGTTGCACTGATGACTGTTGGCTGCTGTATGAAGGACGAAAACATGGGACTTCAAAAGAGTCAAATGTACATGAATTAACATTAAATTTAATTTGCCACATGCCAAACAAACTGAACAGCAGGTTTAAATCCTTTAAAATATATTGGTTCCTCTCTCAGAACTATTCCCCAGACCCAATTATATTTCAGTTCAAGATTTCACTGAACTGAAATAGGTTGAACATTTTAGGTTGAACATTTCTGGACATGATGATTTTTTCTCTTGGTCCTTTTTCCCTCTTCTGCTTGACCCCAGTAACTATATATTTCTTATTTTAACTAGAGTTTCAGATGGTAACTTAACTGCTTCCTTCCCCTATTAGTAATCATAGTAAATTATTATAGTCCTCCCTCTAAATCCAAACATGGAAATAATCTGAAAATCCAAAGGGAATACACCTGCACCGGCCATTCTGTTGTATTTCAATTCAGTAGTAAAACCAAACCAAAACTCAGTCTGGATGCAAAATAAAGATAAATCATTCAACCATATTGTTAAGAAAAAGTAACTTCCCATCTTGTAAGCACCCTGAGATGATCGAGCATGTTGTAGTATCCCCAAAAGGCCAATAATTTTTAATGAACATTTTTTTTTGTTTATAACAGTCTTAACTTAGTCAATCAAGTCTCCCATAAAGATAGCCCTGATTCAGAATAAAAATAAAGCACTCAACAGCCGGGAGGGATTGACAGAGGGATCTCAGTTAGTAGTAATCTGCTCCTACCATCCAAGGATCTCCAAATGCTTTAAAAACCAAGAAACAAAATTGTATTTTATAAATAGAACTGAGACATTACAGACCTCATCCAGCTCCCATAGTCAAGGGGAGACTTTCTGTAGGTCCCAAGTGATTTACCCAAGACCACAGAAAATCTGTGATTGAAGCTGGGAACTTCTAGTTGTTCTGACTCATAATACCATGTTAACTAAGACACAATACTTGCCCATATCATTAGGGTTAGAGAGTGCAGAAGTGGACTCCTTACAGACATTTATAAAGAATGACAAGATACAAGAGTTGTGGCTTAATTAGGCTGCAACTTTATTAACTTGGAATTAATCAGTGATAACTTGTAGTATACAGGTAACTTCCTCACTTATGTCCACCTATTTGGGGTGGGCTACAACTAGTCATCACCCTCTAAACTTGGTCCAAACACATTGCTGGAACCCCTCCATTCTCCTCATATGAATTTTAAAAAGTTGAGGAAAAGGGGTTGTCTCCTTGCTGTACCAGACATTAGGAGTTCTGACCCCTTTCTAGAGCTTCTTTAGGGGATGCCGTCCCAAAAGTCTACTTCCAGGTCTGGTTTATCAGGGAACCTGATGCCTATGTAGCAAGTACCTGCACTAGGTAGCTGGGTCTAAATTTATTAATAGTTAGCCTTCCTATATAATAAAGTAGGCTTCCCTCCCCCCCAAAAATGTTCAGTCAGCTGCAGAGCTGGCTGGCTTCACAAGAAACAGAATCTAAACTTTCATGAAAGTCTCCTACTCCTTAACGGGTTTCCTCAGTGAATAGGTTCAGAGTGTCTGTCAGGTGAGAAGGATGAGGGCGGTTTTCCCTAGTGGTTTGAGCAAGCTTCAGGAACCAAGAGCTAGGGCAAGAACTGGAGTCAGTAGTCAGAAGCTGGAGCCAAGGATCAAACCAGAGGGCAGGAATTGCAGTGAGCATGGTAACAGGCAAGGAGAGGTGCAAGGCTGGGTGCAAGGCAAGAGCAGCAAGAACAATCTAACCGAGGAACAGTCACAGTGGTGGGCATGAGCATTGAGCAGCCAGAGAGCTGCTACAGCTGCAGGCTTAAGAGCTGGCCTGCTGGCCTCTCCAGACAATCAGGTGGCATGGCCAATCAGGCACCCTGCTGCAGGCCAGCTATACTGATGAGGCTGCCTGAGGACCAGGTGACCATGTATTTTGCCACCCCAAGCACGGCAGTCAGGTGGCTTTCGGTGGCATGCCTGCGGGCGGTCCGCTGGCCACGCGGATTCGACGGCATGCCTGCGGGAGGTCTGCCGGTCATGTGCCTTCGGCGTACCCGCCGCCGAATTGCCGCCGAAACCGCGGGACCAGCGGACCTCCCGCAGGCATGCCACCGAAGGCAGCCCAACTGCCACCCTCACGGCGACCGGCAGGTGCCTGGAGCCGCCCCTGCTGAGGACTAGCTCTGCTGCAGGCCCTGACTCCTGACAGTTCTTTCCCCTACACTCAGTTATCCTGAAACAGGTGGGTTTTTTTCCTTTATTCGTAGCTATGGAGATGTCCTGCCCGCTGTAAGGTTCTTTTCACCTCCAAGTGGTTTTGACTGTTTGCAGTATCTTTGATGGTTTTCCATTGAGTGTTCTGGGATGTGGCAAAGATCGAGAGTAGAAACTTATATTGTCTTGCTGGCTGACTAGGGAGGGGTGCCAGCTCACTCTTGCTTCACTGAGACAGATTAACTCCTGGTGACAACAATTTCTATTTGAAGTCCATAGAACACACTTTCAATATAAATACATTATTCCTTAAATATTACCTGCACATACATCTTGCAATGATTATGAATATTGACAAGTTACTAGCTTTCTGTAAATGTTACTCTTCATGGATAAATATCCTGAAAACGTGTTTGGTACAGTGAGTTTGTCAGATCTGAGGTGAGTGTTGTTTGCAAAGAACAGGGGACCCTTTTGACCTCCTGATCTACCCTGTTGAACAAGTACCTGCACAATGGACAGCTGAGAAGTTGCAACAAATTGAATCTTATCTCCTGACTTATGCCTCCCTCCCTCCCCAGCTCTTGGAGTTGCTGTGGGAAAGCCAAAAAAATCCAACTAACCCTGGCCAATCTGGTGGTGAGGGAAAAATTCCTTCTCAGTTCCAAAAAAAGATGACTACTGCCATGCGCACAGCAGCCCAAAAAAACTTGATCCCACTCTGATCCCATGAGTGGATTGGTAGGGTGGGAATTGGTGATCCAGCAGTGAGAGAAGGGTCCATTAGGCAGCACTAGGCATATGCAACCCTTTATTCCTAAGGTCCGCAAGGGGCCAATGGCTTACTTGAGCCCCTGAAACCAGCCCTCAGCTTAGGTGACTCCCTCCCCAATCTGCCCTCCAATTTAAAGGAGGGGGGAACCCTTAAAAGAGCCATGTCCCTTTTCTTCCCCACTTTACCAGACACACTCTCCTCTCCCAGCTTTGATGTTGCAGGGAAGTTGCATTTTCAACATCTGCATTGCTGGCTACTCCCTTCATAAATGTAGAAGGAAAACAGAGCATAGTGGAAAATATGTTTAAAATCTTGATGATGCATTATTAAATGTTCTATTCTCTATCTGACATACCTTCAGTGAACCAGCACAGATCTCTGGAGAGATTTGGTTTATTTTCTTCCCAGTTTCGAAACAAGAGCTCTTCAAAGAAAGGCATTTGGTCCTGGTACATCAGAACTAATGTCATGAGGAAGGTAGTATTTCTACTGATCTTATCTGTCCTTCACATCTTGTCAAGGTATATAATGGGGGGAAAAAGAGAAGGGCAAGATGATGGGTGCATATCTCAGCATATATCATGAATGGAAGAAAAGGAGACTGAACAGCGAGAGAACTATACAACAGTATAATCCGTCTCTAGGGTGTATAAGTTAGTGCATGTCATCATAGATCATATCAGACGGAAGACAGTTGCAGGTGGCTGTCAAATAGACAGTATTTAGAAAGTAAGTCATAATTAGTCAACCTGAGAAAATTGATAGAAAATGTGGGGAATGTAATTAGCTGCTCACCACTGATTATAAGGGACCTTTATTTTATTCTATAATATGCAAAATGGAGATGATACAGATTTTACAGTTTAACAAATTCTGCAGTAAGCCAGGTAAAGAACTGAAAACAAAACAACTGACTGGTCTGAAACAGGCTTAGATTACATCTCTCAATTTGATCTTTCAGATTTGGCAGTGAAAGGAAGGGATGGTTTTAACAGAGTGCAGATTGTTAATAATTGATAAACTGTTAGGCAAGGACAGACAACCCCAAATTTCTACAAAGCTATGAAACTTTCTGAATATGTTGTATTTTATATTGCCTTTCATTGTAAAGAGATCCTAAAATGTGTTATAAACCTAACCTATAAAGATATAATACAGCACAACTGAAATGCTGCCAATTCTGGATACTGTGGCAAGACTATTTATTTGAAGACCTTAGTTCAATATACTATTTTTGTGAGAAGTTCTGTGTACCTTTTAATTTGCACATGGAATAGACAGGAATTCATTTTTGCAAGTCTCTTTTGAAGAACCCATGCCCTGCAAACTGTACTCAGAAAGCTGAAAGACTGAAGTGACTCCTCTTAATTTTGAAACTGAGGATCCCAGTTGCAAGACCAGTGCTTTGACATCAAAGAGATCACTGTGGTGCTTCTCAGGAGTACCCAGGGTTGTGAGGCACCAAGCTCCCACCTGCCCTTAGTATGAGGAAGCCTTGTCTCCACCTGTCATGGGTCAGCTTCCTGACACCTCTGGCCAAGGTCAACACAAGCACTCCCCTCTTAGCGTATGCAGGCTTTCCTGTCCCTCTTGCAGATTAGTTGTAGGCACATTCCAACCCCTGAGCCCTCCAAGCAGCCCACTGGAATGTCCAGCCCTGGTCTGCTGGACATACACAGTATTCAAGGTTCACTGCTCTGAAGAGGACAGGATGCCCCAGTTTACCAGATATGCCTCAGATCACTCTTCCGCTTAACTCTCGGCACTTAGGTATGTTTATACTGAAAGTAAAAATGATAGCAAGTAGAAATATTGGAAACAAAGGGTTACAGATACAATAAAAATATAATATGTATCTGGAACCTAGATTTACTTAACTAGTTAGTGTCATGTCTTATAGGGCCATACTCACCCAAAATCCTTCTTGTGTATTACAGCCAGACTTAGCTGTGATCTTCTGTTCACAAGACAAGCCGTACTGTCAGTTAGCCTCCTCAGTGGAAAAGATTCAGGGTGTCTCCCTGCACCCCCAGTTATATCCCTGCTAATAATTGTCTTTACTTGTAAAAGGGGCACCCCCTTGCTGGTTGTGTTTGCTGTCCTCCTCCCAACCCCTGTAGGCTCTTTCTTGTTGATTTTACAATCTCTTGATTAACATTCAGTTCAGACTGTAAGTAGCTCTACATTGTGAAACAGACAGTATAGACACCATTATCCAGAGAGGGATAAGCATCTCTTCCATCCTACCTGACAAGAGCATGTTTATCACCTTCTAGTGACCATCCTTAACTCACATATCTTAATATCATTTTCAGTATAGATACATAATTCCTTAAACATTATCCATATTTCATAATAATTATAATGGCCAATGGCCTGTTACCTCTTGGTAGAGATCTCACATGCCATCTTTAGGTATACTGAATATGCATATATCTGATCCCTGTAAAACTCCATACACCCCATTTGTCTTCTGCTAGCTGTCACAAATAGGCAATTTCCAGACTGGGTTGTTAAGGATTAAAAACAGAAACCAATTGCTTAAATTTCATAAGGTAAGATATCAAAGGTGATGGTTATGAAGTCCTAACACAACAGTATGTTACATACTTCAGATGATATTCACATGTATTAGGACCAGAACACAATCCATACAAAGATTTTATAAATGAATGGGTATTCTATTTCCTATCACTGAAACTTTTCAATCCAGGAAGTAGTCTTAGGAAAATGCATATGGTGGTTCTCATTAGTTTTGATATCAACTGTCTGAAAGTAATCAAAGTTACAAAAGTTGCTTCAGGTTTCCTATGCCCAAAGCATTGATAATAGCTGTAATACCACTATTGATGTAACACCAATATTTTAATGGCGACTACAGAACTGTTTCAATAAACATGGGCTTGACTGGTCCTTTGCTTGTACACCTGCACACTTTTATGTCCCTGTGCTGCAGGGTGCTGCACAGGTGCCGTATGCTCATTACTCCCCTGTGAGAACAGATGGTCAGAGAAGGACAGGGAATGGCTGGAGCATTGGCTCACTCCCCCTACCCCCTAATGTGCTTGGCATTACTTCTGAGCTTGCACTGGGGAGGTTGTTGTAATTTGCTGCTGGAATAGGCTATCAGGATGTGTAATCCCTTCTCCATGCTGTTCCTGGAGTGGTGAGTTTATACACTGTCCCATACACAGAGCTTGTGGCAAACTATGTATCTATTCCTGTATCTTTTAGTGAAAGAGAAATGCAACATCCCTTGGGATATACACTTCTGCATCCTTGGTAGAGATTTGCAGGCGTTGTTATAGTCTCTCGCTATATTTTCTTTAAACCATTTAATCTGACAACTGAACAGACTATCATCCAATGTTTAATCCTTCATGGAGGTTGGAAGGTCTAAAGAAAGAACACCATTCACTGCTAACTGTACAACAATCAACTGTGTATCAGTGGTAGGGTGAGGGAGAGGTCATAAATGCTTTGCCTCTGGCTCTTATATGATCTAATGAGATCACCACCTGGGATTTCTGCTCACTAGTAAGAATTCACAGGCTCAGAAAACCCTCTCAATCCCATGGCAGGAATGGTTAATAAAACACACACTTATACATTGCTTTAGTCTTAGCCTTTTTCCTAAAGCTAAATGATGATGATATTGCAGTGCCAGCTAGTGTGAGTTCAGGCTCCCCATGCCACTGCAGTAGTCTGTCTAAAGAGGCTGTTGTTTCTCTTCCTCATGCAGTATCTGGATATGGAGTGGGGAGGAGAAATAGGTGTATTGTGGATCACCAATTAGGCCCTCTAAATTCTATCACTCTTCTTTATTTGCTTAATTTACAGTAATTTCAAAACACAAACCATATGGGCATCTTCTAAAATACCATTTGGAACAAGGTAAGATGGAAATTGTTTCCCTCCTATTTAACAGTATCTTACTAGCGTTCTCCTTTTCTAGGTCCAGATCCACACAAGCCTACCTTTCCCAGTAGAATATTGATGATGATCATAATGGCAAGATTTACTTTGGGAAAGCTTTATAAATGAGCGATCATGACAAGGCTCTAAGATAAGGTTCTGATGCTCTTTCTAGAGTTCAGATGCTCATCTAAGGCTCTGAAATGTTGTATACAATATTCACCAGATGGAAAGAGGCAACATCTTAACTGAATTGAGCAACAATGCATATATTCAGTCCTGTGATTTCTTGCAGACAGATTGCATTTCACTCCAAAGGTAGCTATATTTCAATACTAAGTAGAGTGAAATTGTGTAAATTTGTAAATTGCTTTGTGATCTTTTGAAATGAAATGCAGTAAAGTAGATAAAATGTACTTTTTGTTTTATCTGTAGAAATTCAGTAGGGATGGTAAACTCCTTTCTTATTTATTTATTTATTTATTGGTGCTACAGAACAAAATAACTGATTTATCAGAGTCTTGAGTGACAGTCTAGATGTGATTTCTGCTGCTAAATATGTTCCTAGAGCATTTCAGGCCATGGTTCATTTTCCAGCAGATCACACACATTTATCAGGTGACACAGTGTACATAATATTGGATAAAGAATATATGATAAAATACGTTACGTCTCTTCTTCAAAGTCATACTGTTAAAACTGCCCTGTCTTCTCCTTACCTTGTTTCTGTATACCCACCTAAGGGCCAGAGAGAATCTGACTCTGAAATTATAAATTGCTTTGGTCAGCAATTCACTTTCTCTGTTTCTTCTATAGCATGTGGCTCACTCTGGACATTTAGTAAGTAAATAATGATTAGGTATCCTACTCCATCTGAGAAACAGTGTTAAATAGAGAGAAAAAATGGGGCCCACTCTGGTCCCAGCAGGAGCAGGAATGAATCAATGCTTTTGTAGACACATTATGAGAGAGATGTAGTATGAACACTGGTGTTGGGATCACACATTCTTGTGTTTTAATCCTAGCTCTGATATTGATTTCCTCTTTGTCTTCTGGGAAGTCACTTAATTTCTCTAACTCACTTTCCCCATCTGAAAAATGGGGACATCTATTGAGTGAATTTATTCTTGCTTTTAAAGCTTCTTAGAGACAAGCATAACTAAAATTGTATTACTTCACAACACTTTTCTATCAGATGCCAGTTCTTTTTTTATGGAGTCACCGCATATGATAGAGAAAGAGGTAAGGTGGTTTAAATAAATATTGTACTTAATGTTGGGTCTATGGAGCAGATTGTCCTCTCATATTAGTATAAAGCAGGAGGAACACCACTGAAATGAATGAAGTTAGACTGGCTCAACTAAGGGGAGAATTAGGATCTTCCATTAATTTGACAAAACTAATGATTTTATAAATCTGATTTAAAGACCTGTTAAAAAGAATTATCACTGTATGTCACGCAGTGACAATATTTACATGACAATGAAACAATACTGCAGTTATGTAGATTTATTGGCAATAATCTGGCTCAGTTCAGCTTGGTAAGGCTGAATTTGAATCATATTAAACTGTCACCTTCTGGTAGAACTTAATGGTATTTATTAAAATTGAAGAATTGTCCCATGATGAAATAATTATTACCCTTACTGAAAATTAATTCCATGTTTGTGGAGTAAACAGGGTTATATTAGTAATAGAATTTCTTTTCTTGAACAAATTATATTCAAGATTTTTTATGAATAATACATACAATAATATGTGGTCTTGTTATAACATTGACTTTTCTAATATTCAATATTTCTTGTTCTGGGAATTAAATGGCAAAGGAAGCTGTAAAATAACATTACAATACCTTAACATAAATGTTAGAAATATATAACTGAGAGTACCTGCAGTATCTCCCTTTTAATTTTGTTTAAGAAGAAGACTCCTATAAAAGTGTTTACATTTAAATAACTATAGGAATTCAAAAAGGTTCATGTTCTTTAACTTGGACTCTGTTTATTTAGGCCCAGATTTTAAAAGGTATTTAGGTATCGCTGTACTAAGTGTGCCAATGCCTAACTGATTTAGATGTCTAAATCTCATTTTCAAAAGGGATTTATACTCTGAGGAGCTAAAATCCCACTGAAAATCAATTGAAGCTTCTCCTCCTCCTTCTGGTATAGGAAAGCTACATTCAAGAACTTTCAGAAGAACTCCATAATAAAGCAGTGGGCTTTCCTATAAAGATATACTCTTTGAAACAATAACTTGAAGAATTTAACAACTAATATAATTTCCCAACATTGAGATTATATAATGCAGAAATCAGAGACTTCACAAAACAGAGAACACAGGAAGAAAACGTAAGACTATCCCGGTCGGAGGGATGAACTTAAATCAACAATTACAACATAGATAAAAAGCTCAGACAGGTAGATGGAAATGGTAGAAAAAAATATTCATGTGAAAAAACAACGGATTCTTTTGAATACCCATAGGCAGGGAAAATTCTGGTTCCTTAGGTTTTTGTTTGTTCGTTTTTTGTCTCTTTTTTTTTTTTTTTAAAGAACTGATTGCATTTATTATGGAGTCAGATGTGCAAGTAAAACACTATTTATGTGGTTCAGAGCTATACCTAGTATAGAATACCTAGTAGAGGGTTAGCCACCAGGAACAAATGGGGAGGCAAAGTCACTGTAGCAGTTTAATATCTGGGGAACAAAGAGAACTTTGTCAATTACCAGGAGAAAAAAGGCTTAATATTTGTAAAATTTTAATCTTCATAGATTTCAAGCTCAGGTTTACTGTCCTACATAGGAACAACTGATGGAGCTAAAGATAGCTTTCCAAGAGGAAAATAAAATAGCTGCAATATTGTTTCCAACACAGATTAAAATCCAACATGAAAGCAAAGCCCAAATCTTCTGGGATTTGAAATTCAGCAAATTGATTCTTAACAAAAAATAGAGAGTGAAATGAGAAGTGGTTGAAGAGACAATTTTAGGAGTAAAATAATCAGGGTTTGGTTTAGAGAAAAGATCTTTTATTGTAGCAAACTAAGAATACACACTTTGTTGTAATCCTTTTTTGACATGCCAGATGAAGTTTTATTCTGTTGCTTTTGTATCCACCAACCAACTGCAGATGAAAGTTTAAGATATTTTTGAGAACTTATAACAGTGATTCAGATAGGTATTTTATAGGTCCCTATAATAGTGTGGCTTAAAATTCTGTGGTCATTTTAGTGCCAATATGTATCTGTGCATTACAAAAACTAGCAGTTGTATTCTTTCTTGCCAATTCCCTATTCGGGGTTGGTGACTTCTATGGCCTTCTTCCAAAACTCAAGATCATACTCCAGGCTGTAGTGCAGATTGATCTCTCTGAGGTACAGAGATATCCAGTCCAGGTACTGAGTCTTTGGTCTCTCCCTTGGTTATTTTCTGTCTGCAGTCATTGCAAGAACTATCCTACAGATTCAGCTCTCAGGTCTCTGATGGATGTGCCTATACCAATGTAGCTTCCCTTCCCTCAACTTGTCTGCAGTTAGAACAACCTGAATTAGGCCCCTTACAACCTAATTTTGTTTCCTGTCACTGAATGGCTGACCATTTGGCTGTCTCAATATTTGCATTTCTGTGAAGGAGAGTATACTGATTTCCTTTATTTATAATGACTAGCCATATTTATATTAAACATTAAAAGAATTAAAAATTCAAATAAAAAATAAATAGTAAATTGCCTTTCTTGAGGACTGTAATGTTTACTAAACACTGTATGGTCAAGAATTACAGAAATAGTAGTGTGAGTTTAGGCTTTCAAGTCCATAATTAGGCATGTAACTAAGTGGCCTGATTTTCAATTGGGCTGAGTTCCTAGCAGCTGTAACTAAAGTCTAGCTTTAAAGTAATGGGAGCTTTTGGGTGCCCAGCTTTCTTGAAAAATGAGATGACTTATTTTCTGTACCTGACTATGGATTTGATTGACTAAATTCAGGCTCCTGCTTTTTTGAAAATCTGTGCCTATGTCACTTGAGCTCCTTTTATTATTCATAGTTATTTCTAACACTGGTTAGTTCTGCCACAATCAAGCAAGAGAAATGAGTTCCTTTTGCTATTGCTTTTGCTGTTTTCATAAGTAGCTGCTTCAGTGATAATCTTTCCACCAGTCTCTCCTCCCAGTACGCACATGCACAAACACACACGCTGGTATTTTGTGCTGTGCTTTACCAATCCTTAGGAACTGCAAGTCGTTAAAACTTTACTAAACAAACTTCTCTATCTAGAAGCTGTTAGGCGGGTTTGTTATTAAAAAATAATTGGGATCCTGAGTCCCTAAAAGGTTGCACTTAAAATCCTATAAAACTCTCAATTTATTATGAAGCCTAATAATACTAGGTGCAATTTTCAATAAAATGTTATTTAAAATCCAATATACTATAGCTGACACGTGTGGATAGGATCTATATTATCAGTACTGCTCTACTACTGTCATAGTTTTGTAGTATATATTATCATTAAGTATCTAATCATAGTACACGTTTTACAGTCAGCTTGTTTTCATTCTGTAGGTACCTCAGAGGAAGACTAGTGAAACCAGAACATTAGCAGCAAACTATCCATGGCACTGCAGGAGTTTTGCTTTGTTCTGCTGTGATTAGTTCACCTACAGGTAGAAATGAAAAATCCATGAAATCCTTTTATTGCATATACCTACCTATTACATAGAATATTTGAATTACTTTGGCTAAAGATTTGTTTTGAACATTTATGCATTATAAACAAAGCCACTTTTTGCTCACAGTGCTGTTCGTCATCTTCTCCTCTCCTCAATTTCTACCCTATTCTCTAAAACATAGCAAGCATAAGACTTTATTTTGCTCTTGGATTGTTTGTGTCCCTGCAAATGACCTGCAAATGAACCACTGATGTGCAAGTACCAATATCCTCCATTCTCCCTCAAGAGAAACACTATCCCTAGGCTTAGCATACTATCAGTATGACACACACAGTTAGCACTCTCATGCCTTGGAAAAGTGAGTTCAGTGTTCAAGGATTCTGCGTACGTTACCTGTCCCACATATCAATAACCTTCTGTTTTTTAATTGTTCATAACTGTTCATTAATTTTTGTCACTAATGAACTTGTTAGCTCATGTACAATCCATTAATTATTCATTTGTAGGTAATTTATGCATCTGATTTTTGCATCCTGTATTACTGCTTGTTATATAAACCCATCATGTTACAGTCCCTCCACTGATTCAAATTCAAGATCTAGGCTCACCAGAGACGTGACTAATGACTGTAACTGATTACAGGTTTCCTTAATAAAGGAGAGTATAATTTAGTAAACAGAAATATTTGTTGTGTAGTATTAATAATAGGGTTTTCAGGACTTGAATTAAATGCTCTATTAATATTTAATTAAAATCCCTTTAATTAACATTGTTCTTACCTCATTGACATGTGATCAAAGAAAACCCATTTTGTGTGTTTTTGTAACTTTTATTTAAGAGCATAAACAATTATATGGTTGACTAATATTTTATACTTCACTAAAGTACTAAGCGTTATGAAAATTAGATTGAAATTATATTAATCAAATTATTCAAATCAAGGAGTTGCTAATACAAAGTAGAACTGGTTAACTAAAAATAAAACAATTCAAGACCAACAACTGCTCAAATCATTGCATGAGCTCAATTAGTAATCAAATCACAAAATTAACATAACACAAAGATTGAATGGTTTACTTAGTCTTTCTCTCTCTGTTCCCTTTACTTATCAGCTTGTACTTTCAACTGTGGAAAAAATGGGGTTAAGGTTTGGATATTTACCTACCCCAGGGGACCTTTAGTAATCTGTGGTAAGGTTTGCTTTGAATCTAGGTTAATTAACACCCACTAGTAATTTATATTATGGGCTATATGTCCTAGAATAGTCAATAAAAATGAAAATCTCTGCCCAAGAGTATTAATTTGATATGAATATATGAAAGTTGTGTTTAGCTTACATTTAAAATAAAAAAAAAAACCATAATGTTGAAACTTAGTTTTAAATGTGAAAAGGTGGAATCTGAATTAGTTATTTTCCTTTTAGAAAAATGTTTAATTAGATGGCAGTTCAAAGATCACTGAAGATAAAAATGTACTCCTAAATAAGATGAAAGATGCACATATTCATATTACTAGGAAAATAATTTCAAAACTGGAACTAGACTCTGTTATATCAAAGAGGTGTGGAAACTGGCAAGGCAAGACTGTTCTCTACAGCAAATTTGGTAATCTCAGACTAGATCACTTACTTGGGTTTGTGATTGCTAATTTATTTTAGTGTACAGTGTAGTATAGTGGTTTACATAAATTAGTGGAGTTTCAGTTCAGGAGAATAACCCAAACATTGATCAGGAAATAAAGACAGAGCACAAAGTTGGAGAGGATTTTCTGGTCCAGCAAAGTCACCTTTGCTAGATGTTCCCTTCTGACTTTTCCCCCCCTCCCCTCCTGTGGACTTGAGGGGTCTCCTTGGCTGATTGCAGGACACAAGGGTGAAGCAGAAGTCTACTGGCTTCAGCGTAACCAATGGGATAGCTTATAAATTCTTCCCACTGCTGAGGATACCATTCTGCACCCAGAAGTAAAAGTATTCCCACCCCTTTTTGGAAATAGAGTAGGCTTGGCTTTGCATCCTTGCTATGGGCATTATGCCAGTTACCTTTTTGGTTACCAGAAGGAATTTTTTTCCTCACTGCAGATTGGTTTGGGTGGGTACTTCTGGGGGAGAGGGGTACTGCCACTCTGATGCCCAGCAGGTGATGGGCAGGGACTATCATTTTGCCCCACCTTGTTCCCAACTCTTTTCATTACTGGCTTTGATCGGCCAGCAACGCTGGCCGATCAAAGCCAGAAAGGCAAAAATTCAAATGCAGCTACCTGAGATTGACATAAAAACCTCAGCTCAGGCAGCTGCTTTTCTACCATCTTAGGAAGCATCACCAGACTGCAGTGCCCATAGGATGCATTAGAAGCTACTGGGGAATAGGGAAGGCAATGGGTGTTCCCATCAGTCAGGGATTGGGAGCAGCATATCAAAGGATCTGATGGAGCAAGTGAGAAGAGCATGTTGCCTGTCTGTAGGAGTACAAGAGCACAACAGCATCCCCTGCAGCCAGAGAAGAGTAACGCCCAATAGTAATTTATATTATGGGCTATATGGAGAGCTTAGCAGTTGGTGAATGAGAATCCAATATAGTGCAGGCCATTGACCCCTCCCCATCTCCCACCGGGACCCATTATCCCAAGGCATCCTAGTGAGGGACCAAGGTAGCTACACGAGTCTACTACAGGAACCAGACCTCTACAAGGGTGCCCCATGCACAATCACAATACCTGTATATTTAGCTGTCACTTTCCTGTGATGTCTTGATGTTTAGGCTGTGCCTGCCATGGCATTTACCCATCACTAGAATTGGTTGAAATTTTTCATTCAAAATGTTTTGTTCATGAAAAGTAGCCTTTCATTTTTCAAAAATGAAACTCCCCCTCTCCTCAGACACAACCTCTCCTGGTTTCAGTTTTTTTCTTCTTTGCCTACCTCTTTTCAGTGGACAAAATGGAGAGAAGAGGGGGAAATGTGTGGAGGGGAGCAACAAAAAAAACCAGAAACTGAAAAAAGGTTTCATTTTTGAAAACTGAAAAATGATGGGGGTTTTTTCTGTATTGTTTTTTAGGGGGAAAAGTGGGATTTTTGTGAAAAGGTTTGAGAAAATAAATCTTTTTTTTTTTAAATTTTCCAGAAAGCACACTTCCCATTTTTATGTCTGCACTACCCATCATCATCCTACGTGAGCATGTTGGTACTGTGAGTGGGTGGAGCTTCATTTGTGGTCACAGTTTGGGACAGTACCATCACTTTTTTCCTCAAAATTTGAACCCCAAGTTAGTTGTGCTGAGAAGATGAATCTGAAGCATATAAAAATTGTGCTACTGTTCTTGATTACAACATAATGCACTTCTAACCTTTAAAAGATAAGTGGTCTTGATAAGATGAGCATGAAAGATCTTGAGACTATGCAAACATTCATTAAAGTTAATGAAATTATCTCAGATTCTGAGCTGTATGAAAAATGCTTCACAAAATTATGCATCTTTGAGCGAGAATAGGGTGAAGTGTCAGATGAGATCAGTACAATGCTTTCCAAGAATCTTTTAATAGCAACTGTTTGATCACAAGACAAGTTTGAGGTGCATAGAACTACATGCAATATTCGACCAGATCCAAAGTCACACTGAGAGGGATTATTACCACACTTAAGTGGTATGATGCCTCAGCACATGCAGCCCCAACCTGCAATGAGGGGTTATACATTTAAAAAAAATAATTTTCAAACCATAAGAATATCTTTAGCAAAACTAAGGATTTTTCTGGAGAGACCATTGTGCTGTTGCTGAGCCTATGTCCTTCCTCAGCCTGTTGATCAGTACTCTCAGTCCTGGGCTTCTGCCTGAGTCCTATGCTAAGTCTCATTGAAGGGAGTGGGAGGAACTGAGGGTGGGGATGCAACTAGACTGACTGGTGGGGAAAGAATCTAAGGGTATGTCTACACAGCAGCTGGGGCTACACAGCCTGGGTCAGCTGACCTAGACTCAGGCTGCAGAGCTGTAAAATTGCAGTATAGACATTTCGGCTCAGGCTGGAGCCTGAGTTCTGAGATCCTGCAAGGTGGGGGGAGTCCCAGTGCCTGAGCTGCCTAAAAAGCAGGGAGAAATGGAGGAAAAGCCAGAATGTCAGAGGCTCCAGACAAAAATCCAGTAGTTAGCAAAGATGAAATTGTTTTTAGCTGGAATTTGTTTAAATCAAAACCTTTTGTGGAAACAGGTCACTTTTGATGACATTCTACCAGAAACCAGGTTTCTTGCCGGCTTGCCCACCCAGCTCCTTGGAAGCACACCTGGTTGGCTGGCAGGTGTGTAAATGTAAATGTAAGCCTGGCAGTACTATGAGTTCCTGCTCCAAAGCTCCCAGCTTCTTAGCAGCCAGTATTTCTGGCTCCAGCATAGTCCATCAGGCCACCTGCCAGGGAGCTGGGGGTCCCAGGGCTTCCAGGGTCGCCTGCTTTTGGGCAGCCTACCACACAGAAAATATTGTTCCTTCTTAAAGTCATTTCAACTGTTCCTTGTTTGTGCAACAATATAAAAAAGAAATGTAAGAAACACTCATTTGTCAATTCATTCCTATTCCTCTTGTGCACCAGATGGCAGAGCTATTGCTGATCCATACATATTCTCCATTGAACAATTTCTTTGCTACAGTAGTATGTTCCAGAAACTGAAGTTTACCCATCAGCTACTGGTAGGTGTTAGCTATATTGCACTATAGTATTGCTCCTCTGTTTGTTTTTCCAGGGCTTGTTGGTTATGCAGTTTGTGTGTATAGGGACTTTGTGCCTAGGGGAGGTTGGCTTCTATCACTCTGTAGACATAGGTCATCCAGGAACTGCCTGGAGTTCTGGAGCTTTTGCAGCAATAAACTATAGTTAATGACTTTACATGCAGGGCATTTTATACACGGAAAAAGCCAAATGGCTGAGTCCTCCTAAACCAATGGTTCTCAACCTTTCCAGACTACTGTACCCCTTTCAGGAGTTTGTTTTGTCTTGTGTACCCCATGTTTCACCTCACTTAAAAGCTATCTGCTTACAAAATCAGACAAAAATACACAAGTGTCACACCACACTGTTACTGAAAAAATATTTTCTCATTTTATACCATATAATTATAAAATAAATCGATTTGAATATAAATATTGTACTTACATTTCAGTGTGTAGTATATAGAGCAGTAGAAACAAGTCATTGTCTGTATGAAATTTTAGTTTATACTGACTTCACTAGTACGTTTAATATAACTTGTTGTAAAACTAGGCAAATGTCTAGATGAGTTGATGTACCCCCTGGAAGACTTCTATGTACCCCAGGGGTACACATACCCTAAATACACATGAAACAGACTGATATTTGCTTTTTGTTTGGCCTCTTTCCCCCTCCTGAGCCATGTTCTGCTCTTTCTGTATCCTTCTCCTCAAGGGTTTGTTGGATCTTTCAACCTTCTCTTACCCCCATCATGTTTGGTTCTTGGAAAAGCAGCATTTTTTTACTCTGTTTGGGAACATAGTATTTATCAATAATATAAGACTATTTTATGCTTACTAGTTACCATCTGAATAATTAATCTAATAATAATTGTAATAATTTCTAAAAGCACTGACCTGGTAGAAATCTAGGGTAACTCCCAAGTCAGTGGAGTTTTTCTGGATTTATTTCTCAGCTGCTATGGTGAAAGGCAGTAGTACAAAATCTTAAGAGGCAGTGTAACACCCTCTCCCCCCCAGCACAAAATTTGCTCCATTATTTTAAAATTGTTCTTTTTGATATTAAGAACCTCATTCTTCTTAGCATATGTGCAATGTGCCTCAGGTGGCACATGGCCAGGTCTAATCTCCAAATTTGGTCCACTAGTTGGATCATTAGCTTGCCCGGGCCGTATACTGATGGGGAGTGTGACATGAACACCAATCCATGCGCCCCAAAACTTCATTGCTATTTGGGGAGAGAATATTATACTTTTAAAACTATATGACGTAAGTACTTTCATAAAGGAAATGATGATACAGTTACAATCAAAGATTCATTATTGTTTCTTGATTACACATCTTACTGTACCCGTCAAGTTTTTCTTCCTTTCTTCATAGGTAGAGCAATAGTAATATTTGTAAAGCTGTAATTAACCACTTGTCTGGTGATTTATAGATCCTTCATTTGAATTGGTTGAGTGACTGTAAAATGGTTAGTTTCTATAATGAGCAGCAATATGGGAAGAAAAATCTTCAGCATAATTACTTACAGATGAATAATTAATTACTTATACATATGCTAATAAATTCATTAATGTGATGTACTATAAATGTACAAGAAATTAATAACCAGGATGATATTAGAACACCATAGTTTATGGAGGCTATTTTTATACATTGTGATCAAAATTCTCCTGGTGTGAAATCCTAGCCCTGTAGAAATCAATGGAAGTTTTTCCATTGACTTAATTAGGTCCAGAATTTCACCTCTGCCCTATTTGTCTACTCCTTAATTACTTTTTTTGTGGGGGGAGTTTGTTGAATTTAAAGTTTATGAATTAGCCCAGACTCAAGCCAGATATAGACTGTATACGTTTCCCCCATAGCTCTGCATATGCACCTCAAAAGTGACCTGCAACACATCCATTTTTAAATCCTGAATATAAAAACATGGCTAATGAAAGAACATCATATGTTTGTTTAAATCAGGACTAAAATAATATCAAACATATTTTCACTAATGAATCAAGCATTTAAATCCAATCTCCAGAAGTCAACTATCCAATTTACTCCTCTGCACACTAAAATAACCCTTTTAATTGAACAATGATTATACAATAACAATATCTGATAGGTCTTTTGAATTTGCAGCAGCTGAAAATTCCTAAGATTTCTTTTTAAATTTTAATGTCTTGGTGGTTTGTCCTGCATTGATTTGATTATTGGCCATAAAGTTACTTGTTCTCAAATTATGAATGATACAATTGAGATTTATGTTTTTTTTCCCCATTATTTTACATAGAAATTGTTCTCAAAGGCTTTAACTTGGTTACATAAAAGTTTGGATGAATAGTGGGAAAGAATAAAAACCAGACAATAGATAGAATTCTTACAATATAGAAACAGCTCCCTGTCAAGCAGATCAGCGTAACTCCATTGAACTCAATGGATCTACACTAACTTACACCTCCTAAGAATCTGGACATTCACAGTTAGGGCCTAATTCAAAGCCAATTGAAGTCTTTAGATGGACTCCTTTTGACTTCAATGGGTTTTGTATCAGACCGTTAGCATTATAGCTTTGCAGGTTTACTGATCTGTCGATATGTATGAACTACCTACTCAATGAGTTGTCATGTTAGGCACAGAGTGAGCTCAATTCCCTGTCAAAGGTAAACCTCTTGGAGATTCCTTACCTGGGCTGCTTTTGCGGCAGTGCACCTCTGCCTTACCCCTTAATCTAGTTATAAATAGACAATCTAGCCCTCAATGATTATGAGCTTTTGGATCCTTAATTTTTGACACCTATGTATTATGGTGCTTAGACACTATAGATAGAAGTTTAAGCGGCTTAGTAGCTGCATAAAGAAGGCCAGATGTTCAAAAGAGCCTGTGAAATAGTGTATACAAAATATGTGCTCATTCATTTGTTAAAGTGATTGAACATGCAAATCACTGCACTTTTGACTACTTGACTACATATGCAAATATTTAATTGTTTTATGCAAATGTGTTTTGTTGCATCCTGCTGAAATAAACAAGCTCACACATTTTGTGTGCACATTTCTAGAAACTGTATTTGAAGATCCATCATCTACAAGTGCTATCATAAGCAAAAGAAATTTCCTGAATAATGATTTGAAATGAGGTCCACAAAAACAAATCTGATATAAAAAGGAGTTATGGATAAATCAAAATATATTTGGCACTTTGGTTCAAATGTTTATCTGAAAATCTGGATACTTTTCAGTTTGCAGAATTGGACTGGGAATCTCATGAGAATAAGCCTTCTTGTGAGATTGGATACTTTTTTGCTATTCACACAGGTCTCAACCATTCTAGGAGCATCTCTACTTGCAGTATTTTGGCACTTCTACTTCCAATCTCAGCCAGAATCAATATATACAGTTGGGTCAAAGCGATGACGAATTTATGGTGAGCCAAGGTCTGGGGTGATGAGCAATATCCAACATTCAGAGATTGAGAGTATACAGATGACATTTTATAAAATGTTTTTATTTTCATTTCAATTTTGCTTGGTTGATTTACAATGGCCCACTGGATGGGTTTCTGCTCACGTGGTCAATGTTTTCTTGCCTATATTTAAAGTATTGTATGTTTGCTGAATTCAATACTAGTACTCTTGGCAGTGTATATGAGATGGGAGAAAACCTTACTTCCTTCTCTTATCTAGAATAGAAGAAAGGACAGTATTTTTCATTTCATCCCAAATCAATATATAGAAGTCATCCATTACTGGGACAAAATGAAAAATGAGAAGAAATTAACTAAATGAATTGGAACATTTAAAAAGGCTGTGATAGTGGATTCAGTTTAAAAGATAATTTCTTTTTTAATTGTCACTTATTTACTAATCCTTTATTAAAAGCAACTTCCCACTGATAGATTAAACCAGGCCAAATTTAAATCAGCAGTACATGCTGTTCACACATTCACCAAATTTGGGAACTCAGCTGATAAATCCAAAAATAAATTAAAGGGTTCAGTGTCTGAGGCAGTGGTTACTGAAGGGATTACAGAGTGTTTTGTTTCCTTTGCTTGAATATTAGTGATTAGACCACCCTACATAAATAAATAAATTTATCACATACATTTCTCATGTTTGCTACATCCACCAGGTTTCCACCTGGGAATTTTTTAGAAAAAAATCTAAATGGAATCATCTAAGATATTTAAGATTACTTTTCTCCTTTTACTGTATTTACTGATGTCTCATCTGATGCATTTACTGTCATCAGCTCTGCCACTGGTCAGGTAACTCAGATTATCCTCCTGTATAATGGGACTAATAATTAGAGCTGGTCAAGAATGTTCTGTCAGAATGACTTTCCAATGGAAAGTGCAATTTCTGCTAAATAAAAATTTTCTGTGAGGAAAATTTTTATTGTGTTTGTGCAAAAAAAGAAGTTTGAACCTGAATTGGAATAATTTTATTTTTTAGATTTAAGTGACCCAAAATGTTGAGATTTTTAATCAGTTCAGCAAAACATTAAAATTCACTTCTTTTGTGAGAAAGAGAGTGTCCTACATTCTGTCTTATGGGCTCCCAGGATGACTATATCTCATAATGTAGTGCAGATCCAAGACATATGGTACATTATGGTGACATATATTGGCCAAGAATACCAGACCGTAGGAGAGAATAGGGATCTGAACTACAACTCCCATAATGTTGAACAGACTTTAAAGGAAGCATGTTAGGATAGTTCAATAAATTGGAAATGTCAACAATGAAACTTTACAACAGTCTGAAATTAAGATGTTTTGTTTCAAAGAGGTTGTGGCACTTTTTTTTTTTTTTTTGTATTTCCATTCCATGAAAAATTCTTAAAATTCAAACTCCCTGTCAGGCTGGCTGCTGAGAGACTGGAGTGGTAGTTGGGCAGGAAAGATAATAATAATAATAAAAAAAACCCCAGACAGGTTTCCATAAGAAATCAGTTCTGCCTGGTTTCCTTTGAAAGATTCACTGAAAGTGACACCCACCCACAGACTGTTTTGCTTTCAACTAATCAGTATTTTCTGATTGGGAAAATATTCTACTGGAAAACTTCTGACCAGCTCTAATTACTTTTCTTTTCTTTTCTGTCTGCCATTTCCTTTTAACTCAACAATCCCCCCTCTCAAAATTTGAACATACCATTTGTATTGTTTGAAGATATATCTTTTTCAATTTAATTTTTTAATGCCATTGAAGGGTACTTTTGCCAGACTGAGAAGCTGGATTCTGATATACTTACCTACCTTATTGGGGGAGGTGATTAGCTAATTCATTACCAAGTTCTGATAAGTGATTTTGCAATGAAATGTGCTCAGTATTATAAGTCCAGTAATTGCCACTATAATAGGTATGGCTTGGGCAGTATCTGAGTTGAAGGGCACTTAAGTGCTGTCCCAAATAAGGATGTTTTCCTGAATCAGGACTTTGATCTTCTGGTGCCTCAGTTATTCATCTAGAAACTGGAGAAAATACTAGTTCCCCATTCCACAGGACTGTTGGGAGGTTAAACTCATAACCTTGGGAGGTGCTCAAATACCATGGAGTTGAGAGCTATATATAAAGCAACCTGGGGTGAGGTCCAAGGATGGACTTGGGTGTTGCAACGCTGAGCATAACAGTATCTAAAATGTAGGTGCTTAGCAAATCACTGGAACAATGCAGCCATCCACAATGCTGTGTTAGGTGCCTAGGCGCTCTGTACAATGAATGGGGGGTGGGGGAGAGATGCCTGAAAATGCAGTCTACAAAAGCCAGTGTGCTAGGTGGGAAGCTGCCTAAGCTAGCCGGTGAGAGATGCTGATGACCAGAGTATGCTAAGCCACACTTGTTTCTTGAAGATAGGTGCCTAACTCTGGGATGCAGGGAGGCACCTAGCTCTGCTTAGCAATCCACAGTTGCCCCCCCCCCCCCCAGGCTGCAGTCAGGTGACTTAAGTGCCTACGCCATTCCTTTCATGACTGAGTTAGTTGCCCTGAACAAAATGGCTGGAGGAGAAAGTGATGGTGGTGCCACCCACCTTATAACATTTAGCCTAGTGGTTAAAGTGAACTGGATTGAGAATGATGCTATAGTCCAGTGGTTGGGGGAAGGAACCCAGGTCCAGTCCCCCTGCTTCAACCACTCTGTTATCCACAGTACAACAGCTCCAATAGGAGAGACAGAGATAGTCGCACCTCAGGATATTCCAAAACTCAGTGGCTAGAGCACTATTCTCAGGATTTGACGAGAGGTTTCCCATCTCTTTCTCCCCTCTGTCAGAGCGAATGGAATTAAACC
This sequence comes from Emys orbicularis, assembly GCF_028017835.1. Lineage (NCBI taxonomy): Eukaryota > Metazoa > Chordata > Testudines > Emydidae > Emys > Emys orbicularis. The sequence continues at coordinate 51,983,154 of NC_088687.1, read as the reverse complement.
CAGGTCTCCCATATTTCTGGGGAGTACTCTAACAACTATGCTAAAATTTATAACGTGGACACAGCCAGCACCATGTCCTCCAAATGGATTTTGGAATGGTACCTGATCTGAGATGCGTGCTCAGAGGCCACCCACTGGATCAGACTGGCATGCAACTTAAGTGACCAAATGCCTATATTCCCTTGGTTTGTGAATTTCTTTCCATCTTGGATGGGATTTAAGCATTTGGGTGTCTAGAGGGAAGCAGCATTGGGCTCAGAAGTAGAAACTTAGGTGCATAGGGAACTTTTACTTTAAAAACTTAGACACTGAATGAGTTTAGACAGCTACAGGGTTCGGTGAGAGTTTTGTTGATCATAGTAAGGCCAAAATTGGGTCTTAAGCACCAATCCCCCAGACTTAGGTGCCTAAGCTTGGGGTTTATATGTCTAAGTACATTTATGGATCCCACCCCATATGTCTACTTTTACTGGCACATTCCTCATTTTTCCTAGGATGTCTTGGTGTTCCAGAAACTTCTTTTGGGACATCCAAAATGCCCCGGTTTTTTATTACAGCAATCAAAATATTTGGGTATTTATCCTGTATTGAATAGAATTTACTCTGTCTTTACCAGGAACAAACAAACCAGTAGAACAACTGTTGACTAGTGTTTGGAGCAAGGAGAAAATTTGAATGAGTGTGGACATTATAAAAGGTGCTCTTTTGTTCAATGTAAATGTCACTGACACCTATTCAGTACTTTATTATCATTCAGAATGCTGTGGGTTTTGTTAGACTGGAAATTTGCACTGGTGTAATTACACTGATATAGTGACAGACATAAACCTCTAATGAAGATGCACTGTGTCAGTGTGACTTACCACGATAACCTTTTCTAAGTAAGGTCCGTTTAAGTCCTACCTTATACCAGTGTTATAGATTTACAATGGAGGCTTGTACGGGTGTAGATGTACTAGTAGAGCTACACACTGGTAACCACTCCCTCCAGTATAGACAGAGACTAAGTGACTGGGAAGAAAACATCCATTGCAAGATATATGCACACTGTCGGAAACTGTCAGTAGGGCCACCACCAAACGCATTTTTAAACTGTATTTTTGTCTGTCACTCAACTATTCCATGATTCTAAAAATGACACCACAGAGAGTCCCTGATTTTTGATTTTTGAAAATATTGTTACCTTTGTGCCACAGTCACAGGATACATATTGTACGTGCCTTCAAGATTTCAAATGCAGTCTTTTGAGAGCGGTAGAATGCATAGACTATCTACTAAGTGTAATCTCCCCCTCACCACCTTTAATAATAGCCTGTCAATAGATTGAAAAATTATTTTAAGAAAGTTGTAAAAAATTAGCACAGTTTCTAATGTTCTAGAAAATGATCTTCTTATGCAACATCAGATATTTATAAAACAACCATAGCCCCAAAATAAAAGAATCTATGGGGTCAGCAACTACAACAAAAAGATATTTGCTTTATAAGATTTGCTGTAGATATGAAAAATAAACACACAGAATAAAGGCATAAGCTTACTAGAGAAATATAGGATGATATAGATAATATACTGCAGAGATCAACAAAATCCCAAATCTGATAAATTTTGCATTAGGAAAAAAAAAAAGAAACACAGGACAAGTCTGGGGGAGGGCAGAATCATTTCTTACATTTAAACTATCAGAACATTTTCATAGACTCATTTTTCATGATTGACTTTCAAGTGTCACCAAGTGTAGTACTCAGCTCTGTGGGGGGTTTTCCTTCTCTTTAGTAATATTGGGCTTGTCCATTTGTCTTAAGCTTTATCAAAATATAGTGGGACAGATTCTCTTGTCCGCTTTCCTCCTCTTGTGTTGCTTGAGATTGCATCTGAGGATATGTCTACACTGCAATTAAAAACCCAAGGCTGGCCCGTGCCAGTTTACTTGGGCTAAGCTGTTTAATTGTAATCTAGGCATTCAGCCTAGGCTCTGGGATTCTCACACCTTGCCCAAACGTCTACAACTCAACTAAACAGCCCTGTGAGCTTGAGCTGGCTGGCAGAGGCCAACTGCAGGTGTCTAATTGCACTGTAGACCTCCTGCTGGAGATACCCCATGTGTTGGAGAATCCCCTGTACACCTGGATATGACAGAGCCAGGACCAATGCCTCCTTTCCCGTAGTTCTTAGTCCAGAGGATAAGGAGAAGAAATGACAGGCTTGGTTGCACTTTGGTTATTTCGAAGTGTCAGGCAGCCCCTGAGGGCATGTCTACACTACAAAATTAAATTGACTTAATTTAAGTCGATATGTAGCCTCTACAGTAATTAAGTCAGTCGGGCGTGTCCACAGGATGGTCTTTGTCTCAGTGGAGTGCGCTTACATTGATGCAGAGAGCAGTTCACAGTGGGTAGTTATCCCACAGTGCAACAAACTATAGGGCATTTTGGCAAGAACTTGCAATCAGAGGCGCCGACTCCATTGGTGCTCCAGCCCTGGAGCACCCACAAAAAAAAAAGTGGGTGCTTAGCACCCACTGGCAGCCAGCTCCCCCAGTGCCTCCCGCCTGCCAGTGGCCCTGCCAGTCATCTCCTCCCCCTCCCTCCCTACGCCATGATCAGCTGTTCTGCGGCATGCAGGAGGTGCTGGGAGGGTGGGAGAAGGAGCGGGGACAGGGTGTGCTTGGGGTAGAAGGTGGAACTGGGTGGGAAGAGGCAGGGTTGGGGGTGGAGCAGAGGCAGGAAAAGGCGGGGAAGGGGTGGGAGCTGGAGTAGGGTGGGGCCTGAGGTGGAGTAGGAAGAAGCGGAGATGGCGGCTTAGGGGGAAGGGGTGGGGGTGGAGGTGGGGGCGGGGCCTGGGGACCTGGAGGAAACCGGCACATGTGCTTGCAATGCCTCATGGAACCAAAACATTGTCACAGAGTGGAATGGGAATGTGGCTTTGACCTCCCATGATGCATTTCCTCCCTCCTTCCCCTGATATCAACAGCAAACAACCACACTTTTCTGCACCTGTTTTTTTAAAAGCCTGGCTTAACTGCGCATATACTGTAGCCTGAGAAGCATGGACCCCACCCCACCCAGCTGTGCATTCTTCTTGTGAGCATTACAAACACCTCACACCTTATCCTGGAGTATTTCCAGAGGCAAGACAGGAGCTGCTGCGCGGAACTTTACGATGTCATTCAAGCAGCCCTGCTGCAAGCCATAGAACAAAACAATTCTCAGTTGCTGCTGGAAGTTGTGCAGCAGCTGAACACAGTGGAATGCCATTTCTGGTCCCAGGAAACAAGCCTTGACTGGTTGGATCGCATCATTATGCAGGTATGGGATGATGAGCAGTGGCTGCAGAACTTTTGAATGCGGAAGGTCACTTTCCAAGAACTTTGTGCAGAGCTTTCCCCAGGCCTGAGGCACAGCAACACTAAAATGAGACCTGCTCTGACAGTGGAGAAGCGAGTAGCAATCAGTCTGTGGAAGTTTGCAAAACCAGACTGCTACTGGTCAGTGGGGGTGGGGAACCAATTCAGAGTTGGTAACTCCATCGTGGAAGCTGTTGTGATCCAAGTTTTCTGGGCCATTAATAGACTTCTGGTATTTTAAAATCACTCCTCTTATTACACTGAAGTGCAAGCTAGGACATAATTGGTATCCCTAGCTATTGAATGAACTGATTTGCTGTTCCAGCCATGGTGAGTATGGCCGAGCAGCATGGGCAATGGGCCTTGTGTTGCAACTTGTGGGCAACCCGCATTAGGAGCACAAGTGGGCAGGTGGACAATGGCCCCCTCCCCTTAGCAACTTAGATGATGCTTGGAGACTGGTGACCAGCGATAAGTTTCCCAAACTGTGGTCTTTGTCCTCTTTGGCTCTGGCTGGGTGGGGAGGGTTGTAGCCTCAAGAGAACACAGGAACACCCCCTCTCCCCTTAACGCTTCTGGTAGCAGTCACCTTGGGGTTGCAGATTCTGAGGTCAATGCTCAGCCCTGCCACCCAAACAATAGGTACGTTAGGGAAACTGTGGTTGAGGGACCCGGAAATCACCATGGGTGGGGGATCACATGCTCTATTGTTTGCGGTATGAACTCTTGTAATGAAAACTTCCACCATCTCCCCTAGGTGACTGTACGTGATATCAGTCTCCTGAGAGGCAGCAAGGGAGCAGATGCTGCAAGTGTCTGGGGTACAGACCTGGTCCTTATGCTGTGTACCATAATAATGCCAGCAGAATTAACACCAGAGTGGTATTGGAAAGTGTCCTACTGTGGTGGAAGAAATAAGGCAGCTCTCCCTAGAAACCTCTGCAAAGGATTGCAGAGTACCTCCATGAAAGTTTATTGGAGATCTCCATGGAGGATTCCCAGGCCATCCCTGTACACACAAAAACATCTTTTCTCACAGGGATCCTCTCCGTAGCTGGAGCGGACACTGCAAAGCAGATACTCACCCCTCTTTACTTTTCCTTCATATTAAAACATAAAATATAAAAGAATGTAAACTGTACAGTTTTATTGAAATCGCATACTCACCAGAGGTGCCTTCCGCGGCATCACACTTGACCATGATGCTGTCCTGTGATTGGCTGGACTGCTCCGGGGTTAAAAATAGCTCCGGGCTGTCAGGGAGAATGGATCCCCCCCACTCACCTGTCTCCCATTTTCCTCCTCTTCCTCATCCCCAGTGTCCTCGTTGTTGCCTAAGGTGGCCTGAGACTCAGACTCCTGTGATGTATCCACGCTGCATTGAGGGTGGTGGTGGGGTCACCACCGAGAATCGCATGCAGCTCATTGTAGAAGTGGCATGTCTGTGGTGCAGAACTGGAATGACTGTTCACCTCCTTTATCTTCTAGGATGCCTGCTGCAGTTCTTTGATTTTCACATGGTACTGCTGCGTGTCCTTAGTGCAGCATTTCTCCCCCAATCAATCTTTTCGTAGATGTCTATGTTATTTGGCTGAATCGGAGATGTGCCTGAACAGACTCTTTCCCCAACAGACCAATAATATCCATCACCTCCTGTGTTCTCCAGGCTGGAGCACATTTGGGGGGTTGAGTCACCAGGATCTGCTGGTGAGCTCTCTATGGTGATACAACAGGAAAAGAGAATTCAAAAGTTCAAGGGGCTGTAAGAGGGGAGGGGCTGTTTCCTGTGTGCCTGGCTGCTGTTCAGCAGATTTAGAAATGATCTCCAGAACGGTCACAGTGAAGATTGTGGGAAACCTCCTGGAGGCCAATTTATTCAACTTGTTCAACACTGCGTCTATACTGCCTTTCTGTCAACCCATCAACATCAAATAAAGTGCTTGTGGAGGTGGAGTAAAAAGTCGATGTAACAGATGAGTTAGGTCGACGTAAAGCATCTTCTGTCAACCTAAGTTTGTAGTGTAGACCAGGTGTAAGGGGACTTGTCCAAGTAAGAACCTCTTGGTTGCTCCAACCTGTACAGGGACCAAGAATTGGGGAGAGAAGTACGATGCTGAGTGCAGAAGAGAATTGGGCCCAGTATGGCTAAAACATATATTGTTCTTATTGATTGCCTTATCCCACTGGTTGAAGATTACTTCATTGATTATATTATTGTTACTGCAGATCATCCTTTTTTTTTTTTTAATCTGTGTAATGTATCTTATACAGGTTTTTTGGATTGTTGCATCATATCTGTAGCACACTTCATTTGAAACATATCTGAGTTAAGATTCATGCGTGTTTATTCATATGAGATACATGTGATATTCATGTTTGAAAACATATTCTGAGAGTACTATTTCTTTTTCCCCTACCCTGAAGATAAAGTTTTGTTTTTCTGAGAAATGCTGATTCAGCCACAATGTCTACATTACACCGCTGACAGAATTGTAACATACTAAACAGATTCAAAGTGTCCCAATCATGAAAGTTTCATTGGCTACCAGGCCAATATCAGTTTATCAAGCTGTCTTCAACAGTGACATATTGTACACTTTTGGGACTGGATATGGTTTGGAAAATTTTGGAGCTAATGATGTAATCCCAATGGTAGTATTTGTTAATAGAGCCAATCAGTCTGTGCGCTGATATGTGTTCTAACGGTAATAAATATTGATGTACTTCAAAAAGTGATACAGGACTTTCAGATATATTTATATTTTACCCTAGGTATTCTAAATGCACCTTAAAGCCCTTTTGTCTGTGACAGCCCACGTTTGTTAACCTGTCAGGCATGCTGCAGAGAACTTTTTCCTTTTTAAGCGGGAAACTTGTAATAAAGATGTTGTGGATTGATAATTGAATGTGTTAGAGGATTTGTGGTTAGGTTGTTGGAGTAAGATATGTGAATTTTGTTTTACGGCTCAGTCCAGTAAATAATAAATTGAAACTTTAAATATTTATTTAATTTGGATGTTTGTTTTTAAATAAAAAGAAACAAAGAATTTACCCAGATGTTACTTACCAAGGCATGCATTTTCATACTCTTATTTTTATTTTTGGCATTTGATATATAAATCCAATTTAATATGGCTAGCCAAAAATAGAAATGTTGAAGTGATTAGAAAAAAAAAGTTTCTGTCTTACCAATGTAGATTAAAGGGACACTTGCATCTATGAAACCTGAAAGACTCAAAATACAACAAGGCTTCCACTTTCTTCTTAATATCTTCCTCAGTCATTAAACATCTACTCTGAACAAGGGCTACAACATGCTAAGTCCTCAGATTCTCAGTTGAGTGACCCCAAAACAACAAAGCAGTTTGTTGGAGTTCTCCCCATGGCTTTCAAGTCTGCCTATATTCTCTGCTGTTCTGAGCAAGCAAAGTATCAAAATACACAAGTGTCCTGCTCCATAAAAAGCTCATAAAGTAAGATTTTGTGTATTTAAACATGCTGCTTGTTCTTGACAATGCAGCACACAGGCATTGAAAGGGCATTGTGGCATGCACATATGTTCACACAAACCAAAACACAACAGCTAGGACTAATTTAGGCCTACAATATTTTAGAGACTCAAAATACTGAGTTAATTAAGCCTTCTCCATGAAAATTCATTTTTTTCCTAAATGTCTCTCTCTCTTTCTAATGAGATGCTTTGCATGTGTGTTGCATGTATTTTTGTAATGTGCCTAAGGCTGAGTTGAACCTAACTCTAGGTTGAAATCTTCAATTATTCAAAGTGGATGCAAGGTGGTTTATGCCCTTTGAGCATGATATGTAACATAGCTATTAAAAGAAAACATGTGATTGAGTCAAGGAAATGATGTAAACTGTACTTGCTGTTGATTAGGCACTTTTAAGACTTTTTTGAGGTTGTGAAATAGAAGTACCAACAGATCAGAATCTTCATGAGATGAGAGGAATTATCAATACAACCCTATTGAAAAGTTATTTTGATTGGGCAATTTTGATGAAATAAGTTTGAAAACCCCACATGGATATTTTTTTTGGGGGGGCAATGGGCAATTTGCTCCATATGGCTGTGAAATTGCCAGCAACCATGTGCTAGAACAGTGGGATTTTCCAAATTCAGAAAGATGCTGTGACCAGACAAGATGAGAAGAAACCAGATGACAATAACTATTTCCATTGCTATGACCTGAGCAACTCCTGAGATATGAACTAAAGGTTGCTGCTATAACTCTCCAGGGTGTCATTTTCCATTTTATTCATCCTACATCTTCCCAGTCTTTTTTGCCTTCTGTCTAATAAAAGTTGATTTTGGCTACCTTCATGAATTTGCGATAACCATATTTTAAATGAAAAGCAAACTCAAGTAGCCTGATCTTGGTAGACGCCGAGCTAAATATTTTTTCCAAGACCAGGAGGCAAAGCTGCATATTCAGAGTAGCTAATATTATACAGATATGCTGTACCTGTGATATTTTTTTTCTAAGGAAAGAATCGCTAATCAGAGACTAAAGCTGACTTTCTAAAAATGTTTCACCAAATTGGAAATCTTTCCCAGGATTAAAAGCGGTCCTAAAACAGATTTATTTCTTTTCTAAACAAGGATATTTCAAACACTCAGGGAATTCTGGAGAGAGAAACAGGGAGATTATTAAAACAAAGATTTACTCAATAACTGTTATGGCGGGAGTCACCAGATGGCACTGTTTCCCATAGTCTATCAGGATTCTTTTCTTATTGTGCAAGGAGGATGCGGTCTTTGAAGACATGCTGTACTGTTAGTTTTGGGGTTCAGATTCTGTGGGGAGAACTGTGGCAAGCAGCAAAGGTATTTGCTCCATCCCTTAATCTCTATAACTAAAGTCAGTTCTTGGTAAGGAGTAGCTGCTTGGAAATAAGGTATTGGTATTTAGGTGAGATCCCTGAAAGACGGGATTTCCTGCATGCGGTTTGTAATCATTTTTGCTGTACCAGGAGAAGACATTCGGCAGGGTGGACTATGGATATCTCCTGGGCATTCTGTGGGCATTCAGCTTCGGGCCCTGTTTTGTGGGCTTTCTCCAGGTGTTGTATGCTTCTGCAGAGTGTTTGCTCAAGCTCAATGTGACCCTGACTGAACCTATCATCTTCGGTTGAGGGCTGCGTCAAGGAGTGTCCACTGTCACACCAGCTGTATGCTCTGGCCTTCAAGCCTTTCCTCCATCTCCTCCATAGGAGGTTGACAGGGTTGGTGTGCCATAAGCTCAAGTTTCAGGTGATCCTGTCGGTGTATGCTGACAATGTGCTCCTTGTGGGCCAGGACCAGGGTGACCTGGTGCATGTGGACACCTGCCAAACCTTCTACTCAGCAGCCTCCCCCGCCCTGTCAGCTGGGTCAAGAGCTCTGCCCTCAGGGTCAGGGATGGGTGGCAGATGAGCTCCCTCCCACTCGTGCTCCAAGCCTTCTGGTGGAGCATGGGTCCAGTTGTCTATCAGGGTGTCTACCTTTCTGCCACCCATCCCTCCGCATCAGAGAGCTGGCATGATTTGGAGGGCAGGGTGGCTGAGCAGTTGAGGAGGTGGATGGGACTGCTCTGGTGCCTTTCCCTAGGGGGAAGGGAGCTGGTCCTGTCCATGCTCTGACACCGGCTCAACGCCCTGAGTCTGACCCCGGGTATCCTGGCCCACCTCTAGAGGTTAACTCTGGCGTTCTTTTGGCTGGAGCTGCACTGGGTATTTGGGGGCATTCTGAGCCTTCCCCTGGAGGAGAGGGAACAGGACCTGTAGTCAGGTCCATGTCTTCCACATCCAGGCCCTGAAGAGACTCCTTTATGGTGCAGGTAGTCTGGGGTGGAACACGCTGACACATACCTTCCTCTGCTGCCTCAGAGGGCTCTGATAGAACTGCCAGCTCTTTTATATTTATCTGAGGGTGTTCCACAAGACCTTTACAAGCTGCCCGTCTTCTACCAGAATCTCCTCAGGACCTGGAATCTGGTCTTGGCAACCAGGTCCATGGCGGCCACCAAGAGGGAGGATCTCCTCACGGAGCCCCTGCTTACACAATCCCCAGCTTGGCATGCAGGTGCTAGAGTCACCCTCAGTGCCCTGGAGGTTGGTCCTGGCAGGGACCACCAGGATTGAAGACCTCCTGGACTACGACCGGGTGGAATTAGGTGAATCCCTTGATGGTCGGCCGCTCCCCTCATGCCTCCCGGCCCATACTCCAGGATGTGAGGGCAGCCTTACCACCCACCTCTCAGGCTTCCTCAAGCGGGTCCCGTGGGAGGGTGCTCCCCGCCTGCCCCTCACCCCTGGCCCTCCAGATCTTGTCATTGGTCCTCTGTCCCATGAACCCCTCCTGGCTGTCGTCTCCCCCCTCCCCCCCCCCCCCCCCGCATAACTCAAGCCATCTGCATGACCTGCAGCTGGTTCATTTCTTTGAACACAACTTTGTGCTTGTGCTCCATACCTTTCACTTCCTCACCCTTGTGTCCCACCCTGACATCAAGCGGTGGAATCTCCTACTACCTGGGGAGGGTGAAGAACCCTGGTGGCTAGTCTATATTCCAGGGACCCCTGGGGATTTTAGTTGGTGGCTCCTTCGTGGAGCCATGATCATGGGCATGTACTTGGCCCTGTTCACCCCCCTCCCTGATACTTGCCCTTTCTGCAGCATGAGGGAGACCCTGGCACACATTTATATACAGTGCACCAGGTTGCAGCCCCTTTTCTGGCTCCTCCAGAACCCTCTCCTTAGTTCTGGCTTCACTTTTCCCTGCACCTCCTGATTTAAACATGCCCCATCCATGGCCCGGCGAAGTCATGAGAGATCCTCATCAACCTCCTACTAACAATGGCCAAGGTTGCCATCTATCATGTGTCCATCTATCATACCAGGGAGAGGATTCTGGATGGGGAGGTGCTCTGTGACTGTGGTGCTTATTTCTGCTCCTCCCTTAGATCACATGTCTGGGCAGAGTTCCTCTGTGCCACGTCCACTGGCTCCCTGGACACCTTTGAGGAGCAGTGAGCGCTGTCTGGGGTTCTCTGCTCTGTGTCCTCTTCTGGCTCCTTGCTTTTGACTCTGTGACCCTCACTCCTATCCCTGTTTTATCATTTTTGTCCCCTGAACTTGCTTGAGCCCTTGGTTCAGTAGCATCTCCCTTTAGGTTGAGGAAAAGGCCTTCAGATGTGGGTGGGCTTGTGACTTCCCACCTTCCCGGTACTCATACCTTCTGGATCCCCACTGAACTGGAATACTTCTACTGCCAGGGGCTCTGTGGCTGAGGTGGGAGAGTCAAGGATTTGCCCCTTATTTTAAATTGCAAATATTGGAAAATATATCTAAAACATATTAAGGCGAACACTTGTTGAAGTACTGTGTAAACTACTGCAATTGGTGTATTTTCAACACTATCACCTACATTTCTCCTTACATATTGTTGTATTTGTCATAGTCTCTGGGCAGGCTGCCCCTTTTGAGATCCTTTCCATCCCCCAGAATGCAAACCTTTCAAGCAGCAGGCCTTTGCCTCCACTTCTCTTGGTGTGGGATCCTGCAATCTAACCATAACCTGAATTGGTCTCCAGGTTACACCTCCCTGAGTGCCAGCCATGTTATTTTGAAGACCCTACCAAATTTCATTTTGAAGCCTGTGATCAGGAAATGTTTAGTGACACAGACGCAGTTTCTCCAAAACAAATTATTTATTTATTTGCCCAAGTGGTATAGGGAGCTGAGAGAAGTAGGTTTTAAAATAAGAGACCTGTATACCTGCTGTCTTACCTAAGCTTGGCATTCCCCTTAGCCCCAAGGTAGCTATGGCTCAGCTGTGGTATCCCCTGTTCTCTCTGGCACCAAGTTTACAGCTAGCTGGCTGCAGACTCTCTGGCTCTGACCGTGTGTCAGCCTTGGTGCCTGCTGATTGTGTATACCTCTGTCAGCCTCCAGCTAAGCGAACGACTTCCCCCTTCCCTTTCTGCTGGGGACACCTTTTTAACTGATCAGGGTCTTTTGATCTCAGCCCTAGCCTTGGAAAGAAAAACAACATCCTAATCTGAATAGTGCCCACCAGACAGGTTTTTCTTCTACCTGGTGACCTAGTAGCCATTGCTCATAAGAGGCTATCTTATCTGTGTCATTGTTTTACCCTTCCTAGGTTCCTTAACAATTCCTCTTTATAGCCTCCTATGATCTGATTATATGCATTTGGTCAGGCACCATCATAACATTGAACAGGAAAACAAAGCCTACATAATATTCCTAAATAATACAGACCTTTTCCCAGTTTGACATAGTACTCATCATAAATACCATGTTATTTGTTATTTAATAAATGAATCAGGAGGCATTCTTATGGAAAGCGGTTGCAAGCATTTTCCAGATATTTTTCTTACAGAACTGTACCGTATTCTTAGTCCATTAATTTTAGTCACTGTGCATTTTACAACAAATGTCACAACATTTCTAGGATAGTAGACATCTCGAATATTGTAAAATATAAAGAGATTAGAACTGGAAAGAACATTTTCTGTTAAAATCTTCATTATCTTGTGTAGAAAGTAGTAAATTAGTGTTGAAATTCATTGCTGTTTATTTCATGAATCAACACTTTAATTTGCCAGTAGTCTTTTTTTCCCTCCTGTAGGCTATTTAAATCTGTCCTTGCATTTAAAATTAGACCTTAACTTTATTTCATATTTTAGGTATTCCTTTTGACTCAAAATCTGAGTGTTTTGTACCTTGACCAAGATTTCCAATGTATCTATAGTGCTAGCATATATAAGGGTATGTGTATACTGCATCTCAAAGTGTCCTTCCCAGCTAGCTAAAAATAGTAGGGTAGGTGGGAGTAATACATGCTGCAGCTCAAGCTACCTGCCTGACTACAAACCTGGCCAAATCACCTGCATACACTTGGGCAACTAGCCCAAGTCACCACCTGTATTATTCCTTGCCACACTACTATTTTTGGTGCAATAGCTCAGTCAGAACTGCTGCATGTCTGTCTATCCTCACAGGGAAGTAGGCTTCTAGCTGTAGTGTAGACATACCTCAGGTGTCATTACATACTGCCAGTGCCTGGTAGTGCACTGAAAATCTGAGTTCTGGCTCCACTTCAAGTGGGCACAAATTAAACCTGATTTTTTGCATGTATTTCTGCCCAGATTTAAAATTGAAGGCAGTCTAAGTACCCTGCTTATCTCGTTTCCCCTAGAAATCTTTAAAAAAAAATAGTTTTAAATTGAAATTTTGAATCAGCTCTTAGTCTACTGTATCCCTAAAGGTAGAACACAAAAATCCTTTATGATTTTTAAACAGCAGAATTGGTGAAAATTGAGGTTTGAAGCATGTTGGTAGCACTGCTTCTCTTTTCTGTCTGACCTGTCTGATGACAAATCAGTAGTTTGTTGAGGCCAGGCTGCCTGTATTTTTTGTCCTCTGGTCACTCATTAGGTTGATCCAGTTCAGCATGAAACACTAAAGGGATGGGTTTTGTGTACAAACCCCATACTAAGCACAGAAGGAAGAGAGATGAGCTTACAGGCAATCAGGCTGATCACACCCCCGGGCAACTGCAGGAACTGCCAATCCCAGGGGCATGCACCCACAGCTGTGACTAATAAAGAAAACAAGCCCAGCTATAAATAGAGGAGAACAGAGGGAGGGAACAGGAGGTAGAAAGGCCTGGGATAGAAAAGGGGTAACAGCCTCATATCATGCTGCCTCTAAGAAACTGACAATGAGACAAAAGCATAGGAGTTCAGGGGCCAATAGACTCAATTCAGGTTAAGAGTTTATGGTCTGGTCTAATTGCAAGTGAATTAAAGAAGGCCAATTAGAAGAAAGCTTTGGAGTCCTAGAGAGATTGCACCAAGAGCAGTTGGCACTACTGATTCTGCCCCCCGCTCTGAAATGGAAACCTAAGGTTTTAAAACACCTATAGTATTTTAATACTACTTTACAAATACATTTGAGTTTTGTTCTTGAAATGGATGATACTACAAGTGGTAATTATTCTGTTTAAACATATTCAATATTTGCCAAGCAGGGAAAATCCCATATCTAATTTTCAAGTCTTCCCTAGTCTCAGAATTACAAATATACTGCAATATTTCTGTGATTGCTGGGCCATTCAACTACTCTATAAGAGACATTAAAATTCTCAGACTGGTTTTATGACAAGGAGTATGCCCTTTCTCTTCTCACATTATTGTTTGTCCTTTGATATCATTGGCATGTTATTTCCAGTATTCTGGTATTTCTGGCATTGAGATATGTTCTTCATGCTTTTGACCCACATGGGGTGTTAGAGAGGAAGGGAGGCACATTTTAAAGGAGTTTTGCTTTACACAGGAAAGATAAACATGGTTTAGATCCATATTCCTGTTGTTCTATATTTTCTCCAGGTACCAATTAGCTCTGATGCACTCAGTCATGTGATGGATGAGAGTTATTTGTGTGACTTTGAAAGTGACTAGATATTACCCATAGGCTGAAAACCTGTAGAGATAAAATCTGCAACAGAAATCACATAACTACTGTCATTCAATACTCTAGTTAAATCAGATTGTGTGTTGTTTTGTAGCACTCAGGAGTAAAAAGGTTCACTATTATTGCTACAATGCAATATTGCTATAGATCCCAACCTTTATATGAAAGTCTCCTACTGTATCATCTATAAATCAGTAATATCTGAATGAAAGTATATGGGAATTAGTCTATGCAATCAAGAAAAAAAAACTTTTAAAGTTGGTAGGTAGTCCCAGTCAAGATAAATTACCTTCTGGGAGGGATGGGATAGTGATTCAAAGAGAAGTGGTATTGTTGTATCATTCTATTGTATTGCTTTCTTCATTGGCAAGTCTAAATATGGAAACTGCATATTTAAAACATTGTTTGAATTCAAACAGGTGGAAAGTCTCTATAATGGGGAAAAAAGGAAAAAAAATGTTTCAAGAAGTACAGAGCATTGTATGGTGACTGATGGCTGTAATTAGATCTGGGCAAACTCTTCGCAGTGAATAATTTATTTGATTATTTCAGAACTTTTTCTGCTCACTGAATTATTAATACACAGAATTTAATTATTATGAATGTGCTCATTTGAAAATGAATTCTGTAAGTAAATATATTTCATATTGTGGGTTGTTCATGAAATATTTGTTCCACAAGTTTCTATTTGTAGCTCTTAGTGTGTGTCCTGACCCTTTCTTATGAAATTTATTTTCTGTTAGGAGGATTAACACTTTTTTATAGACAATAAAATGAAAAGACAAGAGATTTCAAGGGGGCTTTATAAATACATGTTTGCACAAATACTTGAGACTTTATTATGACAGATTTTCCTGTTTAAAAACAGTAGTATGAATATTCACTGAAACAAAGAGAAGGAATTACATATACTGTTGAAACAGATTCATAAGCCTTATACACTGATTTACACTGGTTGAGGACCTGATCCATAATTCATATTAGAGTAAATATACGTGAATACACTTGCCGTATTCAGCCAATTCTGTCTTTAAGATTTTTTCACTTATGGTACTTATTTCATGGTGTAAAAGTGTTTTTAAAAATTCACTGTACTACTAGGCTGCACACACCTTGCTGGAGTACTGAGTGGCTCAGGGAATTCTCAGAACAATATTGGAGCCTTCCAGATTCGGGTACCCAGTTTTAACATGGCCGAAAAATTATCTTTTGATGTATTTTCAGTGGCCAGCTGGCATAGTTTTAGACCAGTTCTCAGGTGACTCTAAGAATGTTAAGGTTACTGTGTCAGGGAGCAAATAGTCTGGACCACAGTTTCCAGGGACGTCTGTATGGTACCTTTCACAAGCGCTAAATTAATTTTAACAATAATAAAAATCCCAGAGTAGGAAATACCAGAGGTAAAGAATTAAAACTCAGTCATTTAATGGTATTAAACCCCTCCCTCCTTGCAGCAGTAACTAGAATGTTAGCCTTAGGACAAGTGTGACATAATTATAAGTGGTATTTCACTTTCATATTTGTTTTTGCAGAGTGCCTTTTGTAAATTCAATAAATGTCAGGTGACTTTTTCAAACTGAAAGGCTTGGTGAATTGTACAAAATTTCATATACATTTTTTTTGTTCAGCAATCACAGTTTTAGGAAGATAAACCTAGAAGATTTATACTGGTCTTTTATTAAACAATTCTCCAAACCTTCCCTTGATTGATGGCTCTCAAGAATATTTGTCTTAAGGTCCTTGAGTTCATAGATAAGATATTGTGTATTGAGAAGCCATAGAAGCAGACAGTGAGATATAGTGTTGCCAAATAGTTTGTGGATAATTTATTGCACCAGTAATGAGTCTCCTTCAATTCCATGTAGGTTTATTATTTAACATCCTTTTTAGTAATGTGCACTCTGTGCTTAAACCCAACTCTTGCTTCCACTGTCAGATTAAAAGAATCATTATGAACTGGGTGTAATGCTGTTGAAAACCATATTTAATTCCAGACCAATCTGTATTTTTTAAAGTTGTTTATCAATACATTTTGAACTAACCAAATTCAATTAAACTGGAAAAATGTCTTTGGGGCTGATTCTGATCTTGATTTTAGTGAAGTTATTCCATATTTACATACCAGAGATCAGAATATGACTCTTGTTTATATTCCTATTTACATATTGCAGAATTAACGGTGTCTGGTAATCGGTGCCAATTGATTAAAAAACGTTGTCATTTTTCCATCAAAATTCTCCAGCTGAACATCCAATCTTAAATTCCTTTCTAAATTCTTCCTGTATGATAGCCACCTACACCTCTGTCTTCCTAATGATTTCATCTACTGGTAAACTGATGTGCCCTGACTTATGAACGAACAAGATTGCTGACATTATTCTATAGGATTTTTAAAATTGTTGTTGTAAAGGTTGATAAGCAACCATTATTTGTTCTATTGCTCTTGTACCATGTCTCTAAAATATGAAGAACACTATGGCACATAGAGATCATGTTTTATAAGGGTAGATTTGGTATGTCTGGGTTAAATGACTTTCAGTATGGAGTATTTGGGTTGAAGTTTCTATTTATAAACGTAGAGACTAGATACTTTTTGTTCTAAGGATTTGCTTTACTAATAGTCTAGAGTTCATCCTATTGTGCTTGATTTAGTTATTTAAAATATTTTCTATCTTGTTATTACCCTCTTTGTTTTATAGTGACCTAAAGACACAATTGATCAAGTAATATGGAAAAGTCCTCATGCATTGCTGCAGGCTGTCTTTCTATTGTCACTGTAATTTTACACGTGTCCAGGATTGTTAATCTTGATTTATGCCATATGCATGTTTGTTTTCTGTTTTGAGTTTTATTTTACAATAGCTTAGTTTTATATTTGCAGAGGAAAATATTAAAAGTATCATGGTGTACTTAGTATAGTGACCACCTAGAGAATTCTGTTGCAATGTTAACTACAACACATGTAAGAAATTTTACTGATGACTATATAATTCTTTTCTTCCAAAAGAATTACAAAGCAAGTTACTGGACTTGCCTCATCCATTACTAAAGTTCAGCTGCTGCTGGAGTAGATGTTGGCACTCTAATAGTGTGTAATAACATATAAACAACAACAGTTTAGAACTAAAAATTAAGAACATTATATCCAGTATTTTGAATCTGGACTTTGTCTCACCCTACTGTGCCAGTTTTTTCTTTGGTTTATTTTTGTGTTAAATAAATAACTTAAGAAATGAGAAGGAGCTAAGTACATGAATACATTTTAAAAATGTTAAAAAGGCTCTAAATTCATGACCTTTACCTGATACTACAGCACCATCACTACGACAGTGAAAATAAAAAATGAATGATTGTTGATTAATCTCCCCTTCTGAGTTTTGATGTATGATTCATCAGTGTTTTTCACTTAGAAAGCTTTTTATTGTGTTTAAGGTTTCAGTACTATATTCTATCTTTCATGGTACTGAAGTGCTGCTGAAGGAAGAAATAGACCAGGTGTTTTGAATTTATATTTTGAGATCACTTTAATGATTTTCACCAGATGCCATTTTTATTAAGCAATAGGAATAGATTTTATAGTGTTCCACTTGAAATCCAAGTCCTACAAAAATCAGTACCCATATTTGGATTTTTTCCCCTTCTCAGTGGAAACTAAAGAGAGAAATTATGGAAACTTAAAACTGATAACTGGACCTTGAAAAAGCTGAGAACAGAGAACCAGTGCTTTTAAAAGAGAATTAGATCTGTTTTGTATGAGGCAAATTCAATTGTGATAGAATTTTCAAAAGTTCTTAAGAGTCTAAATGAGCACCCAATCAAGAGTCTAAGTGTAAGTGATTTTCAAGAGAGGGTGTAACATTAACCTTTGGAGTTGGTGGACACTGATCCCTGTCACACAACAAAAAAATAAGCTTTTATAATCCTGGGGCTAGAAAAAGTGGCCTCTCTCTTACAGCACTCCTGTGTCTCATTGCTATTGCTGTAGTTGCTGGTGACTCTGTACCATGGACTGAATGAGCCAAATTTTGGGACATTCTGAGAATGGCCAAGATTATAAGCATCCAGATGGGATTTTTCAAACTGGTCAAGGTCAAATCCCTGTAAGATTGTCATAGTCAGGAGCCATCTAAGTCATTAACACATTGGTGCTGGAGTGCTCAGATATTTGTGCAGCTTTGGAAAAATCTGGCTTTTGGGAACTTGAGACATTCCACTGTGGGGGGTGGAAAACAGGTTAGTTAAATGGACATAAGACAATTGAGTGCAATGCCAAATGTGATTTAAAAAAACCACACACACACAGTAGGAGAAAGGGAGGTATTGTGGGAGCAGGGGAGCAGAAGGGAGAAGGAATGGGATGCACTGGTATATAATAAGTGGTGAGAGAATGGATTAAAAGTGATTACTTTTTTTTTTCTCAGCCTTTTGGCTGTTGCCTAAGAATATGTTGACACATGCAGCTCCACTACTTGGAGACCTGAGTTGGGGAGGGGGCACTAGCCTTGCTCACTTCTGGTAGAGGTGGGAGTGAAGGTGGTTGATAGAGGATTGTGCTGATTGCTCAGAGAGGACATCCATATGGATGAAGAGGGTTGTTTTACTATCACTAGAACTTGTGGGAATGCCAGGCAATACAGTATGCATGGGAGGCACAGGAAGAAGTATGTGTCAGTCTAAGTTCTAGTCTACAGTCTGAGGCACTACCTCTTTATCATACTTACTGTGATAAAGTTGGAATTTTTTGTAATATTTTTATAAAGCCTATGGGTGCTTCAGTTTCTCGTTGTACTTTGCATTGCTAACCAGTGTGTGTGTGTCGGGGGTGGGGGGAGGGTTAAATCTGCAGCATTTTAGTCAGCAAGTTATGATCCTATTTTGATTAAAGTAATTGCATTGCCTGATTACTCTCTGGGTGCAGGGTAAAGCAGTGTCTTCCTTGCCTTCTCCTTATAGCTAAGGCCCTACCAAATTCATGGTCCATTTTGGTCAATTTTATGGTCATAGGATTTTTTAAATTGTACGTTTCATGGTTTCAGATATTTAAACCTGAAATTTCATGGTATTCAAACTGCAGGTGTCCTGACCCAAAGGGAGGTTGTGTGTGTGTGTGTGTGGGGGGGGTCACAAGGTTATTTGTAGGGGGGGTTGTGGTATTGCCACCCTTAGTTCTGCACTGCTGCTGGCGGTGGCACTGCCTTCAGAGCTGGGCTGGTGGAGAGCAGCAGCTGCTGGCCGGGAGCCTAGCTCTGAAGGCAGCGACACTACCAGCAACAGTGCAGAAGTAAGGATGGCATTGTATGGTATAGCCTTACTTCTGTGCCGCTACTGGTGGGGCGCTGCCTTCAGAGCTGGGCACCTCACTAACAGCCGCCACTCTCTGGCCATCCAGCACTGAAGACACTGCAGAGGTAAGGGTGGCAATACCATGACTCCCATACAATAACCTTCTGACCCCCACCCTCCCACACACACACAATTCCCTTCTGGGTCCGAATCCCCAGTTTGAGAAACGCTGGTCTCCCCTGTGAAATCTGTATTGTACACGGTAAAAGTACACAAAAGACCAGATTTCACAGATAACACCAGATTTCACGGTCCATGATGTGTTTTTCACGGCTGTGAATTTGTAAGCCCCTACTTATATCCCCCAAATGTTATTGTCTGTACTTAGTCAGGATAAACCCCATAGCTTATCCTCTGGTGTGCTGCCTCCCTTTTGATTTTTACATCCCACTGGGTGACTTCTTATGTAAATGGGCCTTCCACTCTGTTGGCTTACAATGCTTAACTTACATGTTCCCAGTATCCTGAAGAACCTCCTTGCAGTAGGCCATGGCTCTATTCTCTCCTGGATCAAGACTTCTCTAGGGTATATTTCTCACCTCCACATCCCACAATGCCACTCCTCTCTTAGCAACATTGTTTCCCCATAGCTTTCATCTTTCCCTTCCCTTAACCGTTAAACTTTCTGCCTTTTACCAAACAACAACACCCTAAACTTCTGCCCTCATTTCTAGGACAGCAAATTTACCTTAGCACACATTCTTAACTGATAAATGTTTATGAGCAAAAGAATAGGAGAGTTTAATATTTGCCTCAGGTCAGTATCCCTTTGCCTTACTGAAAATATAAAAAGAAAGGAGGGTTCCATAATAAGTGTATCATCAGGACAGGGATGAGTAAATGGATCTCACACAACAGATCTTTCTGCACAGAAGCACAGTTCCTACCATCTCTTGTCCAAACAAAAATCAGCCCAGATTTTCAACCAAGGCAGGTTTCTAACATTTTTCTTAAATCCCATGGAAATATGGTATACACACACCTGAGTACTTAACACTGTATTTTAGAGTTTTTGAAAATCCATGCATGTGAATGTATTGGTATTTCTTTTTAGAGTCCCCATATTTTCAGCCTGAGTTGTGCTTGCAAATTCGGAGTAGAGGAGTATGGAAGGAAAGGAAGTATTTGCATGAGGTTACCTCCTTTATTGTCGCTTTTAGGCTTTCATAGATATGAGTCTGTCTATCATGAACCTAGGATTTATAGACTTGCAGGCCTGGTGTGGACATAAAGTTTGAAAAATGTTTGGCTAATGTTAAGCACTGATATAATGTTACATCTCATCATATTTCGTGGAAATAGTGTTGGTACTGTCTACATTTACTAATTCTGAACCAATTCACAAAACAAAAAATCATTAATTATTCAATTGTTTTATTTTACAGAGAGTTAATTGGATGGTCATTAACAATATTAACCCCCTTCTGTATAAAGGCACCTACAGATCTACATTTGGTATTTCTGTCTTTGAAATGTAACAAATGGATGCTACGAAGAAGACAGAATGGCAAGATTGTAGAGAAGGGAAGACAGGAAAAATAGCTAATAATCCAGCTCTTTGTAAAAATGAGTGGAAAAAACAGAGTAAAATTAAATCCATAGAAGATCAGGTGGAGCTAATTGAGCAGGACTGCAAAAAGGAAGTCCATGGTAAAGGAATCAGAAAGTAGCGTATAACAATACAATTAAATGTTAGGTTATCACCAGAAAATATATATATTTTTTTGGCCACAAAATCTGCCTGCTTGTCATAGTTCAATATATTTGCAGGTGATTTTTTCTTCCTTTATTGAAAACGAATCTGAACTGTGTTTACTGAGAGTAGGAATGAACTAACCAGGTAAAAGGAGATTTTAGATCACTTCAGATCTGGCTAATCAGCTGTCATAGAACACAGCTAACCACCAACCTTTGTCTGTCATTAGTTGTACATATACAAAGCCAACATACCCACAAGTAGCCTAAATGTTTTTAGGATAGGAGTTAGTAGGTTGGGTAGGTCATGTCCTCCTCTCCTAGACATATCTTGAGCATATACATACACTTGGTTTTGTCACTTTCTTAAAGCTATAATTATTAGCTATGTTTTGTTCTTGTTGCATCTGTTTCATTTATGACTACTGTATTAAAGTTTTCTCTTCTGTGCCCTAGCATTAAATGCTATCTTGATAAAATACATACCTTCTTGCTCATCAAATCAACACTATACAGCTTCTGAATTTGCCTCAGTAAATCATTGGAATTCCTTTTTCTGGCTAGCTTGATCTCTCTTGGGATGTCTGTCATGTATCCTTACAAACAGCATGTTCTGCTCAGTGGAGCTGTACTTTAATTAAAAATCAACATGGATTCTCTACATATTGGATCTTTCCAGTTGGTAATTTTCTTTCATAGTTATACATGACCCACATACAGTTGAACAAGAGAAACTTGGCAAGCATTTTGTGACTGCCATAGTGCCTCCAGATTTCACAACTACGTCAAAATCACAATTTCATGATCTGTGTAGACAATCACCCTAAGAAATTTTATTCTGTTGTACCAAATATATCAGATCCAGACTATGTCACTGTCAGTGAGTGAATATGCTTATAAATATTGATGTTTCCAAGAAGATGCTTTTGAGGTTGGCGATGAGTGAGATGTTTTTTATGATCCAGAGACTTATTGAAGAACATAAGTTCACTGTTGTTTATCATGCCAATTCAGTTGTGATCAATTGCTCCATGCCAGCTGTCAACTGCCAAAGCAACACATTGAAGTCATCTGTGCTGAACAGTTTTTCTGCCACAGAAGATATACCACTGCCATAATCGGGGTTGTTGAAGTATTTCCCTGCCCCCACCCCCGCCCCCGGGTATATTGGGGACATATTGCAGCCATTCATGTCAGTAATATTGAGTTTGCTCCAGTAAAATTGGCATGAGACACACAGATAGCAATGCCTGTTATAAATTTCCCAACGTTATAAACTGAAAACTATGTGGTGGTGTTGAGATTCTTCAACATGCTCTCCATGTCTGGAGATGACTTATCCAGCTGTATCTTCTTTGATGCCATTTCACTGTTAATTTCAGTCTACAATGTTCACAACATATAACATGCAGATCCTCCACTCAGTGGCATTTATAGCTTAGGAGATTGATGATATTGCATTACATGTTTGTATTTTCTTTTTCATAAAAGTTATTATGGTCATACTTGAAAATTTGCCAGTTAACTTGAATAATGTCTTAGATGAGAAAATACTGAATATCCTGATGTAACCTTATATGTCATTTCTATCTATCAAAACTAAAATTGACACTCTCTTTTTAAGGATGACTATTGTACCTTTTAGATATTGCTCCACTTAATAAAATCAGACCATATTAGATACTTTTAAAGGGTGGTAGAGAGATTGCAAAATGCATTTCTCAATCTAGGGTCAGAGAATGTAAGGATTAATAGTGAGATCTGTTCTTTAGTGAGATTAGGAAAATAAGTTGAAAATTCCACCAGGAATTCAGTGCACTGCATGATGCATGTGTGTTAAGTACTAACAAGTCTTGTATGGAGTTCTGCTTGACACATATGTTAATGATTATATGGTGGATCAGAAAGTAGAGTTTTGTATTTTTAAATCAAGGATTACAAGTGTTAGCATAAGAATGCTTTAGAATTTAAATGGCACAACTGTTTCCAGAATATCTCTGCGTGTTCATGAAGAAGGAGGTGAATCTCTTAATAGAAACTAATCAGGGTGTGACTTTATTGCAGAAAAAGAAATCCAGCTTTTCCTATTTGAGTAATTAGAATTCACATCTGTTTTTGCAATATTTTTTAAGTTATTTCGGTGAAAATTCTGTTTATGCTCAGTGTTGTATAGTCAGAAGGAAATAATATTTTGGTTATCTTTGCATGCAGTCTTCAGATTAGAAACAAGTTCTATATTCAGTATGAGCTACTATGATAGCCACCATCTTTGATGACATCACAGATTGAACAGGGGACCTCCAGAGCTACAAGCATAAGTCTCTACAGCTTGAGCTAAGGAGCCAGGTTCTTGGAAAGCTGTAGCAAACCAAATCCTCTGTGGATTGGGCACCAAAGAGACCCTGTAACACATACACTAATGATTTACACTACTATAAGTTATAAACAGGCTTAAGATCAGATGTTTAGACCTACCGGTTTCAATCTCCTGGACTAAAAGGGCACAAGGAAAGAACAACACTATGCTCCTTTCTAAGAATGTTTATTAAAAAAAAAAACTGAAGCAAAGTTAGAGGAGCAATTCTGCAGTGGACATACCTTATAATTAAACAACCCTGAAGAAAATAAATGAATAAATAGAGATGTGTGTCAATTAGACAAAGGAAAAACACAATGGTAAGTTAAATCACTAAAGTCATAGCCTACTAAATGAAGCTAAGGCTCTAGAGCTAACACACAGGTGTTTACAAGTGATACCCATGTCTGTAAAAATAGGCAACTATGATTACCGAAAAATAGAGGGAAATGAGAATTGTTTGGATTTTTGTATATAACTGGGTGGTAAACATATATATGGAAGGTCAGGTTTTTTAAAATAGATTCCACATAAGATGAATGGAAATCCTGCACCTGGAAGATCCATACTATTTAAACTGTCACACTTAAATGATAACATTTTGAAAGCAACATGAGAACAAAGGAAGAGAATATAAATCCTCAGGAATCCTTTGTATTCCAGATTTGTGTCTCTCATCACAGCACTAAAGACTGAAAACTTTCTTTCTGAAAGAAGTAGTGCAGTCAAAAGTCTTATTTCCTGCACACTTGAAAGTGAAGCAAAAAGAACAATCATATTTATTTTGGGAGGTAGAACTGCATAACTACTGTGGATAAGGGAGAGGAAAGCAATCTAAAGACAAGAAGGCTTGGAATTGGACAAAAGATAATTTTAAGAAAATTATTGCTTGTTACCTGATTATTAAACGGAATATTGAGCTGCAAGGCATCAAAAAATGGTGAGGAGAAACATAACTTCAATACTTAAGATTTATCTTTTTCTCCCATTAAACCTTTGGAGATTAATCAAATCATCCCTGGACACTAACTCCTTTTTTACTCAACGCTTAAGAGAACAGACAAGTATCTTGTCACATGAGGGCCAGCAAACTCAGGCTTTGTTGGACCTACGTACAAGAGTGAGCGGTAGAGTTGAGGATGCACTGGCAGCAGCATGGCTGGCCTTACCATGAGGCGAACTGAGGCGGCCGCCTCAGATGCCAGACTCGGGGGGGCGCCACTAGGACCCAGAGTGAAGAAAATTGTTTCTGCTGCTGGTGCATATGTATTTTCTCTGCTCTAGCACAGAGATGGTGGAGTGCTGTGCTAGAGGAAGGAGGGCACAAGAGACATAACAGGCAGGCAGGAGAAAAGGTGAGAGGGAATAATAGAAAGCAGCAGGAGCTGCAGGGAGAGAGAGGGGGAGGACCCTCTTATGTACCTCTCTAGCACCCCCAGGAGCCTGGACTGATTAACACCAGCTTCTCAAGGAGCTTCCTGTTTCCTGCTGCTTCCCTGAAGCCCCTAGAGGAGCACAGGCAGTCAACTGAAGTAGTAGGAGCCAATTAGTCCCTTAAGACACTGATATCTTCTCTTGCTCAGGCCCTGCTACCAGCTTGCTTATTTGTCCCCTTCAATTGAGTGTTGGCACAGAACAGCAGTCATGAGTGAAAGAAGAAAACACCCCTCTGGGGCAGCATTCAGAAAAAGAAAGAAAGCAAAGAAAGCTTTTGTATCTAAGCAGGAAGGAGGTCTCCTGAGATACATAGACACAAATGTTCAGGGTGAGCCTTCTGGCCCCAGTGAGGATGTGAGTGGTGAGGAGATGCCTGATCTTCCAATTAGTCAGAGTGCAGGTGACCTGGCAGCTACTGCAGCATCCATATCTCCATCTCAAATGGATGTAACCATGCACATTCCTGAGAAAAGTGTAGATCAGAGAAGAGAGTGGTGGAGGCGCAAGAAACAGCTGCTGCTGAGTTTAGTTCCTTAAGTCTAGATGATCCAGGACTCTGGACCCACTTCAGCAGTAGCCTGAGGGACTTCCTTGTACTGCATGGGCCACAGCAAGTGAAAAACTTCATGTTCCCCAAAGACAATGAAAATAGAAGTTTCCATCCAACACATTACTGACGTGAAATCCCCAATGGTGACAAAGTGGAGAGGCGATGGCTTATGTACTCAAAAACCCAGAATGCTGCATACTGTTTTTGTTGCAAACTCTTCCAGTCTAATGTTCCAGCCACATTGGGTTCTACAGGAACAAAGGACTGGAAAAATCTGGCTAGAAATCTGGCATGCCATGAGAAGGCAGCAAATCACCAGGGAGCAAATCACCATAGGTGGAAAGAGCTTGAGATGAGACTAAGGTTAAAGGCCACCATAGATGATAAGCACCAAGAGAAGATTGCATCATAGTCTCTTTACTGGCGAAATGTTCTGAAAAGTCTCATTGCCATTGTGAGAATGCTTGCTACCCAAAACCTAGCACTGCATGGCACTTCTGATCAGCTGTATATGCCAAACAATGGAAACTTTCTTAAAATTGTGGAGCTGATGGCTGAGTTTGATGCTGTTCTCCAGGAGCATCTAAGAAGAGTCACTAACCAAGAAATGTACACACACCACTACCTTGGAAAAAACATTCAAAATGAGATCATACAGTTACTGGCAACAAAAGTCAAACAGAAGATTGTGGCAGATCTGAAGTCAGCAAGATATTAATCTTGTTTCCAGGTGTTAAACTGGGGGAGGAGAGAGGCCAAGAAATGATGTCATTGCCCCTCATTTTATACTCCCTTCTAGGTGCTGAAAAGATGTCTCAGAGGTTAGACATCCCCCCTCCTGTACATGCTATCTCAGGAGTCTTCAGGATGGGCATACTGAGAGAGTAGATTTTCCTTAATGGGCCATCAACACATGGCTGGCTAGTCCTGATGTAAATCTGTCTTGAGGGTGATTGTTGTTCCTTTGTTGCCACTGAAAGGCTAGCTGTGGGAATCTCCCAGACTCACAACATATTTCAGTAACATACATATAGCAAACTTCATAACTTCACATACAATGGTAATGCATGCAATTCAAAGGATAGTGATGTTCAACAAATCGTAACTTTTCAAATCATACCTCACAAGCCATACTTTGTACAAAACATAAAATCATATAACTGTAGTGAATGTATGGGTACAGGGTTTCATTTTGATGTACAGTATGTCACACTTGTAAATAACACTTATTTCCTTTTCCTATATAATAAATCTTTAGATCATTTATTATAGGATTGGGTACAAGAGTTGTCTTTGGTGTGAGATCTAAGGTGCAATTTGGGGGTAACTGACTGATCTTTTGAGATTGGGAGTAATCTGAACATTGTTGTGATTTTTGGTGTAAGGGACCATCTATCTGAAATGCAGGGTTGCATAGATGAAAACAATAGATTGGAGTACCCAAAGGAACTGTCTGTTACTCCATGTTTAGGTTGTTACAGTGCCTGAGGAGTTTACACCTGATACTTGGTTGGTGAAATCTAAGTATAGTACTCAGAGCTAATTTCAGGTTTGTGCCCTGATTCTTAACAGTCTGTCCTGAGATTGGTAATCAAACTCTGGAGCCACTGCAGGACAGCATGACACACAGGTTATAGTTTTAAATATTTTGTGTTTATATTCTAGAAAGTCATCCAAAAATAATACATTAAAGTTCTTGAAACTCTTTCATAGATGTTTCTTAGGAGTATTAATCCATTTTCACTTTCTTGTATTTAATCCCCAGTTATAGCTTTTTGTACATCTGCATTTTAAAATTATTAATGCATATCCTAAAATTAATCCTATAAAGACCTGATGGCACTTAATTTAATAACAGGTAGGCTCTCCTTAAAATCCTGATGCAATTAATCATTACTATGATAGAATATTCAATGCTTTATGATCTTAAGACATTTCACAGTAAGGCAAAATGATCTCTACATTTTATGGAGATTTATCGTCCTCAATTAGGAAGAATATGTGCAGTATTTTTTACCTGATTCAACTAAACTAGCTGAATGATCCTGAAACTTAGGTTAATTAAGTTATAACTGATTTTCTACTGACATATGGTTTCTGTGCAGTTGTGAAACAAGGTGTGGTGTCAGCAATTTTTGAGTGTGTGATTAAAATGACTTTCTCTAAATGAAGATAAACTAGTCCTCACAAACAAATTACAAGTATTTTTATGTTCTTCTTTGTGGAAGGACTCAAATAAATGAAGCTAGTGGCTTGCTACGCAAATCACAACCAAGTGCCTGCAATTAAAAGGGGTCAGGATTACCCTTTTGAAATTGACTAGTTTCTTCCAGCATGAAAAAAGGGACAATGAATCTTTTGATAAATAATAGGCAGATGCTGGCAAATTTGAACTTGCAGCTTAACATGTTTTTTGAGTATATTCATAAGCTAGTTGTCTCTGATTTATAAGTGATTTTGAAAGTTTTCCTTCCTTTTGGCCTCTGAATTAGGTTGTGTTTGAACTTTCATGAGGCGGCCTTCTAGTTTAATATTTTTAAATGCTTATAATATTGCAATCTTCACAGAATGCCTCAGTGTGTGTAGAAGCAATTCATTCATGATGGTGGAAACCATTTACTTTTGGGGGGAGAACAAACAAAAAAGCCTTTCTGTAATATATGACAGTTATTATTTAAAGTATTGAGAGATCTACTTTTCTATCAGTGCAGTCCTGCAAAAGCTTAAGGGAATGCGATAACTTCACTTATATAAGTAGTCCCATCAACTTATACCCTGAAGAGCCTATATATTCTGAATATTCATACTGGTCAAGAAGAGAAAACAGAGGGGGGGGGGACGACCAGAAAGGGCTATTATTAGCATCATCTTCTGATGTATAATCATAGAATTGCAGGAATGGAAAGGATCTCGAGAGGTCATCTAGTTCAGTCCCCAACACCCATGGGAGAACTAAGTATTATCTAGACCAGTGGTTCTTGAAGCTGGTCCACCACTTGTTCAGAGAAAGCCCCTGTCGGGCCAGGCCAGTTTGTTTACCTGCCACATCCGCAGGTTCGGCAGATCACGGCTCCCACTGGCTGTGGTTCGCCGCTCCAGGCCAATGGTGGCTGCGGGAAGGGCCATTGTAAGCCCATTGCTTCTTTTCCTATCATCAGAGGTTAAGTAGAACAATTTTTCTCCCTCCTCCTTGTAACAACCCTTTATGTACTGGAAAACTTTTATCATATCCCTCTGTCTTCTCTTCCCTAAACTAAACAAACCCATTTTTTTTTCAATCTTCCCTCATATGTCACGTTTTCTAGACCTTTAATCATTTTTGTTGCTTTTCTCTGGACTTTCTCCAATTTATCCACATCTTTCCTGAAATGTGGCTCCCAGAACTGGACACAATACTCCAGTTGAGGCCTAATCAGCGTGGAGTAGAGTGGAAGAATTACCTCTCGTGTCTTGCTTACAATACTCCTGCTAATACAGCCCAGAATGATGTTTGCTTTTTTTGCAACAGTTTTACACTGACTCATATTTAGCTTGTGATCCACTATGATCCCCAGATCCCTTTCCGCAGTACTCCTTCCTAGGCAGTCATTTGCCATTTTGTATGTGTGCAACTGATTGTTCCTTCCTAAATGGAGTACTTTGCATTTGTCCTTATTGAATTTCATCCTGTTTTCTTCAGACCATTTCTCCAGTTTGTCCAGCTCAGTCAGCTCCTTGAGTTTTCTAGGATGTATTTCATCAGGCCCTGGTTACTTGAAGGCTTCTAACTTGTCTAAGTAATTTTTAACTTGTTCTTTCCCTATTTTAGACTCTGATCCTACCTCAGTTTCACTGGCATTCACTGTGTGAGACACCCAATCACTACTAACGTTTTTTGGTGAAAACCAAAACAAAAGACATTTAGAACTTTTGCTATTTCCACATTTTCTTTATTGTTTTCCCCTTTTCATTAAGCAATGGGCCTACCCTGTCCTTGGTCGTCGTCTTGGTTCTAATGTATTTGTAGAATGTTTTCTTGTTACCCTTTGTCTCTGGATAGTTTAATCTTGTTTTTTGCCTTGGCCTTTCAATTTTATATCTACATACTCATGTTGTGTTTATATTCAGGCACAGCTATGATCAACATTTGGTAAC
Source organism: Emys orbicularis (assembly GCF_028017835.1). NCBI lineage: Eukaryota > Metazoa > Chordata > Testudines > Emydidae > Emys > Emys orbicularis. The sequence goes on along the minus strand of NC_088687.1, from coordinate 51,953,804 downwards.
AGTTAAAGCGATCTCTGTGTCCTACATTATTTTTTAAATCCATGCACAATTCTAATAAATCAAACAGTAAGGACCTGAGTAGTGGGGGAGATCATATCCTCTGTTACTAGCTTGGCCCTGTTAGTGTCTGATCCAAAACTCATTGAAGTCATTGTGAGTCTTTTAATTAACTTCAATTGATTTTGGAATGGGTGAAAGCAGAGGACTGTCAGTTTGAATGTTCCTGATGCTAGTGTCGTCAACAGCAGTGTTGCAACTCTCATAAATTTTGATTTTGGCCCATGCTGCAGGTTGTCATGATAATGTAAAAAGCTGAAGCCTTAATACAAGTTTGGGAAGCAAAATGACCCCCACAATGTAGCCTATTAAAAGGTGAACTTGTGAACTAAACTTCAAGCTCAGAAACTGAGAATAAACAGAGTTCTGATGCCCATGGCTGTATCAGAAGTCCTTGTGTTTTTACCCACTGACTGTGTGTGTTGTCTTACTGTAATGAATGGTCTAGATAAAGGATATTGGTATGGTTTCCCTCCCTGAGCAGATACTCCTAGAGTTGAAGTGGAAGAGGTCTGTATTGGGGATTTGAAGGTTGTGGGTTCAAACTTTTTTTCCCTTCCCATGACTGATATGGTCAAGGGTGCGGGTGGGAAATTTATGCATGTAAAATTTAAAGTAAGGTCTATGGCAGGGGTAGGCAACCTATGGCACACATACCAAAGGCGGCACGCAAGCTGATTTTCAGTGGCACTCACACTGCTCGGGTCCTGGCCACCGGTCCAGGGGACTCTTCATTTTAATTTAATTTTAAGTGAAACTTCTTAAACATTTTAAAAACCTTATTTACTTTACATACAACAATAGTTTAGTTATACATTATAGACTTATAGAAAGAGACCTTCTAAAAATGTTAAAATGTATTACTGGCATGCAAAACCTTAAATTAGAGTGAATAAATGAAGACTCGGCACACCACTTCTGAAAGGTTGCCGACCCCTGGTCTATGGAGTAATTGTTGGAATTAATTATTTTGCAAAACGTGTTTAGAAGTTAAATGGAAGTGGTTCCTGTTGTCACTTTACTATTTTTATATGTGTAATGAGCGCTCAATCTAGAGAATTGGCACTATTGCAGCTGCCCTAGTATCACATGAAAAGAGAGGGAGGTTTTAGGTATCCAGAGGGCAAAGCCATTGTTTTTAACTATTCAGCTCCTCAGCTAGTGAAAATTAGCACAGTTGATTGGCTTGAGTGAACCTTATTATGCACATTAAACTAGCTTGTGCTACATTGGCTATTTTTCTAATGTTTTCAACAAAAGGCTGCTGTAGAAGAAAGTCCAGAAACTTCATTTGGTACTGAATATTACTATGAATACATAATAGCTGAGCTCTGCACTAGTTATATATTTGTGCTGGTATCTCAAGGTGTATAATTTTCAAAATATTTCCCTTATGGTCCAACACCACAGTTAAAATAACTTAACGATGATGTTGTAAAGTAATGAAACTTCATTAATGGTCCAAAATATTACACAGTGCTACAGTTGTTCAGGGTATGTAAGGAGCGCAACACATCAGGTATTGGTCACAATAACCGCTTCTTTATTAACATACAGAATGCTCCCCAGGGACCAGGCAAAACTCTCCACCCTGCAATACATGCTTAGGAACTATAATAACTATCCTGAACTTGCAGGATACAACATCTCTCCTTCTCGATGTTCAGCAAAAATTCCTTGATAAGAAAATCATCGGCTCATTATAATTACTGGGAATATAAACAGAGGTGAAGGGTAGACTATATGACCTTTGTAGTAAAAAAGGAAAAAGCAGATTAATCTTGCCCAACTCTCCAATATCTACAGATTGAGACTGGAGTGCAGGTTCCCAGGATAGGCAGAAATTCCACAGGTGCCCCACTACTGAGAATCCCTTGAGAGGTCCACTCACAGTATCTGCTCCATGCGGACTTTACCTTCCCTGACTCTGAAGTTGGGTGAATCACAGGAATGGTATAATCCTAGTCCACTGATCCACTACCATGGAGTGGAGATGGTGAGTCCTTTGAACTTGACTCACATCCGTTGCCTTGTGCTCGGGCCAGCCGATGACGTATATGCCACCTCACAAGGAAATCTCCTTCAGCAATCTGATAGGAAAATGAGCCTATAGCTTTTACAATTGTGCCAGGCAATGACTTGGCATTCCCACAAAATTGCAAGCCCAAATGAGTGCTCTGGGAGACAGAAAGTTAGTGACCTGTACATGATCATGATTGTGTTTAATATTTTCTTGATGTTGACTCACTTGTTTCTACAGGCAAGGTTTCAAGAAAGTCTGTTGGGTATGTGTTGGTTGCCTCATCTGTAGTTCCGCAGGTGCTACCCCCCATTGTGTCATGAAGGGTTGTTCTATAATTACTCAAGAACTGAGACAGCCTGCTCCTTAGCGACTCCTCAGTAATCTTCCTGTATCTGTTCTTAAAGGACTGAACAGTGATTCCTTCCAGCCCACTTGTGGAAAGGTGATAGGGAGCAAATATTACATGTTTGATCCCATTAGCTCTCAAGAAGTGGGCTGAAAGTGAGTGGACTTTCTCACTGGTAAAGACACTAGAATTGCTGCAGACCATGGTCTCAGCAGTCCATGTGTGCTAAACAAGAGATGAAGCTCCTCATTTATAGATGGAGTGGCTATACTTTGGTCCACTTCGAATTTGCAGCCACCGCAACATGGAAGGGACCATATTGACCCAAGGAAGGGACCAGAATGGTCAATGTGTAATTTGATCTAAGCCCTTCCTAACCATTGCCATGGTGATAAGTCTGCTACTGGAGGCAATTTTCTTAACTGTTGCTAGGTAGCATAGCCCAGTACCGATTACACTCTCTCTATGTCGTCCAGTATAACTCCTGCCAGCGTTTTCATTAGGGTCATCTCAGGGTGAGTTCTGTGCAGATCCTCCAATATTAACTTTCTTGCCTGGGGAGATATTACAACTCATGATTCCCAGAGCAGAACTCCACACTGGAGAATTAGTTCTCAACATCAGTGCAAATAAAGACATACATCCGAAGTACCATCAATTTGGGCCATCCATTCTGTACAAAATTGGAGACAGGACAGAACAGGGTCTCAATCCCTTGAGTGATCTGGTTAGCTGTTAGTGGATCTTCTACTCTGGCTAAAGCTAGCACCACTTCTTGAAGTATAGCGGTGTCTTCTGTGCTCTTCCCCACCGGCAGGTGAATGAGGCTGTCTACATTAGCAATTACTGGTCTAGGCTTATAGAATAGTTGACATTAGTAGGCTGTTAGCAATAATGCCCAATCTTGCATCATGCAGAAGTCAGAGGGAATAGCTTTGGCCTCTCCTAGAAGCCATAAAATGGCTTATGGTCAGTTGTTTCCCATAGAAATATGGATGGAAATTCCTGGCAGCAAAGTAAAATAGCCAAACTTTCCTTATTTAACTGAATACTATTGCTGATAATAAGGAATGAAAGGCATAGGAGACTGGCCTGTTAGTCCCATCTTCCATTCAGTGCTAAAGTAATGCACACATACCATAGGGTTAAGCATTGCAAATAAGTAATAGGGCACAGTTGGGGTCAAAATGCACCAAGAGTTGTCTCTCTTCAGAAGCTCATTAGTTTCATTGAAGATAATCTCCTGATCTTTACTCCAGTGCCACTATGCCCCTTTTGGGGCATGGCATGGAGATAGGCAAGCCACATTGGATTATTTCTAACAAATCTGTCATATTAGTTTGAAAGGTCAAACTACACTTTGAGTTTACTCACATTTTTCAAAATCAGAGCTTCTTTGCTGGCTTTAACCTTCTCTTCTAGTGGTTGTGGTGCTTTTCCTGAAATATGATGTCCTAAATAAACTACCTCATTGGCCATAAAAAAGCACTTTGAGTGCTTGAGTTGCAACCTGCTTCCTTTCACCTTTACAGGACTTCACCTAGGTTCTGTAGATGCTCCACTTCTGTCTCTCCTATCACAAGAACATTGTCTAAGTATACAACAACATGGCACAATCCAGCCATGACCCTTTGGAAAATAGCCTAAGCAGAAGACATCTCACATTATAAACGGGTGTTCCTATAGAATCACTTTTGTATTGATAATGATCACAGCCTGCTAGTCTTCATCCAGGACTAACTACTAGTAAGCATGCAACATATCTAGGTTGGTAAACAAGACTCTTCCGGCCAACTTGTTGTAAAGTTCTTCTATACAAGTAATAGGATAGTGCTTCGAGTGGGTAGCCTGATTTGCAGTTTGCTTGTAATCACAGCATATATGTATGGAGCTGTCAGCTTTTAGTACAGGCACTACTGGAGCAGACCAGTCAGAGAATTACACTGGCCAGATAATCCCTGCAGTAGCTAAACGTTGCAGTTACACTTCTTCCGTGGCTTGAAGAGCATAAGGAATGGAGTGGACCTTGCAAAATTGAGGGCATGCAGTGAGATCCAAATATATTTTCATCTTGAGATTCTGGAGTTCTCCTAGTTCCTCTCTAAATATTTGCTCATGTTTTTCCAAAAGGTCATTGGTTGATCCTGTGCTTATGTGATACAGATGTTTCACAAGTCTTTTCCAGTCCAGCTTCAGGGCACAGAGCCAATTTTATCCAAAAAGCTTTGGCCTTGCCCCAGCTACTACAAAGGAAAGGACATAAGCCTGCTGGGGCCCATACCTCACGCCAATCACCACTCCTCCCCAGTATAGGAATTTTCTCCCCAATGAAGGGCTTAAGTACAGCTTAGGTCAGGGACAAAGTCAAGCTGGGGCCCACACTGTGGGCTGTGAATTCCCCTATCTCATTGGTAGCAGAATACCTAGGAGATAAATATTACAGTGCTGAATTTTGCAATGCTTAAATCACCTTTGTAAATTTAGCCCCCATTGACTTCAATGGCACAGGATCAAGCCCTAAAATACTCTGACTTGAGCAAGGGGATATGAATCTGGCCCCTCTTTAATAAAGTTTTCTCTTCCCACTAAGCATAGATGGACTGTGCTTAGTTAATGAAAATGGCTGAAACAAATATTGGTGTAAATGTCCTTGCTTAAGAGTTGTAAACATATTTTTTTTTATTTTGTGAACATATGAAATACTGTGATATAATTTACCATTACTGTTCTGCCTGCCATTGTATGAGTTTACTTGACAATGTTTTTTGTATTGCACAGCAAAAAATAATAATAATTAGAATGTAGTTTTGAGTGAATTACTTACATCTTTGAAAAGAAAGAAACTTCCTAAGAATATTTAAGAGCTGATGTATATCACAAATGAATGAAATGCATACAGTAGGTCCTTTTTACCTACTGAGAAACAATGCACATGCATTTTCAATGTATTGTCAACCCCTCTCTACCTGTGTCTGACCATCCTTCATCATGGTAATAGGGAGTTTTCACTTCCAGGTTTGAATCTTTTCTAGAGTGGTGGTAATCAGAAATTGACAGGTTGTTGGTCTATGTACGATGAATTGGTGGTCTCAATCCAGTTTCTATAGCTATCTAAGAAAATTTTTAATAGTTCATTAATTAAATTTATTTCATTTTTTAAAATTCACTGATTACAGAAGTCTCATAGCATATAGATATACCTGTCTAAAACAAAAGTATAGTCTATCCTCAACAGGCTATTTTGAGAACGATTAATGAAAAAACTATTTTATCTGTATTTTCATAAATCATCATTCCTCCAAAATCACCTACTTTAATGTTAGTATGAACATGAAAAACAAATGTTTCTAGTTTTTTTAATTGAATACTTGACCTTATGAATATTTGACTGTTCTTGTAAAATTTTCTTCCTCCACCTTTGTAGTGGATGTGGAAGAATCATGACCAACAAGAAACGAAATGGGGTCAGGCTGACTGAGGACAGTAATTTTGGATAGTAGCTGCAAAAAGAGCTCAGCAAGGCTGGATTAGAATTCCCCAAAATGGTAATTGAGAGCCTTAGTGGAGAGAATCCCTTAGCAGTCCCAAGCACCTGGTCATCTCCCTTCCCCTCTTATCTGTAAAATACAGGACAAAATACTTAGCTGGAGTAAACCAGCATATATTCCTTGACTTCAACAGAGCTACACCAATTTGATGATGTTCGTCCATCGTTATCGATGAAGACCTCAACAACTCATTCTTTCGATGACCGGGCTTTGTGTGTCCGAAGATGACTGATCAGTCCGATTCGGGCGTGGAACGTCCTGTCACACGTCGGGCAAACATATAATGGCACTGTCGATGATGTACGAGCAGCTCTGGACTTGCGCAGCTCATGCTTTTTTTCAGCCTCAGCAATACGCCTCGCCTCAGAGGTATTACTGCCTGTGTGAATGAGGCTGTGCCATGCTGAACGGTTCAGTGCGAAGGTTTCCCATGTGGCGGTGTTGATCTCGAAGGACTTCAAAGAGGTCTTCAGCGTTTCCTTGAATCGCTTCTTTTGTCCTCCATGGGAGCGCTTTCCCTGAGTGAGTTCTCCGTAGAAGAGCTGTTTAGGAATGCGTTCATCTGACATTCTCACAACATGTCCGGCCCACCTGGTCTGGGCTCTCATCAGCAATGTGTGAACTGACGGCAGATTGGCTCTAGTAAGGACATCAGTATCGGGCACTTTGTCCTGCCATCTGATTTTTAGAAGCTTTTGCAGACAGGAAATGTGGAAGTGATTGAGCCTTCGTGCATGACTCCGATAGACAGTCCACGTCTCGCAGGCGTACAGCAGAGTTGGAAGCACCACCTTCAGCTTCGTTGATAAGCTGATCCCTCGACGTTCCCAAACATTGAAGCGCAATCGGCCAAACGCAGAGCTGGCTTTAGCAATTCTGCAGTTTACTTCATCATCGATTGACACTGCTCAGGAAAGAGTACTGCCCAGGTACGTGAAGTGGTCCACTGTCTGAAGTCTCTGTCCATTTACAGTGATGGACGGTTCTGAGTACGGAGCATGGGGAGCTGGCTGGTGCATGACCTCAGTCTTCTTGATGTTAATAGTGAGACCGAAGTTATTGCATGCAGTTGAAAACTTGTCCATACTGGCTTGCATTTCTGGCTCAGTACTAGCATTCAGAGCACAATCATTGGCAAAGAGAAAGTCTCGAAGTACAGTTTCCTTCACCTTGGTGATGGCACGCAGTCGCCTCAGATTGAATAATTTCCCATCAGTTCTATACTTCAGTGCAGTGTTGAAAGGCATCAGTCAGAGTGGCAGAGAATATCATGCTGAACAAAGTGGGTGCTAAAACACACCCTTGCTTGACGCCGTTGGTGACTGGGAAGGCCTCAGATGTTTCACCGTCATCCAGGACACGAGCCATCATACCGTGATGAAATTGACATACCATTCGTATAAATCTGTCTGGACAGCCAAATTTCGACATGATCCTCCACAGGCCCTGGCGACTGACAGAGTCAAATGCTTTCGTGAGGTCCACAAAAGTTGTGTAGAGTTCACGATTCTGCTCTTGACATTTCTCCTGTAGCTGACGCACAGCAAAGATCATGTCAATAGTCCCACGACCTTTGCGAAAGCCACACTGTGATTCTGGCAGTAAGCCCTTCTCCAGGTGAGTAATCAATCGGTTCAACAGAACCCGTGCAAGAACTTTCCCCGCTGTAGAAAGCAGCGAGATTCCACGGTGATTGTCGCATACCTGGTGATTGCCCTTCCTCTTATAGAGGTGCAAGATGGACGCGTCTCTAAATTCCTGTGTAATGGTTCCCTGCCCCCAGAAGGACTGAAACAGCTCAGTGAGTTTCCGTAGCAGCATGAGTCCACCGACATTGTACACCTCTGGCATCTGACCCTGGGGCTTTGCCACTTGACAGCTGATTGATAGCATTCTTCACTTCGTCCTCTTCTGGTGAAGCATCCATGGAGTCATTGACTGCAACTTGGGGCATCTTGTCAATGGCCTTATCATTGATGACTGAGGGGCGATTGAGAATTGCTTCAAAGTGTTCAGCCCATCTCTGGAGAATCTGCGTCTTCTCTGTAAGGAGCACAGTACCATCAGAGTTCAGGAGGGGAAAGCTCCCAGAAGACTGTGGACCATAGAGTGTGTTAAGGGCTTCATAAAACTGCTTAAAGTCGTTCCTGTCCGCATATGCCTGTATTTCATCTGCTTTGGCGCTCAGCCACAAGTCCCGCATTTTGCGCAATTGGTTCTGTACTGTTCTGCGAACATTGATAAAGGCGGTCTTCTTTACCGCCGAGGATGGATCGTTTTGATATGCACGATGCAGGTGGTGCTTCTCAGCAAGTAAGGCCTGGATTTCTGCATCATTTTCATCAAACCAGTCTTGCTGCCTGCATGTGGAGGGCCCCAATACCTTCGATGCAGCTGTATGGACAGTGTTGCGGAATCGCTCCCAGTCTTTCTCAGCGTCATCCTCAATACGAAGATCAGCAAGATCATACTCTAGGTCTTCCACTAGATTTTCAGTGATGCGGCTGTTCTTCAGCTTCGACACGTTGATCCTTTTGAGAGCCTTACAGCCTTGTGGTCGTCTCTTCGGCATGATACGGAGCTTCATTTTGGATACTATGAGCCTATGATCCATCCAACAGTCAGCGCCACACATAGCTTTTGTAACCCTGACATCTTGTCTGTCCCTTCTCCTGATGATGACATAATCGATCAAATGCCAGTGCTTGGAACGGGGATGCATCCACGAAGTCCTGTTACGGGTAGGAAGGCGGAAGACCGTATTGCTGATCAGAAGGCCATGTGCTGCACAAGTTTTCAGCAGTAACAGGCCATTGCTGTTGCACTTTCCCACTCCATTTTTCCCGATGACTCCTTCCCAGGCTGCGGCATCGCATCCGACTCTTGCGTTAAAATCGCCAAGCAGAATCAGCTTGTCTGTGCGGTGCACTGACGATAACAGAGTATCTAGTTCTTCATAGAATTTATCCTTCACATCCTCTGGGTTGGTCATTGTAGGAGCATATGCGCTGATCAAAGTAGCTTGTTTTCCTTTTTGAAGCGGAAGCTGCATTGTCATGAGCCGGTCATTCATACCCTTGGGGGAACTGGCAAGTTTCCGAACAAGATGATTCTTGATGGCGAAGCCAACTCCAGATTCGCGATGCTCATCACTGCTGCGGCCACTCCAGAAGAATGTATAGCCACCACCTGACTCGGATAGCTGTCCTTCATTAGCAAGGCGAGTTTCGCTAAGGGCTGCAATGTCAATGTTGTAGCGTGCGAGTCTCTAGCGACAAGTGCTGTTCTTCTCTCCGGTCTGTCTGCCGTGATGTTGTCCAGTAACATGCGCACATTCCATGTGCCAATAGTGATCGGTGTCACTCTAAATTTTGTTTTTGTTTTTGTTCGACCGCTTTTATGGGATCCCCGCCAGCTGCGGTATGCTGGCCAGGGTAAGGTGAAACAGGCAATGTTTAGGGCACCTTTTCTAGCCCCCTCCTCCTTCTACGGAGGTGAGCAGTGCAATCCTGAATAGGGCTGCTCAGTTGCTCAAGAAGATGCCGAGCTCCACTACTGCTTCGGTCAGTGAGGAACGACCATTATGCCTGAGCCGCCTATGTGCAGGTCTGCGGCTACAGCTTCCAGTGTATCCACACCTGCTGCTTCGTCGCTCGCCCATCGCCACAGGACTTGATATGATGTGATATGATATGATGTCGAGACTTGCGCGTGAATTGGATTAAAGTGAGGGAGAGTTGCGCAATGTCAGCCTCACTCTCTCTTCCCAGTTCCTATCTGTATCCAGTGGCAGGACAGAAGTCGAGACGGCTGGAGATAGGACAGGGCGCAGTGGATGACCAGGACGTCTACGTGTCTTGTCATGCTCTTAAGCGTTCCACAACGCTTGCTGTCACCGCCTTCCTGACCATTGAACCAGGTTGAACCAGGTTGCCTCAGTCAGCCGGATCCAGCTTCGCGTGCAATGGGTAGACAGGCCCTGACTCACCGAGAGTCTCATACTCATCAGCTACCCTCACCTGGTTTAGCCCGCCAGTCGAGACGGTCTCTGGGGTGTGGCCGCTGTCGCATGCTGACAGCTACTTGGAGCCACAGGTGAGAGCTGGGTGTCAAGTGGGGACCAAAGTGGATGATCTACTCCTAGGAGTACGACTGCTCCCCCATCAGAGGTACTACCCCTCCCTGACAACCCCATACACCCCTACACCAATTTACACCATCTGAGAAGGCTGACTACAAAATCTGTTACTGGGGTTTCAATAATACGACAAACCTCTGTTCTTTCCTTTTTCCATTTTTCATTGGAAACTCACAAACTAGGTAAAAGACAGTTAAAGTAATACTGTGGTTTTAACTGCATAAAAGTCAGGACATTTGCTTGGTCTTCTGTATAACCCATATTTTATGAAAAGGTGAAATTTCAGTTTTGAATCTCAACTTTGCCTAACCATATACTCTTTTATTTTATTTATTTATTTGAACCCCCTATTAGCCTCTTTGATGATTATTTGTTTGATTTCTCTCTGATCTGGGTGTGGGAATATTGAGGGTTAGACGTTTGCATTCATGTAAATATTTATGTTGTTTCACTATGTGGTGTTTTCGCTGACTTTTTCCCATCATTGTCTACTCTGTTTATCTGCAAGATAGAGTGATGGATTCTGCTGTGGTGGGAAATGCTGAAATTGGCTTTGCTTTTATTTTCTGTCATCCTCATATGCAAAGCTTCTTGAACCTCAATTTCCAAATTTAGTTTTTCTCTGTAACAATCTGTTTCCCTACATCTGTGTGTGCTGTATAGCTGTGAATTAAGGCATGCTGCCCTAAAGGGAGCTGGCTGAAGCTCTGTGGAGATTGTTAATTTCCTCCCCCAGACAACATTCTATATTGATTTCACCAATATTTTCATCATATCACATTACACAGTCAATTTATGGATTATTTTGGAAAGTCTTTCCTAAAAGATAATAAAACCTTTGACAAATATTGGCAATCCAGAACAATAGAACCCTCTAATAGTTACAGCAGAAAGAAATTTCAAAATGTTTATTGAATAGCAGCAACAGCATCAAAAATTGCTCTTCCTCCTAAAAGTTTAACTCAGAGGAAACATGATTATTTATTTTAACTGCTTAGAGATAGTAAGACGATGTGGTGAAAAATGTAAATTGTACTGCTATTATAACATCATCAACACAGAACAGGAGCAATTAGGGACAGTCAGAATAAAAGCAGCATATTATCCTCTTAGACATTTTAGCCAAATGTTTGAACATTGAGAGTTTTACAAATTATTTAAGCAGGAGATGCATTCTAAGGCTACAGTCTGTATCCTAGTTAGCACCCAGATTGAAAAAGTAGTATGCAGTGCAAAATGTAGATGACTGAGCAATCGTTGTCACTAATTTCTTAATTTACAACAGTTTTTTCTTTAATTGGAGGGAATGTTCCTGGCAGTCAGATGTGTTACTTGTATCAGATTCATTGCTGACTGTCATATACCCAACCTAATCAGTTTTTGTCCCCTGGCTTCCCCCCATCAGCAGAATATAGAAAGATTTGTTATGTTTGACCAGGCTCCTAATGGTCTTTGTGCTATGGGTACAAAATATTTGGCCACAGCAGACCTCCATCATAATAAAATCTGCAGAACTATCAAACCATAAGTTAATAAGGGGGTATGTCAGCATGGCTCAATGCCATCAATATCTTATCAGACTTATCCACGTTCCTGGAATCACACCATGATACTTATTCGACACAGATGGCATAGTTTAGTTCAGTATTCTGGATTTCCAAGGTACTGTTTTATTGTGTCCAGCATTCGGTAGCTATTTGAAATGTAAATGTCTGAATACACAATCCCACAGTATAAATTTAGCAAAGCCTCTAACGATGTGAGCTGCAGAATTGGAGTTTTAGGTTGATGACAAGTCCCACAAGTAGGTTTTTTCCCCCTCCTGATGCACATTTTTCATGCACAAATATATTGGCATCATTGATGGCGGCATAATCTAGATGTTACAGGAATGCATAAAGGACTGGGAGTCAGGAACTCAAGTTTAATTTTGTTTCTGACAGTAACTCAATTGCGTATTTTTGGACAAGTCGGTAAACCTCTGAATGTGCCATATCCAGTGCCCACTAAAGTCAATGGAAATCTTCGCACTGACTTTAAAGGGTTTGGATTGGGCTCTCTGTCTCAGTTTCTCCATCTATAAAATGGGGGAAATTATACTTACCTACCTTATTGAGGTACTACTAGGATTAATGTTTGTACAGTGTTTAAAAGATGTTATGCTTATATGATCAAAATATAATTTAAATAGGGACAGTTACAGGAATTATGAACATTCCTTTTAGTTCCATAGAAATACACTGAGAAGGAGCAGTGCTGTAACCTACTTTCCATTTTGAAAAGAGAGATTTTACATTATCCATGGGTTATCAACTCTTTCTAGTGTACAACTGCACTGGTAACATTTCATAAAAGAAGGGCAGGGGGAAGCAATCCTGAACATTAAATGTAGGAAGAAGTCAAATCACAAATAAGAGGAATTGCAAAAACTGATAAATAATGCAGCCTGCAGTCAGGAAATGTATTAATACTGAATTTAGCTTATACACCTCTACCCCGATATAACGCGACCCGATATAACACGAATTCGGATATAACACGGTAAAGCAGCGCTCCGGGGGGACGGGGCTGCACACTCCGTCGGATCAAAGCAAGTTCAATATACTGCAGTTTCACCTATAACGCGGTAAGATTTTTTGGCTCCTGAGGACAGCGTTATATAAGGGTAGAGGTGTATTTTATAGTGCTTTTTATCCAAAAGCATTTCAATATGGTTTATACACTGGGTCAAATTCTGCCCTGGCTCTAGTCAGCCCCATTAAAGTAAATGGTGTAACTCAAAACAAATTTGGTGCCCTGCATATTGTAGAGGAATCACTTCATTCCTTAATGATGTACATCTTTGAGTCATTCACAACCATTGCTGAAATGTAGTCTTTAAATTGTACATCTTTGCCTTTAAGTCATGAATATCATAAGGAGGCAACAACCTGACAACATTTTCTGTCCCATTAGGGATTGAAGATCAGTGGGAAGGGTGTAAATAGCAAGACTTTGACACTAACAGATCCAAATTCAGTATCAAAGTGGAGGAGATGAAGAATCAACCTGAAACATAAGAGCTAAAAGAAACTATGCTGAAGGACACACAAAAAACACAAGCATTCAGAAAACAAAGAAACTCCATTTCCCACATCCATAGACAGTGTAAATATGTATCATGCCTCATCAGCACCATAACTTGCTTCATTTCATTCATCTTCATTCATTTTCCCAATATGAGATCATAAACAAAGGGGAGAAAATACTATTTTAAAATGCTAGCTCTAATTTTAAAAAGTCAGTTATTAGTCACCATGTTAGATAAAGTCCAAGATTTGCAAAAGTGACTAGTGCTTTTGAGATCTTCATATTTTGGATGCCCAACATGAGTCACCCTACAGAGACATGATTTTCAGAAACAGTTGGCAATTAGGTCCCTCTAAAGTGTCTCAAACTGGGCCCTCAAATATTGAGGCATCCACAGTCACTCGTCCCTATGACAATCTTAGCCAGACCATGAAAACCCTGACTGAGTAGCCCCAGGAATTTAGTGGATAGCAGTGTGGGATTTATTAAAGGCTTAATTTAAAGTTTACTGAGTCCAATGGAAAGATTTTTATTGGCTTCCCTGGCTTTGGATCTGACCCTCACATACATCCTCTCATTAGCTTCAATTGTTCCCCCTTTTTTCAGTTAATATTATTTAACTAAATCAGTTAATCCAAGTATTTTCACATGATTGGTATACTGCAAACAGTAATAGCATGCATGCACAAACATTTTTTCAAGTTTAAAAGGGTTTTTTTCCTTTCCATTTTGGCCTGTTCTACCTACTGTGGCCTGGATCCTGCACCATTCCGGTCAATGGGAATTTTACAACTGACTTCAGTGGTATAAGAGAGGGTATTCATTGGAACTATTTCCCAAACCAATACAACTTTCAAACTTCTTGAAACAGTTTAAGTGTGACCACTCCAGTTAATTTTAACCTCAGGTATAATGACTTTATTAAGCTAGTGTTTCATGGTAAGTTTCCAAAACCTTGGGGGGGGGGGGGGGAAGGGGGAATCCTTTTCATTTCCTTTATAACTTAAGTGCAGCTTAACCAATTAACAGTACATTAGAAATGCATAGTAGCAAATTCCAATCTAGGCCAACTATCTGGAAGTCTTAAAGTTTCAGGTTAATCTGAATTCAAATGGCTTGACTGTAGGAAGGTTATAATGAAAATGCTACTCGAGGCTGCTCTTCTACTGCACTGAGAGGACACAGCAAAAGATACTGTTTATGTAGTCAGAAACTGTTTCATTTGCCAGGAGGGTTCCCAGTGTGACTGGCAAATCACAGATCAAGGCATCCTTTGGGCTTTGTTCTCTAGTCATTATCATATACTTGTGAATTCCTTGTCCTCTTTGTCCAGTAATAGATACAACGCTATGATGAAGGTCAACAGACTGTGCCAAGAAAACTTTGGAATTGATTTTGATAAATGCTACTGTTATAATGTATCCCTCACACTTTTATTCCTTTCTAAATAGTAGTGTGGGACCAGTTAGAGTGATAAAATCTACCCGGAACATATTTTATGGGTTATATTGCATTTCCAGTAGGCCTTACTGTGAGAGCTCTATTTTTATGTCATTGTGTAAAGCTGACCCCCTGCATCAAGCATTGGTTTAATTCTCTATTAAAGTTAGCTCATACGTTGCTGAAAACATCATATTCATTTATTTTTATTTCCCCACCTAAGAAATTGTATTTCCTTTAGGTCTCCTTACCTTCTAATTCTGTTATGACATTGAAAGAGGGCATATACAGACTAGGAAGTGACTCAAGTAATGGCTGTTATTCAGAGCTTGATAAATAGAGATTGTTGTCAAGCAATTTCCTTTTGTTAAAAAAAAAAAACACAAAAAAACAAACAAAAAAAACCCTACTGAAATGTGGAGTGCTAATGACCAGGAACATTTATTGTACATCTCCAACAGGGCTACTCAGTGGGCCTTCTCAGTATTAATATGAGATACATAATGAACAAACAGTATGACAAATATATGTGACAAATATAAATAAAAGCATATAATTATGCTGTCATTAATTTGCTAAGATCCAAGTGCCGTAAAACAATATAAAGCCTTGCTTAGACTATTTTATTTCCTTTATAAATGCATTTGTTATTAAGTATGCTGAAAGTCTAGCATTTTTTTCAAAATTAAATAACACTGCTGCATATAGTTTAAATCCCTTCCTGTGAAAAATAGGTTTTTGAAAATATATGTTTCTCCTGTATTGTATATTTAATCTTATCACAGATCAGAAAAGGCACCCTCATTTTTCCAATTCAGGATAACTTTTCCTATTGCTAGGCTTTTTGAAAAAATAATTAACGATAAAGTATCTGATTCCTAATCTCAAAGAAGTGTTTGGGTTTTATTTTGGCAAGACTGTGAAAAGTGATACAAATATGTGTTTCACCTTCAAAACACATATACCTAACATTTGTTTTGTTAGAAGAAGAAACATTAAGGGAGTTATTGGTCCATTACACATTTTTATACACTTTTGATACAGCATATCTGGGGTTGTAAACATATGAGGAGCAGTTGGCAAGCCATTTGCATGGCACAGCCAGGAAATTGTAAAAGATGTGCTTTGTAGGAATGAATGTAATAAAATCACTTGTTAAAATTAAATATTTTCAAACTTATTCTATTACATTTGAATGCCCACTAGCTGCTGCCTGTACAATTTATGCAACATTTTCCCTTTCTGAATAGTTTAGTGGGCAAGTGAAGTAGCAGGGAGGGGAGAAATAGTGTGCTCAGCTAGAGTATTCTAGTGACTAGAGAACCTCAAGGGTTTAGAAGAACAGTAGAAATAGTACACCTGGCTGAACTGTTCATAACATATAATATTAATTAATATCTATTACAATTGTTAACCCTTTTTTGATTATTGAACCAATAAGGAACCATTCCTGATTTTGTTATTTGTGTGCAATGTTATACCTATGCTGGTCCCGGGATATTAGAGAGAGAAGATGGGTGAGGTAAAATCTGTTATTGGATCAACTTGTGTTGGCGAGAGAGACAAGCTTTGAGCTTACACAGAGCTCTTCTGGGTAAGCTTCAAAGCTTGTGTCTCTCACTGACAGAAGTTGTTCCAATAAAAGATATTATTTCACACACCTTTTCTCCTTGTTATTTGTAAGTATTCTCAAATTGGTTGGATGAAGAGTTTTCAGTTTATTCATTGAAGGCTACATTCTGGTAACCTTACTCATGCTGAATAGTACTTTACTCCAAAATAGCTCTTCTAAAATGAATGGAAATACTCATAGAATAATCTAGTAGCCTTAATGCATGTGAGGGTATCAGAAACTGATCTTAACTATTCACTCTCTATTATCACATACCAGTACCGTGATATCAGAATGCTTTGATGGAATCATGACCTTTTTTTTTTTTTTTGGTCCTTTCTAAAGAGAGCAGGAACAGTGGCTTGAAAAAGATTTTAATTTGAAATCTATTAATTAGTTACAATATTAAATTAGTTTAAAAATAACTGACTGTGCTTGAGCCTGCAAAGCCTCACAAAGCTTATATTGCATTGACATAACCCGCTTCTTACTAGTTTTCTACAATATAATAAAAATAAATAATACAATGATAATCAATAAAAGAATGTTCACTCAATATGGAGGCTAAAGCTAAGGAGACATGATTTCCAGATCTGGAACATTAAAAGGTGAATCCAGATCCCAGTGGAGTCAATAGAAGTCTTTCAATTTACTTGGGTTGTGGTTGTATTTGGTTCCCAAAGGTGAATGGCTTTTGTTTGTGTTTTTCATGTCATTGTGAGAGCAACATGAAACATTAACCCATAGAGACAATCTCTGCCCTCATATACACATACAAACTTCTCCTAATTTCTCCTTGGAGGGTGACTGTAGTAACTAGGTACCTGAAGTAATTAACAATAGTTAAACTGCCTTAAGAAGGTGTTTTCTTAAATATGGTGCTCATCGTAGAAAATCAAACCACATACTATTAAACTGTTACGAACTGACTTTATATTATTCTGTGACACACCCTTTGACATCATTATATACAGTGTGGATGGAAACTACTGAATTTTTTAGATCAATGTCTCAATATTTCATTCTGTGTACACTTCGCACTCTGTCTGAGATCTCTTTGAAGTAATTGAGAGTTCTGAATGCAGGACGTAGACCCAAGAGATTCATTTTAATATCATTAACTTAAAACAGTAAGTTATGTTCATTTCAACAAGTTCTATAAGAAGTATATTGAAATGTTGAGATAAGGGATTTTTCCCATCTAGAGTAGGTAAATCCTCCACAGTGAAACAATTCATTCATAAAGCTGCTGTTGATCTCAGAAATATCGTATTAACAAATCATGCAAACCATAAACATTATCAGTTCAGACAATTTTAATATGAAATACAATATCTGCCTAGTGGGTATGTTGGTAAATATTAAATACTTGGATAAAAGAGTTGGCTAGAGATGTCATCACTCTGTCTTACTGTACTGAACACTTCAGGTTCCACATTGTGAAAAAAAGAAATACATCATTACCACACTAGTCTGGAAATTACTGTGTGGGCAATCTGCATTACATTGAATAGAACTGAGTTTGCATGGTCCAAACCACTATAATGATATCTGGAACCAAAGAACTATTTTCATAGCACATTACACAGTAGACTAGGTGTGAAATTAGTTTTATGGTGAATGGACACCCTGAAGGTTGTTAGCTTTTTATTATATGCAGCTTCTTCTACATAACTGTATTAGTGTTTCTTCTTATAGATATCAAAATAATACATTTTAATGAATAACTCTTAAAGTGCACTGAGCAGCTGCTCACACATATCTGCTTACCTCATCCCACAAAGTCCTTTGTGTAATAAGTCAGAAAGTCTTGATCAATGTTTTAGTCAAACAAATGTTTTTTAAATAGCTAAACAAAGAACGGTAACTATGAAAGGATGAGGCATTGTTTTTTAAAGACAGTTTTTCAGAAGTGGCAATTATAGTCAGAAGACTTTCAGCATGTCTGTGGTGTCATATCAGTTTTAGCAAGAGGGGATCTGAAAGAACTGCTCACATTATTGTGGGATCTCATCAGTGCTGCTCTGTGATTTTGGGGGAAAATATGCAAAGTCTTTTGAGTTAATGTAGCATTATAATGCCCAGAGTATTATGGTGCTTTGTTTTTCATGCTGTCCTATAAAATAACACTGTGGGACTAATTTTCAATCAAGGACACCTTTGAAAGGTCATCCATATTCTGTATTTGATTGCTGAAATTGTATATACACATGTAACATAGTTATAGCGACAACTAAGCGCAAATTTGAATGTCCTAAAACAGGATTTGAATGTTGTGTCAAAGTGCTCACATTTGAAAACTGGATCATGTATGGAATAATTAAAGGGAGATAATAGAAACTGTATTACATAAGGTGAAGAAGGCGACAAGGGCAGAGATGTTCTAGATTTGATTCTGACATACAGAGGAACTAGTTGAGAATTTGAAGGTGGAAGTCAGCTTGGGTGAAAGTGATCATGAAATGATAGAGTTCATGATTCTAAGGAAAGGTAGGAGGGAAAACAGGAGAATAAAGACAGTGGACTTTAAAAAGGCAGATTTTAGAAAACTCAGAGAATTGGTAGGTAAGACATGGTGGGTAGCAAGTCTAAAGGAAAAAAGAGTGCAGGAGAGTTGGAAGTTTTGTTTGTTTGTTTAAAGAAACATTATTAAAGGCACAAGAGCAATCTATCCCAATGCATAAGAAAGATAGGAAGCTTAACCAGGAGATCTTCAGTGACCTGAAATGGAAAAAAGTCATCCAACAAGTGGAGACTAGGTCAAATTATGAGGGATGGATTTAAAAAAAACCCAAGCATGTAGGGACAAAATTAGAAAGGTCAAGACATAAAACAAGATTAAACTAGCTAGGGACATAAAAGTTAACAAGAAAACACAAATATTTTACTAATACATTAGAAGCAAGAAGGCGACCAAGGACAGGGTAGGCCTAGTCCTAAATGAGGAGGGAAAGACAATAACAGGAAATGCAGCAATAACCAAAGTGTTAAATGCCTTTTTTGTTTCAGTTTTCACCAGAAAAGTTTGCAGTGATTAGATGACTAACATAGTGAAAAGCAGTGTAAATGGGGTAGGATCTGAAGCTAAAACAGAAAGAACTAGTTAAGAATTACTAATAAAAATTAGATGTCTTAAAGGCAGCAGGGCCTGATGACACTCTTCCTAGAATACTTAAGGAACTGTCTGAAGAGATCTCTGAGCCATTAATGATTATCTTTGAGAACTTCTGGAGGAAAGTAGAGATCCCAGAGGACTGAAAAGTGACAAATATAGTACCTATCTATAAAAAGGGAATCAGGACAACCCAGGGAATTATAGACCTCAGCTCAATTTCAGTAGCCATAAAAAGAATGGAGCAAATAATCAAACAATCAGTTTTTAAGCCCCTAGAAGATAAGGTGATAAGTAACAGTCAACATGGATTTCTCAGGACAAATAATGTCAAACCAAGGTACTATCCCTCTTTGACAGGGTAGCAAGCTTTGTGGATAAGAGTGGAGAAGTAGATGTGATGTATCTCGAATTTATTAAGGCTTTTGATACTGTCTTACATGATCTTCTCATAAGCAAATTGCAATGAGGGCGGTTTAGGTTGGACATTAGGAAAAACTTACTGTCAGGGTGGTTAAGCAGTGGAATAAATTGCTGGGAGGGGTTGCAAGTGCTTTGAAAGATAGTATTAAAATTCAAAATGATCTGGATAAACTGGAGAAATTGTATGAAATAAATAGAAGGAAATTCAATAAGGACAAATGCAAAGTACTACACTTAGGAAGTAACAATCAGTTGCATACATATAAAATGGGAAATGACTATGTACAAATGATCTGGATGTTATAGTGGCTCACAAACTAAATACAAGTTATCAATATAATACTATTTAAAAAAAAAAGTGAACTTCATTCTGGAATGTATTAGTAAGAGTATTGTAAGCAAGATACAAGAAGTAATTCTTCCAAGAAGTAACTCTATTAAGCACTGATAAGTCTTCAACTGGAGAACTGTGTCCAGTTCTGGTCACCACTCTTCATGAATGATGTGGACAAATTGGAGAAAGTCCAGAGAAGAGCAACAAACATTATTAAAGGCCAAGAAAACATGACCTGTGATGAAAGATTGAGAAAATTAGGTATATTTAGTCTGAAGAAGAAAAAACTGAGGGAGTACATAAGTCTTCAATTACATAAAAGGTTCTTGTAAAAAGGAGGGTGATCTAAATTGTTCTCCTTATCCATTGAGGACAGGACAAAAAATAGTAGGTCTAAATTGCAGGAAGTGAGATTTAGGTTAGACATTAAGAAAAAAATCTGAACTGTAAGGGTAGTTAAAAGCTGGAACAAATTTCTATAGACGTTGTGGAATTTATGCCACTGGATGTTTTTAAAACAGGTTAGACAAGGACCGCCTTTACCACCATATTAGCTTGGGTGCAATTGTTGTTGTTTTTTTGTCTTCTCCACAGCAGATTCAGGAAGAGCTCTGTTCATGCATGGCATGAAGAGTGGTAGGCTATATGTTGCAACTCATTATTTAAGTATACTGCATAGGAAAGGTATACAGTGACCGGATAAATGGCTTGGAAAATGACTTAAAAATTGAAGGTCCTTGTCTAACCTGTTTTAAAAACATCCAGTGACATAAATTCCACAACGTCTGTAGAAATTTGTTCCGTTTTTTAACTGTGCACATGCAGAATGCACATGCATTATTCCACAGGTGTTTGTCTGGTGATAACGAAAGAAGGACAGGAGACATTTGACATGGGTTTAATCAGGCCACAACTTTATTATTAGATGTCTGAGATTACCTGGCAGATAAAAGTGTTCATTGCAGGTAACCCTATATATTTTCCATAATTACCTGGGGGGCCTTTACCAGCTTAACTACCCTTACAGTTCAGAATTTTTTCTTAATGTCTAACCTAAACTGTTGGTCTGCATGTGCATGTGCATTCTGCAGTTAAAAGATTTCATAGTATTAGATCTAAAATTCACCTGTAGACTTTGTATTTCCAAAAATAGCTCAGACACATGATAGACATAAACTACATAATGATTAAAAATTACAACTGTTTCCACTCAGGCCATGTAATACCATATTAAGATGCTGGTTTGATGACTTAATAGCATGTCTCATATTTAATCAGATTACTCCCAAATTAATAATAAAGGGGTATTTTGCTTTTAGATGCTTCATACTCTAAATCAAAAGTAGATTTTTCTACATCTATATTCATATTCTTTCTGCAATGCTGCAACCTCTACCAGCATAAATCTGAGTGCAGGGAAGTCCTCAAGAAAGTCCTCTAGAGAAAGATTTTAATGGTAGAAAGCAGCACTTTTCCTTATTTTGGGGAAGATCATAAGAGGCATTTCTATCCAAGGAGTGGTTTAAGGTTGTGCTTATTCAGTGAACATCTTTGACAGCCTTTGCCACAGAGGCTGCTATGGAGCCTCCAGTAAAAATTAAAACTGATCCTCATGAGTGGAACCCCTGAGAAAGGAAGGGCAACATTGAAAGCACTGCATGGTCTTTCCTGGTACTTCTCTTTACCAGCAATAGAGAAAATGACACCATATCTATAGACTATTGAATTCAAATACTATTTTAGGGCAATAATTGTTGTAGAGACCACAGGTAACAGTTTTAAGTGCCTAAGTTAAATGGCCTAATTTTGGCCATTTTCAAAACTGACTTTCAATGAGAGTTAGGCTCCTCAATTCCTACTGGACTTTTGAAAATAAGACTTTGGCTCTTAAGTAATTTGAGCACATTTGAAAATTGTACCCAACATCACTTTTTCAGAAGCTCTTGACAAGAAGATCTATAGTTCTGCATCAAAACCAAACTTCATCTCTCCTCCAAAATTCTGGCAAGACCTAGATATTTGTTTTAAAATAAGCAACCATTTAAGCACAGAAATAACTTCAAGCTATTAATTTGAATATGAACCAGTGGAACAAAAGCCTGCTTTTCCCTGTTTATTTTGGAGGGAGTAAGGAAAGGCACTGATGCAAAAAGATGTTGATTTATTCAGTTGCATGAAGAGCCATGCTGTAATAGAGTGGGGGGGAAGAGCACTTTTGACCCTCTTCATCAGCAGAGTGTCTGCTGTCCAGGGCCTGAAAGTAACTTCTTAGGGCTTGTCTATACTTACCGCGCTGGTTCGGCGGCAGGCAATCGAACCCAGAAGTGCTCGCCGTCGGCTCCGGTAATCCTGCTCGGCATGAGGAGTACGCGGAGTCGACGGGGGAGCCTGCCTGCCGCGTCTGGACCGCGGTAAGTTCGAACTAAGGTACGTCGACTTCAGGTACGTTATTCACGTAGCTGAAGTTGCGTACCTTAGTTCGAATTGGGGGGTTAGTGTAGACCAGGCCTTATTTAGAGGCCTAAAAATGTTACTCAAATAGAAGCTTAAACAATCACTTTTCACCCTCATCCGTCAAGAAAAATAGCTAGAGACAGAAAAGCTGTTTGTCTGAGAATTATCTTACCAACCCCCCTAAGACAGACACACACACACACACACACACACACACAAAAGTTAGTTGAAAAAGTGAGGGGCAGTTAATAAATTATCTTGTCACTTTCACTTTTTTGTACATAACTAGATGTTTCAGTGGGTGCATGGCAAAGTGTTAAATAATACAAATAATTTTAACTGAAGTGGTTGAAGACATGAGTGGATGTTTTTTGATTAACATTATCAACTTTGGTACTAAGAACAGAGAGCAGATATAAGAAGACATATTGATTCTCTCAGGAGATTCTGTGACTATGAAAGCTGGTTTTAAACTCAAAGTGCAAGAGCAAAGTATGGCAGAACAGATATGGATTAGCACATGGGTAGCAAAATGCAGGAGGAAGAGGGTAGTGCTGATGGCAGTTAAAATAAATAGATTGTCCAGTTAGATTCTTAAAGTGCAGTCACTGGAGTTGCCCAATGTCAGGTTAAAGAAATAATAGAAAGCACAATGCAGTATCATTCCTGACTGAAACAAGGGGTTGGGGTAGATGATCTGGGGGGTGGTATCATTTAGTGTTACCTATAACTGTCAATGATTGATTACTGTAAGGAGAAATACAAATGTTGCAATTAGATGTAGAAAGGAAGGATAACAAAGGAATAAGTGACATAGCTGTATATCTAACAGTTTGTATATATTGGATATCAATGTGGATGATTTAAAGAGTGTACTATACAAGGTACAGAAGTGAGTGAGTCTGGCACTGAGTGATACAAGAAAAGAGAAATAGTGGGAGACTCATTTTGTGATGTTTTCTTTTTTCATATTAGAGAGGTGGATATAATTTCTATTTAAATAAAAGCTAGTGGGACTGGTTATTTTATATAACAGTGTAAAGATCTGTATTATGAAAGTTGTTCACTGCTAACTGCTTTAGTTGAGCATATTGGAATATAGCATGTTAGATAAGAGGTAATCAAGGGTGCTTAAGCAGAAGTTCAGTCAGTTTATATTAAAATGTAGAAGGTAAGTAAAATTGCAAGCCACTCTATGAATGAAGAGAGCAAAGCAGTGAAAACAAATTTGGAGAAGCTGGAGGGACATGTGTACGGAAAGGATATGTGGATAGATGTGAAATGTGAGTATAAGGACAGAGGAGTATTAGCATCACTGCGCCTCTGCAAAAACTCTGTGCAAAGACAGGCTATTATGTGTCAGAGGTGGTGTTACCAGGGGTGGACAAATACAGCCACTCTAAATTCCCCTGGATTAGTTAACTCATTCTATAATCTTTGTGAGAGGTCGGAGAGAACAGATGCTGTCTGTGAGTCAAGTGCAGCGTGTCTGCAAGCTTGCACAGTTGCTTTTGAGGAAGGTAGCCATAGAGGATGAGTGCAAGAAGACTTCCTACACACAAATCTGGAGACAGATCATTGAGAAGCACATCATGCACTCCCCCAGCTCCAGCTTCATTCAGGTGGACCCCAGGCTTGACCTGTCTTTCTCAAAGTTTTTTGCACTGCTGGTGATGCTAATGCTCCTCCTGTCCTTACAGCCAAGGAGCATATAGGCCTGGATCACTGGTTCACCCAGTATAGCGGAACACCTGAAGCATTCTTTTTCCCTCTTATGAACCACACAGGGTTAGCCATTATCTGGCCTTTAAAGAACTACTGAAAAAAAAAACCCTAAATTTGGGGGAACAAAAGTGCTTTGAGAGAATGGACTACAGCTCACCCTTAAAGGTGCATGTAGATTCGATGCTAATAAGGAAACAAAATCCCCCTGTTAATTGTTAATATTCAAATGTAAGAAGAAAAACATTTTCAATGCAGAGACCCTCTTGATCCAACACAATGGTTTTGTTGCTCAATCTGGTTAGTAATAGCTATAAAGTAAAGCAAGGCAATGATAAAGGTGAAATACACAATACATTTGCTGAATTAAATTAACCTTTTTTAGGTGTAAATACAGTGTTTTTGAAATGACAGGCATTTGAACCAAGAAAATGACTGGGGAATTTAAAATGTTGTGCCACAAAACTTGTTGAAAATAGTCAAAATATATCAGGAAGAAGGATGTTAATAATACTAAGGGGCAAAATTAAAACTGAAGATAGTGATTATATATAACTGAGTCATATCAGTTAATTTCAGTACAGGTGAAGGATCATACATGTTAGATCATAGAATCAAAGAATACCAGGGTTGGAAGGTACCTCAGGAGGTCATCTAGTCCAACCCCCTGCTCAAAGCAGGACAAATCCCCAGACAGATTTTTGCCCTAGATCCCTAAATGGCCCCCTCAAGGATTAAGTTTACAACCCTGGGTTTAGCAGGCCAATGCTCAAACCACTGAGCTATCCCTCCCTCATTTACTGTGTTTCATTCCATCTTCCGGGGTGTTTAGGAAAAATAGATTAGAGAATATTTTCTTTTTTTTAAGATCCTGATTATGCAACTGCCTATGCATAGGCCACCCCCCATATACATGTAGAGCCCCACTGACATCAGTGAAGCTGTCTGTATCAGGGGTCAGCCCAACCATGTTGCGTGACAGACATTTGACAAAATTACTGGACTTAGTGAGGAACATTGGCTGGGAGTTATGTCATTATGTCATAAAGTAGCGCATATAATTTTCCACACTGAAAAAACCAGTAACCTAGCTAGCTAATACTACTACTAATAAAATCAACTCACTTCAGTGTTTTTTAATGTACCTCGCCGCCGCAGCTACATCAAAGTCCTTTGTGCTCGTTGTTGAAGTTGCAATATGTAGACAGGCATCAACCTGACAGTTCTCAAGGCGATTCCTTGTGGATGTTTTGATTGAGTTCGTGTGGCTGAAGCCTCATTCACAGCAACATGTGTCAGGGCTCAGTGTCAGTAAAAGAAGTGAAAGCCTTGCCAGGTCACTGTAGTCACTCTCACTTGACTTTAACAAAAGACATCATAATTTGATAACGTTACTGCCACAGTGGTTTGAGCAGAAAAGTGTCTTGACTGCGTCACCCTCTCAGTGCAATGTATACTGCATTTCAACTTTGCTGGAGTCAATGTACTTTGTAAATTCTGCTGAAAGTTTTTGAATTTCTGAGAGTGGTGGTTTTTGGTTGCAGGGGTCCAAGTAAAGCATGCATTTCACCAAGTCTTTTTCAGGAAATCTGGCCTTGAATGCCTGTTTCTTTGCATATTTGATGAACATTGCTTTTACCTGAGCAATCTCCGTTCTGGCAAGTAGTGCTGCTCCTCACACTCCCTGAGCATCTCTGTGACCTTGGCCCTAAGGATAGACAGGTTGCTTGGAGTTACAAAAGATTCCAGCATAGAATCCTCATTTGAAGGGTGTTTAAATGGCTTTAAAATGACCTTGCAGTACATCTCCAGAGAGCAGTATGTGTTGTACAGATCAGAGTTCTCTTTCTGCAGTGCCAAATTCATTGCTGCAAGAAGTGGCAAAACCCAATTCAGGAAACTAAGATACAGAATGAATTTAGGAGACTGTAGCATGTCATGGATATTCTGGCAACTTGGGTCACCAAATTATAGAACATTCCCAAATAACACTCTCAAAGTATTGCACTAGAGAATCCCACAGTAGCTCGAACCTCTCAACGCAGGCAGCCAAACTTAACCAGTGATTTTTTTTGTAGCTAACCAGATCTGAATATTCCTCTTAATTCAGTTCGCAGATCTGTCTAAACTCCTTTTTTCCTCTCACAACCCCACTGAAGTGTCTAAGTGTCGCTTTGATTGTATCTTCCACAAAGTCAGCTATGACTGATTCAGCATTTCTAGCCATTAAGACTTGGCAAGGAGTCATACAGTGCTGGATGAATAAATCACCATAGCTGCATGCTGCCTCTGTCCCCGCTTCCCCGAGCACGGACTCCGCGGTTCCCAGCCTCGCAGCCAATGGGAGCTGCGGGGGATGGTGCCTGCAGACAGAGGCAGCGTGCCTGCAGAGCTGCCTGACTGCGCTTCCCCTCCGCCAGCAACAGCAGGGACGGGGAGCCACTTGTGGGGAGCCGAGCTGCCTGAGGTGAGTTGTGCCCCCCACAGACCACAAAACTTTTACGACGGACACTTGTGTCCATGTACGGACACGTTGCCGACCCCTGGTCTGTATGGAGGCAATTGCATTAGATTTTATATTTTTGTGAGAGATAGGTACTGTCTTTATCCATGTGTAGACAGTATTTATCCCCCCCAAAATTACAATTTAGGTCAGCAATCCTGAAATTTCCTTTTCGTGTGGATCCCTGTGCCTGCATGGAGCCCTGCTGCTGATGTCAATACCTTGCACAGTGGTATTCCAATCCTGACTAGAATCTATGTGCTTCTCTAGTACAAAAAATAATATGTATAGGTTAAATATCATCAGAACTGTGATTGTGGGTGGGTCTAGGGGACAGAGGAGATAAATAAGATTACAATAGTCGTGGTATGATGTATGTTGCACACCATTGCTATGAGACATGGAATACCGTTTCCTGAGGGGGGCAGAGAAATGATTTCATGAACCCTGTGAATGGATGAGAAGGAAGAGGGTGAATGAGCATAGGAGTATCAGAACCTGATTTTGATGGTGGAGCTGAAGGACAAGTCCAAGAGTCAGTGGTTTCTACGTACATGTACTCTCATAATAGGGTTTATAGTAGAGCTGGTTGATGAACTTTTTTTCTGAACAGTATAGATTAGTCAAAACCAAACCTGTTCAGAAACAGGGTCAGTTTCAATGATTCCCCCAACTCAAAAAAAATTGGGGGAAAATGTTTCAAAAAGGTCTGTGTCTTGTTTTGATATTTTCAAACAGTATAGTTTCAGTTTCTTGAGTCTAGATGACTTTTCATTTCAAAATGTTAGTAAATATTAGTAATTCAGACAAAAAGAAAAAAAATGTTTGAAAGGAAAATTAAATATTTCAAAATTGAGATGACTGAGCCCAGAACCAAGCCAGACTAGGTGAAGTTACTGAGATGGGCCATGTTGGTCTGGTTGAAGACTGAGCCCAGAGAGGGCTGCTGAAAGGACACCAACCGAGGGTACGGAAATGGGCCCCTGTTGGGCTGTTAAAGAAGGCAGTGCCTCCAGGGTGGAAGTGTTGGTGCTACAGCCCCAGAGCAGGGCTGTTATAAAGAACTAGAGACTGTATACCCTGGAAAGGGAGACAGTGTGTGAGTGATTCGGCTGGATGGCTGATTCACTGAAGACCAGCTGAACAACCATCAGCTCGGGGGGGGGGGGGGCAGGAGGAGGTTCCTCATGGGATGTGGGTGTGACCCTGTTCAGAACTGAGTGATTGCAGGCATGTACCAGCCAGAGAGGTGCCACTCATGAGAGGTGGATGCCAACGCCATTAAAACCTGCACACGCTAATAATCTTTCCAGAGAGAACCTCCTCACTCTGATTAGGATTATGGTTGGTGTTTAGTCCTTCCAGTGATTCCCTAAGGATTGGGGTCATATTGGACCAGAAGTCCTGTCCCTTTGCTGGATCAAAAAGGAGGCCATGAGCCAGTTTAAAATTAGGCTACTTGGCCAAAGATTCTACCTTTATCTCTTGATCCCTCGAGAATCTAGTTTGGACTATTATATGGGCACCTCTCCTAGGGGATGTTGTTTCTCTGGGGATGTGTCAACCTCAGTGAATTTGCCTAATCACTCCCTGCTGTTCTCCTATTTACCCTTCCTATGGAAATACATACAATTCCTCAATAACACATAGACAATAATAACTCCTAAAGATAGTAAACTCAATTCAGTATGGTTTAACTCAATTCCATAAGGTTTGTGCAGGATATTGTCAGTCTGTCACAGAAGGGTAGTGATTCCTCCTTGTTAAAAACACTTGAGTTTGTTCTTTTAAATGCTTGGGTAGCTGTTAGTTGTAACAGTTCTCTGCCTGCTAGAGTTCACTTACAAAAGGTACAAATACAATCATTAAGGTGCAAAAGATTTGAGAACCTGCAAGATTCAGAAAACCTGATTACGTGGCAGGGTGAAGAATCGTATAACTTTTATTGAAAAGAGATGTTTCTGATTCAAATGCAGTGGAACTCCTTCTATATTAATAGACCATTTTATCACTACACTTGAGAGATTTTAGAGTGTTAATATTAAACATTAAAAAAAAAAAAGGAATTCATAAACTTGTATCACTAGAAAGAAAGCTTGCTTTAAAAGTTTCCTGCAAATACATTTTTCTCTGGAGTATTTTTGAATTAGATACCCACCTACTGTGTTCGTTTCTTTGAACTCTTCCGTTGCAGGGAGTTTAAAGCTAGATTATAAATCATTAACTTTCTCATCAAGCAGTCAATGCTTTGGATTTCAAAGTATTATTGAGCATTCTTACTTTACTAAGCCTGTCATTTAAGGCTGCTGTTAGAATGCTGTAGAAACTTCCCATGAAAAAAGCATAGATGCAAGCCAACCTACCAGTCTTAACCATGTTTGTGTAATTGTGAACTTTTAATCATTTTCCAGAAACAATTAAGATGAAAGTCTAGCTGTCCTTATAGTGTCTGGTTTAGCTGCTATTGAGTTTTGCAAAAAGAACAGGAGTACTTGTGGCACCTTAGAGACTAACAAATTTATTAGAGCATAAGCTTTCGTGGGCTACAACCCAAGTACTCCTGTTCTTTTTGCGGATACAGACTAACACGGCTGCTACTCTGAAACCTATTGAGTTTTGGTGCATTCTGTTGAATTTTAGGTTATCTTGTATAATTTGCCCTTTCATATTTGCCTGGGGAAAAGAAGGAATGACCAAGTCTACCATATCCATCTGAACTCTGGATGCTGTACTGGCACCTTGGGGCTGCTCTAACTTACCCTGAGTGACCAACTGAGCACCACAACCTATCCAAGATAAGGAAAACATGGAGGAGAACTTTGTCCCAGCCTTGCAGTTCCTCTGGAACTGTGTTAGACAATGCTAGACTGCAGTCAAAGATATAGCTATAAGGCTTTGGGTTCCCTTAATCCTGAAACACACCGTGTAAACTGGAGAGTGAAGTGGTGTGTAGAAGAATAGACATGGCTTGAAACTAAAGACAAAACTTACAAGAATCTGTGTGAAGTATAATTTCTGAGTTTCACATGGCATGAAGATATTTGGGTTCCATTTGCACTCTCTTCCCTTCTCCCCCACAAATGAAATATTCTGGCAAATAGGCAATAGGGATATGGGGACATACCCAAACCTCCTTGACAAAAAATTATATTGTGGCCGTGATGGCATATTAAACTAATCACACATGTATATTATATAGATAGATGTAAAACAAAGCCAGAGGTGGGTTTTTGTAATTGAGTTAATGGCATTTAGCTAAGCATATACTCTTGACAATATTTCATCATAACTTCTGAAGAGTGGAGGCCTGGTTTTTGTTCACTGGTTTCATAGAGTTTTCTGAAATTTTGGGAAACCAGTCACCTTTCAGAAGATTGGAAAAGGGGCTGCATCGTACCTTTTTTCAACAAAGGAGAGTGATCAGCTTGCTCAAACTATAGAAAAATAACACTGCTGTCAGTCCCAGGGAAGGTATTTATGATCATCCGACTGTACTTGCTGAAATACCGTCTCAGCCCAAAAATGAAACACAGCCAATTTAGTTTCTGCACAGGTTGATCTACAATACATGCTATATATCCTCTGCAGAATGTTACAATCCATGCTATATGTCTTTTGCAGAATGTTTTTTAAAAAAAAACTAGAATGACAAAAGGAAGTTAAAATCGTGTTTAAAGACTTTTCAGCCACTTTTGAGTCCATGCATTGATCAGCAGTGTGGATACTGCTGTACCAGTATGGGATGCCTGAAAATTTAGTATGCCTAATGGAGGAACTGTAACTTTAGCTGGATCAGTGGTTGTATTAGACTGGTTTTGAGGAGAATCAGGAGTATGCCAGAGACATGTTTTCTCACCTATATTATTAAATGTTCCAATAGACTAGCTGATGAAAAAGCTGATTTAGGCCGCAGTAGGAGGTGTAAAGTTTAATGATTCGTCATTAGAGGATCTCGAGTATGCATATGATATTGCCTTACTTGGAAAGACTACTTATCAACTAGTTAATGCTGGAAGAACAGAAAAATAAAACCTGCAGAATCTATGGGACTTATGATCAATGGTAATAAAACCAAAGCTATGTATGCCTCCTAAAAATGACCTGCCAATGCTTCATGAAGATAGTAATGACATTGAATGGGTAAATAGTTTTATCTAATCCGATAGTCAGGTGACAGCATGTGGCTTTATATTTGAAGAAGTCACATGTCAGATTGGTCTTGCATCACTAAAATTTCAGCATCTTCAAATGCCTTTGTTTGGATGGGGGGGAGGTGTCTGTGTGACAACTAAGATAAGAACAGGAGTGGCTAACGGGAGTTTTGCGAGGGAGTTCTGCAGGTGATGGAGGAAAGATTATGTGACCCTTAGGGTAAGTTTGTTGTTTGGAGTGTGTGGTGTGCTTGCTGCTTGACTGAAATATACCATGTGGTCTGTCTCTTCGGGGGACCATGTACTGAACCTAGCGGCCTGCTAGACAAGACTGAGAGCTTCTTAATGAGGCTTTTATCCCTAAGCCCTTTAGCACCTATCAGCCCTTAACCAGGGGGTGGGGCTACTCAGGAAGACCAGGGCTTTAAAAATCCGGCTCCTAAGCAACTAGAGAAGCTAGCGAACAGGAGTGGCTAACAGGATGGTGTATGTGTGCATTTGGTGCAAGGAGCTCCTGGCCCACAGAGACCATGTATGGGCTTGGGAGACCAGAGTGGCTGAACTGGAGTAGCTAAGGGAGACAAAGAGGTACATAGATGACACTTTCTGGGACACAGTAGAACAGTCCCACCCCCAGTCTGACAGCCTCTGTGCTGTTCAGGAGGATGAAAATCTCAGGGAAGGAGCATCTAACTGGAGCAGAGGGAAACAATAGTTGGGGCCCTCCTTCCAGTGCTCCTCCTTCCATGTGATTCCAGATGATGTTGTGGTATTGTCTCACACTGAAGATACCTCTCCAAGGGAGGGAACTCCAGTTATTAGGAAGAAACAGGTAATAGTTATGGGGTATTCAAGCATTAGAAACATTGCTGGGTTTGCAATGACTGGGAGAACTGCATGGTGAGTTGCCTGCCTGGTGCAAAGGTTGCAGATTTCTCGAAACATCTAGATAGACTTATGTGTAGTGCTGGGAAGGAGCCGGTGGTCGTGGTACAGGTAGGTACCAATGACATAGGGAAGGATAGCAGAGAGGTCCTGGAGGCCAAATTTAGGCTGCTAGGCAAGATATTGAAGTCCAGGACCTCTATGGTAGCATTCTCTGAAATGCTTCCAGTTCCATGCGCAGGGCCACTTAGACAGGCAGAACTGCAGGGTCTCAATGTGTGGATGAGACAATGGTGTAGGGAGGAGAAGTTCAGATTTATTAGGAACTGGGGAAACTTTTTGGAAAGGGGGAGCCTATACAGGAAGGATGGGCTCCACCTACACCAAAATGGAACCAGATTGCTGGCACTTAAAACTAAAAAGAAAGCAGTTCTTAAATTAAGGTGGTGGAGAGCTGACAGGTGCAGAGGAGCACATGGTTCAGACAGAGACATCCCTTAGGGGAGGATCTATTAATGGAGAGTCTCTATGTTCTAGTAAAGAGGAGAGGATGGAAGATGATAAAATATGGGTAGGATCTGATGAGAAAGAGTCAAATGAAAGTGTCTCATTCAATTACATTATATAATGGCAGACAACTAAAACGTGACAAGTTTCTAAAGTGCTTATATACAAATGCTAGAAGTCGAAATAATAAGATGGGAGAACTAGAGTGCCTCATATTAAATGAGGATATTGATATAATAGGCATCACAGAAACTTGGTGGAATGAGGATAATCAATGGGACACAGTAATACCAGGGTACAAAATATATCGGAAAGACAGAACAAGTTGTGTTGGTGGGGGAGTGAAAAAAAGCATAGAATCAAATGAAGTAAAAATCTTAAATGAACCAAACTATGCCACAGAATCTTTATGGATAGTAATTCCATGCTCTGATAACACTGCTCTACAGCCAAAATGCTTCTGAAATAAATGTAGTCAAACTTTACTAATTCTGGGTCACTGAGAACGAAAATGGTGCTTAAAATTGTTGATTGGCTCTAGTTTTCAAGATATGCTATTGGGTCAGTATATACGACCCTTGACTTGGGAATGGCGGAGGATAAGTGAGTTATAAAGGGAAGGGATCTCAATTTAAACCAGAAATGACTAAAATACATCTTTGACTGGATCTATGACTAAATCTATGACTGGGTTTGGACAGTACTTGCTTTTTAGGCAAAACAATGAATGATGCAATCTGAAGCTGGTATTGCGTCATACATGATATGAATTGCATCATGCTATTCCTAGAAGTCATGGATGATGCAATCATAACGAAGCTTACATCACTCTGCTGAACAAATTGCCCTATATCAGCTCTAGAAATCACACAGTGTCGTGCTCTCTTATTTGTCAGTGTTTGATTTTGCAAAGGGACACATTTCTGTTTAGCCAAAGTGAGCAGAGATGCCTCGTACTTGTGTGAACAGTGCAGATAACTTCTCCTATGTTTGTCGTGAAGTGACTTTTGCATCACAAAAGTGCAGTATAACCACTATGGTTAAGAAAGCCTATCACCTTTATTTTGGCTGCAAAATTGGAGATCAGGACAAGAGGTGGGCCCCACACATATGCTGCAACACTTGTGCAACAAATCTTCGCCAGTGGTTGAACGGGAAAAGGAAATCTATGCCTTTTGCAGTGCCAATGATTTGGAGAGAGCCAACAGATCATACCAGCAATTGTTACTTCTGCATGGTGCCTCCAGTTGGGAAAGGTGTGTCAAAGAAGAAAAAGTGGACTGTGCATTATCCAAACATTCCATCAGCTATACACCCAGTACCCCACAGAGAAGGACTGCCGGTTCCTGATGCACCAGAATCATTCTCACTTGAGTCAGACGAGGAAGAGGAAGAGGATGAAACTTCTGGTCCTGAACCATCAATGTCGCAGGACCCACATTTTCTCCCATCCTCCTCCTCTGAACCACACCTCATAACACAAGGTGAACTGAATGACCTTGTCAGGGATTTGGAACTACCCAAGAGTAAGGCAGAGCTGTTGGGCTCCAGACTACAGCAGTGGAATCTCCTGGCAGGTGATGTTAGGGTTTCCATGTTCCGTGACCGTCAAAAGGATCTTGTCCCATTCTTATTCATGGAAGGTGATCTTGTAGCCTGCAACAACATCGATGGTGTGATGGCAGCCCTCAACATCGTTCACGATCCAGAAGAGTGGAGACTGTTCATTGATTCATCGAAGACGAGTCTTAAAGCTGTTTTACTGCATAATGGCAATGTTTTGCCATCAATTCCAGTTGGTCATGCAGTCCATATGAAGGAAACCTATGACAACATGAAACAACTTTTGAGGTGCATAAACTATGACCAACATCAGTGGCAGCTTTGTGGCGATTTGAAGGTTGTTGCTCTCTTGCTTGGTCTGCAGACTGGATACACAAAGTACTGCTGTTTTCTCTGCGAATGGGATAGTCGTGCAAGAGATTCCCACTACCTCAAGAAAGATTGGCCACTCCGACAGTCATTGGAGCCTGGGAGGAAAAGTGTTCAGCATCCACCACTTGTTGAATCAAAGAAGATTTTGTTACCACCCTTACCCATCAAGCTGGGTCTGATGAAGAACTTTGTCAAGGCCATTGACAAAACACAAGCAGCTTTCAAGTACCTCCGAGGAAAATTTCCAAGGTTAAGTGAAGCTAAGATAAAGGAAGGTGTCTTTGTTGGTCCTCAGATTCGTGAACTTCTTCGAGATGATGCATTTGACCATGCACTGCGTGGCAAGGAAAAGACGGCATGGAAAGCCTTCCAGTTAGTGGCAATAAATTTTCTCGGAAACAACAAGGCAGACAACTACAGGTTGTTGGTGGAAAACCTCCTCAAGGCATACAAAAGCCTTGGTTGCAACATGTCACTAAAGTTACATTTTTTGCACTCTCATCTAGATTTTTTTCCACCAAACTGCAGAGCAGTGAGCGACGAGCACGGCCAGTGATTTCACCAGGACATTGCAACAATGGAGAAATGCTATCAGGGCAAATGGAGCCCATCAATGCTTGCAGACTATTGCTGGACAGTGACAAGAGATGCTCCATTTCATGAATACAAGAGAGAAGCCAAGAAGCACCGAGTAGACACTGAATAGGAATAAACTATGTACATAATAGTTTTTTGCCTTTTGTTTCATAATAAATTTTATTTATATAACCCTTTTGCTGATTTTTAAAGTGTTACATAAACAGGACAAGTGAAATATTATCATGTAAAGCAACCATAAACACATGAAAAGACCTAGGTTTACAATTTATGATTAAAACTCTACTATCTACACAATATACATAGACATAAAATGTAAAAACTTAAATATCTTAGAAACAGTAGCCAATCAGTTGTTTTAATTGTCATATTTGAATTCAGCACATCAAAATACATAATAAATAGCACATTTTATCTCTGAAGCAGACGACTTCTCAAAAATTGTAGACCAGTGTAATAAGAATATAGCAGTAGGGATATATTACCAACCACCTGACCAAGATGGTAATAGTGACTGTGAAATGCTCAGGGAGATTAGAGAGGCTATACAAATAAATTCAATAATAATGGAGGATTTCAACTATCCCCATATTGACTAAGTACATGTCACCTCAGGACGGGATGCAGAAATAAAGTTTCTTGACACCTTAAATGACTGCTTCTTGGAGCAGCTAGTCCTGGAACCAACAAGAGGAGAGGCAATTCTTGGTTTAGTCCTAAGTGCAGCACAGGATCTGATTCACCCTAAGTGCAGCACCAAGAGGTGACCATAGAGACCATAATACAATTACATTTAACATCCCTGTGGCAGGAAAAACACCACAGCAGTCCAAAACTGTAGCATTTAATTTCAGAAAGGGGAACTACACAAAAATGAGGAGGTCAGTGAAACAGAAATTAAAAGGTAAGTGCCAAAAGTGAAATCCCTGCAAGCTGTATGGAAACTTTTTAAAGACAACATAATAGAGGCTGAACTTGAATATATTCCCGAAATTAAAAAACATCGTACGAGAACCAAAAAAGTGCCATCGTGGCTAAACAACAAAGTTGGAGAAGCAGTAGGAGACAAAGAGGCATCCTGTAAAAAGTGGAAGTTACATCCTAGTGAGGAAAATAGAAAGGAACATACCGGAATACTCTGGCAAATGATGTGTAAAAATATAATTAGGGAGGCCAAAAAAGAATTTGAAGAAGTTAGCCAAAGACTCAAAAAGTAATAGCAATTTTTTTTAAGTACATCAGAAGCAGGAACCCTGCTAAACAACCAGTGGGGCCACTGGACAATTGAGATGCTAAAGGAGCACTCAAGAAAAGGCCATTGTGGAGAAACTAAATTAATTCTTTGCATCGGTCTGCACAGCTGAGGATGGGAAGGAAATTCCAAAACCTGAGCCAATCTTTTTAGATGACAGTTCTGAGGAACTGTCCGAGAATGAAGTGTCATTAGAGGAGGTTTTGGAACAAATTGATAAACTAAACAGTAATAAGTCAACAGGACCAGATGGTATTCATCCAAGAGTTC
The DNA here is from genome assembly GCF_028017835.1 of Emys orbicularis. Lineage (NCBI taxonomy): Eukaryota > Metazoa > Chordata > Testudines > Emydidae > Emys > Emys orbicularis. The sequence continues at coordinate 51,917,426 of NC_088687.1, read as the reverse complement.
TGAAGGAACTCACATGTGAAATTGCAGAACTACTAACTGTAGTCGGTAACCTATCATTTAAATCATCTTCTGTACCAAATGACTGGAGGATAGCTAATGTGATGCCAATTTTTAAAAAGGGCTCCAGGGGTGATCCCACCAATTACAGGCTGGTACCAGGCAAACTGGTTGAAATTATAGTAAAAAAACAAAATTGTCAGACACATAGATTCTTTGATAGGGTCAAAAAGCATGTGGCAAAGCAGATCCAGTGGATATAGTGTACTTAGATTTACAGAAAGCCTTTGACAAGGTCTCTCACCAAAGGCTATTAAACAAAGTAAGCTGGGATAAGAGATAACATAAGAGGGTTCAGGGGGAAGGTCCTCTCATGGATTGATAACTGGTTAAAAGATAGGAAAGAAAGGATAGGAATAACTGGTCAGTTTTCAGAATGGAGAGAGGTAAATAGTGGTGTCTTTCTGGGGTCTGTACTGGGACCAGTCCTATTCAACATATTCATAAATGATCTGGAAAAAGGGTAAACAGTGAGGTGGCAACATTTGTAGATGATACAAAACTACTCAAGATAGTTAAGTCCCAGGCAGACTGCGAAGAGCTATAAAAGGATCTCTCAAAACTGAGTGACTGGGCAACAAAATGGCAGATGAAATTCAATGTTGATAAATGCAAAGTAATGCACATTGGAAAACATAATCACAATTATATGTATAAAATTATGGGATCTAAATTAGCTATTACCACTCAAGAAAGAGATCTTTGAGTCATTGTGAATAGTTCTCTGAAAACATCCACTCAATGTACAGCGGCAAGCAAAAAAGCGAGCAGAATGTTGGGAATCATTAAGAAAGGGATAGAAAATAAGACCGAAAGTATCATATTGCCTCTGTATAAATCCATGGGATGCCCACATCTTGAATACTATGTGCAGATATGGTCGCCACATCTCAAAAAAGATATATTGGAATTGTAAAAGGTTTAGAAAAGAGCAAAAAAAATGATTAGGGGTAAGGAATGGCTTTCATATGAAGAGCGATTAATAAGACTGGGACTTTTCAGCTTGGAAAAGAGACAGCTAAGGGGGAATATGATAGAGGTCTATAAAATCATGGCTGGTGTGATAAAGTAAATAAGGAAGTATTATTTACTCCTTCTCATAACACAAGAACTAGGGGTCACCAAATGAAATGAATAAGCAGCAAGTTTTAAACAAACAAAAAAGTATTTTTTCACACAACGCACAGTCAACCTAAGGAACACCTTGCCAGAGGATCTTGTGAAGGTCAAGACTATAACAGGGCTCAAAGAGGAGCTAGATACATTCATGGAGAATAGGTCCATCAATGACTATTAGCCAGGATGGACAGGGATTGTGTCCCTAGCCTCAGTTTGCCAGCAGCTGGGAATGGGTGAGTGAGGATGGAATACTTGATGATTACCTGTTCTGTTCATTCCCTCTGGGGCACCTGGCATTGGCCACTGTCAGAACACAGGATACTGGGCTAGATGGACCGTTGGTCTGACCTAGTATGGCTATTCTTATGTTCTTATATTTCATACAGAGCATGTCATGTAAGATATCTTATGAAAGTTTACAATCTGCTGAAACCAATTGTTGTGTCTAAATATGTGTATCATTAGTGTGTATCAAGTTATGAGATTTTGCTGTATGGTTGCTACTGAAATATGTTGTAAGGTTGCTAGTGACATAAAAAGGAGGTGAAGCACTCCCAAGAGGGTATTCAATGACGATTAATCAGCAGGGCAGTTGTAATCAAGGGATTTACGATTCAATTACATTTGCACAAGCACCACACAATGGGTACTGCTCAACTTCGTGTCTCAGTTGCACAAGACCACACCAGAGGGATTGCTCAACCCTGTGGCTCAGCAAAGCCCACCAGGACATGTTTGGGCTAGTATTTTCTAGGCACGTGGACGAAAGGTATAAAATAAGGGTCAGTGGCATCATGCCTTAGCTTTTCTCCTCCACCACCTACACTGGAAGCAACAAGAACGCTGGGAAGACAAAGACTTCAGTTGAGGAGACTGATCCCAGGATTAAAAGGGGAAGACCTTGTATGAAGAACTGTAACATCAAGTGGGGTGAGAGAACTGCTTGTTCTAAATACTGCCTAGTGTCATAGGTTTAAGATTTAGCCTGTGTGCTTGCCTTTTTTTTTTTTGTAACTATTTCTGACCTTTTCTGCCTACCACTTATAATAACTTAAAATTTATCTTTCTGTAGTTAATAAATCTGTTTTGGTTGAAGTGCTTGGGAAATCACAACTCAGTTTACAAAGGCTTGTGTATGTCTTCTGCTCAATGAGGGAGGAGCAGATTGGGTAATAAACTAACATTGCTTAGGCTTCTGATCCGGGCAAGATGGTACAGTCCTGGGGCACCAGGCTGGGGGCTTGGAAGATTTGCTGGTGCCTTTCTCTGTGTGATTCATGAGTGGCTCTGAGACCATTCATGCAATCTAACTGTGTGTGCAGCTCCACATGTTGTTGTGCTGAGGGATAACAGTGCCTGAGGGGTTTGCTGCTTGTGACTAGAAAAGCATTGTGAGGGTATGTCTACACTACGAAATTAGGTTGATTTTATAGAAGTTGAAATTTAGAAATCGATTTTATACAGTTGATTGCGTATGTCCACACTAAGCGCATTAAGTCGGTGGAGTGCGTCCTCACTACCGTGGCTAGCATCGACTTACGGAGCAGTGCACTGTGGGTAGCTATCCCACAGTTCCCGCAATCTCTGCCGCCCATTGGAATTCTGGGTTAAGCTCCCAATGCCTGATGGGGCAAAAACATCATCGCGGGTGGTTTTGGATACATGTCGTCAGTCGCCCCTCCCTCCGTGAAAGCAACGGCAGACAATAGTTTTGCGCCTTTTTTCCTGGGTTACCCATGCAGACGCCATACCTGGCAAGCATGGAGCCCGCTCAGCTCACCATCACTGCTGCTATTGTGGGCAAGTCTACTGTGGGGGCTGCTGTGATCCAAGTAGCTAATGCAATCATTGACGTTCTGTTATCAAGGGTAGTGACTCTGGGAAATGTGCGGGCCTTTTTAGATTTTAGGTGCATCATATTCTTGTCCTTTGTCGCTGATGAAGAAGTCTTGCAGCCGTACATTCCAGTCCAGTCAGCACTGTAACACTCCATAGCACTTCTGTGGTTGACACATGTAACAGCTCCAGGGCTCTTGCTCTTTTGCCTTGCCCGAGGTACCTTTCCCTACCCGGACCTCCAAGCATTCGACACAGAAACACCTGTAGCAGCTGGCATTGCTACACAGCAGCAGCTCCTTGCCTTCGCAGCAGACGGTGCAGTAGAACTGCTAACCGTCCTCGTCGGACATGTAGCTTGGCTGGGGGTTCTGGGAATGTCTTCCCTGCCTGACGCCTAGCAACCTCCAGGGCATTGTGTACAGCTCCACCACTTCCGCTGCAACTCTGCTCTCCTGCTCCCCAGCAACGAGCTCGGGGGATTTGTTCTGGTCCTCCTGTTTGCTGCTGGCAGCAGATGGTGCAGCAGGACTGCTAACCATCCTAGTCCACTGCTTCTGCTCCAACTCTGCTCTCCTGTTTGGGCGATTCGTTCATGAAGCCTGGACAGTAGTAAGGAGCAGTTCAACTATAGGCTGAGCAAGTGCAGAATGGTGGTAGAATGTGCCTTTGGACGTTTAAAAGGTCGCTGGCAGTGTTGGTCAGACCTCAGTGCAACCAACATTCCCATTGTTATTGCTGCTTGCTGTGTACTCCATAATATCTCTGAGAGTAAGGGGGGGACATTTATGGCGGGGTGGGAGGTTGAGGCAAATCGCCTGGCCTCCGATTTTGAGCAGCCAGACACCAAGGCAATTAGAAGAGCACATCAGAGAGGCTTGAAAACCAGTTTCATGACTGGCCAGACTTCGGTGTGACAGTTGTGTGTGTTTCTCCTTGATGCAAACCCACCCCCTTTGTTGATTTTAATTCCCTGTAAGCAAAGCACCCTCCCCCCTTTGAAATAAAGTAACTATTGTTTTGAAACCATGCATTCTTTCTTTATTAATTAAAAAAAAGATAGATAATGGACACGGTATGGTTTAATTCAGCCACACTAAAAATCAAACTGTTTGAATGACAGCCTTCTGTTGCTTGGGCCATCCTCTGGAGTGGAGTGGCTGGGTGCCCGGAGCCTCCCGCCACTCTTGGGTGTCTGAGTGAGGAGGCTATGGAACATGGGAAGGAGGGTAGGCGGTTATAGAGTGGATGCAGCGGGGGTCTGTGCTCTGGTTGGTTTTCCTGCAGCTCCAACAGATGCTTCATCGTGTCCATTTGCTCCCCCAACAAACGCTTCATCATGTCCGTTTGCTCCCCCATTAGCCTCCGCATCGCATCCTGCCTCCGCTCTTCGGTGCTCACTTAATTCTTTCCTGGACTCTGCCACTAAATGCCTCCATGCATTAAGCTGTGCCCTATCAGTGTGGGAGGACTGCATGAGCTCAGAAAACATGTCATTCTGAGTGAGTTTTTTTCACCTTCTAATCTGCGATAACCTCAGGGACGGAGATCATAGGAGGAGCAGAGGAGCGTAGAAACATTCTAGGCTCTACGATTCTGGGGGGACGGCATGGTCACCTGTGCTGCTGAGTGCTGCTGAGTTCACCACGCTGGCCAAACAGGAAATGAAATTCAAAAGTTCCCGGGGTTTTTCCTGTGTACCTGGCTAGTGCATCAAAGTGCTGTCCAGAGCGGTCACAATGGAGCACTCTGGGATAGCTCCCGGAGGCCAATACCAATTTGTGTCCACACTACCCCAAATTTGACCCAGCAAAGTCGATTTTAGCACTACTCCACTCGTTGGGGAGGAGTACAGAAGTTGATTTTAAGAGCCCTTAAGGGCGACGGAACGGGGTTGGTTGTGTGGACGCAGTCATTTTTAAATCGACCTAACATGGCTAAATTCAACCTAACCCCATAGTGTAGACCAGGCCTGAGAGACAGCCCAGGCTGGAGAGTTAAGGGGGCACAGCGGTACCCTAGTTTCAGGTTATACTCTGGGGATCCTGTCTTCAGAGTGGTACCATGTTAGTCTGTATCGGCAAAAACAACGAGGAGTCCTTGTGGCACGTTGTTTGGATTTTTATCACAAACTAGGAGATACTTAGGGTATGTCTACACTACGAAATTAAGTCGAATTTATAGAAGCCGGTTTTATAGAAATCGGTTGTATACAGCCGATTGTGTGTGTCCCCACATAAAATGCTCTAAGTGCTCTAGTCGGTGGACCGCGTCCACAGTACCGAGGCTAGCGTCGACTTCCGGAGCATTGCACTATGGGTAGCTATCCCACAGTTCAGGCAGTCTCCGCCGCCCATTGGAATTCTGGGTTGAGATCCCAATGCCCGAATGATGCAAAACAGTGTCGCGGGGGGTTCTGGTTACATGTCGTCAGGCCCCTCCCCCCTCCGTCAGAGCAACGGCAGACAATAGATTCGCGCCTTTTTACCTGGGTTACCTGTGCAGACAACATACCACGGCAAGCATGGAGCCCGCTCAGCTCAGAAAACCGTCACCATATGTCATCTGGGTGCCGGCAGACGTGGGACTGCATTGCTACACAGCAGCAGCAGCTAACTGCCTTTTGGCGGTAGATGGTGCAGCATGACTGGTAGCCTTCATCGGCGATCTGGGTGCTGGCAGCCGTGGGGCTGGCAGCCGTAGGGCTGCATTGCACCAGCCCCTTGCCTTTTGGTAGAAGATGGTATATTATGACTGGTATCCGTCATCATCATACTGCAGTGTCTGTCAATCATGGGCACCTGGGCAGACATGCTCAGTCCTATCGAACTGTCTTGATGATGATGGCTATCAGTCATAGTATGCTATTTTCTGCCAAGCACCCAGTATTTTCTGCTAAGCACGCAGAACAGGCCGAGGGCGATCTGGGTGCTGGCAGACGTGGGGCTGGCAGACGTGGGGCTGCATTGCTACACAGCAGCAGCCCCTTGCCTTTTGGTAGAAGATGGTATATTACGATTGGTATCCGTCGTCATCGTACTGCAGTGGCTGTCAATCATGGGCACCTGGGCAGACATGCTCAGTCCTATCGAACTGTCTTGATGATGATGGCTATCAGTCGTAGTATGCTATTTTCTGCCAAGCGCCCAGTATTTTCTGCCAAGCACCCCAGAAGATGCCGAGGGCTATCAGTCATGCTGCACCATCGTCTTAAGATGTAAAAAATAGATTTGTTCTGTATTCATTAGCTTCCCCCTCCCGCCGTGAAATCAACGGCCTGCTAAACCCAGGGTTTTGAGTTCAATCTTTGGGGGGGGGGGCATTCTGTGTGACAGTTGTTTGTGTTTCTCCCTGATGCACAGCCACCTTTGTTGATTTTAATTCCCTGTACCTGTACGCCATGTCGTCACTCGCCCCTCCCTCCCTCCCTCCCTCCCCTGGTCCGTCAGATACTAGTTTCGCGCCTTTTTTCAGACCAGGCGCCATAGCTAGCACTGGGATCATGGAGCCCGCTCAGATCACCGCGGCAATTATGAGCACTATGAACACCACGCGCATTGTCCTGGAGTATATGCAGAGCCAGGACATGCCAAAGCAAAACCAGGACCAGCCGAGGAGGAGGCGATTGCAGCGCGGCGACGAGAGTGATGAGGAAATTGACATGGACATAGACCTCTCACAAGGCACAGGCCCCAGCAATGTGGAAATCATGGTGTTCCTGGGGCAGGTTCATGCCGTGGAACGCCGATTCTGGGCCCGGGAAACAAGCACAGACTGGTGGGACCGCATCGTGCTGCAGGTGTGGGACGATTCCCAGTGGCTGCGAAACTTTCGCATGCGTAAGGGCACTTTCATGGAACTTTGTGACTTGCTTTCCCCTGCCCTGAAGCGCCAGAATACCAGGATGAGAGCAGCCCTCACAATTGAGAAGCGAGTGACGATAGCCCTGTGGAAGCTTGCAACGCCAGACAGCTACCGGTCAGTCGGGAATCAATTTGGAGTGGGCAAATCTACTGTGGGGGCTGCTGTGATCCAAGTTGCCAGGGCAATGAAAGACCTGGTGATATCAAGGGTAGTGACTCTGGGAAACCTGCAGGCCATAGTGGATGGCTTTGCTGCAATGGGATTCCCAAACTGTGGTGGGGCCATAGACGGAACTCATATCCCTATCTTGGCACCGGAGCACCAAGCCACCGAGTACATAAACCGCAAGGGGTACTTTTCAATGCTGCTGCAAGCCCTGGTGGATCACAAGGGACGTTTCACCAACATCAACGTGGGATGGCCGGGAAAGGTACATGATGCTCGTGTCTTCAGGCACTCTGCTCTGTTTCAAAAGCTGGAGGAAGGGACTTTCTTCCCGGACCAGAAAATAACCGTTGGGGATGTTGAAATGCCTATCGTGATCCTTGGGGACCCATCCTACCCCTTAATGCCATGGCTCATGAAGCCGTACACAGGCAGCCTGGACAGGAGTCAGGACCTGTTCAACTACAGGCTGAGCAAGTGCCGAATGGTGGTGGAATGTGCATTTGGACGTTTAAAAGCGTGCTGGCGCAGCTTACTGACTCGCTCAGACCTTAGCGAAAAGAATATCCCCATTGTTATTGCTGCTTGCTGTGCGCTCCACAATATCTGTGAGAGTAAGGGGGAGACATTTATGGCGGGGTGGGAGGTTGAGGCAAATCGCCTGGCCGCTGATTACGCGCAGCCAGACGCCAGGGCGGTTAGAGGAGCACAGCAGGGTGCGGTGCGCATCAGAGAAGCTTTGAAAACGAGTTTTGTGACTGGCCAGGCTACGGTGTGTGAAACTTCTGTTTGTTTCTCCTTGATGAACCCTCCGCCCCCCCCCAGTTCAGTCTACTTCCCTGTAAGCCACCACCCCACCCTCCCCTCCCCCATTCGAGCACCGCTTGCAGAGGCAATAAAGTCATTGTTACTTCACATTCATGCATTCTTTATTAATTCATCACACAACTAGGGGGATAATTGCCAAGGTAGCCCGGGATGGGTGGGGGAGGAGGGAAGGAAAAGGACACACTGCAGTTTAAAACTTTAACTCTTATTGAAGGCCAGCCTTCTGATGCTAGGGCAATCATCTGGGGTGGAGTGACTGGGTGGCCGGAGGCCCCCCCACCGTGTTCTTGGGCGTCTGGGTGAGGAGGCTATGGAACTAGGGGAGGAGGGCTGTTGGTTACACAGGGGCTGTAGCGGCGGTCTCTGCTCCTGCTGCCTTTCCTGCAGCTCAACCATACGCTGGAGCATATCAGTTTGATGCTCCAGCAGCCGGAGCATCGACTCTTGCCTTCTGTCTGCAAGCTGACGCCACCTATCATCTTCAGCCCGCAACTTGCTCTGTTCATCCCGCGATTCAGCACGCCACCTCTCCTCTCGTTCATATTGTGCTTTTCTGTAATCAGTCATTGACTGCCTCCATGCATTCTGCTGTGCTCTGTCAGTGTGGGAGGACATCTGGAGCTCTGTGAACATGTCATCCCGCGTCCTCCTTATTCTCTTTCTAATCTTCACTAGCCTCTGTGAAGGAGAAACATTTGCAGCTGGTGGAGGAGAAGGGAGAGGTGGTTAAAAAAGACACATTTTAGAGAACAATGGGTACACTCTTTCACGTTAAATTTTGCTGTTCACATTACACAGCACATGTGCTTTCGTTACAAGGTCGCATTTTTACTCTTATATTGAGGGCCTGCCGGTTTGGTGTGAGAGATCACTCACGTAGTGCCAGTCCACAGATTTCGGCTTGCAGGCAGCCATGGTAAGACACAGTCTTTTGGTTTTTTTAACCTTCTTAACATGTGGGAATGGTTTCAAACAGTAGCGCTCTCATTTCCCATACCAAGCACCCGTTGGGTTGGCCATTTGCAATGGGTTTGCAATGTAAAAGGAGGGGCTGCGGTTTCAGGGTTAACATGCAGCACAAACCCAACTAACTCCCCTCCCCCCCACACCCAATTCTCTGGGATGATCACTTCACCCCTCCCCCCCACCGCGTGGCTAACAGTGGGGAATATTTCTGTTCAGCAGAGCAGGAACGGGCACCTCTGAATATCCCCTTAATAAAATTGCCCCATTTCAACCAGGTGACCGTGAATGATATCACTCTCCTGAGGATAACAAAGAGCGATAAGGAATGGATGTCTGCATGCCAGCAAACACCGGGACCATACGCTGCCATGCTTTGTTATGCAATGATTCCAGACTACGTGCTACTGGCCTGGCGTGGTAAAGTGTCCTACCATGGCGGACGGGATAAGGCAGCCCTCCCCAGAAACCATTTGCAAAGGCTTTGGGAGTACATCCAGGAGAGTTTTCTGGAGATGTCCCTGGAGGATTTCCGCTCCATCCCCATACACGTTAACAGACTTTTCCAGTAGCTGTACTGGCCGCGATTGCCAGGGCAAATTAATCATTAATCATTAAACACGCTTGCTTTTAAACCATGTGTAATATTTACAAAGGTACACTCACCAGAGGTCCCCTGTGTGCCCTCAGGGGATGGGAGCACGCCTTGGGTGAGTTCGGGGGTTACTGGTTGATAAACATATCCTGGCTGTTGGGGAAACCGGTTTCTCCGCTTCCTTGCTGCTGTGAGCTATCTACATTATCTCCATCCTCATCTTCCTCGTACCCCGAACCCGCTTCCCTGTGTGTTTCTCCAGTGAGGGAGTCATAGCACACGGTTGGGGTAGTGGTGGCTGCACCCCCTAGAATGGCATGCAGCTCTGCGTAGAAGCGGCATGTTTGCGGCTCTGCCCCGGACCTTCCGTTTGCTTCTCTGGCTTTGTGGTAGGCTTGCCGTAGCTCCTTAATTTTCACGCGGCACTGCTGTGCGTCCCTGTTATGGCCTCTGTCCTTCATGGCCTTGGAGACCTTTTCTAATATTTTGCCATTTCGTTTACTGCTTCGGAGTTCAGCTAGCACTGATTCATCTCCCCATATGGCGAGCAGATCCCGTACCTCCCGTTCTGTCCATGCTGGAGCTCTTTTGCGATCCTGGGACTCCATCACGGTTAACTGTGCTGATGAGCTCTGCGTGGTCACCTGTGATCTCCACGCTGAGCAAACAGGAAATGAAATTCAAACGTTCGCGGGGCTTTTCCTGTCTACCTGGCCAGTGCATCTGAGTTGAGAGTGCTGTCCAGAGCGGTCACAATGAAGCACTGTGGGATAGCTCCCGGAGGCCAATAACGTCGAATTCCATCCACACTACCCCAATTCCGACCTGCTAATGCCGATTTTATCGCTAATCCCCTCGTCGGAGGTGGAGTAAAGAAACCGGTTTAAAGGGCCCTTTAAGTCGAAAGAAAGGGCTTCGTCGTGTGAACTTGTCCAGGCTTAATTCGATTTAACGCTGCTAAAGTCGACCTAAACTCGTAGTGTAGACCAGGCCTTAGACAATCCTGGAAAGCTGAAGTCTTGCATCAGTTTAAGACAAACAACAGCAATGGTGGGGTCACTTCCAATATGCAGAAGAAGGTGTGCTTTTACAGAATGTTTATAGAGCTGAGATCCAAGAAAGCAGAAACAAGCCCAAACAAAAATGAGGTTGGAAGATGCAATTTTGAGGGATTTAAGAAACCTTAATCCTCCCATTCTGATGCTTGCTGAAGGAAGGAGACTTGAAAACTAACATTCAAGATGGAATTCTTCTACATGCCACTACAGCTACAACATAGCCATGTGAATCTGCTAATGTTGCATTTGGCTTCGAATTTGTGCCATCGCATCCACAAGGAGGAAACCTTTAATATGGATGAAATGTGGTGTGTAGATGCAGCTATAGATCTGTCTCTGTATACTGCACCATTACATCTTTCTATGGAGTGTGCTGTCTACTGAGACTGGCAACTGGAACACATCGGAGTGTGTATGCATTCTCCTCTGTGCCTGATCTACAAAGGATACGAACGTATTTCAGCCCCAAAGAGCCTGGCTGTTTAGTGAAAGCTGTAGAGACAGGTATTTAGCTTTAGTGTTCCCTAGTTCAGTCCTTTTGTTGTTGGTCAAGATATTGGTCATCACATAATTGGGGGTTTATCTAGGATTTGAACTACTGTAGTCCCATGTAACCCAGTGGTCAGGGTATGTGTTGTGGATCACCTTTTCTGCCCGACCCAGAGAGGATATAGGACTACTACAGATTCCCTCTTGACGCTGGCACTTTAGCTTAAGCTATAGAGACTTATGCTCTCAATGTAGAGGCCTGTGGCTCATATCAGCCAAGATGTTGGCTTTCATCAGTACAGATTGCTATTGAAAGGGTGCGCACACACAGAGTGCTCTTTTTATTAAAAATTTACTTTTGTTCTTTCAATCTGGCTTATTTACATTCAGATCACAACAAAGCAACCGTTTACTCTTTGTGTATGGAGAACACAAAATAAGTATAAACAAATAACTTTTAACAATTTCTAAGACTTGATACTGCAAGAGAATAAAACCAGTGATGGGAATCTAAAGATGTTTCCCTAGAGTTTCAATACAAATGTAGTACAAAATCCTCAGTAACCGTTTAGAATAGTACAGAATGACATTGTATAATAGAAGAAATAATAATAATTAAAATCTTGGGATATTCAGCTAATAAATAATGAAACACCAAGAAAGCTCATTGGTAATAACACTGCTAAAGTTAAGAGCAGAAAGGAGAAAACCATCTCTCTGTAAAATAATGATTTTATTCAATCTGAACAATTTAACACACCTCTGAAGACCTTGCTCGAGTTGATCAAAGAGAATTTTCTGATCAAAGGTGCTTTTTAGTGATCTAAAGAAGCAGTGAGAAAATAACCTTCATTGAGTAAGCATAAATTCACAATGTCATTCATGACCCCTACTAGCAAAGTCCTATGTTGCAGACTAAAAATTAGTCTGTAATATACAGTAAGAAATACCTTTCATCTAATATAGATAAAATAACTAGAAAACCGTTGGGGAGAAGTGTGCCAGAAAATGTAAGTGACTTATGGGGGCTACAGTACTAAAGTGAAGAGGTGTTTCACAGGTAATGACCTATGTGAATGAATTTGGTGTCAATTCAGTTAAGCACAAACAAGAATCCACATCACAGAAACAGCCACTACAAGTGGCATTCCTGTTGGTAGTCTTAGCATAATCAAGAATTGAAGGGAGATTGAATTAGTCTCTCCTTGTTGGTACCTCCTGGACTGGGTTGAGGCATACTGGTGCAGCAATGAGTGGCTGGAAGTTTGTACTGCTGCTGCTCATGCTGTTCAATACAATAAGCTCGGAATCAAATCACCACAGAGGAAAGTATCTGAGCATGTATAAGATCCAGCAGTGGAGTCTTTCTTAAATAGTACATTCTCACACTTTTTTTTAAAGGGGAGGGATAAAAAGAACATTTTTTTTATTCTTTGGATTTTATTCATCATAAATCTGCTCAGAGGATGACTGCTCATCAAAAGTCTAAAAAAACTAGATCAACCTGCAAATGAAACACATCCACGAACATAATAATCCTGTGCCAAATCTAATTCCTCTTGAAGTCAATGGAAAGCTTCCCACTATGTTCAATGGGAGTTGGATTAGGCTTCATCAGAGCAGCTAGTAGCATTAACTAGGGCTATGGGAAATGATCAGCTACAACCCATCCCACATTAGGATGAGATTGCTGCTAGACCTACAGTACCCTCAAACAGAAGCCAAGTTCATAAATATCTGCACACAAGTTGGTGCTATTCACAGAGCACAGGGCTCCCCAATCCCTTCTTCTGGCATTTGTTTCCTGTCCAATAGGAGTCTTCTCAAACTTACTTTTGTTGCCTTGCGAGGGGACTTGCTCCTACTTCTATCCCTTTCTCTACACGCTGCCTGGTGTTATCTCCTGAAAACTCAGAGGAGAGGCCAGGTGCCTGTTTGAAGATAGAAGAAAAAGGGAGCAGCTCCCAGGTAAGGTCAACTCCCTCCCCCAAAATTTATAAAGAACTTCAGGGGAGATGCAGGAAGCACTGAACCTCCCGTTGTTATTATTGCCCTACAATAATTACCATTTATATAGTGTTGTACAGAATATTCAAATCACTGTACAGACATTAATTTATGCTCACAAGGACCCAGTGAACTAGACTGGTCAGCATTACTGGTTGAGAAAATGGGAAATTGCTGTTAGACTGACCACAGGATCATAAAAGACCCATAAATATTTGCTTGATTGTTAGGGAACATCCTAGGAAAAATGTACTTGCTGGTATACAGCATTCTCTAGAGCTAGTTATGAGAGCTGACGCAGGAGGTCTGGAGATGAGGGAGGTTTGGATTTTATAGAATCCGAACCTCCAAGTTCAAATGTAGGTTTTGGTGAGGGGATGGCAAAAGTAACAGACCTTGCCAGGCCTGGTTCATGTAACCCATATGAACCAAATCTTGTGCAGCTTTCACCTTTACCATTAATATCTTAGATTTTAGAAATACAATATAAAGACCTACTTTCTCAACCATCCTGAGTGTGAACATGCTCAAAGAATCAATTGGAACCATAATAGACTCTTCAAAACATGTGGTAAATGCCCATGAAAATGAACTAGTTTGAAGTGTAAAGAAAAAAGCTTGCAAATTGATCAGAGATAATTGCTGTAATGGATGGTGAAGGAGAAAGGAGTCAAGTGAGAAATCTAATGACATAAAGAGCCTTGTGAGTTGGATTCTCCCCTCCCCTTCACTTCTCTTATCTCCCCCCTTCTCCCAAAACTGCATCAACTTAAGGGAGTAACAATTACAGGTTTGCAACATTCTGGTCATGCTTGTCCTAATGCAGACATTTTCATCGGTGTATGTTTCAAAGTAGGTTCATGAATCCTATTACATTTCTTCATGCTACATGAGTTTTCCTGTAGTCATATGTTGAATACTTTACCACAAACCTTCTGCCCTGCTTGCATTCTATATATTTATCAAACCTAATAATTGCATATGCCCACAATTCATCTAAAAACCAATTCACTAGGATACAGAGTCACAGTCTGGTTTCAGAAGAATAAAATTCTAAGTATAGGGTTGTAAAGGGAAAACACTGAGTTTAATTAAACTTAAGGATTAGAAATGGGACTGAAGGTATTAAACAAAACCGAATATATTACTGAATGTCTCCTTGAATTTAGCTGTCTGTGAGCTCATTCTCCAAGATATTTTCATACTGTAATTGGCAATGGAGGCTTTGGAATAGCAATGGTAAAAGAGAAGCAAATAAATGCAAAACAATCTGAAAAGGCCCAGCAGCCATTAGCCAATTCAACAGTTTAGAAGAAAGAATCTACCTGCTTAAAATTAAATCAAAGATGTGCTACTGTGACAGCTCTGGGAAGAGTACATTTCCATTCAGCTCAAAGCTGGTGATTAACATGCAAAGAAGCTAAGAGAGGTATACTCTCATCTCAATGCATCAGATTTATGCAGTAGATTAGACTGATTCATGGGGTGCCCAATCTGGCAAATGCTTAAAAGCAAGGGATTACTCATGGGATTGACGATACTGACGTGTGTGTTTGAAGGATCTGGCCCTTATGCAAGGGAAACTCAGAATTACAACACATAAAGCAAAAGTCAAAGCAAAAAAATTTTTTTCACTGGTTTAAGGGGGGAGATTCCCTATAACTGCAATATATTTGTCAGAAAAGAAGGAAGGAGGATAAAGGAGAATGTCTCAAAGTAAATTCTGTTTGTTACAAAATGATTGTTACAACCTTAATTTCATAAGGTAGGAAGCTAGAGGAGAAAGTAGGTCATAGTTGTTGGGAACCCTTGGAAAAATTCACGAGTTAATGTTGCTGAATTTCATGTCACTTATTTCATTCTCGCTCCCAAAATGAGAGAGAATGGGAAAGGACATAGGATAGAAAGGGCATATCAGCAAGCCAGGGACATTTATTTAGGCAGTCAGGAAAAAGTGACTGCATCTTCAGCAATACTTCACTCCACTGTTCCACTGTGTATAAGTAATTTAAATATTCATTGGAACAAGAGAACTTGAATCTCCTACATCCCAGGTGGATACCCTGACCACTGGGCTATAAAGTCATTCTTCTTCGTGCTTGTTGGACCAATTCATATTTCAATATTTATACAACGTGGAACCACTTCAACAGCAGAAAATGAGAGAAACATGTTCCAGAATACCCAATATTCAAGTCAGGCCAAGTGGGGATGAAACCTGGGTCTGCCACATCTTGGGAAACTCCTCTAACCACTGGGATAAAAAATATGGGGGGCACCAGCACTAATCTAGCTTACATGCCCAACCTCTGGAGGGTAATAACATTTATGAATCCCAAGTGGAAATAGGTGCTCCCCACCAACTTGAATTTAGGTGCTTATGTCCCTTTGAGGGGCAGAGTTTAGGCCCCATCCCTCTCTTTGGCATTTCCTGTTGCCTAGCTTAGGTGGATCCCCACTCAACATACTGGCTTTTGTGAATCCCATTTTTGGGCACCTAAGTCTGGGTTTGTATAGGGATTCTGGGTGCCTGACTCAGGATTATGTATTCCACAATTGGCAAGGCAAGGCATCTTATAAGTGCTCTAACAGTTGGTGGAAAAATAAGTGTGATAACCACATGTCCAAAATTAGAGGCCGGGTTGAAAATATGGACCTAAAGTTAATGGGCCAAATTTAGAACTGGTATAAGCAGGTGTAACTTTAAGGTCAGTGAAGTTGCATCCACTTACATCAGATGTCTTTTGATTCCATTGACTCAGTTGTTTCTTTAATTAGCATATAGTGTTCCACCACATCAGTACTTCACTTCAGGTCATTACAAAAGCTCCACTTTTAAAGGATGCTTTGACCTAGGCAATGGAGAGGTGAAAGATTGAAAATGTTTTCACTAACTTTAGACATTTCCAAACAGCCTCATGCTTTTGGTTGTTTTATTATTTGATTAGTTCGGCATCTCCCTTTCTAGCCATGAAAAATGTACTACATCTTTAGTAATAATTGAGGGACTGGCAAACCAGCTTAGTTAATTTTCTGATTATATCGTTATTTTGTTGGAGGATCTCAAAGCAGTTTAATAAATAAGCCAAGAGAAAGTTCTACTAACCAAGTGCACTTGGTATTACTTGAAAACCAAAGTGCAATAGAATCACACTGCAGATTTACAAGCACTCTCAAGAATACATCTTGAAATGTGTGTAAATATAACTTTGCAATCCTCAGCACCCTTTGAGTTGCTATAAGGAATTTTGGGCCAGATTGTATTCCCCTTTATTTGTGTTGGTGAACAGTTAATTGCACAAATAGTCTTATTGATTTTAGTGGCGCTACTCTTGGAACTGTTCATCTTTGGGCTTGTCTATACTTACGCGCTGGTTCGGCAGCAGGCAATCGAACTTCTGGGTTCGATTTATCGCGTCTTGTCTGGACGCGATAAATCGAACCCAGAAGTGCTCGCCGTCGACTCCGGTAATCCTGCTCGGCGCGAGGAGTACGCGGAGTCGACGGGGGAGCCTGCCTGCCGCGTCTGGACCGCAGTAAGTTCGAACTAAGGTACATCGACTTCAGCTACGTTATTCACGTAGCTGAAGTTGCGTACCTTAGTTCGAATTGGGGGGTTAGTGTAGACCAGGCCTTTGTGAATGGGTGGGACAAAGGGAACAGAGAGTCACACAATGGCTCATTGTAAATTGAGCAAATACATTTTTAATACACTCAGACATGTACATTACACAAAATATACAAGAGAAATGATCTGTTCCCAAACCTCTACAATTATAGCCCATTAGAGCATAATATGTTTTTTACATCTGGGTGAATAATGAATTTTTTGGTTTACTGGGAAGTAAAAAAAAACTAGAGGGGGGATCCATTTTGGGTCAAACCCAAAACAATTAAATTCCTTTTGGTGAAGTGAAAGAAAATCACTTTGTGCTAAACAAAATGTCTCCTTTTAATTATGAGCATTTTAACTTATAATTAAAAATAAAATTAAAGGGAATTTCTAAATGAAAAGTCATTTTGAATTGAAAAAATCAAAATGTTTGGTTTTGAAAATGTTAAAATAAAACATTTTAGTTTTTGTCCAGATTTTATTTTAGGTTATTTTTTTTTACAAAAAAATAAAAAAATAAATAAAAGTGAAACAGATAGAAATTCACAAATGTCTGAGTTGTTGAATCTACATATTTCACCAAAAAAGTTTTGATTGAAATATTTCAACTAATTCTACACTGATGCTGGAGGTATAATTTCCAGCTCAGGTGTACAATATACATGCTAGCTTTGATTGAGCTACTGTGGTAAAAATAGAAGTGTACCTTTTGGTGGCATGAGTGGTGGTATGGGCTAGCTGCCTGAGTACACACCCAGGGTCCTAGATGAGATTGTACCAGTGTAGCTAACCAATTCTGCTGGTTGTGCTAGCACGGCTACACTTCTATTTTTAGCCATCTAACTTGATCAAGATTAGGGCACATTGGCTAGACATAGCTGGAAAATATACCTCCAACTTGACTGTAGAAGTACCCTAAGTGTATTTTATACTTTAGGGTGAAGTGACCTATATATTAAGGTTTGTGTGTGTGCACATATGTGTATGTATATATGTGTGTATATATATAAAATTAGTAACCAGAATACTTAATATTTCTGTTTAAATGAGTTAACACTTGTCTGACCATGAACTTTATACTCTTATTAATTGTTTTGTGACCGTTTAGATATGGTAGAGTAAGAGACATTCTCTTCTCAAACATATTTCTTCAATAGAGTTGTTTAAATTTCAGTTGCAAACATTTATTTTGGTGATGATGCACAATGCAGAAATGACTAATTGGGAACTTAGTCAAACTATATCTTAATTTATAAACTGTTTTGCTAGATGCATATATGAATGGCACAAAATTAAGTTGTCCATTTACTATACAGTATTACTCACTTATAACCCAAAATATACCTTGCATTAGCATAATGAATTTCAGATTGTAATGATTTTTTTTTTTTGGCAAATACTTAAAATGAACAAATAAAACACCCGGATTAAGAAGACACAATATTAATCTTTCGTCATGCCAAATATTATGTGTTGAAGAATTAAGTTCATAGTGATAATGGCGATAAGTGATGGCTGCTGCTAAGATTGCCTGTTTCTCTTACTTGTGCAGTTAAGTTGCCATGAGTACTAACATTTTCATTTTGTTTAACCAAACAATTGCAAGCTGCTCTGTGTGCTGATACCATGTTCTATTGTTCGGTACTAGTAGCAGTAAAAGTTCCCTTTGGTGCTGTGGCTTTATGCAATTAATAAACAGCTTTGGGTTCAATATCACTACTCTGCTGATGATGATAATTTTAATTGTGCAGATATGTTTGGTTTTTAATTTCATTTCAGGCCTAGATGGCAGAATAAATTTTTCCGTAATTTTAAGTAAAAACTGAAATACTAATTGTTTAATCTTGGTCAGACATAAATAATCTTCCAGGTTTCTTTCTCCCTCTCCCTCTTTGAGCTTGAATGGCTAACAACTTTTTTTAAATGTAGGACTTTAAAAAAAAGCTACTACTTAGGATCTTATCCCATAATTTTTACACAAGCTAAACTCCCATTTACTGCAATGGGAATATTGCTTGGATGAAAGAGTATACTCTTGGGCTCTTAAAAAAATCCAGTAATTATTAGATGTTCCGGCTCTAATCTGGTTGTCCATTTGTTACGTGTACACCCATATGTGGATTTACCACTAGTGGAGAATTAGTGTTTTTTATTGTATTGATTATGGATATTCTTTGTTCTGTCTGGAGCTCCTGGATTTCTTCGTGCATTTCCTAAAGTTTGTTTTACTGTTTCACCCTGCACTTTCAAAAGGTGCTGAACACTCTCAACTCCCATTAAAAATCAACCTAACTGTTGAAAATTAAAGGAGAGAAATAGCAAAATGATGGTTCTTGTTCTCCTTGTTAGTGTCAACTAACAGCATGAATATGAACGTTTCACATGAACTCCTTTGTCATCTTTTTCAAAATTTATTTTCATAAGATCTATTCCTACTTCTTTTGTAAACTCTCAAATAGCAGATGAGAGAACCTAGATAGGCTAATCTACCATTGTTCCTAGCTGACTTCTGCTGATCTTGGATATGACCTTTCTTGTCAATTTTGACTGTTTAAAGGAAGGGGCGGGGGAGTACAAGGGCTTTACCTGTAGCTGTGACACATTTTAGTAACTTAATCTACCTGTGATCTCCATCTGATAATTCTTTCTCTGTGAAAGCCTCATTTCAGCATGTTTATGTATGCTTGCAGTTAGTCCCCTAAGTCAATTTTTGCAAAGCAGTGTTCTCAATCTTTAATGTAGTTTTATTATTTGTGTATCATTTTAGAAGAAAATAAACATTATTTATTTCTACAGGCAATAGATTGCCATTATAAAGAAATGTATATTTTAAGGCTATAAAATATAGATACACTGTATATTGTACTCTAGCTCATAAAATAGCAGTACAGGAATATTAGATTGCACTCGTTTGCTGAGGAAAATTCCAAAATACAATATCTTAAAAGATTTGATAGGGCACCTAATACAACAATGTTTAAAATATTATGCAAATCCTAGAACAAAAGAATTTTCATAGTTCATTCTATTGAGAGGTCCAGGCTTGATAAATTTGCCTGACATCTACTAGCCAGGATGAAACATACCCTGATGCTATTAACCCAGGTCACCTGCATACCAAACTACACCACCTGCAATTTGAATAAAAAAAAATGTTCAGTTTATTCAGTATGTAATATATTATCAATTAACTTTTCATTTAACATTTTTACAAATATAATTGTATACATATTTTCCTTCTTGGATTCTTTTTACTTTCTTTTCTATAATGGTGTTTCTTTCCCTGTGCTTTCTTTCTCCCTTCATTCACTTATATTTGTCTATTTTTAGTTTCCCACTTCCTTCCTCTTCCTTTTCCCAAGGGAGGGGAATGGAAAGAAAAGGACTGACTTGATGTTGGGAGGGGAAAACAGGACTCACTATCCCATTCCTTTCCACCATATGGAAATAAATTTCTAAGTCCCCTCTCTTCTCCAAAACCATAGGGAGATGGGTAGAAAAGAGACCTATTTACCCCTAGCATCACTCTCATCAATCATTACTAGTAAGGGTTTTTTCTGTTTTTATCCATTATAAACTGAGAATATTTTAATTAGAGAATATTTTTTTCCAGACAGAAATTATTGACTTAACCAAAATGGCTTAATGGTTAGCTTTGATTTATATAACTATAAAGACTAAAACACATTGACATCACACCACTATAAAAGTAAAAGCAAAAGCTTTCAAAATTTACTAATGAAGGAACATGCACATGAAAATATATGATGAGACTATATTTTTGCCTGTCATGATTTGAAAGGCAATTTAGAGGCTCAGACTGTTACATGTCATGCTTTAATAATGATAATGAAAATAGCATCTCTTACAGGATTTTAGCCATATATTCATTTCACACTACAATAGAGGTAGCTATTCGAATTAACCAATATGCCAAACAATATGCCACATCTCAATATATACATCCATTTGAAGCTGGTTTTCTCATGGTCTTCATGATACAATTTTCTTGGGGTGAATGTTCCATCACACACCAACACAGGATTGGAAGGGATTAAGGGTATGTCTGCACTACGAAATTAGGTTGAATTTATAGAAGCCGGTTTTATAGAAATCGGTTGTATACAGCCGATTGTATGTGTCCCCACATAAAATGCTCTAAGTGCATGAAGTCGGCGGACCGCGTCCACAGTACCGAGGCTAGCGTCGACTTCCGGCGCATTGCACTATGGGTAGCAATCCCACAGTTCCCGCAGTCTCCGGCACCCATTGGAATTCTGGGTTGAGATTGCAATGCCCGAATGATGCAAAACAGTGCCGCAGGGGGTTCTGGGTACATTGCGTCAGGCCCCTCCCCCTCCATCACAGCAACGGCAGACAATAGATTCGCGCCTTTTTACCTGGGTTACCTGTGCAGACAACATACCACGGCAAGCATGGAGCCCGCTCAGCTCAGCTCACCATCACCATATGTCATCCGGGTGCCGGCAGACGTGGGACTGCATTGCTACACAGCAGCAGCAGCTAACTGCCTTTTGGCGGTAGACGGTGCAGCATGACTGGTAGCCTTCATCGGCGATCTGGGTGCTGGTAGCTGTGGGGCTGGCAGCCGTAGGGCTGCATTGCACCAGCCCCTTACCTTTTGCCTTTTGGCAGTAGATGGTTTATTACGACTGGTAACCATCCTCGTCGGACAGCCGTGGCCATCAATCATTGGCACCTATTGAACTGTCTTGACAATGATGGCTATCAGTCGTAGTATACTATTTTCTGCCAAGTATTGTCTGCTAAGCACCCAGAAGAGGCTGAGGGCGATCTGGGTGCTGGCAGACATGTGGCTGGCAGACGTGGGGCTACATTGCTACATAGCAGCAACCCCTTGCCTTTTGGCAGTAAATAGTATATTATGACTGGTATCCGTCATCATCATACTGCCAAGCGCCCAGTATTTGCTGCCAAGCACCCAGAAAATGCCGAGGGCTATCAGTCATGCTGCACCGTCGTATTAAGATGTAAAAAATAGATTTGTTCTGTATTCATTTCCTTCCCCCCTCCCTCCGTCAAATCAATGGCCCGCTAAACCCAGGCTTAGGAGTTCAATCTCGGGGGGGGGGCATTCTGTGTGACAGTTGTTTGTATTTCTCCCTGATGCACAGCCACCTTTCTTGATTTTAATTCCCTGTACCTGTTCGCCATGTCGTCACTCGCCCCTCCCTCCCTCCCTCCCTCTCTCCTTCCCCTGGTCCTTCAGATACTAGTTTCGCGCCTTTTTTCAGACCAGACGCCATAGCTAGCACTGGGATCATGGAGCCCGCTCAGATCACCGCGGCAATTATGAGCACTATGAACACCACGCGCATTGTCCTGGAGTATATGCAGAGCCAGGACATGCCAAAGCAAAACCAGGACCAGCCGAGGAGGAGGCGATTGCAGCGCGGCGACGAGAGTGATGAGGAAATGGACATGGACCTAGACCTCTCACAAGGCACAGGCCCCAGCATTGTGGAAATCATGGTGTTCCTGGGGCAGGTTCATGCCGTGGAACGCCGATTCTGGGCCCGGGAAACAAGCACAGACTGGTGGGACCGCATCGTGCTGCAGGTGTGGGACGATTCCCAGTGGCTGCGAAACTTTCGCATGCGTAAGGGCACTTTCATGGAACTTTGTGACTTGCTTTCCCCTGCCCTGAAGCGCCAGAATAGCAGGATGAGAGCAGCCCTCACAGTTGAGAAGCGAGTGGCGATAGCCCTGTGGAAGCTTGCAACGCCAGACAGCTACCGGTCAGTCGGGAATCAATTTGGAGTGGGCAAATCTACTGTGGGGGCTGCTGTGATCCAAGTTGCCAGGGCAATGAGCGACCTGGTGATATCAAGGGTAGTGACTCTGGGAAACGTGCAGGACATAGTGGATGGCTTTGCTGCAATGGGATTCCCAAACTGTGGTGGGGCGATAGACGGAACCCATATCCTTATCTTGGCACCGGAGCACCAAGCCACCGAGTACATAAACCGCAAGGGGTACTTTTCAATGCTGCTGCAAGCCCTGGTGGATCACAAGGGACGTTTCACCGACATCAACGTGGGCTGGCCGGGAAGGGTACATGATGCTCGCATCTTCAGGCACTCTGTTCTGTTTCGAAAGCTGGAAGAAGGGACTTTCTTCCCGGACCAGAAAATAACCGTTGGGGATGTTGAAATGCCTATCGTGATCTTTGGGGACCCAGCCTACCCCTTAATGCCATGGCTCATGAAGCCGTACACAGGCAGCCTGGACAGGAGTCAGGACCTGTTCAACTACAGGCTGAGCAAGTGCCGAATGGTGGTGGAATGTGCATTTGGGCGTTTAAAAGCACGCTGGCACAGCTTACTGACTCGCTCAGACCTTAGCGAAAAGAATATCCCCATTGTTATTGCTGCTTGCTGTGCGCTCCACAATATCTGTGAGAGTAAGGGGGAGACATTTATGGCGGGGTGGGAGGTAGAGGCAAATCGCCTGGCCGCTGATTACGCGCAGCCAGACACCAGGGTGGTTAGAAGAGTACAGCGGGGCGTGGGGCGCATCAGAGAAGCTTTGAAAACCAGTTTTGTGACTGGCGAGGAGGCTACGGTATGAAACTTCCGTTTGTTTCTCCTTGATGAACCCTCCACCTCCCCCCCACCCGGTTCACTCTACTTCCCTGTAAACCAACCACCCCACCCTTCCCTCCCCCCTGCGAGCACCACTTGCAGAGGCAATAAAGTCATTGTTTCTTCATATTCATGCATTCTTTATTAATTCATCACACAACTAGGGGGATAATTGCCAAGGTAGCCCGGGATGGGTGGGGGAGGAGGGAAGGAAAAGGACACACTGCAGTTTAAAACTTTAACACTTATTGCTCGGGAAATCATCTAGGGTGGAGTGACTGGGTGGCCGGAGGCCCCCCCCACCGTGTTCTTGGGCGTCTGGGTGAGGAGGCAATGGGACTTGGGGAGGAGGGCTGTTGGTTACACAGGGGCTGTAGCGGCGGTCTCTGCTCCTGCTGCCTTTCCTGCAGCTCAACCATACGCAGGAGCATATCAGTTTGATGCTCCAGCAGCCGGAGCATCGACTCTTGCCTTCTGTGTGCAAGCTGACGCCACCTCTCCTCTTCAGCCCGCGATTCAGCACGCAACCTCTCCTCTTCAGCCCGCGATTCAGCATGTCACCTCTCCTCTCGCTCATATTGGGCTTTTCTAAAATCAGTAATTGACTGCCTCCACGCATTCTGCTGTGCTCTGTCAGCGTGGGAGGCAGTCTGTAGTTCAGTAAACATTTCATCACGCGTCCTTCGCTTCCGCTTTCGAATATTCACTAGCCTCTGTGAAGGAGAAACATTTGCAGCTGGTGGAGGAGAAGGGAGAGGTGGTTAAAAAAGATACATTTTAGAGAACAATGGGTACACTCTTTAACGTTACATTTTGCTGTTCACATCACACAGCACATGTGCTTTCTTTACAAGGTCGCATTTTTCCTCTTATATTGAGGGCCTGCTGGTTTGGTGTGAGAGATCACTCACGCAGTGCCAGTCCACAGATTTCGGCTTGCAGGCAGCCATGGTAAGACACAGTCTTTTGGCTTTTTTAACCTTGTTAACATGTGGGGATGGTTTAAAACAGTAGCGCTCTCATTAACCATACCAAGTACCCGTTGGGTTGGCCACTTAAAATGGGTTTGCAATGTAAAAGGAGGGGCTGCGGTTTCAGGGTTAAAGTGCAGCACAAACCCAACTAATTCCCCTCCCCCACACACTCAATTCTCTGGGATGATCACTTCACCCCTCCCCCCCACCGCGTGGCTAACAGCGGGGAATATTTCTGTTCAGCAGAGCAGGAAGGGGCACCTCTGAATGTCCCCTTAATAAAATTGCCCCATTTCAACCAGGTGACCGTGAATGATATCACTCTCCTGAGGATAACAAAGAGCGATAAGGAATGGATGTTGTCTGCATGCCAGCAAACACCGGGACCATACGCTGCCATGCTTTGTTATGCAATGATTCCAGACTACGTGCTACTGGCCTGGCGTAGTAAAGTGTCCTACCATGGCGGACGGGATAAGGCAGCCCTCCCCAGAAACCTTTTGCAAAGGCTTTGGGAGTACATGAAGGAGAGTTTTCTGGAGATGTCCCTGGAGGATTTCCGCTCCATCCCCATACACGTTAACAGACTTTTCCAGTAGCTGTACTGGCCGCGATTGCCAGGGCAAATTAATCATTAATCATTAAACACGCTTGCTTTTAAACCATGTGTAATATTTACAAAGGTACACTCACCAGAGGTCCCCTGTGTGCCCACAGGGTCTTGGGTGAGTTCGGGGGTTACTGGTTCCAGGTCCAGGGTGATAAACATATCCTGGCTGTTGGGGAAACCGGTTTCTCCGCTTCCTTGCTGCTGTGAGCTATTTACATTATCTTCATTCTCATCTTCCTTGTACCCCGAACCCGCTTTCCTGTGTGTTTCTCCAGTGAGGGACTGATAGCACACGGTTGGGGTAGTGGTGGCTGCACCCCCTAGAATGTCATGCAGCTCCGCGTAGAAGCAGCATGTTTGCGGCTCAGCCCCGGACCTTCCGTTTGCTTCTCTGGCTTTGTGGTAAGCTTGCCTTAGCTCCTTAATTTTCACGCGGCACTGCTGTGCGTCCCTGTTATGGCCTCTGTCCTTCATGGCCTTGGAGACCTTTTCTAATATTTTGCCACTTCGTTTACTGCTTCGGAGTTCAGCCAGCACTG
Source organism: Emys orbicularis (assembly GCF_028017835.1). Classification (NCBI taxonomy): domain Eukaryota; kingdom Metazoa; phylum Chordata; order Testudines; family Emydidae; genus Emys; species Emys orbicularis. Next base: position 51,892,083 of record NC_088687.1, on the reverse strand, counting down.
ATTCATCTCCCCATATGGCGAGCAGATCCCGTACCTCCCGTTCTGTCCATGCTGGAGCTCTTTTGCGATCCTGGGACTCCATCACGGTTACCTGTGCTGATGAGCTGCGTGGTCACCTGTGCTCTCCACGCTGGGCAAACAGGAAATGAAATTCAAACGTTCGCGGGGCTTTTCCTGTCTACCTGGTCAGTGCATCTGAGTTGAGAGTGCTGTCCAGAGCGGTCACAATGAAGCACTGTGGGATAGCTCCCGGAGGCCAATAACGTCGAATTCCATCCACACTAACCCAATTCCGACCCCCTAAGGCCGATTTTATCGCTAATCCCCTCATCGGAGGTGGAGTAAAGAAACCGGTTTAAAGGGCCCTTTAAGTCGAAAGAAAGGGCTTCGTCGTGTGAACGTGTCCAGGCTAAATTCGAATTAACGCGGCTAAAGTCGACCTAAACTCGTAGTGTAGACCAGGCCTAAGATGGCCAGGGAGGCTGATTAACTCCACAGGCTGCACCTGGAGGAGCAGCCAGGGAGCAGGGAACTAATTGAGGAACAGGCAGGGCCTGCATAAAGCCACGTAGATGGCAACAGATGGGCTGCTGAGGAAGGCTGCAAGAAAGCAGGCAACAGTTACTCCCTGAGAAGAGGGAGGACTGTTTTGGAACTTGTACAGCCAGAGTGAGAAGGGGAACCAGGTGTGGTAGGAAGCGGGAGGGGGGAATACTGAGTGACCCAGCCAGAAGACTGTGAGTCATGAAGAGGACACTATGGTTTCTGGAACGAGAGGAGCTGCAGATCTGTGAGAGAGACAGAGAGATGGTGTGCAAACAATGTAAGGAAACAGTTACCTCAAAAGCTAATCCCCAGAGTGACTGGGAAGAGGCACCAGACCAGCGGTGAGTGGTGCAACTCATGACAGGGTGTCACAGAATTGAGAGCAAGCTATGGGTAAAATTGATGATATTCCTGGCTTTTCCTTGGTAAACTATTCATGACGAACTATTGTTTGTTAGTTTACAAAATATTTTGGATGCTGTACAGACATATATGAAAAGTCCTGAAGAACCCAAAATCTAGAAAATAGATCACCACCAGAAAATGTGCTATATAGAAAAAAAAGTTTTCATTCATTTTATGTGCTCGTAGGGTTTACTATAACTCTAAAACAAGATTCACAAGAAGTTGTGGGTACCACCAGTTTCTGCTGGCTCCAAAGATACATCTTGAAGTCTTAATTCACCTGCCCAATGGGAAGTGTTCATTTTCTTCTACAAAAATTCAAATACAAATTGTATTCACTGGCTTGCCTCCATTATATTTATCTGCTTTCATTATATTCAGCTGTAAGGCAAGAAACCTACAGGCCTGTATCCTTTAAGATATTAATTGAAGCATATGTGTGTTTAAGTAGTCTGCAAGCCTTGGCACAGATCAATGGTTACCTTTAGATTTTGGGAGCTCAGAAGAAACTTGCTCACTGGTAGGAGTTAGAATGTTCCAGTAATTGCTACCTCAAGGAACATGGGAGTAATAACTGAAAATTTACTTAAGCAAAGAGTGATGGGTATGATCATGGGCTGCAATGGTAGTTACACATATTAATATACTAATCTATAGAAGGACACCTCTTTAGTAGGATAAGGAAATACAAAAAAGGAAAAGGGGAAAACCCCTACTGATATGCATTAAACCTACAGGCATCAGTGTAACATATTATAAAAGTTGTATCCCAGCTTTTTGGAAATAGGAGAGAAAGATGTAGCCCTTGAGAGGTGCCAGAATGATGGCCATTGGTGATGAGGAGCAAGGTAATGGAGATGAGGAAGAAAATGGCTAATATTTTAGGTTGTTCTGCAAGGGATGATGTGAGTATGGATGTTCAGATGTACTTTCTGTATATCTCTGTTTACCTTACTGAGTTAGAGTGTGTGATTTTTTTGCTAAATGTATTAACAAATTATTGTAAATATAGAAGCTCCTATAATGTACGAGTTGCAACCGAGCACATTGGGGTTTCTAAACTATATAGTAATTTTAATAATACTGGGCCTGGGATCTTGGGACAAGAAACTGTCTATCCTCAACGTGATAACTGGGAATTCTTAAGTAATCAATGTAATTATTACCTAATATATAGATTAGGCTATCCCCTACAAGATACGTGGAATTTAAAGACTGTGTGACCTTGTTTAGGAAGAAACCAACCACTCAGACCAACAGGTAGGAATGGATTTCAATTAGCATAATGTTGTGTATTCTAGAATTTTACATTCCCCCAGTGTACTCTCTGGTGTACTTGTGGAGAAGTCCTAAATTACCAGTATATTTTAAGGCAGAAGGAGAAGTAGGCCTAGCAGAGGAGTTTGGGATATCCCTGTATTAGAACAAGAAAGCAGACAATGTGATGAAAACAAGACAGAAATCTGGAGTATGAATAGGATTTTTGACTGTAGGTAAAACTTCAAAAGCACCTCAGTCCCATTTTCAAGAGTGATTAAGGCACTGAAAATCACTGTGATGGTTGCTCCCAACTGCTTGTCACTTTTGAAAATAGGATTTGGGTATCCTAGTTATTTATGTTATTTTTTTTTCTCTTTTTTTTTGGGGGGGGGGGGGGAGAGAATGGAAAATTTTAACCTGTCTCTCCAAGAGATCCACTGGAGGAGCAATACAAGACTTCATATCTGAATGAGTTAGCCAGCCAGTACCTACATAAGCATACACCATCTTATAGTGCATAGACTCACTGGACTACTTGTGAGGATATCTCACTGTCTGTTGGCATTTTTCCACTTCCCTATACCCTGAAATAATCATCTGCACAAAATAACCATCTTCACAATTTCACCTGAAGTGAGATGATCATTTTACATAATGTACTGATCTGCACACACCTGGGTACTTTTATGGGTGGGGCAAACCACAGTGGATCTGAAATGGACTGAACAAGAAGCTATACTGTTAAAAAAGCACTTCTCACCTCTTTTGGGATTTCTCAAATAAAATATACATTTTTGTAATTTCTCTCCTTTCATTTTTTCCTTTGTCCCCAGATGTACAACTTATATTATTTGACCACATGTTTCTCTTCTTCCTTCAGGTATCTTTTCAGTCCTCCACAGACTGCCTCTGCACCTCTGATTTGACTCCAAGGATTAATCTGATTCACCCCCTAAATACTTTGGAATAAGCCTCACTTTTTAGCGCCTGACACCTCTTATGTTCCTCCACTATATACTTAGCATATCCCTGTAGGAAACCTGACCCTCATCAAAAGGGGCCCACAATGCCCAAAATTTGTTTTTTCCCCCCCCTTCTCTTCAAGGTGCACAACCATCTTACAGTTGGATCAGGTTCCTCCTTGAAAATCTCATAGTGATTTTGTGTCAGATTTGGCACATACCATGCTGTTTTAGCACCAGTGGAGTGCTGAAAATACCAGGCAGAATGCTTGGAACTGTGGATTTCCAATGCTCATGTTTCTCTGTAATTAGGATTTTTCTTGCAAGCTTTAGATAAGTAACTTAAGATTTAGACATCTTAAATGGAGAGAGGTTAAAGAAAAGAATGATTGATTTAAATTTGAATCTTCTTGTAGATGGGGCGGGGGGCGGCAGGAGAGATTCATCTGATAAGATGTTACCAAAAATCAGTGTGAAGTATTAGTTTCTGAGGCTTTTCAGTAAAACAAACTGAGGTGTTTGACTTGTTTGACTGACTGTACTTCAACGTGCTAGCAAGGCAACTACAATACATAAGTATTGCATTTTTCATTTTCTATCTTATGCTCAGAGAAAAGCCTTTGATTTATAAAGTTCCCAGAGAATTAGACTCCAATTGCATTACCATGTTAGGATGGACCTTCCAGAACTCTCTTTGCAGAGGGAAATGTCACCTTTGTAAATAATAAAAATAAGTTCAAACCGATGAAAAAAAATAAAGGAACTGACCTTTAAATGTTCCAAATAGCTTTGGTTTTATGGCAGTACAATTTATTTAACCTTTAAGAGTGCTCATTTAAGTCACTCTAGCTTTATTTTTTTAAGTGTTAGAAAATGAGTTGTGTCACAAAAATTGTGCTTTATTCTTATTGGATAACTGATTTCATGTGCATACTGTGTGTGAACTTTTTATTATAGTTTCTTTATCAGACCTGAATGAGTCATTCACTGTGCAGATATCTTACTTTTTTTTTCTTCTATTTTCTTCATACTACTCTTTTTAAGGCTGTATTAATGCTTCCTATAAAATCCATTTCCCCCCTTCCCCATACCTCCATCACTTTGCCTTTCCAGTTCCCCACTCTAGAAGCTTGGGCTTTTTTGTGAGACCACATTACTTTCCTATTGGGTTCAATCTACATAGTGGCTTACTTCTTTCCAGAGTCGTCATCTCTTACAATCCAAGTGTAGGTTTCAGATCTCTTCGTGTCAGAGGTATAAGAAGAAATCAGGAAACATAAGATGGTGCACATGGCTTTATATCTTCTGGAGATGCTTTCTCTCTGATCCACTAGGGATCTTCATTTCAAGGGCAATTTCCTTCCTATCAGTATTCTGTTCAAAGGGGATTTTGATCTGTACTTTCTTCCCTCCCACAGTGCTAATTTTGTGAGGGCAGTCCATTCCTCATAGCCAATATTCTTTTTATCTTTTTACGTTGCATAGACTCAGGATCTGGAGAGTGATTTGGAGAATCAGGTTGAACAAGGAGGGCAAATGCCAGCTATTCAACTCAGTTTCTTCATCACTCAGATATCTCTGTTGTGAATTTTTCCTCTTCTCCTGTGCATGGAACCTGGACTTATTTGGTGAACACAATAGTAGCTTCTATGGATCTCTCTTTAGCATTGGCACAGACAATGTTACACAAATTATTGTATAATTTTGGAGATAAAGGAAAAAAGTGGCCCTTTTGGTGAATGAGGAGTCAGCTCAGGAGCTGTGGGACCATGTGACCTCTGTTCCTTCTGCGTTCAGAAGCTGTAGTCTCTCTATCAAGGCTCTGGAGAAGGATTTTAGCTATTTTTGTCAGCATCCCAGTCCTAGATTGCTTGTCAACAACCTCTGAGGGGTCTAGTTCTTTAAAAGCATTTTCTTCCGTGTCATCAAAGAAGATTTGAAACCGGACCAAATGGCTACTTATCGGACTATTATGGGCCTTTTAAAGTAATATATACTCCTGGATGGAGGTCATTCCAGAGAACTAATGGTGAAATTACATGAGACTATTAAAGAGGGAGAGGGAGGTTTCTGAAGTGCTCTTTTGCTATCTCACATAGGTCTCTGTTCTGAGAACCATGACTTGACTATGGAATTTAGTGTAATGGTTGAGGTGTAGGGCAATGTAACTGACCTATTGAACAGGACCTAATGAAATCTTTAGAAACTTGAAGGTAACCCGTTGGTTTGGCGTTAATTCCAATCTTTTTCTAAGTAGAAACAGTTCCAATATCTGTCCAGAAGCACCTATTGATCTTCTTTGGCTAGCCAAAGAATAATGTATTTTCATCTCGGAGGCAGACCTTACCCTGATCATTCTTGCCATTGTTACCACTAGATTGTGTCAATACAATATGGTCTCCTTATCTATATTGCCTAAGTAAAGATAATTTTATAAAATATAAAATAACTGGCACATAATATGATCTTAAAACTTAACTTTATCCAACAGATCTGAAATAGTTCTTTGGAATTTTGCCAACTATCAACCTTATGACAGAAGTTTGAACAATCAACCTTATAAACTATAGTGTTTACCAGATAGATCAGAAAAGTTTGAAATAAGCTATGAGAAACATAATACAAACTTTTTTAATTGCTTAATTATATGCTTGAGTGACAATCTTGAATGTGTAAATAGTAAATTGCTATTCAAAAGAGTGACAATATTTTCACTCTTACAAGTACATATATTTTATTAGTTTCCACATAACTTGTGATTCCTCTGTGTAAAAGACCATAGAAACTTAGACACTCTTTATGCTTCAAGCAAACCTGTCAGTAACGTTCACAATAATGATGATGTACCATATGAAAGTTTATCCTTTCCATCTTTTGCTAATACATTTTATAACAGAATTAATGACCTATTTACCATTTATTACCAATGAGTTAATGAACTAAAATGATGAAAAGCTCCAAAAATGATCAGGAAAATTGTATTGGTTTATTATATATACAGCATACCATTTTTATTTTTATTTTGTCCATTTAAATTGTTAGTGTTTATGTACATTTTGCAAAAATTGCTAAGGTATCTTCAGTATTGCTGTGAAGAATGTGGGAGTTATCTATATTTTATGAATATATATAAATATTGATATCTATCAATATCTTTATCCAGAAAGAGATATCTTTGGGGTTGGTAGCTATTGTGTTGGTAGCCTAAGGATAACTAAGAATTAGAAGTAAGAGAGAGGTCTCCTGAGTCTCAATCCAGTGCTCTGAGTTCTATTACTGGCTTTGCTACTGATCTGCAGGGCGACCCTGGGCAAGCCACTTTACCACTCTGTGCCTCAGTTTCCCCATTTGTAAAATGGGGCTAATACTGTTCTTCTCCGAAAGGTGCTTTGATGAAATACACAATATAAGAGTGTGGTAGTGGTCAGTTTACAGGAACCAAAAATCAATAGCTGTAGAGCACTCCAATGGCCAGTACTCGGAAAATGGAGGTGAAAATTCCTTTGAGGTTTACCTCCACTGATGTGGAATCAGTGTCTGGCTGGTCCCACAGGAGGCTGTGGGGAGGGAAGGGATATATTCCAGGTTGAAATCCCAGGGGCTATTAGGCAGGAATTCTCAAACAAGAGCTTGAAAGTGACTCAAAAGCTAAGCCTCTGAGGAGATAGAAAGAGAGGGCCTGCAGAAAACCAGGCTGAAAGTTGGTCACCAGGAAGATTGGGGGTGGGTGGGGGGAGAGTTACCAAGGTGAAATCAGGTGGCTAACCTACTTTCATGAGGCAAAAGATAAATTAGATAAACTCATATGTTGTTAAGTATCAGAGGGGTAGCCGTGTTAGTCTGAATCTGTAAAAAGCAACAGAGGGTCCTGTGGCACCTTTAAGACTAACAGAAGTATTGGGAGCATAAGCTTTCGTGGGTAAGAACCTCACTTCTTGCATCTGAAGAAGTGAGGTTTTTACCCACAAAAGCTTATGCTTTTGGGGGAGGGATAGCTCAGTGGTTTGAGCATTGGCCTGCTAAACCCAGGGTTGTGAGTTCAATCCTTGAGGGGGCCACTTAGGGATCTGGGGCAAAATCAGTACTTGGTCCTGCTAGTGAAGGCAGGGGGCTGGACTCGATGACCTTTCAAGGTCCCTTCCAGTTCTAGGAGATGGGATATCTCCATTAATTTTTCTTTTTTTTTTTTTTCACAGGACCCTCTGTTGCTAATATGTTGTTTTAACCCTTTTCTGTCTTTTATGTTCCTGTGGACCAATACATACTTTGTTTGGGAACAAGCTTTTCTGTATCACTGCAATTTCAAACTGCTCAGAGCTTTCAGACAGAAATGCCACCTACCACCTCAACAGATGGGGGAAATTGATGAGGACAGCCTCAGCAGTAAGGGAGGGAGACATTTGCTGAGGGACACCAGATAGCTCCTCCCTGCCCTTGGAATCTTTTGCACCTCTTACCCAGTTGAGTGGGAGGGTTGCTGATTGAGCCCAGTTCCCAGGATTTAAACTGGGGTGGGAGTCATATACAGCCTCTTTTGGCTCTGTTCCAGCAACTCCACCCTGCACTAGGAATGGGAACTTTGCCTAACGTATACTGAGGGTCTATCCCATCAGCCATTTGGGGGTCATAAAGGATTTTTTCTCTCATAAGCCAGTTGAGTGAAGGACAGTGTTTTTCACCTTCCTCACAGCACTTTCAAACCACAAAGCACATCCTAAGTAGGAATGTGCTTAGGATCTCACTGAGATACTTGGCTGAGTTGTTAATTCATTGCAACTTGTGGCCTGTTTCCATTGTGGTTATAAGGATAAGATGACCTGTTCCCAGAGGCAAAAAACCTGAGATGTTGGTGATAGGCCTTCAACCCATGGGATAGGGTGAGATCTTCCTGTGTTATTGGTTATATGACTGGTGTTCTGTAACCCTCAAACTTGAACCAATGAAAAGCTTTGTATAGAAGCATATGGGTGATGGGCAGGAATGCTCTTCCCCTGTGCTTACGTTTAATAAAAGTTGCTGACTGCTATTTAAAATTCATTGATATATCTGTCTTCATTTCACCACAGTGTCAGCATCAAGTCTATAGCAGGGTCCAAGCCAATTGAATTGGCTAAGGTAATGTGGTTGGTAAACAAGGGGTGCTGCAGCTTGCTGATCCAGTCTAAAAGTAGGGTGAGTTGCAGGATTCATCTGAGAGAAGCACACATGTAGGTTATCATTTGTAAAAGATGCCCAGAGAGACAGAGAGAGGTCAAAGGTATAGCTTTCCCCCTGAACCATAACAATTGCTTGAAACAATTGATCTTAGAGACTCCTTGAAAATGTCTGAGGCCTGGTCTACACTAGGAGCTTATATCGAATTTAGCGCCGTTACATCGAATTAACCCTGCACCCGTCCACACCAGGAAGCTACTTAGTTCGAAATAGAGCTCTTTTAAATTCGACTTCTGTAATCCTCGAAAACGAGAGGAGTAGCGCTAAATTCGAAATGGCAATATCGAATTAGGCTAGGTGTGGATGGAAATCGACGGTAATAGCTCCGGGAGCTATCCCACAGTGCACCACTCTGTTGACGCTCTGGACAGCAGTCTGAGCTCGGATGCTCTGACCAGCCACACAGGAAAAGCCCCGGGAAAATTTGAATTCCTTTTCCTGTCTGGCCACTTTGAATCTCATTTTCTGTTTGGACAGCGTGGAGAGCTCAGCAGCACTAGCAACGATGCAGAGCTCTCCAGCGGAGTTGGCCGTGCAATCTAATAGAAAGAGGGCCCCAGCATGGACTGATCGGGAGGTCTTGGATCTCATCGCTGTGTGGGGCGATGAGTCCGTGCTTTCAGAGCTGCGCTCCAAAAGAAGGAATGCAAAGATCTATGAGAAGATCTCTAAAGCCATGGCAGAGAGAGGATACAGCCGGGATGCAACGCAGTGCCGCGTGAAAATCAAGGAGCTGAGACAAGGCTACCAAAAAACCAAAGAGGCAAACCGACGCTCCGGATCCCAGCCCCACACATCCCGTTTCTACGAGGCACTGCATTCCATCCTAGGTGCGGCCGCCACCACTACCCCACCAGTGACCGTGGACTCCGAGGATGGGATATTGTCCACGGCCGGTTCCTCCTCGGAAATGTTAGGTGACGGGGAAGATGAGGAAGGAGATGAGGAGGACGAGGCAGTCGACAGCGCTTGCACCGCTGATTTCAACGACAGCCAGGAGCTCTTCATCACCCTTACCGAGATCCCCTACCAACCGTCCACAGCCCTTACCCCGGACACCGAATCAGGGGAAGGATCAAGCAGTGAGTGCTTTAAACATCTAAACATTTCATTTTAACATAAGTGGAATATTTATATTGTTAAGAATGGGCTTTTCAGTCACTCAGTTAAACATAGAAACTTTTATTAATAACAAAACAGGAATAATAACTATATCAGTAATTTGTTGTTCATGATTTAGTTGGCTTAGTAAACTTTTTTCTACTAACTATGTATAGAAAATCAAGTACTGTCCGGATATTCATGATTAGTCCACAACACGGCCCCTCCACTCTGTAGTCCGTTATGCTCAACTTAAAGGAAAAGGCGGTCAATGTGCCCGGGAATGGACAGACAGTCCTCCTGTGATAGCTCCGCATAGCTCTCCTGGAGGTACCGCTCCAGCATGCGCACGAGGTTCAACGGCAGGGCAATCTTGTTTGGTCCCCCGTGGTAGCACACGTTCCCACGCCATGAGTCCATGAGGTAGTCGGGGATCAGTGCGCGGCACAGCATGGCGGCATATGGCCCAGGCCTCTGCATGCATTCACGCAGCATCCTTCCCCTCTCGGTCTCCGAGATCCTCATGAGGGTTATGTCACACATGACGCCCTGCTTTAAATTAGGGAGGGGAATGTTAGTATTTGGACTGCTTTACAGCCACGCGGTGGAGGCGGCAGAGGGGCAGCATACAGGGATCTTTCCCGGGGACAGCCGCGAGGTGGTGGGACAGGGGCAGAGCTCATGCTTCCCTGATTGCTGCCAGCAGAGAGTGGCCTTGCATTCAGTGCGAAAGGAGCCCAGTGCTACTATTACATGTTTAAGCTGCCACAAGTCTACGGCTTACCATGTTTTCCCGCAGCAGAAGTAGAGGTGTCCTGCAACGCTTCTCTGATCGCAACTGCAGGACCCCAGACACATAAGGCGAGGGCCGAAAATTCGACCTTGTCCTGAGTGCGCATGTGAAAGGTGCAGTGCATGGTGTTGTTCACAGAGAAAGACTATGCTCTTTGTTAGCAACTTCATTTATCTGTCTCAGGAATTTACTCCCTTTTTCCCATTCCAACAGACACATCTGCGAACGTCTCCCAACCCAGCCTGGCATCACACTCCCAGAGGCTAGCGCAGATTAGAAGAAGGAAGAGAAAAACTCGTGAAGACATGTTTTATGAACTTATGGAGTGCTCACGAGAGCAGGCAGCCCAGACGACACAGTGGAGGGAGAACTTGTCACAAATGCACAGAGCAGTCATGGAACGGGAGGAGAGGTGGCGCCAGGAGGACCAGCAGGCTACTCAAACCCTGCTTGGACTAATGAGGGAGCAAACGGAGACGCTCCGGCGCCTAGTGGATGTTCTGCAAGACCGGAGGCAGGAGGACAGAGCACTGCTGCTGTCTATCTCTAACCGCCCTCCCCCGCCACCAAGTCCCACACCCCCCTCACCAAAAGTACAAAGAAGGAGGGGCGGCAAGGGCCGTTAAAACTGTCAGTCGGCCACTGCACACTGCTGCAGCAATGGAAGGCTCTCGTTCCAAAGTTTGAAAAGTCCTTTCCTACCCATCTCACACTAGCCCATGTCCAAGTTTCCTTCCCCCCCCCCCCTTTTCATGTGCGGTTCGTAATAAAACATCGGTTTCTGTTAAGTACTGTTTCCGAGAGTGTCTTTTGGAGGGGATTCTGTCTGAAGGGGGGGAAGGGGTTTGTTACTTGGACAGGACAGTCACCTGTAGCAGGCTACAGAGGCGGGGGCAGGTCCAGCATCAGGACACATACACAGCACAGTCACCAGTTACCCTGGTCAGTCTGGGAGGCGGTTTTCTTGTTCTGGGGTGCGAGGGGGATTGATCTGTGACTTTGTGTCGGGGGAGGGCAGTTAGAGATCCTATGCCGCGGTCCTTATCCTGGATCACAGAGCCACGCAGCAGGGGATCTGTTACCCTCCGCCCCCTGCCAGAAAGTCACTTGGCCGACACATACATCCAGTCCCGCCCAGGACTGCTGGCAGGCTGCGTTGAAACAACCAATGCAGCACTGCGGAGCCTGTCATTCCCGGACTTTAGAAGCATCATTTGCATCAAAACAGTAAGCCCGCCCCCCGCCACAGTCTGCGTCCCCGGTTTAAAACATTCCCGCGAAAACAGTAAAAAAGAAAACCTTGTTCATTAACAGAACAGAACAGATTTTATTTGTTGGGAAGGTGGGGAAGGGGGTATGTAACTTGGAAGGATAGTCAACAGTAACTGGGTAAAGAAACGGGGGCAGGTTCAGCATCTGTGTCCACAAAGTAAAAAGTCACTGGAGACCCTGTTCAGTCAGGAACCTGACTTTCAAAGCCTCCCTGATGCACAGTGCGTCCCGCTGTGATCTTCTAATCGCCCTGCTGTCTGGCTGGACGTAATCAGAAGCCAGGCTATTTGCCTCAACCTCCCACCCCGACATATAGGTCTCCCCCTTGCTCTCACACAAATTGTGGAGCACACAGCAAGCAGCTATCACAATGGGGATATTGGTCTCGCTGAGATCACAGCGAGTGAGTAGGCTTCTCCATCTGCCCTTGAGACGGCCAAAAGCACACTCCACCACCATTCTGCACTTGCTGAGCCGGTAGTTGAATAGTTCTTTCCCTGAGTCCAGTGCGCCAGTGTAGGGCTTCATGAGCCAGGGCATTAGCGGGTATGCAGGGTCCCCGAGGATGACTGTAGGCATCTCCACATCCCCAACAGTTACTTTGTGGTCCGGGAAGTAAATACCTTCCTGCAGCCGTCTACACAGACCAGAGTTCCTGAACACCCTAGCGTCATGAACCTTGCCAGGCCATCCAACGTAGATATTGGTAAAACGTCCCCGATGGTCCACCAGTGCTTGCAGCACCATGGAAAAGTAGCCCTTCCGGTTGATGTACTGGCTAGCCTGGTGGTCCGGTGCCAGGATAGGGATGTGAGTCCCATCTATAGCCCCACCGCAGTTTGGGAATCCCATCTCGGCAAAGCCATCTCTGATGAGCTCCACGTTTCCCAGGGTCACTACCTTAGATAGCAGTAGCTTGACGATTGCCCTGGCTACTTGCATAACAGCAACCCCCACGGTAGACTTGCCCACGCCAAACTGGTTAGCGACGGACCGGTAGCTGTCTGGCGTTGCGAGCTTCCAGAGGGCTATGGCCACTCGCTTCTGGACAGTCAGGGCTGCCCGCATCCGGGTGTCCTTTCGCTTCAGGGCAGGGGACAGCAACTCACACAGTTCGAGGAAAGTCCCCTTCCGCATGCGAAAGTTGCGCAGCCACTGGGATTCATCCCAGACCTGCAGCACTATGCGGTCCCACCATTCCGTGCTGGTTTCACGGGCCCAGAATCGCCGTTCAACAGTATTAACAAGACCCAGTGACAGCGAGATGTCCTGGGTGCTGGGTCTCATGTTCTCAGAGAGGTCGGAGCTAGTGTCCGACTTCATGCCGTCACGGTAGTGCCGTAGCCTCCTCTCATGATTGATCTGCAGCTGCCTCTGGTACAGGTGGAGGAGAAGCTGCGAGGCGTTGAGAACTGCCACAACTGCAGCGATGGTCGCAGCGGGATCCATGCTCGCACTGCTGTGGCGTCCGCGCTGTCAGTAATCAGAAAAGCGCGCGAACTGATTTCCCGCCGGCGCTTTCAGGGAGGGAGGGAGGGAGGGCTTGAGTGACTGACGGATGACGACAGGCGCCCAAAAGCACCCTCGACACATTTTTTTACCCAGAAGCCATTTGGGGCTCGACCCAGAATTCCAATGGGCAGGGGGGACTGCGGGAACTGTGGGATAGCTGCCCACAGTGCACCGCTTCCAATGTCGACGCTTGCCCCGTTAGTGTGGACTCACAAAGTCTCACAAAGTCGAATTACTGTCCTTAGTGTGGACACACACGTTCGACTTAGTAATATCGATTCCACATAGTCGAATTAACTAAAATCGAAGTACTCTCGTAGTGTAGACAAGGCCTGAGGAAGGTGATAGAAAACTGAAACAATGTTCCATTGCCTAGCAATTGGGCTGAAAATCTTACAAGCAAAGGTCTCTTACGAAATTCCTAGTTCTACCTGGTTTTAACGGGTAGAATTAAATATATCAAGAATAAAGTGCTTATAATTTTGCTGGAGTTTTGGCTGTGATAACATTATTATGTACAAATACAAGAGCTATGACAAGTTTGCTACACAAGAATATATTCACCATACTTATTCCTAAGTACAGTGGCCATTATTTATTAACAACTCAAAAGTAACTTTAGTTTCTGTGATCCATCAGTTACTTCCTGATTCAAGTATAGAACAATTGCAATATTTCTAAAAATGAAGGTGTGATAACTGTTCGTAAATTGTGGCTGTTCAATGGATATAAATGATTTGCTGCAGTATTTATGCTAAGTGCAATATAAGAATCTTCAAGCTCCAATGAGCAGGCTCTGTTCCTTTCAACTGTGTTTGATGCATGCCCAGATTAATGAAGACATCTATCCACTAGCCCTAGCCACTAGAGAAGTGTTCTAGACCTTAGAATGTCAGATATAAATCAATGCTCATACCATTTTACATCTTCTGAATATCTCCAAGGTAACAGAAATTCATAAAGAATAATAACTTGGTAGAATGTCTGGAGGGTAACAATTTTATTTTGTAGTCCCAAAGAAGAAACAGCAAGAGTGCAATTGGACCCTACTTGTTCAGCATCAGTAAAACAAAACCAATGATAAGCCTTGCATTGCATATTCTATTTGAGAAAAGTAAAATGTTCTTGCTGCAAACTTTGCACACTTACCCAGATATTACAGCTTTGATATTCCACTTTATGTTCCTGGCATTTTATTCCTATTCTAGATGTTTGTTTACATTCCATGCCTATTTGCAGATTACATATTTTTTAAAGAAACTGAATTCCTTCATGATAAAGATGATTTATTCTGAAGACATGACAATAAATACAGTATTTCTTTTAAGGTATTATATTGGAAATACCCCATATGGTTGAATAAAACTGCTTTAAGAAATTGTTGCACAAGATAAAATGTGATCATGTGAGTCCCCATAAGTTGGTTATTCTCTTTGTCAATGTAAACTGCTGTAGTTCTGGGTATTAGGTTAGCTTTATTGCTAGATTATCTAGTACATATCTTAAAGGTTACTTTATGATAGACTTCCCTTATCTGAATTATACCACATCAAAAGGTAATTATGCATCTCAGTCTAAAATATTTATATAAAAGCAAGAGTAAAGGAGAAGTGGATAATTTTACTGGCTAGGTGAGAATCGTACAGGGAGGAGGAGCCAGGGCTGGGGAAGAGAAGAGAAGGGCAGAAGTGTGTCCACAAGAGCAGACTCCTCTCCTGAGCCAACAATCCTGAGTCTCATCATTCCTCTGCTGTCAAATACCTGTGAAATCCACTCACTATCTTCTAGTGATGACAACCTACTATTGCTGTCATTTACTCCATTAGGTCAAGTGGCAGAGACCAGTGTGGTGGATCTAAAGGTTCCTGCTGATGATCCATGTGGGTGTCAATATGATGCCACATGATGGAATTTCTGTTATTTCAGTTTTCTTTACTTAAAAAAAAAAAAAACCTTAGGAAATTACCCACACAAATTATGTTAAAAGATCACTATTAACATAGGAACTCTATGGCAGAGGCAGAGATAAAATCTACTTTGCCCCCTCCTTCCAAATACAAGACACACGATTTAACCCTGCTGCTGAATCCACCACCAATCCCCACTGAACGCTAAATTAATACATAATGGGATATAAATACATGTCTAGGTTATCTGAAGTGTTAAAGAACAGACATGGAAACCCTTTAGTACTGCATAGGGCCAATAGATTTGTGTACTATCCTGATCCTGTAATCTTCTCTGTACAACACATTTTTTTCTCCTATTCTCTCACCAATGCATAGGATACAGTATTTAGAATACTTTCTAAGGATAGTGAAAAAGTCCACAGTAAATAATTATAGAACCCATATGAATAATTACCCTTTTCTAATGTACTTTATTTACCTCTTTCATTACTCCTTTTTTTTTTCTCCTGTTAAGTGTGTATTACAATCCAAATCAGGAATATTGCATGCTATGTAGATTTGGTAGTTATTCCGTCTCTGAGTGAAACTTAATCTCTAGTTTCAAACTCACATGAGGGGAGGGGAGAGAACACTTTTTAGTCTCTGAACCCAGGTCCATATCCTAGCATTTGTAGTTTATAAAATGCACCCTTAAAAGCCCCTTTCCCTTTTAAAATAAAATGCAAGCACATTTCTGTGGTAAAATTCTCTTGAATAAAAGTTCAGAAATAAAGGCAGTCACAAACTCATACTTAGGAAGGTGTTTTTAATTTGTGTGACAGGATCAGGATCCAAAAAAGAAAATGCTCTAAATTCTGTCTAAAGATTTATTTCTCTCTTTGTAATTAATGTACTTTCAAATACAGTCCACAGGAGTAAAGTGAGGCTCTTCTTCTACTGAGACAGTACACCAAAAGGAAGCTGTCAGTGCCTACAAGTAGGAACTACCCAACTAGTTATGTGACTGTGCAGCAGTCAGGCTTAGAAGCAGGTTAGAAAGGGTAGGGGAGATGTACCATTTCACAGTACTATACCGGAGCATCAGTGACTGTGATTTGTGAAGGGATATGGATTTTTCCCCCCTGGGATAACATTAAGAGAAATGTGCTTTTATAGCATTATAATAAAAGACAAATAGGAGTATTGGCCAGTCTCCCTGTCATTGTAATTTATAAAAGTATCTGTGTACATTACACTTAATTGTAACTGAAGGAATTTGCCCCTTCCCCCCCATCAATGGGCAAAAACTGGTTATACAAGCTTAAATTGGATTAGAATGCAGTGCACACATGCCAAACAGAGTGGTGGAATTGAAAGGAAAATTCAAACGTGTATTTAGTGCATGTAGAGATTTGGTTTTAAAAAAACAATGAGCCCGATTATGTCTAACAAGGCCATCCCTAAATTCCTGAATGCTAGACCAGGGCTGTAAGTTCTGTGAGAGCCTGTGGAAAAGCAACTGGATGAACTGCAAAAGTAGGGCATGATTTCATCTGTGCATTTCAGTGAATGGGGTGTACTAACTGTGTGTATCCCAAATGGTGATGGTAAAATAAGTATTAGTGGGGACTATAAAGTTACCATAAATCCCTGGCTGGAAGTGGTCCTATATACAATTCCTAAGCCACAAGATTTAGTTGAAAAACTGACGGGGGGGAATAATGAAGGTAACCAAACTAGATTTATCCGAAGCCTATCAGCAGGTGGTGTTGGAGCCAGAATTAAAAAATAAAAATAAAAATCTGACAGTGAATACTTATAAGAGGCTATTTAGGTACGAAAGATTACCCTATGGGGTAGCCAGTGCACTACTTGTCTTTCAAAGACTAATTGATCAGATACTTCAGGGTGTAGGAGTAATAGGGCTATGTTTCAAGTTATTGAAATATGGAATCAGAAATCATTTAAGGATTTTACCCTTTTCTCCTACATCATTTATTTTGTCTGTGTTTAAGATTTGGGAAATAAAGTAGTTCAGTCTGTCTTTTTTATAAATGTAATAAAAGATTAAGCAGGAAGTTGTAAAACAAATATAAGATTAAGTGAAAAATGCTGCTAGCTAAGTGAATTTATTTCTCCTGACTTAATTTACAAGAAATACGTTACAATGGTCAAATTGATATCACAGTTTTGAATGCAGTCAATAAGTCAGTGGTTCAATTTATCTAGCTCACCTATTACTACAATAGGTAATTAAATCATATTGAGTAAGTTAAGAAAAAAAACAATCTTTCTTAAGGTTTTGCAGAAAAGGATTCTCCCATCAACCTTTCATTTAAGTGGATTAATTTAATTCAGTCCGCTGAAAGCAGCAGCCATTACTTTGTCTTGATTTTAAGTAAGTACAGCTGTCAAAATGATTTCTTGGTAGCTTCCTTTTAGCTACCTTTTTGTGAACAGCAACATTTAATGGAAGAGATTAGACAAACCTAGCTTAATATATTTCCTTCCCCATATTATACAATGTGTTCTATGGCAGTCTGGCAAAAACTTCATGCTTACAGCAGCTTTAGAATGAAACTGGTTTCACCTAAGGATCCCTCACTATTTCAATAGCAGAATTAAGGGCTTAGTGTCTGCTTTGGAGAACAGTTAATTACGTACAGACACACACACACGTACACATGCTTTAATGGACATTAGAGTTGTTCAGTGTTCTCAAATTGCTTTACAAAAGGATTTGCACACCTTCTCTTTATAGTCCCTATCTCACATGATTGGTCCTAGCTTGGACTTAAAGGTGATATTTTACCAGTAACATTAGCAATTTTAAGACGTGATCTGCACTTTTACATGTGGTGGGGCTTTGATCTTTACCTCTCTTGGTTACACGTCAGGTTTGGTGTAGTTGGTCCCAGTGGTCTTTACTTCTTCTCTGGGTGGTTGGTCCAGGGAATGGAGCAAGATACAGTTTCATGATGTTGTTGATATCAGAGAGATTTCTCCCCTCCCCCCATCTTTCTCCACATGGTTGGCATCCTTTGTAGGGATGAGTGATTCCTCTACTCCACCCCAAGGGATACTCTTGTCCAGTTAGGGGTTCTTGTGGAGGTGGAGCAAATTGTTTTATGGAGCAAGCTGCATTGTGTGTCTTTGTTTTTGGGTTCTTGTGTTATCGTTCTGGAATTCTAAGAAATAAAGTAGTGTTATGCTATAACCTTCCAACAAGAGCATTTCATGCTTTTCATCTAACTACTCTGTGCACATGCTGTGAAATGTGATAAAGCTCACCTTCTGCAGCATTCCAGAGCTGTTGGAATGGACAGCTTAGTTCTCTAGAGGGGAGCTAAAAAGGCATAACTGATAACATGTGTACTTGTAATGGGGTGGCCTGTGCTGTTTAATTAGCCCTACTGGCCAGACCTGGGATGGGGTTTAATTATTAGAATCAGCTGGGTAAAGAGGTCCTGATTTTCCCGTAAAGAGCAGCAGGAAACTGCAGAAAGACAGGGAAGCAACCAGAGTGAAGCTGGAGTGAGAGCCTTCAGCTGAGACCTGCCTAGGTAAAGAATGGCTGCTAAGAGTAAGTGGATGCCCACAGGGACACCTGAGGTATCAGGTAGGAATAGAGAGACTACAGAGACTACTGGGAGTGGTAGGCTCCAGCAGGGAATGCTGAGTCTTCAGGGAAAAGATTCCAGGCAGGGAAAGCTTGGAAGATCCCCATCAAGAAAGATGGGAAATACTGACTTAGTGGATATCTGAGAACATTTATTTGGGGAATAGCTTTGTTGTTTTAATAAATCCAGACCCAAGGAAGGCTGCTGCTGAACCAAAGAAGAGTTTATTTTGGTAGTTTGAAAGAGCCCTGAAATATGGGAATACTGAGGCAGGGCTTCTGCATCATGACTTCAGGCTTTGAGGTGGGTGCTTGGGAGGTGTCTGGCCCATTTACAGTACCAGAATTTATAATATTACCAAAAGTGATTGGATACAGCTCAGCTAAGCATGAGTAACATGTAAGTGAGAGGAATTACGGTAGAGTAAGAAATTAGTGAGCCAAGAAAAGCACCGGACTTTTGTGTGTGTGTGTGTGTGCGGGAGGAATAGAAGGCCTAGAAAACAAGAGTCACCACCTACCAGAACAACATGACTAGTGAATGGATGGCATGAATATGATTCCATTTGTATAGAGATTGTGTAATCAAGTCCTTAAATGAGAAAAATAAACGGATTTTTTAATTAGAAAGAGCCTATAAGGCTTTGTGGACAAATCACTTGTGCAAAGCCCACATTGTAAAACTGTTACAATTCTAGGATAAGGATAATTTCTGAAAGAAGGAAAGATTGGAAAAACAAATAATGTAGTAAAACAGGGAGCTATACCATACCGACTGAACAATGTAAATACTATGCAAACATACTGCATCATACTGTCTCAGGGGTCAGCTTCTGTAGAGAGGCCTGGCACTAAACAGGGGTGGGCAAACTTTTTGGCCCAAGGGCCACATCTGGATGGGGAAATTGATGCAGGGCCATGAATGTAGGGCTGGGGCAGGGGGTTCGGGTGTAGGAGGGGTGCGGCAGAGGGTTGAGATGTGTTGTGAGCTCAGGGCAGGGGTTTGGGGTTCAGGAGGGGTTCGGGGTTCGGGCTGTGGCTCAGCACCGCTTATTGTGAGCAGCTCCAGGGTGGCAGCAGTGTGCGGCGAGGCTAAGACAGGCTCCCAGAAGCGGCCGGCACCACGTCCCTGCGGCCCCTGGGGGAGGGAGGGCAGAGGGTTCCACGAGCTGCCCTTGCCTGTGGGTACCTCCCCCGAAGCTCCCATTGACCGCGGTTCCCCATTCCTGGTCAATGGGAGCTGCAGGGAGTGGTGCCTGCAGGCAAGGGCAGCATGCAGAACCCTCTTCCCCCCAACCCAGGGGCCACAGGGACGTGGTGACGGCCGCTTCTGGGAGCAGCGCGGGGCCAGGGCAGGCAGAGAGCCTACCTTATCCACGTGGTGCCATGGGGGTGGCAATCCCGGGGGCCAGATCCAAAGCCCTGACGGGCCGGATCTAGCCCGTGGGCCATAGTTTTCCCACCCCTGAACTAAAGGGATATTTTCCAGCAACTGTGCATTAAGGAAGGTAAGGATTTTTCAATATGCTATAGAATTTAAAATATGTTTGAAGTCAACCAATCCTAATGGATCAAAACTCAAGTGGGCCAAATCCAGCAGAAAGTGTTATCAAGTATTTGTTTAAGTACCATGGCTGCTGAGTTCAACCTTGTTCATAATACAAACATATTTGTATGGATGTCGGTGGAATATCTGTAACATTCAGCTATCAATATTTGCACACAAAAAAGTATTAATGTGCAAATGATTGTGATTCATTATTTGTTGTGCACTATTTGACATTTATTATTCATTTTTCTCCGGTTGAACAAGTTCATCAAGAACCCACAGTCTGAAATTTGTTTCCATAAATAGTTTGAACAAATAAAAGTCTAAATCCATCAAATTCAAAGTCAGTTTACAAACAGTTTTATTCAGAAAAGGTGCTTAAATCCATCAGTTTTATCCGCAGGTAGTGATTTGACTAACTCCAATCAAAACCAACCAATGTGGTGGTCTTTAGGATAACGCTGAACAAACACTGAACTGGTATTAAATTTAAACTAGTAAGTAAGGACTTGAGTTAAGTACCCATTTTCTCTTTAATATGCTACTGATGAGATGGGTTACAATTTGAAATTGAATGGTTGATTTTTGTTCTTGTTTGTTTGTTTTTTACCAGATGTTGAGATCAAATCTTGCTGCTCATTACAGTCAATGGAATAGAGAGGCACAAGTCATGAAGTTAGGATCTAGACCCCACTGTTCGTGGGGCTCCAGCTCAGGCCCATCTCTAGATGAAATAAAAAATAGCAAGCACAACACTTAATCACTGCATGTGTGCAATACGAAGACCAATATAATCAAAAATAACTAATGATTTTGCAGTGTTCAATTTGAGACACCTTAACGGAACCTAATTTTTAGACCGTGCTAAGCACCTTGCCTCCTAAAATGTTGCCCCTTTAAAATGTCCCACCATAGGAACCCAAAATCACTACTTACTTTTGAAAACTTTGGCCAGAATTTTCAAATCTAAAGCTCACATGTAAATAAATGTGTGTGCCTTATAAAGTTTCCTCCCTTTGACCGATTATCTCCATTGACTTGTAACTAAATGCTTTTGTAAGAGAAATTTTGGTAATTAGGTTTTATGTCCTCACACAGTGAAATGTATGAAATGAGTGACTTTCTTAAACCAGACACCAAGAGTATTAAAGGGCAACCTGATTTTATAGTCTGTTACAAGTGGATATACAAGCAATTTCTTCTAATTTAACACTTCAGTCATGTAAAGAGGCTCTATGCAGCAATATGTGTAACCTAGAAAATGGGTTCAGGCCTTTTCTCAATTCAAATAACTTTTCTTTCAGCCATTACTTATGCCTAAAGCAGCTGAGAAATGTTTTGAATTATGCTACTGTGTTGCACCACCCACCCCCAGTCAAGCTAGCATAAATCTAGAGTAACACTATTCACCTTGTGTAATTTGGAACAGAATGTGACCACTTATGTTGCTCACTTATGAAGTTATCTAACTTTAGGGGTTTTTTTATAACCTCACTGAGACATATGGCCAAAATTGTATGCAGTAGAAGCTGTTCTGTATTTTTTCAAAGATATATCTAATCTGATTTAACCTAAGATTTTAAGGCAGCACATTAATAGTTATCAAATCTATTGTAGTTTACTTTTATTTCTTTTTAGCCAAATTACATATGCTGCTAGATTTTGTAATCTAGTCACATCCAAATATCTGTTTTACAATCTGTCCAAAATATAAAACTTTCTGATGCACCTGTTCCTCTATCTATTATGCATTATGAAATGTCTCTCTGACTCTCTCATTTATTCCATTTTGGAAGCTTACCCACTGTTCAAAAGTTGCTGCTACAAAGTTATAGCAATGAAAGAAATACCAAATAAACACTGCACTACAATTGTAAGCCTTTTTAAATGAATATTTCATCTAAAAATCAAATGTAGTGTGCTTATTGCATTTTGTTGCTGCACAGATTGCAAGACTCATGTTCTCTTCCAACATAACATCAATAAACTATTTTCTGTAGCAGCTGCTCACAAGTTTGGTTTGTTGTGACTACTAGCACCAAGGAAAGCTACTTCAGTATTGGATCGCACTGATGAAGACTTTAGGAACCTTGCTTTCATCCAGTTACCGTTTGGCTTTCACTAGTTAAGGAAAATTAGATTACTACCAAATGGTTTGCCAACTTCTAATAAATGTAATCTAAACAAATACTAAAAACATTTTCTATTCATTTCATTACTGTGCACTCTAATTTCTTTCATATTTTTCTACTTTGTGTATTGTTATGACTTATAACCTTGTTCCACCTACATATCCATCACAGCAGCTGGCTATAACATCATCTTACTTGTGTTTGATTTGAAATTAAAATCTGGCTGAGCTATTGCTGCACAGTAACAGTAAATCACATTTTAGAAAGTGCTGATGTTTCACTAGTAAGAGGATCTTTCTCTCTACTTAGCAAGTTAATTAAAGTTGCTGGCCCTCCACCACTACAGATGTAAATAAATAAATGAAATAATAATAAATTATAAAGGATGTTTTCCGCTGAAATTTGGAAATCTGACATTTTATAATAATTGCAGTTTGGGATTCACTGGGATGAAGACATTGGCAACTTTTACTATAGCTATGCCTACATATGTTAACAAAAGAACTATGTTGCTGTGGATGGGCATAGTTAGCAATAACTGAGTAAATGCTCAGGCAAACTAAGGTTCATTCTCCATTTTGGTGGACAGTTCTTGGTCTCACAAAATGTGTGGTGAAACTTGAATATTTACACCATTAACTCTCTGACTGGTCCCTGCAAACAAGTGATTACAAAACTTATAATAAATACCATAGTGCAAAGGTTCTCTACCTTTTTCTTTCTGAGTCTGCCCCCACCCCTCCCAACATGCTATTAAAAATCCCATGGCCCACCGATGCCACAACTGTTTTTTGCATATAAAAGCCAGGTCCAATGTTAGGGGATAGCAAGCAGGGCAATTGCCTGGGACCCATGCCACTGGGGTCCCCACAAAGCTACATTGCTCAGGCTTCAGCCCCGGGTGGCGAGGCTCAGGGACCTGGGCTTCAGCCCCATGCGGTGGGGCTTCAGCTTTCTGCCCTGGGTCCCAGCGAGTCTAATGGTGGCCCTGCTTGGATGCCCCCCTAAAACCTGCTTGCGGCCCCCTAAGGGGCCCTGGATCCCTCGTTTAGAACCACTGCCATTGAATAGCCCTTCTTTAGGACCAGATTATGTCACCCTTTCTCATTTTGAGTAGGATGTAATTGAGACCTCCAATGGAGCAAGGTACAGTGTTTTAAAGTGTTTTTTTTTTTTTTAAAGAGCACTTTAATTTATTTTTCCAGTCTGAAAAACTCTACTAGTATGAAAGATTTCATATACTTTAAATACGGAATAATGCTGGAATCGGTATCCCTACATGGGTGGATTTTTGAATGCAACCAATGTACTACTACTTGGTGTGAGTAATGGTGGCAGAATCTGGCCCATTAAAAATCACAGGGCTGGTTGGCTTCAGCCATATCTTTACTCACTCTCATTGCTTTCTGGGAGCTCTTACAGCAGAAAAAAGGCTGGGTGTTAATATCAATAAAGAAACATCTTCCTCATACATTGGCTTCTGATGCCTTCATCAGATCCCCAAAGAACACAGCAGGGTACATTATACTAAAAATGCAATTGGGTATATGTTTATTGTGGCATTGTATGTACCTTCTCTAGTAGGAGGGTATGCCAACACACTTCCTCCATTATCAGCCCTTTGAAGCTCCTGCTCAGTAAGGTTCTAGTTCTAACTGAATTCTTCAGGGACCAACAGATAAAGGTTTTTTTTTTTTTTTCCCTTTGTTTGTTTGTTTTGATTTTTTAATAAATACCCTGGTTTTAAACTGGCTCGTTGCTTTCTTCCTGATTCAGCAAACCAACAGGACCCCTGGGCCACGGAGGGCCCCAATGCTTAGGCCAGGTTTAGGAGGACTCCAGAATCCCTATGAGGGTAAATTCTTGTAAATTTACTAGCATGCGTGCAGGTTCTTTTATTGTTTTTAATGTTTTTTTCTGGAATTTTTACCTTATGAATAAAATAGGCTTTCATAGGCAGTGCTGTGTGGCAACATAATTGTAGCAATTACACCTGCTAATCCCTCTCTGAAGAGAAAACGAGCAGGTGTCTTTGGACAACCGGTCTGTACTGGGAAATATATAGTGAAGGCAGGGAACTCTGTAGCCTGAAAATACCCAGGTCAGAAGGGAGACTGATGCTAGTCTCCACCCAGAAAGACAATGGCCGGAGAGCTGGAAGTCTGACAAGGGGTACCCTTGCTGGACCACTGAAAGGAAATACATGTGCAGTTGCCCTGAAATGTGATACTAGAACACTTCCCCTATCTGTTTTCAAACACACTAAAGAAGTGGACATTATAATTTCACTTTTAAGTGGGATGTGGCTGAGGTCATAAAAGCAGGCATCAAAGAACCAGAAATGTATTGCTGATAGATCAATTTCCTTTTCTATTTTCAGATTTTGCTCTCAGCAGCAGCTTAGAGAATTACCAGTAAATGCAAATCTTAAAGATGAATTTGAAGTAAAGATTGTCTTTTGAGTGCTATTTTTGCATGTTTGGGGGGACATGCTTTATTTCCTGAAATGCTGAAATTTTGTATGTGAGAATATTTGTGGGTAGTTTACGCTTTTTGGGATAGTTACATTTCAGTGAATTGCTGAGAAACTATTGATCAGCTAACAAGGCAACAGTACAAGTGTCAGTGAAGAAACTTTTTTTTTTAAGCCAATTGCTTTCTGTTTAGCCATCAAAGGATTACAACATATGAAATACTATACCTATGCATTTCTTATTATCAGTACTATTATACCCAAACCAAATTTGCTGATTTTTCTGAAAGCCCAAATACTACAAATTCAGTTTTATAGATCAGAAAGTAGAGTGAGGATGTATTAAACTACTGTGAAGGTATCATTACTGGGATATTGTGTGGTGACAGATGTTTGTGGCAGCTTATGAGTTTTCTCTTAATTTACTTTTTTGTACCTTTGTAGTGCTTTTCATATGGTTTGAAACAATATAATACTATTCAAAAAGTTCCAATCTGAGTATTGATTTTTTTTTTCTCTACACAGATCCTTGGATGCTCCTCAGATTTCTACCCATATATGCCATGTATATTATATTATAATTCATCATAATGATAAAAAAAAATTTTAATTTACCTATATAAACATGCCTTTTCTAACACCTAATTGGTGCCAAATCTAACAAAAGTATATTATTTTCTTTTACTCTTAAAGAACAAAAAGAGAAGGATATGCCCATAAAAATATTGCCCAACTTTTCTACGGCAAAAGAGTTCTGAGAGAAGAGATCATTCTTTGTACCATGCTCTACAGACTTTAGCACCGTAAGACCATATGGGCAAGCGAATTCCCGAGTTAACAGATATTCACTGAGAATTACCTGCTGCCAGCTACAGATAGTTTAAATGTAGGGAGTGTTACTTCAGGTGCTCTAGGTGATCTCAGCTGCAGCAACAAATGGGGTGACAAATGGTTTCTTAGAAAGCCAGGACATAAACCATAAACAGCATTGTGGAATAAAGTTAGCATTTGGACTGAATCCAAAAGTGAACTGAAAGGCAGTTTACTTCTTGAAGGATGTTTTTTCCTGCAGCTGATTATATCTAATGGGTGATCTGCTGATTTTTGCACCAGCTGTAGCTTTTAAATGGACTAGATGGGGAATCCTATTCAGGGCACATTGAAGCAATTCATTCTGGAAGTCACAAAAGAATAGGTTACACTTATGAGTTCTGGATTTCCCTCTGACCCCCAAAAATAAATCATAACCAGACACATTTAAAAAACACATTTTTGGCCACTTATTCCACCTGAGATTCCAGGACACCCGTGTGCCCAGAAAGCATTGTCAATTGAATCTCTTTGAGGAAGGGTGGACAAACACCCCAATGATGGGAAGAGGGGCAACTTGCCTCATCCTAAAGATCATTCTCCCAACCCAGTAGCATCAGACTTGTCTTTTCTGGCTTGTGCCTTGGCCTTTTCACTCTTCTCAAACTTCCAGTTCAGCTGATCACTGCAATTTACAAATACCACACCACCTGGGTGGAGTATGTTGGGAGAGATTTTAGAGAGGAGAGTGTGGATAAGACCAGGGAGATTTTTCTGATTGTAGGAGATGATCTGAGAAAAGTGGCTGGCTTCTAGGAGAAGGGAGAAAAAAAGGTTCATCAAGGTGCAATATTGGCAGAGTGCAGGGAATGGAAGTAGTGGGAAATTAGAGATCCTAAATAGGTAAGAGTGGGTCTGAGCGGTGCTTGAAGGTGAGAATTAGACTTTTGAATGACACAGTGGAGAGGATTGGAAGCTAAAGGTGGTAAGAAAAATAGTAATCAGACTGGAGTACTGAAGCAAGGTAAATTTTGATGGCAGCATGTTGAGTAGTCTTGAAGACTGCAATGTAACAACCAGTAAAATCAGATAGGAGGAGGAAGTTGCATTAGACAATATGAGAGATGACTAGAGTATGGACCAAGGTTTTGGCACTAGGGATGGACACAAAGAGATGGATTTTAGAGAGCGTTTAGAGGAAATCTGGGAATGAATCCTGTTTGCTAATTTTAAGTTAAGTTTGGGAGTCATTGAAAATTCTATCCACTGCCTGGACAGTTTGTGAATATTTATATAATGCTATAATTTTACACAGGAACGTTCCATCTAAAAGACTAATTTTAATATAAACATAGTTTTAGAATTAAAGTTTGTAATAAGAAAACTTTATTATGTTCTTTTGTGATGTATTACAAATTAATTCACCTAACAGTACCAGCACCACTCCCCACAACATACATAAGTTTGGAAATTGGCTTGTAGTTCCATCTTATTCTCAAGAGAGCATGCAATATACTTTCTGGCAAAGCATCAGTTGAGGACTGCAACAATAATTCTGAAGCAATGCCTAGGTGGAAACATTAACAGTCCAAATAATTACCACAATTCCTTTCAAAATTGTTATACAGTCAACAGCACCTGAACTCTTGTCAGAGAAAAACAGAGTTTTTACTTTTTGTTGGGTGCAGCAAAGTCAGATACTTCATTATGTTTAGCAATTGCATGGAGGGAGAGAGCTAAACAGGTCTCTTTACAGGTAAACAATTACAGCAAGCATTTATACCTTTTGTTACATACAATAATAAGCAACAGCTGCATTTTGTTTATACATAGGTCATTCTGATATCTTATTTTTTTTATTTTTATTTAGGCTATAGTCTACATTTTATATTTAACACAAGGTCGCAACAACTTCTCACACAGTTCTTTCCCAATTGCTTCACACAATTCTCGCTTCTACAAATTCCGCGTTATTAGGGTTACAGCTAGCCTGACTCTTGCTCACAGAGGGGACTGTTTGCATTGAAATCCCCTTCAAATCCCAGTAAGTTCTTGCTCTACTTCCACACTCTGTTTTCAGCCTAGATTTAGAATTGTATTCTTCATTGGCAATTCACAAAGGTACATCTTTGGTAGTACTGTTAATGGACAGATTGTGATTCTAACACCACTTTCACTAAAAACTCATTAAATACTAGTAAACATGAGAAGAATGAAAGAGGTAACAGAGAAATAGACAAAAATGATTGCAAAGGAGAGGAATAGGTGAAAGAGGCATTTTTATTCAAGCTGTAAAAAAAAAAAATCCAGTTGCCTATTCAACATGTGTATCAATGGCAAATAGCTTGTCTACTAGGAAAACATTTTATATCTGTATATTTTATCTTTGTGGGTATACAGCCACTAGGAAACAGGCAGCAAGCATTAAATGGATAAATATGCATAGAGATTGTATTTGGCTAGGCAAGATACAGAAGGCTGGCAGAGGAGATCTTGGTGACACAGCACAGCGAGCACTTTGCGTCTTGTTGGATTAAGGACTAGATTTGTGTTTTAGCCAATATAATGTCATGCTGAGTTATGTAAATCCCATCATAGAAATGCAAACACAATGCAGCAGCAGCATTCCTTGGCATGGGCTCCTCAACTATTTTGCTGAAACCAATTTGATGTCTTGCTACAGATTGTTTTTTCCCTTGCGGCTCAACCAAACTCTTAGTTGAAGTCAATTCTTTTTTACTGTAGGTATTATGATGTAAACTATATGTTTTAATAACTGGAATATATTTCCTTAAGTGCACTTTATAAATGTAAGGTTCAGTAGAAGGAAAATAAAATTGCTATCACAGTAAATTCTACTATGTAATACCATTCTTATAGAGTAATTCTTAGTCCAGTAACAAATATATAATGTGCAAGACAAAAATCCTGGCTGATAATAAGTTAAAATGTTCATATGAGAAGTCAGATTTGTTATGATTTACTTCAGAGGCCAATATACTGAAGTCTGGTACAGTGTTAACCAATCATCTTGCAAATGCTTGCACCTTGATGAGCTTCTCAAGAGTCAATAGTTTGTTCCAAGCTTATAATAGTTTTCTTTGAAATACACTTACGGTGGGATTTTTCAAAAGTACTCAGCATTAGCATAACTCTCTTCCCTTTGAAGTCAATGATAAAACTCAAACCATCAAAAGCCTCCTTACTCCTTTGGTCACTCCTGCTTAGATTGCAGGAAGGAGAGAGGAAAAGATGAGTAGAGTACCACTACGTGGTATGCAGTGAAGTGGCAGGGAGCGAACAGAGGGGCCGGTAATGGGAGAAACTGTGGAATTTACTTGTTGGGCAGAGCAGCTGGCTGAGTGCATGAGGAGGCAAGGTGCTTGGAAAAAGTGTGAAATAACATAATTCCCTTCTCCCCCTTCCCCTTCCTCTCCCCCCCCCTCCCCCCCCCGGAGCAAGGAGAAGCAGAGAAGGAATTGTGACTCACAATTTATGTAATTTGTTCTTGAAGTGGTGCAGCTATGTGTTGGCCTTTACTTCAGCTAGATTGTAAAATTACACTCTAGCCCTGAGCATTAAGAATCCAATCCTGTGTGCTCTCCTAGTAATTTAATGATCAACCTCTGAGTTTTTCTCCCCAATTGAAACTCTACCCAATCCTCTTGGCCCCAATTTCAAATGATATTTTTTTTATCATCATCATCATCCTCCTCCTCCAAGAAGGACAATGGGTTGCTTTAATAAACTGGACATTGGCAGCATTTGCTTCTTCCAGAAAGTATTTGACAGCATGCCCTTCTAAATTTGATTAGGTTAAAATAAAATATTAAAGCCCTGAGTTGTCTCCTTTTTCATATGTAATGCTGTATTATAATTTACATCTAATGGATTTATAGTACAAGTAACTATACCAGTGCTTGCT
Organism: Emys orbicularis; assembly: GCF_028017835.1. Lineage (NCBI taxonomy): Eukaryota > Metazoa > Chordata > Testudines > Emydidae > Emys > Emys orbicularis. The sequence goes on along the minus strand of NC_088687.1, from coordinate 51,862,621 downwards.
GTATGCAAAATGCCTTTTCTGTACTGCAAGTAAACAGAATTCTTGAAAGCCCTATCTCCAAGCTCTGCAACGTTCCTGAGCAGGCTTACACTAATGACAACACATCAAGATTATAGCATAATCTTCTTAAACTACACATATTGGGAGTTTATTTTCCTTTGCATAATAGCAATTATGATTAAATAGCCTATCCATGTATAAATGAGCTTAGCAGCATCTCGTATCGTATTTAGCATTAGTTGTATTTTGTAGTTCTCGTTCCTTCATCTCAGTATTTAGGGTTTTTGAATCCCTAGATGACATTTGTTGCTTGTCCTTCCAAATCCATTTGCTGTCAATAGTAAAACAAATATTAAAATATATTTGAAAAGAAACCATTCCCCTTTACAGCAAATATGGTACCAGCTGCCTTTTCATGAGTCATTTCAATAACATTTTAATTTGCATGCATCACATCTTCCTGTTCAGAATATTTTATTTTAGTAAATTGGTTGGACACTAATTATACAGAACAGTTGTCTGGAAATGTGCAACAACACCAGTTATTATGTTCTGCAAAGCCATTAATGGCTGCACGAACAGTTTGCTGCAGGTACAGTAGGTTGATTGCATCCATTGGCAGCAGTGAAAATGGGCATCATGCTGAGAAAATCCAAGCCTGACCTGGAATGAAAGGATTATAAAGAACTGCACAAAGGAGAACTAATTGAAATATTGGATCAGTGATTCAGCTCTGAAGTCACTAGTTCAGGCCACAGGTGAGATGATTTGGCTTGCTTATAGATAATAGTTCATATCAGCCCCACATAATTTAACAAACCACTACAAAATAATAATTAGGCCCAAATTCCTCCCTGCAACAAGAAAGGGCTTATAATTAGTTTATCAAGCATTTCTAGGGCAATGTTAATATAGTTCAAGCATTCACTAGATCTTTATAAGGATGCCTTTATACCACTCTGGCATAAGACGTACTAGATATTTCTGGCAGTCTTATATCTTTATAGACACAATGCACAACATTCTCCCATCTCCTGTTTAATGGGAGTTCTGTGAAAGTATATAGAGAACTATATAAGAATGAGGATCTGCCATGTGCATCTGAGAGCTGAATCTTTCCCTGCTTACAGTAATATCAAATAGGTTTTGTATTGCAAACCGTAACTTAGCAATTGTTTAAAATGTTTCTCTTACATTTAAAAAACAAATAAGTGATACATTTATAGTTATATTTTAATGTTTTTTAAAAGACTCCATTAAATTAAAAATCACACCCATGTAAAAATATTGTGCCTACTAGTGTTAAAAGAAACATTTAGGATGGCTGATATAAAGCAATTTTAATAAAAGGGGTTTTTTGTTTTTTTTCAAGTCTTGGTCCTGCAATCATACTTAACGTTAAGCACATGAGTAGTCTCACTGACATCAATAAGATTAGGCACATGCCTAAAATCAATAAACTTGTGTCAGGGTTTCCCACACACACTCTGAACTCTGGGGTACAGATGTGGGGACCTGCATGAAAGACCCCCTAAACTTATATTCCACCAGTTTAGGTTAAAAACTTCCCCAAGGCACAAATTCCTTTCCTTGTCCTTGGACGGTATTGCTGCCACACCAAGTGATTTATACAAAAATTCAGGGAAGGGTCACTTGGAATCCCTATCCCACAAAAATATCCCCCCAAGACCCTTCACCCCCTTTCCTGGGGAGGCTTGAGAATATTACACCAACCAATTGGTTAGCAATGTGAGCACAGACCAGACCCTTTATCTTCAGGACACTGAAAATCAATCAGGTTCTTAGAAGAAGAACTTTATTTAAAGAAAAAGTAAAAGAATCACACCTGCAAAATCCGGATGGAAGGTAACTTTACAGGGTAATACAAAGATTTAAAAAACAGAGGATTCCCCTCTAGGCTCAGCTTCACAGTTACAAAAACAGGAATAAAACTACCTCTGTAGCATTTCCTTGCCTTACTTACAATTTCTGTGATTTTTTTTTTAGATGGATTATTCTAGGTATATTTTCAGGAGATGTTGTACCTGCTTTGCTACTCTATATGTCCAGAGAGGGAACAAACAAAGAGAACAACAAACAAATCTCCCCCCCCACAGATTTGAAAGTATCTTCTTTCCTCATTGTTCCTTCTGGTCAGGTGCCAACTAGGTTATTGAACTCTTTAACCCCTTACAGGTAAGGTAATTCAGTACAGCTGCCAAAGAGGGATTTTATGCTACTCTTTCCTCTATATTTATGACATCTTTTATCTGTTGGTGGGACTGGGGCCTTAGTGAGTTGTCCAAGACTTGTGGTGGGGGGAAAGACAAGATGTGAGGTATGTGGTTCAGTTAGGCTGCAACATTGTTAATTTAACTCATCTGGGCTACTATCTGGCAATAACTTGTACAGTGCAGACCATCATTCCTTTTTTAATCACTTCTACATGCTGAAGGGCTACTGTCAGCCTATACCACTACAGCTGGTCCCCATTGTGCTTCCCTCATATGAGGAGTAAGGGGCTCCGGAAAGGGGGTTGTCTTTTCACTGTACTAACCAATAGAAGCCCAAAACCATTTGCCACCTTTTCTAGGGGATGCCTTCCACTAAGTCTACTTCAATTCCAGTTTATCAGGGAACTGAGCCCCTTCTGGAATGAGTAAAAGGCAACTAAAGCAAGGCCCATAAGAGACAAAAAAGTCCAGTCCTATACTAACCCTGAGAGTGGAAGCTACAGTTCGAGCATTAAAGGGAGCTCAGGCTGGAGGAACGGGGTTTACATATCCTCCATCAGTGTGTAGGGGCCAGTGGTTTACCTGAGCCTCACCAGCACACCCACCTGCTCAGGTAATGCCTTAATTCCTTATTGGCCACCCCCTTCCAATCTCTGAGGGATGGTATCTCTTAAAGGAGCCACAACACTTTTATTTCCCGCCCACCAGTCTAGGCAAAAGCCTCCCACCTTGAGTTTGTGGATGTGACATTACCTCTGTTGTTTGTGTGGGTCTTTCATACAGCAACAGGGGAGAGAAAAACATTTTGAAAATAGGAATGTAAAATCACAAAATTTGGCAGAGGGACTGAGGAGCTATTAGAGTACTTAGCACAATTTTTTTTAATTGACTGTGTTGATTGTGTCCCTTTAGCAAGTGCAGAAAATATTATTGGAAAGAGTCTAATTTGCCTGTCACATAACAAATGTGTTAACCAAAAAACTGTATGTTAGGCTGTTTCTATGGATCGTGCTGTCAATGTTTAAGTTGGCCTTTCAACAAGAAACTTTAAAACACAATTTAAGAAAATTGGAAACAAGATGGTGACTATGGTAACAAGAATTAACAGAAAGCTTAGAGCCCCATAATAAACAAGATAAAATATTTTCATTAGGAGCAAAAATTTATTTCAGTTGAAAAACACAAGTGGGAAAAAGAGTAGGTGTCAAAGACAACAAAAGGAGCCAATAATATGAGCTTCACTCTCTTCGTAAAATATTGCTGTTTTTCTCAGGTCAATGGGAACGGTCATTTCACCTGCAGCAGAATAATTCATCATGTCTTACCTAAACATCACTTTATTATTAACCAGAAAAGTTATTACCTTATCTTGGAAACATCCTCTCTATCTGGAAACAACCCTCTGGTTGAAGATCTATGCAGATGTGCTTGAGTGGAAGGCATACATTTATGCTAAAGCATCACACCCAGCATCACACACTAGGCTTTGATTTCATGGTCTCCTGCAGTCTGCACAAATCTCACTCAGTACAGCTTTTACTAGGAAATGACATTCAGCAATGGATGGCTGGGAACTCAGTATACTGTAATACCAAAAGATAATTGGCAATAGGCTTTATTTTAATTGGCTCTGTTGTTAGCAAATTTTCCTTGTTGCAGGACTAAACTCTCTCTAAATGACAGTAAATTAATACACTTAAATATTCAGTTCAACAAGGTTATCTGTTGCAAAGAGTTTTATTCTTTGATTTTCTTGAAGTCATAGGCAATAGTTAGATACTCTAAAGAATTTACATATTTAAACCTATGCATGCATAAAAGGAATGTTGGTAGGGATTAATGGATTAAATAGATTAAAAAAATAGGAATTTAGGTTTAAGAAAGATGCCAGATTGACTGTCCTGGACATTGAAGGTCTTCCGGGATTGACAGAGCAAGCACAGCACATTCCACAGCAGCACAAGCTTCCTCAAGCCAGATCAATGTTATGCTTTAACCCTGACTTAGGGGACCCTCTCTAGTGGTAGGAGGTAAGTTGAGTTTGTATGCTCATTCAGACTCTTTTTGCCTTTGAGTTTTCTTGTTGGTGATAATTGCAAGGAGAGTGTGTGATCTGTAAACCAGTCTGCTAGGAGACCAACTCATTTCACTTAGGCCACCAAACAGCTACCAGATGTTAATTTTCAGTAACTATAATGGGCTGGATTTGAACTGGTGACCTAGAGATGAAAGGCTACATGTTGTTATGCCCCTTAGCAATTCAGTCTTCTTAATGTAATATGAATATATTATTACATTACATTAAAAGCCCATTATTGTTGCAAAGTTAAGAACTCAAAACTTAGCAAATGCCAGACTCAATGTGTGGCCCCAGGTCTTATTTATTGCACACTATCTAAAATCTTCACTGAATACAAAACTATTGATTTTTCTCCTGGGTTTTTCTGTGATCCCCTCAAAAGCTTATTTGAGTGTTTCATAATCATTAGTGAAATTATCTTCACAATGCTCCTGTCAGTTGAGATGGTATTACTATACATATTTTACAGACAGGGAATTGAGGAACAGAGACACAGTCATTGTCAAAAGTGAGAACGAATTGAGACATTTAAGGCCTGATTTTTCAAAGTATTTAGCATTTTTATAGCAACTTCCTATATTCAAAGCACAGCTTCTGTGAACTTGCAGTTATGAGTGCACAGCATTTCTGCAGATTTTTTTACCTTAGGCGTCTCACGCTGGACACTCAGAAAATGAGGAATACACAGTTAGTGGCCACCTGTGGAAAAACCTGGTTTAAGTTGTCCAGCATTACATAACAACTCCTTGGCATGGGCAATGAGAGAATCTGAGATTTTCCAGAATGACATTCAACTTTCTTAACCATGTTATTTTTCCCTTTCAATTCCTGCAATCTCCTGACTTACTACACACTTTCCAACTTCTGGAACAAGCAAGGCAGAGGTCCTACATACAACAGCTTCCTTCGCTATACCACCCTGATTAATTCCCTGAGCAGCATACATCCTGTGCACTGAATGGGCCAGGGTCCTGTGGAAAAATAGTATGTGATCATGAAATTAAAGATTGTATCATAATACATATACACAAATGGGCCAAATTAAGGTTGTATGGGTAACCTTCATTCTGGCATTTCTGAAAGTTGGAATTTTCAAAGTTAACTCTCTCTCTCTCTTTTTTTTAATTTTTTTTTTAAACAGCAATTTCATCATATGGATCCATATTGACCCCTGATCTGGGTCCTGAGCAGGGTTCAGACCTTTTAGTTCAACAACATTGATCTCTAACACTTGAGCTAATGGGAGTAGCTAGTAGCAGTAGTATGTTGTGATCCTATATGTGGACAAGTCACTAGCGAGGGATGACACACACACTTTAGTAGTGGGCTTCACAGCTACTTCTGACAACAGAAGACTGTTGAGACTGAGAATTCTTCAATTTCAGTAGGTCAATGTTCTTTAGTGGTTATAAACTCTATAACCTAGCTTGTTTCTGCCACTTTCCTGTACTCCTCCCCTGCTCCTTTTCAACCTGCCACCCCATTCCTCTCCCCCCTGCTGCTACCCAAGCTCCCCACCCCATAGTACACAAACTATGTATTTTCCCCTAAATTTATTCTCTGAAACAGCTGAATCATTTTTGCTGAAACTTTCCAAAAAATTCAGCATGAGACAGACACCCAGCAGAAAAAAAATTCAGCCTGAATGGTTAAAGTTTGACAAAAGTTATGCACAACTTGGACATAGGGTCTTATAAATGGGAAGTTTTGGGGAACCCTAATGATAGGGGGTACTACCAGCTCCACCTATAACACTTCACACCCTCAAATGCTTTTGAGCATGATTCTAAAATAATTATGATCTTAAATATTTATTCATGAAATTTCTAAGGGTTCTCTGATACTATGGAAATTATTTTGATGGATTTGAGAAAATAGCAAATATTTTATATTATATAAATATTGTAAATATATGAAAATATATACAAATTATTTATATTGCAAATATTAACAATTTTACCATATTAACAAACATTCCATTAGCCTCTTTAGTGATGTTAGATATATAATCAGTTGGTATACGGAATGTCGGACTCTTCTGGCAAATGTGCCACTTCCTGCTTAAGATCCATGAAGCACACGTATCTCTAAGCTAGCAAAAACATGCATTATGTTCCTGAATTGATACTCGGGGAAACTTACTTTTTAAAAATACTAATGAAGCTATAGTACTATAATATTTTTAATTGCTACAGTTAGAAATATTGTACAAGATTCTTTCATTTTCTGCCACTTGAAAGTCTGAGGTTTTCTTCAGCAAACATTTGAGGGTTTTTTTTAAATCTATTAAACTTAATTGGTTTAGTAGAGCAAGTTAATTGGAAATCTCTTCAGGGCCACAGTCATTAGTTGAGTAATTTAAGCCAGCAGAGAAGGAACCAACTTTAAGATGGATAGAGACCATATGACATACTGTTGAAACAGATATGACAAGTTCATACCTTTAATGGACTTACTCTAATGATGAATTTGGCTTTATATGAGTGAAATATTAAAGTTTTCATGCGGCCAATGTTTTTGACTTTTTGGCTGTTCAAAGAGGCTCCATGCCCATGGAAGCTATTCAAAGGCTACTTCATCCTTGGAATCAGCCACTCAAGCTCATGAGAGTGTCTAGAATAGATAAAATATGCCACTACTTATATATATTTGTAAACTAAAACACACAGATTTGGCACATGGATTCTGAAGGGCAGTGTGAAAAGTAGATGAGACTCCTTGGGTCCGTCATGTTTGAGACCTGGCTGTTTTTACAGCTCTGGCTGAAATGACCTTGCGTAATCTCAGTGATCCATTTCTTTAAATTCAGAGTAATGATACTTATGATAATGCAGTCTGACTTTTAATGCCTGTTTACGGAAGAGTTTATAGCAGAATTTATGGTGCAGGTAGAATGTTCAGAGACTTCAGGCTTTAAAAAGTAAGGTCTGTAGAATCTGTCCAAATATTTGTTTGGTTGATTTAAAAAAAAAAACAATTAAACGTGCCAATGTATTTCAGCTAATACTGTCTGCTAGATGAATCATGCACTTATATACATATATGAAGTTAATTAATAGAATAATTTGAGGTTTTTATGTCTGGCTCCATTCTATCCTAACAGAATTGAATGGCCAGTTTGAATGATTATGTCATGATAGGGACATCATGCCTTCCTCCCCATTCTCAGCTAATTCCTTGTGGAAGATTTCTTTGGTGCACAAATCTATGTTTTGCAACTGGATACAGATATATATAGCATAAAAATGTAATTCATGCTCTAAATTAATCCATTTTAATGGGATGCGAGGTTGGGAGATACATAAAGTGTGTACCTTGAAAGATTTTGTTGTGATAGATTTGTGTCATCGTGTGATGTCAGTTCAATGAAATTGAATACCTAGACTATGCTACTCATGTGATTTCTGAAAACTAGCATTTCAGCTTCTATCAGCATCTATTAAAAATACTGAGTGTTAGTTTATAGAAAATTCATATCCTAGATCAATCATACCAGGAACATTTACCAACAATAAGCTAGTAAATATAACAAGTCTTTCCAAGTTAAAAAAAAAAGCAAAGAACAATGAAGAATATTTCACATACATGCTAGTAATTTGTATATATTTTGCAATTTACCCTTTTAAAGCAAGAGCATTATACCTTCATAAAACAGATTAACAAGGCAAAATGACATTTAAACATTGATATACACACGGAGACTAGCACATTAGCATAAATAAGACAAACTTTTCAGTGCTGAAAACATTGAGTTATTTATTCCTCACAACTGAAAAAGAGAGAGAAACTGGAGCAGAAGTATGGGGCATTTCACCAATGCACACAAGTTAAAGGTAGCTAGGCCAGTGGTAACCAAAAAGTTATTTGTGTTCAGTATCCTTCCTAAGAGACACATTGCACACTCATAACCGTTAGCACCCTTATTCTTGACAAAAATGGGCAAGGACTGAATAAGCATAAATGCTGAAATAACTTCTAATTTTCAAAGACAATTTTTGAGGCCCAGGATATCCAGGGACATATGTATTCCTTTCCTCCAAATCTCTTCCCTTGATTTTGGTATTTTCCATCCAATATTTTTATTATGGCAGGAAGGTAGTTTTACAAGTGAGGAATTCCTTTTAATTTCAACGTTCGAGTTTCTCTAGAAGAAAAATGGTGAAGGACTCCATCTAAGCAAGTGTTTAAAATTTTTTTAAAGTCTCTGTTGGTCTTCTCCTGCAGTACCTAAGCCATTTGCTTGTCCTTTACTCTCTGATGACAAGAAACAGATTTCTTCTAAATGTGCGCATACATTTTATAACGGCGATATAATAAATAAACCTCCCAATATTTCAAATCTAAAAGACAAGTAGAAATGACATTGGACATAGACTTGTAAGGTACGGAGCACCCTCAGTTCCCTTTGGTACAAAGCACCTTGCTGGATTAGGCCCATTGTTCCTAATATGGTAGCTACAAAAAGACTTTGAACTTTGCTTTTCATTTGCTTTGTAGAACTGTTTGTAATGCAGTAATGAAAATGAGTAGCTGCAAATGCGTAAAACTTCATCTATAGAAAGTAGATAAGTGGGCTATAATCTTTGTGGTCTTTTATACCCTTGAGCTCCATAAAAACAGTGCTTTATTGATTGTCCAGTATTCCCTTTTCACAGATGCCATATCATACAACCAGACATGCCAACTGTAATTCACTTTTACATTATTGTTGCCTAGTATTTTGTGCAATATTTTGTACTTTCACTGTCATGGGGAACATAACGAGTGTCTGTTTAACTGTAGAAAGTCTGGTAATTGCAATTTTCTGTTTGCAAATAACAGTAAAAAAAAAAAAACGATCTAGGAAATAATATTATGTCCCATTCAACTGAATTATCCATCAATGTCTTTATACAGACTAAAGATAAAATAAATAACGCGGCCAGCTACATTAAGCTAACAGCTCTTCTAATACTTCAAGAATAATGTTAGGAATTATTTAATGTGACTTGGAGCATTTAATTAGGTCACTTCACAACCCAATGAATGAGATTACTGGCTATATTTCACAGGCACAGTCATGTGCCTAGTTAGCTATTAAACATTATTTTTAATTCACCATAACATTCAAGGCTTCGTGGGTTTATTCTCACCTATCAGAAAATACCACTTCCTTGTAGTAATGTATTGCATACTGAGTCTACTGTTTTGCATTAGACTGTCACAGAACCATAAAGCTTAAATGTTCTAAGTTTGCTAAGCCTTTTTAAGAAAAAAAACTTTTCCCTGCTATGAAATTCTTACTTTAATTAAAAACTCCCACGATGTTTCTGCTGTTAAAGCATAACATATTAGCAAGTATGTCTGTTCAATAAATGCAGGATATTGTTCTTCATTATAGCACACACAATGACTCCTCCCTTAATTAAAAACTCTGCTTTTTTTAATACATCAACTCATTAATGTTTTACTTGCAACTCCAGTATTACAAATAGATAACTTTTCAGAATGTTTGCATTCCTGCTTTTTAATTATTTAAATTAAATTAAAGTGTATTTAGTCTAAAATTACTCATTAGTATTCTAAAGTCATGTGGAAACTCATAAATAGGAGAACAGCAACGTTAGAAGTATTTATCATATGATTATTTATTTTAAAAAGTGTAAATGACTCTCAAATATCTGAACATGTTAACGGAAAATAACTAAAAATAAAATCACAATCATTAAAGTGAACTACTTATTAAAAAAAAAAAGCCATCTTTGCATTGTTGTAATTCAAAGATCTTTGAATCAAATTGATGTCATACTCATGTTCTTCCCATTAATTTAAGTGCTCATAAAAGAATGGAAATTTGAATTTCTGTCATTTTGTTTCAAAATCTAGTATACTGCATTTTCAAGGTCTGGTATAGTGGAAGACTCCAGCTGTGTCCCTCATTTTGCGCTGTTCTTCTAGAACCTGTCAGCACTTGCTGGCATCATCAAAATGATTTATTTCTTTATAGTCTCTGTCCTTAAGCCTCTTACAGCTGAAATAACTGAATAAATACAGACCTGTAGATGTTTTCTGATGCATAAGTCCCATTCTTATTCCACTTAAAACTAGCCTAAAAGGGTTTGCAGCAAGTATGTTAGACTTTACCTAAGGTTTTAATAGTAAAAGAACATCCATATGTCATTTTCCAAAAGCAGATAAGGCACTCAGCTGCATTCTTTAATGCAAATCCCTCTAAAACCTTATATGCTATTAGTTGTCTGCTAGTTATTTGATGAAAGAGAAAATTAACTTTTCAAAGAGCAAGGCAAAAATAGCAACTGAGTCTATTACACCAATCAATCCAATATTCTGCACAATGAGATAGTGTTTCTTCCTACTCATTATGCTTAGCAGAAGCAATCAACATAAGCCTGTAATGATAATTCTACAGAAATGAGATCTGATTAAAAGTAGAGATCGGCAGATATTGAAATAATCAACCTATTTCTGTAAATGTTGTACAGTGCAAGTGTTGAGTTGTTTGGCTGAGCACTGTGGACTGATTCTCTTCTTACGCTGTTATAAATCAGGAGTAATTCCACTGATAACACTGGTCTACAATTTTTGAGAAGTTGTCTTCTTGAGAGATAAAATGTACTATTTATTATGTGTTTTGATGTGCTGAATTCAAATATGACAATTAAAACAACTGATTGGCTACTGTTTCTAAGATATTTAAGTTTTTACATTTTATGTCTATGTATATTGTGTAGATAGTAGAGTTTTAATCATAAATTGTAAACCTAGGTCTTTTCATGTGTTTATGGTTGCTTTACATGATAATATTTCACCTGTCCTGTTTATGTAACACTTTAAAAATCAGCAAAAGGGTTATATAAATAAAATTTATTATGAAACAAAAGGCAAAAAACTATTATGTACATAGTTTATTCCTATTCAGTGTCTACTCGGCGCTTCTTGGCTTGTCTCTTGTATTCATTAAATGGAGCATCTCTTGTCACTGTCCAGCAATAGTCTGCAAGCATTGATGGGCTCCATTTGCCCTGATAGCATTTCTCCATTGTTGCAATGTCCTGGTGAAATCGCTCGCCGTGCTCGTCGCTCACTGCTCCGCAGTTCGGTGGAAAAAAATCAAGATGAGAGTGCAAAAAATGTATCTTTAGTGACATGTTGCAACCAAGGCTTTTGTATGCCTTGAGGAGGTTTTCCACCAACAACCTATAGTTGTCTGCCTTGTTGTTTCCGAGAAAATTTATTGCCACTAACTGAAAGGCTTTCCATGCCGTCTTTTCCTTGCCACGCAGTGCATGGTCAAATGCATCATCTCGAAGAAGTTCACGAATCTGAGGACCAACAAAGACACCTTCCTTTATCTTAGCTTCACTTAACCTTGGAAATTTTCCTCGGAGGTACTTGAAAGCTGCTTGTGTTTTGTCAATGGCCTTGACAAAGTTCTTCATCAGACCCAGCTTGATGTGTAAGGGTGGTAACAAAATCTTCCTTGATTCAACAAGTGGTGGATGCTGAACACTTTTCCTCCCAGGCTCCAATGACTGTCAGAGTGGCCAATCTTTCTTGATGTAGTGGGAATCTCTTGCACGACTATCCCATTTGCAGAGAAAACAGCAGTACTTTGTGTATCCAGTCTGCAGACCAAGCAAGAGAGCAACAACCTTCAAATCGCCACAAAGCTGCCACTGATGTTGGTCATAGTTGGTCAAAAGTTGTTTCATGTTGTCATAGGTTTCCTTCATATGGACTGCATGATCAACTGGAATTGATGGCAAAACATTGCCATTATGCAGTAAAACAGCTTTAAGACTCGTCTTCGATGAATCAATGAACAGTCTCCACTCATCTGGATCGTGAACGATGTTGAGGGCTGCCATCACACCATCGATGTTGTTGCAGGCTACAAGATCACCTTCCATGAAGAAGAATGGGACAAGATCCTTTTGACGGTCACGGAACATGGAAACCCTAACATCACCTGCCAGGAGATTCCACTGCTGTAGTCTGGAGCCCAACAGCTCTGCCTTACTCTTGGGTAGTTCCAAATCCCTGACAAGGTCATTCAGTTCACCTTGTGTTATGGGGTGTGGTTCAGAGGAGGAGGATGGGAGAAAATGTGGGTCCTGTGACATTGATGGTTCAGGACCAGAAGTTTCATCCTCTTCCTCTTCCTCATCTGACTCAAGTGAGAATGCTTCTGGTGCATCAGGAACCGGCAGTCCTTCTCCGTGGGGTACTGGGCGTATAGCTGATGGAATGTTTGGATAATGCACAGTCCACTTTTTCTTCTTTGACACACCTTTCCCAACTGGAGGCACCATGCAGAAGTAACAATTGCTGGTATGATCTGTTGGCTCTCTCCAAATCATTGGCACTTCAAAAGGCATAGATTTCCTTTTCCTGTTCAACCACTGGCGAAGATTTGTTGCACAAGTGTTGCAGCATATGTGTGGGGCCCACCTCTTGTCCTGATCTCCAATTTTGCAGCCAAAATAAAGGTGATAGGCTTTCTTAACTATAGTGGTTATACTGCGCTTTTGTGATGCAAAAGTCACTTCACCACAAACATAGCAGAAATTATCTGCACTGTTCACACAAGTACGAGGCATCTCTGCTCACTTTGGCTAAACAGAAATGTGTCCCTTTGCAAAATCAAACACTGACAAATAAGAGAGCACGACACTGTATGATTTCTAGAGCTGATATAGGGCAATTTGTTCAGCAGAGTGATGTAAGCTTCGTTATGATTGCATCATCCATGACTTCTAGGAATAACATGATGCAATTCATATCATGTATGACGCAATACCAGCTTCAGATTGCATCATTCATTGTTTTGCCTAAAAAGCAAGTACTGTCCAAACCCAGTCATAGATTTAGTCATAGATCCAGTCAAAGATGTATTTTAGTCATTTCTGGTTTAAATTGAGATCCCTTCCCTTTATAACTCATTTATCCTCCGCCATTCCCAAGTCAAGGGTCGTATATACTGACCCAATAGCATATCTTGAAAACTAGAGCCAATCAACAATTTTAAGCATCATTTTCGTTCTCAGTGACCCAGAATTAGTAAAGTTTGACTACATTTATTTCAGAAGCATTTTGGCTGTAGAGCAGTGTAATAAATTGGTACTACTGTAAAAGTGATGTAACTGGGATGAGGATCAAACCCAGAATGTTCAGTCATAACAAATTCCAAAGTGAAAATGAAGGGTCTGATTTCCCCCCCCCCCTTACAATAATGGTATTTGAGTGTCACTCCAGTGTATGCAGTCACTTGGGGGCAAATCACCAATGTAAATGAGAGGAGAATCAGGCTGTAAAAGTATGTTAGGTTGGTTCATATATACTGTAGTTGTTAATTTTTTCAGAAATATTAAATTATCAGGTAACTGTAGTACTGTGGCATCCAAGGTGTTGTAATATCACACTACACTTAAAATACAAAATCAATATGATATCTCAGGTACCACTGTTTGGTATTGTTTACTAAATTATTACTTTATCGCAATCAGCTTTATCTCTGTGAGACATTTGTATGTACTTGGTCACATGCTGGCAAGTTTCACGTGGGTCAGAACCAACCAGCCTGTTGTCTCAGCATGTTCAAAGCTAATTTGATCAATAACACATCTACTTCTAGCACGTCACATAGCATCTGCTAAATATAGAGTGGGACGGAAGGATTCATCAGAGAGAAAAGGCAAGAGGCTAAAGCTGTAGTGTATGCAACTGTTGTCAGGTATAGGATAACTTGTTTTCTGTGTACTTCATCTTTAACTGGAGAGCAACTTCCCCCACACTCCCTAATTGCAAAGAGATGCCATTTTGTGTACAGATGCATCCTGCTAGGGAGAAGAAATTTATGCTATTTCCTCTTTCACAGAGACATTACTTTTGTTCTTTCTTGGCTTTTGTTTTTCTCATAAAATGTTTCTACTCAGTAAAGTGATTCTGTAAAAAAAAAAAAAAAAATTAGGGTTTAATGTATGTGTGTCGGTGACTCCATATGAAATACGTCCATGACAAGATGTTTTGTCTGATGGCCAAACTCAGCCTGGAATCTGAAAGTCAAGCTGAATCCTTTCCTTTTTGCACATCATCAGTAATACAGATTCTGTAGGCCAAATTATGTCCTTAGTTATACCTGCACAACACTGTCTTCAAATGATTCTGTATGAAACCTCACTACCTCAGTATAGTTGTACTGATGTGACTGATCCTTGAAATAGAACTTAGAATACAATTTTGTTAATACACAAGAAAGAATAGAGTTAAAATGACTTCTTAGCTCTGCAGACCAAAACAGCAAAATAGTAAGCAACATTTCACTTTGTCAGTAGAGTGGTCAGACCTTCATCTGAAAACACAGGGAGATTTGATTAATAAGAATGAGCCATTTGCACACAGTCACATTTCACAGTAGCACTTCACTTCAATATAAGAAAGGTCATTCTGCCTGAATATGTATGAGTGTTCTTTATATATTCGAAAAAATATATATAGTGAGAACTGTGGTGATGAAACTAGGATTTAAAACAGTAAAGTGCTCAAAGAGGTCTCCTCCTTAAAAAGACGGAAACCAATAGGGAAAAAGATAAAATTACTGCTTATGAAAAAATATGGAGGATCACTTGCTTAATGAAAAAGAGGAACAATTTAGATCATAGTTTCAAGTATTTTGGGACAAATGCTGTAGAAGAGGTTGGCAAGGAAATAATCAGATATTTTATTGCTTGTGAGAAGTGTCATTTACAGTACTGAAAAAATCATGCTTTTCACATGAACCAGGTGAGATGGAGTATAAGAATTTAACAAAAATGCTATAAAAGGATTAAATGCCAAAAAAACTTTATAGCTGAAAGGTATGTGTTTCATCTAAGAAACCAAATAGAGAGGGAAAATGTTTCTGAATACATAGCCAGTCATTAAAATTTCCATTACTTGCAATTTTGGTAACATTTTGCTAGAAATCTTAGAGGTTGCACTGATTTTGGAAGAAGATGCAATGAATCCATGGGCTTTTGAGTCATGTTTAATCACAGGAACTCACTAAAGGTGGAGAGTTCACAATTCAAAAATGCTCTGCAATTAGCAACTCTGCAAATGAGATGCCCACAAGAACAAGGTCCCAATCTAGAGACAGAGATGGCTCACCATGCCCTAGATGACATCAGTAAACTGCATGGATCTGTGTTGTCTTTGCCTGGGGACATCAACCAGTAGCCTACTAGCAGATCTAACCATCACTAATGTGACACTGGTGACATTCTGTTTCATTTTCTCTCTCTCTCTCTCTCTCTCTCTCTCTCTCTCCAGTTTCCTTTTTCTCACAAGCTCACCCACATCCCTCCTCAACTTTTATTCCAAAGTGACCCCATTAAGCATTATAATTAAAATAGTTTATAAGCAATAAATACACTATTTTAAAAGATGTATATAACTAACCAGAACAATCACATGATCATATTGTTACATTCTACTTCCTATTTTCCCTCCAAATTTTTTGTTGTCATAATTTTTCATGTAATGTGGCTGTTTGAAATTGCTCAGAATATTGGAAGTAGTCCTGGCAGAGATTAGTCAGCAGAGTGCAGAAGGAGGTCAGTGGTGCAGAATAAATTCAGCTCTTTACAAAGATGCAGGAATAAAAGAATGTTTTCCGTAATATTTATAGAGCATCAAAAATGTACAATACATCAAGGTATGGCCTCTGCCACAAAGGGTTTTTAATCTGAGAGAGATTAATGATGCAATACATATCTAGAGAGAGTCTATGCTTATCTTTCTTCATATATATGTTGTACAGTACATGTATAGTTTAATATAATGTGATAAATAGTTTATTTTGCATATTTCAATGTTTCAGTAGCACTAATCCCAATTATTCATCTTCATGGTGATGACTTCTAACATTCCAAATCTTTTTATACAGCTGTCATTTTAAAAAAGAAAGAGAAAGCGGAGAAAAATAAGGGACAGATAAATGCTCCCCTCACCCAACTGTAGAATTTCCCTAGACCCCAAAATTACAATGATTTGAGGTGCAGGATGGGTAACAATTAAGTTCTGCACTCGTGACAGGTTTAAGGTCAGATAGTTTGTGACTCTCTAGGGCCTAGAAATAGGAACTTTATACCCCTGGAATGGGAAAAAGATACCCAACCTAAGAATAGAATATGCGTCACTTGCTTCTCAGACTGACAAGTTCTGAGAATGTTTCTGTTCCATTCAGGTGCTGACATCATGCCTATCACTGTAGTATGTAAAACCTCCCACAGGCGATATGACTAGAACCTATTGGGCCATAAATATATACACAGAAAAGTTGTTTAAGGTATTCTTATAAGTTTCTAAAATGAATAACTAGAGCTGTTTGAAAATTGGGATGTGATTTTTTCCCCCCCAAAAAAAGTCATTTTTTTAAAAAATTGACATTTTTTGAAAAAAAAGAAAAAAGAAAATACACTTGTTTTTATCAACTCTATAAATTAGTCATAATTTTCTTGCCATTGGAGGTTTGTACAACTAAACTCAGAGTAACTAATCTACATGGCTTTACAAGAGGAAGAATACGAAAAATAATATCAATATATAAAAACTCACTAAAACATTTCTACCTTTTTTTCTGTAACATATGTGGCCTATACAGAATACATGATGTGGTGGTGCAGTATAAAAGTTATACAAACTCTCATCTTGGCTGGCTTGTATAAATGTAATGGGGGAATTTCAAACAAGTTCACATAAAGCTTTTATACCCTACAATGTACGTGTTCTTCCTGATACAATGTGCCTACTTAAAGTTTCTATAAGTTCCAGAGAAATTCCATCTCTATAGTGGGAAAATTCATTATCTGGTAGAATCTTACAAATGTGTGTGTGTGTGTGTGTGTGTGTGTGTGTGTGTGTGTGTGTGTGTGTGTGTGTGTGTGTGTGTAAACACACACACGGAATGAGAGTTTCTGACAAGTCAGATTTTATCAGAAAACAGGACCCTGCCAAACTATGTATACTGTGTTAGTATACCATACTAAAGGCGTATGAATAAAAACAGTGTTCCTTTGAATAACATTTGCTATTTTGCTCATTTATTACTTGAGAATTATTACAAGCTCTGTGATTAACCGCCATTAAAAGGAATAGCTTCATTGGAAATGTTAAACATTTTTAGATTTATGTTGTCTGTTAGAAACCAAATAATTATATCCGTAGCTTCCTCTCATTCTGATTCCTTGTCTCCAGCTCTACAAAAATGCACAAAAAAATAAGATTATGAAGGGTCTGCCTAATCCCCATTCTCTCACTGAAGTATGTAGTTTAAAAGTGATGTTTCTGCAGTTCCACAGCTCCCTAACCAACCATCTTTTCTTCCTCTTCCTGGCTCCTCTATAATAGAAGTACACATTTTTCCAGTAGTGCACTTCTGAATCATTCAGTACATCCGTATTCTCACTGAAGAAGAATTTTGACTGTAAAAAATATAATTGAAGCCAAAGACCAAATCCAGCCCTCCTACCCCTTTCTGCTGATATGGGTTCTGGACAGATATGTGTGTGAGGGAGAAAAAAAAATCCCTCTTTGTTACCGGTTGCAACATAGGAAGGATGTCTGTACATCCTAGCAATTCATAGCTACCCAAACAGCCCTCTGAGCTACTGCAAAGCAGAGTTACTCTGAGACGGCTTTGCTTAGGCTAGGGACTGCATTAGGGGCATGCTTGCTTCAGGACTGGCGAGGAGGTTAATTAAAGGTGACTAATTGCTATCTCCACTCCTCTGCAACCTGCTGAGCTGCATCAAGCTCAGTGCAGCCCAGGAATGGGGTTCTTATGTTTCTACTCTAAAGTTTGTTTCTGATTTTAGCATGAATCAATAGTTAGCCTGCTGGATTCTAAAGCTGACAGTCTGAGGTCAGTCATTTCAAAGCTATATAGTAGTGGGTTTTTTCTGGATGCTTCAGGAATATGCTTTTTCAGTTAATACATATTATAATTTACTTCTTTTGTACGAAAGCTGAAGGAAGCTTGTCTTTATGGAGAGTTGCATTTTAAAGCAATAGGGAAAGCCAACTGGCAGCCTGTTCACAGCAGCCATCCCAATTTGCTAGGCCAGCAGCCAGCTGTGTCAGATTTGTCTTTCACGGGATTAATGTTCTATAAATAGTTGATCCTGGGGCAGGTAATTGAAAAAAGTTGACTTGCTTTGGTTTTTGGACTTTGGGTTCCTGTTCTGGTTTTAACAGCCTATAGAAGCAGGGCTGGCGCTTCCATTTAGGCGACCTAGGGGGTGGCCTAGGGCACCAGGATTTGGGGGGGCGGCATTTTGCCGCCCTTGGCGGCAATTCGGCGGCGGGGGTCCTTCCGCGCTCCAGGTCTTCGGCGGCAATTCTGCGGCGGGTCCTTCACTCGCTCCGGGACCCGCCGCCGAAGTGCCCCGAAGACCGGGAGCGCGGAAGGACCCCCCCACCGCAGAATTGCCAACGACGACCGGGAGCGCGGAAGGACCCCCGCCGAGGGCGCCAAAAACCCTGGCGCCACTCCTGTATAGAAGACAAGCTGGCCTTACAAATATCACATTTTTGGTTAAAGATTTGAACAGATATGACAATTGAGTATTGGGTAGTGGGCTAGAGTCTTGAATGTGGTACAATGACTTTGCATCACCTCCAATGCACTTTGGCCATAAAGCTTGTACAAACAGTGCAAAGACCAGTGCAAGTGCTGCCTTACACTGACATAGAAACAATATAGGAGCTCATATGCCAGACACTGTTCTTGTTGCCAGCATAGCAGAGGATGGGGGACATGGTTGAGATACACGTACATTATGCTTTGCTGATCCTGCACTATATTTTTGATTACTTTCCCTTATGTTATAATGTAAGTTAGAACTGTGTCATGTTGTCTATAGTGGTTCACAACTGTGAGCGCTTGCCTCAGGGCAAATTGTCAAAAAGTAGAGCAGAGACCCCAAACTGGTGGTCTGTTCTATAATTAGATTTTACCAAGTCAGTAACAAATGTGAACTCCTGGAGCACTGTACCAGTCTTACCTTGGAGTCACAGACAGACTGGAGTGCCCAAGGGCACTATCTTGCCACACAGGCAAGCTGGATTTAGTGATAAATGGTCACTTGCATCAAAGATCACAAAACAGTCAGGTTTCTCCCAGTCCCAAGAGATCAGGCACTTACCCAGGCTTTAGATCTAACACCAAAGAGAATGCTGGTAGCCAATCCTATAGTAAACGAACTAAGGATTTATTAACTAGGAAATTAATTATTTACAGGTTAAAACAGGCAACATATAAGCATAATTTAGTTACAGTCTGTGGTTCCAAAGTGACAGAAATATAGTAATCTGTCCACTGAATTTCTTTTAGGGCTAAGCCAGGGTGACCCTGGGGAATCTCTGCTTTTATTTCTTGGCTTCAGCCCTTTTGAGAGTCCAAACAACAAAGGGCAAACTATTTCTTCTTGTGAGTATCTTTATATGTCCTTCCCACCCAGAATTACGAGTGCTCCTGCATGTAACTTCCTCATGGGTGCAAGGGCAACTAACAAAAGGTTGGGTTTTGTTTGTTAGTTTTTGTTTTTGTTTTGGTCCTACAGTGTCCCATTTAGTTTTGATTCTCCTCCTTGATGGGCAGAGGGAACCATTCCTCCTGCCCGATCTCACAAGTTCAGAGCAGGCATTTTTACAATTATAAAGCAAAACTTTGATATTACTCTATAGCATGGAATGTAGACATTACAAGTAAGATTAATGCATGCAGCAATTTGCAACCATTTAATAAACTATAAACACTAAATGCATCCTTAGAAATCTAACATCTATCTTGAACAATACTGACCTACAGGTGAGCTAATCTGGTTTCAGGCTCTGAATTTGTCAGTGCTCAGCTGATACCTACAGACTTGACAAAAGCTGGCAGAGGTCTTCCAGCCTCACAAAGAGCCCTCAATCTACTTTAACATAGAACAGCACCAGGATCAGGACACTGCAAGGGGGAGCTTTAACCAACCTTTGTACCTGAATTACACACTGATTATTTTAGTTAGACCTAAGAACCTGGGCCCATGTGTTCTGTGTCCTAGAGATGCTGGAGATCTGTATACATTGCAGCTGGAAGATATAATTTCCAGGTCAAGGAAACATACTCGCTCTACCTCTGATCTAGCTAGCACACTAAAAATAAATGTAGCTGAGGTGGCACGAGCTATGGGATGTATTAGCTGTGCAAGTATGTACCACGGCTCTCAGATGGGATTGTACTTGAGATGACTAGCTGCACACTTCTATTTTTACCACATTAACTCGATTGGAGTTAGCATGGGTATGTCTCCTCAAGCTAGAAATTACACCTTCCAGTTCCCATGTGGATGTACCCTAATTGTCATGTCTCATTATTGACCACTGAAAGCTGAAAAGAGCTGCATGGAAGAGTGTGTTGAATTACTTGAATACATATGAAAAAGTTAAATTTGCTGGTTTGCTGAATATCGCAGTTTCAGCAATTGTGGTCAAAATCCTATAATTTTGGAAGAGGAAAGATATAAAATAGATGATGAAATAGATAGCAACACAAAGTAAAAAGTTTCAGAGTGGTAGCCGTGTTAGTCTGTATCAGTAAAAAGAACGAGGAGTACTTGTGGCATCTTAGAGACTAACAAATTTATTTGAGCATAAGCTTTTGTGGGCTAAAACCCACTTCATCGGATGCATGCAGTGGAAAATGCAGTAGGAAGATATATATACACAGAGGTCATGAAAAAATGGGTGTTGCCAAACTAACTATAATGAGTAATCAGTTAAGGTAGGCTATTATCAGCAGGAGAGAAAAAACAACAACAACAACAAAACTGATAATCAGGATGGCCTATTTCCAACAGTTGACAAGAAGGTATGAGTAACAGTAGGGGAAAAAATTAGCATGGGGAAATAGGTTTTACTTTGTGTAATGACCCATCCACTCCCAGTCTTTATTCAAGCCTAATTTAATGGTGTCCAGTTTGCAAATTAATTCCAATACTGCAGTTTTTCGTCGGAGTCTGTTTTTGAAGTTTTTTTGTTGGAGTATTGCGACTTTGAGGTCTGTAATCGAGTGACATGGGAGGTTGAAGTGTTCTCCGACTGGTTTTTTAATGTTATAATTCTTGACGTCTGATCTGTGTCCATTTATTCTTTTGCGTAGAGACTGTCCGGTTTGGCCAATGTACATGGCAGCGGGGCATTGCTGGCACATGATGGAATATATCACATTGGTAGATGTGCAGGTGAACGAGCCTCTGATAGTGTGGCTGATGTGATTAGGTCCTATGATGGTGTCCCCTGAATAGATATGTGGATAGAGTTGGCAACAGGCTTTTTTGCAAGGATAGGTTCCTGGGTTAGTGTTTTTTGTGTGTGGTGTATGGTTGCTGGTGAGTATTTGCTTCAGGTTGGGGGGCTTCTGTAAGTGAGGACTGGCCTGTCTCCCAAGATCTGTGAGAGTGAGGGATCGTCCTTTAGGATAGGTTGTAGATCCTTGATCTACACACACACACACAAAGTAAAAAGCAATTCCAAAACCGTATCTCTAAAACAAAAGGAGCAAGAAACATGAACAGTAATTATAGTGATGTATTCTTTCTTTCCCTTCACCCAGCTATCAGTAGGTTGTCTCATTCTGGCTGCAATCCATGGTGAGGGATTGTCACCATGTGCCCTGGGCGTCTCATAATGCTTTGTGGGTGTAGATCCTAGCCTGTGATGCTCACAACCATCCTAAAAGCATGCAGGTGGCACCCGGAGTGTCTTTGTCCTAAACCACCCTAGTTTAGCGGTTCTGACCCCAGTAGTCTGTCTACAGCCCCACTCTGCTTCCACCAGCCTTGGTTACAACCAGCAAGGTGACCTCAACACACTCCCAGTCCTGAATTTTCCCAAAACCATGTGTTCTGTAATGTCCAGCTCTTTCTGGACAGTTCAGAGAAATTATAAGGTCTGTTTGTTCCTCCAGGGGCATCATCTTATTAACTTAAGTGGGGCTAAATACACTGTTTCATTTTAATATTGCACTGAGTTTGTTTATAG
Source organism: Emys orbicularis (assembly GCF_028017835.1). NCBI lineage: Eukaryota > Metazoa > Chordata > Testudines > Emydidae > Emys > Emys orbicularis. Next base: position 51,840,241 of record NC_088687.1, on the reverse strand, counting down.
TTAAAAATAAACCTATGTCCTATTGTTAATTAATGCCAGGTAAAAGGAATAATGTTAGAAATGGTGAGAAGCAAATAAACATGAAAACACATATAAAAGTCTAAAACATAATCTAGGAAGGTATAGGCTTTGTTTAAGATGTTTATCGCACCTATTCTCAGTTCCCAGAGACATCAAACTCCAACTTTGTTGAGGGACCTGTCTTTCTCGGTTTTCAAGATATCTGTTCCCTTATGTCTGTCTAGTGATGGATGCCAAAGATTACTTCTGTTTTTGCTTATATTTTCCTAAGTTCAATGACCTTGCTTCAAGAGGCAAGATGATCTGATGTTGTTCTTCCCTTACTGCAGGCTTCCCATCCTCTTGTATATAAACAAAGCTTTGATCATTTTGATTGCACCATGCTTAATTTAATAGGACTGATAAATAGCTGCCTTTTCTCCTGTTTCTCCTTTTTTTGCTACAGACTTTAAAGCATAATATCATTAAGTATCCACACAATGTTTAATATCATTGTTAAATTTATGTATTATCACCAGCATGTCATTAGCTTTCTGAACAGACCTCACTCTGTGTATGCTTATAATACAGTGATATTGTATTAAATCTGATGATTCAATTGCTCAATACTTGAGGTTCAGCCCCCCGTCTATATAGACCAATAAACCCTTGCAATATATTCTTCTGAAAAGTAAAACCCAGTTCATGCTTCTCTCTCCTGCTGGGGCATGGACACCATGCTTCTTCTCCCTGACTTGTTAGTATGTGGTTTGTCTTCACCCCTTGTTAGCTTGATGTCTGTTTATGTGATATTGTCTTTCCAAGTACTTTGGAAGTAACTCCCAGGTGGGGAAAACATGGTCCTTTGTCTAATGCAGACCTGTTAACCAACTCCCCCGACATACATAGTTTATACACTTTTATCTCAATTCTAGAATATATTCATAACTCTTAATACATACCATGTACATACATCACACAAGAATGTTAATCAGTTATTTATTTTTTAAATGATATCTCACAAGGCATATTCTATACAAAGATTATTACAGTAATATGTAGGCTGTGAATACAGGGGGGCTTAGTGTCACAGAGGTACATAATATTTTAAGGCATTGTTGAGTCAGTCCCACCTAAGTCCCCAGGCTTAAAGAAAAGAAAAGATGAAAAGGGAGTTTATAAGAGTAGCAAATAGGTAAAGGGAGTGGAACTGATATGCTTATTATTATACTTAGGTTTAGATCATCCCTTTCCATGGAAAGCCTTTCAGGAGGATGATTCTGAAGGAGGAATACTTTGTGTCCCTGGAAAAGTTTTGCCTGAATTTTTCCATTGGCAAATTTGCTTCCCTGTAGTAAAAGTGGGATGATTGTTGTTCCATGACTTGACAGGTCTCATGGTGGGCATCTGCATTAAGATCATATGTCTCCACATTACATCTATTGAGTGCTCCCCTTTAGCAACATGGCTTTAATGTTAGGATCTTTCTTGTGGCTGCCTTGAATATCTCCTGTAGCATTGATTCAGCAGCCAGTTCTTAATCAGGAAAGCCCTGATGCACATGCTTAAATTTTGTAAGTTGTTTAAGTGCTTTGCTCAATGGAATGAACTTAAGTGTGTGCTTAAATGCTTTCTTTTAAAGAGGAATTTTGCAGCACGTATTTATATATCACATAAACAGACCCATCTAAAGAAAAGTATTCATTTTCCTGTGGATTTCCTGTAGGATTGATAGGAGGATGAGGGGCATGGTCCCTATCCCAAAGAGTTTAGAATCCAAGTATAAACTCTAGTTGAAAGAGCATTAGTGACCAGACCTATCTATTGTGACAGACCCAGACCAGTGGGGTACAGGAGTCTGGTAGAGGGCAAATATACTGGTCACTGGATGAGTAGTTTTCTGTTCCCTGAGTGACCAGAGCAGGGGCTGCACTAGAGTAATCAGGAACCTGCTAGAACCAGTTAAGGCAGGCAGGCTAATTAGGACACCTGGAGCCAATTAAGAAGAAGCTGCTAGAATCAATTAAGGCAGGCTAATCAGGGCACCTGGGTTTTAAAAAGGAGCTCACTTCAGTTTGTGGTGCGAGTGTGAGGAGCTGGGAGCAAGAGGGGCAAGGAGCTGAGAGTGAGAGGGTGTGCTGCTGGAGGACTGAGGAGCACAAGCGTTATTAGACACCAGGAGGAAGGTCCTGTGGTGAGAATAAGGAAGGTGTTTGGAGGAGGCAATGGGGAAGTACCCCAGGGAGTTGTAGCTGTCATGCAGCTGTTACAGGAGGCACTATAGACAGCTGCAGTCCACAGGGCCCTGGGCTGGAACCTGGAGTAGAGGGCGGGCCCGGGTTCCCCCCAATTGACCTGGACTGTGGGTTCTTCCAGAGGAGAAGGTCTCTGGGCTGTTCCCCAACCCACATGGTGAATCTCTGAGGCAAGGAAATCTGCCAATAAGCGCAGGACCCACCAAGATAGAGGAGGAACTTTGTCACACTGGTGTCAGGAGTGGGCTTTTGGGGTGCACAGCGTGGCGGAAGAAGGAGGGTGATTTAAAAAACAACAACAACAACAAAAAGGGAGAGGGTTTATTTTTTTTCACCAGAATGGATGACGTAGTGCGGGCACTGATACAAGCTACGGCGGCCCAGCAGGAGGCTACCCGTGTCCAGGCAGCCGCCCAACAGGAGGCAGTGCGGCTGCAGCAAGAGACTAATCGCCTGCTGATGGACCAGGCTGCTCAAGACCGAGCTATGTTGCGGGAACTGGTAAACCAGGTAAAGTCCCTTACAGAGCTGAATCGCGGCCATGATGGGACGCGGCTAATACGGGCCAGCCATTGGCTGCAGAAAATGACACGGGAGGATGTTGTAGAGGCATACCTTATGGCCTTTGAGAGGACAGCCCTACGGGAGGCCTGGCCTTGAGATCAGTGGTCTGGCATCCTTGCCCCATTCCTGTGTGGGGAGGCCCAGAAGGCCTACTATGATCTGCCTGAAGAGGCTGCGGCAGACTACCCCCAGCTGAAAGCAGAGATCCTGGCCAGATCTGGGGTAACGACAGCAGTGCGGGCCCAGCAGTATCACGGTTGGAGGTACCAGGAAGACAAAACCCCGCGGTCCCAATTGTATGTCCTCATCCATCTCGCACGAAAGTGGTTGCAAACAGAGTCCCGGAGTCCGGAAGCGATACTAGCGGTTCTGGTCAACGACCGATACATGAGGGGACTACCACCAGAGCTTTGTGCCTGGGCAAACCAGAACGAACCCTCCACCTATGACGAGGTTGTCGCCCTGGTAGAGAGGCGAAGGACAGCGAGGGAGCTGACCCGACCAGTTAAGGAAGAGGCACCCCGGGTTAAACTAGCAGCACCAAGCCCTAAAGTTCGGGTGACTGGGCCACCAGGAGGGCCCAGGTGGAAAAAGAGAGAGGCTGAAGGTCCATCAGAGGCCACAAAGAGTCGGAGCACTGCGGGAGAAGAGGATCGTGATGTTAGACTGCCCAAACCAAGAGACCGGGGAACGCCTAGGGCTCCATACAGATGTTATGCCTGCGGGGAGTGGGGACACATAGCTGCACAGTGTCCCAATGCTGAGGAGCCTATGCAGTGTAACCTGGGGAACTGGGCAGATCCATGCTCTCTAATCCACCTTGTGAGGGTCTCACTAACCCCACATATGTATACCAGACCAGTGAAACTAAATGGGGTAGGGACCACGGCACTGGTTGATTCGGGGAGTGCTATCACGCTTATCTCAGGGAAGCTCGTGAAGTATTTTCAGGTATTTAAAAGGGTGTCATAAGGAGAAGGGAGAAAACTTGTTCACCTTAGCCTCTAAGGATAGAACAAGAAGCAATGGGTTTAAACTGCAGCAAGGGAGGTCTTGGTTGGACATTAGGAAAAAGTTCCTAACTGTCAGGGTGGTTAAACACTGGAATAAATTGCCTAAGGAGGTTGTGGAATCTCCTTCTCTGGAGATATTTAAGAGTAGGTTAGATAAATGTCTATCAGGGATGGTCTAGACAGTATTTGGTCCTGCCATGCGGGCAGGGGACTGGACTCAATGACCTCTCGAGGTCCCTTCCAGTCCTAGAATCTATGAATCTATGAAAAAAGGTGTAGTCAGCTGCTGCAGGCTAAATGTACGGGGATAACATGTGTCCATGGGACAGTTAGTTACTACCCCATCATCCCAGTAAAAATCAAGATCCAAGGGAAAACTACTGAGGTAGCAGCAGGTGTAGTCCCTAAACTCCCATACCCGGTGCTCATAGGGAGGGACTTCCCAGGGTTTGGAAATTTACTCCCAGTAGGGGGATTGGAGAAAGATGGGGACCCTAAAATTGGTGAGGCATCCACAGCAGACTATCAACCCCCAATCTTCTCTGAAATATCCCCAGATTTGTTCTCCACTCCCAGACAGGGTAGAAAGACAAAAAGGGAAAGAAGGGCAGCTAAGGCCTTGGGAACCCGAATACTGACCCAAAGCCAGAGGGTCGCTCTTGTAGGTAGGTGGACCCGCGCAGCTGAAAAGGAGGCCACGCAGGAGGGAGAAGCACCTGAGTCTGACCTCCACCCTAATGCTTCTGAACCAGTAGAGGCAACAGAGACTGGGCCCCTAGATGTTGGTCAGATTAGCCCCGGGAGAGGAAATTTTGGACGGGACCAGGCAGAAGACCCAAGGTATGATAACATTAGGAAGGAGGTGACTGAAATAGATGGGGTCCCCGTGGAAGGAAAAACCCAGGGACAAGGACCCTACTTCATAATGAAGAAGGATCTCTTATACCGGGTTGCACCAGTACAGGGGCAGAAGGTACAGCAGATCCTAGTACCTAAAAAACACCAGAATGCTGTATTAAGTCTTGCTCATAGTCATCTTTTTGGGGGGCATTTGGGGGTAGAGAAGACCCTGGCATGAGTCCTACGACAGTTCTTCTGGCCTGGAGTACATGAAGAAGTGCGGAGGTACTTTGCCTCCTGCCCGGAGTGTCAGCTGCACAGTCCCCATCCCCACTTGAGGGCACCTTTAGTACCCCTTCCCATCATAGAGGTCCCCTTCGAGTGAAAAGCCATGGACCTAGTGGGACCCCTGGAGAAGACGGCTCAGGGCCACCAATATATACTTGTTGTTTTGGACTACGCTACTCGCTACCCAGAAGCCGTCCCCCTGCGGAACACGGCCTCTAAAACTATAGCCAAAGAGCTGGTGGGGATCTTTGCCCAAATGGGGCTACCGAAGGAGATATTAACCGACCAAGGAACCCCATTTATGTCGAAGCTAATGCAGGACCTCTGTACGCTGCTCCATATACATATCCTGAGAACTTCGGTCTACCATCCGGAGACTGATGGGTTGGTAGAAAGGTTTAACCGAACCCTCAAGGCTATGATAAGGAAGGTGGTAAATCAGGACGGGAAGGATTGGGACACCCTACTACCCTACCTTATGTTCGCTATCCGAGAGGTACCACAGGCCTCAACTGGGTTTTCCCCCTTCGAGTTGTTATACGGGCGTCACCCCCGTGGCATACTAGATATCGCCAAAGAGATCTGGGAAGAGGAACCCAATGAGGGGAGAAATATAATAGAGCATGTAATGCAGATGCGAGACCGGATAGCCCGGGTTACCCCTATTGTACGGGAACATTTGGAGAAGGCACAGGAGGCACAGCGAACCCATTACAATTGCCAGGCAAAAGTACGACAGTTCCAACCAGGGGATCGGGTTATGGTGTTGGTACCCACGGCAGAAAGCAAGCTTTTGGCCCAATGGCAGGGGCCCTATGAGGTGGTTGAACCCGTGGGGGAAGTAACCTACAAGGTGCGGCAGAAAACAAGAACAGATTTATCACGTTAACCTTCTGAAACCCTGGCATGCACAAGAGGCATGCACAACGGTCCAAAAAGACCTAACCCAGGAAAACAAGCCTTCCAAACAGGTGAGAGTGTCTCCCGATTTAACACCAGACCAGAAGAATGAGGTGTCTGAGATGATGTTCCGGAATCAAGATGTGTTCTCGACAAAACCGGGTCGAACAACCGAGACATATCACCACATCGTCACGAACCCTGGGGCCAGAGTAACAATGAGGCCCTATCGGGTGCCAGCGGCAAAAAGGGAGGAAATAAAAGCAGAAGTAAAAAAAATGCTGGAGTTGGGGATCATCGAAGAATCCCACAGTCAGTGGTCCAGCCCAATCGTGCTGGTGCCCAAACCTGATGGCACCACAAGATTTTGCAACGACTTCCGGCGACTAAATGAAGTATCCCAGTTCGATGCGTACCCCATACCTTGCATAGATGAGCTAGTGGACCGTCTGGGTAATGCCCGGTACTTGACTACCCTAGACTTGACAAAGGGGTACTGGCAGATTCCCCTTGCAGAAGACGCAAAGGAAAAGACTGCGTTCTCTACACCAGAGTGTCTTTTTCAATATACTGTCCTCCCTTTTGGACTACATGGGGCCCCAGCTACCTTCCAGCGCCTCATGGACAAGCTATTACGCCCGCATAACAGTTATGCTGCTGCCTACTTGGACAATGTGGTCATTCATACCCCAGACTAGGAAACCCACCTGGAGAAGGTGGAGGCAGTCCTCGATACCTTCAGGAGAGCTGGCCTTACAGCAAACCCTGCCAAGTGTGCTGTAGGGTTTACAGAGGCCAAATATCTTGGCTACATTGTGGGAAAAGGTCTGGTAAAACCCCAAGTGAACAAGTTAGAGGCCATCCAAAATTGGCCCCGACCAAGTCACAAGAAACAAGTCCGGGCGTTCCTAGGTGTGGTGGGGTATTACCGAAGATTTATCCCCCACTTTGCCACAAGGGCAAGCCCCCTGACAGACCTAGTGAAAGCCCATGGACCTGATCTGGTGAGATGGTCTGACGCAGCAGAGGAAGCATTCACAGACCTATGGACTGCCCTCTGCAGTAACCCCGTACTGATAGCCCCTGATTTCACCAAGGAGTTTATCCTGCAGACGGATGCATCGGAAGTAGGGTTGGGGGCCGTTCTATCACAGATGGTCGGGGAGGAGGAACACCCAATTCTATACCTCAGTCGGAAACTCCTTCCAAGGGAACAAAAATATGCAGTGGTGGAGAGAGAATGCCTCGCTGTAAAATGGGCCATGGAAACATTGCGCTACTACCTGCTCGGGCGCAGATTTGTCCTCGTGACCGACCATGTCCCTCTTCAATGGATGCAGTGGAACAAGGAGAAGAACACAAGGGTGACCAGATGGTTCTTATCCCTCCAACTTTTCCAGTTCTGTGTGCAACACAGAGCAGGGAACCGTCATGGCAACGCTGATGGCTTGTCACATGTGCACTGTCTGGCGTCCCAAGCTGCCCAACCCCTTGGCGTTGAGCAGGGGGGAGGGATATGTGACAGACCCAGACCAGTGGGGTACAGGAGTCTGGTAGAGGGCAAATATACTGGTCACTGGGTGAGTAGTTTTCTGTTCCCTGAGTGACCAGAGCAGGGGCTGCACTAGAGTAATCAGGAACCTGCCAGAACCATTTAAGGCAGACTAATTAGGACACCTGGAGCCAATTAAGAAGCTGCTAGAATCAATTAAGGCAGGCTAATCAGGGCACCTGGGTTTTAAAAAGGAGCTCACTTCAGTTTGTGGTGCGAGTGTGAGGAGCTGGGAGCAAGAGGCGCAAGGAGCTGAGAGTGAGAGGGTGTGCTGCTGGAGGACTGAGGAGCACAAGCGTTATCAGACACCAGGAGGAAGGTCCTGTGGTGAGAATAAGGAAGGTGTTTGGAGGAGGCAATGGGGAAGTAGCCCAGGGAGTTGTAGCTGTCATGCAGCTGTTACAGGAGGCACTATAGACAGCTGCAGTCCACAGGGCCCTGGGCTGGAACCCGGAGTAGAGGGTGGGCCCGGGTTCCCCCCAAACCTCCAATTGACCTGGACTGTGGGTTCTTCCAGAGGAGAAGGTCTCTGGGCTGTTCCCCAACCCACATGGTGAATCTCTGAGGCAAGGAAATCTGCCAATAAGCGCAGGACCCACCAAGATAGAGGAGGAACTTTGTCACACTATATGTTTCCCTATTAGACAATATAAAAATAATATTGTAGGTAAATAAGGGCTCATTCATGGCTATGCCACGAGACATCTAATTGGGGCAGCATATAGATGTGCTGCCTCTTGGAACCGACTGTAAAGCAAATTATGATAGAGAATAACAATTATTGTTCTCGCCTTATTCACATGCACAGTTAGGGGAATGTAGCAGCTCTGCATAGCTGTTTCCTCTGCACTGTATGGCATAGGTAACCAGCATAGGTGTGAAAGGAAGTAACTTGCCTTCCGCTTTTTCCCCTGTGTCAGTGGCCAGGAGAGGTCATAAACTGGCCCTTTTATTTTTTTATGTGAAAAATGAAACTGACCATACTTACTTTTCTATATATCCCAATATACATAGCTAAATGATGATCACTTTCATTTGTTCTGTTTTCTACTTGACTATCAGATTAAAAGAGCACCCTACTGTCCTTTCAGACAGCCAGTCATCTTTGATGACTAGATTTGAAACCTCAGAAACTGGCACCAAATGTACAATGGTGCTTCCATCTTCTTTCCACAAATATATTGAGCCTGAGAAGAACTGATCCCTGAAAATGGTTATCGCTTTGATTATTTTCTCCTATGTTTGCCATCTCCCACTCCTTTTTATTTTGCAGCATATTTAAATGATGCTGTTTAATGTGACCATATGGTCTGATTCTGAGCTCACTTATGCTAGTGTAAAGCAGAAGTGATGATGTGAAGTAATTAGAGTTATACTGAATGAAAATCTGTGTAATTGAGACCAGAATTAGAGCTTTACTGATTGCATTTCAGATGAATGGGGGATGTGTGGCATGCTTGAAGTCTGTCACTGTAAGGATATGAGATACAGTAGCTCAGGGTGTAAAATACCCAAGGACATTTGTGTGTCCCATTAAACTGTATCATGAATTCATGATAGTCGGACAATCTTGAAAAACAAACAAAGCCAGACCCTAAGCTACTGAAACTGGGAAGCCTTAGGTCACCTTATCAAGATGCAGCCAGATACTGTACTGTGTGAGGCAGTCAGTAAGGCTGTCAGTCTTCTTAATGTGATACTGAAAAGAGCTGTTCATGCAAGAGGTGAATGTCTGTAAAACAGTCAGTATGATGACAGTTAAGAACCAAAAATTCATTGGAAAGATGCCAATGGGTATCATCATTGCCTGCGTGAACCCATTCTTTATATAATATAGACAGATTGGGAGAATGCAAGATGAGGAACCCTTGGCTCTTTGCAAATATTGAAAGTTAACTCATTGTGGTGGGGGGAGAGGGGACTCCCCACATAGTGGCTGCAGTCTGTGGCATCAGCCCCACCTAATGGTTATGGGGTAGGGGAACCCAGGTCTTCCCACTCTACTGGGTTCTGACCCAAGGGTTCTCTTGAGCACCGTAAAGAATTAGTTCACTACATGTGGCTCAGTTAATGCTCTCCCCTAACCCTCTTCCTACCTTTTCTTGGAGCTTTTCTTAGCTGGCTCTTGTCCCCAGAGACCTGGTCCATGGGTCTCAGCAGGGTCGAGAGTCCTGCCTCCACGCAGCAGATCTCCCCTGGCATAGTCCCTCTGCAGCAGCAAGTGCAGGTTGCTTGGTCACAATTTCTCTCTGTGCCCACCATCCAGCTGTGCTAAAGAGTCTCCCTTTTAAGCCCCTCATCTAACTGGAGCTTGCCCAGTAGGACTGTCAGGGAAGGGCTTCCCGAGCCTAGGGTTATTCTTTGCATGGTGTCAAGTATCAGGGGGTAGCCATGTTAGTCTGTATCCACAAAAACAACAAGGACTCCGGTGGCACCTTAAAGACTAACAGATTTATTTGGGCATAAGCTTTCGTGGGTAAAAAACCTCAGTTCTTCAGATGCATGGAGTGAAAGTTACAGATGCAGGCATTATATAATGATACATGAAGAGAAGGGAGTACCTCACAAGTGGAGAACGAGTGTTGATAGGGCCAATTCGATCAGGGTGGATGTAGTCCACACTCAATAGTAGATGAGTCAGTGTCAAATCCAGGAGAGGCAAAGCTGCTTTTATAATGAGCCAGCCACTCCCAGTCCCTATTCAAGCCCAAATTAATGGTGTTAAATTTGCAAATGAATTTTAGTTCTGCTGTTTCTCTTTGAAGTCTGTTTCTGAAGTTTTTTGTTCAATAATAGTTACTTTTAAATCTGTCATAGAATGTAGGGAGATTGAAGTGTTCACCTACTGGCTTTTGTATGTTACCATTCCTGATGTCTGATTTGTGTCCATTTATTCTTTTACGTAGGGACTGTCTGGTTTGGCCAATGTACATGGCAGAGGGGCATTGCTGGCACATGATGGCATATATCACATTGGTAGACGTGCAGGTGAATGAGCCCTTGATGGTTTAGCTGATGTGGTTGGGTCCTCTGATGGTGTTGCTAGAGTAGATATGGGGACAGAGTAGGCAACGAGGTTTGCTACAGGGATTGGTTCCTTGGTTGGTGTTTCTGTGGTGTGGTGTGTAGTTGCTGGTGAGTATTTGCTTCAGGTTGGGGGATTGTCTGTAAGTGAGGACTGGCCTGTCTCCCAAAGTCTGCAAGAGTGAGGGATCATTTTCCAGGGTAGGTTGTAGATTGTTGATAATGCACTGGAGAGGTTTTAGCTGGGGGTTGTATGTGATGGCCAGTGGTGTTCTGTTATTGTCCTTGTTGGGCCTGTCCTGTAGTAGGTGATTTCTGGGTACCCGTCTCGCTCTGTCAATCTGTTTCCTCACTTCCCCAGGTGGGTATTGTAGTTTTAAGAATGCTTGATAAAGGTTTGTAGGTGTTTGTCTTTGTCTGAAGGATTGGAGCAAATTTGGTTGTATACAACCGGTTGTTTACAACCGAATTTGCTCCAATCGTGGTTCTCCACTTGTGAGGTACTCCCAACTCTTCATGTGTCATTATATAATGCCTACATCTGTAACTTTCACTCCATGCATCTGAAGAACTGAGGTTTTCTACCCATGAAAGCTTATGCCCAAATAAATCTGTTAGTCTTTAAGGTGCCACCAGACTCCTTGTTGTTTTTTTACGATTATTCTTGCACCCTTAATTCTCCAGTATGCGGTCTAGTCACCCCATCACACTAATTTACAGAGGCAAGTTCAGAAGTTGTTGATACAAAAAATTAAAAAAGTGTTGCAAGAAATGAATATTCATACAGAGAGAGACTTGTTGCCTGATTGTTCCTGGCTCCCATACAGGCATGGCATCACTGTCTTTGCAAAAGAAAAGGGGATGGGGCATGGTTTATACTCTGTTTTGGTGATACAGGGTTCTATTCCCTGGGAGCGCTCTCTCATATAATCAACTGATACATTTGTAAGAATTTAAAGAATTAATCCTGGGTAACATTTTACTGTTGTCATCAGTGAATGCAGTTTTTCACTATGAACACAATAAAACAGTTCTATGTTCCATGGGCCGTATCTTGGTTTATTCCCTGGGATAATTTTCACCATTTAACACAGATTTTTTTTTCATGCAGAAAATGACAAGTTTAGCTGGGGAAAAAAATGACTTCAAACTTTAGCAGACAACAGAAAAAATCACAATCAAACTACAAGATGTTAAATGTTTTAACAAAAACAAGGAAATCAATGTATTAAGTTTTGATTTGGCTGGTAATGACTTTATCACCCCATCTTAATCTCTTCTGTAATTCCTTACACAGCAATGAATGCTTTGGTTATACCATACAGCCTGTTTGTAATTCTGATGGAGATAGTTTAGATGGCTTGCAAGATGATCTCTTAGGTCATCAGTATGAATCCATCTTACGTTTGCAATGAATGAAGTTGTTTACATTTGATACGTTGGGAATGTTGTTCTAGTGAAATATGTTCTTAGTTTTGCTCCTGATCTTAGTCCAGATATCACACTAACAAAAGTATAGACAGTAGTCTTGTTTGATAAGTAAACAGAGTTTGAGAGTTGAAATGCCTTAAGGGACCTTCTTCCCCCTCAAGGTGGACTGTCAAATTATGTTCTCCTTTCCCCCTGCATTATGCAAAGAAGAGAAGAATTTGGACCATTTGCTCCAATTGAGATTTAAGGCACCTTGTCAGGGCAATGTGGAAAAGCTTGCACTGCCACCGTCTATGATGTATTAATTCTGTGATTGAACTGAGGCTTGGCTGTCCATTTAGTTAAGTATCTTTCTAGTTCCACATCTTAAACTGACAGTTGTTTAAATCTTGAAAATATTTCATTTACAGTTCTTGTTCTGTGCACATGTTTAAATATGCTGGCCAAGATCCAAGATGGGCTCACAGGAAGACCATATTAGGAGAGACAGGGAACAGCTTCTAGCAACCTTTATACTTCCCCAATGATTGGCTAGCTCTGGTCTAGGTCTGTGACTGAAGTAAGATAGAGTCATCTTGGAGCTTCTTTAACTTACACCCACAGCCCCAAGGGGGCCATTCTGGCAGCTGGGGATCTTCAGAGCACAGGGGTGGTTTGGCCTTAGATATGCCCCCTGCACCAGGGGAATCCTTATATTAGGGACAGATTCTCTGGCTTGATAACTGCTTTGCACCGCCAAAGTGGGTCCCTGAATTGTACCTTCCCATAAGATCACTAAGCTATTATACATGTACTACAATTCACACATAAATGCACCCCAGTGTTCAATTCATAACACTGAGGACCACATTTTCAAAAATAGTGACCTGATGTTCAGACACTACAAATCTGTGAAGCACATCATTGTTTTGGGTGGTTGTATTTGCAAAAGTGTCTTTTGTATGAACAGTTACCCAATTTAGGTGCCGTATCATGCTGATTATGCATGCAATCAAGTGTGCATGTTTATTCACAGATTTTGTGCCTTGATTAATTAAAATTTGAACAAGAATATTTTACAACTGGAAGAGTGAATAATTTTAGCAGGATATTAATGGTGCTCCCACAACACTGTCATATTGGCAGCATAATTATTTGTGGTTTATTTGTGGTTGTATTAAAAGGTGCTCTGGAATGTTTTACGTGAAAGTGTTCCAGCATTTGGCTGGCTCTCATAAAGTTGCCAATGACATAAACATGGGGGGAAAAAGCCATGATATTTCAAAGAATACTCCATGTTACATATGTTATATGACTTTCTTATTCACAGCTGTGATTTATTAAAAAAATAAATTGTGGAGAAACTCATTTTCATTATAGTTCATTTATCATCTGAAAACCCATTTTAATTTTTTGCAAAGTATTCTAGAAGCTCTACCAAAAAAAAAAAAAAGAAAAAAACCATAATTAGATATACAAGGCTTCACAACACAGTTACTTTATACTGCAACTGGCTGGCTCAGCTTTCCACCTACCTCAGGCTTTTCATTACACTATCATAAACTATCACACACTGAACTGTGGGTGGTAATTGATTCTTCCACTTTTTCAAGTATCAAAAGTGATTTGCATAGATCTAATATGGATCTAAAGGACCTATTCATTGCTTATATCATTGCATACCAGCAGATATAATTCACTATTAAAATAGTAATTTAATTTTTTGATTAAAGATAGATTGATAGAATACTGGAAATGATCAAATTCTATATAAATTTGATAAATCTCTATTTAAGGTAGAACACTGAGGTTCTCCTTACTGAGCAGTACTGATTTATTCCTTTACTGGATTTGGTGGTTTGTAATGATAATACTGGTGAATATTTCCTAGGTTATTCTGAATCAAACTACAGCATAAGGCCTTTTAAATAGGGCTCTGCTCATAATACTATTGAATTTATGTTAAAAAGTTGAATCTAGTTTAGGATAAAATTATGTGAACGGTTTACAAGATCAGACTCCAAATGAGTTTTCTAAATTATTTTTCAATTTGGTATGTAGGATTTTAGTTACACACCTTACAATTAATCCAGTGGAATGTTCACATGTATAAAAGTGTTTACAATCTCAGATCTTTAAATTATAAGCACTTTGGAATAGGGAATTTCTCTTTCTCTTGTACTGAACAGTGCTGAGCACATTGACAATACCAAATATATAATACATAATGACCAAGATTTTTTAAAAGTGAATGACTAAAGTACCATATATGGTACCTATATATGTGACCTGACCTTCAAAAGTGCTCAGTGGCCAGCATCTGTCCTTTCAAAATCAGGTCACTTATTTAGGAGCCTAAATATGAATTTAGGTACCAGCTCTTGAAAATCTGGGTCAGTAATCAATAATGGAGTTGCTAAGGAATGGAGGTCAATGAGGTACAGTGGTGCAGCATAGTAGCTTTTCTCCTTCAGAAGCATATGATTACAAGCAGGTTTGGTGACAAATTTAAATGAGTTTATTTATCTCAGTATACATTTTATTGAATGTTCAAAACATCACAACATTTACCAAACTTGGCTCTGGAGATACTTCCCTGAATAGGTATCATGGTTTATTATTGCAGCAAGTTATGACTGATATGGCATTGATTGATCTGTTTAGAGAAGTACACAAAAGGCATCGACATTCGACATCTAGTTTCTAAGCCATGACTCTTTAGTACTCAGGAGTACTAAATTTATGTACACAATAATATGGTCTCTTCTCCCACCAATTCAATGGGATTTAACCATACAATCAGGGCCAGACTCTTCAGTTCACTAAGGCCATTTTGCACTGTTCAAAGTGGCCTTGCAGCTGTTGAGATTCATAGCAGAGAAGTCTGACTTCATGGATGGAACCTCTGTTAGTGTGTAGAACTGGAGGAAGTGGCACAACCATATTCTATGCAATTCTTCCACCATATGGGGGGAGGAGGGTGCATATCAGCTGGATGGTATTGAGATATGGGATAGGGTGGAACTAAACTATAGGTGAAAGTGACTTTACACCAGAAGCATAAGTTGGAGAAAGACCTTTCCAGTTCTTAACTACACCAGGACTGAGCAGCCCTGAATCAGAGAGCCGTAACCAGCTTCCTATATCCACCACTCTCTAATGAAGCCACATGAACTTGATAATCAGACGCAAAATGTTTCTTTTGGATCATCCCTAAATATATAAATGAGAGGTATCTCTAGAACTGCTTATCTGTCTCACAACTGAAGAAACATTTTAAAATTTTAACCAATATACATATGGCCTGTGGTGGGAGAATAGGGCCCTTTGTCCCTTTAATGTACTCTTCAGGATGTCAAAACAGTATTAAAATTAATTCAGTTAACTTAAACTGTTTTTGATATCTATTAATAAATAAAAACATGATTTGCTTTTTTTGAATATCAAGATGAAAGAGTGCTATGTCTCAGCTAAGACATCAAAGCCTTTAAATAAGTATGGAGATGAAATAGAACACTAATTCTTATTGAAAGCAATGGCATTCCTAGGAGAAGCAGTTCTTCTAAACCAGGGGTGGGCAAATTATGGCCCGCGGGCCGGATCCAGCCCGCCAGTTGTTTTAATCCGTCCCTCAGGGTCCCGCTGGGGAGTGGGGTCTGGAGCTTGCCATGCTCCAGCCAGGGATCAGGGTCAGGAGCAGGGTCAGGGGGTGCTGCTAGAAGCAGCGGCATGTCCTCCACTCTAGCTCCTACGCATAAGGGCAGTCAGGGGGATCCGCTCCATCTGCTGCCTCTGCCCCAAGCACTGCCCCCGCAGCTCCCCTTGGCCGGGAACCGCAGCGCATGGGAGCTGCAGGAGTGGGGCCTGCGGATGGGGCAGTGCGCAGCACTGGCTACCCCTCCACATAGGAGCTGGAGGGGGGACATGCTGCTGCTTCCAGAAGCTGCTTGAGGTAAGTGCTGCTCGCAGCCTGCACCCCTGAGCCAGCCCCCATTCCCCAAACCTCTGCCCCAGCCCTGATCCCCCTCCTACCCTCCAAACCCTTGGTCCCAGCCCACAGCACCCTCCTGCACCCCAAACCCGTCATCCTCAGCCCCACCTCAGAGCCTGCACCTTCAGCTGGAGCCCTCACCTCCCATTCCCCAATCCCCTGCCTCAACCCTGATCCCCCCTCCCACCCTCCGAACTCCTCATTTCTGACACCACCCCGGAGCCCGCATCCCCAGCCAGAGCCCTCACCCCCTCCTGCACACCCAGTCAGAGCCCTCATCCTCTCCCGCACCCCAACCCCAGTTTCATGAGCATTCATGGCCCGCCATACAATTTCTATACTCAGATGTGGCCTTCGGACCAAAAAGTTTGCCCACCCTTGTTCTAAACCATATGTCGTTGACATTACCTTGAACAAAGGAGAAACCCATTGCTGAAAATCTGAGAAATGTAATTTGAAATGTTTGTTTATAATTCAAATATATAGGAAACAATTTGACCCATTTGCTGGTATGTTGCACATGCCTATTTCAAGGCAGATAAAGATTGTTGAACTGTGCTAGAATATCTTGTAACATTTCACTAGAGTATAAAATATGATGAAAGTACTTTAAACAAAAATATCAGCTCAAGATCTGTTTTGTTAATTTGCATGAAATTATAGATTGTTTTTAAATTTATTTGGCATCTGCACCAGCATTAGAGTTTCTCATGCTGCTATGATAGATGAATGCCTAGTGTAATGGATACTTATTTCTGCTCTCTAATAAAACCCACTGGAAAATAACTGATGCGACGAACAATGCAAATACAAAATGGTAAATTTGCACCTGTATCCGGCTACAGGATGATAGGAGCCATAAACAACAGTTTTGACATTAACTACCTGATTTGTATTTGTAATCAGACAGTTGGATTATTACTTTGGTCATGCTTTATATTGTTTTTATCCGTATATGGCTTATAAGGGGTTAATAAATTATTAATAGCTGTTATAAGCAGTTGCAGACATGAGTAGTATGTGTTATAGATGGCTATATACTCATCTAGAAGTGATATAGATGATTACAAGCTACAATTATAAATAATCTGTTGACCTGTTGGTTAACCAATTTATATGAATTCCATTTATTAAAACATCTATTCATTATTTGTTAACCTTTTAGAAACCATTCAAAGTGGAATCTTATTATGAAGTGTGACCATTAAAATTTATCATTTGTAACTGACCAGATATATTTAGAGATATTTATAGATAAACAGATATATTTAGAGTTTAGGTTTGGACCTTATGCAATGTTTGTATACTCTCTTTGGGGCTGGGTGAGAATTCCATTTTTTGCATTATGTATATGTTTATATTATAATATAGTGGGAATATATGTAGCTTATGTAGTTGAGTGCAAAAATGCTGTCATAGATATTCAATCCATATATAGGATATATATATATACAGCAGTGCCTGTCCCAAGTTAAAACAAAACAAAAAAACCCACACACTGAATTCTATAAACAACTGAACTCTGTCAACCTTACATGGAGACAAAGAAAAAGGGCATTTCAGTAATCTAAATGGAGTGAAACAAAAGCACAAAAAGGGCAACATCAGCAACAAAGAAGCAGCAATACACAATAGAGTAGTCTAGTAGGAAGAGAATAATGTATTTTGTCATATCAGGAATTCATTGATTGATTGATATGCTCCATTAATTAAATAACCAATGGAACAGAAGCAGTGATGGATAACTTTATGTATAATTATTTAAGTTCCAAAAGAGGAGCTGGTAGGTACTGAGCATTTTTTCAAAATAAAGTGGCTAGATTTTCTAAAATACTCACTTAGAATCTCTAATAGTGGCGGGGATGGGGGGGTGGGCAGGGGGGAAGAGGGATCAAGAGAGAGAGAGAGCATTTTTGATATAGGCTATAAGATAAAATGGAGTCTGTAAAAGACCAAATAATGAAACAACTCCTCCCTTTCTTTTCCTATCCCCCTTTTTCTCCCTGCCAAGATTAAATTAGAGAAAAGTGAGTTATGCAGCCCATGTTCTAATACTTGTCAAACCTTTTATCTTCTTTTTCAAAAACTCATTAGATAGACAAAAATGATAATTAATCAGAGAAGTTAAAGATGTGTAAATTAAGTTATTAAAAATTAGATATCTGCTTAGCACTTCAGTAGAAATGTAGGCAGCAGCAACAAATCTATATTGTTTGATAAAAGTAGATAATTATTTCACAACTAATTACTAATGTAACATTTGGGGTTAGAAACTTGCTACCTAGATATTTGGTAGCTAAGGAGATGTACTTTATCTCTTCAGTTTTTACTATGTTGAATTTCTCTATATTCTGTCACAGGAGCCAAAAAGAAATGGTATGATTTGATATTTAAATGATATGCAACATAAATGAGGTATGTAGTACCATTAAGCTAAGCTATGGCTCTGTGTTTGTAACCTTTGTTCTTCATTCCCCTTGCCAACTACTCCTGTTTAGTTTCCCCTTGTCTCATTCCATAATCTCATTGATTTATATGGACCTATTTACATACATATATCCTTGCAGATTGGGCCCTTAGACTGCAAAATCTGGAGGGTACAGATGCGCTTTTTTTTTTTTTTTTTAAAGGTTGTACAGTGCCTACAATTTGTTTATTCAATGAACATAATGGTAATATTGTTGGTTTGTGGTAGCAAACACTGTAATTCTCAAAGTCATTGGAGGCTTTATTCATTAATATTTTCAAAGCACTTTGAGGTCCTTGGATAGAAGATGTTATAGAAGCATAAAATATTTGCTAGGGTTTATGAATCATCTGAATTAACCTGTTTCAATATATGGCTATGTCTTTTAAAAAATACAGTTGAAATTTGCAGTTTTGACTGTTTTACTTCAGATTTTGGGTTTCTTATGTACCTGAAGCTCAAACCAAAATTTATAGTGTGAAATAAAACATGGATTGAAACATCAAAAAAATCATATTCACATGAAATCCTGTGTAGCAAAACCTCCAAGTTTCATCTCTCTCTAAAAATAAGTCAAAATATAGCTAAACTTCAGTCACTGTAGCCAAAGCAAAGTCAGTGTCAGGTATTTTTCTGTAGGAATACTTGAAGAAGGCTATATGAGACTCATACTTTCCTACATGAGAAGTGTCTCTGGGGAAGGGAAGGATCTCTGCTCTCAAACCTGCATGGCGAAATCTGCAAATCTGAACCTATTTATTCTTCTATCCTTATATGCATCTTTATTAAGCCAATTATCTTCATTTTAATTTCTAAACATGCCTTTTAATACAATACTCAGCACTTGTATAATCTCTTTCATATCTAAATCAGATTGTGGTGGTTAAGTAACAATCCCCTTTTCACACATGGGAAACCTGAGGCACAAAGAAGTGAAGTGACTTGCTCAAAGTAACACAGCAAATCAATAGAAAAGTCAGAAATCCAGCTAGGTCCCTGAGTCCAGTTTATCCTCTGTTGATTGAGATTCTCATATATAAAAAGAGTGAGATGTCTGAGATGAAAATTGTATGTGCATTTGGGAATATTTCCCCCCCAACGAAATGGAAGGTAAATGAATATGTATTTGTTTAAAATAAGATTTCAGTGAGGGGGGGAGAGGACCTTGCTTTAAGAATAGGAAAACATTCTAAGTCAAGAATCAGGTTTCAGAGTGGTAGCCGTGTTAGTCTGTATCAGCAAAAAGAATGAGGAGTACTTGTGGCACCTTAGAGACTAACACATTTATTTGGGCATAAGCTTTCGTGGGCTATAACCCACTTCATCAGATGCATGGAGTGGAAAATACAGTAGGAAGATGTATATATACAGAGAACATGAAAATACCAACCAATACCTTACCAACTTTAACGAGACAAATCATTTAAAGGGGGCTATTATCAGCAGGAGGAGAAATCACTGTTGTAGTGGTAATCAGGATGGCCCATTTCAAACAGTTGACAAGAAGGTGTGAGTAACAGTGTGTGTGTGGGGGGGGGAATTAGCATAGGGAAATAGTTTTTAGTATGTGTAATGACCCATTCACTCCCAGTCTTTATTCAGACCTAGTTTGATGGTGTCCAGTTTGCGAATTAATTCCAGTTCTGCAGTTTCTCACTGGAGTCTGTTTTTGAAGTTTTGTTGTTGAAGAATTGCCATTTTTAGGTCTGTAACTGAGTATCCATGGAGGTTGAAGAGTTCTCCCACTGGTTTTTGAATGTTATAATTCTTGACATCTGATTTGTGTCCATTTATTCTTTTGCATAGAGACTGTCCGGTTTGGCCAATGTACAAGGCAGAGGGGCATTGCTGGCACATGATGGCATATATCACATTGGTAGATGTGCCGATGAACGAGCCCCTGATGGTGTGGCTGATGTGATTAGGTCCTATGATGGTGTCCCTTGAATAGATATGTGGACAGAGTTGGCAACAGGGTTTGTTGCAAGCATAGGTTCCTGGGTTAGTGTTTTTGTTGTGTGGTGTGTGATTGCTGGTGAGTATTTGCTTCAGGAGGGGAGGGATAGCTCAGTGGTTTGAGCATTGGCCTGCTAAGCCTAGGGTTGTGAGTTCAATCCTTGAGGGGGCCATTTAGGGATCTGGGGCAAAAATCTGTCTGGGTTTGACTAGATGACCTCCTGAGGTCCCTTCTATCCCTGATATTCTATGAGTCAGGTTGTGGGGGCTGTCTGTAAGCGAGGACTGGCCTGTCTCCCAAGGTCTGTGAGAGTGAGGGATCATCCTTCAGGATAGGTTGTAGATCCTTGATGACGCACTGCAGAGGTTTTAGTTGGGGGCTGATGGTGATGGCTAGTGGCGTTCTGTTACTTTCTTTGTTGGGCCTGTCCTGTAGTAGCTGACTTCTGGGTACTTTTCTGGCTCTGTCAATCTGTTTATTCACTTCCGCAGGTGGGTATTATAGTTTTAAGAATGCTTGATAGAGATCCTGTAGGTGTTTGTCTCTGAGGGATTGGAGCAAATGCGGTTGTCAAGAAGTTAGTTCTAAGCAATGGCATCAGTAACTTCACATCTTTATTTAAAATTCTCTGTTCATACTCCTGAAGAGTTAGTGAAAAGTACAAACTTGTAGGCATATTTACTCAGTTATACTAGTTTTCACCAAAATAAGCCAGTAATGAAAATTCCTGTTCCCCTTTTCCACCTTTCCTGATTTCACTCAGATTTACTCTTGGAAATAAAAGAATCCACAAAGTTGCCAGGTTCTACACTAAGGAAAGTACAATATCTGACAGATCCACTCACCACAAATGTGAACCTGAATGGCTGCTTTCTGATTGATTGGACCATAGGGGCTAGATCCACAAAGTAATTTAGGCACCTAACTGCCAGTTTAGGGGCATAAATTCAACATTAAGCACCACGAAGATCCTCAAAATCCCTACTCATCTTCCAATTTACCCTGGAGGTGACTAAATTCCCTAGCACCTTAGTTTCTGCTGGTCGGCATGGGCAAAAACTAAGCCTACATCCAGATGCCACTGAGCTGGTTGTCACCCTAGCTCATGCCTTAACCCTAGAGGGATTCGCAAGCTAGACATTCCCCCACATCCTTGCCTGCAGGCCAGATCCGCTAGGTTGTCTCAGAGCATGCCTACTAGATTGGCCCTCAGACAAAAGACAGCGGGGAAAACAGATTTGGAATTTTCTGAGCTAAGGCATGTGCATGTATGTCCAAGTAGCCCAGTGGCTAGAGCACTCACCTGGGATGTGGGAAAACTGGATTCTAGTCTCTGTGCCTATTAATATTTATGTATGTATACAATGTGGAATGACTTCACCAGGAGAAATCGAGAGAGCCCTACTCCAGAATATGAAATTGCATGTTGGCTAGAGCACTGAGCTGAAATATGGGAGACCTACTTTCAAATCCTGTTCTGCATGCCAGGGTTCACAGGTGAGGGGTAGAGTGTAGGCTATGTCCCTTTCCTTGGCATTTCCTATTCAGCATGTTGGCTTCTGTGAATTCCATTTTTAAGCAACCAAGGGTATGTCTACACTACAAAATTAAGTCGATTTTATAGAAGTCGATTTTTAGAAATCTATTTTATACAGTCAATCGTGTATGTTCCCACTAAGCGCAGTAGGTCGGCGGAATGCATCCTCAATACCATGGCTAGCCTCGACTCACGGAGCGGTGCACTGTGGGTAGCTATCCCACAGTTCCCACAGTCTCCGCTGCCCATTGGAATTCTGGGTTAAGCTCCCAATGCCTAATGGCGCAAAAACATTGTTGTGGGTGATTTTGGGTACTTGTCGTCATTCGCTCTTCCCTCCGTGAAAGCAACAGCACACAATTATTTTGTGCCTTTTTTCCGTGCAGACGCCATACCATGGCAAGCATGGAGCCCAATCAGCTCAGCTCACTGTCACCGCTGCTGTTGTGTCCTGGGGGCTGCTGGCAGCAGACGGTGCAGTAGGTCTGCAAACCACCGTCATCCACCGCTTCCGCTGCAACTCTTCTCTCCTGCTGTTGTAAATGAGCTCAGTCTCAATTGAGTAAATGACGTTTGAGCTCAATAGAGTAAATGAGCTCAGTCATCCACCACTTCTGCTGCAACTCTGCTCTCCTGGTGCCATCAATCCACCTCGCAGGTCCTCTCATCATTCTTTATAAATATCTATTCTCGTGGCATCCGTCGTCATCCATCGCTTCCACTGCAACTCTGCTCTCCTGCAGATGCCATACCATGGCAAGCATGGAGCCCGCTCAGCTCACCGCTGCTGTTGTGAGAATTGTAAACACCTCGCACATTATCCTGCAGTTTGTGCAGAACCAGAACCTGCAAAAGCAGGCAAGGAGGCAACGACAGCACGATCACGATAGTGATGAGGACATGGACACAGACTTCTTTCAAAGCACGGGCCCTGGCGATTTGGACATCATGGTGGTAATGGGGCAGGTTCATGCCATGGAACGCTGATTCTGGGCCCGGGAAACAAGCACAGAGTGGTGGGACCGCATAGTGTTGCAGGTCTGGGATGATTCTCAGTGGCTGCGAAACTTTCGCATGTGTAAGGGCACTTTCATGGAACTTTGTGACTTGCTTTCCCCTGCCCTGAAGTGCAAGAATACCAAGATGAGAGCAGCCCTCACAGTTGAGAAGCGAGTGGCGATAGCCCTCTGGAAGCTTGCAACGCCAGACAGCTACCGGTCAGACAGGAATCAATTTGGAGTGGGTAAATCTTCTGTGGGGGCTGCTGTGATCCAAGTAGCCAACACAATCACTGAGCTGCTGCTATCAAGGGTAGTGACTCTGGGAAATATGCAGGTCATAGTGGATGGCTTTGCTGCAATGGGATTCCCTAACCGTGGTGGGGCAATAGATGGAACGCATATCCCTATCTTGGGACCGGACCACCTTGGCAGCCAGTACATAAACTGCAAGGGGTACTTTTCAGCGGGAAAGGTACATGACTCTCGCATCTTCAGGAACGCTGGTCTGTTTGAACAGCTACAGGAAGGGACTTTCTTCCCAGACCAAAAAATAACTGTTGGGGCTGTTGAAATGCCTATAGTTATCCTTGGGGACCCAGCCTACCCCTTAATGCCATGGCTCATGAAGCCATACACAGGCTGGACAGTAGTAAGGAGCTGTTCAACTATAGGCTGAGCAAGTGCAGAATGGTGGTAGAATGTGCATTTGGATGTTTAAAAGAACCCTGGTGCAGTTTACTGACTCGGTTAGACCTCAGCTAAACCAATATTCCAATTGTTATTGCCACTTGCTGTGTGCTCCACAATATCTGTGAGAGTAAGGGGGAGATGTTTATGGCAGGGTGGGAGGTTGAGGCAAATCACCTGGCCAGTTATTATGTGCAGCCAGACACCAGGGTGATTAGAAGAGCACAGCAGGGCGAGCTGTGCATCAGAGAAGCTTTGAAAACCAGTTTCATGACTGGCCAGGCTACGGTGTGACAGTTCTGTTTGTTTCTCCTTGATGAAAACCCGCCCCCTTGGTTCACTCTACTTCCCTGTAAGCCAACCGCCCTCCCCCCTTCGATCACCTCTTGCAGAGGCAATAAAGTCATTATTGTTTGAAAATCATGCATTCTTTATTAATTCATCACACAAATAGGGGGATAACTGCCAAAGTAGCCTGGGAGGGATGGGGGAGGAGGGAAGCACCAGATGGGGTGGGGGAGGAGGGAAGGACAAGGCCACACTGCACTTCAAAACTTATTGAATGCCAGCCTTCTGTTGCTTGGGCAGCCCTAAGGGGTGGAGTGGTTGTGTGCCTGGAGCCCCCATCCCCCCCCCCCGCGTTCTTGGGCGTCTGGGGGGTTAGGAGGCTATGGAACTTGGGGAGGAGGGCGGGCGGTTACACAGGGACTGCAGCGGCGGTCTTTGCTCCTGCTGATTTTCCTGCAGCTCCCCCAGACGCTGGAGCATATCAGTTTGATCCCCTAGTAGCCTCAGCATTGCATCCTGCCTCCTCTAATCGCGCTGCCACCACCTCTCATCTTGCTCCTGCCACCTCTCATCTCGCTCGTCCCTCCTGTCTTCGTGTTCATTTTCTGCTTTCCTGGACTCTGACATTGTTTGCCTCCACACATTCTGCTGAGCTCTTTCAATGTGGGAGGACTGCATGAGCTCAGAGAATTTTTCATCGTGAATGAATTTTTTTCACCTTTTTATCTGCGCTAGCCTCTGGGATGGAGATGATAGGGGGAGCGTTGAAAAATTTGCAGCTGCAGGAGGGAAAAAAAGGAGAGTAATATTTAAAAAGACACATTTTAGAGAGCAATGGGTAGACTCTTTCACGGTGAACCAAGCTGTTAACATTACAAAGCACATGTGCTTTCGGTACAAAGTCGCATTTTGCCTCTTATATTGAGGGCCTGCTGGTTTGGTCGAGAGATCACACACGCAGGGCGGGGCAACAGAATTTGGCTTGCAGGCAGCCATGGTAAGCCAGTCTTTCGGCTTCTTCAACCTTCATAACATGTGGGAATGGTTTCAAACAGCAGCGCCCTCCTTTCCCATAACAAGCACCCGTTGGGTTGGCCATTTAAAAGGAGGGGCTGTACTGGCTGCGAATGCATCCCAAGTCTTCAGGGCAAATTAATCATTAAACACGCTTGCTTTTAAACCATGCATTCTATTTACAAAGGTACACTCACCAGAGGTGCCTTCTCTGGTTTCATAGTTCATGAGCCTGCCTTGGGTGGGTTGGGAGGGTATTGGCTCCAGGGTGATAAACAGTTCCTGGCTGTCGGGGAGAATGGTTTCTCCGCTTGCGTGCTGTGCGCTATCCTCATCCTCCTCCACCTCCTCATCTTCCTCGTCCCCAAAATCCTCATCCCTGTTGCATGAGACTCCCTCCTTGCAGGTGTCCATGGACAGGGGTGGGGTAGTAGCAGCCTCCCCCCGCCCCCCAGAATTGCATGCAGCTCATCATAAAAGCAGCATGTCTGGAGCTTTGACCCGGAGTGGCCATTTGCCTCTTTGGTTTTTTGCTAGGCTTGCCTGAGCTCCTTAATTTTCATGCTGCACTGCTGCAGGTCCCTGTTGTAGCCTCTGTCCATCATGCCCTTGGAGATTTTTTTCAAATATTTTGGCATTTCATCTTTTGGAACAGAGTTCTGATAGCACGGATTCGTCTCCCCAAACAGCGATCAGATCCAGTACCTCCCGTTCGGTCCATGCTGGAGCTCTTTTGCCATTCTGGGACTACATGGTCACCTCTGCTGATGAGCTTGCCATGCTGGCCAAACAGGAAATGAAATTCAAAAGTTCCCGGGGCTTTTCCTGTCTACCTGACTAGCGCATCTGAGTTGAAATTGCTGTCCAGAGCGGTCACAATGCAGCACTCTGGGATAGCTCCCGGAGGCTAATACCGTCGAATTGCATCCACACTACCCCAAATTCGACCCGGCGATGTCGATTTCAGCACTAATCCCCTCGTCGGGGAGGAGTACAGAAATTGATTTTAAGAGCCCTTTAAGTCGACAAAAATGGCTTCGTCGTGTGGACGGGTGCAGGGTTAAATCGATCTAATGCTGCTAAATTCGTAGTGTAGACCTAAACTCCTAGTGTAGATCAGGGCTAATTCTCCCCATGCAATGTCCTAGGAGATTGGGTAACTAATTCCGGCTGAGGATTCCAAAGGGAGGCAAGGTGCCTAAAAGCGAGGCGTTGCTATGCTTCGCTCCCTTTGTGGATCTAGTTGTAGGTAATCAATATACAATAATGTTCCATGTTTTAAAACCAAAAGAAGCTTTTACTAATGAAACCAGACTTCTTTAAAATCAAATATTATAAAATCAGTGTATGCTGGGAAAAGTACTTATTTTTGATATTGTGTTGGGGGGGGGGGGAAATGTTAACCTTTAATTAGGCTCATAATTATATCTAAGAGACAAACTTATCTCTCAGTTCCACCAATGAAACCGAGACAGAGCTTAAGTTTGGGTCTATGATGAGGCCAATAAAGATGATATTTAGTGTTAAAAACACATTTAACAACACTGATTAGATTTTAATCAGCTAATCAATTCTGCTAACCATGTCATTTGAGGACTCCTATGAGCTGATTTTAAAAACAAAAACCGATAAATCTTATGGTACTTCCAATGTTACTTTACTCCCTCTGAAATGTTCTTTCCGTGTAGTAGTTTCTCCTCAGCATTTGTATTTATCATATTATTTTACAGGATTGCAATTTTAATTTGCACCTGCAAAGCAACAAAAATTGAACTGTGAACAATCACTACTTTTGGAGAAAGATCAGGTCATCTTATTTTTAGTTTTATGGAGTTTGAGACCCATTTTCACATGGCAATATATTTTCAGCATATTCATTAAAAATTCTTAATTCCCTTCCCCCTCGACAAAATTTGTCTCCTTTCAAATGATCTCAACATTAAATTGAAGCCCAGTGAAATCTAATAGTCTGGTTCTGAACCTGGGAGACATTTAAAGAGAAATTGGAAACTCTAATGATCTGCTAACTTTCCTTCATTTACGTTACATTTGCAAATTTAACATCCCATACCTTTAATTTTCTGTCTGCTGCTTTAATGTTGGCTGTTCATTATCAGTAGCATTAAACTGCTGTCTAGCTGCATCAATATACAGTTAAAATTTCCTAAATGAGCACAAATGAAGTAAATCAGTTTATTTTACCTGATATTTATGTTGCAATCAAAATTCTCAGAAGAGGTTCATTGCATATTTTCCCAGAGACGTTTATAACAAAAAGATCAAATAAAATGACCCATG
This sequence comes from Emys orbicularis, assembly GCF_028017835.1. NCBI lineage: Eukaryota > Metazoa > Chordata > Testudines > Emydidae > Emys > Emys orbicularis. Next base: position 51,813,155 of record NC_088687.1, on the reverse strand, counting down.
TATGAACAAAACACGAAGGGCCATATCCATCACTGAAGTTAGTGGATTTCTACTGAAGATGAATTTGGTTCAATATCCTTTAATTTATTTTTATACTTTGCATGATTTTTTCTGATGAATGCAATCTGATCAAGTTATTGAGTTTAGCCTCCTTTTCTTTGTTTTTACTTTATTTCACAAGTGGCATCATGTAAAATATGATGTACAGTTGTTATACTTAGAGTTTCTTCCATTTTGAAAGAGAATTGCAGTGGTATATCCCCTATTTTAAACGGGATATTTCTTAAACCAGCAGAATATTTCAAAACAAACTTATTAAAGGTTGTGATCCTGAAAATACTTATACTTATGCTTGCCTTCAGTGGGACTACTCAAGTTCTTAAAGTTAAGCATGTGCATAAGTGTTTACATGATCAAGACATAAATGCATCCATCGTATGTTTTATGAGCAAAAGGAGCAACTGTCCTCCTCTGTGCAGAGCAGCCACAAAGGGTAAACTTTGCCAGTAAGGTATGCAAGCAGAGCTATTTACTAGACATCAGTGCAATGTTGGAGGTCAAGATCCTGAGGTGTCGTCCCCGTCCCCCCCTTCCTCCCCCCCCCCCCCCCCCCGCGTTTCAGGGAGTTCACAGTGATCCAGCTCTTACAGCTGAAGTTACAGACAGGTAGACAAGCTTAACTGTAGTGACGTAGAGAGGGGAAAATATGAAAAAAAAATCTCAACATCATTTTAATCTACTCTGGGACCACAAACACTAAATCATAATTGCATGGCTATTCCACAGTTTCACTCTTAGACAAAGTTAAGGTTGTTTGGGTGTTTAAACTATGCATTTCCATGATTTGTGACAATTAAAGTGTAACCTTAACTCTGAACTTCCTGGATTTGTAATGCTTGGTTAATTGGGATAGTTACAGCATCTCCATAATGTGTTGAACTTTAAGTTACTGATACATACTATCCAACTTTATATAATTACTTAATTAGTGCCTAAAGTACAAAAGATATTATGAATAAAAGTTTATGTGCCATCTGTCAAATGCAACCAATGCACATTTGCTCATTCAATTGGGTAACTGTGTAAGTACCACTTTGCTATACAAATATGAGGACTATACAAGTAAGATGATCTGGCTACCTTAAATACCCACATATACACATGCTGAACATTTTAGTTCTGAAGACACTAGGACATATTAATGGATATCTGTAAAATAGCTGTTTACTCTCCTTTTATTTGTATTCTGCTGTTTGAAACAGAAAAATACTTGGAGAATTTGAAATGGCAAAGTCGAGAAGTAAAGTAAAGCTGAAGTGGCTCTACTGAAATCACTGGAAGAAACTGAAAGCAGAATCTTACTCTAGGTTTTTATTTTTAGTATTCACGGACTTGTAAATCTGCAATTGGAGCCCATTTATTTCCAAATGCTTCTATTTCAACATAATAGTTTTAACGATATTAGAGAGACAACGTGGGTGAGGTAAATATCTTTTATTGGACCAGCTTTCCAGCCAGCCAGAGCTCTTTTTGTCCCTCTATGTCAACATTACATTTGTACTAATCCATACATGAATTGCTGGAGTCATATTTTAATTTCTACCTTTCTTTTTTGCTTCCATAGTTTTACATAAGAAATTGTACATTGCCTCACACATCAACACTGCATGCTTGAAAATATCAGAGAAATTACTTTTACCCAACGACCCTGGCTGTTGGAAAAATGATTTTCCTGGTACTGGAAATTGTATCAAACATGAAATATACTGTGATCTTATACCAGTGGTGGAATAACTTTGCATTATTTAATAGCATAACTGAAAGCAGATGTAAGGTTTTTTTTTTAATCCTAGTGATGGAAAAGTAAATTATTAACAAATAACAATTCCTGCTTAAGGATTAAGGAACTCACAAAGATCACTTAAAATTAGAAGCAGATACACTGCTTGTGAAATTTCTTATCAAATAAAAGATGAAGTTTATTTCTACTTAAGTATTTATAAGGTGCCAATTACCAGCAGATACCAGTCTACTAACGAAACTTTAATGATCTTACAAAATATTAATGCCAGGAGAATAACTTTGTGCATCCTATATACATCAGCAAATGTGGTTGCACTGAGATTTATTTATTGAATGCCATATTTTTCTAGCAGCAAGTTAATATATCCTATGACTGGGACAATGACATTAAGAGAAAACAATATAATTTTCTCAAGAGCCAAATTATTATCTCAGTAATACTAATATAAATTAAGATCAAAGTGGAGTTACTCTGTGTTAACAAAAGTATAACTTAAAGCAGAATTTGGCCATAACATTTTAAATCCTTGTCCTGCAATCTGACCCAGTGGGGCAAAGCCCTCCACTGATGTGTGAAGTCCTCTTAGCTCTACTGGGAATTTGAGTGGGCATAAGGGTCTGTCTATGTGGATCACATTGACAGATCAGGAGCTTAGTTTGTACCACTATTTTATTAAGATTGTCAAAACTCAGACAGTTAAAAGTTTGGGTTCCATTCTGTTAAGAAACTTTTAGTACTTCATCCAAAGGTTAAGTAATATATCTGTAAATTGTCACTAGAAATCTCAGGAACAGACTTCTGATGAGAAGTACTTCCTGATTCTTGATAAGCCAGAAATATCTCAAAAACGGCCACATCTTATACTTATTCCACTGGTTTTTGGGATATTCTATGTGAACCTTTCTCAGTCTCTCCCATTGCAGCTGTTCAACTATATAATAAATAATTAAATATACGTTGAGCCAGAGAGAGATCATGGGGATGCCTCTATAGTACAGTGGTTATGTACTCACCACTCACTTGAGTGGTGGGAAAACTCCTCCTCATCAGGTGCTCGAGGGAATTGAATCAGGGTCTCCCATATCCTGGATGAGTTCCTTAACCATTCGATTAAAGGTTATCGGGGGCAAAGCCATCTCCTCCTTTCCCTCTCAAACCTGGCCATTTTATGCAGAGTCAGCCAAGTGTTGCCACTCCTGTAAGAAACAGCTTAGTTGCCTGTCTCCAGAAGAGGGTTCCCAACTATGGAGATAGGTGCTTCCCTCCAGCCTTTACTTAGGCACTGTCATGAGGCTTGGGGGACAATCCAGACCAGTGAGGGGTTGTCACCCTGTGCCCTATAACTCTGTGAACCTCACAATGCTTTTCTGTTGTAGCTCGCAACCTGAGATGCTCACAATCAGCCTATAAGCCTGCAGGTCACAGGCTCCTGAGTGTCTGTGAGCTAGACAGTCCTGATTCAGCAGCTTTGACCCCAACAGCACTTGTTAGCTTGATGGGTCTGTTTATGTGATATGTAAATATATTCTCATTGTCTTTCCAAGTTCTTTGGAAGTAATTCCCAGGTGGGGAAGCACAGTCCTTTGTCTAATGCAGACCCGTTCATCGACTGCCCCTGGCATGCCTGTTCCAACTGGAGTCTAGTCACAATTCCAGCACTTATCCACAACTCTCAACACCCTTTGTGCACATACACCATGACATCCCACAAGGCACACTTCGTACAAAGACTACCACAACACTTCGTAGTGTGTGAATACAGGGGTGCTTAGGGTCACAGAGACCTGACTCCTTGAGAGGTGGGAGTGGCTTAGGACATGCCTTTCGCCTCAGCATCTGGTATTGGCCAGCTTCAATGGCTTCCTTTACTGTACTGGCTCTTTTTTTTTGTATCTCAGTCTTAAGCGCTCATCTCTCCACAGGCATTATATAGGAAGTCTGTTTGCCTAACTCAAGATTTATTAATTCCACTGCTTGGGTGGGTAGGAGCCTAAAATTGGCTTCTGAACATTGCAGCATCCTAAATTGCTTTGGATTTGGACCAGAAAGACTAAGTGACTTACCCAAGTTCACACAGTCAGTCTGTGGCACAGCGGAATATTGAGCCCACATTTCCTGAGTCTCAGAGTAGTACCCTAACCACTGGACCATCCTTTTTTCTCTAACTCCAGAAACTCTTTAGTTTCAACAACTTCATAAGCCCTCGTATTTAAAGAGCCAGTGTCTTTTTTCTCTGATTTCTTTTTTTTCCCCAGTAAGTGAATAGTCTTTGGTTCTTTTTTATTTTTAGGAGATTTTTCTCAACTGAATCTATTGCTGCTTGATTTCAAGCTTTACAGCTCAACAGCAGCTGCCTGGCAATGCAATTAGCAATATTTTCCTTCACTCCCATGTTGGCTAAATTTTAGTTATAGAAGTTAGAAATCAAAAAAGCTTGTTGCATCATCTGATCTTATCTAGTGCATCTCTAACAGTCCTGTGAGTTACCCGAACAGATATATTTCCAGTTCAGCACTCAAAATCTCAGGTAAGTGTTTCAGCACTGGAGATGCTCTTTGCCTAAAGTGGTGTGTGTGTGTGTGTGTGTGTGTGTGTGTGTGTGTGTGTGTGTGTGTGTGTGTGTGTAAGGCAGCACGATGGAATCTACATAAGCCTTGATAAATCTGCAGAAAACAATTCCATGATGTCATGATTGTTAATTGAATGTGTAAGAGAGCATATTGCATTAATTGTACCATAGATGCAGGATGTGCTCAAAATGGAAATGTCATGTTTTTGCATAACATACTTAGAAGTTATTTCTTTCCATATGTCCAGTAACACTCCTGCCACTCTGCCTGTAATTTTATTTATATCAACTTGTTGATTAAGGTTCAGTTTTGAACAACAAAGTTCATATTCAGAGATGAGCATCCTTGGAATTAGTGCTTGTAACCAAAAGTTCAGCTTCTTGTTACTGTCTCTTTTGGAAACTAATGCCTAAAACTCCCAGCAAAATCTAGCAGCTGATATGAGTGAAGCCACAAAAGCATTTTGTTTATTTTTTCTAGTTTGTTATAAAATCAGTTCTAATGTCAGAGCTTTCTACAAGGTTTCAGATATCAAAGGGAGACTGGCTTCTAAATAGACTGATATACAGTAGAACCTGACACTTACAAACACCAGAGTTACAACTAACCGATGAACCACACATCTTATTTCAAGCTGAAAGTACGCAATAAGGCAGCAGCAGAGACAAAAAATAAATAAATAAAAATAAAGCAAATACAGTACAGTACTGTGTTTAAACACAAACTACTAAAAACAGAAAGGGAAAGCTCTAAAATATTTGACAAGGTAAGGAACCTATTTCTGTGCTTGTTTCATTTAAATTAAGATGGTTAAAAGCAGCATTTTTCTTCAGTATAGTAATGTTTCAAAGTTGTATTGAGTCAATGTTGAGTTGTAAACTTTTGCAGAGCAACCATGTTTTGTTCAGAGTTGCAAATATTTCAGAGTTACAAACAACCTCCATTCTCGAGATGCTCGTAACTCTGAGGTTCTACTGTACTTCATGTGCAGTATAATCATGACAGATTCAAAGTTTTGTTTCAATATGAAAATTATAGTTGGTGTCCAATGTAGAGATTTTGTTTTGTACTGACAGATTCATGGAGAAGTAATTTCTAGAATGTGGGTTGAGTTGGCTTAGTTTCATACTCTATTCTAGTTTCCAGTGATCTCTGAACTTTGCCTTTTATGATCTGACAGTATCACCAAGTAGCATGTCCCTTTTGCTTACGCTAGAAAACTTAAGTGTGTTTTGTGGTAGATGAGCTGCCTGTCCCTGCTCTTTAGAAAGACTGTGTAAACATCATCTTAGTGGGAAATGAGCTCATCTGGGATTCCTGCTGCTCTCAGTTATCCACACAGGCTTCAATTTAATCTTTTGCAGATATTAAGCTATGTTCTCACAACAAATGCCAATACAGCTTGCTTGAGATTTTTTTTGTGTCAAATATTGGACTCTTACAGTTTTATCTTTGAGAGAACCCTGTGTTTGAATGCTTGGCAAAGTGAAAAGGAAAACATATAAATAATTTTATTTTGATGTTGGCATGTCTGCTGTAACACATCTCCAATCCAACCCTACATTTGTTAATTAGGCTTAGAGTGATGGATAGCTCTCTCATGAGCCACTTGTGGACCACCTAGGTTTATGACTGACTGACAAATTTCCTTAACCTTAGGACAGCCCAGTATAAAAATCTATTTCTTACTTTTATTTATTTTCATTCCTATCATTCATTACCAAATCAGCACTTTCTTTTCTCTTCCCCTACCTGTGAACATTTACAATATCATGATCTATTTTAGTCTCAACAGTCTAAAAGCAACTGGCCAGATTTGAGCTTGGTATAAATCCAGAAAAATCAAAGGAAATGCACCAGGAGTGAATTTAGCCAACTGATATTATTTACTATGAGCATGTACCTCTTTGGTACTCAACCTATTACTGTTCTCCATTTTTAATAAAGAGATGTACACAATAGCATATTTTTGTAAGGATTTCACATGCCTCTTAACATTATTTGCATAATTAAATACTGCTTGCCTTTATGGGTCAATCAGGGATGGAAAAACCAGACCCTGCTTTCCTAGAGCTGCACTCCAAGCTCTAGTTATATGTGATTGGTTGGTTCTAAAGGAATCCACATTCTCTGTAGTATATAATTGAGTTACCCGAAAAAGTGTTTTAAAATAATGTCTAAGTATATCCACACAAGTCAGTAAGCTGCCCTCACCAAACATTTTTCTTTAAGGGCTGATGTGCTCTTTGCTTTTAAACATCACAAAGCTGGCCCTTTTGGTTTTTAATTGTCCTCTTCTTCTAGGGTCAGTGTTTCAAAATGTCTTTCTTTTAAACTCAGAAAAATAAAATACTTTTATTGGCTTAAAATGGTACTTTCTTGGAGTCTAATAGCTTACGTTTCTCTTAGAAACACATGCATTGAAATCTATTGGCCCAGCTCCCCAGCCTCCCAGGTTGCCAGGACTGCCCAACTCCCTGAGATAATTTTGATGTTTCCAAACAAATATGTTGAAATTTCAATCTTACAAAAAAAAATAACTTTTTGATTTTTCATTCTACTTTGGGACTTTCCCCCCCAAAATTTCTAAATCTTTCTTTGGCTGGAAATTCCATTTCCTGGCCAGCTCTTCCTAAAAGGCTATTTCAGAAAAGATCTTTTATACTATTTTTAAACAACTGTGACCAGATGCACCCTGTGCTCATACCCTACACACTATTGTAATAATCTTTGTACAAGATATGCCTGCTGAGCTATCATTTGAAAACTAATAATAATATATGGAGATATACCTACCTATCTCATAGAACTGGAAGGGACCCTGAAAGGTCATCAAGTCCAGCCCCCTGCCTTCACTAGCAGGACCAAGTACTGATTTTGCTCCAGATCCCTAAGTGGCCCCCTCAAGGACTGAACTCACAATCCTGGGTTTAGCAGGCCAATGCTCAAACCACTGAGCTATCCCTCCTCCCTCCAATAACTCCATTGGTCAATAATATCATGATGACACACGTGTAGCATCATTATATGTAAAGTTATGAACATAAGCTGAAATCATGACTGAAGCATGTTTACCAGACAAGACTGGGGAAGTGGATAAACTAGTGTGACTGATGTGTGGCTGGTAGGCTGCAGCTATACCGAGACAACCAGGGCATTATCTGTATGCTGGAAGGCTGTTTGTGAACAGCCCAGGTGGGAGATATAGCAGCAGAGCATTGTGAGGCACCCAAGGTTGCAGGGCAGGGTGACACAGCCCCTCACTGGTCTGGATTGCACCCCAGAATGTTATACCAACATAAATGAGTTCTCAACCAACCCTTAAACTATAAGTTTTTAATAAAAATAACCTCATATTTAAAAAAAACCTATAATTAATTGTATGTATTCTAGGATAAAATAGAACAAAAGATTTCTGTCAATTGGAAAGTCCTTTCTGTTGGGAAGCCACTATGATGTGGTAGGTATTATCCTAGCAATGGCTTTGCAGCCAAAATGTTAAGGCTTGTTCTCTCTTTCAGCTATCCAAGAAAAAATGAGATGAATTACTATTTAAACCAGAGTTGTCAGTATTGTTGTTTGTCTGTAGGTGTGCACAGAATACAGGTGTTATTCTGATGATGCCTTCACGGTTTTACAGAGGATTATTTTAGTTTGTTTGATATATGCTTATTTCCATAAAGAACACAGCTACTGGTTTGTCCTACACATTATTTTTATATTGTTTAGCTGTTTTATTGTAGGGACTTGAAAAAACGCATATAATTTGCATACTTATTTCTTTTTTGGATCAGCATGTATTATTACTAGCTGTAATCACTTCCTGAGCTCCATTCTCTGAGTCCCATCCTCTCTGCAAATCTAGCATTCAAGAAACTCCCAGACCAGTTCCTCTATTCTGCTCTGTTTAACTTTGAAACTGACTTTTATAAAACTTTTTCTATTTATTTATTTTCAAAGGTAAGAGAGAGAGATAATCTGAGAGAAACAATGCAGACATATAGATATATGCAGAAGGAGAGGTGGTGGGGATAGCAGTCGAATGTTCTCCAGCAACCTCCACCAAACCAGTCTGAAATAGACATGTTCAATTGGCCTGCAGGACATGTGGCAAGACTTATCCATTTTTGACAGCAAAACTGGACAAATGTCTGGTGTCTCTGGGCTACTTCCTATCACAATCTGGAGAGGGGCTCTGATGTCCAGGAGTCCACCGTCTCCTTGGGGTATTCGGCCACTGGCAATCTCAGTAGCTTCTCTCTGGACTCGGTCTCCTCTGGGGGCAGGGCACTAGGTTTGGTCACAGGGCCAGAGATCTACAGCAGGCAAGAGGCATCTGTCTCCTCCCCTGGCTCCCCTGCAACTGAGCTGGAGGTCCCGCCTCCTATACTTCCTGTCCCTCCTCTCATCTTCTGGTGCAGAGAGTAGTCCCTCCCCCTTCTGATTTAGAGAGAGGCTACTCAGACTCACTACAGTATCATACAAATGTATACATAAACATCAGAGATAGGCCCTTGAATAGACTCCATGAATCCTCTGGGATAGTTCTTGTGGTAAACAGATAGCAGGAGAGTTTCCTGACAAACCATGTGCAGGGTTGTTTATTTTCTATTTTTCAGTAAGGCAGAGATGGTGCAATGTGATTATACAAACTACAAAATACAATAGAGTTTTACTAAAATATTTTAGAAGCCTAGTTTCAGAGCTACTGAAATGACTATGCTACCTGCAGTAAAGTCTATCCTCCAACCGCCTGAAGGGTTTCCAAGTAATTTAGATAATCTCACTGTTCTTCAGGACATAATTTGTTTTATGGCCACTGGGGTGAATAAATTTCAATTTTCAAATGAATAACCTGTATTAGTGCCAATGAGCAAAGACTGTACACATCAACCTATTAGCCATGATCAGCAGTGCCACAACTGAAGATAAGAAGCTTGTTGTAAATGCACACAGAATGTAGAATGATTACTCATTGATTCTTTGAGTGTAGCAATAAGGACTTCTGCCCCTCGTCCCTCCCCCCCCCCAAAAAAAACCCCACACCCTTGAATATTCCCTCCCAAGTAATAAAACTGTTTTTGACATATGTGTAAAATAATCATATTTTGGTGAATCCCTTGAATAATTCCACATGGGTTGCTCCCTTAAAAATTATGAGTTTCTAAAGCCACACTCAAACAAGTATTCTTCCTAAGCCACTGTGTTGTTTTTAATTTATCTGGCATATGTGGGCCCAAAGAATTAAAGGTATTAGCAGGATCCTGTCACTGTCCAACATTAAACAGTTTTAAACAAAGTTTGGGATTTGGTATAAAGAGAACTCATCCTGCTTAGTATCTTGGCAAACAAACCGTTAAAAAAATATTTTTTAACCTTTTATAGAAGATACAGGAAAGAAGGGAAAACCGTTAAAGCATTTCAAATGTAAAATATTAAACAAGGCTTTCATCTTAACAACATTCCTTGTTTCCCTTTCCTTTAGCTGGAGAGAGTTTTTAGAAGTATGGGCTGGATGAATGGACTGTAAGGTGGATAGAAAGCTGGCTAGATTGTCGGGCTCAACGGGTAGTGATCAATGGCTCCATGTCTAGTTGGCAGCCAGTTTCAAGCGGAGTGCCCCAAGGGTCGGTCCTGGGGCCGGTTTTGTTTAATATCTTTATTAATGATCTGGAGGATGGTGTGGACTGCACTCTCAGCAAGTTTGCCGATGACACTAAACTAGGAGGCGTGGTAGAAACACTAGAGGGTAGGGATCGGATACAGAGGGACCTAGACAAATTAGAGGATTGGGCCAAAAGAAACCTGATGAGGTTCAACAAGGACAAGTGCAGAGTCCTGCACCTAGGATGGAAGAATCCCATGCACAGCTACAGACTAGGGACCGAATGGCTAGGTAGCAGTTCTGCAGAAAAGGACTTAGGGGTCACAGTGGACGAGAAGCTGGATATGAGTCAACAGTGTGCTCTTGTTGCCAAGAAGGCTAACAGCATTTTGGGCTGTATAAGTAGGGGCATTGCCAGCAGATCGAGGGACGTGATCGTTCCCCTTTATTTGACATTGGTGAGGCCTCATCTGGAGTACTGTGTTCAGTTTTGGGCCCCACACTACAAGAAGGATGTGGAAAAATTGGAAAGAGTCCTGCGGAGGGCAACAAAAATGATTAGGGGTCTGGAGCGCATGACTTATGAGGAGAGGCTGAGGGAACTGGGATTGTTTAGTCTCCAGAAGAGAAGAATGAGGGGGGATTTGATAGCAGCCTTCAACTACCTGAAGGGGGGTTCCAAAGAGGATGGAACTCGGCTGTTCTCAATGGTGGCAGATGACAGAACAAGGAGCAATGGTCTCAAGTTGCAGTGGTGGAGGTCTAGGTTGGATATTAGGAAACACTATTTCACTAGGAGGGTGGTGAAGCACTGGAATGCGTTACCTAGGGAGGTGGTGGAGTCTCCTTCCTTGGAGGTTTTTAAGGCCTGGCTTGACAAAGCCCTGGCTGGGATGATTTAGTTGGGAACTGGTCCTGCTTTGAGCAGGGGGTTGGACTAGATGACCTCCTGAGGTCCCTTCCAACCCTGATATTCTATGATTCTAAGGAAAAAGCCCCTTGTTGAACAATTTATTAGATAGTATGAAAGATGGTAAGTACTGTCCTTTTGGGAAACAGAGGAGTTAGTTGAGATGGTCCAGAGCTGCTATTATTGGTGGTGGTGTTAATGTCTGAGACTGTTTTCTATGAGGCAAAACAAGACACACACACCCCAGGAGAAAGAAAAGAACAGCAAAGATAGCAAAGATAGAAAATGCATCTTCTGTCTCTGATATTAACTTTCACTTGCAGTCTCACCACTGGAAAAACACAGGGTCAGCGCATGGTCTTATCAGACATCCCATAACCTGGCAAACTCATATCAGCACCAGACTGTTTAAGGCATTGCAGTTCAGTTGGTTAACCCAGGTGCCACCACATACAGCCTGATTCTTGAAAGTTACTTCAGTTAAGAGAAAAAGTGAAAGGCTTATATCTAAGCTTGCTACTTGAGCATGAGGAAGATTCAGACCATTCCTTGGAGCTGAAAAGCTATTTCTGAGATCCAGACTGCTCTGTGGACCACCGAACTCCTCAGACAAGAAAAAACACTGCCTCCATCATCTACTAGTGCATCAAGATTGCTGTGTGGACCACCGAGCCCCTCAGACAAGAAAGACACTGGACCACAATTCCTCCATCATCTACTAGTGCACCAACAATAGGTACATGGGCATGGGACTGACTTGTTAGATCGCTGACATCACAGTTAGATTCAGGGAGACTTTGTAGTGGTTACGTCAACTGAAAGAAAAGAAAAAAGAGTTTGTGGCATCATCTACAGATGAATGTGTATTATTTAAAAAAAAACTAGCCATATTTGTATATATTTATTTAGTATAACTTGTTCTTTGCAATTTTTTGGTTTATACTTTCTATTGTTTATATAAAGCTTATTGGATGTTCAGTAATTTGAAAATTGTGTGTGTGTTTAGGAAGTGTGTACAGTATCCACTATTTGGGTGGATTATCCATTATTTCCCAGGAGGCACCATTGTTAAAATAGCAGTTCAAGTAATCTAGATCACCAGTGTAAGGAGCTCTGAGTTCATCGGGGAGGCCCACATTTGCAGAATGACCCAGGACCTGAGGAGTTAAAGCACACCCCACAATTCTTGTGTTTGTACCCTCCAAGGCAGCAGGTGGGATTATGTAACCTTACTGGAAAAATCAGATAAACTAGCAATGCTGATATTTTAAAACCTTATATAAGGGTGAGCTGGGAATAAAACAGGCCAATTAGACACATGCAGCCACATTGTAACTCTTACGGATATAGTTATATTAGAAATGAACTTGGCCATATATACTTTCTTAAAGTGTTTTTACTAATGTCCTGCCCTGCTGAGCATGACAGATTGCTTTTAAGATATCCATAACTTATAACTGATACAGAGTAGAATTAATGTTGAAAACAAATTATGAAAATTATATATGCAATATATCCTTGAAAAACAAACTCTGCAGTTTTCAGATTGACACCTCCATCTCAGACAATACAGGTGAATAAGCATGGCCTTTTGAGAAGGGGACATATGCTTACCTGTGTGATTTCAATAGTGTTCTACATGGATGCAGAACTATGCTTCTGAGCAACATGATGTAGGGTCAGCCTATTGGGTAATAAGTGAATGTTTCCTGAGAAATATCCATTGTGTGCAGCCACCTTGAAAAGAACTTATTAAATTGCAATAGAAAAAAAAATCAACCAAACTGTATTTATGCAAAGCAAGAAATAAAGTCCTTAGCTTTGTCTATGTCTATTTTCCTTGACTTCTGGCAAATCCCAGAGATAATTTATAGTCTCCACCCCCACCAGATTGGCACATCTGCTGCTCCACTGCAGAAAGAGATGTGAACCTGTCAAGGTTTAGAGAGAGAAATGCTGTTGATAGAGGTACAAGTATTTAAAAATAAGAGTTACCATTGGTTCAGTTAGTCTCATCTTCAGGATATTCTCTGAAAAATTATTTTTCCACTTTTTCTTATACCTAGCAGATTAACTCTCCAAAGTCAAAATATGAAAAAACAAACAAACAAAAAAGAAGAAATAGTTTATGTGGGATAGAAAAATTCTTTCAAACCAACATTAGCTTCGAAAAGCTAACATTTTGTTTCTCTAACATGCTAGAAGTTGGTTGGTGATTTCATTTTTATGCTTTTTCTTAAAGAAAGAGTCAATGAAAAGTACAAAAATGGAAATGACTTACAACTTGCATGTTTCTAAATACTACACACTTCATGGGATCTTCAGCTTCACAGGATCACGAACAGAACTATGGAATTATGTTAATTTACAACTTGTCAAAGCTGCAAGACTAGACAATATAAAATTAGGCACTACTACATAGACATAACATATTAGGGTGGGGGAAACCATAATAAACTAGGAGAAGACACTCATGGATAGAGAGAGGAGGAAAGGAGGGGCCAGTTGGGGGGTGGAGAAAGAAAGGAGGGTTTATACAGAATGGAGGTCTGGCATTCTTTGAGCCATCTCAACATTTTTATCCAAATGTATCTAAAAGCAGGGTCCCAATTTCTTCAGATTAATATAATTGCTCTATACAGTGATAAGCTATTCTTTCTTTGCTGCTACCTCAAACATAAGTTCTGGGCATAAGCCTTTCATTTTTTGTAAAATCATGTACTTGGTGATCATTAAACTCCTCAAAAATGAAGGTCTTTTTGGATGAGTTAAACATAGCTTATCAGGTAAAGAACCTAATATGACGTTGTGCAGTCTATATGGTTTTATAAAAATATAAGTGAGTATAATGTAACTGGGATATGCTTCATGCAAAAGGTCTCTTGTAAGGTATCATTACAAAGCTTATAATCTACTGAGTGTGATCATCCGATTTGTATAAATGTACCACTCTTGTATCTAAAACTAGAAATATAAAATGTAACTCTGAGGGCCTATTGTAATTATGTAAAGTGTGGGCCATTAATGATGGTTTGGAATCTTGATGACTCCCATTGTCTGCAGATGGCTGTTTACCTGTGAGTCTCCCTGTATATGTGTGCTGGCAAGTGAGTAATGAAGTCTTGCAGTGACATGTGATCATGTCACCTGAACTGGAATCCATCTTTAACCTGGTGCTTTTCCAGTGAGGGGGGGTGGAAACTGAGAGAGACAAAGGGTTCCCGCCTTATGCAAAAGATATATAAAGGGGTGGAAGAGAACAGAGAGGGAGAGGAGCCATCATGGAGAATCCCCTAGATAACACCTAAGCTGGAACAAAAGCTGTACCAGGGGAAAGAATTGTGCCCAGGCCTGGAAGGTGTCCAGTCTGAGAAAAACTTACTGAAGCATCTCTGAGGGTGAGATTATCTGTATTTAGTTTGATTAGGCATAGATTTGCGCATTTTATTTTATTTTGCTTGTGACTTACTTTGTTCTGTCTGTTACTACTTTGAACCACTTAAATCCTACTGTCTGTATTTAATAAAATCACTTTTTATTTAGTAATTTACTCAGAGTATGTATTAATACCTGGGGGAGCAAACAACTGTGCATATCTCTCTATCAGTGTTATAGAGGGCGAACAATTTATGAGTTTGCCCTGCATAAACTTTATGCAGGGTAAAACGGATTTATCTGGGTTTAGACCCCATTGGGAGTTGGGCATCTGAGTGCTAAAGACAAGCACACTCCTGTGAGCTGGTTTTCAGGTAAACTTGCAGCTTTGGGACAAGTGATCCAGACCCTGAGTCTTTGTTAGAGCAGACTGGAGTGTCTGGCTCAGCAAGACAGGGTGCTGGAATCCTGAGCTGGCAGGGAAAACAGAAGCAGGGGTAGTCTTTGCACATTGGGTGGCAGCTCCCAAGGGGGTTTCTGTGATCCAACCCGTCACAGTGGACTTAAAATCACTACCAGTATCTCAAAGCAATCAGCTGTGCACAGATCTTGCTCGACTACGCCACTGTCACGGGTTGGATCACAGAAACCCCCTTGGGAGCTGCCACCCAATGTTCAAAGACTACCCCTGCTTCTGTTTTCCCTGCCAGCTCAGGATTCCAGCACCCTGTCTTGCTGAGCCAGACACTCCAGTCTGCTCTAACAAAGACTCAGGGTCTGAATCACTTGTCCCAAAGCTGCAAGTTTACCTGAAAACCAGCTCACAGGAGTGTGCTTGTCTTTAGCACTCAGATGCCCAACTCCCAATGGGGTCTAAACCCAGATAAATCCGTTTTACCCTGCATAAAGTTTATGCAGGGCAAACTCATAAATTGTTCGCCCTCTATAACACTGATAGAGAGATATGCACAGTTGTTTGCTCCCCCAGGTATTAATACATACTCTGAGTAAATTACTAAATAAAAAGTGATTTTATTAAATACAGACAGTAGGATTTAAGTGGTTCAAAGTAGTAACAGACAGAACAAAGTAAGTCACAAGCAAAATAAAATAAAATGCGCAAATCTATGCCTAATCAAACTAAATACAGATAATCTCACCCTCAGAGATGCTTCAGTAAGTTTTTCTTAGACTGGACACCTTCCAGGCCTGGGCACAATTCTTTCCCCTGGTACAGCTTTTGTTCCAGCTTAGGTGTTATCTAGGGGATTCTCCATGATGGCTCCTCTCCCTCTCTGTTCTCTTCCACCCCTTTATATATCTTTTGCATAAGGCAGGAACCCTTTGTCTCTCTCAGTTTCCACCCCCCCTCACTGGAAAAGCACCAGGTTAAAGATGGATTCCAGTTCAGGTGACATGATCACATGTCACTGCAAGACTTCATTACTCACTTGCCAGCACACATATACAGGGAGATTCACAGGTAAACAGCCATCTGCAGACAATGGGAGTCATCAAGATTCCAAACCATCATTAATGGCCCACACTTTACATAATTACAATAGGCCCTCAGAGTTACATTTTATATTTCTAGTTTTAGATACAAGAGTGGTACATTTATACAAATCGGATGATCACACTCAGTAGATTATAAGCTTTGTAATGATACCTTACAAGAGACCTTTTGCATGAAGCATATCCCAGTTACATTATACTCACTTATATTTTTATAAAACCATATAGACTGCACAACGTCACACCTAATATATATAATTTTGGCTGAGGTTTGGCTTCTGAAGCTGAACACTATTTTAACTCTTGTGTCTACCACTTCCCACAGCTGCCTGACTGTAGGACAGTCCCATAGCATATACATCCAGGTTCCTTTTTCATTGTTAAACAGTCAACAAACATGAAACCTCTGCAGTGTCTAATACATTTTGAATATATATTTTGGATTATATCAAGCATAGCCTGAGATCCCCAGAAGCATTTTTAACATTAGACAATATGCTCGGCCACCGGGATTCTTTTAAGGGCTGTGATAAATCCTCGTCCCAAATGTCTATAAAGAACTGAAATGATAGCCCTGGTCATTGATCAAGGACTAGAGGTTTTGTTTGTTTAAAGTTAATAAGATACTAAACAATGATGATCTGTGGACAACATTTATGGAAATTTCCAAAAAGTTTAACCAGGTCTCACATAAACCTTTACTGTGGGAAATAATGTGATGAGAGGGAAAGTCTAACATGATGGGTAAAAATCTAGATTGATGGATAGATGGGATTAAAAATTTGTTAGGCGACAGAAAGCAGAGCAACATTGACTGGATACTGAAGAGATATTTATAATAACGGATCAGTATTCGCATGAGTACTATTATTCAATATATGATATGAAGGAAAAAGTGGACAGGCTGTTGTTGAAATTGGCTGACAATACTGACAGTAGTTGTTCCAGTTAGTAAACACTACAAAGGATTGTAAGAAACTCCAGATAGACAGAAACACATTGGGGATTTGGGTAGCACAATGTCAGATGAAATTCAATTTGGATAAGTGTCAGGCAATGCACATTGGTAGAAATAGTCTAAACTTCCTGCTGATAGGCTCTAAGCTTGTAGAATTTACAGAGGGGAAATGTTTGGTGTAACTGTAAGGAGTTCAGTAAAACCCATAGTACAGAAGTATAAACAAATAAAAAATACAGATAGTATGCTTGGCTGTATTTAAAAAAGCACGGATTCCCTTATATTATATGCATCTTTATATAGCCCCCAAAATCTTCCTTAATGGTTTTCACTGTGAAAAGGATTTCACAGCAAAGATAAAAGATATGTTTTTCAAAAAGTCCCTAAAAGACTTAAGAGACTTTCACATTTTACCATGCTTTCCCACATACCACCTGTAAGAGTGCTGTGGGAACAATATGTTTGGCCTAGCTTTGGGAGCCGATAGAGTTGAGGAATCAATTTCTCTGCTATCCCACCCAGTCCATGCACTTTCCCTCTATTCAGATCTCAAACCTATAGAGAGTCCCCCAGGATGAGTCCCCTAACTTTTTTCAGACGAGAGAAAAGGAAGGAGAGAGAGCCAAGCACAGAGGGTTCATGTCTTAGGGAAATGATCTGGTACATTATTTTTTGTTGAGTATATGGGGCAACATAAAAGGATGGAAAAATCAGTTTTTACTATGCTCATCATAATCTTAAATATCTCATTCAAGTCACTTCTAACTTGCTTTCTGTGGTGCATAATCATAGTTGTTTTGTTTACATATTATGGGAGAGTTACTGTGACAGTACCTCTAAATCACTTTTGTAGTCCTTCTCCCCCAGCTGCACAGGTGTTACTTGGGAAAGACATATTATCTTCCCTATGGAAGCCTTTTCACAGAGGGAAACCTTTAAGGAAAATATTAGTGGGAGAATCCTTACTAGAGCAGCTCCTGAGCATGTGAGGTGTTTCCGTCCCACAGGTTTTTTTCTCAGGAAGCAATTATACATCCTTCTCTTACTTGCTTAATAGACAATAACTTACTTAGTATTAAGTACCACATAGAGTGTCAGTGCTACAAAAACAAATAATTTTCATCATCTGGGTTAAAATTTAGTTATTTTAATTTTGGGAAAAATGGCAAAACTAAACTGGCAAAGGGTAATATTTTTCTTCCTTTCCACAAAGTTAGTGAAAATGTAACTTAATGTTTCTGTATAATTGTATTCCAGAGCCAAACTGTTTAAAAATATGCATCATTCCTTGCTGTAGTTATAGTCCTACCTCCTTTATGACAACCAGGGAAACCATCTACTGTTCATCAAATACACAAATGTTATTTATAGTTTCATAACTCATTTTTGTTTTTATGCTGATTTTACAGAAAACAAAAACTTGCACAGCTGCTCTTTGGAAGATAAAAAGAATTAAAATTGCTGTAGCAGACTTGTGAGCTGAAATGTTTTCAGATGTTTAGCAAATCAAATTGCATGGGGAAAGGGCAGGTTTTATTTGCTGTGGATTGCTTGCCTCTAGAAATATTTTATTCTGTATTTATTCTTAATTGATTAGCTCTTCTTCACAAATATGCCTCACAAGAAGCATATTTCCCACTGGAAAGAGCCCTGGAATCCAAATATAGGATTTTTTTACATACCATAAGCACCAGGAAGGGTGTATACAATGGGGACTCTAACAAGGCAATGATTCAAACAAGGCACTCTTGGCTCATAGGAATCATAATGCTATGCTTTCTCCTACCTCTACAACCCACCTTCTATTATGGTGTCTCACCCAGATACATACAGCTACCCTCAGACCAGAAAGAGAAGTCTAGTTTCTTTTTACAGTGGCCTTTGCATAGTCACACCTGAGGTGATGAAGGTGCCAGTGCTCTAAGTGTCCAGAATCTTCTGTACAGCAGTGTCCATTGGTGCCACTTGCATTATGGAGGGTTTTGAGGATATAAAAGAGGAAGTGGTCCCAAACACTCCTCAGTTCCTTGATTAACTGGTGAAGGGGCAGTGAGCTTGGGTCACACACAGTGTCCTCAATGCTTTCTTCAACAGATTTTTTTTTGGTTTCCCTCTCTTTTTCTGCCCTTTTGAGGCAAATTTTGTTCATGGTTTGTCAGTTAGGTTTTTTTTTTAAAGTACAGGAGGAGATGCCTGTCCAGTATGGGCTTTGTTTGAACCTCCGGGAGGTGATTGTGCCACCTCACACATGGGGAGAGGCTCCTCAGGTCCAGTGGACTAAGCTGCCAGCTTTGAAGAGTGTCCCTGTTTTGTACCCTAAGGGAGGGAGGGGCCCCAATGGGCACTGCTTGGAAGCTTATGGCACAAGCACATTCATCCTGCAAGTATGAATATGCAGAAGCTTATCTATTCTGGTTACAGGTAAGCAACCTTCCCAAGCCTGATGAGTATAAGGGCTAGTCTACACTTACCCGGTAGTTCGACGGCTGCGGATCGAAGTTCCGAGTTTGATTTATCGCGTCTGGTGTGGACGCGATAAATCGAACCAGGAAGTGATCCCCGTCGACTGCGGTACTCCAGCTCGGCGAGAGGAGTACCGCGAAGTCGACGGGGGAGCCTGCCTGCCGCGTGTGGACCGCGGTAAATTCGAAGTAAGGTATGTCGAATTCAGCTACGTTATTCACGTAGCTGAATTTGCGTACCTTACTTCGACTTGGGGGGTAAGTGTAGACCAGGCCTAAGCCTGTCTGGGTGTTCAGTATGCAAAGCGGTCAACTGGAAATGATTATCACATATGGAATGAAGTATTGTTTCAGTCAGCATGAGTTGCCATGGCAAAAATAAATGGGAAGGGGGAGTGGAGAGGAAGGAAAATATGTGGCTATGAGAGGTGAGAAAAGCAGAGGAATGGGGAGAAAAATAAAAAGGCTTAAGCTTGTTATATATTTTCTCTGCTTCTAGCAGACCTCTTTCCAAATTGTACTTGTCGGGACTAAGTTCCCTACTTACTCTATGCAGAGCTTTACCTTAAAAGAATAGTGAAATAGCAATGTTTTTTGTCCGGCTATCCTGAAAGGAGGAATGGAGACAATGGATATGGTTTAATCAGGCAGCAACTTTATTATTAGATGTCTCGGACTACCCAGCAGATAAAAGTGTACAGTGCAGGTAACTCCATGTTCATTTCAATATCTACCCAGGGGCTTCCACCAACCCCTTCTTATTCTATCCTTGTCCTTGCCAAACCATTGCTAGGACCTTAGCATCCTACTTTCCTGAAATGAGGTTAAGGTGGGCTATAAAGGAAGTGGAGGGATTGGCTCCCTGACATGCCAGTCATTGGAGCCCCAACCCCTGCCCTCTCCCACTCCCCTGCCCCCATTCCACTCTTTTTACAAACACCTCCTTTAAGTCATTTACCAAGCCATTTATCTGGTCACTGTGTCATGGAGTATCTGCCCTGGACATCTGTCCACACTTATGTAATGAATTGCGACATAATAGTCTAATTCCCTTCCTTACTCACCATAAAAAGTCCCCCCTGAACCTGCTGTGGGGAAGGCGAAAAAACCCCACTCCACCTTGGCCAATCTGGTGGTGAGGGAGAAATTCCTTCTGAGCCCCTTAAGAAAGGTGCAGCTGATGCAGTGCCCACAGCAAGTCCTGACCATTCCTGGTATTTTACCACTTCCAAGGGGAGGGAGAGTGGGTGCTGCTCTGCCTGGTCCAAGGAACATAGGGCTTCTCCCATCAGGCTTGCCACTTATCAACTCTCCAGCTTTTCCAGTCCCTAGGGGATAAGTCAGCATCACTACACTGATCCACTCTATGTTTGCAGCAGCTTCTGTGACTCTCTCTCACACCCCAACCATAAAGCGCTATATCCCGTTCCATGGCAAGCCAGACAACGCTCCCCCTCTCTTAAGTTGCGGTGCAGTCATTATAGTGGGTGATGGGGAAGAGTTGTTATTTATTCTAACAAAAGCTTTGCAATCCCATTTAAGGAATTTAGTAGACCAGCTATCTTTTGGTGGAATTAATCTGAAAAGTTTTTGGGTCTTGTGAGCTGAGAGGAATTACTCAAATTAAGGTAATTGACAACTTAATAAAAGGACATCTAGCAATTATGTAACACTTTACATTTCCAAAGCATTGTGCAATTAGTAACTGACTCTGAACTAGGTAAATATTAATATACCAATTTTACAGATGAGAGCACTGAGGCAGAGAAATAAGTGACTTGCATAAATCTACAAAGAGAGTCAGTGGCAAAGCCAAGACTGGAACTGGGGGAATTCCTAGTTCCTATTCCCAGGCTCAGTTGTCTGGATCAACTGGTTCAAAACTAAATTTATGTTTTGAGGGAGAGGGAATTATCTGATGGAAAAGTTTGTGAGTGAAAACAAAACAACTTACTGGAGAGTTAAAGGGAGGGGGGACAGGAAGCAAATTTGGTATTGTGGGTGACATACAAAAAAGACTGGCTTTGATTCAAAAATGGTTTCTGAGTTCATTATGGAAGTAGGCCCATTTTCTCTTCATATTCTCAAGTGCACTCACCTCCATGATTTTTTTGGTGCCAGGGTGATGGGTACTGTTTCAGCCATCTCTTTTCACTAATTGATTTACTGGAGGACATTCTGTTTCATGAGATGCACCTAGCCTGTAAATCACATCTGAAGAAGAGGAGGAGGACAACATAGATTCCAGCATTCTGTATATGAGAATATCCTTCTAGTGATCTATGACTACAGGGGTGAAATAGATGTCAATTTTACCCTAAGGACATGAATCAAAGATTGCCAACACATAATATACACATTAAAATATACCTCCTGATTCTGTAACATAACGACAATTTAGCTAGGTTTTCTCCCAATGTGGGTGTAGCAATACTTCTTTCAGTTTTCAAATTCACTTCACATCCTCCTCAGCAAGAGGTGAAAATACCAGATAATTGGGAGTGTTGGGTTCATCCTCATTAACACAACTGACTTTTCAAGAGACCATTTGAAATAAATATAGGATGGTAACTAAACTTGCAATTAGATTCTTGGTGACAGAGGTGAGAACAACATCTGCTTCTCTACATTTATGATTGCTTACGTGTAGCAGTGAAGCATATTATCACTGCAAGTTCATAATTCTGTCTGCTGCTGCTTACAAAGACAAATATCCTTCTACTGTTGTACAGCTCGGCATGGGATAGTGCAACATGTGCCATTTTCTAGTGTAGGAAAAAATCTATTTTTTTAAATTTAATAGCAGCTATGTTTTTGTTGTCAAATTTATTATTCATAGGACAATGTTCTTTATTGCAGCATATTGGTTTAGTTATTGTTTGAGTAGGGTTTTTTCCCCACCTCTGAACTTGGGTCTGTGTATTTTGGACATTGATGAAAGTAGGAAAGTGCCCACAGATTTTCCAATATCATTGTTCCTATTTGTTTAGGATGGCTGGATTTAAGCAGCTTTGAACAACAAAACATAGACCTATTTCTACATAAAAAAATACTTCATTAAGGTTACATGCATGTAGCAGTGGTTAGAGTGCATATTACCTTTCCAGGATGCTAGAGTTAAACAAACCAGACTGAAACATACAAAACCCAGGAATGGAATGTGTTGGGACTAGTCTCTAATAATTAATCCATTGTTGAGAAGCATTGGGTATAGTTTACATTTAATATTAGTATAAGTCATTCATCAGGTTAAATGCAAGGTGCCTCTGTCCAGTTCATTAATTCACGTGGTTTAATGTTTTAGTGTTCTTGGTTTATAGGCGCTAGACAGGGCAGGACTGGGAAACTTTGTGCAATGTTGTATAAGTCCTCTGTTTCATAATTTGAACATTGTTCTACTTAATGTAAACAAAATGTCCTTCACAGATCTTCAGATCAAACCTTATTCTGATGTATACAGCTTCATAATGAATATAATATTGTTTTAAAGAAAATGTGAGATAATATATATGGTAATAGGAAGTAGAGGCACACATGAATTTTATGAACACAGGTTTACTGAAAAACACAGTTGGAAACTGTGCCTTCCTTTGTAAACTGAGAAGAGCGTTTTGTTCTTTACTTGTTTTTCCTAGTCATTTCATGCAGCAACACATTTTCAATCACCAGTGGAACATACTGTAGAAAACCTTGCCTTGCCTTTTCTTGAGAAATTGGGCTAACATTCTCTCCTTTCTCTGAAAATTCCACTCCTTGCTTTTTGGTATTTCAGGGGGTTATCCATTTTGTATTCCATATCACTGAACATCTTGTCTCTGGCCCTCTTTCTCTTATCTTGCTGATTGAGAGTCTTGCTGATCCACAAGAGTCCTGAGTATGAGTATTGGGGCAGTTGCCGTGGAAGTGTTTGACAAGACAATTAAATAGATTTATTTGGGGGGGGGGACATTCCCCCTCTTTACATTCTGCTTCTAGACAAGTCCACAGTTTGAAATGTTTATGAATCTGGCTTGCCTTCATTCATTCTTTCTATGCTGCCCTATTCAGAAGCTCCTTGTAAGAATTTCAGATTTCCTCTATTTAAAAAAAAAAAAAAAAAAAAAAAAGTAATGCAAGGCCTGGGTGGGAAAAAGGAAAAGCACATTAGGAGCAAGACTGTTACCAGTTTTGGTTTTAATAGTATTACAGACTGGGGAAGCCTGGCAGGATGTGAACATTTTGGAGATCCCAGACAGGAAGATATATCAGATTTTCCAGGATACTGATGAAATCCCATATAGCTATGCCAAAAGAATTGTGGTTGTTGCTAAGCCTGTAACCCTTTAATAATGTTTTAAAGAATATTTTCACAGACAATTAGAATCACTAGTTGTAACTTTGATTCCACTCCCCCAACACACACTCCTTGTTGGAATCTATATTGAATCACATGTGGTGGTGATGATGATGAGGAGGAACAAATGTCATGAATTCTGTCCTCAGTTGAAGCTAGACTCTTCCCTTTGCATAGAATAGCCTCCCTTACAGTATTATTATTGGTCATAACCTGGAAATCCCTCCCTCTTAAGCTACAATTTCTCCCATGATAATAATAAAAGATGGCAGGTGGTGCTTAACAGGCTGCAGATCCGATACCTGGCCTTGCGTTACTCCCTCTCCAGGTTGTTCCCCAGGTCTGTCCCCAACCAGGTGCTTAGAAACCTCAACCAGGATGCCTGCTAGCGCATTTGGCCTCATTGGCTGATCCTGGGCTTCCAAGATCATGGAGCTGCCCCCTCTTCTGCTGTGGTCTTCTCTGGTGCTGTTTCCATATCCTCTTCCTCCATCAAACTGTCTGTGTTCAGATATATGTCATCATGCAGGGCAGTGGGTTCAGTGCTCAGGGTGGTAGTGAGCACTCAATCAAACTCCTCGTAGAAGAGGCTTTCAGAGAGGTGTTGTGAGACCTATCATAGCTTTTTGGTAGAGGGTATTTAGGTGCTTAATGCACTCCCTAAATTGCACACTAGGCTGTTGATGCCCACCTCCACTAAAATCTTCAAGATGATCCCATATATGTGGATATTTCAGATGCTTTTGCTAAAATCATGACCTTTGTTTTGTTCATACCAAAGGTAAACCAGAATCCTGGTGTGATCCTCCAGCCAGCTAGCAGCCCACTTGGTGATGGGCATCTGGCTGTCTGACAGAGCTGGGCCATCCTGTGCAGAAACTGGAGCAGGCCACATGGAAATGAAGGGTCAAACACTGAGCAATGATATATAAATCAGGCAGTAGCTTCCAGTACACAGAGTGTTATTAGGAAGTGAGTAGGAAGAAGGGTCAGAAGATACAGGGAATGGCAGAGGAGAACTATCTAAATATGAACCTAGATACCCAGGCTTTTGCTACATTCACACTGTAGAGTGGGCATATATGGAAGTGCTCACAGAACAACACATATTTTGCCCCATAACCCTAGTTAAGGATCCCAGCTAAGGTTTAACAGGTGCCTAGATGCATTTCAGGGTTTTCAGTGTGGGGGAATGGGGATAGAGAGGTTTGGCTACAACACCTGGCAAGCCTGAGTATAGACATACTTTAAGTATGTGGAGAGTAGGAAAGTAAACCTCTTTAAGTCATACAGTGAAATATTCCTATGGCCCACAAAGCACATAAACACATGCTTAACTTAGTTGTTCCATTGACTTGTTAGGAGTTACTCACATATTTATAGGTAGTATGTACAAAATGTCTTGTTGGAATGGGGCTATGGTTCAGAGGTTTGTTTTGTGTAGGATCCCACAGGGCTTACATGAACTGCCTGGAAAATTTCAGGAGCAGAAGTGTTTTTTTCTAGCATCTCCACTCTCTTTATAAGGCTTCCTTCTTTTCTTAACATCAGATGGAACATAAGCATCCTTATTTATATGTTCTCATTTTCTCTATTTGTTCCCCCTATTTCCTTCAGTCTTTTAGGATCCCGGGACCCTTTAATGGTCAAAATACCTTTAGCAGAATATAGTTTGTTCTAAAAGGATAAACTACAGGTTTAGATGATTTGAAACCTATCCAAACTGCTTTCTTATGTCAGTGTCTCTCAATAAGATAGGGCCTTCGTTATAAGCTATTTCTAGCAGTTGTGGCTCCTGTCTGCCCTCTGGTCTTTACCATGTGCCCAAGCCTCCTCAGCTCTTAAACAATGATCTAATGCATCCAAGCTTTGTAGTGTACTTCTAATGCGTGTTAAGTACTGCAGAGTTGAGGATACCTAGGAAGATGTCAGTAAACAGAAACAGTGACAGTGCCCAAGGCACTCTGCATAAGAGGTAGGTAAATTATTCCAAACCAAAAGGTCCTATAGTAGAGAGCCTGTGTAACTTGTCTTTAAAAAATTAGACTGAGCCAGAACCTCAATTTCTCTGTGGCAGTTTTGCACCACTCTGGTCGTACTAAAAGGGAAATCCTTGGATGTTGTAATGTGCCTGATGGAGGGAGAGCAGTTGAGGAAAAGGGAATCTAGCCAGGCCATCCATCCATTTCAGCAATCCTAATCTGTTCTAAGAGATCAGAGTGCTGTTGAGCTAACCAAGCACTGGGGAGTGCAAATGATACCTTTGCACACAGTTCCCATCCTAACCTGCAATTTACTCTACAAATCTTTACTCTAGAAGCAACTTTCCTGTACAGATGTTCTTGGCTCATATTGTAGAATTTTAGAATAGAAATATAATTCTCTGTAGAATTCTATATGAAATGGTTCCAAAATTCTGTAGAAAGATTACTCTTTTCTGTATATGTTAACTCATGGCATCAATAGAACTATTTGCATAACTAAGAACTATAAATGTGTGAAAGGGTTTGCAAGATTGCTCCAAAAGGCATTTAATAAAGTAATTAACCCTAATTACTAAAATTTGAGCATTGTAACTGTCAAGGAAGTATTTACATATTTACATAATTATTAGAATTATAATTAAATAGGATAATAGGATCATAGTACTTGGAACTTGGAAAACCTAGTAAATTCAAACCCTTCTGCCTACAAGGGCAAGATGCTTTTCCTCCCTGCTCCTCACACCACAAAGGTTGTACTGTATCACATTTTACTGATTTAGTAGCCAAAAATCTAAAAAGCAGCAACCATACTAACTGTTTTCTTTTTGAATTTAAACAGTTACCTGAAAAAAAAGTGTTAAATTGAACATAGTAATCAATATTAATTCCCAACTATTTTTTTAAAAGATACTACACAGAATAGCATTTTTCCCCTTACAGTTATATTGTACCACAAATTGCTAAAGTGCTATAGTACATAAAAAGGAATAAGTAGACAGAAGCTGATAATGTTTTGAATTCTGAATTCAAAAGCATTTGCAATATTCTATCCACATTTTTAGTTATGTGTTCATATTTTTTCTTTGGTTAAATGTCACAAAATTTAAAAGATTAAAAACTACTTTAAACTTGTTATACATTTATCTGATATTTAGCATATCCCTGTGATGCAAAGTATGTTTATATGAAGTATAGTAGTTATAAAGACAATAAGAGAACAGGATGTTGATGCCAAAATCTGGCAAAGAAATGGGATATATTAAAATTTAAAATGTATTCAAATGATTGATTCGGATACTTTTGTTAAGTATTGAATACAGTGGGTCAGATTCTGATCTCAATTTTAAATCCAGAAGAATACCTTTAAAATAGGGTTGTTCCAGATTTATATCATTTTAAATTACAGATGAATATGTTCCAGTATTTCAAAGCACATTAAAATACGAAGGATGAATACAACCCCTAATGAATTAATAATTATTAAGTGAATATGTTTTCATAATAAAACACATTGGTGATTATACCAATAGACTTTATCCCTGTCTTACAAAGATCTCTACAAACCAAGAACAGCTCTGCATTCCAGTGGCCCAATCCAATGTGTCATTGTCTTTCCATTGACTTCAGTAGAATTTGTATCAGGCCCCGTGAACCTATTCTTGTAGTGTGAAGAGGAGAGAGCAAACTGCTTCCAGAAACAGCTGGCTATCTACTGCCACCCAACCCCATTCCTAGCATGTAGATTCTGTTGGGGTGGCCCCACAACACAATTTAACTTCTGTTTAGATTCACAACATTTGTGACTAAATTTGAAATTAAATTCAAGCATCTCCTGATTGACTAATCTTATTCTGAATCCCAGTTGTTTCCAAAGATGATTTTCTGTTAGGTGATATTAGTGGCACAACTGACATGACCTTTGCAACACAACAGATTCAGGAGAAGTGCAGAGAGCAACACCAGGAACTGTTCATGGCATTCATCGATCTAACCAAGGCCTTTGATTCTATCAATTGGGATGCCCTATAGAAGGTGCTGTGTAGGTTTGGCTGTCCACAGAAATTCATTTCCATTATCAGACTACTACATGGTATCAAGCAGGGCTGTGTCATTGCTCCAATACTCTTCTCCATTTACCTTGCTATGATCCTGATTCTGATCCGTGACCGCCTTCTAGATGGAATCGGTATTGAGTATTGTATGGATGGTCAACTCCTCAATCCCCAAACAAAATCCAAGATCACTGGAAATGGCATCACTGACCGTCAGAATGCAGATGACTGATTTATTCTCACACACACAGAGGCCGACCTGCAAAGTACCCTAAATTGTTTTGCAGATGCCTATCACAGCCTGGGTTTCTCTGTCAACATTGGGAAAACCAAGGTTCTCTATCAGCACAAACTACTCTTCATACTCCACAAATCACCATCATTGGAGAACCCTTGAAAAATGTGGACCATTTTCCATACCTTGTCAGCCACTTCTCCCAAACAGCCAGCACTGACACAGAAATTGAATACAGGATCCGCTGTGCTAGCACATCCTTTGGAAGACTACCCAAACAAGTCTTCAATTATAGTTATCTGCAAACATCCACCAAGATCTTGGTTTACAAGGCAGTTGTCATCCCCACCCTTCTCTATGGATGTGAGACCTGGGTAACCTACAAATGACATCTCAAGCAGCTGGAGTGGTTTCAACAGCACTGCCTCAGGAGGATTCTCAGGATCAGCTGTGAAGACTGACACACTAACATCAGCGTTCTCTCTGCAGCCAACATCAGCAGTATAGAAGTTCAGGGCATGAAATACCAACTCTGCTGGGCTGGCCACTGTGTACATATGCCTGACACTCGCTTCCCGAAGCAAGTACTCTTCTCTCAGTTAAGTCAGGGAAGAAGGGTTCACGGTGGGCAGCGGAAGCACTCCAAAAAAATACTGAAAGTACACCTTAAAAAGGAAGGCTTCAACCCAACAAACTGAGAAGACTCAGCGCAGAACAGAACACAGTGGCGCCACACCATACACCAAGCCACAGCTCACTTTGAGGAGAACAGACGTGCTCATGAGACAGAGAAGTGACAAAGGAGGAAAGAAAGGGCAGAACAGTCCAGCCAACAACTATGTCTCCTCCAAGATTACACCTGTCACTGCTGTGGGAAAATCGGCGGGGCACAAATTGGGCTCCTCAGCCACGAATTGGGCTCCTCAGGGCACGGACCCCCTTGGCAGACATCATCCTCGCATCAAGGGATAGCCAAAGTCTGATATTAATATTAATATTAATATAGTGAATGAAAACACAAGTAAAATATTAATCTCTTCAGGTGGCTATTGAAAAGTGATGAATTCATGCTGTGTAGGATGTAGGCTCTTGCAGGATTTTGCTGAATTTCTAGGAGAGGAGATACAGACCCACCAAGATTTCTGATTAATAATTTTTTCCTGGCTGTTTTTCTAGTCATTAACAATGCATTATTCACAAACTCCTTAGTTCTGTATGAATTCTCCAGTTCCTGAGTTCAGTTCATCTAGAGAAATAGGTAAGATCTTCAATTTAGGTTAGGGTACAATGACAACTGTAGTCTTTTCTGGGAACACAAATAGTTTCAAAAAGTCAGTGGAAAAGTAGGACAGTGTATATTTGTGGTGTTCCCCTTT
This sequence comes from Emys orbicularis, assembly GCF_028017835.1. NCBI lineage: Eukaryota > Metazoa > Chordata > Testudines > Emydidae > Emys > Emys orbicularis. Next base: position 51,783,976 of record NC_088687.1, on the reverse strand, counting down.
ACTCCCTTGGAAACAATTTTCATGTAATTTTATTTGTTCTTTCAATGTATTAAAATATGTAAGAACCTCACTGCTTGCTGTTTATCATCTGTCTGTCTGTAGACCTTGACAGCTTGCATTTAGGGGGAAAAAATCTAACCCAAACAAACAAAAAACTGTTTTGTCTCTGATAAGACAGATGGGTCACTTTTGACCTTTTCACAGTTCTCATTAGGATCTGTTCTTCTATCCTTGGTGGCATCTCCAAGGCTGAGTATCTTATCAAAAATCCACTCTGTTTCAGAATAACTCAGAACTGGTGGGCCAGTTTTTGTTTTTTTAATCAAAACATACTGTCTTCGATTTACCACTTTCCCCTCAAATTTGTTGGGGTCCACTAGGCATAGCTACCAGGTAACTCGAGAGAGTAGAAGGCCAGAAGTGCCGATGAAACTCTTTTGCTCTGGGCCTATCTGAACCCCCAAACTCCATCTTGTGAACTCTCACCTACTTATGTGCTAACTGCTTACATGCTCTGAAGCAGGCTGAAGCAGAAATGTATTGGTCAGCTTTCTAGCAGATGGCTGCAGTTTCACTCACACTAGCAGAAATAATAGAGATAAGGAGCAGGGGAAGGAGGGGTAGTTAGTTTGCAGGCATCTAACCCAAGGTCGCAGAGACTGGGAAAGTTTTCTCACAAGCTTATGTAGAGTTTATTGTAACAGTTGTCTGGAAGGGAGGGGTAAGGAGGAACAGCCAGACAAAGAGATGTATGCAAACAGTTTGGGGTATAAAAGGTAAAAGTTGTTTGTATTTGTTGCACTGGATTTGAGACATGCTGGTCTCCTAGTGCCATTTCAGAGCTCTGAAATAAACTTGGCTTGCTTTCTCCTCTCATTGGTGCTAAGCACACCGGGCCACAGACCATTGTTGTCCCCTCGAGACCCTTAGGCAGGCAACAGTTTTGGCGTCCTTGGGTGGGCTCGAGGCTGAAATTTAGCCTTGCCCGGATCCCTCCTGGTGGCCGACGGATTACGACGACGCCCGACGCCCAGAGCTCACCGGTGACTTCATCGGGGGCCTCGGCAGAGACATGATTTGCTCGACCCCGGAGGGCACAATGGTGCAACGCACACAGACAGTGGAGAAGCAGCTGCGGGCGACGGTGGGGAACCGGTCCCGTGGATAGGGCGACGGTGCAGAACCGGACCCTTGGATAAGGTAGAAACAGTCCAGTGGAGACTTTATCTGTCTTGACCTGGGGACGCCCAGAGTCTGCCTATTGTGACCTGGGGACGCCCAGAGTCTCCCTCAGTATGGGGCAGGGACAGAGTACAGCCGGCAGGGTACAGTGTACACCCTTAGAATGCATTCTGGTGAACTGGAAAGTGTTTGGATCTGATCAGTTGATTAAAAGTAAATTGAAAAGGTTCTGTACAGTTGATTGGCCTCAGTACCAGCTGGAGTGCCAAGAAAGGTGGCCACCAGAAGGATCACTTAATTACAACATGATCCTTCAATTGCTTTTGTTTTGTCAGAGAACAGGTAAATGGAATGAACATCTCTATGCGTATACCTTTATGGTGTTAAGAAATAGGACTGATATTTTGTTCAAGTGCCATTTGACTCCGACAGGCTCGGTAGTAACGGCTGCTAAACCCCAGAACCCTCCCACTGTTGTAATGCCATAATTGGTGTCCCCTTCGGCTCCTCCAGCCCCACAGGCTTCAGAGAGTACCCCCCCCCCCCCGTGGGATTGTATCCATTGATTACTGAGAGTGTGGTAGCCCGTCCAGGAACACAGGATCTTGTGTCAGTGTATTCTCATGTTGCTTTTAACGTCTGGCTGCTTTCAAGGCAGAGGCAGGAGAATTCTCAACGAATCCAAGCAAGTTCATTTCTATCTTTGAAGGGTGTCTGGCTAGCCATAAGCCTGACTGGGATGACTGTAATATACTTATGAGAACCCTGTTGTCTGAAGTGGAGCGGATTCAGGTCATAGCCAAAGCCAGGGAGGAAGGAGGCACAGAGAAGGCATTTAAGGTTTAAAAGGGAAAGCTATTGGACACCAGAGGTTGTACAGAGTGGAATCCTCAGAAGTGAGTGTGCTCGTCCTGGTTTGTTGCTTCAAAGCTCGGTACAGAAGTTATGTTACTGGAAAGGTGTATGATGGCAATGTGTATGTGTTAATGGTTGGAGAAAAGGTGTATGAGTGAAGAGTGGAAGGTTCCTTTGGAAGTTAGAAGAAGCTGAGAAAGGGAAGAGGAAAAAGCACGGAATGAGTTAACTGAGAGGAAAATACAGCTAGCAAGTCCAAGGACAGTGTTCACAGCTAAGACTTGGCTGACAACCAAGAGAAAGGGGGGCCTGAATGTGCCCAAGCAACTGTGAGATCTGCAAAATACTGCAAGGCATAATGAGGACAACAGAAGGGTTAAAAAGCAGCTTTGCTGGATGGTATTGGCTCAAGGATTTAAAAATTCCCCCACTCTGTTCGGCCAGGCTTTGGCCAGAGACTTGGAGGAGTGGGATAATTCAGACAGAGCCCTCCTGCTGCAATATGTAGATGACTTGTTAATTGCTGCTGTGGGTCTAATCCCTTGTCTCAGAGCTACTGTGAGTCTCCTAAACTTTATTGGACTGCGAGGATACAGGGTATCTCAAAGCAAAGCCCAAATTGCTCTTACAGAGGTTCAATATCTGGGATTTCACATCAGGCAGGGAGAGAGACAGCTCTCAAACGAAAGAAAGGAGGCTATCTGCCAAGTTCCCATCCCCAGCAACCGTAAACAGCTTAGGGCATTCCTGGGCATGGCAGGTTTTTGCAGAATATGGATTCCAGAGTTTGGACTGTGGGCTAAACCTCTGTATGAATGTGTTAAGGGAGCGGATCATGACCCCTTTCACTGGTCCCCAGAAGCGGACAGAGCATTTCAGTTATTAGGTGCCTGGAACCGTCCTGTGGCATACTTTTCTAAACAACTGGATCAGGTTTCAAAGGGATGGCCAGCCTGTTTGAGGGCGGTCGCAGCTACTGCTCTAGTGCTTGGGGAAGCTGAGAAACTGACACTGGGAGGAACTGTGCAAGTGTATGTTCCCCATATGGTCCGAGCCTTGCTGGACACTAAGGGTGGTCTTTGGCTCACACAGGCTTGGGTTGCTCGGTACCAGGCGAAGCTGTTAGAGAATCCTGAAGTCACCCTACAGATCTGTCCCTCCCTTAATCCAGCTACCCTGCTACCAGAGACAGAAAAGCAGGAACATGACTGTCTAGAAATCATAGATGTTCAGTATTCTAGCCGCCCAGATCTAAAAGATCAGCCACTCCCAAATGCTGACTTGGAATGGTATACAGATGGAAGTAGTACTGTTGTGGATGGGCAAAGGAGGGCTGGTTATGCTATTGTGTCTCTTCATGATACCGTGGAAGCTGAGAGTTTACCAGCAGGAACGTCTGCCCAGCTTGCTGAACTAGTGGCCCTGACCCATGCCCTCGAGCTGGCAAAAGACAAACGGGTTAATATCTTTACTGACTCAAAGTATGCTTTTGGGGTATTGCATGCTCATGCTGGTTTGTGGAAGCAAAGGGGAATGCTAACAGCCCAAGGCTCTCCGGTCAAGCATGGGTCTCAAATTCTCCGGCTGTTAGAAGCAATACAACTCCCCTCATCAGTAGCAGTGGTGCATTGCAAAGCCCATCAAAGGGAAGATCAAGATGTAACCAAGGGCAATGCCAGAGCAGACAGGGAAGCTAAGCGAGCTGCTACCCTGAAATCACCAACTGAGGAGAATGCCCAAATGCATGCCCTCATCCCATCAGTAGGGGAGCTTGCAGCCCCTCAGTACTCCCAAGAGGACAGAAACCTGGCTGACAGTCTCGGTCTCCAGGAAAAGGAGGGATGGCTTTATTCCACAGAGGGAAAAATCCTCCTGCCCAAGGGCTTGATTCGACCAGTGTTGCAGAAACTGCATCAAACCACACACGCAGGCAGAGAGGCTTTTACCCAGCTCATGAATAAATATTTTCTAACCTCTAGACTTAAACCCCTAGCATCACAGGTACAGGCTGAATGTTTAATCTGCCAAAAGAATAACACTCGACCAGGAGTAGCAGTGCCACCAGCCACCCTGGAACCTACCCCAGGCCCAGGATTGGTGTGGCAAATAGACTTTACTGAGTTTCCCAGGACCCAGGGGTACAGGTACCTTCTTGTCTTAGTGGATCGATTCAGCGGATGGCCTGAAGCCTTCCCATGTCGTAACAACACTGCCAAGACAGTGGCTCTTAAGTTTGTCAAGGAAATCATTCCTCGCTTCGGCCTTCCTCAGTGGATGGAATCTGATAATGGAACACACTTCACATCTCAAATTGTTCAAAAGATATCAAGTGCTCTGCAGATCCCCTGGAAACTCCACACACCCTGGCGATCACAAGCCAGTGGAGTAGTGGAACGCACAAATCAGACACTCAAACGACACCTCTCAAAGGTCTGTCAGGAGGCCTCTCTTAAGTGGCCTGATGCTTTGCCCCTTGTGTTACTTCGCATTCGTGCTCTCCCCAAGGGTAGGATAGGGCTTAGTCCCTTCGAGATTATGTTTGGAAGTGCATGGCCTATGAATGGTACCCCATTTCTGGCAGGGGAATGGGAAGTGGGGTGTGGTTTCTTGTCTCAGTACATGTGCCCTCTGTCTGCTGCTCTTTCTTCTCTTCACAGGTACACCAAAGATTCACAGCCTCTTCTGCTGGATACCTCAGGTCCACTCCCTGCAGCCGGGTGACTCCGTTCTCGTGCGGACCTGGAAGGACGAGCCCCTCCAAGAGAAGTGGGAAGGGACCCCACACCGTCCTGCTTGTCACCCATAAAGCGGCAAAGGTCGAAGGACACAAGAACTGGATTCATCACTCTCGACTGAAAGCAGTGCCCATTCCTAAACAGTGGACTGTCCAGCCTGCTGAGAAGACTGCTAGTGATGATTTGGGACTTAAGCTGTTATTCAAAAGACAGTAAGGGTCACTGGGAATGCATTGTGATCTTTCTGAACAGTCACAGCATACTCCCCGCGAGAACCCTGAGCATTGGTTTTATTTTCTCACAGAAGGCCGACCTGGCCTATGTATTTGGTCTTGTTATTTTTTGACTTGTTTAGTGTCAACAATTCTTCTTATCTTCTGGGTATTTGGGTTTGTGGTACTAGTGCCTACAAATGGCTTCCTAATGGTTGGCATGGTAGCTGTTACAAAGGCTATCTTGCTCCTCCCCTCCGCGTTCTACCAAGGCTCCCTCAGGTCGTCCCAGGTACTATCGGTCCTTGAGAGCTACCTTAGAACCCATCAGTGAAGGAGACAGGTTTGGGATGATAGCCCTCCCTTCCTATGGGGTGGGACGGCTAACCCAACTCTACAGAAGACTGTCTAAATTTCTCACCCAGTTTGCCAATGATACCCTGGCCATAGAGAAAAGCATAAGTTCTGAGCTGTACCAGCTTCGACTGCTGGCTTTGCACAACCGCCAGGCCCTAGATTATGTGTTAGCCTCACAAGGCGGGGTCTGTGCCCTTATTGGAGAAGAGTGTTGTACTTATGTCCCAGAGTTTTCACAGGACATTAACAAGCACATCTTGTCAGCTGAACGGGCCTTTAACCAGTGGAAGGCCCAGGAAAGAGAACCCACTATTTTGGATTCCCTTTGGGGTTGGATACCTGGTTTAGGGGAACTAGGGGATATAGGGGGAAGCATTGTTCGCATCTTGCTCACAGGTGTGGTAATATGTTTTGTTCTTGTTCTTTTGCTCATTTGCTGTAAAGTGCTCATACGTAAGATTTGTACCTCCCATACCCCAGAAGTTCCCTTATACCCTCTCATTGATAATCCTGATTGCATGGAGCTTAATCACATTTTGTCTTTAGAGTATGAGAAAACTCTGACAAAGGTTTGTTGAGTGTTCTCAAAGGAGGGATTGTTGGGGTCCACTAGGCATAGCTACCAGGTAACTCGGGAGAGTAGAAGGCCAGAAGTGCCGATGAAACTCTTTTGCTCTGGGCCTATCTGAACCCCCAAACTCCATCTTGTGAACTCTCACCTACTTATGTGCTAACTGCTTACATGCTCTGAAGCAGGCTGAAGCAGAAATGTATTGGTCAGCTTTCTAGCAGATGGCTGCAGTTTCACTCACACTAGCAGAAATAATAGAGATAAGGTACAGGGGAAGGAGGGGTAGTTAGTTTGCAGGCGTCTAACCCAAGGTCGCAGAGACTGGGAAAGTTTTCTCACAAGCTTATGTAGAGTTTATTGTAACAGTTGTCTGGAAGGGAGGGGTAAGGAGGAACAGCCAGACAAAGAGATGTATGCAAACAGTTTGGGGTATAAAAGGTAAAAGTTGTTTGTATTTGTTGCACTGGATTTGAGACATGCTGGTCTCTCAAGTGCCATTTCAGAGCTCTGAAATAAACTTGGCTTGCTTTCTCCCCTTGGTGTCTTCATTGGTGCTAAGCACACCGGGCCACGGACCATTGTTGTCCCCTTGAGACCCTTAGGCGGGCAACAAATTGAAATTGATCTGAAAGATTTTTTCTCTTTGACAATATAACAATATATGATTTATAAGACATAAAGCAGGCACCATTACTTGCTAGCCTCCATTAAACATATCATTTGTATTCTGATACAATGGAAATTTATAGTTATATTGAGTATTTGTTCTTACATTTCTTGTCTTAGATAATATTACCTTACATCTTACCATATCATTTAATCTTGCTTATTATTATTGTTCACATTTTGGGTAGGGAGGGATTTTAGTATTACAGTATCAAAGCATTACATTTAACTCCATATATAGTGGTAAACAACGTATTGTATATGCACAACCACACTTGAGCAACTTTTGCTGTGAGAATAATTGTCACATGTAAAAGCTCAAGCACATCAGTGAATTAATCTTTTTCCATCACAATTTCTATATTTGGCAAATTTAAAATATTGGAAGATAGGTTTACTGGAGGAGGTGGGGAGGAAGGGGAAATGTTTCTATCCTATACCAGTGCTGCAGGTCCTGATTCTTGGCTCTGACCAACCAGCACCTGGTGTATCCCTGTATGGTGCAGATAGAAAGGTGGCTTTAAGCCATATTTGCAGTGCCTTAATCCTGGGGTTCTCTGTGATGGACAGATCTGTAGTGAAAGGCTCCTCTATTTAAAGCCAGACGCCAATGGCCCCAAGAGATTGTTGACACTCAGAGACACTGCTGCATGGAGGATGGCATCCAGGGAACTCCCTATACTGGGATGATCCTCCTGGGGACCGTTAGGTCTGCTTTGTGCCATCTTTGCAGAGACATAGCAGTGCTGTGCAGCTCTATTGCAGGGGAGAAGCTGGCCCACAGTGTCACTCATCTTCCTTTTGGTGACAAACTAAAAGTGCTGGTGGCCATGCCAGAAAGGAATAAAGGGGTCACGAGGCTGAAAAAAAGATGCTTTTGAAGGCCAAAGGGGACCGATTTCCTTAATATACTGTACCCCACAGCAGGAGGACAATTTGAATGAATAGTGTGGAATAGTAAGGAGTGATTCTGAAAGATGCTGAGCACCTTCTGAGAGGTGCTTGTGCCTTTATTGTCTATTGTCATCAGTTGAAGTGAGGGCGCTGAACATCACAGGGCCATTAATCCTCAAGCAGTAGACAAGTTAAGAGAGAATTATAATACCTACCTTATCCTTGTGTGATATTAGGAATAGAAAGATATCCTCATGAGGCATCTGGCCTGCCTTAACTGGCTTGGAATGCCTCACTAAAACATTTTGATTTAATAATTTCAAGTCTAGATTTTGCAAAGCAGAATCTGCCTTCTGTAGTGGCAACTTAACCTTGCTTGAAATCAAGGTCACTATTAACCTTATGCAGTACATAGGGTAGTCTCAGTTTGAAACTTCTGTGCTTTTTTTAAGATTGTTTCAAGTCTTAGCCTAATTATCATTTCTGTAACTGAAGAAGATGTTTTCAAAAGAATTAATAATGCTAAAATGACCTGTCTTACAAGTGATACCAAATGAGTTAATTCCTAAAATGGATAAAAGAACAGCAGTTTTTTACAGAATGAATGGCAGTGGCACAGTATAAAGAAGCAGGTAGTGGTGACCCTTTCTCTAAACCTTTTGCCCTGAAAATGAAAGCAGATCCCCAATTATCTTTCTGCTTCAGCATAAGCAGAGTATGTATGTCAGAGCTTTAGGACATGAGAAGGATTCTGATTTTTTTCTCTCTTCACACTAGATTTACTCATTTTCCAATTTAAATTATCATAAGAGGCTAGAAGAAGGCATATATTTAAGATTCAACTACCAAATTTGAAAAAAAAGAAATGCAGTTGTAATTCATTGGTCTTGCTTTTGACATTTTAAAAGGACCAACAAAATGAAGGTAGTGCTGAATAACTTCTGTCACATTTTCCTTTTATAATTTTTTATGTGGCACCATTGAGGAGGATTTACTGCTTGCTGCAGTGTCTGACCTAACCCAGATGTTAACATGTAAGACATAAGTACTTTATGAGCACATTTGTCATCTTTGCTAATGTATTGGAAGAGCAATGCAATATGTTTTTTTTTTAAAGGAGGCTGCTATGTTTTAGCTGGTATATTACACTGATCTAATCATCATGCTTTTCTGTACATCAATAGACTGGGGAATTGTGCATTAAGTGATTATAATAATTTATTTTTAAAAGCAAACAAAGAAAATCAACAGATAAATAACCATGCAGGATTGTTTTTGAGTTTCAGCTGAATAACAAATACGTTTTTACAATTTAGGGTTTATATTTTGTCCAATGTGCATAAATACTATGCCCAAAGGGGTTTTAAAACATATTAAATGTTTTGTATCGAGTTTAAGTGCATACTTAACTGTAATATTTGCAGTGCAGAAAACAAAAAAATCAATTTCTGTCTTAAATGCCTTCGTGCAGGGGCATTCCAGCATAAAGTAAAATATGCACTTTGGACTATCAGTAAAGCAAAGTTCTATTCTGAAAAGTGACTCTAAAGATGGCAATATGGGGCTGCATGTTTATAGGCTCACAATAATACTCTGTTCAGATTTGCATAATTTACAAATAAAATTTTTGTTTGTTTTAACTGCCAGAACTGAAAATAAATCTGGGATCCAAGACTTAAGCTGGGTTCTTTCTTTCTCATATATTATCATCTTTAATAATGGTCCTTTGAGAAAATTACTGAAATTATGTACTCATTTACACTTATGCAACCACATTATGTCCTCCCCAACTCTTGTGTGTTCCCATTATGAGTTGTGGATTTGCATAGATGAAATTGATTGAAATTTGTAAACAATTGTGTTGTTCATGCACAAGAAGGAATGCAATTCTACTCTTTCTTCCACAGCTGTGTTATCTCTGCACAGCTAACAAGAGTGAAAAAGCAGTTTGTGTCACTGACCATACCATGCCTAAAGTGGGGAGAACGTTGTCTAGGCTTCCTGAGGGAAGGCAGCAGTGCTTTATGGTGGGAGGAGGGTGAAAATGAGGTCAGAAACTGCTGCAAGTGGTGAATGGTGGTCAGCTTTGTGGCGCTGACTCACCCTCTGGGAATGTGAGGGCGCAAGGCTGTAAAGGTGCAAGCCCTGGGTGTTGCCTCACAAAAGGAACTTAAACAATGAGGAGTCCAGTGGCACCTTAAAGACTAACAGATTTATTTGGGCATACGCTTTTGTGGGTAAAAAATCCACTTCTTCAGATGCATGGAGTGAAAATTACAGATGCAGGCATTACTATAGAGACTGGGAGTGGCTGGCTCACTACAAAAGCAACTTTCGCTCTCTTGGTATTGACACCTCCTCATCGATTATTGGGAGTGGACCACATCCACCCTGATTGAATTGGCCCATCAACATTGGTTCTCCACTTGTAAGGTAACTGCCTTCTCTTCATGTATCAGTATATTTATGCCTGCAACTGTAATTTTCTGAAGAAGTGGGTTTTTTTAACCATGAAAGCTTATGCCCAAATAAATCTGTTAGTCTTTAAGGTGCCACTGGACTCCTTGTTGTTTTATGTGGATACAGACTAACACGGTTACCCCTCTGATACAAAAGGAACTTAGGGCATGTCTATGCTACGAAATTAGGTCGAACTTATTTAAGTGGACCTTTAGCCTCCGATTTTATAAAGTTGATGCTGTATATCCCCACTATGCACATTGCGTCGGCGGAGCACATCCTCACTACCCTGGCTAGCATTGACTCATGGAGCGATGCACTGTGGGCAGCTATCCCACAGTTCCTGCTGCCGATTGGAATTCTGGGTTAGGCTTCCAATGCCTGATGGGACAAAAACATTTTTGTGAGTTGCTTTGGGTGCATATTATCAGCCTCCCGTGAAGCACTTGTCTCTTCCCTCCCTGAGAGCAACAGCAAACAATCATTTTCACGCCTAAGCCTGGGTTACCTGTGAAGACGCCATAGCACAGCAAGCATGGACCCCGCTCAGCTGTACACTGTTGTTGTGAGCATCGCAAACAACTCGCGCATCATCCTGCGGTATTTGCAGAGCCTAGCCAGGAGCCGATGAGCAGAAGAATGTGATACCATGCAAATAGCTGTGCTGGAAGCCATGAAATGGAGCAATTTGCATATGCTGGTGGTGGCAGCTGCGCTTGTTGACCCGGTGGAACACCACTTTTGGGCCTGGGAAATAAGCACAGATTCGTGACGAGCAGTGGCTGCATAACTTGAATGCATAAGGCCACTTTCATGGAACTTTGTGAATTGCTTTCTCCAGCTCTGAAATGTATAAATACCAAAATCAGACCTATTCTGACAGTTGAGAAGCGAGTGGCAATAGCCCTGTGGAAACTTGCAATGCCAGATTGCTGCCGGGGAATCAGTTTGGAGTGGGTAAATCTGCTATGGGGGATGCTGTGATCCAAGTAGCCAGGACAATCAATTCACTTCCGCTAAGAAGGGTCCTGACTCTGGGAAACATGCAGGACATAGTGCATGGCTTTGCCGTGATGGGGTTCCCTAACTGTGGTGGGGTAATAGATGGAATGCACATCCCTATCTTGGCACCAGACCACCTTGCCAAAGAGTACATAAACTGCAAGGGGTACTTCCAATGATGTCGCAAGTGCTAGTGGATCACAAGAGCCATTTCACCTACATCAATATGGGATGGTCGGGAAAGGTACATGACGCGTGCATCTTTAGGAATTCCGGTCTACTCAGAAAGCTGCAAGAAGGAACTTTTTTCCCAGACCGAAAAATTACCATTGGTGATGTTGAAATGCAAATAGGTATCCATGGAGACCCAGCATACCCCTTGCTCCCATGGCTCATGAAGCCGTACACAGGCAGCCTGGACAGAAGTAAGGAGCAGTTCAACCATAGGCTGAGCAAATACAGAATGGTGGTAGAATGTGCCTTTGGATGTTTAAAGAGGCACTGGTGCAGTTTATTCACTAGGTTAGACCTCAATGAAAGCAATATTCCCATTGTTGTTGCTGCTTGCTGTGTGCTCCATAATATCTGTGAAAGTAAGGAGGGAAAGTTTCTGGCAGGGTGGGGTGGTTGAGGCAGATTGCCTGGAAGCCCATTTTGAGCAGCCAGACACCAGGACACTAAGAATAGAACATCGAGGCGCACTGCATCTCCGAGAGGCTTTGAAAACCAATTTCCTGAATAATCCAACACTGATGTGACAGTTCTGTGTGTTGTTCCTTACCAAGCTGCCCCCTTTTTTGCATATACTGCCCTGTAAACTAAACCCCCACCATCCACAGTGTGCACAGTGAATAAAGAGCCTCTTGTCCTCAATTCATGCATTTTTATTGTGCTAATGAACACTGAACAGAGACAGCAATGAATAGCAAAGATAACCCGGGTGTAAGGGCCTGAAAACATGGGTGGGTGGAGAGGGGGAAAGGGGCAAGGATATGTAGCTTACTACAATTGCACTGTCTAGCAATCAAAGCTGTGGGAATGAGAGCCTTCTGCTCCATGAACCATCCCCTGGAATTGAGTTCAAGGGATAATAGAGCTTCCTTCCCTCCACCCCCCGCCCCGCATTCTAGGACGTATGGGAGAGGAGGATATAGAACTTGGTGATGAGGGCAGCTGGTTCATCATTGGGTGCAGCGGGACTCTAAGGTCTAGCTTTCTTTCCTGCACCTCAACCAGACACCTCAACATGTCTGTTTGCTCCCCCATAAGCCGCAACATCTCCTCTTGTGTGTTATGCTCTTGATCCCTGCATGCTTTCCTGCCCTCTTGGTTGGTGAGCATGCTCTTCGACAGTGTAAGCGTCCATGCATTCAACTGGGCTCTGTCAGTCTTGGAGGAATGCATCAAATCACAGAACATGTCTTCCCTTGTCTGTTTTTTTTTTGCCTTCTAATCAGTCAAGGTTGCAGCTGCAAGAAAAAGCATATATTGTTGAAAACAGAAGGTTAACTATTGCAATTAATGAAACACTTCACAGCAGTAAATACATGTATAGAAATGGTTAGCCATTCATTTATAATAGGTAACATAGCCCTGAACATTTCTATGCAGCATGATCTCTTGAAACTAACGTGCATCAAAACTACTTGCTTTATGTCATCACCATTTCTATATAGTACAGAGAACACACATGCTTAGTCTGAAATTTGAAAATGTTATGATGGGTTGCTTTTAATATTATATGAAAGTTTTAAATAATTTACCTATGCTTTCACATTTTTTCTTTCAGTGTTATAGAATATTTTTAATTAGGACTAATGATGAGGTACTGTTTATTTTCTTCAGGTAAATTGAATATTGAACTAAGTCACAAATGGTTTCACATCAGGGTACATCAAATTCTTAGTTCATTTCTGTGATCTCCTTATATGCAAACCAATAACATGGACTGTGCCATCTTGACTAGCACTTAACAAACATTTTAACTTTAATTTACTTAGTTGTCTTTACAGAGGTGCTGCTGCAGTTAAAAAATAAACAAAAAAGTCAGGTTCAGGGCCCCATTGTGCGAGGAACATATATGAAGAAATGGCTCCTGCTCTAAAGAGATCGTAATATGCTTAATAATTGTTGTTCCTGCATTCCTCTATGGATGCGAAACCTGGGTGACCTATCAACAGCACCTCAAGAGTTTGGAGAGGTACCACCAACAATGTCTCCAGAAGATCCTTCGCATCAAGTGGCAAGATCGCTGCACTGATGCCAGCATCCTTATTGAAACCAATATCACCATCATTGAAGCAATTATCCTCATGCACCAACTTCCCTGGGGTGGACATTGTGTGCAGATGCCAGACTCTTGCCTCAGAAAACAAGTCCTCTACTCTCAGCTCACCCATGGTCACAGATCCTGTGGTGGTCAGAGCAAATGCTGCAAGTGTATCTTCAGAAAACTGATGTGGACATCACAAACTGGGAAGAGCAAGCCACCAACTGATCCCAATGATGCCATATCCTCCATCAGGCAGTGGCCCGCTTTGAGGAAAGCACCTTGCCTTTGAAGCTGAAAAGAGAGAGAGGGGGAAGGAAAAATAAATAACTTTCTCCCAGCAGGCCATTGGCCTGCCACAAAATGTCTGTACCTACTGCAGGCAGATTTTCAGTTCCACAATTGGACTCATCTCAGGACCCATATGTAAATCTGTGGTAGAGATCATCCTCGAATCGAGGGATCGCCAATCAATCAATGTATATCACTAAGCTTCAACATCAATTTTAGATGGCATCCTTGTCCATATTCTCTGTTTTTAAAACTAATGTTCTTACTCTCATAAGATGCATAATACAACTGCACTATGATGGAAAAGTTCTTCTGAGGCCTTCCCCAAACGTGACAAAGCTTTTGTCAGATGAGAGATATTTAAAAATGGCATTGATTTTGTTGTTTGCTGTTTTTGAATTTATAGACCAGAAACTGATTTCACAGAACATTGTACATGCTAATGAATGTGCTTACAATAGAAACAGTCTGTCAGTCTAAGGATTGGGATGGAGGAAGTTTTCACATCTGCTAGCTATCCTCCATTGAATTAAATAAGTGATTGTGGGAACAGAGTATATAGTGATATAAACCTGGATGAGGGCCAATAGCAGGTAACAGCAATTTTGAACAATGTTAGTGAATGGCACTAAAGTATAATTTTTCAGCTCTTTATTTTCAGGGTCATGCAGAAAAATTATAAGCAATTAAGTTGGAAATTAACCTTATTTATTTTAAAATAAACATCTGGTTATTTTGATTTAAAGTATATAGAAATGGGAATTTCCAGAATGAGTAACAATAATTTGTTGTAATTAAATGACAATGGAATTGTAAATTGTAACTGAGTAATGTTCTGCCACTAAGCAATAAATACCACAACAAAAGAGAGACATTTATGGAAAATAAATATGTGAAAGACAGATGGTGTATTACAGAAGCTGTAAATGACTTTCTGTATCTGATTGATGTGCCCTACTCAGTGAAGACCACACATTCCTAAATGATCACTGGAAGACCATTGATTGGAAATCCTAAGGTACATGATTAGAATGAAGCATCTTAAGTTTGGCTTCTTTGTCACTGAAAAAATGAAGCTGACTGAACATTTCCACCAAATCCACTTTACACTTAAACTCAAAATTTGAGATCAGTCTCATTTGCAAACCTCAGCCTGTGATTGCAAAAATATTCAGAAATATGGACTGAAGTTCATACAGCTGGGGAGCTTTCAAAAACTCTTTTTTCCTCAGCTATCCCCCTTGTTCCCCACAAACAGCCATCCCTACACTTAAGTCCCTGGACTTCTTTCTTAACTTATGTGACTTCAGAGGAACCCAGTATCCTGCTAGTCCCTTCCTCTCCATTTTAGAGCTGAGTGACTCCTAACTAGAGTCTTTACTCTTTGCTCTTCATGAAGCGCAGCAGCAGGGAAACTCAAAAATCAATGCACACTTATGGAAAGTGGTGCACAAAGCTTATCAACCAAATTATTGTACAGAATCAATTTGTAAACTGAACCGTGCAGAATTCACACAGATTTAACTGCAGCAAAAGAACACGGCGAATAATTAGTAGTCAACTCAATGGCAGAACCATTTCATCCATACATCTTATTCATGTGGTCCCATCCAGAAAATCCCTTAAGAAGACACTGACACTAAAAACAGCATATGTGCATCTTTCTACCAGTTGGTTAAAGCAACCTATCAGCAAAAGTAGTTTGTGATAATTTAGCATAGTTCAACATAGCCATCAAACTATGTAGGTTCTTATGGCCCTAATTCAGGCAAATTTATTTAAGCCCACGCTGAAGTCAATTTCTATCATTCAAGCATGTGCTTGAGTCCCATTGAGTCCAGTGAACATGTGCTCAAAGTTAATCATGTGCTTATGTCCTTTACTGAATTAGAGCCTATACTGGTGCACCTCACCGTAATATCTGTGCTTGACCCAATACGTACCTGCTGAAACATCACATTGTATATGATGATGACCCATTTGAGTATAAACTGCTCCATATCATGCCTGTTGAGCAGGACCTAGAAGTTAGCATTACATTACCACCAATCGCTCCTGACAAAGCCTTTGATAGGGTTACCTGATACTTTGAATGGTGTTTTCTTAATGACAGTAGAGCATCATTGAGATAAATCCTCCATTAAAAAAAACAATAACATACTACACTCTTCTATGACTAGTGCTATGAAATGCGGTTTAAATTAATTCAGAAGAATTTGCATTTCAGGATGGTTAATCAATGTTTTTAGATAAAAGTCAGTCCCCTCCTCCCGCCCAGAATTTTCAAGTGAATAAGCTTCACTAGAATGAATATGTACAAAAAGTGAACCTTATGTTCAAATGCTCAAATGTATTCACCAAAAACAAATGTTGTAGTGCATAACTAACCAAGAGTTTGAAAATTTTGAGCTGCAACTTTTACACTTTTGCGCTGTTGTTGGATAAGTGAGGGAATAGAAAACACAATATGTAACTAGCACAGAGTGAATATGCATATACAAATCGAGCTGTTCAAAAACAATCTAAGAATTATACATTAAGAAAATTCATATGTTTACTCATTCTCTTTTGTCTGTTGAGCCTTGATAAAATGTAAAATCTCAGGCCAGATTTGCATTGATTAGTGAGCTGCATAACAGAACCACTGCCCATGTATGTCTTTGGAATTGGATATTGGCACATTTTAAATCAGTATCTAATGTCAGGCAGAACTGAGTCTTGGCCCCTACACCCTTTTATCAGGCAACTGATTTTATAATACAGCATTCCGTCAGATCCATAGGCATTAAGATCGGTGATCTCTTGCTCTCAGACCTTGACTATATGGATGACGTTCTTCTAGTACATGTTTTGCAAGGCACTCCAGGAAATAGAGGAGTTGTCTAAAGTTGGCCTCCATGTTTCATGGGCAAAGACAAAGTTGCAAAATCTAGAATCAGGTCCACCCATGAATAATGAAACTGTCAAAGCAGTCTCCAAACTTTGCTATTTGAGTTCTATACTTATCAGTTTCTCCAGTTCTAACATAGAGGTTCTCCACCAGACTGGCATTGCAGCAACTGCCATAGTTCAGTTAAAATGAATATGGAATCAACATCATCTCGAAACAACAACCAAGTTCATGATCTATTCGAGCTATATTCTCTCCATACTGCTGTCCAGTTGCGAAACATGGGTACTATGCCGCTCAGACTGGGCAAAGCTGGAGGCTTTCCACACAAAATGCCAACATTGTATATTGAGCGTAAAGTGGAATGACTTCATTTGTAATGCAGATGCTTATAGTCACTCTGGTCTACAGACTACAGGGGCCATTGTCCACAGATGGTGTTTTATGCTTTTTAACATGTCACTAGAATGCCACAAGACTTTCCACTGAACCCCATTCTCAAGGTAGCTTGTGACATCTGGGATAAAATATCACCAACCTAGGGTGGAGGAGGCCCAGAGGCAGGCCCCATATCACATGGGTGCATTAAGTCTGTTCCAACATTGGACTCTCAGCCCATCAAGCCCTTGTGGCTGCACAGGAACACACCAAATGGCAAACAATCGCTATGGCCAACCATTCAACTAAGCATTGAAGAAGAGAAGATTTGCCTCCAAGATTCTTTGTGAAATTCCTAGATGGCACAAAACCAGCATAACTTCTTTCTCCATCATCACCATTCATTCTCCCTAACATAAGGGACATAAATAGGTATGGCTTGGGAAACAGGATGTGGCTATATCTCTGTTGTGCATTGGTGGTAGCTGAATAACACAATGGCCTCCAAATAGCTGAGCCAGTTGGTCTAGTTTAGAAAACATAGGTGCAAATCCTGCCCCAGGATCAGGAGTTACAGCTGACCTCTCTATGGCCCTTGGAATTTCTTCAGCTTCTCCCAGTGGATACTGGGTCCAGCAGAGATTCTGGGTCAAGATTGGATCCAGTATATTTTGAAAAGAACATTTCAAATTAATACCAACCAAGTATTCCTTAGAGGTAAATGTTATTTCTCAATTGCTTCACTAGCTTATGGTGCCTCAATGGGAGAATAATACAAATTTCTCACAGGACATTGGAAAAACTAACAATGATATAGAGACCTTCCTTGACTTTTGAATGCTGACATAGTGTGTTTGGAAAAATCAATGACATGTGTCCAGGATATCAGTAAGTGACTCATCAGTATGATATCCTCTGCTACTCTTTGGGAAGAAGGAGCATGTGCTTGATACCTAAAAAGCAAAGAATACTTTCATATAACAGGCAGGGAATGACTTTGTCTTGATTTAATCTCCAGCTGCCCAGATAATATATTGCATTAATTAAAATCCTATTTTTAAACTTTTTTTTTTTTACTCTCTCCTATTTATAAAAAAACCCTTCAAAGTGAAATTGAAATGTTTCTTCACTGATTTTTTTCTTCTTCCAGTGCACACACACTGGTTTGCTAATGTAAGTTTGCTTATGGCAAGTAGCACTGACTTTTTTTCCTTTTATTTTAAGAAATAAATGACATTGAAACACTTGTTTTCAGGAACAAAATTACAGTCTTTTCAAAGGGATCTAATAAAAAGAAAAAGTAGGCCACATTTTTGGACTGTCAGCATAGTCAGTTTCTCCTTAAATACCCATTTAAGGCTCTGATCCTGCAAACACTATACTTCAATATTAAAGTCAATGAGACTACTCACATGTATAAAGTTAAGCATGTGCTTAACTGTTTCTGGGTTTGGGGTCTATAAACCTGATTCTGTCACCCTTAATCACACTGAGTAGTGCTTTATTATTTCATTTTTCACCATTACAATGTGTGAAATCCTGGTCCCATTAAAGACAATAGCAAAACTCCTATTAACTTCAATGGAGCAGGATTTCACCTTTAAAATCAATAGGTCTACTCGCCCGTTTAAAATTAAGACAGTGTCTAATTACTACTTTAACAAGAAAACAAACTTTGTGGATGGGGGATGCAGCAGATGAGATATATCTGGACTTCAGGAAGGCTTTTGATATTGTCTCCCCTGACTCTCATAAACAAAGTAGAGAAATACAGACTAGATGAGCCTACCATCAGGTGTGTGCACAACTGGTTGGAAAAACCATGCTCAGAGAGTTATTATCAATGGTTCACAGTCAAGCTGGAAGGACATATCAAGTGAGGTCCCTCAGGGATCTCTCCTGGGTCTGGTTCTATTCAATATCTTCATAATGGATTTGAATAATGGCATAGAGAGTATACTTACAAAGTTTGTGGATGATACCAAGATGGGAGGGGTTGAAAGTGTTTTCCAGGATAGGATTAGAATTAATAATAATCTTGACAAACTGGAGAAATGGTCTGAATGAACAAATACAAAGTGCAACGCTTGTGAAGGAATAACCAATTGCACAAATACAAAATGGGAAATGACTGCTTAGGAAAGGATCCGGGGGTTATAGTGGATCACAGGGTAAAACTAAACCAACAATGTAATACGGTGGTTAAAAAAAAGCAAACATCATCTTGGGATTTATTAGCAGGAGTGTTGTAAGCAAGACACAAGAAGTAATTTTTTCACTCTACCCAGCACTGACAAGGCCTTAACTAGAGTATTATGTTCAGTTTTGGGCACCACACTTCGCAAAAGATGTGGTCAAATTGAAGAACGTCCAGAGGAGAGCAACAAAAATAAGTACAGGTCTAGAAAACATGACCTACAAGGAAAGACTGAAAAAATGGGTTTGTTTAGTCAGAAGAAGAGAAGACTGAAGGGAAACATGGTAAATCTTCAAGTATGTTAAAGCTTGTTATAAAGAAGTTGGTGATAAATTGTTCTCCTTAACTACTGAGAGCAGGAAAAGAAACAATAGGCTTAAATTGCAGTAAGGGAGATTTAGATTAGACATTAGGAAAAACTTCCTAACTGTCAGGGTAGTTAAGCACTGGAACAAGATACCTAGGGAGATTGTGGAATCTCCGTCATTGGAGGATTTTAAGAACAGGTGTGACGGGGCAAAGCGGCCCCGCACTGGTACCGCAGGGGTTAACCCTTCCTTCCTAGCAGAGGAAGCCACGCCCCGGAAGCTCTGCTGGGCATGGTCCAACTGGAGAACAGGTATAAAAGCCTGCAGAGCTGTTCAGTCGGGGCTGCCCGCCGGAGGGGAAGGAGGCACGCCACCAGCTCCCAAGGAGGGACAGCTGGCGCAACAGGATCCAGAGGCCAGCCAAGCCAGGACGCATGCTGTTGCCCAGGTGGAGTACGTCACAGGAGGGGAACAGACCAGAGGACCCCCCGAAGCGGAGAACCTGGCGTTTATGGTAGGAAGTGACGCAGGGGAACATTAGAGGTAAACGGCGTTAGAGCCGCACAGACGCTCGGCATGTTGCAGGCGGATCCCCGCCCAGCTAGTGGCAAGGGGAACTTGCCACTACCAGGGCCCTGGGTCGGGACCCGGTGGAGAGGGCGGGCCTGGGTCCCCCTACCACCATCCCCACACATACACCAAGGGAATCCTACGGACTCCGTCCTCTAGGCCACACTACCCGGTCTGAGAGGGGGATTATATGGATGCTGGCCATTGGGCCACACTGCCCTGATACTTGGGGCGAGTTACATGGACTCCGGCCACTAGGCCACACTATCCTGCTTGCGAGGGGGATTGTATGGACTTTGGCCATTAGGCCCCACTGCTTCAATGCTGGGAACTATTTATATGGACCCTGGCCATTGGGCCACACTGCCCAGACGTTTGGGGTGAGTTACCCGGACTCTAGCCGCTAGGCCCACTACCCTGATCAAGGGGTGATTGTGTGGAAGGAGGCCATTAGGCTGCAACCGGCCACAACAGGAATGGCGAGGTTTGGACACTCCATCCCACTCCTGCAACAAAGGAGCGGTGCAGTGCCAGGCCTGCCACAACAGGTTAGACACCTGAGATGGATGTTCTAGATACTGCTCCAAAATGAGTGTGTCAGAATAGCAACCAATTACTTTCCTTTAAGCCTTTTTTAGTTAGGCACATTTATTTTATTTGATGATAAAGAGATGGGAGGTACAGTCTCTGGCAAGAGATCATGAAGTTCTTAAATCTCTCTTCTTCTGCTGGTTTATTTTTATTTTAATTATTGTCCCAAAAAAGGCTAGAAGAGCAGTCTATTTTTATAACTACGTTTTATTCTACATTTAGAGTAGAGAATAGGATCTCCTTGTTATTTGGCTTTTACCAGTTGTTTGGTAGGAAAAGCTAGGAGATCAGTATAAAATGTGACATGGAGTCATTTAGTATTTCAATTTTTAACCTAGATTCTCTAAGGTAATAACTTTATATTGATCTACAAGTAACGGTGTTAAGGTTAGATAAAACTTGAAAAATACTTGTTACCAGGCCTACTTCTGAAATTATAGCTCCTTAAGATTATGCACCTATTTTATTATAAAGCTATTTCCGTTTTGAAGTAAGAATACACATATTTTCTTTGGTTTTTCAACATACATCCATTTTACACAGCCTATGTTTTCAATTGATCCTTGAAGTTCTTTGGTTTTATGTTAAAATACTGGGTTTAAATTATCTAAATTATAATAATAAAGTTCTAATTTTTAACTCAAATTAAGCCAAAAAGTGAGAAAAGCAAGAGAGATCTCTATATTTCCATGTAGGATATTAGGCATTTTTTAACACATTTATATCAGTGTTTAACCACCCTGACAGTTAGAAAGTTTTTCCTAAAATCTGACGTAACCGTCCCTTGCTGCAATTTAAGCCCATTGCTTCTTGTCTAACCCTCAGAGGTTAAGAAGAACAATTCTTCTCCCTCCTCCTTGAAAAAACCTTTTATGTACTTGAAAACTGTTATCATGCCCCCCTCAGTCTTCTTTTCCAGACTAAATAAACCCATTTTTTTTCCCCAATCTTCCCTCATAGGTCATGTTTTCTAGACCTTTAATCATTTTGTTGCTCTTCTCTGGACTTTCTCCACTTTGTCCACATCTTTCCTGAAATGTGGCACCCAGAACCAACCACAATACTCCAGTTGAGGCCTAATCAGCGCGGAGTAGAGTAGAAGAATTACTTCTCGTGTCTTGCTTACAATACTCCTGCTAATACATCCCAGAATGAAGTTCGCTTTTTTTTGCAGCAGTGTTACACTGTTGACTCATATTTAGCTTGTGGTCCACTATGACCCCCAGATCCCTTTCAGCAGTACTCCTTCCTAGGCAGTCATTTCCCATTTTGTGTGTGTGCAACTGATTGTTCCTTCCTAAATGGAGTTCTTTGCATTTGTTCTTATTGACTTTCATCCTATTTACTTCAGACCATTTCTCCAGTTTGTCCAGATCATTTTGAATTTTAATCCTATCTTCCAAAACTCTTGCAAACTCCTCCCAGCTTGGTATCATCTGCAAAGTTTATAAGTGTACTCTCTGTGCCATTATCAAAATCATCAGTGAAGACATTGAACAAAACTGGACCCAGAGCTGGGACCCCACATGTTATGCTCTTCCAGCATGACTGTGAACCACTGATAACTACTCTCTAGAAATGGTTTTCCAACCGGTTTTGCACCCACTTTATAGTAGCTCCATCTAGGTTGCATTTCCCTAGTTTGTTTATGAAGTACCTTCTGAATTGCCAAGCATGGTACTGTAGGTGCTCCCTGCCTCAGTTCACCAGTGGTGGCCATGAACTAGGCATCAGTCTATCCTGAGCTCAACAACACACTCAGACTGTGGCAGTCTGAATATTTAAGTACAATACAGAACAAAACTCCACAGCAAACACCTATTTGCAGTGCAGAGACTGAGGCTGAAGCTTTGACATTGGCCTATCACTAAGGAGCTTTTCTCTGTCTCGGTCTCAACCTGAACTGCTCTAAGAAGCAGGCAAGCTTTCTTAACTGGCCAGCTGGCTCTTGATTGGTCAGTGTCTCTTCCTGGCTCTTCAAGGGCTCTGGAAGACTGTATTGATGGTAACCTGGATTTTCCTTGAGCAGGGGGTGTCAGGGTGCAGAGAAGGGCTGACAGACCCTATCACAGGATGCTTAAGTTTATTTCAGAGAACTCCTTGGTCTCAACTGAGGAAAGAGCATGTTCTTCAAGCCCCATTAATAACAATGGGACTACATACCAGTAGTAATTCCATTTAAGTCAGTAGAGTTATACCATTGTAAGAGTGGTATGTGAGAAGAAAATTAGGCCCCAAACAGTTCTGGTTCTAACTTAGTCCCCTTTTTATTTTGAAATAAAGTTTACATTTCATTAAAAGACAAAGCAAGGTGATTTTCAGCTATCTTTGAGCAGAAAGGACTTGTGAATGCAAGGGATAGCAGTTGCACATCTGATGTGGGAATTCTCTATTACTGTTGCTTGGTAAATATGCCCTTAATCTAAATGCAGTATCTACCCAATTCTAGTTAGGTTTGCTGATTACAAATCCATTTGGGAAATAAAAATTCATAACACATAGAGGTTCTGTATCTGCTGATGCCTTAGCTTATGTTTATACCCATAGTACTAATTGGTCCCTCCATCATTGTGATGGACAGGAATGTTTACTTCAATCAGTACAGTGATGTAAGTACATTATCCACAAGTTGAGCATTATGTTCTATGAACTTTCTTTCCAAGCTGAAACTCCTTCCCCTTACTAACTTCCCCTAATTGTTCAATTTTGCAGTCTATGATTTTACTTCTGATGAAGATGCTCTAGAATCCTACATCCTCACTGCTGTGACCATAACTTATAATCAGTTTTCATTATTTGTTAGCTTGTGACTATTCTCTTTATATTCTTATCTGTACCCCTCATCAAGTTATCTGAATAGACCGGTGCATCAGTATTAGGACAGAGGGAGCATTAAACAAGTCTTGCCACCAAGGACCTTTGTACAGAGTAGTCATCAGATCTTGTTCACCCAGGTCAAGATTCTGTCTCTGCTCAGCTGTTTTATGCTACTCCAGTCCAGAGATATAAAACTTCTAGAAAATGGTGGCTTCTTAACTTCTTTCATTAGGCTCAACACCACCCCATTCCTATGCATAGGCAACCTGTTTGGATAAAAAGGGTCATGACCAAACACCCCTGTGCTCTGGCTATTTTCACTGCAAGAATGGCGCCTCAGGGCATGGCAAGTGACAATTAATGCCAGTCAGCCTTTAGCTGATCCAAATTACATAGCGGACAGAACTGGTACCTAATCAGCCCCAGAATCTTGGGACTGCTTAAGTGCCATACAGCCACCTGTGCACCCTTCCCCAAATCACATTGTATTAAGTAGAGCATAGATGCAGTTCAGACTCTGACACCTGAGTCCAAAGACCATTCAAGGCTTTCACAAACAGCGGTTCTAGCCTTTCTAAGTTGGTAGTAAGGGAAGAGACGAAGGGGGATTCTTGGGCTTGGTCTATACTTAAAAGCTAGGTTGACATAGCTACATCATTCAGGCATGTGAATAACACACAGGTGGCATATGTATATTGACCTAATTACCAGTGTAGATGCAGCTATGTTGAAAGAAAAAAGTGCTTCCATCAATGTAGCTACCATTGTTTGGGAAGTTTATTCCTACACTGACCGGCGGGGAAAAAACCCTTCCATTGGTATAGGTACAGTACAGGGATATGCTGGCATAGCTACAGCAACATAGCTATGCTCTTATAGTCTCCTTAGTGTAGACCTACGCTTGGTTTCCTCCTTCACACCAACCATTGGAGCTGGGCTATGCAGATGAGAATGCTTGCTAAACCATTTCAAATGGTATAGCTTAGGTTGCTTTGGCATGCTTCCTGTGGCATTGTGTTTATCTCGGGAAAATGGGCTGATTCATTGTTGCCCTGTAGTTGTATAAAGCAAGTGGTAAAATGCTACCATTTTGATTTGGCACATTTTACCCCCACTTTGCGGTCTTTTCTCAATGGTGAAAATGGTGACAAAAGGTTCAAGTTAATTATGAATCTAACACATCATTGTCTCTGTACAGGTCTCTTTTCTATACATTATTCCCACTTTTCAATATGTTGATAAATAAATCAGCTATCCTTCCCTAAAAACCTCAGCTCCAAAAGGTCTTTACTACCACTCTCCCTCTACTCTGATACTGCGCAGATTCTCTGTTTGTTCTATTATATGTACCTTTCTGCTTTCCTTTCCACAGATCTTTTATGTGTAGGATACTCTAAACTGGACAAAACATAATTTCAGTGCACTTCACTTTTCAACATCCACTTACCCAACCTATTTTTTCAATCATAACTTTTTGACCTTTTGGTTCAACAGAGTTTTGTACCCAACTTTGAATTTCACCATTAATAATTCTTACAAGTTCTATGCCTCCGCCTTAAAGTCCAAAGAGATTATATCTGCAGCTACATCCTGTCAGTTTTCATTGTCACTTCTCACCAGTTCTGATAGATCATTATAGAATTTTATTCTGATAATTCACATGATCAGACAAAAGCAGAAATGATGAGCCAGAAAAATTGCTCAATCCATTGTTAATGTTGTTGTCACTTTGAAGATATGCATTGCTAAGATTTATGTCAATAAAAGAACACACAATTTTTCAAACTCTAAATAATCAAATGGTATTTACTGCAGAATACCATATTCATTACTGTGTATGAATTGTGAATTGCTTGCTTACATTGTGATTAGAGAAAGAACCATTCTGATCCTGAATTAAGATATGTAATTTACCAAACAAATATTATGCATGCATTCAAGTATCTAAATAATTAAATATAGCTATAGTTTTTAAAATATTGAAAACAGTGATTTTTTTCTTATATATGACTATGTGAATATCCATGGTGAGTCCCTTCAAATGTCTCACTTGATCATCATGAATGTGAACATATTGAACTTGACTTAACAAGTGCCACCATGCCACAATGTTCCATCTATACAGATCTGAATTAAAAGCAAATATTACCTCGAGGCATATGTGTTCTATAAATCCTACATGACCATGACACACATGTCAGAATTTAACTTCTGCAACGCTGCCACCTTCCTTGACATGTTCAGTGGTTCTTCTGATTCTCTACTTGATTAACTATACAACTCTGACTTCTAACATTTTATTCAGAGCAGATGTCATACAATGAATAACATAGTACCTCATTTGCATTCGATTGTATCCCAGAAATATTTTACAGTTACAGTTGATGACATTTCATTATTTCTGTATTGTGCTGTCATCCAGAAACTTGCCTTTTGGCACAGCCCAAAAATCTTTAAATGAAAATCTCTGGCTTAGCTATCTTTTTTTGTGCATGTAAAATGTTCATATTGTAAGGTCATTTCACATGGGTTTCCTTTGTATCTTCTATGGAGGTAAAATGCCACATTTATTCTGCTATTAAAAAAAAACAGACACTAATTATAATGTTAATGTAAGCTACAGAACCTTGCAGCAATTCAGCACTCTCTTATCTCAGAGACTCCTTAATCAGTGAAATACTATAGAAGGCTCTATTTATTATTGAAAACGGAGGCACTTATATTGCTCTACTTCCATGCATATATCTCCTGTTGAGATCAATGGAAGCTGAGTGCACAGTTCTAGGGCAGTATACGGCCCTTTGGAAGCATCTCTGTTTAATCCAAAACTCCAACATCTGTTATAAACAAAAGGCTAAAGCCCTTAAAAATGTTAGGTCAGTCCATTTACAATCTCATTATATTTCAATATCAGCTGTGAAAAATAACTATGACTGAAAAAACATTTTAAAAAATTACACATTTTCTTTTAGCTTCTGTAAAGACTGGTGTAAAGACAGATTGGTGAAAATGCTTAGTGGGGCTTTATTAACATGAAAAGATATTCAAATCCTTATACTGGTACTGAAAGGACATTGAAAAAATCACTTGAATATCAAACGAGAATCTTCACAATAAAAGCTAAGATGGATGCACACAAGATCCCAGCACTTGCTCCTCCTCTAGCTCAAATGTCATGCTTCATTATGTGCTAGGTAGTGTGCAGTGGTTTATTGTACTTGAAAGTATGTTGATCACATCAAAGGGACAGTGGTTCTTGTTTGCACAGTCATGGAGGTCATGTAAAATGATACATGATTCAAAGCACTGCTTTGCAGTGCTGCCCTGCTCATTGCACAGGGTGGGCTGCTGGGCTCTTCGCTCTTGTCCTTCTCTGTACTGAGCAAGATTTTGCCTAATATATGGGGGTAACTGATTTTTTCCTCTTGTTTTTGTAGTGTACAAATATGATGATTTGCTGTGAAAACTGGATGATATTTTAAAATAAAATTAATTTTAAAAACATCTTGATTATGTTCCATTCTACTTTATCTCCATGTTTTCCTTCTTGCACTATTATCCTGAGGGCCTGTAAACACAAAATCCAAATCTTAGCCATGGAAACAATTCCCTGATATATCATGAATTTTCTGTTTGTGAAGTGAAAACTGTTACTAATTTCCCTAAATAATTGGGAGGGGGAGATAATCTCACACTTTCAATCATATTTTCTTTCTTTCTTTCTTTCTTTCTTTCTTTCTTTCTTTCTTTGATGTCCTCATTTGGTGTATTGGGGAGTGAAAAGAAAGCAGATAAACAGTTATTGTTTGTTTGTTTTCAGATAAGCAAGGCACAAATCCTGCCCCCAGTTCTGTGCGTGCACAGGCTCCAAAAGTGGCTGAATCAGTTGAGCTGTATTGCATGCAAAGGGTGTGGCAGAATAGTTGGGGGAATAGTCATGCTGGGGCGAAGTGACAATAATTTCAAAATGCAAAATAGACACTGTTGGCAATATTTTTAGGTTTGCAAAATACTCATACAAAACTCAAAAGTAAAAACAAAATACCAACAAACAAACAAAAACAAAAAGTTGCTGATGTCTCTACTGCCAGCTTCTGAATCAAAAGTAAGGAGACTGCTCTGAATGAGTTTATCATGAAACACTGAAGGAGGATCATTAACATTCACTCTGAACAAAAGAACAGCTTTGATCATGTCAACATTCATTCAACCTTTTTTTCCTGTCAAAATATTACTAATCACATTGAATTCTTGTTCCACTGGCCTTTATGTTCTTGGTGAACACAGCACTAATTCTAACTGGTTTAGCAATGCATCTTAAAAGGCTATTTTGTAGTTACTTGAAAGAGAGAGAGAGAGCGCATTTTAATTGATGAAAGGAAAACCTGGACATTTCAAATATTCCAAAAAAGTTCTCAGGTCACTGAGACTAGAGGTGATGGAAAACTGTTCCATCTGAAAATTTTCTATCAGAAATGCTGATTGATATGAATTGAACCATTCTGCAGGAAGTGTGGTTTCTGTTGAAACTTTTCATGGAAACATGGTAAGTTTCCCATCAACTTGCTGACCTGTCTGACTCCTTGCCAGCTTGCCTGAACTGAGGAGTTTTAGACCCGGGACTCCCTGTGTTCCCCAGCCCCAAACCCTTTTCCCCTCACTCCTTTCCTCCCTTCCCAGCATTTCATGGGTACTTTATTTTCTTTTTGGAATTAGTTTGAGTGCCTTCTGAATTACCTGCTGTAACTCATTTTACATTTCCCCAAAGCAATCTCCCCACAAACAGAGACAGATGTTAGCAACATGCCTATATTTCATTTTCAGATTGCTGCCTAGGGCGGCTTCTGTACCTACAATGCTTGGTTGTTGCACAAGTTCATAGGAAACAGCCTGCTCCATTGAAGTCACCCAGCTTATATGAATACTTGCTGACTAGAAACCCTCTTGGATAATTCATTTGGTGCCTAAGTGTTAGGCATTTTCAATATTGTTTTCCAAAAAGGCATCAGTGCCATGTGGTGAATGTCAAGGCATTGAGTTTTTTGGGGCCCAATCTACCAAAATATAGGTAGTCTACCTTAAGGGAGAGGCTAGAATCTCAGAAATCCCTTTGTCAAATGCCCCCAAATTTGGATTACTAACTCTACCATTCACCCATGCCACATACCACATTTAAAGGCAATCTGAGTAACTATGCAGATTTTAGAACACTTAAACGTGTAATATTTTATACAGAAATGGTTTCTCAGCCTGAACTCTAATGGAGTTGGTACTCCCCTATAATACAGTTTATCAAAGGGACAATTTGTGTTTGCTTGAAAGAGAGACTTGTATACAAAAAGAAAAAAAGTAGTTTTGCCCACCCTTGGATTAGTAACCTGAGTCTGTCCAGCTCTTACAGAACTAACAGCTTTGAGATTTCACAGAGATAGATAAAGCTTTATACAGAGCTGTATAAAGGGTCCTTGCTCAGCTCCATAATTAATATAATCCTACCTCTGGGAGAGGCTTGTTTTATAAAGAGTTTATCCTTCATTTTGAATTCTTCCTCCAAGCAGATATAGCTTCTTTCCAAAGAGCAGCCAGAAGCATGTAAGAACAGGTAGAGGTGGAAAAGAAAGAACAAATGCCTGTATACTGTTCAGTCTTCATATTCTTAAATTACAAAGTAAATGGGAAGAAAGGGGGCGGGAAAACACATAACTTTTTAAATCAGAGTTGTCTGTGCTTCACAATGATAAAGTTCTTGTAAATATTGTTTTATAGAACAAACTTATTTTGTGCACAGTTGTGTCTTCCAAACTCCTTTTTTTGCATAGTAAAAAGCATTTCCATTTCCATTGCATCTTTCATCTCAAGAAAGAGCTTTATAAACAATTATTACATCCAGTTTGTAGGTGTAGAAACTAAGGAACAAAGTGATTGAATGAGTCCTCCTAAGGTGCATATTGAGCCAAAAGCAGAGTAAGGAATCAAACACAGGAGTCTTGTCTCTCTTTGTTCCCTGCTCTACCCATTCAGTAATACTTCCTCACTCTTAAACTGAAATGGTGTGTTAATCTGCCCTAAGCCTTAGGGTAAACAACCCTAAGGACAGTATAATTCTTCATGAAACTGCAGAATCAAAGGTCTACAGCTTAGAAGTGAAAGGGTATGTAGAAATATGGGAGGTGAGTGTGGCTTAAAGCTGGTGTTTGAATCTTAAGTAAGAATTTCATAACTTTTCAATATGTGCTGTAAGAATCTAAATTTTCAACCACAGTTTTGTATTAAAAATTTTTTTCTGCTGAGATTAATTTACACATCACTAGCTAAAGGACAGATATTCTTTGGGGTAAATAATGTAACATTTATTTTAAAAATCTTTACAAATATTTATTTGGTAGTGTAGAAAAAGACCCCAAAGAACTATTAACTTGATAGATCATAATGGCTATTTAAAGGTTATAGTCTGTTGTGTAAGTTATGCACAGTGTACAATATGAGTTGTTAAATGTACACTATTGGGAATTTACTTTTAGTCCTAAAAATCATATGAAAGTAAAATTAACAGTCTGATTTAAAACCACAAAAGACAGGAAATGTAGAGTTGAAGCTGGAAAAACTAGTCTAACTGCCCCTGATTAAGGGAGATTCTACAATCCTTCATGTTCTCAGAGGAAGAAAAAACATTAGTCAAATGCATTCAATTGACCTTCACTTTGAGTCTAATTATGGCCTTAGGTCTATGCATCTTTTTTGTGTCTTTTTTTAAGTTTGACAGCGGTAAGTCAGTTCAGCACTGTCCTCTGCAATTGAAAGGAAATGGTTGATATTAAAACAAAACAAAAAATGTTTTGAAGAGCATTAGTGACTGATGCTACGTTTGTCCTGGTGTGTAAAACAAAGGACAAAGGGCCAACCCCCTCGCCAGGTTTCAGAACCCAGGCTCCATCTGAGTGTGAACATCTGCACTGCTATTTTTTCACACTCTAGTGTGAGCTCAAGTCAATTGACCGGGCTCTGTGAATAGATTTTTAGGGTCTTTTTTGAAAGTTAGATGTACCTACTATTTCAGATAGTTCTTTATTTGTCTCTAGGGCTAACAGAAAAGAGCAGGATACTTTCTCAGCTCCTGCACTGTTTTATTCTTGTTCTGCAGTCTTTCTTTCTATGTTTGAGGGACCAATTCAACTCCTACTGATGTCAAATAAAAGACTCCTATTGATTTCAATGGGAGTTGAATTGGAGTTGGTCAGAAAAATGTACGCATCTCAATACAATCTTTCCTTCACCCATCACACCAACAAGTGGGGAAGCTATCACATTTGAAGAGGACCTTTTCTCTAGCAGTGAGTACTAACTTGAGCCTATGTGCCATGGTAGCCACCAGGTTTTCCCATAAATACTGAAGAGGAGGTATTTGAATAAGAAAGGCAGTGGTCTTGCTTACTAATGTAAAATCCTTCCTGGGCTGATACTCTAGAATATAACCCTATCCCTATTCAAATTCTTCCTGAAGACCAATTTTGCTGACATGCCTACAAGAAATAAGTCAGACACTTATTTCATTTTTGCTTAGAAACACAGGTACAGATATTCCACTATTTTGTGGACTGGCCTTTACTGAGTAATCATAAAAAGAACAGGAGTACTTGTGGCACCTTCGAGACTAACAAATTTATTAGAGCATAAGCTTTCGTGGGCTACAGCCCACTTCTTCGGATGCATATAGAATGGAACATATATTGAGGAGATTATATAGATATATACACACACACATACAGAGAGATGAACAGGTGGGAGTTGTCTTACCAAGTCTGAGAGGCCAATTAAGTAAGAGGGAAAAAAAACCTTTTGAAGTGATAATCAAGATAGCCCAGTACAGACAGTTTGATAAGAAGTGTGTGAATACTTACAAGGGGAGATAGTTTCAATGTTTGTAATGAGCCATTACAACACAGCATACATTACACCTGGAACTGGGAGATCGCACAGTCTTTGAGGTGTAGATGTAACATACCCCATGTAAAGCGCAGTATTATGTGGGTGGGTAAATTCTTCCCTTGATGTTTCCAAATGGTCTTCAGGTGTAGTCTCATTTTCAATTACTTCAGCAATCCTATCTGGATATAGCTTGAATAATTGTGATATGAACCACATCTCAAAGTAACAATCATCCTTCAGCAATAAAAGGCAGCTGGGAAAAAGTATTTCTGGCTTGATGCAATCAGGTCATCCTGAAGTCAATGAGGATCCAAAAGTACCATTAGTGTGCCAACTTATGTACAACAGGCAGTCATATTTCCCCATTCAAAGGGGCAGTTATCCTTTCCACTCTCTCATCTGATTATTTCCCCTGTCACTTCTATCCTAACTGGATTCATCTGACAACAAGCTTGTGTGGCAGTTGGTGTCTTGTCTAACACAAGGTATCTCAAAATCGAAATTAATGAATCTATGAGGTAAAGAGCCAGCATCTGTAGCTGAGACATACATCCTCTGTGGATCAGGCACAGAGAGGGGACCCATAATACATACTTCCCAGTGAGTTACATTTGCTCTCCTTGAAGCCTCAGTCATGATCAGATTCTGGGAAAGGTTCTCAGATAGTAAAGGGGTGTAAACGGGGGGAAGGATCATGTAAATACCTATATAGATTTAGATATAAAGTATTGTTGGATGATGTATTATATAAAAGTGATATTGTAAGTCCTGTAATACCTTTAATGTGAAGAGTTCAAATGAGTTCTTAAATGTTACATGAGAAATACACCTATAAAGTAAGTAGGAGGCATTATTCCCATTTTAAATAGGAGTAAACAGAGGCACAACTTGCCTAATGTCATACAGTGAATCAGAATCCAGGAGATCAGCCTTGTAGTGTAACTGCTACCAGGAACTGCTTCTTGCTATCAGCAGTATAGTGTGCAATATATGTATGGCTGTATGTTTTGAATCTTAGATTTAGTACGCATTGGTGTATCTCGTAATAGTAGCCTTTCACAATATACTGATCTCAGTTTCATCTTTAAATTTTAAAATATATCATTATATACACAGCAAATAACAGAATTCTGTGTAAAAACATAGTGTATTCTGCATCTTCTACTGAACACATATTCCAATCTACCCTTTCCAATTAAACTGGGAGTGGAAAAGTTTAGTTTGTATTTCTTTTCAGTCATTTACCTAAATTAGTAGCCTTTACAAATAAAAGTAAGTTTGGATTCATTATTCCTCTGCCTTGTGCAGCCTTGTGTAATACATGATCAAAAAAGTTTTTCATTGAAGTGTTGACAGTGCTTTATATTAGCTGTACATAAAACCTCTGTGGTTATTATACAAAAAGAAAAGACAAATGACAGCTGGTGTCAACACTAAACAGCTTAGGGCAAACTATTTTCTCAATACCTATGTAATTTAATTGAAATGCAATATTTCATGAATATTAGAAAGTGAGGCTTTATTAGAAATGGCAAGGAAAAGTGAATGCATGACTGTTTAGAGTAACAAGCAGCACAAATTTATTCATTCAGTACATCAATGAATTATTTAAAACTCAGCTTAAGAGCAAGGTCACAGAATAATTTTGGCAAGTACACACTTTTGCATGATGCATTTCCATAATTCCTCTGCATCTATAAAGTTAATCATAGCTTTAGTATATAAGCCTTCTTCATGTAGTAAATAGATCTAGAAAAAGGGTTCAAATTAAAATCTAGGAATAAACCAAATTATTCACACTACATACAGGACACACCATTGGGGTAATTTAGAACAGATATATAATCAATCGCATTACCAACTCATACAAATATTTCATTAACTAATAGCACCTCTTTAATATAACTTTATGTATAAAAACACATGATTGGCCTAGAAAGATTTCATTAAATTTGCAAAATTAAATCTGTTATCCTAAGTCCTTTCAAGAGGAGAAACTTTATGCTTTGAAGAGTGAGAATTAACTAAGCAAATTCCTGACCCCTTTGGGAAGGAAGATGTTGAGTTGCTAGGCTGCTGGAAGCATTCCAGGAAATTTGAGCTGAATTTAGAAAATGGAAATTGGAGCTTAGTTGTTTTACAGCCAGACTGAGTCATAACACTCCAGTGGACTGCTAAAAATATTCAACAGCATGCTAAATATGTGTGTATTTTAATGCACTTTCACTCATATTATATGGCTAAAATATAGTGAATGCTGCTTCATATGAGTTAAATAACACTCCTACCTCATGCCATATCTCTATGCCCCATACATTATCCAAAGTAGAGGTTATGAAATGGGGGAGGGTGAAAATCTTCATGGGCACCCATATTCATAACCAACACACACACCAACTCCAGGGTAGTCTAGATTGTAATAATTCTGATAGATGGCTGGTTTAAAAACCCTGGGTTGTTGTAAGTTGATTGTTACAGACATTTTTGATATTGTAGGGTGTGTGCCTACCACTGCTAATGTTGAGCTGTAATGGATATTGCAGCAAAGGAATTTGAGTAGTCATGAATGAAACTCAAAAGGGTTGGACACAGGACCAGCTCTTGGTAAAAATGATAGATTGGGTACTGTGATACTCCTTGTTGGCATATGTTTCTAAGGGACCACATGCCAGCTGGGATTGCTGGAGTACACTGCACGTTGATCACTCACCCTATGCTGGCTCCACATCTACTGAGAAAAGCCAAAGTAATCTGAGGAGAAATGGGTTAATTACATTTTCAAACATGAAGATTTGTTTTTGAAGGATAGGATTGGCCTACTTTATTTCCTTATAGTTGGCCCATCTCTGCTACTGAGTAGTTCTGTTTGGTCCATATTAATTTTGAACTAGATTTAATTT
Organism: Emys orbicularis; assembly: GCF_028017835.1. Taxonomy (NCBI): domain Eukaryota; kingdom Metazoa; phylum Chordata; order Testudines; family Emydidae; genus Emys; species Emys orbicularis. The sequence continues at coordinate 51,749,905 of NC_088687.1, read as the reverse complement.
TTTGTAGAGATATTTTGAGCCTGCAATGCCAAGTGATTTTAAAGTTATTCTTTTCATAGTTTAATTCTGTACAGTACATTCTACGCACTTTCTTTTCAATGATTTTTCTTTAGAACATTTTCCCTATAGAAGAGTGCTGTTGAAGTTATAATTTCAAATAGAAGCCCCTTAATTTTTCCCACTACTTGGTGATATTGTGGGTGGAATTCCAAGAATATGTGCTATTTTCTAAAATAATATTTCAAAGAGTAGAGGGGAACACTAATGTCCTTTCCAGAATTTTCTAGTCTCTCCACAAAGCAGGTTGCAGTATACATAGTATTTGGAAAATTATTCCTGAACATATTTATAGCCGATGCATATAGATACCATGCACAATCACTAGACTATCATCAGATGCAATTGAATTGTAAATCCTTTTGGGATTCCCTGAGTATAAAAACTAATTTGATTTTATTCTGTTCTTAATACAATTTTTACTATCTATAAATGCATCATCACTTCTTACAGCAATTAGTTTGTATATAGAATGAATTAACACCCTTACTTTTTCTAAGCTACAAAGTAATTGTCCTTTAGAAATGTCAGAAACACAACTGTATCCATCAGGCTTTATGGGTGGGCTAGTGAAATGCATCCTCTGCCTAAAACTATTTAGCATGTACATAATATATAATGAGCTGTGATAGCAGTCATTTAAGATGATTTCCATAACATGCTTGTTGACTCACCACCTGGAAGTAAATGAGGTTATCCTAAACAAAAAGCCAACAAACCCATAATAACATACACCACTATTTTCTACAGTTGGAAATCTATGCATTTTGTTTTTCAAAAGTTTTTGTTTGTTTGTTTGATCTTTGACTCAGGTTTATATAAGTCTTCATTTCCTCTGCCCCTCCCTCCAATCTGCTTCGCTCATCTGATAGTGAGTAATGTGGTATGTGTTTGAATTTTAAGTATGAGGTTTATACTGTTCATATATTACTTATAGTAGGTTGCATTGAGTCTGTAACACTTCAGTTAAGGATTTTATAAAATAAAAAAATAAAAATTATTATGCATGACCAAAGTACCTGCTATTAATAACTTTTCTGCAGATATTTCCATGGTCTGAGATACAATAGTATTGGCAGAGGTAATATCAATATAATTTTTTTCAATCAATCTATCAGCACTTCCCAAGTGTCTAGTATTGTTTTCTAAGTGATGTGGTTATAGCAAGTAATCTATTTATTGTTCCCTCTTTTGCTTGGCTTGTGATCCATGTGCAATGAGGACATACATTCAAATTTCTTTTTAATACTTGCTTATGAAAAACTCACATTAATACTCTAAAATAAAGATCATCTTTCCCAAACCCAGTGGAACAAAAATTGGGTCATTCTAGATCCACCTTAAACTATATTACATAGCCTGCCTTGTTCAATGACTTTAAAAAAATATAATTTAGAACTTTATGAGAGGACAGCAAACATCTTTTGTTTGCCTTCAGCTTAATAGTTTGTTGCTGACTTTCTCTTTTCATTTAGCTGTAAGTACAAAGAAGCTGTCACTCTGATGTGACATTTTGACTCCAGATGTTAGAAAAACATCAGTAAATTATGCCTACCATACATACAAAATCGCTGCTATCTCAAGATATCTGATGTCTCCAGAGAAAGGCTATTTTAACTCTATTGCTGCCAATGGGAAATATATATGCAGAAACAGATTTCTGCAAACTCTGAGTATGTTGCAACTGTAATACCTTGCTTGGTATTACAAGCATGTGGTAAAGGAGGTGAAGATAATCAATACAAATGTCTTATCATTCTAGAATTACCACTTGGGTGTACTTACCTGAGAGTATCTTATCCTCAGCCAATTGGTCTGATTTTGTGCTCTTGAAGGTCCCTGTTGAAGTAGTTCAGGAATCACAATATTATATAATGGTGCCAGGCAGGCAAGATACCTGTTCTGCCTGCCCATACACTAAAGACTAAAGGAACACAAACCTTGCTAAAGTAGTGAAGTCTATTTTTAGGATGTGTTTTTTGTTTGTTTTTTGCTTTTCCTTAAAAATGATCTCAAAACACCTCACAAACTATGGCCCAGATCATCTGTCCTCCATTTGTTCATGGACACAGATCATCTACTTAAATACCCACATAGAAGAGACCTCCTTAGCAAGAACCAGCACCTTCCTCAATGAATGTTGCAGTCAATTGTCTTGGTGGAACTGTTTCTCTTCCTCTTCAGGCTCTGCAGATTCATGATGTGTTAGAGCAATGGGATGGAAATGAGCTGGGCAAGGAAGAGGAGTGATTGGGTTGGGAACAGGGGGATTAACATCACCCAGTGCTCCAGATGAGCTGGGCAAGGAAGCGGAGTGATTGGTTTGAGAACAGGTGGATTAGCATCACCCAGTGCTCCAGACCTGAACCTTAGTTAATAAATGTAATATAGCCATGTGCTATATTCCTTTCAACACAACTCTCCTGCTGCTTACCCTAGGGCAGCTGCACCCCTGATATCATAGCTCTGATTAAGTGCTGCTGAGCATGGCTAAGAAATGGGGGAGCCACTAGGGCCCAGGATCAGTGTATTTGTCTTTGACCTCCTGAGGAACACTGGGTTCTACGAGTACTGGGGACAGGTTCCATGGCCATTTTTATAGAGGGAAAAAACTTCACTTCACTCCTGACAGGGGAATCTCCATCAGAAGATCCTGGTAGAGTTTCCTGCCCAAAAAGAGGGATCTCACTGTTTTCCCCAAAGGAAGAAAAAAATCTATGCCTTGTCTATGCAAACATCTTTGGGACAGATAGCAGCAATCAGCTGGTGAACAATATATGGCACAATGTTGTTTGGGAGGGAGAATACTGGCCAAGGGCATTGGGGAAAAACCCTATACTTTCTCACAGGAAACTTCTATGTAAATGTAGTTTACACAGACCTTGCAGTTTAAAGTCTCATTTGAGGATGCACACACAGAAAATTGTAAGGAATGTTTTCTACGTTAGAAAAATGACTTGACTCTGCGTTACCTGAACATGTGATTTCAGAATATGCAAACGTAATATGGTTCTCATAATATTAATATTTCAAACATGATACTTAGGATAGCAAGTCTTGCATATGTATGTCAATAACTTGTGCATTTATATGAGTAAAACAAATATAGAAATGCTTAGGCATATGCATGTGGCTTTTGTTATGGTCTCTGAAATATTCTGAGCCTTCTAAGCCGAAACCCTTCTCAAGCATACAGCAGACTGATCTTATGGTGAGAGAAAACACACCAATAAGAGAAACAGAACCCTAGGCATGGTAAATGAAAAGGTGCTTGCTTGGTAAAGTTTTTTTGAAGAGAAACCTATAAAATATATTTTTGTGACTTCACTCAGTATTTAAAGCATTCATCAAATCATTTGGTGACTAAAATGGGAAGATGCAAAGGAAAGAAAAATGAGAATGTGAAGGGGCGTTCACCCCACACTTGCCCTGAAAGGATGAAGGCAGATTGAGAAGAGGATAATTAACCCCACAGGCCACAGCTGAGAGGATTTAGGTGGCTAAGCAATCTCCTGACTGTGAGAGGGAGCCCAGCTGGGGAAGAATGAGCTGGGCTGGACTTACAAAAACAGAAAATTGTCAGGAGAAGGGGGCTGCTTGGGAAGCCTGAAATCACTCCCTGGGAGAAGGGAAGAGTTTTTGGAGGCTAGAGGGACAGATGACCAACAGTTACTCCCTGTGTGGGAGTAGTTAGGAGGCTGGCAAACCCAGATAAGGTGGTGTGCTACGTGGTAGAGTTAGGTAGTAAGGTTTAAAAGGAAACAGACCTTGACTACTGATTAGAGGGTCTCTCAGCCAGAACCTGGGGTAGAAGGCAGGCCCAGGTTCCCCTGCTAGCCACTGAAGGAATGGTACTATGTGGCAGCGAATGGGAAGGCTACCCATGATTGCTAAAGGATCACTTTGGTACCCCAGAAGGAGAAAATGTGTATAGTGACCTGGCTGGAAGGCTGAGTCATGAAGAGGAAGTAACTTGTGGACTAAGAGATGGGTAGCAGACCCAGAGAGAGAGGGGCAAAGAGGAGACACAGAAAGGGGTATTAACCTCGTGAGTTATTCCCCAGAGTGACTAGGAGGAGGCCCCAGCCTAGCGGTGAGTGGAGCACCCCCTCATACACCTATCTGTTCTTTCAATATATAGTTCCCATAGCAATGTATGTGAATGAGGCAGCGATATAGGCTATCTACATCAAGATTCCCAAGCATCTGTTGTTCAAATATTCTGTAAAAAAGAAAAATGTTCATATCTCAGAAAAATAGAAGTTAATTTTGGTAGGATGAAGGACTATCTGTCCCCTGTCTTAAACTATTTTTTTTCACTTGTACCTCAAAGGCCCTGAATCACAATGCCTTTGCCCGCAGTGATGTTTTACCCATAGTTTTCTTTCCAGTGGTTCTTAAAGCATGATAATAACACTCTTTCAGTCAGCAAGATTTGGGATTGTCATTAGAGTGACATGCTTCCTGCCCTAGGATCTGAACTTGAATCCCCAATAGGTATGGTCCTGTTCTACCACTAGACCACAGGTCTGGCTGACAAACATTCACTTTAGTCTCAATAACCCAAATGGGAAAATTGTGTCTTTAAACATCGCTTACATTATATAAGACTACTGCACTAATAAAGACTAAAAAGAGTTCAGTTAATATGTACTTCAGTGTAACTGGAGTTACTTGCTTAATTACCATTAATGCTAAGAGAGGGGGTTGTGTAAATTCCCTCTTATCGATATAAGAATATTAAAAAGACACTTATAGGGGCTTTCAGCTGGTATTTGAATGACCTTGATATGTATATTTTCAAGTTACAGTGACTCTTTGATGGCTGTTGTGCTATACACTAAATTGAGACAAGCTTCAGAGAGGTAAATTGTATAGAGATGTGTAAATAATTGATTGCTCAGTTTGCTGTGCAAACCACAAATCTTTCTTTGGATCAGCCCCATATGGACCCCCTCCCCCCCCCCCAGTGGAAAACAAATCAGAAACAGCTTAGTTTCAGGTTGAACAAAAAGTCTGAAACAATTTGTTTAGATTGTGGGCATTTTTAGTAAAAGCAACAGAAATCTGGAAATACTATTCACAGAATTGAAGGGGGCGGGGGGTTGTCCTCCTTATAACCAATAGCCCTTTTGTTGGATTGCTCTCCCACAATGTGGGAAAGTGGGTTCACATCCTCTTTATACTTCATTTGGAGCATGGAATTGAACTTGGGCCTCCTGCATTGCAGTCAAGTGCCCCATCCACTGGCTTATAGGGTATTCTGGGGGTGGATCTCTCTCTTGTTTCAGCTGTTCCATGTTGTATAAATACTGAAATACTTATTGGGCTGGGGAGAGGAGAGAGACTCTAGAGCCTGGTAGTTAGGTCACTCATCCATGATGGAGGGATTCCAGTCTCTGATTCAATGCATATTTAATTAGTTACACAAAGTAAAACAACTTCAACAGGAGAAATTGACACCCACCCCAGAAAATTCCATTGCCCAGTGATTAGGGTACTCACTGCAGAGTGAGAGAGCCAAGTCCCTAATCTGTTAGGTAGAATGGGAACTTGAACCTGTCTCCATCCCAGATGAGTGCTCTAACTATGAGACCATTGGATATAAAGGAGGCGCTTCCTCCTTCTCAGTTTTGTGATTGGCACCTCAGTCCCCTTGTGAATCTACACTGGGGGGAAAAAATTTGGCCAAAACAATTTGGTGAATTTGAATAGTTTTGGTTGATCCACAATTGCATTTTTTGTCTATTAGTATTCATAAAGCAAAGAGTAACCACCAACTTACTCATCAAGAAAACAAAACAAGCCAGAACCTGAAAAAAACCAATGAAATTGTGAGCTCTCACTCACCTTTTATAAAATTAAACAAAATTTTCAGTCCTTCTATTTTGCCCAAAGAAATTGTCAAAGAAATAATGAAAAAGTCTCCCTTATATCAGTCTAACTATTTTTTGTGTACAAGGTAATACTCTATGAGATATTGTACTCTTATGTTTTATCATTTCCATTAAAATCTTGGGGCCTTGGTTTGTCTAATAATTTGTGTCTTTATCAGCTGAAGTAGTACTTTGACTCAGTAATAAACCAATGGAATTTCAAATACAAAATCCTCATTAGTATGGTTAAACTAAAGCTACTCAGTAGAATGTGTGTTATATAGAGCTAATTATGGTACTCAGTAGAATTATTTTCTATTTTCTTTGTTAGAAAGGAGAATGCTTGCAAAGAGCAGGAAACTTCACCTGTAACCTTGAATAGGTTTTCTAAAAAATCATTTTGTCCAAGGCATTATAAATGTATGCTGCCTAAAGTATTGTAGATCAGTCAGCATTATATTTGTGTAGTGTGTGTGTGTGTGTGTGTGTGTGTGTGTAAAATCAATAATAATGCCATTCTATCCGACGACTAAAAGAAATCTGATCAACTTCTCCAAAGGATTTTAGGGTGTGCAGGGAAAAGTCTATTACCTGGCTTTGTTAGAAGGGAAAATGTGGTATGCTTCTGCCGATTATAAAATCACATTTAAACTAATGATTTAAAAATATGTTTGCTAAAGTGAATCCCATAAGTTTAGATATTTTTAGGGATCAGGTGCAATAAATGACATCATAGGTGTAGTGTAACAAAACTTCTGTCTTTGAAACAATTTTGAACATTTTGTCCCCCTCAAGTGTAGCTTTAACAAGTGGACATATTTTTTTTGGTGGGGGGGAGAACCAATCTTCAAAGCCCAGCTCAAACAGGTGGGCTGGGGGCTAGTGTGCTTCAAGAAAGATGATATGCTGCTGAAGACGGTGTGGAGCAACTCTTGAGCTGCTCTGTAGCCATTATTGCAGTCATGAGACTCTAGGAGACTTCATAGCCTCAATACACCTTCAGGGTGTTGTGGGGGGGGGTCACAGGATTTGCAAAGAATTTGATCCTCTGAGTCACAGATGACCCATTTCTGCTTGACTCTTGAATGCAGGCAACCAGGAAGTCCAAAGATTTGTTTCTCCTTAATCCTTGTCCGCTCTCTTTGAAAGAGTAATGGAATCACACCTGTTCAGCTAACAAGGGATTTGTCAGAGGTGCAAAGGCAGAGAAAGATTTTTTTCCCTTTGGGTTTCATTGTTATGGGGCTCTTAACTTGGCCTCCTGTTTTGTGCATACCAACTTGTGAAGACAAATAATTGTGTACCTCATTTGTGGGGAAAGAAATTGACAAGTCCTCATTCGGCCATCTGACCATTATTTCCAAGCACACATTAGAGGTACAAAGATGAAGGCAGCTCTTAAAAATTAGCTTTAAAATAAGTTATCACAAGAAAAGCCATTTCAGGTTTGACCATTTTTTCTAGAGTCCATGTCAGCAGATAGATATGAATGTATTTTTCAATAACAAGAACAGCTTTTACCTACTCTGTTTGAAAGGATTTTGTATTTGCAGAATTAATAACTTATTCTGGCTGTAATTTAATAGAGTAAAACCTAGTGAACTACAACATGAAGTCAAAACCACAGAAAATGTATCTGAGAGCAACAGTATGGTCAGGTTGAGTCTGTGTGTGTGTGGATGTTACAGTCATTTAAACTGGTCTAGAATGATTGATCCTGAGAATGTGCTTGAAGCATCCATCAATTTCAGTTTTCCAGTTAGCTGGAGAAGTCAACTGTATTCTGTTTCTTTGAATAAGTCCAGTGGATTGACTGAATTCATGGACCATTAAGTACTAAAGAAACTGCTTTTCTTACCCCAAAAAGTAGGCTGGGCATAATATGGAAACTATTTTCCCTCTAGTGCAAATAGGTTTAATATACCTATGCTCCTGTCTAAAATATTTTGCTGACATCAAAATGTAAATATGATTGACTGGCCTGGCTAGTATCTAAAATGTTCAGGGATATATTCTGAAAACACTGCATGGGAGATTCATGCACATACACAAGTGTGTATTGATTCAGGTTTTGTGTAGGGAAGAGCAGTGTTCTGATTATTTACGCTTGTCACTTTCAGTCAATGAATACTTAATCCTCTGTAACACAATCTGCTGCCATTTAAAGAGGTTATTTATGACTTTCATGACTGCTTAGAGACATTAGATCAAGGATTCTGACTCACCTTTTTATGCTCTCAGAATCCTCAGAGAGCAGGATGTGGAGAAGGTTTTCATTTAGTACACAACTTTTGGACACTGGTGGCCTCTGATTTACCTGTTGCAAGGAGATGTGTCTTAAGGGCTATTAGTTATTGGCAGGATCTGTACAATAGAAATGACAACATAATTGCAGAAGGGACACACAGAGTATTTTTTAACCATCCTATAGCACTAATATTTAATTCCATGGGAGGTTCAAAGAGTTTGTAAAAAGCTTATTGTTTTCTGTTTAATTTCTGTAGGATTTTTTCCCTAAAGTGAGCTATCAGCACATAGAATGTGGATTACAAATGTAATGCCTTAAGTTATTTATTTAGTGTTTCTGAATTATACAGATGGTCGTTTGTATGTAGTCATGAAATTTGCACGAATACTTGTCAGATTATAGGTTATGTACAAGAACAGTTGATTAAAAATGCAATTTCTGTTCTGTGGGAAATTCCAGTGTTTTGGCATTTGTTGTATCTGCAGTCAGAACAAACTGTAGAAATATCAAAATATTTTGTAGAATGAAAAGTTTTGAATTTTTATTTGGAAATGTTGAAATGTATCATTGTGATATATTTGATCAAAACAAAACACGGCATTTCTGAATCAAAATAATTAATTTCAATTTGTTGACCTGAAACATTCATTTTTGGGTTGTGTTGATCTCTGCATCTGTCTGAACTGTCACAGTGCCAAATAAGAATTGTCATTCCAGGTCATGCCTCCATTCTGCCCTGTGTACCTTGCTCCTCTCAGAATTACATTTCCAGTGAGGCACTATGGTCTCTTAATCACCACATTGTCCCATGGGAGTCTAATGGGAGGTAGGAGGGACCTGGAGCTACAACTACAACTCCCATGAGCCATCTCAATACTATTATACTTAGTCCTGCCTTGAGTGCGAGATCCCTTCCAGTACTATGATTCTACTCAAGTGAACACAGGTTACTGCAATTCAACCGAAAATATTTTGTTGTGATTTTTCAGGTAAAGAAACAAAATGTTTTGATTCCATTTTCCCAAAGGAAAATTCTGCTGAAATTTATCTTAAGATAGATTTTTCAATCTCATCTCATTTTCCAATTAGAAAATGTTTCGTTGCAACATTTTTCAATCAGCCCTATTCACTGACTTTGTTCTGTGCTTATTCATATATGTTTTTGACATCACTACAAATAGCAAATCATTTTTGATATATGTATTGAAACTTGTTGGGTTCATCTAGGTTTTCACAAGTACCCAGAAATTTTTGGAATACTTGTGACTTATGAATAACACAATAGCCATGTATAGTGAACCAAACTTAGCACTTCTATGCACACAAATATTTATACTTCAGATCCTTTGCTATTTGATCCTATCCAGTTTTAAACAGCTTTTCTGTAACTAAGAGTTTTTCCACGATGTAAACACACAGTTCAAATGTGTGCATCATCACTGCTCTGCAGAAATGTGTGAGAAACTATTCTTTAGTCATAACTAAACCTACCCCTTTTTTATGCTGGCAAATGCAAAGTATATTAAAATTAGTACCATTGTGTTTAGAGGAATAATCTATAAGAATTTGTATGTGCATTAGAAGTGTAGCAGCTTTTTACTGAAAGACCAGTCAAGATGGAATCTTCTTTTCTCTAAGTTTTACTTCACTCTCTCCAATACACTGAGCGACAAGATATTCAGCCAATGAAACATGAGATAAGCATGATATGTTGTCATAATACCGTATGCCCTCATGGTAGCTTCTGAAAGAAGTGCTGGGGAGTGTGTGTGGAGCAGGGGATTAGCTAGAAAGAGTAGTATTAAAGCAACCATCTGGCACAACCTGTCTCTCCTGGGTGCCTCAAGGCAGGAGTGATTTGCCATACCAAACATCGCTATCCGCATTTCTTCAGCACTGCATTTATCATGACGGGTAGTAATCTCCCTGCTGAAATTTCCTCTCTGCTCAGGTTCAGCAGGGAATGATGGGGGATGCTTCCTCTCTGGGTATATGCACTTGGGCAAGAAGGGAGGGGGTGCTGCTCTCAGTAAATCAAAGTAAATGCTGGTGTCCTAGCCTTTAACCTATTTCTGCACTTGCTTATCATAGGGCACTGAGGTAGGAGGGGATTTTCCATAGTAACTGTCCTTGCTGACCCCTGCTTTTGATAGAGAAGCATTGGGGTAGGAGGCACCATCATTACTCGTTCAGCAGGAATTCACCATGATAGTAGGAGGGAGATTGGGATGATGTCAACTCCTGCCTGATGCTGGCCATTGATGCATCAAGGGAGGGAGGTTGTGCCACAAACTTTAAAGGTGGAGCATAATTTCTCAATCTGAAGGCACAGAACTCCTGTTTAGCATAATACGTCAACCATATCTACTACAGGGAACCCATCAACTGGCTTTGTGGAAAGGCACAGACAAAGCTGAGTTTAGTGCATTGGCCAATGCTCCAGTTGACAAACAAGAGAGAAACATAGGAAAGAGAATTGGTCAGGCAACAAAATCAGAAGAAAACATAAAAAAGACTGAAAATAATCTAAGGCTGCCTGAGGCAACAATTACCTTCTTAAAAAATGTTTCTGAGAGTGGGATAGAATAGTGAGACAAATGATGAAATTAATATAATTATGAAGCAAGGCTTAGGAGATTGTCAAGGTTTTAAATTAATTTTTCTTTGAAGTTTTATTTTTAAATGAACATAAAACGTCAGTAAATATAGTCAGCAGAGTAAAAGGCAGAAATGATACATTAGATATATTTGGTAAAAATGTTGATAAGATAAAATGATGGAAAGAATAAGATGAAAAGGATGGGGAAGATGAGCAGGAAAAGAGTAAGAACACCAGGAAAGAAAAGAGAGAATTCCAAGAAGAGAAGTAGTGTAGGAGTGAGGTTTTAGCCTAACCACCTTTTGGCCAAACCACCTTTAGTTTCCTTTTCAAATAGTTAAGGCAAACTTGATAATGAATCATTTTAGTTTAAATCAGAATTAAGAGACCATAGCAGAATGTGGAATTAAGACCACCTTTCCCCTACCCTCACCCTTACTTTTTAAAAAGGCTACCATGAATCATCTTCAAGTGAGAGAACGGTTTTGCTGCACCCCTCTTAGAAGCCAATCTAGAACAAGGGGAACGTGTTATTTAAAATTGGTTGGAAAGTGGGATGGCGGGGTGATGATTTCAAATATTAACACACAACTCATTTGAACAGTGGGGTTTGTTTTATTCTGTGTTTGATAAAGTTTTAGCTCTCTAGAAATACTCTTTAGAAAATAGCACCTTAGGCCTTGATCTTCCAATCAGAGGCACACAAGTAGAGTCACCACCCTGCACTTTAAACGGTGGGGGAGTGGGGTTGTCTGGCTGGCTGGGAGAAGAGGGCAATGCTTTCTGGCTTGGGGGAGTAGGGGAGACGTAAAACTGCTGGAAAAGCAGTCAGCATGGTGGATGACTCACCACCTAGAAATGAGGGGTTTAAAAAGGTCAGCCTGGGCCTGGACCCTCCCCTCATTCACTCGGAACAGCCTGGGCAAACAGAGGCTTGGTGCATGACTTGCTGCAGGACCACGTGCAATCAAACGGTGAGCGGGCACTGGGACATGTGTGGGGAGGAGGCAGCCAAGCTAATGGCTTGTGCTTCCTTGTGGTAGATGTTCAGTGCAGGTACTCCATACATTAAGGCACAAAGAACAGATAAATGGCTTAGAAAAGGAATTAAGGAGAGGTGCTTGGTAATTGAGTGAAATGGGGGCAGTTGGGGACTCCTCTGATTTGTACAGCAGGGAGCCAACCCCCATCATTATAGTCCACCTTAACCCCTCCTACGAGGGGGGGGGGGGTCGATAAGGTCCTGGCAAGGAAGTTGCTGGAGGGACCTGGATGAAAAGGGGGGGGGCTGGTGGTACCCTCCACCCCCCCAGAATTGACTGGAATTGGAAGGTCCCGGCAGTGGATCTGCTGGAGGCACGTGAACGGAAAGGTGGCAGGGGGACTGAAAAAAGCGCACACACCCCAGTGAATTTGGGGGGTTTTCACCTCCACTGCACATTTTATCTGCCGGGTTAGTCCTAGACATCTAATAATAAAATTGCGGCCTGATTAAACCCCTATCTAATGTCTCCTGTCATTCTTTCAGCATAGCCAGATAATCCCTAAGTCAGTAAGGCTACTCATTCCTTTTATTTGGATCCAGTTGCAGGACTGGGGCCTTAAAATTTAAATATAGAAGACTTGTGGTGCTGATGCTTCTTTTTTGAAGGATATCTTTGGGTTCAATAATACCATTAGTGTGATTCTTAAGTATTTTAAAACCAGAGGGTTTTAAAATGAAGCTAATACCAAGCTTAAAAAAAAGTACTGTAGAGATGTGCCTAATTTTCTTCTAAGTAGAATAAAGACTAAGCAGACCAACTCTGAGATCTGAAAACAAAGCAAGCTTTCCTACCCTTTCACTTTTACCCAGGGAACAATTGGCATATCTATTCCCTTCATAACACACAACAGTTCACAAGTCAAGATGTGATGTTGCATACCTTGTAAAACTGAAAAAATGCATGCTTTAAAAAAATATTTGAAGAATTCATTATGAAGTCTCAACATAATTAGAAAATATACAACAGCTGAAATGAGATTGGGGAAACAATTCTCACTGCACAGATGTTAATTTTCCTTTGAAAAACAAAAATTGATATTCTGACAATCTTTGATGGATTTGAGTCATAAGAAAAGTAGAAATTCCCATCCCAGAGTTTGTTCTTGAATCAGTAATGTGTAGCTAAAATTTCTTGCTATCTCAGAAAATAGTCTCTTTAATTATTTGAAGACTAATCGGAGATACTACATCTAGGCATTTTATTATTGCTATTTCAAATGAGGCTTGGAAGAGGTTAAAGAAAAAATACAAGAAGATACCAAAAGACAAAAAAAGAGTGGCAAATCTCTTCCTGCACTATACTAGGAGGAGTGGGTTAGGAAAGGGCAAAATGACAATATACTTCTGTCTGAACAGTATAATATCTTAAGGGTGAAGAAGCAGCAAGGTGTGAGCTACAAAGGTCTGCCCAAATGTCAGCAGTCCAAATAAATATTATGAGAAATTAGTGTGACATGATCTACTGAGGAGAAATGTGGAAACATTGAGGTAAAGGTCCTGTGGCTATGAGTCTGCTAATGTTTTACGGAATATTCGTTTATAGGGAATCCATAATCACTTTCACAACATTGGAAAGTAAAGCTTCTTTATGATACCCATTCTCAATTTCTTCTATTCATTAATTTGAATGCTTTACAAGAAAATAACACCTCTGAGATTGCTAAATGATTCTCTTTCCTTTTTATTGAGGTACTGAGAGATTGTGACTTGCCCAAAGTCACACACAAATCTACGGTAGAGATAGGAATCAGTTCAGGGGCCAGGTCCTGGCTCCATTCCAGATAAATCAGTTCCAGCAACAAAAACAGGTGGATTTGGCATAACTGGGTGTTGTGTGATTTTTTTTTGGTGGGGGGGAGGGGGAATTCCCTGGCAGAAGGGGAAGTCTTCAGGTAGTATAGAGACAGTATAGCCAGCTCTATGCCACTATACAAGCTCAGCAGGTGTGGTGTGGCTGGAACACTGCTATTCTTTGAGAATTTTTGGCTACCAAAGCAATTCTTTTGGAAGTGATCTTACTACCCTATGATGCTTTTCAGAACCACATTGGCTCCTGGTAGGCCAAGGTTCAGCGATAAGTCACATTTTGTGGTCTCCCCTCCCACTAAGTTTCACCATGCTCAGAAGCCCACAGGTTATGGTCCTAGATCTTCTGATTCCCATTTCTATTCTTTACCCACAAGCCATCCTTTCTCCAACTTTACTTTATCTCTACTTCTCCCTCCACTTTATTTTCCTATGTGGGCCTTTTATGTATTCCTAGTTTATTCAGTTACATTGCTTGGGTGGTGTTTCCATGATCCCTAATGTTACTTATAAAGCCCTTTAACATTTAATATTAATAAGATAAACAAGCTATAATTCCATGTCTAACCTTAAAAAATATCATTGAAATAAATCCATGAATTTTATTTCTGGCCATAGTGGCAGTTCTTAGGCTACCCTGATGGGAGTGGGTTTTTTTGCTTGTTATTGTGCTTATCTGTTATGGTGACAAGCACTCAAAAATCATTACATAAATCAGTCTTCCTTTTGTAAAGAGTGTTTATGCAACAATGCTCTGCTAAACCACAAAATATTTGTTATTTGTGTAGAAACCACTAGTCATAACATGCAGATTTCACAAAAGAAGCCCAATGTTTTATTCTTTAATAATGCAATGCAGAACCATAATTAGATGTGAAAGGTCCGAATGCAGTTTTCTCTTTATCATGTTTGTGTCCGCCAGATCAAAAAGAAGGAGGCCAAATATGTGTCTGAATATCAGATTCCCATTCAGCATCACAGCCCCAAAACAAGTAGGAGTGAACATGCCCATCAGAGAATAGATTATTTAAAAGAAGCAGGATAAATACAATTAGGAAGGAGTGTTTTTAATGGGAAGTCAGCATGATATTATTTCAATTGTTTACACCAATGGCTTCCTGCCCTATGTTATGGATAAATGTACAAATGCTGTTCTCCCTCTTGCTGAAAAGCTCTTAGAATACCATCAGGAGGCATTGTTTCTCAAGGAGATGTCCATTTATTAAAGTAAGGAGTAAACAAAGCTTTTACCGTTGCAAAAGGTCGAAATTCTGGCATCTAATGGAGTTTAGGACCTTCCAAATCTAGCATTGAGCTCTTCTCTTCCTGCTGGTCAGTGGAACAGTTTCCCCCCTTATACAAAACAAGATAAACCCCAAAAGGTAACAATTTTGTATTATCCCATGTACTGTTTATGAAAAATTATTAAACAGCATTTTGCATAATGCAGATGTACTCCTTGTCATAAAGAGTTTACAGTGTAAGATAGACAAAGAAAACTGACTATCATTCAGGAAAAGGATAGTGAAAAGAAGTTACTGGTGAAGAGAGGAAGAGTGGATGAAATTCTGGAGAAGTATGTTTTAGGGAAGAATTGGGAAGAAAGACAGAGGATTGAGGGATAGAAAGTGGGAGTCTCTTCAAAAACAAGGAGGTGCATAGCAGAACATAGAAGAAATGGAGAAATATGGGAAATTGGTGAGCAATTGGAGGCATATGGGAAATGAGTTAGAATATAAGAGAAAACATAGACATAGATGAGCTTGTGTGTGCACAAAGAGCCTGAATAGGATTTGGAAAGGATGAGGGTGGGGGGAAGAAGAAAGGATTAATGGAAGGCTGGGACAAAGCTGAAGCAACAGTAGAAGAAAATTAGTAACAGCAGTAGTAGTATTTCAGTAGTGTCATTAGGCTCCAACAAAGACCAAGGGCTCATTCTTTCCAAGAATTAATACCAAAAAACATAGTAAGAAATAGTCAAAAATTGCAGTCTAAACAAACAATACAAAGGATGGGAGAAATAATGAATTGAATTGATGAAAGCAGTGTAATGAAAGCTGCCCAGTACTGAGAGCTACATTCTTTCTTTCATTACACTGCTCTACAGCCAAAATGCTTCTGAAATAAATGTAGTCAAACTTTACTAATTCTGGGTCACTGAGAATGAAAATGATGCTTAAAATTGTTGATTGGCTCTAGTTTTCAAGAGATGCTATTGGGTCAGTATATACAACCCTTGACTTGGGAATGGCGGAGGATAAGTGAGTTATAAAGGGAAGGGATCTCAATTTAAACCAGAAATGACTAAAATACATCTTTGACTGGATCTATAAATAAATCTATGACTGGGTTTGGACAGTACTTGCTTTTTAGGCAAAACAATGAATGATGCAATCTGAAGCTGGTATTGCGTCATACATGATATGAATTGCATCATGTTATTCCTAGAAGTCATGGATGATGCAATCATAACAAAGCTTACATCACTCTGCTGAACAAATTGCCCTATATCAGCTCTAGAAATCATACGGTGTCGTGCTCTCTTATTTGTCAAAGTTTGATTTTGAAAAGGGACACATTTCTGTTTAGCCAAAGTGAGCAGAGATGCCTCGTACTTGTGTGAACAGTGCAGATAACTTCTGCTATGTTTGTGGTGAAGTGACTTTTGCATCACAAAAGCGCAGTATAACCACTATGGTTAAGAAAGCCTATCACCTTTATTTTGGCTGCAAAATTGGAGATCAGGACAAGAGGTGGGCCCCACACATATGCTGCAACACTTGTGCAACAAATCTTCGCCAGTGGTTGAACAGGAAAAGGAAATCTATGCCTTTTGCAGTGCCAATGATTTGGAGAGAGCCAACAGATCATACCAGCAATTGTTACTTCTGCATGGTGTCTCCAGTTGGGAAAGGTGTGTCAAAGAAGAAAAAGTGGACTGTGCATTATCCAAACATTCCATCAGCTATACGCCCAGTACCCCACGGAGAAGGACTGCCGGTTCCTGATGCACCAGAATCATTTTCACTTGAGTCAGACGAGGAAGAGGAAGAGGATGAAACTTCTGGTCCTGAACCATCAATGTCACAGGACCCACATTTTCTCCCATCCTCCTCCTCTGAACCACACCTCATAACACAAGGTGAACTGAATGACCTTGTCAGGGATTTGGAACTACCCAAGAGTAAGGCAGAGCTGTTGGGCTCCAGACTACAGCAGTGGAATCTCTTGGCAGGTGATGTTAGCGTTTCCATGTTCCGTGACCGTCAAAAGGATCTTGTCCCATTCTTCTTCATGGAAGGTGATCTTGTAGCCTGCAACAACATCGATGGTGTGATGGCAGCCCTCAACATCGTTCACGATCCAGATGAGTGGAGACTGTTCATTGATTCATTGAAGACGAGTCTTAAAGCTGTTTTACTGCATAATGGCAATGTTTTGCCATCAATTCCAGTTGGTCATGCAGTCCATATGAAGGAAACCTATGACAACATGAAACAACTTTTGAGGTGCATAAACTATGACCAACATCAGTGGCAGCTTTGTGGCGATTTGAAGGTTGTTGCTCTCTTGCTTGGTCTGCAGACTGGATACACAAAGTACTGCTGTTTTCTCTACGAATGGGATAGTCGTGCAAGAGATTCCCACTACCTCAAGAAAGATTGGCCACTCCGACAGTCATTGGAGCCTGGGAGGAAAAGTGTTCAGCATCCACCACTTGCTGAATCAAGGAAGATTTTGTTACCACCCTTACACATCAAGCTGGGTCTGATGAAGAACTTTGTCAAGGCCATTGACAAAACACAAGCAGCTTTCAAGTACCTCCGTGGAAAATTTCCAAGGTTAAGTGAAGCTAAGATAAAGGAAGGTGTCTTTGTTGGTCCTCAGATTCATGAACTTCTTCGAGATGATGCATTTGACCATGCACTGCGTGGCAAGGAAAAGACGGCATGGAAAGCCTTCCAGTTAGTGGCAATAAATTTTCTCGGAAACAACAAGGCAGACAACTACAGGTTGTTGGTGGAAAACCTCCTCAAGGCATACAAAAGCCTTGGTTGCAACATGTCACTAAAGATACATTTTTTGCACTCTCATCTAGATTTTTTTCCACCGAACTGCGGAGCAGTGAGCGACGAGCATGGCGAGCGATTTCACCAGGACATTGCAACAATGGAGAAACGCTATCAGGGCAAATGGAGCCCATCAATGCTTGCAGACTATTGCTGGACAGTGACAAGAGATGCTCCATTTAATGAATACAAGAGACAAGCCAAGAAGTGCCGAGTAGACACTGAATAGGACTAAACCATGTACATAATAGTTTTTTGCCTTTTGTTTCATAATAAATTTTATTTATATAACCCTTTTGCTGATTTTTAAAGTGTTACATAAACAGGACAGGTGAAATATTATCATGTAAAGCAACCATAAACACATGAAAAGACCTAGGTTTACAATTTATGATTAAAACGCTACTATCTACACAATATACATAGACATAAAATGTAAAAACGTAAATATCTTAGAAACAGTAGCCAATCAGTTGTTTTAATTGTCATATTTGAATTCAGCACATCAAAATACATAATAAATAGCACATTTTATCTCTGAAGCAGACGACTTCTCAAAAATTGTAGACCAGTGTTATTTCTTCCTTCCTGAGAGAGCGAGAGAGAATAGTTTGGAAGCTGTACTCATGATTTCTAAACCCAAATATTAAAAAATTGTTAGGCCCTAAAAAAAAATTTGAGATTAGGTTAAAAATCATAAGATTAAAAAAAAAATACATTTAGTTTCCTTTTTTAACCTTCTGGCTTTTAAATTTTAGGGTACATGTGGGTCACATTTTCAATTTTTTCTCCACAATTATGAGGGCTAGAAACTTACCTAAAAAAGAAAATGAAAGCTGAGATTTTCACTCATCCATCTGACTCCAGGAGCCACCAGAGTGAGGATCATGATGATATTTCAAATATTAACAACACTGTATTTATTTACTCAAATATCTGTTGCAATTTGCATATTGATTTTGTTGTAGCTGAACCCACACTTGCAGAATTTTTCATACTTTAACCATAGTTCAATTGACTCAGCAAGTTTAAAGTCCCAAGTAGTTTTTATTAAGAGGAAAAGCACCCTGGACAGTATACCAATAAAACTAATAATTCATGTTTACAACATTATACTAAGTAATGTTCTCTTGTGATTTTTTTATTATAATTTAGTGACAAAAATATGTATGAAAATTCATGCAACACATGTTGTAAATTTGTTCGTGTATGCACCCCCCAAAACTTTTGTAACCCCCCCACCAAACCGTGTGTGGGAGGATGCATGCCACTCTCACCTCACAACTGTCACACAGCATCAGAACCAGGATGTAGAGCAAAACTCTTATGACTCTATCCAGTCCTTAATTCATTAGATCCCAGTTCCCTACCCACATCCATAGCTAGCAAGAGACTTGCTACTTGGTCATGTGCTCTATAAAGTCAGGATAATGCCACCTTGGTTATGGATACTTTTAATCCTGTATACTTTTAGATTCCATCATACTACGTTATTGTCCCCATTTTACAGAAGACTGAAGATCAGAAGGACATGTCTGGTGGGTACTGTGGCCTAATGGTTTAGGCTCAGGATTCAACTTCTGTTTGCGATACTAATTTGCTTTGAGATTTGGGGTGAGCCACATGCCGTGGGAATTGCCAGGTTTGTAAATGAAGGGAAGAGATACCTTTCTGATTTAGGAACTGGACCGGGACAATAGGGACAAGTCAGTTCCCAGCTCAAATGTAGATACCTTGAGCAAGTCATTTAACCTTTTTGTAACTTCAATTCTTTTTTTTCAAATGAAATAATACTTTCCTCCCTCTCAGGGGTTTTGTATGAAGTTTGGCAGTCACTTATTTGTTAAGGTGAGATGCAGGGAAGGAGAAGGCTGCAAGAGTCTCATTACTAAGGCATAGGAAAGGCTTATGCCGCAGCAGCAGATTTTGTACATGAAAAATTGAATGGGCAGCGGGGAGGGGTGAGGAGCAGGGGTAAAGAGAAGAGAGAATCTGTGAATATTCAACATGGATTGTGAATCTGGGTGTCAGGTAGGAGCTGAGGGAAGAGGGTATGGTTTTGTTGGGAGACAGAAGTAGGGAAATGAAGTTTTTTACCATAATAAATTTGAGTTACTGTCAGACATTGCGCATGAGGTATCAAGTAGTCTGAGATCTGAATGGAAAATCAGAGGCTGGGGCTGGAGAGAGATGTTGAGGGGGAAGTCGTGTGGAGACATTGGGTAGATAAGGTCATCCAATGATAAATATGAAAAGGAAGGAAGGGGGATAGACCAAGGACCAAATCTTGAGGAAACGTAGGAGAGCATAGTCATGAAAGATAAAGGAGAGTGAATGCATATATAAGATTTATTGTTTGAGTTAAATAAAAAAATGAATAGCACTCTAAATACACCCTGTACTCTTAAAATATATTACAGTCCCTACTGAGGAAATTTCATGTTATAGTCAAACATGTTGCACTCAAGGTTTCATTACAGCTGTATAGTTCAGATAAAGAGATTAACAGCTGAAATTTAATTGAAAAGAAAATCTTTATAGTACAGTTCGATCCCATACCACCCAGTTTGTAAGTGTGAACAGCAGAAGTTCAACGATCAGACTCAATACTTTCTACCACTCTCATACCCCAAAATCTAATCCTGGTTTCCGTATAAATTCTGCAGCTATTCCAATCGTGAAAGGCTTCGACAGGTGCTGTATTCTGAACTGTTTCTCTCAGATTTAGGGTATAACTTTAAATTCACCTAAAAGGTTCCACTCAGTTGGAAAGGGCTCTCAAGAGTCCAAAATATACATTCCACAATTCTGTTGTGAGGTGCTTGTCTAAGTTCTGATTTTCTGGTGGTTACTGCAATCCAACAATTTAGCAACAAAGAATTGTAAACAATTTGAAAAAATAATAAAATAGGAGAATGGGTGAGAAACCTGAAGGTCAGTTTCTGAATACAGTCAGCTTCATCATAATGTGCATAACTATTCATCTAATGCCATAGATCAATTCTAGGAGTCTGCATTTCTGATTATTCTCTTATGTTGGCAAATTACCTGTCATGCCATAAGTAACATAAGAGGAAACAGGATCTGATGTGATAATTTTATAATGATGAATGAAAGGGCAATCTGAAGAACCTGCATATATCAAAACATATGGGTTTGCAAATTGTGAAAGAGAAAATGGAGAATTAAACCTAGGGTCTTCATAATACTTTAAGCCAAACATATCATCTCAAGAATTCATAATGGAAAAGGTTATTTGCAATGTGTATAGTGTTTCTAAAAGTGATAGCATTTTTTCTTCAAAGAAAATATCTCAATAACATCTTATTGTTGAAATATTAATCAACAAATTGTACCGTATTACCTTGACAATGCATTAAATCTAGGCAGCCTGTATATTAATAGTGCAGATAATGTTTTCTAAATGTCTTTCCATGACATTTTAAAATTAATCTGCAAAGCAATATTTTTGTTGCTGTTAAGCAAAGATGAAATAAAATGTTTTAATTGATTACTTGGTCTGGCAATAACAATACAAGCAAAGAGTCTGCCACAGAGATCACATCTATCAATGTCCAAAACTCTGGCCAAAAAC
Organism: Emys orbicularis; assembly: GCF_028017835.1. Lineage (NCBI taxonomy): Eukaryota > Metazoa > Chordata > Testudines > Emydidae > Emys > Emys orbicularis. Next base: position 51,728,609 of record NC_088687.1, on the reverse strand, counting down.
ATAATGCAAAATGTAAAATGGGTTGTCAACTAGCTACTCTTATTCTGAAAATAAAATGGTCTTTAAAAGTCTTCAAAATGGAAGCCAGAATTAAACTACATAATTGACTGGATGGGGGACTATGACAAAGTCCATTATGATATTATGAACCATTAGGTTAATCTTGAAATATTAATATAAGTACTTAGAATTTTATAAAGCTTTTTTGCAACCTTATTCTAAAAGTTCTTTGCTTGCTATACCTCCTTTCACCTACTACCTGCATGTCTTTTATCTCAGGTTTTAAATATGATCTTTTTATAACTTCCAAGGACTGAATGAACCCTTGTGACATGAAAATATATAGGAAAAATAACTGATGACTAGATGCATGATGAATCAATGTATTCCAGATGTGTTTGTGTGTTCTGAGCAGCATAACCCATGCTAGGAAACAGAGTGCCTCTGGTATGCTGGAGCTGTCATATGGTATATAGCTGGTGTAGCCTGCCCGTGCCTTCCCCTCCACTTGATTCCAGGATATGTGGGTCCTGCCAGAGCATATTGCATTCTGCCTATGATCAGCTCCTTAGGGACCATAACCAGCTAGCTTAAGTGAGAGCTGCCTCTAAGGTATTCTAACCTTGCAAATCCATCTGGAGAATCAGTCATAATAAATTTCTTTTTACCTTTTTATTGAGCATATGTGCTTGATTTAAGCAAATATTTCAGAAATACCATCCTGTCTTTATTTGAAGATTTCAGAATTTGAAAATATCTCTTACTAGCCTATTCCAGTGGCTAATCACCCTCACTGTTAAAAGTGTGTGCATCATTTATACTTTGAGCTTGTCTGGCAACAGTTTCCAGCCATTGGTTCCTGGTCCTTTCTCCACTAAATTAAAAAATCTAGATTTTATTGAACTAGTGTATATTTTGAGAGATTATGGTGAGAGGCATGTTTGGCTTCTAATAAGAATTGGACCACAACTAACAGTATACACTTTTTCTATTGCTAACTGCCTATACACTTAGTAAAAACAGATTTTAAAGATTCTGTAGTAGTGCCATCTGTGATTCCTACTTCTGGCCAGCAGGCAGAAGAAAATAGGCTTAAAATGGAGACAAAGGTAAATAGGGTTCAAACTCAATAATGCCTTTGGGTTACAAGGAGAGCCTTAGCCTTTGAAATATGTAACATAAAGAACAGTCTTCAACTACTTATAGTACTCTATTATAAATTTTATAATTTATCAATATGTTCTATGATTACTATTGTTTTTTACTTTAGTACACACCACTATATAATCTCCTATATATGTGTGAGTGTATATGCATAAAAATTTAGGAGATTATTTATAACAATGCAGTATAGTTCTAAAACAGCCAAACCACTGGGGGGAAGGGTGATCATCTACCATTTTTTTTTTGGTAAGTCTATAATATAGTTTTGATTTTCAGGATATCTTTGAACTTCAGCAAAAAATCATTTAGTTAATTATTTCATATATGTTTCAAGTGGCTGAGTACTGCTGATTGGCTAAGCAATGTCGGAGGCACAGCATAATAGTCTAAAAATAACAAATTTGTAAACAAGGAGGGATTGGAGTTGTTAGTGTGGCAATCTATGTATATTTAAGTCTTTTTAAACTTAGAAATCAATCCCTCAAGACATCTGAGCAAAAACAATCAGGGGCATATCTAATTTGCTGTTCACTATCACCCCTTAGAGATCTTTCATAGCAATACTATTTCCCAAATTTCTTCCTAGCACTGAAAATGTGTTTCAGAGCTATTTGTATTGGCTTGTCTTCAAAGTTAAATCTAATTTTGTTAACTGCTTATGTTTCTGATCTATCTAGATCTATTTGTATAATTCTTTCTACAACTCTTTCCAGATTAGTATCAATTGCAAATGTCATTAATATGCTGTTAACTCCATGTTCGAGGACGTTAGTATAGATGTTAAACAAGACCAAAATTGACACTGATCCTCCAAGAAACCCACCAGACACCTTTGCTCAGCTTGCTATTTATAATTTTTCTTTGTTTAAATCTTTTAGCTAGTTTTTCAGTCCACACGACAATATACCTATCCAAGCCAATTTGAATTAATTATCAATCATTGCAAAGTGTCTGCACTGCAACATTATCAAGACATTCTTCGCAGAAACAGTCCCTCAAGCAGACGACAAGAAATAAACATACAGGCCCAAGTTTATCTTAGAAGATTATGAATAACATTGTAAACTTCAATGATACACTCTGGTATTGCCCCCTAGATTTTCAAAACATCTGCAATATACTGTATGCTATAGGTAATCAGAGCATGCTAGCCTCATTCCACCTGCTTTCTCGATACAGTTTTAATTACATTAATTCTTCATTTAAAAACTGCATTGTGTGGTTTTTGACATGAACAGCTTTTTCATGTGTGAGTTCACTTAGATAATACTGAGCGCTTGTGGGTCTTCAATTATTCATGTACTGCACCTTTGTTTTGTAGGTAATCATTAACATAATGAAAAAGCAATGGAATATGAAGGGAGTTTAGAACACAATACCTAGCAGAACATTCCTTTTTGAAAGCACTGTGCAAACATTAACTAGTTCTCAGAGCACCCCTATGGAAAGGAAGTAAAATATAGTGATCTCATTTAACACATGGGGAAACTGAGGTTTGGAGTAGTTAAGTGACATGCCTAAGGCCACAGAGTGAATCATTTCCTAAGCTCGGGTGTTCTCTCTAAACTGGCTACTAACCCAGGCTTTCTCTGCTTTGTTGAGGATTCCCATGAAGAGAAATGGATAAATACTAGTTATCTGAGGTTAGCATCTTAGAATCTTTTGTTTCTTTCCATTTATGCAGTGCAGAGTGGGTAGTAGAAGGGCCATATTACCATGAAGGAGGACTGAGGGTAAAGGAAAAACAGAAGAGCAAGATTACTAGATTTTATGGCCCTCCTTTCAATTTACCCACCGCATAGTTTTCTCTCTCACATTCACAGTATCTATAAACTGTGTTCTAAATGGCTAAGAAAACAGACCCACAACCCTATTCATTTCCTGAGATCTGAGAGAACTTTATTGGCAACTTCTGTAGGTCTCAAATCTTCCCAAGGTTTGAAGGCCACGTTGCCCTTTCTGGGTGTCCAAAGGAGGAGGATGCAATGTGCTGGTAGATCTAAAAATAGCATTCATTTAAGTAGCTCAGCTCTCTTCTCCTGAATTTGTAGTACTGAGAAGAGAACCATATGGCAATTAGAGAGAAACATTGAACTACTAAGGCAGGCTTAACTTTGTTTCTTCATTTCAAAATAAGTGCCACTCATAACCAGATTGCGCTCTCAGTCCATACAGTTACCAATTTTTGTGATATTTCCTGCGCCTATAATGAGGAGTACAGCTAGGATTTCTAATATATCTAAGCGCAGAATGAACTTTATAAATGCACACACTGTACTGCTCATGATTCAACATGCTACATGAGATTTCTCAGTTTCTGCTGGAATACAGTATGACATTCTAAAGTCAAGAGGACTGGGAGGTACTAGATGAATGGGCAAGTAAAGCAAATATGGATCCAATATCGGGTGGGGGATGAAGGCAGGAAAGGTGTCATCCTAGAAATTACCATTAAATAAATTTATCATCAATCCCTGGCAAAATAATGAAATAAGTATCCAAAAAGTGTAAACATCCTGGCCTAAATTTTCAGATGAGTCTAAAGCCATGTCTTTGGCCAGTGTAGCTATGCCAGCAGAGTCTACACTGAGCACAAACTGGTAGAAGGAGTTCCAAATGGCATTAACTATGTCAATAGAGGCACTCTTCTGTCAGCAGCTACAGTGGGAGTTTGTAAAGCATAAACCATTCAAGACAAAGCAACTAGTTATTTTTTTATTGAACTGTAACACTTAATTGTTTGGGCCCATATCCTCTAAAGACTTGTGCATGTGCTTAACTTTACTCACTGCAAATAATCCCATTGACTTCAACTAAATCAATGGAATTACTTGCTGTGTATAAAGTTAGGACAGAGACCTCATCATCCTATTTGTTTGTGCAACAAGCAATCCCACCAGTGGCTCAGATTCTGATTTGGCCATCTGGATACCATTGTCACAAATATTAAATTATATTAATAATGGGTGACAAACATAGCAGATACGATATAGCTGAAGGATTTGATATAGTGTCATAAAACTTTAATCTAATTTCAATTAATCTTGTCTTGCATATGAGCAATATCACATAGACTGAAAAGGGGCTGAGGGGAACCATAAGTCAAGGTAGATGGAAAAACAATAAGTCCTCAAACTGAACACATCTACTGGAGTGCAAGAGACTGTTAGGCTCAATCTTTTATGAACATACTCTTTCATTATCTAGAAATGGGGTAAAAAGTATGCAAATTTCATGTCCCTGCTCCAAAGCACAGAAGTATTAGAGCATTTCGAATGAAAGGTCTGAAGGATTTTTTTTTAACCTGGCTGAAACAATGTATTTTCTTTGGCCTCATTCTTAAAAATGACTGAACAATTTTGGCTGCTATGTTCAAAAAGAAAAAAAGAAAAATAAATCAGCCTGAGGCAGACACCAAGGATTGGCAGAAAAGGATCCTGAGAGGCATATCTCCCATACCCATAATTTTGGAAACAATGCAGAAATTAATATTTCCTACATACCTTCATCGATAATAGAAAAGATTTTTTTTTCATTTTAACACTACTATCCTTTTGTTCAATACTGTGCATTAACATGTAGGGTTTTTTTTATTGTAATAGGAAAGATGCTTTATACAATAATTGGTAGCTCAAACACAGTTCATTTGGCAAAATTGAATTGTGCTGAAGGGAAGTTCTGGTTCTGAAATTTACAGTTCCCGTTTAAAAAAAAAAATCCCTTAAAACATAGATTGTGATCACACTGTTAATAAATAGGTTTGTGGGATGGTTTTATCAAATAATGTAAACAGAAAAGAAGCACTGGATGCTGGAATCCTATCACATTATAGAGAAGATCATTGAAATAAAATTAAAATGAGCACTTTCTATAGTACAGCTGGCTAAGCATAGTACAGTATTATAGCTTTTGGAATTTGTAATACTGTAGCATCTGCTTCTTTTGCAGTGTTCTTTTTATTTTTATTTTTTTTCAGACAATTATCTCAAGTATTTTATTTGATAAGGTAGATCTGCAAGACGCGGGGGGCGGGGGGGAGGGGAATGGCTAGAATGTTGTCAGGCTTACTAAAGCAGATTTTTTTGCACAGCAATCCCCTGACTGTAAGAAATACCCCAGAAATTGTGCATAGTGTGTTGCAGAAAACACATAAAAACATGTATTTTTTTGTCCTTTGTTCCCCAGTCAGGCTGTTTTCTTTATAGTGGGGTACTTCGTATTTAAAAAATAAAAAGGTATTGCTTCTCCTAGGTGTGCTGGAGTAACTCCCAAATGTCTGGAACTATTCAGATGCTAAGTTTGTTGCTTTTAATCATATTTTTGAATTTTAGGGCACATGAATCACTTAGTGAAATGTGTAGCAAAATTTCTTTGTGTGGATTATTCTATATTGCAATCACCTTGTTTTTGTAGGATTGTTGTTCTGACCAGTGTATTATACACAGCAAAGAAAATAGATTAGCTAGTTGAATCTAGGGTGACCAGATGTCCCGATTTTATAGGGACAGTCCCAATATTTGGGGCTTTTCTTATATAGGCGCCTATTACTCCACATACCCTTTCCTGATTTCTCACAATTGCTATCTGGTTGCCCTAGTTGAATCCATGTTGCAATTCTTATATGTACTGTCAGTTAATAGGAAAATTAGGCATTATGAATACACTTTGTATTAATCTTGCATACCTTTGTTTGATCCTGCTGAAAAAATGATGAAATTTGTTAAGTTTGCTGTGGGTTCCAGCATTCCTTCCAGGCTACGGCAGCTTAGTCTTATTAATACTATTACTTTGCCTCTGGATGAAAGACTTCCACTTACGCTGACTTCATAAGTGAATGCACAACCATTAACATGGAAAAAGGGATTTATACCTACATAATGGATTGATCCAAAGTACAGTATATTGTCAAATAATAAAATCCCCTAAATTTAATACATAATTTTACCTGTTAACTATTAATAATTAAGTTTATGGGTTTATTCCAAAAAATAAAACAAACATGGCACTGACATTTGAGTAGTAAGTGGGGCAAATGAATACTTACCACTTCAGTAATTAAATGTTATACTAGAGGGTTGTACGCTTCATTGGTTCTGCAGGACAAGCTCCTGGTATTCCTCTATTAGTATCTCCATGTGCCCTGGCCAGGGTCCAGGTTTCTTCCCTGCAGTAGAGGCTCTGAATATCCCACATTCTCCCTTTTTTCCATGTCAGAGGCTCTGTGTGCCACATAATCCTCCCTTTTCCCATGCCACTGTCCTCCCCTCTCTCCCCATGCTAGGGTGTCAAAATTTTAAATTAGTGGGAGGATGGGGTGGAGGGATAATGTTGTTCTAGAATATGTTAATGGCTGGTGTCAACTGGTTCTTTCATAAATAGACAATTACAGATTTGGTTGAAGCTACTAATTTTGTTAACCGGATACCAGGGGTTCCATGGTTCTCCCATTTCCCTGTTTTGGGTTTTCCATTTTTTACCAAAATCAATAGGGTTCTGGTCATTGATGCCTAGAATGTTCCCTGAAATTTTGGAATTGAGAGAAAGATCAAAAGTTAGGTTGCAGACAGAGAAATGTCAGCAAGTTGAATATAAGATCTGGCTTCACTCTGCCAATAAATATTAAACACCCATCCAACAACAAAATACTATGGGAAAATAAGGTTACAAAGAAAAACACTCAAAGCTAGAAAATGCCAAGTTAAGGTTTTCTGTAAAACCTTAATTTTGCTCTTTGTATGTATGCATTATGGTCAGGAATTTTACAATATTTTTTCAATGGAAAACTGCTAGTCATCAAAACAAACATTTTGCAGGAACGGGTTGGTTTTGACAAATTTCTTGATTTTGAGAAACATTTTGACATTATTGAAATATTGTGTTTTCATATTTTCTAAATGAAATTCTGGTTTTCCAAGTCAAAACTAATTTTTACCTGAAATGTAAGTTAATTATATAATGAAAAAAGGTCAAAATTGAAATGGAAGATTATGGAATTATTGAAAAGAACTATTTTAATTGAACAGAAAAGAATTCTTTCCAATTTTCAGATGACAAAATCTATTGAAACTTGAAAGTTTTTTCCAGATTTGGGATTTATTTTAAGTGTTATTCCCTCCCCCTCCCTGAACAGGAAAACAGTTTCTTGCTGAGCTCTAATTCCAAAACAGTCTCATTACATGGTCACCTTACAATGCCTCATTCTGTGCACAGGATGGTGCTCACTTAATGAACAACTATTGAATGTTTTGTTTTATCCTCATTGTTCAATCCTCCTTACCTTATTTCCTACACTAATCTGAAGCCTGAATTAGATACTCACTTGAGAGGGGCAAGACCTGGGTTAAAGTCTTTGCTCCGGAGCAGGGATTCAAACCCGAATCTCCAATTTCTTGGATGACTGCTCAAAACCCCGGGCTACTGAGTATAAGGGTATCCCTGCTGTTGGTGGCTTTGTGAATCTAGCCCTTCATTTCTTGTGCTTTTATTTATTTATTTTTAAAGACGTTTAAAAATGCCCAAAATCAAAATGAAAACTTGGACTTTTTCTGACCTTTTCTGAATTTTACTGCCTTTCAGAATTTTCCAAAAATCCTGGGGAAAAAAATGTTTTAGTTCATGTTGAACTTATTTTTTTTCCAATTTTTGGAACTGCCAGAAAACCAAAAAATCAGTTGTTCGCACAGCTCTATTTCTAACCCTCACTATAAGGTTGCAGTTAGAGAGATTATATTAGTGTCTCTGATTCATATTGAAGCTATCCATAATCCAATAATAATGCAGGGAACTGAACTGTAAGCAGATGAATGGATTTAACAAGTGCTACAAGGTGGTAATTTACAACAAGGTAACAAGTCTGAACACACACCTGTAAACCCAACCAATCCTTGTACCCACCATCATCCTGGAGTACTCTTTTTAGATACTGTAACCTGTAGCCACTCTAATTCCTAAGGAATTCAATGGATCCCTTATCAAAAATCCTATAGAAAAATAATTGTTCTCTGTTAAATTCTATAGAATTTATGAACCAATCTGTGGTTCTATGAATGAATTCTATAGCAGACATAATATATTCTAGAATTGTTTTAAAATGCCTAGAAAGGATGTAATTATCAATTAATCCTATTGGTTTTTATAATTTTGAAGGACCCCGGTTGATTTTCCCTGTTAAATTATATAGGAATTTCCCCTCAGGTTTACATTAAATTCAATAGGAAATGAAATCACAGAGTGGGCATAGGATCAGGCCTATAAAAGAGCATGCCAAGACAAATGTCTGCAAATACAAGGGAAGTTTTGTATGTAGATGTGCTACAGGATAAAGCCTTAACTTTAGAGTTGAGACCCCAATGTGGCATTGGGATCTGTTTGAGTGTCAGGGTGCACCTATTTGTTCCTCACTGCAAGACTAAGACTTACTAGTGCAAGAAATTCAAACTAACACAGAAGATGAAATCTGCAAGTAGCGCAAAGTAACTTTATTTTTCTTATATTGCTAGTCAGTGTTGTGCAGGGATGATAATACTCTCTGTCAGCAAGAGAACAATAGCTTTGAACATCTTCATCAGCTATATGATCTTTGATTCTTTTTCCAGTACAGCTTTCCATTAAAGTTTCATTATCTTAAGCAATATATTTACTTCTATGCTCCAGCCATTCTTTCTCATTTTATCAGGTGGGAGTAAAAAAACCCCAGAAAGCCTGCAACATCAGAAAATAAGTTATTAACTCAGATTGTGATGGGCTATCTTTCTATATTTCCCACAGAGACAGCAGAATTAATCTTGAGCTCCTAAAGTATTCTACCTTTTCCTAATTTCTGCAGATTTGCTTCTTACAGGTCTGTCGCATCTTATGCGCATTTAACATGCACAATTTCAGCTTTACGTGGTTGGCAAAAAAAAAAAAGAGAGAAAAATAACAATTTTAATACTGTACTTGTAGTGTGGGCGATTCCGCCCGCCATTCAACTCAATGTAATTTTGACTATATGCGGTTTTCGCTTTACGCGCTAACCGCAGAACGGAACCCCCGTGTAAGATGAGACTCGCCTGTATTCCCTTTCAGCAGTACACTTAGAAATGGTTTTGCTGAGACAAGAATGTTAGAGCTGAAATTAGACTTGGAAAAGGTAGACTGAGATGAGTGGATGAAAACTGATTGAAATCAGCTCAGAGGCAAAGTGGAGGGTTCAAGTGAGAGCTTATGTTCATTCCAGTAAAGTTGATGTGGTTCAGCAAAGGACTATGGCCATATCAAAGATAAGAGTAAGAAATCAGAGGTATTATGGGAGCTCAGCAACTGAGTGATAGAACAAAATTGTTCAAGAAAAAATTAATTAGTGTGTGTGGGTGGGGAGGAAATGAAAACCAAAATGAATGACAATTAGAACATATTCAAATAGTCTCCAAGGAGAGAGATCTTAAAGATTTAAGGCCTTGCTTTTGCAGTAATGGCATTAGATGGATATTAGGGAAAAGATTAACCTCTTGAAAATGAAAGTGAAGAATGGGATAGACAAGGTAAATAAGTTGCAAAATTATCAGTCAGACCAGGATTATCTGTGCCACAATAAATGTATCCCTATATCTTGTTATCCAGAAGCTGTAAGTGGAAACTAGAGTAAAATGAATTCAGAAAAAAACTTTCTACCATCTTTGTTTGATAAACAAAATACGTGAGATCTAAATAAGGCCATAAGAGAAAAATCTCCATTAATCTATGTGATATTTCTCTGTGAATCATTGAACTATCTGCATTTTATTCAGAATCAAACTGTCTTTTAAAGAATCCCTATCCAAAGTGCCAAAGTAATTGTATTTTTTTCATTTGTCTTAACTACTCTGTTTTTAGTAAAATAGAGTGGGCCAGAAATCCCCTTCCATGAATAAAATCACTTTTTTTTTAATACTTTCCATCCTAAATTGGGACAAAGTAAAAAATGTGCATTTTTTTTTTTTTTTGTGGGAGGGCATTCCCAGAAAAAAATGTTTCATTCTTGTTCAACTATCTTTTATTACAACTTTCTCTCCCTACTTATCCCTTCAAAAAACCAGAAATAAACCGTAAAACATAGATATGCCATGAAATATTTTTTTCAATGGAGAATATACTTTTCTTCTTTTAAGAAGCTCCTCTCCATTCATATTTAAAAATCAATAGCTTTTGTCAGAACCTAAATCAAGTAAGTTGTATTATGCATAAATTATTGGGGGTTGCTAGAAGCCACAAGTGTTAATGAATGGGTCATGAAAAGTTATCTTTATTCACATAAGATATTGATGTGATAAATTTCAAAAATCTCTACCACATGTGTGCAAATATAACAATAACTAGACTAATTACAAAAAAGCACGTAGTTACAAAATTATTTTGGGATCCAGTCTCACAAGGTCTGTGGGTTCATACACAGATCTGACCACAATAGGTAGGTTATTACCAATTTTCCCATTACTGGTCACTCCAGTGTCCCTGGGATATCATTCATCAATAGAACTCCTACTGAATGGCAGCAGAGAGTCAGAACTGATTCCAGACCAGAGAAACGGCCTGCTACTGAAAACAGTTGATGGTTGCAACTGGATATCTCCCTTTCTTCTTCTACTGAACAAACCATTAAAACACTGACCTAGAACTTGCATTATGCAGTACCAGCTACAATAATCATCTGATTCCAATCCAAATTATGTGACCTGCCATTTGGAGAGGCTATAAAGAATCTGATAATGATTTCAAGGAGGAAGAAAATGTGGGTCTGAATCAACAGCATGTTTTTGGGCAACGTCCGCAGTCAATGTAAACCATAGCTCCACTGACTTCAAGGAAGCTTCTTTGATTTACGCTACCTGAGGATCTGGCTCATTTTTACAATTATTGCTCATGTGCTTTGGCACTATGTGGAAAATGGGAGAGTCAGATCTCTTCCTGTCTCTCAAATCTGACAGCTTACTAGATAATAAACTATATGCCTGCAAACTACCCCAAAAAAAATGCAACCAGCTGTAATGAATTTGTCATCTAATCCAAGGGTCGGCAACGTTCGGCACGCGGCTCGCCAGGGTAAGCACCCTAGCGGGCCGGGCCAGTTTTATTTTCCTGCTGATGCGGCAGGTTCGGCCGATCGCGGCCCCCACTGGCCGCGGTTCGCAGTCCCGGGCCAATGGGGGCGGCGGGAAGCGGCGCCGGCGAGCGATGTGCTGGCCGCGGCTTCTCGCCGCCCCCATTGCCCCCCATTGTTCTTGCTTTACTTTTATCCATGGAAAAAAGTGTCCTCTGAAAAATATAAAATAGATTGTGTTCGTAATAGTGCCTTTTTATCCATGGTATCCCAAAGTCCTGTGCAAAACTGAAAACTGCTTGTGCTATGCCTGTAAAGCATTTTTCAGCTACTGCTGAGCTCATAGTTCTAGGCATTAAAACTTGTTTTAAGGGGGCTGGGGAAAGTATTTTTAAGGCTTACTAGGGTTATCCTCTATGTTTCAAGTGCAAGCGTGGAATTTTTAACTTTCTCTTGAACAGCCTTCAGAAAGGTGTTTTGAAGACACCTTGGTTTAAAATTTACCCCATATGACCATACCTCTGACACTACGGTAGCATTTCTAGTCTACTTCATACCTCAGTTCCATAGTGTTATATCTGAATATAAAATTATAATCAACTATAGTTCAGCTATAATAGATCAGATATGAATAGTAGGTCTGGTCAAAAAAAAAATCTGTGGAACAAAAATTTGAGGCTTCTGAATTTTTCATTCCAATGCAAAATGAAAATGAGACTTCTAGAAAATGTTCATGAAAAGAGAACAACTCACCCCAAAATAACCAATAGCCTGGTGGTAGGGCACAACCCAGGTTCAAGTTTCTGCTCTGTTTGATTCCAAGCAGGTGCTAGAAAGTGGGTCTCTCTCCTATAACCTATGATTGCAAATTGTCCAGTTGCCCATGTTAGATGGTGGCCATTAACAATTGCCTCAGAAGTGTGCAAAACCTCTATTAGGCACAGACTTTGTGTGGTTGTCTTGTATACTGAAACTTAGTTGATAGCATCTATCAGTTTTTGTTATACCTACTGTAACTGCAGATTTTATGCACATAGATCTTAATCCTTTTTTAAAATTGTGTTAACTGACTTGCTTCAGTAATCTTTTAAATCAATTTCAGTTTTTGTAGGAAAAAGTAAAAACACAACTTTTTTCTTTATCTATACAATAGGACAGGGTTCGGCAACCTCTGGCACTCGGCTCGCCAGGGTAAGCACCCTGGCGGGCCGGGCCAGTTTGTTTACCTGCCGCGTCGGCAGGTTCGGCCGATCACAGCTCCCACTGGCCGCGGTTCGCCGCTCCGGGCCAATGGGGGCGGTGGGAAGCCGCGGCCAGCACATCCCTCGGCCCGCGCCGCTTCCCGCAGCCCCCATTGGCCTGGGACGGTGAACCGTTGCCAGTGGGAGCCGCGATCAGCCGAACCTGCCGACGCGGCAGGTAAACAAACTGGCCCAGCCTGCCAGGGTGCTTACCCTGGTGCGCCACGTGCCAGAGGTTGCTGACCCCTGCAATAGGATAATTATCCTGGAATCTTGTCCATCACTCTGAACCCTAGAATGTCTGTTAAGATAGCATAAAGCTATAGAAACTGCTACAAGCATGGCTGAAAGCTTTTTGTAGAGAATATCACCAGATTGATTCATCATCAGGTTTTGTGATCTGTCTCCACCCACTCAACCATTTTGTCTTTACGAGTTACACCCTGCAGTGTATAGCTAGAGTAAGGCATGCAGCTATGTCATGCAAAGAGTCCTAGACCATGGTGATATCAGAGTTAACTCAATCACAACTTTTCCTCTACTAATTTACACTCACAAACTTAATTGGTTGTATGAAGGAGACTGCACAGATGGTGGACTACTTGACCCAACTGCCTCAGGACCCACACAAATCAACACAACTCTCCCAGCACAATCTCTCCTAGACACAAATCAATACAACCATCAGACATCACTCTGAAGCCTTGAATGTCTGAGTAAGTGTTGGGGGCGGGAGGGGGAATAGAAACAGCTACAAGTATGGTTGACACTTTTTGCTTAGAATATCACTGGCATTTGCAATCTGTTACCACCCAATTTTTTAAGTTCTCAGCCATTTTGGGCTATTTACACACGTGAATTTATGAACTATGCTCATGCTGTTTCAATGACTAGTTAGTGCTAAAACTGTTGCCTTTTTATTTCATTGTGTCCTTTCTTGTTGTATTATGGGAGAAGATAAATAGGGTGTCTGTAATTCCTTCTTTGTACCATTCATTATTTTATATACCTCTGTGTCAACTCTTATTCTAAACTACATAGCTGTGATCTCTTTAAGGAATGGAGAATTTGCTTATGTTTTTTTCCCTATGTAGCTGTTTCTGCTCACACATCTGCCAAAAAAAGACTGCTTTCTCCTTAAAAATGTGATAGTAAACACCATCTAATATTTTAGATAAGTGATCTATGAAGTATGAAGTGCTCTGGACCCAGAAAATTCAGTTTATGCTGTCAGTGATCTTTGGATGTGAAGGCAGAAAAGAGAATCATCATCAGAGAGGAGGGATGGTTGAGTGATTCTTTCAAATGCCAGACAATGTCTTTTTGTATAAAAGGCTCCTCTCCAGGAAGCTGGCAAAGGATGATAAGTAAAGTTTCCAGTAAAGACAGTGGACTTTGTCACATTTGATTATAAAAATGTAGGGAGACTTACATTATTACTTCACTATCCTGGAAAATTAGTTCTTTTACTAGACTATGGAAAGCCATTTTAGAGGAAGGTGAGGTTGCTGATTCAGTGCTCAAGCTTCTGTCTATTAGCAAAAGATGTACAATAAATTTATACAGAGGAAAATATGTTTATTAATTTCCTCTTTCTGGGTGAAGCATATTCTAGATACATGGCAAATTAATGCCTCCTGAAATAATTTACAGTGTTGTCAGTGATCCTAACTTTTACTATATCCTATGCACTATATCCTTTCATGCCTCTTCCCCTCTATTGTTTTCTTTATTCCTTAGTTGCATTTTGTGTTTAAATTATGTTGTAAGCTCTTTGGGTAAGGAACCAAACTTGCTATGTGCTTTTATATACAAGACAATGGGGACATGATCTTTGATTGGATCTTTTTGGGTACTAGCAATTTTTTCTTTAAAGTAGATAACTGCAGTTTTAATTTAGTTTCCCTTTGAGGGTCTGGCTGGGTTTGAAGGGAAACTCAGGGCATAATCCTGCAATTACTACTGAAGTGGAATTTCCACAGATTTCATTGGGTGTTTCGTGTGTCCAGAATGAGGGCTTCAAAGATGTGGAAACCTATTACAGGGCCGCCCGGGGTGGGGTGGGGAGGGGCAAGTGGGGCAATTTGCCCCAGGCCCCGGGCCCTGCAGGGGCCCTCACGAGAGTTTTTCAGGGCCCCTGGAGCGGGGTCCTTCACTCGCTCCGGGGGCCCCGGAAAACTCTCTCGGGGCCCGGGCCCCCGGAGCTTCTTCCGCTCCAGGTCTTCGGCGGCAGTTCGGCGGCGGGGGGTCCTTCCGCTCCGGGACCCGCCGCCGAAGTGCCTTGAAGATCCGTGGCGGGGGGTCCTTCCACCCTGGGACCCGCCACCGAAATGCCGGGTCTTGGGCGGCGGGGGCCCCCTGCTGCCGAAGACCCCAGGCCTCCTGAATCCTGTGGGCGGCCCTGACCTATTAGGATCAAAATCAAAGAAATTTTGCAGAGCTCTTATGTAGTTACAAACAGGAAAAGGAAATGTGTAAATATAACCCTATTTTCACTGAAACGACATAATCTGGAATCTCATCAAATCTGGTTTTATAACCCTTAAATATAACCCCCTCTGATTTGGACCTAAAATACTTTCTTAGTGTCCCTTTAATTTTGCAGAAAAATGTTTGGTCTGTTTATTCAAATCACACATTCTGTGCAGATGAACCGTCAGTGGGTTAATGCTTACCTCTCTATAAGTTATTGGGTAGCCAGTTTTGGGGAAGTATTTGAATTTCCTGTTGGCAGATCAGAATATCTCCAATACTGATATTGTCAGTCTAGTTTCTGGAGGTGGAATATGGATATGTACATTCTGCAACTTTCACTCATCATGGAACGTTTCACATGCAATGAGAAGCAAAGCAGAGTTAACCATGTGAGAATCTCTTCAGCTTTCTCTCTCTGCTTCACTGCTTCTTGTCTCAGCCCATGTAAGTGATACCTCCTTTTTGAACATCAAGACTGGAGTGATCAGATAATAGGGTAACTGTTAATCAAATGACTGTGCAAAGAAAACAACAAACTTCCATCAAATATTATTTTAAACAGATTTATTGTATTCATTTATTTTCTATTCTGAAGTAAAGACAAATAGATTTTCCAGGTTTAAAACATGCTTGCATTTTTTTTAAGCTTAAAAAATATTAACAGTTTGTTTTTAACAGTCAGAATAAAGAGATGCTACAATAGTATTTTTTAAAGATTGTTTAAGAACAACCTGAATATCAAACAAACAAAAAAACCTCCAACTTTTAGAAATTATAAAATCTGCTGAATGACTCAAGGGTAAAAAACATTTTAAAATTGACTTTTAGGTCATCATTTCTTTGTTTTGATTTTTGAAGGTGCTTGAAATTCATAGTTTGCTAGTTCTCATTCCACTTGATGTCCCAGCATGTACTAAGGTGGTGTTGCAATACCTACTCCCCATCCTGTAGGGAGACCTCTATTGCAGGTCAAGACAGAGTCGGAGGAGTCCTTATTTAAGACTAATAAGGGTGACTCCTTATTTGTGAAATTAGTGAGGAAAAATAAAAATGTGTGGGGAGATACCATGTGGATGTTATTGTAATGTTTAAAACACTGTTTAACAAAAGAAGTAAAGGGGTGGAAGAGGCACCACAGTGGACTCAAGTTAAAGCCCCTTCTCTGTTAGAGAAGGAGATTATTGCATTTGGGACATGCCCTTGGATGGAAGGTGCAGTGGAACTGTATGTAATATTTGATACCTTAGAAAATATATTTGAGAAATATGTACAGCTGTACAAACCTAAGGCCAATAAAAAACAAATGGCCATAGTATAGTTGTGGCAAGCTGTAAAAAAGGCAATTGCATGTAAGGAGGAAGTCTGTGCAGAGTTACAAACATTACAAGAGACTTTTAAAACTTGCCAGGAAAATTTGGAGCGGGAAGTAAGGCAGGCACAGATAATGTAAACTTAGTTATAACAAATGGGGAAACAAAATAGGGAATTGGATAAAAGAATGATGGATTGGAAAAGATTAAAACAAAGATAAATTAGACCATCAAATGTTAGGAATTAGAGTTAATTTGAGATTTGGCTAAGGAAAAGGAAGAGGAGATCGCAAGCGTTTCTCACAGTTCATGCCAGAATACTATAGCAGCATTGAAAAAGCAAGTGAAAATACAGGAGCTGCAAGTTGCGGTTGTGTGTCAAACAGAGAAATTTGGATTCCAATGATATTTGGTATGGAGATGCTCTGTGAGGGGGTCAAGAGAGAAGGGAATTTGACCAACCTTGAGAGGGGCTTTATACTAAATTTAGGGAAGAAAGAAGAAACTGGCTGGAAGAACCTAAGCCAGAAAAGTCTGTAGCAGTGATAGAATGGAGATCAACCACTAAGGATGCAGCAGGGGAGATACAGTCAGAGCAGACACAAATAATCCCTGTGAGTTCGTCAGATTTACAGTTGATGGTAAAGTCATTAGGCCCAGTGAATATGAAAAATTTAGCTACATGGCTAGTATAGTGGGCAGCGTTAGGAGGAACAGAGAATATAACCTATGAGATTGATTTATATTTAATTAGGGCAGCTATCACTGGTGAGATTAGACAGGCAGTAGATTGAGTGAAAAATGCAGAAGCACACCAAATGATACCATGATTTATTATGCTGTTAGGGAAAGAGATAGGTGTTATCCAGTGCAGATTACATGACGCCTGGAGATTCACCCAGGGATTACCTGTTAAGGAGAATAACATTGGGATTATTGGCTGGAGAAATAAACAGGGTTTTGGAACTGTGCTCTGGCTCTGCTCCAGCTCCAGGCAAAAACCTGCAGCTCCACTGCTCCGGAGCTGCTCCGTGGTCCAGCTCCAGGCTCCGTTCCAAAGCCCTGGAAATACAACCAGTGACTAATCCCAGGGCAGAGGTTGCCAGACATGTCACAGTTGATTCTTTGATGGCAGTTGGTTTGAATCAGAGGGAATTTTGGAATGATGTGTTTGAAGGATTGGACAGAAATTTATTAATGATGTCTATTCATTTGGTGATCCAAGCAGCCCAAGATAAGGAATTAACTGTTATGGATGCACTGGATAGTATGCCAATGAATGATGAAAGGGAGAAGCCAGGTAAAAGGATTGAAACTCAGAGTACCTTTTGTTGAAGCAATAACATATTCAAATGAGAGTGCTTATAGATCAGGATACTGAGAGATAGGAAGAGGCCCGGGTAGAGGACAAAACACCCTACCCCAAGGAGGTAGAGGGTGGAATAATCAAAATGAGCCCCAGAAGGGAGTAAATATGATTCAGAATATCGCGTGGAGGTATTTGAAATTGAGGGGAGTAGATATGGACAAATGGAATGGGAGACGTACTGATGAACTGATCAAAAAAATGCAAAGGATGGAAGAAGAAAGGAGCAGAAAAATATTGCAGCTATGCAAGCTGAGGATTCAGAGAAACCTGCTCTAAAGGGAAGCCCTGATGACAAGTTGCTCAGACTGGAAATGGGCCCTCAGGAATGGGAGACGGTAACTAGATTAAGATGGGATTCAAATGGGAGGCCTAGGACAACTGTCATTGTAAGAGATAATGGATCCAAAGATGCCCTATTGGATAGTGAGGCTGGTGTAAAGAAAAGTTGTGATTTGACTCGAAATGTGTCAGAGATCATTACAGCAGCCTCCTTTATTGGGGAAGGAGTGACAGGAAAAAGGCATCCTTCAATAGAAATAGCTATATCCAAAGAGAGAGCAGGGGGATTTTTCTTGTAAAGAACAAATGCTTCAGATCAGGTGGCCAAGCCAGTAATATTGGGAACTCCGTTTTTGAGGAGGAATCCGTTAGTTTTGGATTTAACTAATGGAGTTCTGTGGTGTGTGCCCTGCTGGACGGAAAGCATCCTGACAGCAGGGTACATTCCAAGAATATATGCTACAGGAGCAGTGGAGGAGATTGTACTCAATCAACAGAATGTGTGGGTAAAGGAGTTTCCTGATGTATGGATTAAGAATAAGGCAGAATGTGGTAAAATCAAATCATGTATTAAAATCGTGGGGGAGGAAATGCCACCACAGAGACAATATAAATATCCTGTGTAGGCAGAGGCAGGAATTAAAAAAAAATTGAATCATTAGAACAGGGAGTGATTGAAAAGGGGAATTCCGCATACAATAGCCCAATTTGGCCCATATTAAAAGCCTCAGGAGATTGGAGATTGACAGTGGATTTTAGACAAATTAATAAAGCTACCCCCATATGGCACCAATAGTGGCAGATCTACCTCAAGTGATGGCAAGAATACCTGGGGGCCATAAATGGTTCTCTGTCATAGATTTAGCAAATTGTTTTTTCACCATCCCATTGCATCCCAATTCTTGGGCCTGCTTTGTGTTTACTTTTAAGGGACAGCAGTACTGATTTAAAAGAATTCCCCAGTGCCTACACTGCATTCCAGCTATTGTGCACCAACATGTGGTGCAAATGCTGGATCAATTGTCCAAAGAGGATCGGGAGAATGTCACCTTATATGTAGACGACATATTAGTGTGGGGGGGACACTGAAATTCCCTGAAATAAACAAGCCGTTTGTGATTAAGTTGGCAGCAACCCAACAGGGTCTAGTGGCAGGATGGGGAGCGGACAGATACTGGACACAGTGTTGGTATATAATACTCAATGCTCTTTATTGATTACAAAACAAACCTTACTCACTCCACCATCACACCCCAAACATACTAAATCCCCAAAAGGTCAGAATGTTCCCGATGGTCAGTCAAGATCATAAGATTTGGGGATCAAACCACATCTATATCCACACGGGGGCTCTGGATCAATAAACAACTCCGATTTGCAGAAATCATAGGCAACCATTTATACCAGTCCATTCTGTCATGTCATCGGTTCTTTGCCTTTGTTTACTTGGCCTTCTACCCACACAATTCCAAAGAGACAATCCTAGGCAGGCCGCCATGATTCAAGGCGTGCTGTTTCCTCAAATTCTTATACAATTTTATATCAGTCTAGCTGGTGGTGTTTCCTTTTCTGCTGATTCTCCATATTTTTCTCAGAACATAAGATTGTTTCACTAATAGTTCTTGACCTTCATTTCTTGCTTCATTTGCCAACTTGCAATGCATGTATTCATGTCAAGCATGTGTCATTCATACCAGGCCTCAATGACCTATAACATATTACATGGATATATGAATCTCTGTGTGTGTGTGTGTGTGTGTGTGTGTGTGTATATATATATCCAAACATTACCACAGAGCTTAAGCACAGTATGCAGCCAGTCTTCAGGGGCCAGGCTCAGGCAGGTTCCATTTTGTTGTCAGTTTGTGGCACCATTGAAAACAGACTTTTCCCTGTACGTATTCAATTTATTTAGAGGGGTTCTCCCCTCCATGTAAGAGCTGGAATAAATAAAATCAGGGTCCATCTTTTATACAAGTTATCTCCCCACGTCTCATCTACACACACACAAATGTCTCCCCTCCAAAAGCAAACAATTTTGGTAATTTGTATGAATGGTCAGATACTATTGTGGGTAGGAATCCATATAAATAAGCACCAAGATAAACTTCACAGTGTTAGAGTCTGGATGGAGTTTTATATTGAATCCATTTTGTTAATGTCAGTGGAATCCAATTTAATTAGGACCAATAAGACTGTCAACTTTTGTACCAGTTTTAAGTGTTTTATAATGTTGTGGACTACTGTCCATGAAGCACTGGACCAAGGTCACAAAGTCATGTAACACAGACCACCAAACAGACATCAGATGATAAAGACTTCTTTTTTTATCATATTATAAAATCAGTCAATATTATCTCAGTCTCCAGGTGGTTGTGGAAGATATAATTTTGAATATTTAATAGCAGAACCAAAGATGTGGGCAAGGTTGGCATACTTGATTGATATGTGTTATCTGTTGTTGCACTGGTGATTCAACAGCCTCTTATCTCTGGTTTCTATTTCCCTTTCGGGTCCTTTCTTTACAATTTGTTACCCTGTTTAACTTCACCCAGTACTTGCTGGATTCTTTCAAAACTTCCCAGGCTTATATTCTACATCTTTATTTTTCCCTTTTGTGTCTTCACTTCAGTCCTAATTGCAAATATAACTAAACACTATCACTATTGCTTATGCTTCCCTAGTGGTACATCTCCAATCTGTATTAGTGAAATCAAATTCCAAGCAAAGTTATCTGCATGCTTTCAAATCCATTTACCATTATGAACAGAAGTTGTTCTCAATCTGTTGACCTGTAGAGACCTTCCTGGTTTCATGGAAGGTATAGGATGGGGAATCGGGAAAAGGCAAGTAGCTCACAGAGATCTCTTTTTTTATGAACTGATATGCAGAATGTCAAAATGGGAGGTTTGCTTTTGTAAAGAAATGTACCAATACCATGTTTACAAACTTGAGCTACAAGCTTATGTGGAGTAATGGCAATATATGCCTCCCCCTCTTTTTTTTTCTTGATTTATTTATTCATTTGTGTCTATTACCTTTTTTTTTTTTTTTTTTTTTTGGTTGAATTGTGGAGATGGGGCTGAAACAAACCCTAGATCCAAACTCTACAAAATTGTATGGGAGTAAAAGCATTAAAAATGTGTTTCTGAAACAAACTTGGAAATAACCCGTATTGGTAATGGGTCCTGAATCCAAATGCCTTGAATATCTAGGTGTTGAAAATTCATATAGCACAGCTGAATTTTGCAGCTTGACCTCATCTTCACTTTATTTCCTCAATTTAATTTATACCCAGTATTGTTTGCCTTTCTATGTACAGCACTTAAAGTACCTAAGCATTGCTTCTATTGTTAATACAATATTATAGTATTGGTGCCCCTTAATTGAAATCAATATATAGTAATTAATATTTAGTTATAAATTTAGTTATAATTTTTTTCTGATTAAAATATTACTTCACAATATTAACCTAGGTTTTATATTTTGGCCAGTATATATTTTTCAATGGCTGGGAACCACTGTTAGAAAATTATTGTAGGCATATTACTATTTAATTCTAATATTCCCTCTGCCTTATATACAATATAGTCTCTTAAACATGAAATCATCATAACTATCTGTCTCCTCCCCGCAACCCCCGGCGTTCCATAATTAAGGATCAGAGATTAGCTTAATCTCTTAAGGATTTTTTTTTAAATCCCCCAAACTAATGTTTTGAATATAATAATAAAATAAACTATTTCCTTGCCCTTTTGATTTGGAAGCATTCTTTCTTCAGTGTGCAGATGCAAATTTACTAAAGATTCATCTTAATTGTTTTTAAACACCACTATAGAATGCCCTATGCCAATCTAGTTGAGAATCTTAATGTCAACCAGTTGGGCAGTAACGGTTTCATATTCATCAAGAAGTCCACCAAGATTCAGTTTAGATAAAAACACTATTATGTATTGTTTGTTTCCAGTGGTCTGGTTTATATTCCCCCCACCAGCTCCTGTCCATACGCATTCCACCAAAAGCATTCCCTAAAAGAGGCAGGCCCAGAGCAATCCTCTTGACTTGAACCTCAAGTATTAACATTACAAAGAGGACAGTAATTGGCGGGGGGAAAAAAAAAGTGGGGTGGGGAAGAGAAGTGCAAGCTTTAAGCCTTCAACTGCATTATACTACCTGTAAGATCATAGTCAAACTTTGCTTCCGGTATATTCATCCTAAATTGACACAAGTTGAGGAAGTTAGTTTAAATTCTGAGTCCTCTCTCACAAATCATGGTCCTTAGTGACTTTTTTCCCCGGCATATCTGTTCCATGTCCGATATTCCCATCTCATGTATACTTGTCATAGATTATCAATGTGTCTTTCAGACTCACGCATATGCACACCAAAAAGTTCAAAAGAGTGGCATGGAAGGACTCAAAGGAAGAGTACTGAAATGATCCTTGTGATTCAACAATGTATGTTTACAGATAGAGCGAGGATTGTGAAACTCTACACTTTTGAATTAGTTGGGGGCAGATGAGCACAATTTTTTTATTTATTATCTCAGAAGAGAATTTTGACCCATGACTTTCCAGAATACAAAATTGGAATCTGTCATATATGGGATAAACTTGATATTTTTATATTGGGAACAGAAGGGAAGGAATTAGTAGGCATGCTTAATATTTGCCCATACTTAATGGGCAATTTTCTATACTCAGAAAGGAATATAGACCTGAGGATTATTTTTGAAAGATGTTTGAGATTTTGGTGTAAATAAATAAATAATGGCCACTGCTGTAGAAGAGCTGCTCTGAACTGATAGAGTGGACCACCACTACTGTTTGTTTTGGTTGTGGCACAGAGTTTAGTTTTACTAGATCTGCAGCTGGAACTAATGCCTCTCCTCCTACCTCCCCTTATATTTTATGTAATAGAAGTAAATTGCTTGTGAAGTTCGGAAACCTCTCTGGTTGCACAAATTAGAATCTTATGTCTATATTTTAATAGAAACTTCAAAGCAGCCTCAAAAAAGAGTACATACATTTTTGACTCAAAACAAGTACATGTTCAAAATTGTGAATTCAATTCTGCAAGTGCTGTTTGAAAATTTGATCCTTAAATTTTTATAGTAATTTACCAAATTGTTCTTAAAATTAAACAGAACTGTAATGTTAATGAAAATTAATTTTCTTATATAGTGCAAATTGGATTGGGACCTTTCTGCATGAACTGCATATGAGTCTTTCCATTGACATTACCGGAAGTAGAAGAGACTTGTAAAATAGAGTGTCAGTTATACGAGATGAGGCTGTGAGATATGGATTAAAGTGCACCTACTGTTATACAAGATTTGTTATTGATATATTTTGAACAATTTTATCCCACTTGGTCCATCTTTCCTCATACTTTAATTGTTAACCCAATAAAAGCTGCATGTTTTTTTTCCCATTTTTATAATACATTTTCTTAGCAGCCACATATCTATAGGGAATACTAGCTTTTGCAATACTGATATTCATTTTATGGTGGGTTTTTAAAGGGTTTAAAGGAGTTAGGCATCCAACTACCATTGAAATTCAGTAGGGTGTGGGCTCTTAACTCCTTCAGGCTCCTAAAAAATCCTGTTCAATGTCTGCAATAAGTAGGGTGACCATACATTACATTTTGGCTGAGACTGTCCTTTTTTTGAGCCCTGACCTGACTTTTTTTTGCAAAAGTGGGCTTTTGTCCCATTTGCTCTTGCCGACTTGCCCAGTTGGTAAGAGCAAATTGGACAAATGCCCACTTTTGTCAAAATGGGGCGTGGTGCAGAGGAACATGGGTGAGGGCGCCGAGATGCCAGCCCTGCATGGGGGGAGAGGCAGCATTCCCCAGCATGTGGGGGGCAGGCAGGGTTCCAGCGACCAGCAACAGCCTCGCATGGGCATGGGGGCATGCTTGGGTGAGTGGCTGGGGGTATCCCATTTTCCCTTTGGGAAACAGTCACCCCAGAAATAAGATTTGAAGCTTTTATTTTACAAAGAAAAATGCCACTGCCTTTTCTTCACCTCTTTAATATAGATTACCTATAATATTTTCATCATTAAATAGACATTTTTCATTAGCTTTCTGTAATCTCTGAATAGTGTCGATCCTCTTTCTTTAATGTTTCCAATATTCCCCTTGTAGCTGTTCCTGTGTCGCATTTTTTTTCTTTCAAATGTAATTGCCATTGTTTCTGCCCCATCATCTGAATTTACTTTAATTAGTGAATAACCTTTGTCAAGGCTGTATCCCCACTTTGAACTTTAGGGTACAAATATAGGGGCCTGCATGAGGACTTCTAAGCTTAACTACCAGCTTAGTTCTGGTCCGCTGCCACCATTCCCTACCCTGGGAAGCTTTTAGAAACCTCTCACCAATTCCCTGGTGAATACAGATCCAAACTCCTTGGATCTTAAACAAGGAGAAATTGACCCTTCCCCCCTCCTTCCTTTCACCAACTCCTGGTGAATACAGATCCAAACCCCCTTTGGATCTTAAAACAAGGAGAAATCAATCAGGTTCTTAAAAAGAAGGCTTTTAATTAAAGAAAAAGGTAAAAATCATCTCTGTAAAATCAGTATGGAAAATAACTTTACAGGGTAATCAAACTTAAAGAGCTCAGAGGACCCCCCTCTGTCTTAGGTTCAAAGTACAGCAAACAAAGATAAACACTCTAGTAAAAGGTACATTTACAAGTTGAGAAAACAAAGTAAAACTAAAACTAAGACGCCTTGCCTGGGTTTTTTACTTACAAGTTTGAAATATGAGAGACTTGTTTAGAAAGATGGGGAGAACCTGGATTGATGTCTGGTCCCTCTCAGTCCCAAGAGCGAACCACCCCTTAAAACAAAGAGCACACACAAAAGCCTTCCCCCCCCCCAAGATTTGAAAGTATCTTGTCCCCGTATTGGTCCTTTTGGTCAGGTGTCAGCCAGGTTACCCGAGCTTCTTAACCCTTTACAGGTAAAAGGATTTTGGAGTCTCTGGCCAGGAGGGATTTTAGTACTGTACACAGGAGAGCTGTTACCCTTCCCTTTATAGTTATGACAACCTTAAACAGAAAAAGTTTTTCTTTTGCAATTTTAGGTAGGATTACATTTTGACCTATTCTACGTCCCCCACTTAATGTTTTCCACTGAGCTTACTAGCTAAACTGAGTAAATTGTTTTTCATTAAATAAGAACTAAAGTAAACCTTCTCCTAAAGCTCATATGGAACTAAACCAAGCAAGATTCAAAGCCTATGAGAACAACTAAAACATTAATACTTATTTCAATACCAACATTTATTTTAATGCAGCAGTTTACATTTACATTTGCAACAAAATGTAAGTAAAATGTAACACAGCCAGTTTCCTACCACCAACTTTTGCATTGTTTGCTCAGTTGACATCAGTCAATGTATGGATTGTTCAGGATTTGTTTTTGTGCTCTGAGGCAACAGTAAAATTACCATGTTATTTCATTCTGAGAACCATTTTTTGGTGGGACGGTGTTGGGGGCATGGAATTTTGTACCTATGTAAGTGAGAAGCTTTGAACAAAAATATAACACTCAAATATATTACAAGACCTGAATTTTACAATTTTTATAGGTTAGGAAAGTGGTTCTGTCTACAAATGATGGGAATTTTTCATTTAATAGAATTTCTGATGAAAAATTGCTTTCCTCAAAATGGAAATTTCCACCAGAAATGTTGGGTTTTGATAATATTTGGGAGGGGTAATAGAAAACTGACAACTCCGTAACTGACTTTTTTGCTTTCCAGCAGCTGAAATCTAAACGAAAAAAAGAGTTTATTTAAATGTTTTGGTTTTGAGAGTTCTTTGAGGTTTTTTTGTAGAGAAAACAAACTCTTAAAAAAAATGTTGCTGAAAACAGAACATTTTAATTTGATCAACCGTTTTCATGGAAACAATGTTTCCTGACAATTTCTAGTCCTTGCATATAAAGGATCCTGTATGTACTAACTTGCAAAAGTAAAGAAGGATTTCTCAGGCAGGCCAGGGCACTTGCTCTGGTATGCATGCTCTGAACTGCTGCTCCAAAAAGAGCAGTATGCACCTCTGTATTTGGTATGATACTGATTGCAGTAACTACATGGGAGGGCACCTGAGTGCTATTCTACCAGTCCAACAAACCATTTACCTTCTGGGATCATTAGGCACATGATAGAGAAATATTTCCCCATCACTTCTTTCAAGTCTTGTCGGTATTTTGCCCTATTGCTCCCTGGGGCTTAGGGGCAAAGGAGCAAGAGAAACATTATTTATGCCCGTTCCCTGATTGACTATCTATATAACAGACAGCAGGATTTGGCCCACGGTCCAAGTTTTCCAGTATAGCTCTGTTGTTGCACTTCAGTTCTGACTTTAAGGAATGCCCATTATATAGACACTATATATATTTTTTCTTGGCTACTCTGTTGAAATCCGGTACTTTTTTACTTATGACCAAAGAAGAAATAGAACATATGGTAAAAGTACTGATGTGTGAAAAAGTTAATTGACTACCCTGCCACTTCATCTAGTAACCATTTGCGTTTATCACTTATTTACAGCACGTTAAGGAGAATTGGATGCAGAGTGTCCTACCTAAAGTGATTTTGAACATACTTTTACATTCTTTCTTCATCCATACAAGCATATGGGTGACTTTCTATATTTAAGTTTGGACCACATTGACCATACATGTAAACATGCATTAAAGGGCAAGTAGCTAAAGGGGGATGGGGGAGCCACAAAATAATCTTTATCTGTAATGTACTCTGAGTCTTCAAATCTGATACTTAGTCAAATAAAATTAATAGATAAGTATGAAAATGGACACTACTTATAATGAACATGCTTGCTTCATTAAAAAAAAAAATCAAAGCTTCCTTTCTTCCCTTCTAAATACCTGATAAAGATGCAGCACATTAAAAAAAAGTGCTTTTATTATTATATAACATAAATTGTTCAGAGTAATTGGTTTATATAATAAAGTAACTATGAAGTTAAACGGGAATGCAATTTTTTTTTTAATGAAACAAGAATACATTTGAATATTGTTCCACAACTATTAATTTACGAGTAACCTCTGATCACATTATGCTTTCCAGATTATATGAGAGGATGTGCTCTGGAAGACAAAAGGGATCTTTCTTCCTCAAAGGGCAGAATGAGAATACTGATTTCATTTCCTTGAATACAAACCACTCTTGGATTGGAGAGTTAACAAATCAAATCTACAATAAACAGGGCAGTTAAGGAAAGGCAAGCAAAGGCTTTACCAAAGACCTGTTTAGAATTTAAGATGAATCCCAGGCATGTGCTATCTATCTTTTCTTTGCCTGAATATATATATTAAAAAATTGTATCAAATGAAAAGTGTTTGTCTTAGCTGTCTGTCTATAGCTGAAATATTTAATGACAAATGTGGTGGCGGTGTTTTCTTGATACATTATGATTTTGTACTCACCATTGACACTTCCTCTAAACAAGGGGTGCAACTTAATGGACTAAAGCACATAAATGTTGTGCCATTCAAATCTGCAATGACAAAGGGTTTACTGTTAAACACAGTGCTTCTAAACACAGTACTTCAAGTGAAGAGTGAATGAATTAACTTCAACAGGAGTGCCATTTGCATCTATTTAAAATGGGAAATGATAGTACAAAGAATAAGAATTCATACTTCCAAGAAGTTATATTCTTGAGATTGGTGTTCAGGAGCTAAGCCTGGAGGAGAAGTATAGTTGAGAATAAAGATTGATATATCATACTACTGATGTATTTATATTGTGGCAATATAACAATATTTACTCTCTGTAATGTAATGATTCAGCTACTGGAGAGTGAAATACTTTCTCAGAACACACAACTGGGCCTAATTCTGTAGTGATTTATATCCACAAAAGTCACTAGGTATATAATTACTGAGAATGCCCAACAAAATGATGGCAATAGCCAGTGAGTTAGGTAATTGAATCTAATTTCTTGCTGGAGGTTGCTGGGAATGTTTGCTGTAAGCAACTCTGCCTTCAAAACTACTTATGAGAAAATATGCAGCATGGAAGAAAAATATCACCATCTTTTTTGGGTCATTTATACACAGATTAAGGCTGTTTTAAATTCAACATTGTTTTTTCCCTTTTCCAATCTTAGGGAAAAATTATTTGTCCTGATTTTCATTTTGTCTTCCATGTTGATTCAATCCAAATGAGAATTAGAGAGAGACTTATTGTGAAAATCACTTTAATGTCTAGCCAAAAAACTTATGACACTCAAGATTATATTTCTACTTCACCCAAAATGAATAAACTAAACATTCAATGTACGGCTTTATCATTCTATTACCACCAAAGTCCCAAGACCTATATGATGTTAGGTGACTATCTCCTAAGACTGTGTGGTCAGATTTTCAAGATTCTTAACAGCAGCTGTTGGGTACTGAGCCTGAGTACTTGGATGGCTTGCCTTACTACAAGCCTGTGGCACCCAGTCTTCATTACAGTTGTTACCAGTGCTAGCTAGGTTAAAGCTAACATGGCTGTGCCTACTCATGCTGCAATCACACCTTCGCTTGCAGCATAGACATACCCTAAGTATTTAAATGGGAGCTGAGCTTTCTTTAAAAACTGGCTGCAGTTGTGGGGTTTGAGCATTTTTTTGAAAAACTGACCCTTAAGTTTGTTAGTCTCTAAGGTGCCACAAGTACTCCTCGTTCTTTTTGCTGACCCTTGAAGCTTTCTGTTGATAACTCTGGAAAGTGTTCAGTGCTCTCAACCTCATTGGTCCCTTACTCTGGACTTATGAGCACACAGGAAAACACTGACTTCCATATAGGCTCTTGGGACAGATGGGGCAGGTAAACGATTACTAATATTTCTATGCTCATTTTTAGCCCTATAAGTTCTCAGCTATAACAAAGAGTGTAGTATAAATGCCTAGATAGCCAATGAGACAACCTCTAGACTCCGCGTTCCCCTATAAATAGAGTGACCGTTTCACTGTGAGAAGAAAAGGTATGCTTCTTCCAATAGAAAATACTCAATTTAATTCTTATCTGTTATATCTGCCTTCTCTCAACATTTAGATAGCTGTGGTGATTTATTTTACTTCCTATTTATAATAGATGTTGTACAGACATCCTCACTCAACAAAGCCATTGCATCCTTAACCAGACTTGAACCTTTTTGATTATTTAAGTTGTGCTGGCAGAAACTGGCTCTGATAAGACAATGCCAATAGAATGTAGTCATTATCATTTGATTTAGGCATTATTTTGTTTTGAGTTTTACAAAGTGCCTGACCAGTGCTCTGGGTGCTTTCAGAATAATTAGAATAACTAAAACCACAATATCAATAATTGATATGGGCTCTGGAAGCAGAAATTGTCATGGTAGGATTGTCATTAGAGCTGGATGAATTTCTTTGTCAAAACATTTTTTTTAACAAGAAGTGATTTACAACTAAACAAAGGATAGTTAAACTCTAGAACAAATCACCTAGAGAGGCTGTGGAATCTGCCTAATCCGTTCTTAAAAACCTCCAATGACAAGCACCTGTCAGGGATGGACTAGATAATATTTAGTCCTGCCCCAGTGCAGAGGACTGGACTATCATGGTCCCTTCCAGTCACATTTCTATGGTTCTAGGAAAATTATTCCTGATCAATTAAAAAGTTTCTACAAAAAATCAAAAATGAAATTTCTTCATTTATTTGGAAATGAGAAATATTAAAATTTGGCTGGCTCCAAGAAATGGATGTTGACAGGTTTCCTTGCTCCTGTTTCTCTTCTTTACTTCCTCTTGTACCTCTTCCCTCCCCCTGCCCCCAGCAACTGCTGTATCCTTCCTCTACTTTGCTCCAAGTGTGAACAGCAAAACGGATGAAACTGATGCATCAAGTAGTGGACAAAACAGAAGGTATTTAACAGAAATACTAGCACATCTTCTCCAGTGCATCACTGATTATTAATATTTATTTGTCTTGTGATAGCACCAAAAGGCCTTAATGAAGACTGAATCCCATTGTACTTGGTGCTGAACAAACACATAAGTAGACACAATACCTTCCCTAAAGAGAGATAAGTGCCACATGAATCACCAACACCATTTCCTGGACAACCTATGTGAACGGTGGAGTTATCCCATCCATGTAACCCCATGTGACAGATATTGAAACTACATGCATTATCTTTTGGGAACATATTGAGGTTTTCGTATTTTATGTTTAAAGCACGAAGTCATTATACTGAAGTGGGCCAGACATTGAGCTGTAGAATATCCATAGCCCTGTCTATCAATAACGTGTGTTTCTGGCCATGGAAGGGGTGAGGGGAGGGGGGAGAACAGAGGGTAGGCCGGAGGAAGTTCCAGCAGAATCTGGAATCACTCATTAATGCAAAATCCCAGGCTGGCTTGACCTCCTGGGGAACAGTGGAAGGGGTGGTCTTTACCTGTTTTCGGGAGGTTGGAAGACAAATCAGATTTTTTATATAAAAGGCTGAATTCAAACACTCAGGGACTTCTTTTTGATTCAGCAAATGGACAGGACCCTTGATTCTAGGGTGGCCCCAAGACTTGCAGAATGATTAGAAAGATTTTGCACTACCAGAGTCTATGTGAAAGATGAGTGATTCCTGGTATGTTTAGTGAGCTTTTAAATCCTTTTATTGTTTGTTTTTATCTGTGATGTTTTTGCCCTCTTTGAAAGAGTTGTGTGGTCACTATTAAAAAGTCATTGTCCTCAGAGAGAAAACAAAGCACTGGTGCTGGCCATTAGGCAGATTGGCTTGCTGGGGATCTCACAGTGAAGTGCAGAAGGGCTCTACCGCCTTAAAATCCCTGCCTGGAAAGAGAGAAGTGTGGGACTCTGCCCAAGAGACGTGACTGGGAAGCCTGAGATGTTAAGTGGGTGCCCTTGAGGTACAACAGAGGATACAGGTTTAGTTATGCTGAAACTGGCACCCCAGATTGTGAAATATGAAGGGGGGTAAACCTTCAAGTCATTAAAAATATGCAAGATTGAAAGAGGAGAAGACCATACTTAAAAAAAACGATCTAGACATAATAAGGCCTGTTAGAAATGGATTCTTATGTGAAACAGCCAGCGAAGCAATGCATTCTGTGAGCCATTCTTTTACTACTTATGTTGGAGAGACAGATAATTAACAGTTAAAAGACCTGTACATATTTCCTCCAGATAGAAAGAAAAAGTCAGCAGTAAAAATGAAGCAAGGGCGAGTAACTGGTATGGATGCCATCAACGTTAAAAGGGTCCAGGGCCTTGGCTGTAATGCAGCATCATGATGATTTATGATTCTTAATGATACAACACAAGGTCAGGTGCCAGAAGATGTAAAGTAAATAATAACAATTTTGTTAAAATGAGCAGTAAGAAGTCCTATAATTATTGTGAGATTTCACATTTAGGTCATGTAAATAAGTTGCATATAGCTCTGAATAATAGAGATGTGCATACACCAAGAGTATATTGTTTTTGTATTTTGTTTTTTTTAATACAGGCAAAATACAGCTTGTGGTTGGCTGCATCGGGCTATGGAGCTTAGGCAGCATTGAAAGCCACAAAAAACAATACTGTTCTCTGTGTTGGTTCCATAAAGCAGAATTTGATTTTGAAAATGAAAGAATGTTCAAGGTTATTCAATGTAATATAACCCCATGACATTAATTTAAGATAAATATTGTGGTTTTTATATTGGATTGCTATAGGCATAAAAATGGACAAGATTTTCAAATGCTCAAAACCCACAATTTGGGGCTAGATTTTTTTCAAAGGAGATCAATTCCCATTTAGGGAGCTAAACAAGGTCCAGATTTTCAAAAGGGATCTCAACACTCAGTATACTGAGCTCTTTCAAAATTTTAGCCTCATCTGTGGATGCTGAGTTCTACTATTATTTTTAACAATGTGCCAGTGCTTTCTAGAAGCTGTCAGTTGAATAGGTGGTTTAGACCTTTATTTTGTAAAAATCTAAAGAAAATACCCCCCAATCCCCACACGCACACAAAAAGAAAAGACAAAATGTAAACTGAGTAGTAGTGGTATTGTTCATAGTGGCTCGATGAAAAATGGCTTGATAGTGATTTGAGCTCTTATTATTCACTTTTTTCACTAGATTCTCATTGCTAAATTTAGGGTATGAAACAAACTTGACTAAACCTTAATGACTGCCTTAGCAGTGTTTAGGCAGAATAGTACACAGAATGTGACAGTCAGATGCACTGATCCATTGTTGACGCAGGAGCAGCTGAGGTCACTCTTAAGATTTTGACTTATGGTGCACATTTGAAGTTAGGTATTGTGGTGGTGCTAGTACCTCATCAGCCCTTTAGGTCGGGGGGCGGGAGGTGGCACAGCCTCTCTAAACCCAAGTCTGTGTTCTAAACCCTTCTGTAGTTTGCACAGGGTGGCCCAATGGCCTGAGTCCATCTTCTGCCCCTTGCCGATTGGAGTAATGTGGCCTAGCAGCCGGGGTCCATACAATGCACCCCTAGGGCGGTGCGGCCCAATGCCCAGAGTCCACCTAATTCCCCTCCCCTAGTGGGGTAAGGCAGCCTACCAGCCGGAGTCCATATAACTCACTGTGTGGTGCCAGCTCCTCTCGAAGGAGGGTAGCCCAGGTAGGGGGACCTGGGCCCGTCCACTCCACCGGGTCCCGACCCAGGGCCCTGTTAGTGGCGAGTTCTCCTCACCAGTGGTCTGGCGGGGGATCCTCCAGTAACACGCCGGCCTGAACAGTCTCAGCACTGTTCCCCTTTAAGAACTCCCTGGGTCACTTCGTACCATATTTTCAGATTCAGCCAGGTCTGCAGCATCTTTAGCTTCTCCTCTTCAGCACGGCTGGGCGTTTCTGGCCTCTGCGTCTCAGTGTGCAAGCTTCTCTTCTGCTGGAGAGAGCAATGAGCCTCCTTCCCCTCTGGTGGTCCACCCCAACTGAGCAGTGCTGCAGGCTTTTATACCTAACTTCCAGGTGGAGCATGCCCAGCTGAGCCTCAGGTGTGTGGCTTCTTCTGCTAGGAGGGAAGGATTAACCTCCACTGTACCAGTGCGGGGCTGATACGCCCCGTCACGGGTATGTTTAGTTTTTCAGTATTTGTTGCAGATGGAGTTGAAAGTTTTATGGAGTCGGAAAGTGATAGTGATGTAGGTAATGTGAAAGTGACAAGAAATGCAGGAGACTTTTCCCCTAACTTCCAATTTCCCTGTTTTTAAGGTTTTGAATTGTGGCATGTGTCCTGATACAAACTTAATTGTTACTGTTTTGATGGGTTTTTTATTTTATTTTATATATTTTTAAACCATGTGAAAAGATTCAGCTCTGCTGTAGTTCAAGTTCTGAGTGAAAGTTTGTCATGTAATAC
Source organism: Emys orbicularis (assembly GCF_028017835.1). Classification (NCBI taxonomy): domain Eukaryota; kingdom Metazoa; phylum Chordata; order Testudines; family Emydidae; genus Emys; species Emys orbicularis. The sequence continues at coordinate 51,695,335 of NC_088687.1, read as the reverse complement.
TTTTTTGTCCACATCTCCACACAAATAAATGGGGGAGGGGATACAAAGGGCATGGGGATAAGCTTATTAAAAAAATAAATAAAAAGAAAAAAGAGAGAGAAAGAAATAATTCAGGGCTGCACTTAAAAAGTAGTTGTGAATTATGAGAATAAGAGGTTCAGTCAAAAATCAAGAAATCAGCCAGAGAGCAAGAGATGAAAATATTTTAGATGAATACACAAAAAAAGGTGAAATCTAAATGATAGATAATCCATCAGATGAGCTCTTGAAGACACACATCAGAGCCTTGAAAATCAGAGCAGTAGAGAAAGAGAATACTGAAGACAAAAAGGCACTGGTCCAAATGATAGTCAAAACAGAATTAATGACAGCATAGGAATATGATTAAAAGAAAGGAATTACAGATCTATTCAAATCAATATAAGAACTTTCATAAATAATTATTTTATTCCACAGTAGAATAGGAGAACTAAAGGTAGCTCATATTTTAAAAGGGTGGCAGATATCAGCCCGACATGTAAACTGGAACTCTTTAATTGTGGGTTTTTTTTCTGGTTTGAAAGATGATAGCTTCTTTCAGTGTTTTCATAGGGAACATATCTCAAACTGGTAGAATCAGAAGAAGAAAAAGTGTTGCATGACCTTTGTGTATGGATGAATACAAAAGAGAAGGTACCAGGATTGTTTTAGAGTAAGAAAATGAATCACAGATTCATTTTATAAGACTCATATAACCACTCAAATTATGGGACTTCTAAACTCAGAATGTCATAAAATAATCAGTGGCATAATTTGTGCATTGTGACACTTTCTCTGGATTTGGATAGCTAGACCTCATAAAGTTGTAAGATCCTGAGAGCTTTAGATAAATCTGAAGGAAAATGGCACCTACATTGTTATAAAAATTTGCAAGAGGTAAGAAGTATTTGTCACAATGAATACATTGATATGTCATTCTGATAGTTAGATGGGGGATTTTCAAAAATGCCCAAGAGATTTAGGAATAGAGCTGGGAGAGAAACTGCTTTCCACACTGGGACAAATCAGAGAAACTCCAGAGGAGCCAAGGCACAGGTGTAGAAGTCTTTCCTCTCCATGATTGGGAGCAGGGACCTGATCTCCCACTTCTTAGGTGAGTGCTCTAACCACCAAGGTGTAGAGTCAAGCTCCCACTGCCTAAATAAATTAAATATTTATGCTAAGTGGAACTACGCCAACAAGAATGATTGAGAGCAAGCCCTATGATTAGGAAACTCCCCTGGGAGAGAAAGGTTCAAGTCTCTGATTTGCAGCACTCTAACCACAGGGCTGCTGGATTCTCTGGGATCTCTCTCTGGTTTTCAGCAGAAATTTTATCCTAGAGCTGAGAAACCTTCCTGTTGGAAACTTTAATCAAAACTGATACTTTTCCACACACAAAAATTGGTTTTAATTAATTGGCATTTTATGTAGAGGGGAAATTTAATCAGAAAATTCCGAAGTAGCTCTATTGAGGAATACAAGTCCCATTGACTTACATTGGGATGTGGGCTCCTAAATCCCCTAGGTGTGTTTGAAAATCTCCCCCAACGTTCTGAATTAAAACAAATTAGGGATGGATGTAGGGATCTTCGTGTTTGTGCCATCCTCCCACTTCTCTCTAATGCAAGCATTGTTTTAATTACAATTGAAATTTCTGAGGCTAGTGCTGGAGGAGACCATCTTGTTGAAGAGCACTATTATCTCTAACATTAGCCAAGTGTGAATGCAGTGGGAAAGCGTGTAAAGCTGTTTTCAGCTGGAGCTGTCAAAAACATACACATTAACTCTGAAACCTACTTGTGCTTCCATATGTTTATTAATCTTAGTTCTTGCTTGTAACAATTTGGTTAGCATGGACTGAATCTATTGATATTATTAGGAAGAGGTGCATGGAACTCCCTACATTAACAGCAATTTCGTTCTCGAAAAGTCCTGAGATCCTTCACTCAGGAGATATCCAAGTGTCGTGGGGCTTGTTGTGTGGTTTGGGTGAGGTAAGAAAGGCCTCAATTGTGGGGTGGTGGTGCTGATGAAGGATTGAGTTTGTCAAATTTGAACCAATAAGCAAACCTGCACGTGTTGGCCCTATTCAACTGCTTTAATTAACATTTTTTACATCCCATGTATAAATAAGACGTTTAATCTTTACCTATTAAAATTGATAGTTTTTCTTCTGACTGAAGCAATAGCCAAGGGCACCTTCTGTAGAGCTACAGTACACTTTTTAAAAATTGTGTATTTACATGTTCTGCAGGGTCCTGCCTGTTTGCCCCCAACTGAAATGTTGAGTTAAGAATTTCCACTGGGGGGAATGTATGAAAACCTGTAAAATATAATTTTCCCAGTTGACACTGAACATTTCAGATTTTACTGTGATTATTTTGCACAGCTTTGTTCTTTTAGTAGGCTCCCATGTTACCATTGTCACATATGACTGCCAACGACTTTTTCTGTCCTTTAGCTTGTATTCAGTCATCCAGATTATACTCCATGCATGCAGAGCTTTGGGGGTATGAACTAGAAAGGACCATATATTCCAATATCTTTATGATACCTCCCAGTTAGGCATTGAGGAGAGAAATATATGGGCCCAGGAAAACCTTGAACATTTGGGGAGGGAGTGTACTAATTACTTGATTTTTCAGAAATACTGAGACCCTATTACAAATTTATGGCTACTTGGCATTGCTGAAAATAAGACCATTTAGTTAGCTGCCAAAATCCATCTTTAGGTGTCTGACTTTAGACACACAAGTTTGAAAATGTTGTGATATGGTCATAAGATCCTTTTTATATTGTACTTGGAAATATGGCCTATATTTAGTTGTCATACTTTTTGGTTTCCCAAACCATTACACCAATAATCCTTGATCCTAAAGATGATCAAATAGTAAAAAAGAGGTTTGAAGCTTTAGGTAAACACAATGGGCTAAATTAAACGTGCCACAAGCAGATGCAAGTTCATTTTAAATTTAAAGGAGTTATGCCCATTTATGCCGGTGCTGCATTTTATAATCAGTAAAGGATTATTTTTTTCACATCTGTGCAGACAGATAAATCTTACTCATGTTTAGAATTTGCCAAGCTATGCCAGCCTCTTCCACTTGTACTTCAGATTCCACCAAGAGTGCGTTTAGGAGTTGTAGATTCCTTCTCCTGTTCTAGCCATGACTACACTTACGATTAAGGCAATTGATATCTCTCCACTGCATCAGATTATGGGGTACAACTCTCATTTTAGTCCTAAATTTTACCTGCATTCCTAACAGGCGTGTTGCCACCTTATTGTCTGTGCAAGTACTTGACATCCCATATTCTGAATTCTAACACTTTGATTATGGAAACCTTTATACTTTGTTAAAGAAGTGATTCCCAGACCATTTAAAGCTTATATCTCTGTTGTGTGTGCTATCCCTCATAATGTTCCCCACATTTTAAACGTCACTGTCACACATTTGAATCTCTGTATTTTGAGTTGTGAATCAATGGAATTAAAAATTAAGAATCTTTCACAGCATCTAAACACAATGGAATGCAAAAAAGTATCCCATTTTTGTCCAAGTTCTTGGACTTTCAGATCCAAAAAATATTCTGAAAGATATGTTACTGAAGCAATACTAATGAGCACTGCTGTAATGGAGGGATTCTATAACATTCTTAAAGGAATTCTTAAAATATCATTGGGATTTATGAGTAAAATAACCTGTTAATTTAAGTATGTCCATTTGAGATTCATGTTATGACAAACAGAGAAGAAAATGTGTTGCTTAATTAGTATTTTAACATATATGGCCAGTTTTGCTAATAAATGTAATTACTTTGCATTTCAGATTACTCCAGCGGGAAATAATCCACCCAACCAAGCATTTTTCCATAAGAGTAAAATGAAATGATCATTGAATAACCCATAAGCCTGGAAGTCTCTCTTCTAAAGCAATAGAATGAGCTTGTTTCCTCAAAGTAGGAATTCATTTGTTTGCTTGGTATAAGAAGAAAAGTGTTATGTGCACATTTGACAGAGTAACATTAATTTATTTTTTGACACTGTACTTATGTTTTCAGTTTGAAGTGAAATTTTTGAAAATAGAGAATCAACTTATGATGCTCCCTCATGTTTGTGTGAAATTCCTCTGACTCTTAAAAACAGAACTAAATTACTTCAGTAATTTTTGTAGTTTGGAGAAAGCTCATTAGCACCTTGTAAACTGTAACATTGCCAGTGTTGTAACCTCATTTCCAGAGGAGTTATCATAGCTCAAAAACAAATCCCTGGTGCAATTAAGAAGTGAAAGAGTCTGAATATTTTGAACTATGAGAGTGTTACATAATAGAACATGTGTTCTTTCAGCTTGTGATGCGGGGCTTTTACACTGATGGAAAATCATATTAGTTTTGTGTGAACATTCATCAGAATAAACGGAACAGTATGAGGTCTTACAAGTAAAGTGATAGAGGCTCAGGGTGGGATTCATGGGGGGGACTTAGGTGTCCAATTGCCACTTTAGGAGCTGAAGTTCAAAATTTAAGTCTTCAAAACCCCTGCTTGACTGCTCCCTATGCACCTGTTTTTACACGTAAAGTCCCCTAGGTGCCTAATTTCTGCTGCTGAGCATATCCAGAGCAGCCTCAGTCCTGACATCACTGAGCCTCTTGCCTAATTGGTCCAGTAAGAGAGAAACTGACTCCGTAGTCCAGTGGTTAGGATACTTACTTAGCTGTGGGAGACCTAGGTTCAAGTCCCTGCTCCAGTGACTGCCTTTATAAAAATTGGAGAGACTGAGGAAAAAATCCACCCTTGTGGATTTGCCATATCAGGCAAAGGAATTTGAACCTGGGTCTCTCCTCTAACCCCCCTCTTCAGAGCAAAGACCAGTATGTTGTTTGTATGCTACTTAGCACAATGGGGTCCCAGTCTTGGCTGGATCCTCTGGTCCTACTCTAATGATCGGTAATAGCCATTGTGATAGGGAATAGCCAACATGGATTTATCAAAAGCAAATCATGCCAAAATAATCTAAATTTCTTCTTTGGTAATGTAACTAGCCTATTGAATGGGGAAAACAGTTGATAAGATTGGTCAACAGCTGGAAAGTCTGTATTCACTAGTTATTAATTTTTAACAGTCAAACTGGGAGGATGTATCAACTGGGTCCTGCAGAAATCTGTCCTGCATCTGGTACTATTGAATGTTTTCATTAATCAATTGGATATGGAAATAAAAATATGCTTATAAAATCTTTGGATGATAGGGGTTGCAAACAATTTGGAGGGGAGGATTAGAATTGGAAAATTGGCCTGAAATCAATAAGATAAAAGTCATTAAATACAGATGAAAAGTACTCTACTTAAGAAGGAGAAATCAAATGAACAAATTCAAAATGGGAATAATTAGCTAGGTCGCAATATTGCAGAAAAGGACCTGTGGTTATAGTGGATTACAAATTGAATATCAGTCAACAATGTGATGTTGTTGGGGGAAAAGGCAAATGTCACCTGGGATATATTTACAGGAGTGTCCTGTGTAAGCCATGGGAGGTAATTGTTCCACTCAACTTGGTACTGCTGAGGCCTCAGGTGAAATACTGCATCCAGTTAAAAGGAAATATTGTTATGAAGAGGACAGTGATCAATTGTTCTCCACTCCTAGTCCTGCAAGTTCAGGACTAGAAGTAGTTTGCAGAAAGGGAGATTCCAGTTAGATATTAGAAAAACCTCCAATGATGAGGTTTCCACAAATGCCCATCAAGGTAACTCGCTGGTGGGCTGCGAGACTGTTTACATTGACTGTCTGCAGGCATGGCCACCCGCAGCTCCTAGTGGCCATGGTTTGCTGTTCCCGGCCAATGGGAGCTGCGGGAAGTGGCAGCCAGCATGTCCCTGAGGCCCGCACCGCTTCCTGCAGCTCCCATTGGCCAGGAATGGCGAACCGTGACCACTGGGAGCTGCGGGTGGCCGTGCCTGAAGATGGTAAATGTAAACAAACTGTCTCTCAGCCTGCCAGCAGATTGCCCACCACTGGTCCAGGTATACTTAATCCTTCAGCATAGTTAATCTCTTGAGGTTCCTTCCAACCCTACATTTCTATGATTCTACTATACAAATAGTAATATAGTTTCAAAAATCTGTTTCTGTAAGAGATAGAAAACATACACCCTTTAGGTTAATGGGTAACTCAGTGGAAAAAGTTGTTTTTTCTGAAGTGTTTGCAATATTTCTAATGTATGGGGCAACTCAAAAGGAGAATTATTATGGTACAATAACTTTATATTGCAAGACATAAGTTCCCCTCTAAATAAAGACTGAGTATCTATGTATCCCTTTTCTCTCAAGAGCCTTTACAGATACATTAGGTACCTTCAGTTTAAAAAATACTAGTCTTACATAGGAAGGGAAAAGAACAGAGAAAATGGCTGTAAGTATGCTCCAATGTCCTTCCCTTTGTTCTTTTGTGTTTGTCTTCACTTATGCTACATCTTCATTAGGGCCCAGATCATAACCTTCTGCTCTGTGGGACTATTCATGTAATCAGGACCATAGTTTGTAGGCTCTTTGGGGCAGGAGCCAAGCTCAGTACCTTATTTTATTAATTATCATTACTTTATTAAGTGATACTTAACAAAAAAAAATCAGAATTCTATAAATGACTGGTCTTAACAGTTTTGATTAACCGGGGTTCTGATATCTAAAAGATTAGCTGTGTCCCCCAACTTTGACTGAAGTGCTGATCCTAGCTGGACATCAGTCCTCTGGAGCTAAATAACTTTGCAGGTGTGAATATGTTATACAGCTCAGTCCTACAAAGCTCCTAAGAATAATCTGGCAGAAGGGGGTGGTCAATAGTAGGATAAGTGATGATCCTGTATGCAGTTTCCAAAGCCTGTAGGGTCAACTTCCACAGTTATTGGAACCTCAGTTATGCAAAGAGGAAGGATGTTCCCCAAGACAGTGAGTTGGTCAGGTCTGTACTGCACATTTTATTATTTCCCTGTGGATCATAATGAAAAGGTTTAATATGAAGCTGAGTATTGGCAATTTACTTTCCTCCTCTGAACATATTACAATGTATTATTTATTTTGAATTGTAATACTAACTATTAAGATAATGAATAAAAAGCCCAAGACAATACCTGAACTTTCTAAATACTTTCTCAATTTTCCCTGTGAAAATAATGCAACAAGGAAACTGATATTAGAAAATCAGATTAAAAACATTAATGATGGTAAATATTTAATTATTCTAAATTGCTATAGATTGGTACAGAGTCTTCATAGGGATACTTTTTGTCCCTTACCAGCATGAACAGTTTACATGAACGGAAATAAGTAACCTGTCTAAATATGCTGACAGTATCAAAATATGTCAGTGCACACTGAGTCACAGATGTTTCTGTAATTCTAAAATTCAGATAGGCTGTGGTTATGGATAGTAAACAAAAACCTTTATATCCAGGCACTACAATGAAACTTGTTTTATTATTAGGCAATGGCACTATATTTGCTAAATGTTTATAAGCTATTTGGGAAAATACTATCTTCACATAAGTAAGCATCTAAGGTGAAATCTTGTCCGTTGTACAGGAATATGGCTATTAATTTGAAGGGGTATTTTACACATACTCTTTTTCTGTTGTGCTATATTATACATGAGATCATACTAGATTATCACTATGATCCCTTCTGGTCTTGGAATCTGAATCTTCGCTACTCCCTCACTTTCCTTCTGATAAGAGTCTCAGGTGGGACATGGAGTTAAAGAGGTCTCCAGAGACCATACTGCCACCTCTTAAGACCCAAGCCAGTTCTCCAAGAAAGAGTATTTCACCTTTATCACGTCTGCAAATTCCAATTTCTGTCATTTCACCAATCACTTAATTATTGAATCCAGGGTTGGGTCTGCATTCAAAAGACAATCTGAATCCAATAATTTGGAGGTTAAACATTTTTCTTTGAAAAATCATTCCTCTCCTCACTTTGAGATTCAAATAGTCTGTCTTAGGCAGGCCAACTGATAGGGGAGAGGGCAAAGGGGGCAATTGCCCAGGGGCGCAGGTGACTTAAAAGGGCCCGGGGCCCCCAGCCGCTGCTGCTGTGGTAGTGGTGGTGGAGGCCGGGAGCCCTAGGACCTTTTAAATCACCCGAGTGGCCTGCAGGGCTCCTAGGTGCACACGGGGTAGTACCAGCGGCAGCGAAGGCAGCCGGGTGGGCATGTGGAAGCCCTGGCCATCGTAGGCACCAAGTTTCTAATCTGCTGGGGGTGCTCCGCCCAAGCCCTGCCCCCACGCCACCCCTTCCCCCAAGTCCTACCCTTGCCCTGCTTCTTCCCACCCCTGCCTTGCCCCTTCCCTGTCCAGTTCCACCACCTCCCCCGAGCATGCTACTCCCTTGCTCCTCCCCCTTCCCCTTCCAGCACCTTCAGATGCCATGAAACAGCTGTTCCATGGCAGTGAGGCCTGCTGGCAGGCAGGTGGTGCTGCAGGGAGGGGGAGGTTCTGGTGGGAGGGTGGGAGCTGCCGGTGGGTGCTCAGCAGCCACCATTTTTTCCTGTGGGTGCTCCAGCCCCAGAGCACCCAGGGAGTCGGCACCTATGCTGGCAGTGCCAGAAGAGCGCGCTGGCCAAATGTCAGGTGGACCGCGTCTGTGTGGGCATGGCTCATGTGTGTGTGCACCAGCCGACGCATGTGGTCCGGCTCCGCACCCATGTGGTGACACCATGCTGGGCCAGCAGCAGCATGGAGCCCGACTCCAACCCGCCCTGCATGAATCAAACCTCAGCCATCCCTTTCTAGGGGGCCCACTGACTGTTCTGCTCTGGGGCCCAGAATTGCTGTTGGCAGGCCTGGTTTTAGGCTTATGAGATCTTGCCAGATTGGGGAAATTGGCAGGACTGACCTATTCCTTGGGCATACTGTCCAACTCCCAGTTACCCTACCATTCTTGACAGCCAGGATCCTGGGTTCCAGGTCAAAGAAAACCCAGTTCTATGGATCAGAGATGATCAATCCTAATTGTTCAGTTCCCATGACTAGAGAGCATTCTCCAATTCTAATACTTGACATGTTTTCTGAAGGGGAAGATATTCCACCTCCCCAAGACAATTTAGAGCATCAAGAAGAAGAGTTGGAGGGTGATTCTTCCCCTGATGAAAATATGGGTGTTGCTTCTGCATCCTCCCCTTCAGAGAACAATATCAAATATCCATGAATTAGTGGACAGAATGATGACAACTTAGAAATTAACTTCAGTGGCTTTTTGAAGAAGCCATGCACCCAGTTTTTGACATTTTAGGTAGCACCTCAAGAAATAGTCTTTACCAACTTTAGAAGGACTTTGACAACCAGCTAAATCAGTGTGATCCTAATGTCAGCTTGTTTCGACAATTTAGATCAGATTCCCTTTGAGGAATTCTCCAGTTTATGTACCTCCTCTGCCTAACTCACTCATTGTAGCAGCAACATTTCAAAGTTCCAAGCCTGGTCATTTACATTACACTTATGAGAGAGAAGGGGGAAAAATAGATTCCCTTTGAAGAAAGTTCTTTTCTTCAGCAAATGACCAAGTGGCAATGTCAAGATACCAATTCCACCTTTGGGAAAGGAAATCACTTTTCACTACAAACCTCCCCCAAAATCAGCATAAGCTAACAAATGCTCTCATTAAGGTAGATCAGAATGTTGCAAACATGCACTTAGATTTTTGTTGATGCATCTGGCACTGCATCCAGATTAGTTGCTTCTGCTATCATGCTTTGCAGACATGTGTGGCTAAAATTTTCCTCTCTACCTCTAGAGATTAAATCTAGAATTGAGGACCTCTGTTCAAGGGGAACTTATTTAGTGTTAAGATTGAAGAAGTGTTAGCAAAAATGAAAGAAACTCAGTCTGTAAGATTTTCTGAAGGGTTGTAATGGACTCAGAAGTTACCTGCTCCTATGTTTAGATAGCTTAGGGAGAGCTACCTTCCTTCACCTTCTCTTTTTTACACAAAGAAAAGTCAGAAATATCAGCACCGTTTTTAAAGATGGGTACTACATTAGCCCTTCTCCAGTCTTCCATGACCTCTCCTGTCATTCATGAATAGTATTGCCAGTGACTCTGATATTTCTTCAACTATTGTACTACTACGGGTCACTTGGAGACTAATTAAGTGTCTACATGGGAAACAAATATTTAATAATGGGCTCTTCAATCTGTCAGAGAAAGGTATAACATGATCCAATGGCTGGAAGTTGAAGGTCGACAAATTCAGACTGGAAATAAGGCGTACATTTTTTAACAGTGAGGTTATTTAACCACTGGAACAGCTTACGAAGTGTTGTGGTGGATTCTCCATCACTAACAATTTTTAAATCAAGAATTGATATTTGAGAGAGAAGCTATAGGAATTATTTTTGGAAAGTCCCTATGGTCTTTTATTCGGGATGTCAGACTATGGTCCCTTCTGGTCTTGGAATTTATGAAAGGGAGATACAAGCTGAATAGGAGTTTATGCATCTTTGAGCAATATTACATTGCTCATGGATCTCTGTTCAAATGAGCACCAGATTAATGGGATTATGCTAGCATCTGTGTTAGGTGTCTTTCTAATTCATGGAATCCCAACCTTGTGGACTCCTGGCAGAAGGGCTTATGTTAGCTCTAGGAAGGAGGAACATGCAGTAAAGCTCTGCACTCTTTAATCAGATGCTCTAGGCTTCTGCTCCCTTCAATCATGTTAGTAGAGGGAATATATAACTCTAAAAGTACTAGTTCTGCTGCTGCTATCAAGACAGGAGTTCATCACTGAGTAAAGCCTCCACAATGCTGAAGTGAACTGCAGATAAGATTAAACGGTCGGATTCCCCTGGTCCGCACCAGTTCTAACCCCGCTTTCACGGTCTGTATTCATACTGAAAATCAAGATCAAGCAAGCTTTTGCCCTTCTGCTCCACGGGAGGTTTCTGTCCTCCCTGAGCTCGCCTTAGGACACCTGCGTTACGGTTTGACAGGTGTACCGCCCCAGTCAAACTCCCCACCTGACACTGTCCCCGGAGCGGGTCGCACCCGGCACGCACCGGGCGCTTGGAGCCAGAAGCGAGAGCCCCTCGGGGCTTGCCCCCCCGCCTCACCGGGTAAGTGAAAAAACGATAAGATAAAATAAGATTATGACACTAGATGTTAGAGTTGGGGAACAATTCCATTCCTAATCTAAATACGAATGCAGGGGAGAATACTCATCTCAAGAAGCATATAGGTGACTTTATAAAGATTCAGTGATATAAACAAGAAGCTGTTTTTTTAAATGTCTTTTAAATAGACTACTTACAATGGTTACCAATGAGTGAAAATCCACTGGATGATTAACACACTTTCCTAGTTTTCTGCCTTCTTTCTTTGGCAGTGACTTTTACTTCACATATGGAGAAACTTAACAAAAAAGGAGACTTCCCCAGTTGCCTGTTTAAAATAAATGAGGTATTTATTATTTCTTAACTGGGTAATTAATTGTCACGAACAGCAGGACTTGTTTTCCTTAACTCATAATACAATTTTATAGGTGCTGTTGGTAACAAAGACTCACACTACAGGCCCCTTTTGGGAATGAGAGGAACATGAAAGCTCTTTATTCTAATTATTTGTCAATGTCTTATGCAATCTGGTTTTACTGTCTAGGTTCAATACATAAAACAGAAACAAGACATTTCATTGGAAGATGAAATGGCTGAAACTCATTTGGAATGTGGCCACAGGTTGGTTGGTTTATTTGTTTGTTTGTTTTGTTCTTTTTTTAAGTACCTGAAGTTACACTCTAAAGTCCATATTTTGTGACCTGTGAGTGACCTGCTTTTCAGAATAGCTGTTCACCCAGCAGCTTTCATTGTCTTCTAAGGGGTTAGCAATATTTTAATGAGCTGCTGAGTGTTGAGCTGTTTTGAATATCAGGCTACTTACTTGATTTCTATATATGAACTTAGTATTTTCCTTTAAGGCTCTTATATTTTGTAAAAAAAATTGTCTCATGTCCTTAATGCTGAAATAGACCCTGATATGGCTGGTAAGTGCAGACATTCTTCACCACTTTACTGCTATATTGCAGATGGTAGTGAATCGTGGGGAAGGTCGGTGGAATGGCTGTGCAGGATGACCTCCCTGAGTACCAGAGGGGTCTGGGCAATGGTCTTGTAGAGAATAGAGACATCAGTAAGGGAGTAGCCATGAGATCCACCTTCATATGGATCTAGTAGTTCTGCCAAACCATGATGGTGGCAGAGAGAGAGATTATGACTGCTATTGCATTCCATAGGCTGGAGCAGCAGGAGCAGGCTGGAAGAATGCAAACCTTCACACTGTCTAGTCCCATGTTGGGGGTGTGTGAGGATTTTTTTTTCTCCCCAAACCCTTCCCCTGATCTTCACCCACCTAAAGTTTACTTTCTCAGGTTTCATGCAGGCAAAGTGAATTTCATCCTAAGGGACTAGAATGCTACCTGCAAGAAACCTTTCCTCTTTCATTGTTTCTATTGTTTCCCATCCAACCATCACAGCAGGGTGAAAACTCCATAGGATACTTTTATCTGAAGCACTCTTTTTGTTTAGCAGAAATGCATGTTTTGTTTTCTAGGAATTCAATACCATTCATGTGAACTTTAGGGATACCTGATGTCTTGGAGCTTGAAATTCTAAGTCTTATATATTTGGAACAGGGAAAAGGATTTTTTGGAGGGAGGGAGGGAGGGAGGACAGTTTGAAGGAGAAGGAGATGAAACAGAAAATAATCATCAGGATAGAATACTTGTAGAATTTATACCTAAGAGATTTATTTGGTTCCACTAAAATTGAAATTTTTGCTTGCATTGCTATCATTAGAGTGATAATTCAACTAATTTCTATAGAATAAAGGAATGGTTTATAAAATAATTACTAGCAATGAGTAGTATTAGGTTACAGCACTCCTTTAGAGCTTGCTTCAAAAGGATTACAGGAGAGAGATTTACATTAAACACATAGAGAGCAGGGCTTTTGAAACAGCACCATGCTTTTTAAAATGATATATCTCCTTTTTCCTGAAAAATAAGTGCCAATAAAATAGAATAATTGTGACAAATATGTTTAGATATCAGACATACAATGAAAATGGCAGGACAATTTATTTTTAGAGGGGGGCGGGAAGTGTGATTAGTATCTACCACTGAGGCTTTGGATAATACTTGATAGGGACATTATAAATTATGACTAGAGTATGATTTAACAAAATACTCTGAGTAAGGGGCGGCATATCGCTTTGCTGTCCCCAGAGAAGACTAGAGAATGAATTGTGACTCTGCAAATCATAATTCATTTTCTGTTCCCCTTCCCATTCCTTTTCTCCAGTGGGGAATAGGTATAGATTAGTAGCAGATTACTTCCCTCTCCTTGACAGCTCAGCTGCATTGCCTGTTGCAATAGAAAAGTGTGTGTGTGTGTGTGTGGGGGGGGAAATAAGTCAAGTCTACACCCACTTTCATCACTACCTGTTCACTCCTCTTTTAGTATTATAGATAAGAGAAGTTAACATTACTGTACAAAGAGAGTAGTTTTCTAACATATGGTTGCAAAGCAAAGAAGGGACAGTCTATGGAGAGGGTAAAAAGTTTTCCTTTCATTTGTTTTCTTTATAGGACAAACTGTGGACTGAGTCCTGCACTTCCTGTTCCATTTTCACTTTGACAAAACTCCTGTTCTCAATACTTTAGGCTCAGTTCCTGCAAATGCTTGCACACCTGCTTATCTTTATTCATGCAGGTAGTCATAGCCGTGTTGATCCCAGGATATTAGAGACTAGGTGGGTGGAGAAATACCTTTTACTGGACCAACTTGTGTTGATGAGAGAGACAAGCTTTTGAGCCACACAGAGCTCTTCTTCAAGTATGGGGAAAGGTACTCCCAGCCTCACAGTTAAATGCAAGTTGAACAGAATGTTTAGCATAAGTAGTTAGCACATATTCTAAGGGAGGACTCAATATTGAGTGGCCCATTAACGCCTCTGCAGTCATAGGACAAAAGGGGGGGGGTTAGCAGGTTACAGACTGAACAGAGACATTGGATTTATGACTTATTACAACGATCTGTAATCCACTATCTCTGTCTTTATGGATGTGAATCATCCCATTTAAGTCAATAGCATTGCTTAACTTTACATGCGAGCATACTTCTAAATCCAGGATTGGGGCCTTAGTTACCTTTCCTCAATTCCTTTTAAAACCTAATTTTTAAAGCACTTATCATGGAAACCACATGACCCCTCAAAATAAAAGGGGTATGTCTAGGTAGCAAAAGTTGTGCATGGGTAGTCCACCTTGGGGAGCTTGGATCCGAGCTATGGTGGAAACAAAGAAGACACCATAGTGTGGGCTTTAGAGTGTGCTACTAAGGTGAGTATGTACCCAGGGTCTGTGCCAGGCTCTTGTTCTCTGTGCCGAAGCTCGGGTTGCACAGTCTTCACTGCTTTTGTTACCTGCTCTAATTAGACTCAAGCTAGCCATGTGTGCAGCACTTGGCAGCATAAACATACCCTAACTGTCTTGAAAATTCCACCTATAATTCCCTGTCATTTCTCCTTGTTTTGGAGATGTCATATAGACAGTATTAAGATATCAGATGAAGAATAATGAAAAGTAGATAAACTTAAATGACAAAGGTACTGTATTCATGCAAAAGTCCCTAGTAACAAGAAAAATAGAAAACTGTTTTTAAAAGTATTTGTTTTAAACTAGGGCTGTCGATTAATTGCAATTAACTCATGCAATTAACTCAAAAAATCACAATTAAGAATATTAAATATTTAGGATGTTTTTCTACATTTTCATATATATTGTGTTCTGTGTGGTAATTGAAATCAAAATATGTATTATTTTTATTACAACTATTTGCACTGTAAAAATGATAATCAAAAGAAATTGTATTTTTCAATTCACCTAATATAAGTATTGTAATGCAAACTCTTTGTCGGGAAAGTGCAACTTAAAAATGTAGGGTTTTTTTGTTACATAACTGCACTCAAAAACAAAACAATGTAAAACTTCAGAGCCTACAAGTCCACTCAGTTCTACTTCTCGTTCAGCCAATCACTCAAACAAACACATTTCTTTGCATTTGCAGGAGATAATGCTGCCCACTTCTTGTTTACAATATCACCTGAAAGTGAGAACAGGCGTTTGCATGGCACTGTTGTAGCCGGTGTCGCAAGATTTTTATGTGCCAGATGAAGCATAAAGGGACATATGAATCTTTAGTACAACTACCCTTCCAGAGGACACGTGTCTATGCTGATAACGGGTTCTGCTTGATAACCATCCAAAGCAGTGCAGACCAACGCATGTTCATTTTCATCCTTTAAGTCAGATGCCACCTGCAGAAGGTTGATGTTCTTTTTTGGTGGTTCAGGTTCTTTAGTTTCTGCATTGGAGTGTTGCTCTTTTAAGACTTCTAAAAGCATGATCCACACCTCATCCCTCTCAGATTTTGGAAGGCAATTAATCATGATTATTTTTTTAATTGCAATTAATTTTTTTGAGTCAATCGCATGAATTAACTGCGACAGCACTAGTTGGCACTGAATGCCCTTTTAGGGCTAACACAGGTTGACCTTGGGGTGTCTACTTTTTGTTTTCTTAGCTCTGGCCTCTTAAGCATTCAAACCGCAAAGAGACAACAATTGTCATGTCTGATATCTTTATTTCCCTCTTCCAGACTCTAAGCTGATGGGATGTGCTTTCTTTCACATAGTACCTTCATGATTGTAAGAGGCCCGTTGCACCAACCTTTGTGGTGTGATGTTCTACAAGGGCCCACTTAGTCTTGATAGTTCTTCTGGATGGGCAGGGGAACCAACTTTCCTGCCTAGGTTCACAAGGTTAGAGCAGGCATTTTTACAATTATAAAACAAAACGTACATATTACCTCATTGTTTGGGATATAGAAATTACAAGTAAGATTAATGCATGCATCATTTTACAAGCATGTTATAGTCTAAATACTAAACGCATTCTTAAAGTTCAACACCTATCTTGAACAATATTAACGTATAGTCGAGCTGGTCTGGTTTCCAGCTATGAATTTGTCAATGCTCAACTGATACCTACAGATTGGCAAGAGCTATCACCTGGTTTACCAGCATCACCTCCTCTCATAATCAATTGCTTACGCAGGAGATATCCTTGCTTCTAAGTCTGGCAGCCACAGAACCAGTCCCACTTCAACACGGGAAAAGTGTTCTATTCAAGATACTTTCTGATACCTGAGAAAAATGGAGGTTGTGGGAGAGGCTAGACCTCAAATAGTTGAACAAGCATGTCAGATATCTGAAATTCAAGATGTTTCCCCAAGTAGCTATAATTGCTTCGCTGGAATCTAGGGACCGGTTTGCAACCCTCTGCCTCACAGATGCCTACCTCTATGTAGTGATTCATCTTTCCCACAAAATAATTCTTCTATTCATTTTCAATCACTCCCAGTAACAGATCCTACCCTTTGGACTGTCATCTGCCCCAAGGGTATTCTCAAAAGTCATGGCAGTGTAGCTGCCTACTTCCTCTATATAGGAATAACTGTATTTCCCTCCCTCAATGACTTTCTCCTAAAGGATTGGTCATATCAGGAGGTGTGCTCAGCAGTTCAAACAACAGCATCACTATTTCAAACTGTAGGTCTGCAGATAAACCGTGAGAAATCCTTCTCACCTCTGACTCCATACTAATTTTCTTTCAAATCCAGAAGCACTCCTATAATGGGGAGAGCTTATCTCCCTCTAAATAGGTACCTTGCTCTAAGGAACTTTTAAACAAAGAGTGTAGTTCAGCTCTCAAGTTCCAGCAAGGACATGTCTGCAACTGCTGGGACACATGACAGCCTGTGGTTTTTTTTTTACACAAATACCAAATTACATCTTCAACATCTC
Organism: Emys orbicularis; assembly: GCF_028017835.1. Classification (NCBI taxonomy): domain Eukaryota; kingdom Metazoa; phylum Chordata; order Testudines; family Emydidae; genus Emys; species Emys orbicularis. Next base: position 51,678,404 of record NC_088687.1, on the reverse strand, counting down.
CAGGGGTTTCTCAGGACTGTTTATGTATCCAATAGAGTCAACAAGCAGGTATCTGTACCCAGTCCTATAGTCACTCACCTTGTGAATGAATCCATACAAAGTTTGTGCAGGAACACTGTTCAACCAGAATCCCCCCTACAGTCATATTAATATCAGATGCTTCCTTATTAGGATGGGGAGCACATAGACTAAGGCAAATGGTTCCATATCAGTCTGTTGGAATTAAGGGTAATCAGAAATTCTTGCCAATACTTTCTTCCCCTAATCATAAACTAGTGCATCATATAGCCCTATATAAGCTTGTTACGGGGCACAAGGATGCATAAGGAGCTTGTGTGGGCTGAGCAGGCACTGCTACCAAAAATCTCCAATCAAAGGCACAGAGGGGAATGAGCTCCTAAAGTGGAGCACACATAGGGGAACACATCTCAAACTCCACTTACTACCTAAGATGAGTAACCTCTCCTTCTTAAAAGGAATTGGGGGTCATGGTAGAAAATCTACTGAACATAAATTTCCAGCTATTGCTAAGTGGGTGAATGCAATCCTTGGATGTGTAAGTGGGGAACATGAAATAGGAGTAGGGAGGTGGTATCTCTGAGAGCCTTACTGGAATACTGTGTTCTGTTCAATTCACTTTCCAAAAAGGATTTTGAAAAAATGGAAAGGATTCATAAGAGATACAAGAATTATTTTACGTCTGAAAAACATGCGTGAGAGATTGAAGAGGTTCAACCTATTTAATTTATCATAGAGAAAGTTAGGAGTTCTGGGTTTACCAATACCTATATGTAAGTTGGGGGAGAGATTTCTGATAGTTGATGGCTCTCTAATCTAGGAGAAAAAAGCCTAACAAGATCCAGAAGTTGGAAACTGAAGCTAAACAAATTCAGACTAGCAATAATTCACACATTTTTAACAGAAAGGTAATTTAACCACTGGAACAATTTATCTAGGGACATGATGTATTCATCATCACTTGAGGTCTTTCAATTCAGATTGGATTGCTTTCTAAAACATAGCACAAACAGAAGTTATGAGATTGATGCAGAGTTTTCTTGATGAGGTTCTTTGGCCTGTGTTATGTAGGAGGTGAGACGAGGTCAGAATTATCCCTTCTAGACTTAAAAATCTATGAATCATCACACATAATGTATATCTCCCACTCTAGTCTCTATTTCAGCCGAGCAGAATCTACGTAAAACAGAAGGGAGACTGACTTGAGAGATAAGAGTTAGAACAATTTATCAGTACAACTGGATGGAGATAATCAAAAGGGCAAACTGAAATATTAGGGTACTTAAGTAGGGAACATAGAGCACAGTTGGAAAAATTATTCTAACACAGGGGTGGGCAAACTTTTTGGACTGAGGGCCACACTGGGTTTGCAAAACTGTATGGAGGGCTGGGTAGGGAAGACTGTGCCTCCCCAAACAGCCTGGTCCCCGCCCCCATCCGCCCCCTCCCACTTCCCGCCCCCTGACTGCCCCCCTCAGAACCCCCGACCCATCCATTCCCCCCGCTCCTTGTCCCCTAACCGCCCCCTCCCGGGACTCCCTGCCCCTAACTGCCCCCGGGACTCCACCCCCTATCCAACCCCCCTGCTCCCAGTCCCCTGACTGCTCTGACCCCTATCCACACCCCTGTACCTTGACAGGCCCCCCGGACTCCACGCCTATCCAACCCCCCCTGTTCCCTGTCCCCTGACCCCCCCCAGAACCTCCACACCATCCAACTGCCCCCTGCTCCCTGTCCCCTGACTGCCCCTCAGTACCCCCTGCCCCTTATCCAACCCCCCCGGCCCCTTTACCATGCCGCTCAGAGCAGTATGTCTGGCAGCCGCACTGCCCGGCCGGAGCCAGATGCTTGCTCGGCAGGAGCATGCAACCCCACCACCCAGAGCGCTGCGGCGTGGCTGTGGGGGAAAGGGAACAGCGGGGGAGGGGCCGGGAGCTCAAGGGCCAGGCAGGATGGTCCCACGGGCCGGATGTGGCCCGTGGGCCGTAGTTTGCCCACCTCTGTTCTAACACTTCAGGGACTTAAGTTCACAGACTTAATGTACTGTTAACATTCCCACTACCATGGGAAAGCATAGTTTTCAGATGAGCTCTTTGAACTAACACTGACTTTAGGACACAAACAAATGATAAAAGACAGTAGGTAAAAAGGAGACTTAAGGCAAAACAATTCTTATTAGTGGATGGTGAATTTTTAGTATATGTTACAAAGGCAGCAATAGACGAAATTAGCATACTGTTGTTCAAAAATTAGACAAGGCTTTTGATAAACTTTTTCCCCCCAAAGGAGAGAGAACTAAAATTAGCAGTAAATATCACCACCTACTTAACTTGAAGGACTCCCAAAATTCCTTCCAAGAAGAAGGCCAAGAAAACGCAACAAAAGTGGGTCAACAAAAGGAATATATTTTCAATTTTTAATTGTACTGAATAAATAGAATTTCATTAAAAATGAAAACATGTAAATAGCAATTCTAGTGATAATTACTATTTTTACCTCTGAGTAGCCACAGCAGAGACAGCAACCATCAGCACATGACAGATTTTAAAAGCATATCACATACACATTGTACTTATGTGCTATCTATCCCAAGGCCTTGCCCTGGTGGAAGCCAAAATAATGTTTCTCGTTCTCGACAGGATACATAGCTTCAAGTGCTGGCATTATTTTGTATTCAGATTTATATTGGTCACGTGATTTGTTTTTTAATCTTTTCTGAGAGTTAGGCAATAAGAAAGCGATAGCCTTGTAAGCAATAAAGTATTCATTTCCAACCTCTACTCCCAAATCAGTGATAAGGTATATAGTGAAATTATGAAAGGAAGACAAATATCCTTGCAGTTAGCCAAATGTTCTGTGGTCTACATAGATCACCATGGCTATCTACAATTCATAGATAAGCACAGTAGTTGAGTTAAAAGCTGTAAACTGCATGTGCCCCTTTTGGTCTGTATGCTCTGAAAGGTGACAAATGTTTTGGAATTTTTATGTGCATATTTGAAAATAATCTACAAACAGCCATAAACCCTGATAGTACCATAACTCTGTATTATTGATCCCCTGGCTAAGAATATGTAGAAGACTGATTATTTTATATGAAATTCAACATGTAATGTAACTAGATTTTATGGTCTGGATTTTATTAAGTAGAAGGCATGAAAAAGTCAATATTTGCCAACAATTACCATGGATATCCCCTATTATAAATCTAGGGGGAGCCTGCTGTACCCTCAGCTGCTGACTTTTAAATCCATCTCTTCATTACTAAACTGTATCCTTCCATCCAATCCCAGATCTCAGCTTCTTTTCTTGTTTGTCATGAACATGGCCAAAACTGAACTCCTCATCTTTCCTCCTAAACATTCTCCACTTACCTTATTTTTTATCACGGTCAATAACCGTACCCCCTTCCCATCATTCACACCTACAATCTGGAGGATATTTTTGGCTTCTTCCTCTCCCTTTCCCCATGCATCCAAACTATTTCTAAACCCAACTGCTTCTTCCTCCTCAACATCTCCAATATCCATGCATTTCTTTTCACTACCGCAGCCAAATCTCACCCCCCTATTATCTTCTGCTTTGATTATGGCAGCAATTGCCTCTGTTCTCCTACAGATGGTAAATAAAATAAAGGAATTTCTACAATTTTCGGTGAAATGAGGGACACGCTTTTTGCAATTTGTTTTCAATAAGCAAGATTCTTAAACATGTATATCAGGGGTCGGCAACGTTCGGCACGCGGCTCGCCAGGGTAAGCACCCTGGCGGGCCGGGCCAGTTTTATTTACCTGCTGACGCAGCAGGTTCGGCCGATCGCGGCCCCCACTGGCCGCGGTTCGCCGTCCCGGGCCAATGGGGGCGGCGAGAAGCGGCGCGGGCGAGCGATATGCTGGCCGCGGCTTCTCGCCGCCCCCATTGGCCCGGGACGGCGAACCGCGGCCAGTGGGGGCCGCGATCGGCCGAACCTGCCGCGTCAGCAGGTAAATAAAACTGGCCCGGCCCGCCAGGGTGCTTACCCTTGCGAGCCGCGTGCCGAACGTTGCTGACCCCTGATGTATATTGTCGTTGCATATGATGTGATCATCTAATTTTCCATACACAACTAAGCAATACAATGTTAATGGATGGAGCAGATTGCTCCAAGTTCCCTCTTTGCTCTGTTCTCAGCATCTTGCTCCACAAATGGAGGAAGAACAATTAATTGCTTTGGTTTGTGGAGTACTTGGACTACTTTTATCAGAGATCCTTGTGCAGTTTTGCAAAGGGATATGATCCTTGTCCAGCCCCATAAGTCCAAACAAGAGCCTTCATGATGTAGAGTGATGTTTAAACAGCTCCTAGAAAAACTAAAATCTGCACATGAGCAAACAAAAAAACACCATTTAATAATCTTTTAAATACACCACGGATAGTAGGAATGTATTAAGTTGTGAATCAGTGAGAATTTTTTCATTTGCCTTTTGTTAAACTCTTCAGTTTTGTAATCAGCTGGAAACAACTGTCATGCTCTATTTTGCATGTCATGCAGAGACCTTTGATTTCATAGATGACCCTCAATACTCAGAGTAAAATTATAAACACAAAATTTTGATATGATTGTTCATGGCTATATTTGTATTTGACCTGCAATGAATAAATGACACTAAGGTGAATTCACTGTATACACAAAAATAACAGGAGTACTTGTGGCACCTTAGAGACTAACAAATTTATCAGAGCATAAGCTTTCGTGGGCTACAACCCACTTCTTCGGATGCAATGTCTCTGCTTTTGTATCCTGCTATTGTTAGAGGTTATAGTTTCAATATAGTGTTAAGTGGCTTTTAGTAATGCTTTTGAAAATATAGTGGAACTGATAATTTTCACAGATATCTGAGATCTACTGTACAGAAGCAATAACAAGACAATTATTTGGTTAATTATGACAAATATTCACTTTTTTCCAGATGCTGCAGAAATCCTTAGCTATTATTTAATGTTCAGCATATTGAAGATTTTAAAATAATGAAGTGATTCAGGATGCCTTGATTAAAACTCTCAAGTTTGCCACATTGTGCATAGGTTCTTCTCTATTGCTGTTCAGTTTCCCTGTCTTGCCTCAGTTAATAGAAATATGGTGCTCCTTGAAACAAAGCATGTTAGCCTGCAGCTCTGGGCACTCTACTCCTCTGCTTACATCCTTTCCCCTCTGAGCAGTTCAGAGAAATAGGCAAAGAAAGGAGGGGAGCTACCAAGGAGTTAAGAGTAGATTTCAGATGGGGAAGGCTGAGGAGCGAGGAAGTGGAATGGAGCCACTACCTTTTTTACAGGAGCGTTGTTTGGGAGGAGACATACCTTGAGCTCCTGGGTTCTTTCTACTCTCCCTCCACATCTACTATACCTTCTGTCATAAACAGATAGTTACGGGTTAATACCTCTTTTACCTGTAAAGGGTTAAGAAGTTCACCTAGCCTAGCTGACATCTGACCAGAGGAACCAATGCGGGGACAAAATGTTTCAAAAGGAAGGAGGGAAGTTCCCTTTGTCTGGGTCAGTTTCAGTTTTGGCCGGAGTGGAAAAGATCAAGGAATCAGCTCTTATCAGAGTAGTGAGTATTAGAAAAGGAATAAATAGGTTTTGTTTATTTTCTTTTTGTAACTTGTCTTGTGCATTAGGGGAATAATCAAATCGGGTATTTTTTGTGTAACTAAGTTTTTGCACAGGGGAACATCCTCTGTGTTTTGAATCTGTTGTCTGTTAGAGTAGCTGGTATGCTAATCTCTCCCAGAGGTTTGTCTTTCACCTTTCTTTTCTTTAATTAAAAGCCTTTTTTTTAAGAACCTGATTGATTTTTCTCTGTTTTTAAGATCCAAGGGGATTGGGTCTGGACTCACCAGGAATTGGTGGGGGGAAAGGAGGGGGATGGTTAAATTCTCCTTGTGTTAAGATCCAAGGGTTTGGATCAGTATTCACCAGGAAATTGGTGGAGGAGACTCTCAAGGCTACCCAGGGAGGGAAAGGTTTTGGCGGGGGGGAAGACAGAGTTTCCCAAATAACTCATAAATCATTTGGGTGGTGGCAACCAGACCAGATCTAAGCTGTTAATTGAGCTTAGGGATTCACATGCAGGTCCCCATATCTGTACTCTAAAGTTCAGAGTGGGGGTGAAACCTATGACACCTTCCCAGCACTAAAAAGGGAGTCTTTTGACACTTGGCAACTTCACTCTTTTCAATGCTCTAGAAACGATAAAATCAAGGTTGAATTCCAAAAGTTTAATGTTCAACAATTAATTTGTTGCCCAGAATGTTAGACATATCAACAGTTTCAAAGTGACCTCTTGGCCTAAGAATTTGTTGTAGGTTATAATGTAGAAAATTGTTATTACACTTTACTAATCTGCAAGTCTGATGAGTCTCACCAAAAAATGACTGCCTCTTTCAACTTCTAAGCAATTATTTAATAGATAACTATAGTAAGGTCTCATACTACTGACTCAGTAAACCTCAGGTTGGTGTGTGATTGTACTGATGTGTTGGACAGACAGTCTCGGTTCTACTCTACAAATATGAAATATCACAATAATATACTGAAACTATTACTTTCAAGAATAGGAGTCTAAATCAGGTATTGTTTTACCATGATTTCACTTTGCTGTAATTCATTTTACCTTAATTAAAAAAAGCATACCAAATTATTCTGCCAATGTATAATATTAAGCTTCATATTAAGCTTCACCTGGAAAGAAAAATACCCTACACTGGAATATAGAGTATGCAAAATAGGATGATTCAGTTACCTTTCACTGTCGTGAAATCTTTGAGTCTACCAAGAAATGTGTCAATTATATATATCTTTGCAAAATATTGATTGAATGATGTGGTACACTGCTAACATTGAATAAAAGGTTCTTTCAAAATTCCTAAGGGAAATACCTCCCATGCCTTTTCTCAGTATATTCTGATGAAAGCAAGAAGCAAGGAAATGACAGGAAGACTGAGATCAATCACTGGGAAGCTACATTTGAAAACTCTAGCGAGAAATTGAGTTAGTCACTTTTCTTTCTGTTTTGTGCTCCTGATTCTGTAGCCAAATATTCTTATGTTTCTGCTCCACAGAACAGTAGAGAGTGGCTTCTGGTGTTTCACAAGCCTTCATCATTTGGTAGAATTAGAGCACAGTGTTCAAGAGTTTTGAAGAAACCCCAAAAAGTTGGTTCATTCTCACAAGTTTAATAGTCTGTTAGATGCTTTGTGAATAACATATTTTGCAAAATTCGCAAACTTCACCTGAGGAAAATGTACATAGCCCTAAACTATGCAGCAAATGATGAAATGTAAGAAAATGTTTAGAATGTGAACACTGGATACCTGATCTTATTCTAATGTGAGTTGGGGGGGGGGAAGCGTGGGGAGGGAGACCTGGTTGGGAAAATCACAAAAAGACCAAGGGCTGTGTTCTCTTCTCACTTGAACTTATATTGGTGGATGTGACATACCAGAGTACAATCCAGACCAATAAACTGTTGTCACCACTGCCCTGAAACCTTGAGTGCCTTTCTGGCACACACCTGGGCTGCTCACAAACAACCTTCCAACATGCAAGCCATACCATACCTTGAGTGTCTGTGTAGGTGCAGCTTGCCAGTTACACCCTGATTTCACCAGCTTCGGTTATACTGCAGGGTGACCCCAAACACACCCCCAGTCTTAGATTTCCCCCCCAGAAATGTATGCTGTGAACTGCCGTGCCCTCTCCTAGGCAGTCCAAATTATATTAAATTCATTATCCCTTTTAGGAGAGTTAATATGCACCCAACTTGTCATCCCAAATGGAGTTACCCAGGCATTTCAATTTAAACACACTGGGTCAGACAAAACAAGTTTAACTACAAAGAGATTTTAAGTGAGTACAATTAATGAGGCAAATGTCAATAATGGTTACATGAAAAATAAAATAAGACCTTTATCAGTTCCTAACTTAATAAACTATACCAGGTTCAAGCAAAGTTTCTCTCTGCATGCCTTCAGCAGTCTTACTGACCAAACACTATAGGTCAGGACCCTTCCTCCAGAGTATAACGAATGATTCCATTGTCACTTCCAGTGCAGTGAATGCAATGGGCATGGACATAGAGATATCTTTTGAGGTGTTTGTCACTCTTTTTTATAGTTTCAGTCGCCCTCTTAAAAATATTGCCAGCTGGGGACTATGGAACAATCTGTGGAAGGATGTTCCCTGCTGTTTTCACCTGTTTGAACTTAATTTGTCTTTTCTTCCTGCTTGATGACTGTTTACTGCTTAAATACAAATTAAACAGAGTGCACATTTCTTTGTTTAGGGCAGACCGGTTTGCCAACTTCTGTTTGGGAAGGACTGTGGTGTTAACACCATACAGGGAAATATTATAATACAATGTTGCCACATATTTTATCAGGATTATGCTGACAAGCAAATTATAAATTTTCAAATGATACCTTACAAGGCATACTTTGTACAAAGATTATTATGATAGTATGCAGGATGGGAATACAGGGGCACATTCTGTCACAGTGTCGTTTCCCCTTTTCTCTTGTTTGAGATCTGCTTTGGAGAGCGGTATATGGTACATTTTACCACTACAGAAGTTATGAAAATCAGATTTGTTGAAAGAAAATATTTGATACACTATATAGAAATTAAGTGTATTTGGAACATAAGTCCCTTGAGAGTGGGGAAAAGGTAAATTTGAGCATTTTTGTAATTAAGAAATGGTTACTACAAGGAGTCGGTCTTACCCTTTACCCCTCCTGTCAGTTACGCTTGGGTACATCAAGAGTTACTCCATGGAGTTACTCCCTGAAAGTTAATAAAATTACACTGTGACAGAATGTACCCCTGTATTCTGGATTGTATCCTGGTATGCCACAGGTACCTCATTTGCAAATGCACCAGGAATTTGATAGAAGTCTAATTGTTTTTTGAAGCTGAAAACACATCTGGCATAAAGCATGGAAAACAGCTTCTGCTTGCCACTTATTTATGTGTAGGGGTTTAGGTCTGAGTATCTGTGCATAACATTATTAACTATATTAAAATATGTATTTTATGGGTATCATCATTCAAAATACATGTGATGGTCATAGGTTCAGAGTGGTTCTTGTTTTAATCAATCCAGTTCATCTAGCCCTGGTTTCAAGACCTGAAGAGAGTTTTTCATCAAGAGTTCCTTGACAGGATTAGAATACTATCCTCCTAGATATCACTGTGCACTGTTTTCTGATGAAAAACACATTTAAATAGTATAGCAGTGAAACTCTGATTTTAGTAATGAATGAGCTGTTGGAGTGGAGGTCTTCACTACTGTGAATTTTAGTAAGAGTTGCACAATTTTTTCATTGAGTGCAACACTCTTGTAGCACTCTTAAAACAGTCATCACTCAATTTCAGTGTTAAGAAAACATAGTCATTTAAAACAATTCAGATAGCCTTGGATGTGTGTGAGAATAATCCCTGGATTATTGCTGAATTGCTTCTGTTATCTGCAGTTAAATCACACGTGAGGTCCTGGGCAATCATGCAAATTGGAATTAACCGGACATTCCAGATGGTTTTGTGTATGTTTGTTGGAAATGTGCTATTTGAAGACCAGCCAATTTTTTAATGGGTTACTGATGGTGGTGTTTGTGCTTACTCATGGTAGTTTTAGCAATGGTGAAAGAAGTGCTAACGCTAGGCCCAAAAGTAGAGCTAGAGATGACCTCTCTTTCCACTTGTTTTAAAATTAACCCAATATTGTGTAAGGGAAAGATATTTAATTGTTTGACTGCTTGTCTTTGTATTAGAGGTAAAATATGACTTCTCTTGTCTAATCTGATGACATGCTTTAATGCAAATAAAAGGCTCAGCAATAATTATCCAAAGATACTTTGGAAGCAAAACCATTTTTGGGGTATGGTTACAGATCAAGGGCAGTAATCTGTTACTTTCTCATAGTATATTTTGATTATTATAAAATGACATCACTTGCTATTGTGGTGCACACACACACAAAAATGAATCCCAACTTAATCTTGAATTCAAATACCCATAAACTTTTTTTTTTTGAGGTTTTGTTGCAAAATCTGTATCTGAATTGTATGGTTTAAGACCCTCTCAAGTGAACAAGTTTCTTAATGGCCTTGAAACTTTTTTACTTCCATTGGCTGCAGGGATGATCAATGATAGAATAGGACCAATTGCCTATGACTTCATCTGGAGAATAAATGTATGCCTAAACACAGAAACTCTTAAAAAATATTTGTGGAAAAGCATACTGGAGGGGAATTTGTTATGGAACACCTATCAATGGATCTCTAATCCACAGTCTTTCTAAAGTAATTAGTAATGTTTTCATTCTTTTAGTCAATATTTAAATATTAATGAATGGAAAAATATTCTCCAAAACATTAATTCCAAATATATTTAGAAAGGTAAAGCTACTTGCACTGTGCAATATATCTGGCAAGCATTGCAGCAATGCACTGCAGACTTATTTAAGTATCATTTGTAAAAGTAATGAGAGATAGTCTTCTGAATTTCTGGCACCTAGAAAAAGGAGTATTGAAAAAGCTTATTTTCCATTGGCCTATTCAACAATAATATAGTTCTTTCTGAGCAGGGATAGACACATCTTGAGACAAGCCCTCCAGCTTGTCGTCTTATATTACATGGCTGCACCAATGAGTACTTAGGTGAAGAAAGTGACTGAGGGAATTAAGATGAGTTTCATAATTGATATCACGTCACAAAACAGGTCCAAAGCAGAGTCAAATCCACCCCACATTAGCACTACTTCTGTCCAAAATCCTGTGAGTTGTATGATCCGGTTTTGTATGTATTCAGCCATATAAATTCAGGTGCAATGCCACTGAAGTTACACCAGAGATTAATTTGGCTCTGGGTGAATAAATATAGAGCACAGTATTTTAACTCTATTTCTTCAATTCTCTCCCCAAAAATAAATTATCTACCACTGGGCTCCAAAACTATCTTGGGTTGTTTTTTGGGGGGGGTTGGGAGGAAGAGGCAGGCCAATGTGATAGGGTGGCTGAGAAAAGGGAGCATTTGGATGGAGAAAAGGAGCTTGGCACACATTCATTGGGAAGCTGCTCCAGGCATAAGTGGCAGTATGAAAGAAGATATACACTTGGGAGTAGTTGAAGGAAACAAAAGGGAATAATCAGAAGAGGAGTAGGCAAGCTGAAGAGATTGATGTAGTGTGGGAATAGAGGCAGAGGAATTATGAAAAATTTTGTAGATAAGTAGGAGCTTGAATTTAATTAAGAAGAAGAGGAAAAGCCAGTTTAGGTATTTCAGAAATGTGCTTCATGGTCAGGATATTTTCAGGGGATGATGATGAACTAGAGATTTGGTAGGAGAGGAGGAGGTTGAGGTAATTAAAGGAGGAGTTCTCACTCTTTGTTTTGTAATGGGCAATTGAATTGGAAATTTGGATGTGCTAATTTCCTTCAAGGAAATATAAAACAGTTGAGTATTACAGCACATTTTTTAGATAGCAGAATGCCAAGCTATATGTCAATAACTATTTAAAGTACAATTCTCTTAATTATGAAAGGTCTAAATCAAGACCATTCATACCCTAGGACAGTGGTTCTCAAACTTCATTGCTACATGACCCAATGTGGGGAACCGAAGCCTGAGCCCGCCTGAGCTCCACTGCTCTAGGTGGGCAGCCAAAGCAGATGCCCATTTTGTTCAGCACTGGGCAGGGGGCCTGTAACCTGAGTCCACTCCCCAGGGCTGAAGCCCAAGCCCAAGCCCCGCTGCCCAGGGCTGAAGCCCTTGGGTGCTGGGGGTCAGGCTTTGGCCCTGGGCCTCAGCAAGTCTAATGCTGGCCCTGGCGACCCCTTTAAAATGGGGTTGGGACCCCAAAGTTTGAGAACCACTGCTGTAGGATAAAAATAATGAGGAGTCCTTGTGGCACCTTAGAGACTAACACATTTATTTGGGCATAAGCTTTCATGGGCTATAACCCACTGATGAAGGTCTCTAAGGTGCCACAAGGACTCCTCATTGTTTTTTTGCTGATACAGACTAACACAGCTACCCCTCTGAATGCTGTAGGATAAAGTCAAACAGTTTCACTTTTTAGCTCAGAAATGTGAATTTTTGAAACTGTCTCCAGGTGAATTCAAAATAATGCAATTAAAGTCAACTATTAAACATTTATGAACCGAACAAATTAAAATCCTCCAATAATAACTCTGAGCTATCACTAGTGTTCAGTCGTTTTCACTGTCAAAATGCCATCTTTCTTTGTCAGCAGAGGAGAGCATTTAAAATTCAGAACAAACAACTGTTCTTTATCTACTGAGATAAAACGAAAATTAATTTATGCTCAGCAGCTGTAATAGCTGTACAGTTTGCTAACATTAATTACTTAACCAAGAGGTATAATCTGGAGACTGTGATTTTAAAAGGTGAGTTGAGCTGGCCTATGATGTTCTCATGACTGACACTTCCTCTCAGGTATCTGACATTGCCCATTCTCAGGTGGTGTTGTGGTATAGCAACATCTATAGAAAGCTATTTCTTTGATTATTTTACTTTTTAGGGCCACATTGTAACTCATCCTTGCAAGGGTGTATGGAGAGAAAGGAGCATGCAGGGAGCTTTCTCCCACCTTGCAAACCCTCTGCTTATGGGATAATGCAGATTGCTCCCTCCATCCACTCCCATAGTATCCAGAGCTCTATGGTTGCAGGATGGAAATGAGACAATGCAGCTCTCCACACCAGACAGAGCACTGAAGAGAGCTGGAAGTAGAGTCCTTCCTGCTGCCTCTGTGCTTATGCAGCTCACACCATCCTGTACTCAGGGATGTGCCTGAGAGAGAATTTGTAATGTATAAAATATATAAAATCGTATGTCTCCAAATCTTCACAGGTAAAAGTATTTTGTAACCTGGAAAACATTCAATAGTTGTGAGGATGGTAAAATATTTTATTCTCCTCTACTTTGCCAACAGGAAGGACAACAAGCTACTTTCCACTTTCCTGTTCATAAGGCAACGCCTTTGGGAATGATTTAACAGCGTGAACAGCCAGTAGATGCATGGTGTTTTGGCTAGACTTTGTACTGAAATGATCTACTTTGTCTGCAAGTATGTAAGTATTACACGGGATCACTATTCAAATAGTATATTTGCCATTAAATGTATGACATAATTAAATTAAGAAATACCTGTAATATTATGGAAATATTTTCAAATGGTAAATGTTGGCGGTTAAAAATACTTGTATGTTTTCATTTGGTTGGATGAAGTTAACACATCAAGTATTTAGTTGACACTAGCATATTGTACTTATTTGATCTAGGAAAGCTGTTACATAAGCTAATGTTTTTTATATAAGGAAACTTTTTGAAATTAAAAAACAAAAAAACCTCTGCCATGCTGAATACATTACAAATTAGATATACTTGATGATAAAGCTCCATTCTCAGATGACAAAATTCAACCCTCACACAAAGGAAACTAACAAGTCTTATTGGCTCATTAATAAACTTTTTTTCCCCAGCCATTCCTTAGGCTATTCAGTTCTACAGTGGTTTGCAACAATGTCAGTTGTTGGCAGCTTAAACATTTCCCAACAGTTGCTCTTCTCAAAATTTTCTGGGTTTTTTTCTCTTTTAATCCCCATCTGTGTTAGATCCTTATTTAACCTATATCTTTTATCCCTCATCTCTGCTCTTTGGGGAGATGTAGTCATCAAAATCAGACTTGAGAAACCAAGTAATGGCAAGTGTATGGGCTCACATAATAAATATAGTGAACCTCTTCCCATTGTTGGGAAGTCTCTGTTGCATGGGACTCGTTTTTCTAGTTATCTGTGTAACACATAGCAGAAAACCTTACTCACTTATTGGTTACCTCTTTTGAAGCTTTGATTGCTATCTTCGAGGAAGGAGGACATTAGAGTATGTCTAAGACACTGAACCACTTATGAGAAATTCTGTGCATACCACAGCATTGTTTAGAATCAAGCTCAAACATGGGGTTTCAACTCTTGGCATATCTCCCTCCACTTTCAACTTTAAGGACTCAGGTAAGCTTACATACTCTGTGTCAATCCTGCAAGTTTGAGTGCCCACAATTCCCAAAGAAGTTAATGAGAGTTGAGGGTCTTTGGCACCTAGACACTTGCTGGACTAAGCCCTATAGAAAGACCATAATTCCTAAGCTTTTTTCTCAATTTTGAATCTAAAATTATTTTCTTCCTTTGCAGTTGTCCAGCTACTCACAGGAAAGATTATTTTTAAAGTTATTTTAATAGCCTGATGGTAGCCAATAGCAGAGCTTAGTTTCAAATTGTTCTTTCTGGTCTGAAAAATTGTTCACTTCCCACTAGGGAAAGTGACTCTTCTAACCTATTGTATAGGCCCATTCACTAGCTACAGCTTGCTAATTAAAATTCCCCTAACTTTAATCTTATGTTAGGAAATGTATTGCTCTTGGCTAGTATTTTCTGCTGAAATGCTCCACCTTGTCTACAACTGTGTCAGACTCTCTAATAGACATTCCAATGAGAAGGGCTCATGGGGCTTCTTTGATTAAGCATAATCTATAGTCAAGATACCTCTGAGGATTACTGACTGCCTTTCTGATAAAATACAGTAGCGATAGTTTTTCTTAGAAGTTAGGCTTTTCTCTTTTTGTAGAGCATAACAGTTGAAATTTCAAAAGTCATATATTATGTGGGCAATATGGCAATGTCAGAAGTTTCTATGTTTGTTTGTTAGTTAGATGTATTGTAGTTCTAAAACCATTATTTCCAAGTGCTAAAGTTAAAATTAAAATTCACCTTTTGAAGATGAAAAAATGAATAACTGTGTTCCTTTTTCTCTTGTGTTTTGTAATCATACGTAGTGTTGTTAATACTCATTTTACACATTCATCATGACATCTATCCAAGTGTCTGAAAGCCCATGACAAACATTTATCAAGCATCTCTTGAATCCCTGGGAAGATTGGTATTAAATCCATTTTACAGATAGGTATACTATGGGAATAATGTATAACATCCTTCATTTTGTTGCTCACTCTAAGCCCAAGGCAAGGATTCTGAACCTAATTTCAGAGAAACTGAAATTTCTCTGGTGGTACCTTTTTGACGATATATTGGTGTAAAACGCTACTAAGCAGAGTTATTCAGTAAGTCAGAGTGTCACAAGCAGTATTAGTATTTTTCAACTCAATCCCTTAAAAATGAAATGGGAAATTCTGACTACGTGACTTTCATTATGTAGGACCAGGCTGAGCTATGTAGCAGCTGGAGAGAAAGGAAGAGATAAGTGACTACTCTTTCAATCTTAATGTCTGACAACTCTTGAGGATTTCCCTCCTCGGTGACTCAAAAAACATCTGTCTGCTGCTAGCTTGTTGGCAAGTAAAGCACCTGCCAAGCAAAGCAGAGCTGTATGGTATTTCAGCCAATACTGCATAGATATTCAGTACATGCCAGATGCCAGTTGGTTTTCCTTAGGATTTGTCTACATGGGGAAGTTGTTGCAGAATAAGCTAGGATGTGAATTTAAAGCTCAATAGCAATTCCACACTCTTATAAGAGTGTGTGTGTGGGGGGGGGGAGGGTTGTGTTTTAGCTTAATCCACTTCCACAGTGGTTTAAGCAACACCTTGCAAAGTAGTTCTTAGTGTGTATTTGGAGTATCCACATGGGGATGTAGTGAGGAGTATTTATTTCACAATATCTAATCTGGCCTATTTCCCTGTGAGGACAAGCCCTTAAAGATGAATCTGTAAATATTTTTATTTTCTTATTGTACATCCTTTACAAAAACCCAAAAGTATTATTATATGTTCTTCATTCTATAGCTGTTGATAGGACATAAATTGGTCTCATAGTTTTGGTAATGAATTTGAGAATAAAACATTGCATTTTTGTGAGTTATTGATACACGAAAGATGAGTTATCTACAGGTAATTTGTTGGTGTTCAGTAGAGCTGGGTGAAATCTTTTGGACTAATAGTTTGTTTGCTAAAAAATGACCCAAAACTAGTTGCAAATTTGACCCAATAGTTTTGGCTGGGTAAGTAAGTGTGTGTGTATGTCCCTTTACAATCTTTTCTATAATCACATTTAACTCAGTGATTAGGGCACTTGCCTGGGATGTGAGCGATCAAAGTTGACTCCCACTCTGGAGCAGGGAATTGAACTCGATCTCCCCACTATCAGGTGAGAGCCCTGACACCCAGCTTATTGGCTATTCTGGGGTAGGGTACTCTCATTTCTTCTGTTAAAACTGTTCCACTGTGTGTAAATACTTAAACATTCATTGTAACAGGGACTCAAACCCAGATCTCTCCCCTCCACCCCAATTGAGCATCTTAATCACTAGAATAATAAGTATCTCTGTCTCTTGCTGACCCAGTAAATATTTAAGCATTGATATGAAATAGAACATCTTCATCAGGCTAGATTGAGAGCAACCCACCCTGGAATACCCTATAGCCATTGGGTCAGGATGCTCATCTGGGTGTGAGGGGAAATTTGAGTTCACAATCCCTGCTCCAGAGTGGAGAATCAAATGTGGGTCTCCCACATCCCAGCTAAGTGCCTTAACTACTGTGCTAAAGGTTAAAAAGGGGGATGTACACAGAGTGTGATGGCCTGAAATGGACTGTTCCAATTTGCTGACCCATTCTAAAAGGTTTTGGTACCAAATATTTCCCCTGATTTTTAGGTTTACTGGCTGAACTGAAAAATATTTTTTGCCCAGTTCCAGTATTCACAGCCAGTTATTTTGTCTCCAGTCCATATCTAATTACAAGTTACACTTGTATTAAATAGCCTATCAATAAATTTTGCTGAAATGTAATTGAGGTGTTATATTTTTTTTTGTTATTCACTGTCTTTTGCAGCCATTTTGAAAGATTGGCTCAATGTCTATGAGTAAAAGTAACCACTGTATTCTGAACTTGTCATTGTCACTGCATGTGATGGTCTACACTATTATGGTCACCACTTTTACAAACCTATGTAAATTTTGTACAAAGTAAGCCTTTGTGGGGTATCATTTGAAAATTCATAATTTGCTGAACATTATTGTCCTAGTAAAATGTGTACCAATCCTGTGTGTACATTTAAATTTCTACTGTATAATTTTGTTATAACATGTTCCAGAGTTGGAAAGGCAGGCTTAAACTTGTTCTTCAGAGATAAGACATTTGTAACCAATCCTGTCTTTAAGGCATCAGTACTTGTAATCACTTAAAATCTAGCTTTCTGTAGTTAATAAACTCGTTATTGTGTTATCTTAACGAGTGTGTTTATATTAAAGTGTGTACGAAGCTCCATTTGGGATAAAATAGGGTGGTGCACATATCATTTTCCTTTAGATGAAATGACAGACTTTCTATAAGTAGTGTACTAGACATTAGAAGATACATATTTCTGGGAAGACAAGGCTGGGACTAAGAATTTGCAGATATTCCCCTATATGTAATTCATGAATGACTGGTCAGAATGCTCATGTATTTAGCTGGCAGTGAATTTGTGTGCTAAAGGCTGTGTGAGAACAGGCCAGTAGCGGATGCTCTGCAATAAAGCAGTGTAAAATGTACCCCAGGCTAGAGAATGAACAGCAGTGTCCCCTTAAAAGGTCCAGATTGTACTCTGGGGAATGTCACGCATGCCTAATATTAAGTTGCATTCCTCTCTGCCGTGTGACAGCAGTATGTACACAAGTATAGTGTCTGCTAACCAATGAAGTAGTCACAATGGGATTTTATACTCTACTCACTGATCATATTTTCTTTGATCAAAAATAATAATCAGGCAGTTTACACTTTTTGCATAAAATGAGTCCTTAGTACTTTTGGAGCTTTATTGATTTGATCCCATAATTTATATGATTTATTTTCAGTAAACTATTACTATAACTAGAATGTAGGAAATGATCATATTTCATGAATATTTACTGCAAGGAGTTAATTTTTCTATTAAAATATAATCCTACCTAAATATATATATATATATATTTAACATTTTCTTGTCAGACATCCATTTCTAAGAGAAAAACTGCAAAGCTTTCCATGTGCTTCACCATATTACCTTCAGATCATCCATTGATGGTTGTTTGACCCTGAAGATGGAAATGGTCAAACATAATTAACTGGTATACTGTATTTTCCTCTCCCCACAATACCTTTAACCAAGGTAAAGAACTCAGTTATAATAATGCAGAAGCATTTGATTTGGGTTTTCAAAAGTGCTGTGAGTTAACCTAACAGTAGAAGTTTTACCATTGACTTCAGTGGGAGAAAAGTGAGGCCAATGGTGAGCATATTTCAAGTGATGATTTTCAAAGATATCAGGGATTCTTAATACTGGGTCACCAGATGGTTTTAATATATTGGTTGGATAATGTATGCAAAAAAGACCATTTTTGTCACCAATCATTGAATAAATTCTCTAGACATTGTTTTAATTATTTAACATACTCAACAGATGGTTGAATAATAGCAAATAAATTATTTGCCATTTTCCCCATTAATCCTCAAATATGTTATTCAGGGAACTCCAAAGAAAAACCTGGCACAAAGGCTGTAACTTTAAAAAATAGCACTCAAAGGATGGTCAATAACAGAAATATACATCCTTTAAAATTATGGGTGGCTATAAGCAATCATTTTGACAGTTAGACATCCTTTGAACATTTGATGATCTTAGGTCATAGGAAGCAGCTACTAGGTTGATTGAAATCATTTGACCTGCCCATATCTAAACACTAGGCTTGGACTATAAATCTCTATCCTCATAAAAAAGCCACTGAACAACCCCTCGTGTCTACTGATGAATATTTCTGTCCGATGACAATGAGTTGTCTAATGCTACCAAAATTAATTGTGACTTAGAGATTCTTCTCCTTTAATTTCAGTTTGGAAACTGGGCTCAACAGTTCCCCCTGTAAAGTCAACATATCATCAGATGCTGCTAGCAGCTGCTCACCTGGCATCAACACAAACAAAATACACTCATACCCAGGACAGAATTGGATATCTGCATTCAACATGTCATAGCTGATGTCTGAAAAATGTACTCCATCCGGACAGAACATCCCCAACAGATACTGACATTCTAGAATATTTTAAGATATCAACAAAGAATTTTTTTGCTTCCCTGTTTTTCTTTTGGACCTGTTTACATTGATAGCTGAGGAGGTTCCCTTCATATTTGCTAAGGCAGCATGATGGCATGTGCCAACTATACTACTCTCACTCAAGGGGAAAAAAAAGATATCTGGAATTGTTTCAGTCATGCTTGAGTTGGACCAAAAACCACAATTCACTGGATTGTTATTACCTATATTAACGAGGATCATCTGGAGCCGGAAGGCACCACTATCTTCCACAAAACCAAGAGTGTGAAGTTGTCCCATCTCTTGTTCCTCTGTGAAACTTACAGATCTCAAAACCCACTTGTGTTCCTGTCTTGTGCTGACTAGTGAATAATGCTTTTTTTCATATGATCCACACCTGCTTGGTAAAATATTAATAAGGTGGGGATAGAAATAAATTAAATATTAGCAAAACCCCAATCAAGTTATTTAATTCCTAATGTAACTCTTTAAAAATAGCTTGATAATGTATACCTAGTGTCTGATTTCTCCATACTGCAAATCTGTTATAACAGCTGTGTCTACACCCATTCTAAAGGAGTCTATTTGAAAAAAAGGTGTATGGAGTTGTGAGTATCCACATATGGAGAGGGAAACCTAAAATTAGTAAGGTCCTTGGAATGTGGCTAAAACCTGAAGTTAAAGGACTGTCCCTTGCAATAGCTAAAACCAACAGCATCCTGTGATAGGATGATTATCCCACAATGCCTCCTGAAGGGGCAAAGGTGGCACAGATAGGGCCCATTAACCTTATAGGCCTCACTTAGTATAGAGTCTGGCTTGACTGAGAATGACTAATGTCTGCAAACACTCAGCTGTGGGAGAAGCAGGCTAAGGTATAAAGCCAGGAAGTTTGCCCTAGAAAGGGGCTGCAGTGTGGAATCTGGCAGTCACGCCCTGGGTTTAGAGAAGGAAAAGAAGGAAAGCCAGGGGAAGAGAGAGTAGCCTGGGATCCTATCTCTGAGTGAAGGTTTACCAGAAGAATGGAGAAGGAAAGCCTGTGGGACAGAGAGTAGGAAGCAGCCCAGAGAAAGAACAGTGGGGTCAGAAGAAAGAGATTTGTGCAGACCTTGACTGCTGATTATAGGGTCCCTAGGCTAGAACACTACCAGCCAGAGGGTACAGAGGGGCTTTGATACCCTGGAAGTGGGGACTATATCGTGACCTAGCCAGAGCACTGAGTCATGAGACAAAGCACCCTGAGTCACAGAGGGAGAGGCCAGTGGTGAGAGAACGGGGATACCTGACTGAACAAAAACTGATTCCTCAGATACAGCCACAAGTCCCAGCAGTGAGTGTACCCTGTGACTTGATGGAGAATGCAGGCATGACAATAGCCCCTGATAAAAGGTGAGTGTGAGCGACAGTAGTAGCGAAGTTTAGAAAGAGACAGTGGAAATACCACATGCAGTCATCGTTTTTGGAGAAGGCCAAAGTACCCTCCTGAGATGGACCCCAGAATTTCTGCTTCCCTTTAAGGGGGATGAAAAACAACCCATTGGGATCCAGGCACTGCTTATGCAGGTCTTGCAGAAACAGAAGAGACAGTAGGAAGCACTGTTATAAATGCAGAAATATTTAATGAAGCTGGTAGAAAAAGCAGTCATATTTATTTAAATCCTCTGAGAAGTGAGCAGGGCCTGAAGAAGCTGAGAATGGAAAAGAAGTTCTGGGACCATGAGGCCAGAGGCCTAGTTGAGTGTTTTGCCTATGGGCAGAAGGGACGCATGAGAAGGGAATGTCCCTATGTATACTGGAACACGAAGGCTTGCCTGGAAGTGAGAGGTGCTGGAACGTCCCAAAGAGTCCAAACTGGCGAGGGAGGAGGAAAAGGAGAGGCCTGCTTTTCCTGTGAAGAAAGGGGACATGTGAGGAGTCATTATCCTTACAAGAAAAAAGAAACTAGCCACAAAAATGGCAAGGCATCAATAAAGGACTGGAAGGAAGTGCCAGAGGCCCAGAGCACGTGCACAATGGTCGTAAAGAAAGCCAATCTAAAGATAGAGGTTAAAGAGAAATTGGAGGGAAGAAAGAGTACCCCAAAGATAAAGTTAAAGGATACAGGTACAAATACAGAAAGTAACCATAATTATGAGAGAAAGGGTGTTGGGAGAGTGTGTGGAGCAGGGGGGAAAGCTACAAAAGAAGTTAATAGCTACAGATCAAGCTTTGCAAGTGTCTTTGTAAGACTTTGCATTCCAGAGAGAAAAGTTTGGGACACAATGGAGAAGAAGGGTGGACTGGTTCTCATGGTGGATGACCTACAGCAGGAGCTAACCTGTTGTTAGACCTGGCAGCTCCAGAGTTGGCACCTGTGCCCCCAAGGGTTACAGATTTTAGGGAAAGGGTATGTGATGGGGTGTCCACCCCACACAAGGCCTGAGTAGGAAACAAAGGCCAATTAACCCTGTGACAGGCTTCACTTTGAGGAGAGTCAGGGCTGATAAGCTGTAATTGAAGCCCAGCTGGGCAGAGGAAGGCTGGGTTGGTATATAACCAGGACGTGAAGAGCCAGCAGGGGCTGCAGGAAGGAACACTTTAGTTACTCCCTAGAGAGAAGGGGATTGGTAAACAAGGAAGAGTCCTAGGAGGGGAATAAATCCTGGGATTCTGCATGGGAATACAGACTCTGGCAAGAATCTGAGAGTGTGAAGTAACCAGAGGGAACAGAGAAATGTCCAGTGGTAAACCAAGGAAGATGGGGCGTGGGGGAGAGGGAAGGTAGATAGTGACTTGGTCTGGGAGCAAGTAGACAATAGTTGATGGACATAGGGACCCTGGGCTGGAACCCAGAGTAAAGGGTGGGCCCGGTACCCCTACCAGCCCTGGGAAAGTGGCATAGTCTGAGAAGGGGAATGGAAGACTGCCTGATCATCCAGTGAGATTTGATACCCCAAAAGAAGAAAAGTACAGTAACCTGGCTGGAGGGCCAAGCCATGAAGAGGAATCACCCTGAGTTACGAAGAGGGAGCAACTGAGTCCGGAGAGAGAAGGAGAAAGCTAGGGCAAGTGACTGGTCAAGAGCTAATCCCCAGATGCAGCCACAAAGAGGCACCACAGCAATGGGTAGTGAATCCCATCTCAGTTCTGTAAAGCAGTAAGTCAGTCTGTCACACGGAGTACTGATGTTCAGGTTGTTTTAGGGTTCAATTAAAGAACCTGAATGCAGCAACATGTCATGCAGGATCCCTCAAGCACTTCCTCTGGGTGATAAATTTAACCCCTCACTTCTGGCCTATTATGGAAAAGTGCAGGTCCAACTCAATGCACGCAAGCTGAAAATCATCATTCCTCATTGCATCCAGGTTGCACAATACACGTTGCTGCCAGAATGACCTCATCAACGCACAATGGTGCAGAAAAATAAAAGGGGAAAATGCTGTTTTGAAGAGAAGATCCCGAGTTCTAGATCAACTTACATGCAATGGCCATCAAGTCCCTCAAAACCTTGGGGAGTGACAAGGGCAGTGTCAGTTCCCTTTATGGACTTTTGCCTAGCCCGCTTTTCCATTGAACATCTTATGAGACATTTGTCTTGTCCATGTAGGAGCTATTTTTTTGAGACAAGATGGAAAAGGCCAGAGCATGTGACAATATGGTCACCAGAGCAATAAGGCATTCAACCTGTTCTTCCATGGTAAGCCAAAGGTTGTCAAGCTTCTTCTATCCCTAAAGTAAAGAAGCTTGTGTGACAGACCAGTGGGGTACAGGAGTCTGGTAGAAGTCAAATATACTGGTCACTGGATGAGTAGTTTTCTGTTCCCTGAGTGACCAGAGCAGGGGTTGCACTAGAGTAATCAGGAACCTGCTAGAACCAGTTAAGGCAGGCAGGCTAATTAGGACACCTGGAGCCAATTAAGAAGAAGCTGCTAAAATCAATTAAGGCAGGCTAATCAGGGCACCTGGGTTTTAAAAAGGAGCTCACTTCAGTTTGTGGTGCGAGTGTGAGGAGCTGGGAGCAAGAGGCGCAAGGAGCTGAGAGTGAGAGGGTGTGCTGCTGGAGGACTGAGGAGCACAAGCGTTATCAGACACCAGGAGGAAGGTCCTGTGGTAAGAATAAGGAAGGTGTTTGGAGGAGGCCATGGGGAAGTAGCCCAGGGAGTTGTAGCTGTCATGCAGCTGTTACAGGAGGCACTATAGACAGCTGCAGTCCACAGGGCCCTGGGCTGGAACCCGGAGTAGAGGGCAGGCCCGGGTTCCCCCCAAACCTCCCAATTGACCTGGACTGTGAGTTTTTCCAGAGGGGAAGGTCTCTGGGCTGTTCCCCAACCCACATGGTGAATCTCTGAGGCAAGAAAATCTGCCAATAAGCGCAGGACCCACCAAGATAGAGGAGGAACTTTGTCACAGTGGTGTCAAGAGTGGGATATTGGGGTACACAGTGTGGCGGAAGAAGGAGGGTGATTTAAAAAAAAACAAAACAAAACAACAACAACAAAAACAAAAGGGAGAGGGTTTATTTTTTTTCACCACAATGGATGACGTAGTGCGGGCACTGATACAAGCTATGGCGGCCCAGCAGGAGGCTACCCGTGTCCAGGCAGCCACCCAACAGGAGGCAGTGCGGCTGCAGCAAGAGACTAATCGCCTGCTGATGGACCAGGCTGCTCAAGACTTAGCTATGTTGCGGGAACTGGTAAACCAGGCCAAGTCCCTTACAGTGCTGAATCGCGGCCATGATGGGACGCTGCACATATGGGCCAGCCATTGGCTGCAGAACATGACCCGGGAGGATGATGTAGAGACATACCTTCTGGCCTTTGAGAGGACAGCCCTACAGGAGGCCTGGCCTCGAGATCAGTGGTCTGGCATCCTTGCCCCATTCCTGTGTGGGGAGGCCCAGAAGGCCTACCATGATCTGCCTGAAGAGGCTGCGGCAGACTACCCCCAGCTGAAAGCAGAGATCCTGGGGTAACGACAGCAGTGTGGGCCCAGCAGTATCACAGTTGGAGGTACCAGGAAGACAAAACCCCGTGGTCCCAATTGTATGACCTCATCCATCTAGCACGAAAGTGGTTGCAAACAGAGTCCCGGAGTCCGGAAGAGATATTAGCGGTTCTGGTCATCGACCGATACATGAGGGGACTACCACCAGACCTTCGTGCCTGGGTAAGCCAGAATGAACCTTCCACCTATGACGAGGTTGTTGCCCTGGTAGAGAGGCGAAGGACACTGAAGGAGATATTAACTGACCAAGGAACCCCATTTATGTCGAAGCTAATGAAGGACCTCTGTCCGCTGCTCCATATACATACCCTGAGAACTTCGGTCTACCATCCGCAGACTGATGGGTTGGTAGACAGGTTTAACCGAACCCTCAAGGCTATGATAAGGAAGGTGGTAAATCAGGACGGGAAGGATTGGGACACCCTACTACCCTACCTTATGTTCGCTATCCGGGAGGTACCACAGGCCTCAACTGGGTTTTCCCCCTTCGAGTTGTTATACGGGCGTCACCCCCGTGGCATACTAGATATCGCCAAAGAGATCTGGGAAGAGGAACCCAATGAGGGGAGAAATATAATAGAGCATGTAATGCAGATGCGAGACCGGATAGCCCGGGTTACCCCTATTGTACGGGAACATTTGGAGAAGGCACAGGAGGCCCAGTGAACCCATTACAATCTCCAGGCAAAAGTGTGACAGTTCCAACCAGGGGATCGGGTTATGGTGTTGGTACCCACGGCAGAAAGCAAGCTTCTGGCCCAATGGCAGGGGCCCTATGAGGTGGTTGAACCCGTGGGAGAAGTAACCTACAAGGTGCGGCAGCCAGGACACAGAAAACAAGAACAGATTTATCACATTAACCTTCTGAAACCCTGGCATGCACAAGAGGCATGCACAACGGTCCAAAAAGACCTAACCCAGGAAAACAAGCCTTCCAAACAGGTGAGAGTGTCTCCCGATTTAACACCAGACCAGAAGAATGAGGTGTCTGAGATGATGTTCCGGAATCAAGATGTGTTCTCGACAAAACCGGGTCGAACAACCGAGACATATCACCACATCGTCACGAACCCTGGGGCCAGAGTAACAATGAGGCCCTATCGGGTGCCAGCGGCAAAAAGGGAGGAACTAAAAGCAGAAGTAAAAAAAATGCTAGAGTTGGGGATCATCGAAGAATCCCACAGTCAGTGGTCCAGCCCAGTCGTGCTGGTGCCCAAACCTGATGGCACCACAAGATTTTGCAACGACTTCCTGCGACTAAACGAAGTATCCCTGTTCAACGCGTACCCCATACCTCGCATAGATGAGCTAGTGGACCGTCTGGGTAATGCCCGGTACTTGACTACCCTAGACTTGACAAGGGGGTACTGGCAGATTCCCCTTGCAGAAGACGCAAAGGAAAAGACTGCGTTCTCTACACCAGAGGGTCTTTTTCAATATACTGTCCTTTTTTTTTTGGACTACTACCTTCCAGCGCCTCATGGACAAGCTATTACACCCACATAACAGTTATGCTGCTGCCTACTTGGCCGATGTGGTCAGTCATACCCCAGACTGGGAAACCCACCTGGAGAAGGTGGAGGCAGTCCTCGATACCTTCAGGCGAGCTGGCCTTACAGCAAACCATGCCAAGTGCGCTGTAGGGTTTACAGAGGCCAAATAGCTTGGCTACATTGTGGGAAAAGGTCTGGTAAAACCCCAAGTGAACAAGTTAGAGGCCATCCAAAATTGGCCCCGACCAAGTCGCAAGAAACAACTCCGGGCATTCCTAGGTGTGTTGGGGTATTACCGATGATTTATCCCCCACTTTGCCACAAGGGCAAGCCCCCTGACAGACCTAGTGAAAGCCCGTGGACCTGATCTGGTGAGATGGTCTGACACAGCAGAGGAAGCATTCACAGACCTACGGACTGCCCTCTGCAGTAACCCTGTACTGATAGCCCCTGATTTCACCAAGGAGTTTATCCTGCAGACGGATGCATCGGAAGTAGGGCTGGGGGACGTTCTATCACAGATGGTCGGGGAGGAGGAACACCCAATTCTATACGTCAGTCGGAAACTCCTTCCAAGGGAACAAAAATATGCAGTGGTGGAGAGAGAATGCCTCGCTTTAAAATGGGCCATGGAAACATTGCGCTACTACCTGCTCGGGAGCAGATTTGTCCTCGTGACTGACCATGCCCCTCTTCAATGGATGCAGCGGAACAAGGAGAAGAACACAAGGGTGACCAGATCGTTCTTATCCCTCCAACCTTTCCAGTTCCTTGTGCAACACAGAGCAGGGAGCCGTCATGGCAATGCCGATGGCTTGTCACGTGTGCACTGTCTGGCGTCCCAAGCTGCCCAACCCCTTGGCGTTGAGGAGGGGGGAGGAATATGTGACAGACCCAGACCAGTGGGGTACAGGAGTCTGGTAGAGGGCAAATATGCTGGTCACTGGATGAGTAGTTTTCTGTTCCCTGAGTGACCAGAGCAGGGGCTGCACTAGAGTAATCAGGAACCTGCTAGAACCAGTTAAGGTAGGCAGGCTAATTAGGACACCTGGAGCCAATTAAGAAGAAGCTGCTAGAATCAATTAAGGCAGGCTAATCAAGGCACCTGGGTTTTAAAAGGAGCTCACTTCAGTTTGTGGTGCAAGTGTGAGGAGCTGGGAGCAAGAGGCGCAAGGAGCTGAGAGGGTGTGCTGCTGGAGGACTGAGGAGCACAAGCATTATCAGACAGCGGGAGGAAGGTCCTGTGGTGAGAATAAGGAAGGTGTTTGGAGGAGGCCATGGGGAAGTAGCCCAGGGAGTTGTAGCTGTCATGCAGCTGTTACAGGAGGCACTATAGACAGCTGCAGTCCACAGGGCCCTGGGCTGGAACCCGGAGTAGAGGGTGGGCCCGGGTTCCCCCCAAACCTCCCAATTGACCTGGACTGTGAGTTCTTCCAGAGGGGAAGGTCTCTGGGCTGTTCCCCAACCCACATGGTGAATCTCTGAGGCAAGAAAATCCGCCAATACGTGCAGGACCCACCAAGATACAGGAGGAACTTTGTCACACTTGTTAAACATTCCCTGCAGGGCTGACACATTGCTACTGACTGCTACAACAACCCAACACCTGCAAGATGCAAAGGGACTCCTGGATCCCTACCAGCTGTCCCTCTGACTCTGGCATTAGCTGCCAAAATCTCTGAGTCTGCAACTGAGACACAGCATCAGCATTACTGCTATCAGCTCCTGCCATGTGGCAAACCTGAACACACACACACTCGGCTGTAGTCAAAGCAGAGCAAATTTCCTCATGACTTTCATTATCCTTGGGGACCCTAAATGTCTGGTGGTTGATAGTATGGCCACCAGACCAGAACATAACCCTGCAATTAGCTAAGTGATCCCACAAATCACTATTGGTGCTAAATCAGAGTATTTCTAGGAAGGTTGTTTCCCCTTTTACTCCAGCAGACACCCAGCCTTCTCACCACCACTCAGCACACCATCCCTGTAAAAATAAATTGTGAAACTTAAGCCTCCCACTACACCTTCAGTGCAGCTGCAGATCCAAGGAATACTTCTTATCTGATCTGCACAGAGGAACTCTTTAAATCTTTCCGAATTTTTTCCTATATGCCAAGATCCTTTCTTATTTGCCTCATTATCCTTATATGATGGTGCTAGAACATCTTACAACCACTGGAAAGGAATAGATATCCACTACCATTCCATATGCAAAAAAAGTAATGTATTTTTCTCTTGGTATTATAGAGGCTTTCCAACGAAAATACTTACTGTGAACCAGCAGCCTTCTGGCCAATGTGCTTTTTGTATTATGTGACTGTAGTTGAATAATTAGGTATAGCATACACTGAATGCAGCCAACCAAATAAGGATTGTGTGGGGCAACTAAGGTGTATTTGCTGTCTCCTCCTGGGCAGCCTTTGCAATGCAGCACCCACTCTAACTGAATAGCGAGGTATCCCTGTGCAACAAGGAAAATATCTGTCAATTCTCCCTGTTACACATTTTCTTGGTTATGGAATGGTGCATACCCAAGGGATTTTTTTCTGTATCTGGTTATTATTTTAATTATTTACCCAACACAGTCTATCTGTGTGAGCTGGTATAATACGTGGTAACTTGCTCTTAGCCTCAAGGGGATTACAATAAAAAACAAAGGTCATGTTGTTCGATGTTTACTTTCTTATTAACTTGTATTAAGCCCCTATGGCAATGGACACCTAAGACAGAACTCACCAAATTGTCTAATTGGTTAAGCAGGTGAAGCAATTGTAAAAACAGTGCAGATATCTGTGTTAAATATATTTATTTGGTGAATTACAGTTGAAAAGGCATGAAGTGTGTTAGTAATATTTCCCTGAATTCCCCTGCAGTTACAAACTGAATGTACTTCCTCTCCTATCCTAAAGTATTAAATAGTGCATTGCCATTCATGTTTCAGCCCAGAGTTGGACAAGTTCCAGGGATGGGTATGGGCTTCATTCTCCTCTCACTTACACAAATATAACTCCATTGGCTCCTCTAGAGTTGCTCAGGATTTACATCAGTGTCAGAGAATCACATTTGAGAATTTAAGGTATATGTTTATATTTTCTACATTATAAGTATTTACTACAATTATTGGCAGGGAGTACTCTGTAGGAAGATACACCTCTACCCCGAATTAATGCTGTCCTTGGGAGCCAAAAAATCTTACTGTGTTATAGGTGAAACCGCGTTATATCGAACTTGCTTTGATCTGCCGGAGTGCGCAGCCCTGCCCCCCGGGAGCTCTGCTTTACCGCGTTATATCTGAATTCATGTTATATCGGGTCGCGTTATATCAGGGTAGAGGTGTAACAGTATTTTTTACCAAAATTAAATTCCTTTATAAAAAGACCTCATAAACAGTGTATACAGTATGTTATATAAGCTGCATAAATACTTTTTATGATTTTAAACAGACACTGAGCTGACACAGTTAAAAGGTTCTATTGGTTTGAAAGATTCTACCAGTACTGGAAAATTTTCCCATTTAAAATAGGGAATTGTTTGAGAACAAGCAGTATCTTTCAAACCTATTGAACATTTTAATGTCACCAAATGTGAATATGTGTATACAAACACATATTTAATTATAGACATATATCATAAAAAGTAGACAATATAGCTTGGATATTTTAAATATATTTCTCTAACTTCTAATATTCCATTCTAGACAGAAGGTTCATATTCACTTGAAACTCTGAATCATGAATGTTTCAGATTTGTCAGTCTGTAAGCCTTAAGAATGTCTTTAAATAACAAAGACTGATTTCTAAGCATTTCCATCTGGAAACAGCTTGCTTCATATGATCAAAAAGACATGTTTATATACTTTGATTCTTTGGGCCGCATCAAAATGCCAATATCAGTCGAAACTAAGTAATATTTAAGAATGGGAAACAAGGTAACTTTTGCAGTTCAAAATGTTCATTTTATGAGGACAGTGAGACAAAAAATAATTGAAGACATATGGACATATTTTATTACACTTGTCCTATTCTCACTCTCATTGCTGGATAAAAGTTATTAAGCAAACATTTTGATAAAACTCATGAGAACTAACATTTAAGGTTACGGTATACTTAGAACCTGTTAGTGACAAAGAAAAAAGTGAAACATTATTTAGAAATAATTGAACTGATCTATTTTACAGAGCTAGAAATAAATATCTGGGGTGGATCAGATCTAAAGTAAAAGCTGCACACAGAAAAACTGGGACAAATTCTGCCCTTGGAAGACTATGGAAGGCTCCTCTTGAGCGCAATGGCGCATCTGAGGGTGGAATTTGACTTAATGTGCCTAGAATGTGAAAAAGAAAGTGAAACAAAGAAGGAAAGATCATTCATTTTGTTAACCTACAAGGCTGTCACATTGCTCACCACTTTTACTCATGATGAGCAAGCTCCCAGAACAAAAAGCTTTCTGCTTTAGCCTACTTCTTTCGATGAGATTTTTTGTCGATATTTTGTCCATAAAACGGTTCAAATTGCTCAGTCTTTCTGAGTGAAATAAAGAAAAAATGTTATCAGATTGCTCAACTTTTTGGAGCTCATTGTCTAAAGTACAAAAAAACATGGAATGCTTAAGGATTCACAAGTCAAACTGGCATGCACATTTCAAAAAGGATTGGGTGTTTCCTTTTTTTTTTTTGATCTGAAGAACCTACATAAATATCAAACATATGTAGCCCGTAGAGCTCGATATGCCTTGCCCTCAATAATAGAATCAGTATCCACTAAAGAATCAGGTAACAGAGAGAGTGACAAAAACAATTTTTATCATCTAAGTCCTCCTTTCATAGTTATCAACGGTGTGTTTTGAAGAAATTGTATGTTTGGCCTGAAATAAAAACAATGTGCTATAATGTATCCTGATTATATAATTTCTTCATAATATGGTACATCTGCTGGTGGTTGTTTTTTATATTGATAAGTTTAATAAATACATTCTTAACAATGCCCCATTTTTTGTATATCTGCAATGGGCACAGAAACCAGCCACATCTCCCATTCTAGGGATTCTCTAGACATTAAAGAAGTGCTAGTGGGCATAGAGCTTATTTAGCCATTTCCTCTGCTGCCCTCTTGCAAAGGGGATGTATTGGAGTTATAAAAGGGGTTGGCCAAAATGCATTGGATAGCCCCAGGTGACAAACAACTTCCTGGTAGTTGTTGCACTTGGAAGAGTTTAGAATAAACTTCCAGCTGTTCTAAACTCCACTGGACTGGGACTAGTGTAAAACCAATCTCAAGTTCAGGGAGCAATAACTGGTAATATACCCAAGGGAGATGGGGCATGGCAGAAGATCTCATATCTTTTTTATTAGAAGATACTGTAATGTCACATTTTCATTTCTTGCTGTTAATTGTTTATTATACAACACCCAAATGCACATGAGGTATTTTAGAGACAAGTCCCTCCCCTAAAGTGTTTACAATCTATAAAAGATAACACAAAGAAGATGGAGAAGGGAAAATGATGTAACTAATTTTATACCCGTGGTCATTTGTCCTATTATATTCCTGGGGGGGGGGGGGACCCTCCTGATTCAACATTTCAAAACCTAGCATGGATATATATATATATAGTACAGATATCTTTATTATATATGTGCATCATACACACCTCACTGGGTGTGAAGGGGGGGGGGGAAGTTGAAAGTTGTCAGAGAAGATACCTGGATGCACTGAAGGAGTGGTTGGTGGTGTTCAAGAAAATAAAAGTGAGGCGGGGAGTGTGTGAGAGAGAGGGGGGGGGGTGGAAAGCATGTCCCTGTATTTCAAATATATGCAAATCTGTCTTAGACACTTGTAAGTAGAGCTGGTCAGGAAGACAAACTTCAGTTCCACAAAATTTTTCAAGCTTTCAGAAAATATTCACCCTGAATCATGACAAAAAACAAAACGGAAAAATGTTTATGGAACTGAAATCCCCAAAACAATGAAATGTAATGTTTCCAAAACAAAATATGCTCCTCTGGCTTCCTAGCTGGTGGGCTGCAGAAGACCAGTGACACTAGAAACCCTAGCTGCTGCAGACTGAAATGCACATAATTCTTGTGAGCTTCACTCCTGACCACCACTGTAAGCCAGCAATGAAACAGACCTGATTATTGTTGTCAAGTGTTGAGCAGTCAGGGATTGTGGGAACCTTGGGGGGCCCTTGTCCTCAGTAGCCCATTTGCCAGGTTGACATGGAGTTTTTGGCCTGGAAGCTCCTGATCCTAAGTTCAGAGTCTCCCAGCTCAGCCAGGGCTTCCAAGTTCCCTGTTTCCATTCACTCTGCCTGGCTAGCTGAAGGGGAGGCTGGAAACCTTGGGACCACTGGCTGTGCAGCAGCCTGCTTGGCAGGCTACTGGGGAGACTGAGAGATTGGGAGGCAGAGCTCTCACTCCTTCCTCACTGCCAAATCAGCTGTCCAGGGGTGTGAAAGCCCTGGGGTCTTCAGCAGCCATCCCAGTGGGCTGAAGAGGAGCTGGGGAGAACACAGGTTTACAGTGCAGGTTTTCCTAATGATATTTTCTAATGGCCATTAAAACATCGTGCACACACATTCTAAGTTCTATAGTGTCTTTATATATTGTGCTTTTGCTTCTGGTACATTTTCTGCGCACAGGTGGGGGAAGTGCAGAGGAGAAGGGTGGAGATCGGAGCAAATTAATTTAATGTTGAATGAACCATAAATGTATCCAGGTACTACTAGTAGTGCTGTTTTGAAAGAAACCATTTTTTTTATAAACTACTTTATGCCACATGGTGGGTTTTGAAAAGAGCATTGAAGTAATATATTATTTCTTCCTAATCTTTTCTCTGACCTCCTATCGGGATCTGATTTTATTTGGCTGGGTAGATAAATCATATTTCTTCTCTATCA
The DNA here is from genome assembly GCF_028017835.1 of Emys orbicularis. NCBI lineage: Eukaryota > Metazoa > Chordata > Testudines > Emydidae > Emys > Emys orbicularis. The sequence goes on along the minus strand of NC_088687.1, from coordinate 51,645,886 downwards.
TTACAATATTATATGAGTATTTGCGCAACTCAAAAATGTGGTGATGTATCAGCATTTATTATTTAAGCTGAATGAGAAGGTTTTCACTTAATCTGTTTCCTTTCTTTCTTTTGTTTAACAAATATAGTTTGATTATTTTAGCACTGTTGATGATTGGTAGAGACTTGGTGGAGTCACCTTTCATTTTTAAGTATCTGAAATATATATGACTATTTCAATGATTCAATAGAGTTTTAGATCCTGGATGCAAATTTTATAAAGTGAATTGATGACCAGATATAAAACCATTTTATTTTATTGATGAAGCTGATGCAATAACTTGTGCTATTCTGCACAAATTTTCATTTTTATTTCTGTTGATTTCATCTTTGTACTCAAAATGTCAAATGAATAATAATTCTTTATTGTACGAAAACCCGACAAAAGTAAAGAAGGTTTCAATTAGATTTTATAACAGATACAGTAGATAGAAATACCCCAAAATGAGATTTTGCCTGAAAAGAAAGAAAAAATTCATGTAATTGACATTCAGTCATAAAACAACAACCTTTATACTAAAACTCACCCTTGAATGTCACTGCTTGTTTAAAGATCTAGAATTTCTACTTTCCTTACTTATGACCTGATCATTTTAACTAATTATAATTGCTTAAAAACTGCACCATTAAATATATGTTAAAAGCCTATGTTCTCAGGGAACATCCAGGAATAGTACTTTGCCAAAACAATAGGCAAGAAATGAACACAGGTGACTAAAACATCAGAAAAATAAAACAAACTTAAATAAACCTAAACCATCTCAATCCTGTCATAAACAGTAAAGGAAAAAAATGATCCATAATAAATTCTACTCCATCAATTGTTGCAATCCTAGGTTTTCATAGTAATCAGATTACATGTTTAGGAGAAAATTGAGTTCCCTCAATATTGTTAGCACGTCTATCAAATTGCATTGTTTCAGTGTACTAATACAGCTAGTTTTGTTGCAAAGAAATATAAAACCTTTCACTAAGGGATGGCTCAGGTGATTGTTAATGGGTTATAGAACAGTTCAACTCTAAGTTGCTGGTTAAAAACCAGCACCAATCAGGAGTGAACGAAAGATGATACCATCTGTTCATTTTCCTTTATTAATGAGTGTAGTAGACTCGATCCAGTTCCCACTAGACAGATATCCATAGCAGGAACACCACCACAAATGGTACTAATTGCCATACTTGTTGGCAGCCTCACAGAGGGGCCAACAACTGAATGGGCACAAATATTGAATTACCCAAAAAAGATGTTCTCTCAAGGTCAGGGTTTTGGAGCGTTGGTAGGATAGCATGGAGACACCTGCATTATGGTTGGCCATGTTCGCTGTCTCTACCTGTTCTGTCAGTAGAAAGAAGACTTCCCATCTCCAGAGCTATCTGCCTGAAACCTTTCAACAAGTACTGGATTCTCTCAGACAAGTAAACCTAAACAGAATGCCCTTTCATGGGAGGGTTGAGGTGGAATGCCAGTCTTAATATCAGTATTCTTTAAGACCTCCAATAGGTCTCATGGCCCTCAGTTTTCTTTGTAGAGCAAGAGTTTGACAGTACCCTGTGCCAGAGTAACGTATAGCTTGCTGGGTATGGATCTGAGCTCAAGTCCTTGCCATGGAGTGGGAATTCAAACCTGGATATCCCACTTCTCAGCAAAGGGCCCCAACCACTGAGTTAAAAGTTATAAGGGGGAAAACATGCATATGATTTTCTGAAGTTGGCCCTGAAAATCTCTTTCCAGCCAAAACTCATCAGATCAAATTTGCAAGTAGTTTTGAGTCAGCTGAAACTGCATTTTTTTGATGAATAAACTGTCTGAAAAAGTTTGCCAGCACTATCTAGAACACCTGTGCCACTAACTCCAGCAAGGTCACTATTCTCACCAAAAGTAGCATCTTCATCTGCAAAAGTTCATAAATTCTATAGTTGTTCAAATAAGAATTGGGTCTCTGACACAGAGGCTCATTTGTGATTCACTACTTTGTATCAGCAACTTTTTGTTAGGCCTGACCTATTCACTCCACCTCACATACTGGTGTCATGATATTTATCTAAAATATGTAATTGGAAAACTAATAACTCATGTATCATTAATATTCTTTTATATATGCAGTGTAGATTAAGAGCTATGGATATATGACAGAATTATGACTAAAGTTTGTTTATACCACGGTGTAGACGTCCGGGGTGGAGCTCGTCCCCCGCAGGGGCGGCTGGTAGCCAAGTCGCCTGACGGCACGAGGCTGGGAGACAGTTCAGTCTCGCAAGTCCAAGCCCTCGGTCGGGGCGGGGCAGCAAGCAACCGGTAGTTCAGGGCTCAGGCCCTCAGGCAGGGGCTGAGCAAACAAACAGTACTGTAGGGCTCAGGCCCTCAGGCAGGGGCTGAGCAAACAAACAGTACTTCAGGGCTCAGGCCCTCAGGCAGGGGCTGAGCAAACAAACAGTACTTCAGAGCTCAGGCCCTCAGGCAGGGGCTGAGCAAACAAACAGTACTTTAGGGCTCAGGCCCTCAGGCAGGGCTGAGCAAACAAACAGTACTTTAGGGCTCAGGCCCTCAGGCAGGGGCTGAGCAAACAAACAGTACTTTAGGGCTCAGGCCCTCAGGCAGGGGCTGAGCAAACAAACAGTACTTTAGGGTTCCTACACCGGAGCGTTGGCGTGAAGGCAGGGGGGGGGGGAAGAGACTGCCACCCGGGGTGGGGTGGCAGGGGGGACACAGGCCCACCCACTCCACTGTGTCCCAGCCCGGGGCCCTAACAGCAGCAGTCCGTCTGCTGCTGGGTCAGTGGGGATCCTGACCGCAACACACTGACATGGGCTCGGGGTCTGCTATCCCCGGGCCACCTCCAATCTCCCCCTCCATGGGTACCTGCACGTCCTCAGCCTCCTCCACCGTGTCCCAGACCATGGGCTTCTCAGGGCACCGAGCGCTGGGTAGGTTGGGTGGCTCCTCCGGACCCTCGGCGAGGGGAGGCTCAGGCCGCTCCTCGGGATACCGGGCCCGGGGCCGGCTCGGCCAGTCCTCCTCAGGATACCGGGCTTGGGGCAGGCTCGGCCAGTCTTCCTCCGGATACCGGGCTCGGGGCAGGTTCGGCCAATCTTCCTCCGAATACCGGGCTCAGGGCAGGCTCGGCCAGTCTTCCTCAGGATACCGGGCACAGGGCAGGCTCGGCCCAACAGGAGCTCGGGCACCATCGTCTGTCTTCTCCCGCGACCGGCGCCCAACTGAACGCGGGGCCCGGGCCTTTATACTTCCTGTCCCACCCCTTGACTTCCGGGGGGCAGAGACAGGCGGCGGTGACTCCGCCCACTCTGGCGGCTGTTCTGGCTCGTCCCCCGCAGGGGCGGCTGGTAGCCAAGTCGCCTCACTACACGGCCCCCCCCTCAAGGCTGGCTCCCGGGCAATGGGGCCAGACCCTTCCATACCCCCCAGGTGGGAGAGGAAGTCGGCCTTCGCGTGGTCCTTCCCGGCCCGATGGCGAACGGTGAAGGCATAGGGCTGCAGCGCCAAGTACCATCGCTGTAGCCGCATATCATGGTGCTTCATGCGGGCCAACCACTGGAGGGCAGAGTGGTCGGTGACCAAGGTGAATGGGGTTCCCAGGAGGTAGTAGCGTAGGGCGTCACAAGCTCACTTCGCGGCTAGGGCTTCCTTCTCCACCACCGCATAGTTTTTCTCTCGGGGGAACAGCTTCCGACTGATGTAGAGAACTGGATGCTCTTCGCTGCCTACCTCTTGGGAGAGGACCGCCCCGAGTCCCACCTCCGAAGCGTCCGTTTGCAGGACAAAGGTCTGGTTAAAATCGGGGCTATACAAGACCGGCTCCTGGCAGAGGCTTGTTTTGAGGGTTTGGAAGGCCTCGCCACACTCGCGGGTCCAGACCACTTGCTGCGGGCTGTCCTTAGTCAAGAGCCCCATTAAGGGGGCGGCAATCGCCGCGAATTGGGGAATGAAGTGTCGATAATACCCCGCCAACCCCAGAAACTGGCGTACCTGGCATTTTGTAGTGGGCGGGGGGCAGGTTGCAATGGCGTGAGCCTTGTCCACCAGCGGTTTTACTTGTCCATGAGATAGTATATCCCAGATACGTGGTTTCTTGCCGGCCGATGCGGCACTTCTTCGGGTTGGCCGTTAACCCGGCCGCCCGCAGGCACCTCAGGACGGCTGCGACCCTTTCTAGATGGTTCTCCCAGCGAGGACTGTAAATGACCACGTCATCCAGATAGGCCGCAGCGTAGTCTTGGTGGGGTTGGAGGAGGTGGTCCATCAGGCGCTGAAACGTGGCCGGGGCCCCATGGAGGCCGAAGGGCATTTGGATAAACTGGTAGAGGCCCATAGGGGTGGCGAACGCAGTCTTCTCCCTGGAGGCAGGTTCCAGGGGGATCTGCCAATAACCCTTGCTAAGGTCAAGGGTGGTGATGTAGTGGGCCTCTCCTAACTGGGCCAAAAGCTCATCTATCCGGGGCATGGGGTACGCATCGAACTTGAGATGGCATTCACGCGTCAGAAGTCGATGCAGAACCGTTGGGAGCCGTCGGGCTTCGGTACCAGCATGACTGGGCTACGCCACTCGCTGTGCGAAGGTTCAATCACCCCCAAGTCCAGCATCACCTGTACCTCCTCATCCATGACCCGCCTCCGGTGATACGGCAAGGGCCTGGTCACGCCCCGAATCACCACCCCCAGCTCAGTCTGAATCCTATGGTATACCAGGGTGGTGGATCCCGGCTGGGCCGTGAAGGTGTGGGAGAAGGCTCGTGGGAGGCACCAGGCCTGCTTCAGTTGGTCCTCCGTTAGGGTCTCCCCAAGTTGGGGTCCCTCAGGGTCCTCGGTACGGGTTATCTGGGGTCCTACCTCGGGTTCCGGTGGGTAGGGGTTAATCAGAAGCCCTTCCCGTTCTCGACAGGGCTTGAGGAGGTTGACGTGGTACCGCTGTATCTTCTTCTTCCGGTCAGGCTGTTCGATCTCATATGTAACCGGGCCCACCTTCTGGACCACCTCATACGGCCCTTGCCAGCGAGCCAGAATCTTCGACTCGCTGGAGGGGAGGAGGAGTAATACCCGGTCTCCAGGTTGAAAGTCCCGTGTTTGGGCATCCCGGTTATAAGTCTGTGCTTGCGCCTCTTGGGCGGCTTTCAAATTCTCTCGTGCCCGGGCCCCAGCTTGCTTAAGACGCTCCTGGAGCTGCAGCACGTACTTCAAGAGGCCCTGGGTGACTGAGGGAGTTTGCTCCCAAGTTTCCCTTATTAGGTCCAATAGGCCCTGGGGTCGGCGGCCGTACAGCAGTTTGAACGGCGAGAACTTGGTCGACAACTGGGGAACCTCTCGGATCGCCAGGAGCAAGGGGGGGAGTAGCGGGTCCTATCGACGAAGGTCCTCCTGGGGGAACTTACGGAGCATATCTTTTAGGGTCCAGTTGAACCTTTCGACCAGCCCGTCAGTCTGGGGATGATAGACTGACATTCGCAGTTGCTTGACCCCCAGAAGTTCACACACTTGCCGGAGCAACCGCGAAGTAAAGTTAGTCCCCTGATCCGTAAGGATCTCGCGGGGTAGGCCGACGCGGGCAAAAACCTTCACCAGTTCATTGGTGATGGTGCGGGCTGTGATGTTCCGGAGGGGAATTGCCTCGGGGAACTGGGTGGCATAGTCCATCATTACTAAGATGTACTGAAATCCGGCACTGCTCTTGGGAAGGGGCCCCACCAGATCCATGGCCACGCGCTCGAAGGGGGTCTCGATTAAAGGCATCGGGTCCAACGGGGCCTTGGGAGTCTGCGCCGGGGCGGCCAACTGGCAGTCCGGGCAGGAGTTACAGTAATTCTTTACCTCCTGGTAGACCCTTGGCCAGAAGAAGCGCCCCAGGATCCGGGCCAGAGTCTTCTCGTGACCGAGGTGTCCCGCCGCGGGGACGTCGTGGGCCAGCTGCAGGACGGCCCACCGATGACACCGGGGAACGAGGAGTTGGGTCCGGGTCTCCCCCGTGTGGGGGTCCCGTTCGACACGATACAGGCGCTCTTTCCGCAACTCAAAGTGTGGCCAGTGGGCCGCTCGACCGGGGTCAAGTACAGTCCCATCCACCGTGGCCAGCTGTTTGTATGCCCGCTGGAGTGTGGGGTCGGCACGTTGATCCCGGCAAAAGTTCGTGGGGCCCGAGGGACCCTCCGACGCTCCTGGGGGACCGTCCTCTGGTTCCGCCGCTGAGGTGGGAGGCTCGGGGGCTTCTCTCTCCTCTCCCCCACTCTTGGGGGCCTCCCCTTCCAAGGCTGGCGTGACCCGCGGGTTGCCCCCTGCGTGGCGGTGGAGGACTGCGGGGAACTCTGGCCAGTCCCGACCCAGGATGACTGGGTATGCCAGTCGTGGAGCGAGGCCCACCACCATCGGCCGGGTGACCCCTCAATTGTCAGTTGGGCCAGGGCACTCCGGTAGGGCCGTATGTCCCCATGGATGCACTGCAGCCGAATCTCTCCCAGGCAGGCGTCAGCCTGGGGACCTAAGCGTCGGCGGACTAGCGTCTGTCCGCAGCCCGAATCGAGGAGGGCCACCGTCGGGTATCCCTCAATAACCACGGGTACGGTCATCTTAGCAGCTTGTAAAGGGCGGGCACGAGCTTCCCCTGAGCAGACCTGACCAAAGGTACATTCTAGCCCCGGGCAATCCCACTGGAAATGGCCGTACTCCCCGCAAGTGAAACAGTGGCCCAGGGCTGCTTGTCCCGTCCGTAGCTGCGTCCCGGGGTTGCCCCCAGGAGGGCCCCGGGGGTCTCGACACGCCGTGGGAGCTGGGGTCTGTGCGGATCGCCCGGGTGCCCCCGGGACACGAGTCCCAGCCTCGGCCCCTCGGTAGGCAACCCGTAAGTCCACTCGGGCTGGCGCCCCCTTCTTCTCGGGGTTAGGGCGCTCCGTCGCCGGTGGGGCTACCCAGACCGCCGGGCCCATTGGCGTTTCAGCCGCCAGGAAGTCCTCCATTAAAGTAACGGCGGCGGCCAGGGTCGCCGGCCTGTGGCGGAGGACCCAGGCTCTTTCTCGTGGTGGGGAAAACCTGGGTGAACTGCTCTAGTACCACCTGTTCCATTAGTCCCTCCGACGTTCGGCGTTCGGGCTGCAACCACCGCTTGCAGGTCTCCCGGAGTTCCTGGGCCACCCTCCGAGGCCAGGCCCTGGCGGGATAGGCCAGACTCCGAAACCGCTGTCGGAAAGTTTCTGGACTCACGTCCAGGGCGTCCAGAATCGCGGCCTTTACTTGGCTATAATCTTGGGCTGCCTCCACCGACAGGCCTCGATAGACCGTCTGCGCAGTCCCAGTCAAGTACGGGGCCAAGATGGAAGCCCACTGGTCCTGGGCCCACCCCGCGACGACCGCCACCCACTCAAAAGTGACGAGAAAGGCTTCGGTGTCATCGCCGGATACCATCTTCGTCAGCCGGATCGGGGGGTTGGGCCGTGGGGTCCTGGCCGGGGCTCCCGGCTGGGCCTCCCCAGGTCGGGCCAGTGCGGCCGCGAGCTGCTGGAGACATTGCCGCTGAAAGTCCTGGTGCTGGGTAACCAGGTCTTGAATGAGCTGATTCTGTTGGGTTCCTAACTGCTCCACAAGCTGCTGCTGCTGTTGCCGCTGAGTGGCCTGCTGCTCCTGCTGCTGTCGCGACTGGGCTGCCTGCTGTCGCTCCTGGGTTTCCGTCATAAGAGCCAAGAGCTGAGACAGATCCATCTCTCGGGAGGGGGATCTTTCTCCCCCGGCCCCCTTCTCCCCGGGGTCGAGAGTTCGCGCCCACATTCTGGGCGGAACTTCCTCAGAGAAGGCACCACGTGTAGACGTCCGGGGTGGGGCTCGTCCCCCGCAGGGGCGGCTAGTAGCCAAGTCGCCTCACGGAACAAGGCTGGGAGACAGTTCAGTCTCGCAAGTGCAAGCCCTCGGTCGGGGCGGGGCAGCAAGCAACCGGTAGTTCAGGGCTCAGGCCCTCAGGCAGGGGCTGAGCAAACAAACAGTACTTCAGGGCTCAGGCCCTCAGGCAGGGGCTGAGCAAACAAACAGTACTGTAGGGCTCAGGCCCTCAGGCAGGGCTGAGCAAACAAACAGTACTTCAGGGCTCCTACACCGGAGCGATGGCGTGAAGGCAAGGGGGGGGGAGAGACTGGGTGGGGTGGCAGGGGGGACACAGGCCCACCCACTCCATTGTGTCCCAGCCCGGGGCCCTAACAGCAGCAGTCCGTCTGCTGCTGGGTCAGTGGGGATCCTGACCGAAACACACTGACATGGGCTCGGGGTCTGCTATCCCCGGGCCACCTCCAATCTCCCCCTCCATGGGTACCTGCACGTCCTCAGCCTCCTCCACCGTGTCCCAGACCATGGGCTCCTCAGGGCACCGAGCGCTGGGTAGGTTGGGCGGCTCCTCCGGACCCTCGGCGAGGGGAGGCTCAGGCCGCTCCTCGGGATACCGGGCCCGGGGCCGGCTCGGCCAGTCCTCCTCAGGATACCGGGCTTGGGGCAGGCTCGGCCAGTCTTCCTCCGGATACCGGGCTCGGGGCAGGTTCGGCCAATCTTCCTCCGGATACCGGGCTTGGGGCAGGCTCGGCCAGTCTTCCTCAGGATACCGGGCTCGGGGCAGGCTCGGCCCAACAGGAGCTCGGGCACCATCGTCTGTCTTCTCCCGCGACTGGCGCCCAACTGAACGCCGGGCCCGGGCCTTTATACTTCCTGTCCCGCCCCTTGACTTCCGGGGGGCGGAGACAGGCGGCGGTGACTCCGCCCACTCTGGCGGCTGTTCTGGCTCGTCCCCCGCAGGGGCGGCTGGTAGCCAAGTCGCCTCACTACACAAGGATATTGGGGGGGTTGGTAAACAGGTCTGCCCTAGACAAAGGGATGTGTTTGCTTCTCTGACCATCCCAATCCTCAGACAGAGACAATGAAGGTTTATTTACATATCAGGTAAACAAAGCTATCACGTTAACAAGTGGGGAAAGAGAGAGTATGGTGTCTATGCCCCAGTAGGAGAGAGAAGCTTGGTTTGGGTTTTAATTTTCAAAGACTACATTGCAAAGGTTTAATGGTCTATAAAGATAGGGGGCTGAACCTCAAGTGATAATCAATTGAATCAACTGATTGTACACAATATTACTGTATTATGAAAGTGCATAGAGCGAGGTCTTTTTTGGTGATTAATATTATTGTGAAATGGATGTATTTACACTATATCAGGACATAAATATACTTAATGATATTATGCCTTAAAGCCTGTGACCAAACAGGGAAAAGTAGCTTCTCTTCCTGAGAGGAGAGAAGGCAGCCTTCTACCTGTCTCTAATTAAATGAAGCAAGATGTGAACAAGAATAACAGAAACCCTATTTATATAGAAATCAGCAGGGTATAAAGCCCACAGGAAGGGGGAAACAACATGAGGTCATCCTGCTTGTTGAAAGAAGGTTATTCGGCTTTGGAAGGTATAAGCAAGGACAGCAGTGATCTTTGGGATTCATCTATCACTAGACAGACAAAAGGGAACAGAGTTCTAGCAAGCTGAGAAAGATGGGTCATTCAACCAAGGGGTGGGGGGGCTGAAGTCCCAGGATTTTTTACTCATATTTAGTTTCCAATTTATGCAAAGGTCTTTCACCTAAGAGGACAAGGGAAACTAGCCCCTTGTGCTTATATGGAAGGTTCTGACTGAGGGAAAGTCAGCCATGGATGAGAAGAAGGAAGATTTATGAGACATTAAACCTATACCTTTGCTAGATTAAGTTTTAGACTTTTAGATGTGTTTTCTCTTTTATTTGCTTGAAACCATGTCTAATTTTAATTCTTTTATTTGGCATCGCTTAACCTATGTCCTGGTAATATATTTGTTTGATTTTTTGCTATAAACCAACTCAGTGCTGTGTTTGCAGGGAATGGTGTATTTACCTAGTTAAGCTAATAAGCTGTGATGTGCTTTTGTCTGTTTAAGGAACAGACAAATATTCTTATTTCTCTGACCTGTCTAGGAGAGGTATGAACATTGCAGAGCTCATGGTTGTGGGAAAATTCAGGACTGGGAGTGTGTTTGGGTCACATTGCTGGTTGTAAACAAAACTGGTGGAAGCCAGAGTGGGGCTGCAGACAGGCTGCTGGGGTCAGAGCTGCTGAACCAGGGCTGTCTAGCTCACCCACGCTCACAGTGTGACCTGCATGCTTGTAGGCTGGCTATTCGCATCCCAGGCTGGGAGCTATATCAGCAAAACCTTGTAAAGCACCCAGGGTTTGCAGGGCAAATGGTGACACAACTCCTTACTTGTCTGGATTGTACCGTGAACCCCATGACAGTGTTCTGCACCAAATATAATACACACACACACACTGTGATGCTGGCAGACCAAGTGCCAACTCATGCCAAGACCTCACTGACAAATGCATAACTGGGAATCAGTCTGGTTCATCTGTGTGTGTTTAGTGAAGCATTCATCAAGGGTGTCCTCTGTCTGGGATGTTATATGGTCTTAGATTGGAGCCATTCCTGCATCTCCTCAGAAGCCATCTAATTGGCCTCTCTGTGCCAGGGATGCCAGCTCCTTTCCCAGTTGTCTGTCAGCTTATGCTGCTATCTCCGTTTTTATCACATCTGATAGTGACGAACAAGCACTTTGTGCTTGTGTATAAAACAGGCAGCTTCTGCCTGTAACAACTGGGCAAAGAGCAATTTTATCTTACTGAGCTCTTGGCAGTGTAGCAGTCCCCCTTTGTAGCTACAACAATTGCAATGGGGAACCTCTGGAGTTAAGATATTGGGGGTCTTTTTCAGATCAGAACAATATATGCTAAGGAACTGGAAAGGGGCTGAGGAGAAGGGACAAAGCCACCTGCAGAAATGGCACTGGCTTCTTGCTGAACTCTTTTTGGGGATGAGTTTTACTTACCAACAGTTTTGTGGATTCAATGTTGTGGCACTGCCTACTGGGTCTGGACACTCCCCCAGGCCTTTTGGGCTGGAAACATTTTTAATGGTTTTCTAATCCGTTACCACTGATTGTGCCCTGTTTTCTTCTTCCTACCATTAGATGAAGGGGGCTGGGGCTCATTAATTTAGTGAGCAGGGTGGCATCCTTTCACCTCCAGTTGGTTTAGCGGTTGCTTTGATTTGACTCTGATGGCCAGGAAGAGGGGCTTTTTCTCTCGTCTGTCCACCACAGGGAGTGGTAGCTTTTCCCAAACACTGTCCTAGGGTAGACCTGCTCCCTTCCAAATCCTCAGGATCACGTTAGGGAAGGTGACCTGTTCATCGCCTCATTCTACAACAGAAAAACCTGACACATTCCTCTAGTTTTGCTGCAGTATTGCCATTTTACTTTAGTATAGGGCTGAGAGATTTCCTCCATGCTTCATGGTGCTAATAGGACATCCCCAGGAATGGGGGGGCTAGGGCAAGTTAATATGACATTGTTGCCTTAAACTGAGATGATAATATTCTAATCTAGTTCATTTTTAACTTTTGATTACAAGGAGCTAGGTTCTGTTCTTGTATTAGACATCATCCAGTAAACTAATACACCATTTGTAATTAAAATAACATTCATACTGACTTATATATTTAATTCTAATATTTAAGGGTAGCACTGGTGACATGTGGCTAGCTCTCAGCTGAATCACAGAATTGTAGGACTAGAGGGGATCTCGAGAGGTCTTCTAGTTCAGTCCCCTGTACTCATCACAGGACTAAGTGTTGTTATGTAGACCATCACTGACAGTGTTTCTCTAACCTCCTCTTTAAAATCTCCAATGACAGAGATTCCACAACCTCCCTACACAATTTATTCTGGTGCTTAACCACCCTGACAGTTAGGAAGTTTTTCCTAATGTCTAACCTAAACTGCCCTTGCTGCAATTTTAGTCCATTGCTTCTTGTCCTATCCTCAGATGTTAAAGTGAACATTTTTTCTCCCTCCTTGTAGCAACCTTTTATGTACTTGAAAACTGTCATCATGTCTCCCCTCAGTCTTCTCTTCTCCAGACTAAACAAACCAAATTTTTTCAATCTTCCTTCATAGGTCATGATTTCTAGACTTTTTATCATTTTTGTTGCTCTTCTCTGGACTTCAACTTGCCCACATCTTTCCTAAAATGTGGCCCCCAGAACTGAACACACTACTCCAGTTGAGACCCAATCAGCGCGGAGTAGAGCACAAGAATTACTTCTCGTGTCTTGCTTAGAAACCTCCTGTTAATACATCCCAGAATTATGTTTACTTTTTTGTGAAAGTGTTACACTATTGACTTATATGTAGCTTGTGATCCACTATGACCCCCAGATCTTTCTGGATTACTCTTGTGTAGACAGTCATTTCCCATTTTGTATGTGTGCAACTGATAGTTCCTTCCTAAGTGGAGTACTTTGCATTTGTCCTTATTGAATTCCATCCTATTTACTTCAGACCATTTCTCCAGTTTGTCCAGAAAATTTTGAATTTTAATCCTATCCCCCAAACCACTTGCAACCCCTCCCAGCTTGGTATCATCCACAAACTTTATTGCTCTCTGTGCCATTATCTAAATAATTGACAAAGATATTGAACAGAACCAGACCCAGAACTGATCCATGTGGGACCCCACTCATTATGCCCTTCCAGCTTGACTGTTTACCCATGATAACTACTCTCTGAGAATGTTTTTCCAGATTATAGTAGATCCATCTAAGTTGTATTTCTCTAGTTTGGTTTTTGAGAAGGTCATGAGAGACAATATCAAAAGCCTTACTAAAGTCAAGGTATACCACATCTACTGCTATCCCCGATCTCCTGTTACCCTGTCAAAGAAAGCTATTTGATTGGGTTGACACAATTTGCTCTTGACAAATCCATTCTGACTGTTACTTATCACCTTATCTTCTAGAGTCTGCAAATCGATTGCTTAATTATTTGTCTATTATATTTATGCGTACTGAAGTTAAGCTGAAATCCTCTTTGTTCCCAGAAAATGGGGTAACAAGGATAGTAGCACTGCAAGCTTCCCAGTGTCCATCCATAAGAGTGAATAGTTAATGCATTTCCTAGGCCTCTGTGGAATTCATGCACTCCAAAAAGGCTTGTGATTATTTGAATATTGTCACATGTCAAATATGGAACAGTTCTGTTTTTACAGTGATTTGAAGGGAAGGTAATCATGAAGACCAGAAAGCTATCCAGTTCTTTTTTGTTTTCTCAGAACTAAGCTCCAGAGCCCTGAATATAGCTAAGCTACTGAGAACTTTCTGAGAGTAGGAAGTATAGATATACCACCAAGGTTATGTAAAAGTTGCTCCTCTGTGGTTGCTGAGACAGAGGAGACTGAATTCTCCATGCCATGCAGATGACCAATAACTTTAAACTCCATTTTGTGCCCCATATTAAGTTCTTTTTTAGGCTGCCTATGAGATATAATAAATCAGTGCTTCTCCTAGATGCCTTAGCCTCTCCATATGTACCTCCACTGGTGGCTTTGCCACTGTGTTCCCACACCTGGTGTAATTTGTGTAGCCTGAGTTGCGCCAGTTATTGTCAATGTGGTGGATTCTGTTCTATTATATAAAAAGGCATCATATCTGCATAACAAGACGTGCAGCCAACATCAGCCCTACCATGGATGCTTCAGACATGAAAAGGGGAGAGTTTTTTTTTGGGGGGGGGCAAAACCAACCCCCCCCCCCCCACCCCTGGAAATCACTGACAAGAATAAATACTTATTGTGCTTCTAAAAGGTTTAAATAAAATCTCTTAAAGGGTCATGAAAAGAGGAATATTTGAACACACCTGGTTGAAGCACATTTGGAAGATAAAAAGGGTTGTTCAAAATTAAGGACCTGTCTTCCAGTGAGAACCATCATGGCAGAAGCTGGATGAACAGCAATACTGTATTATTGCCAAGCATCTTTCCAATATTTTCTTAATTTTCATAAAGCCTGCTTGTTTACATGCTTATTAAATTATTTGTTATTCCAACATTTTTCTGCCAATCTAGACTGGCAGGGAATAAATGTCAACAGCTCACTATCATTTTAAAAAGCTGGAAAAAAACTCAAATTATTATTGCTTAATTTGGCACTATATCATGGGGTTTACATTAGCATGAATAATACCAAAATGTATCCAAGACAGATGCATAAGCATTAAGTTTCTGATAAGCAAACTCTTGACAGCACTATTCATACTGATGGCTGCAATGTAGGCTACATATTGAAGGGATAAGTGTTGTAAACTGTGCTGTCATATTTTACCAAATGGGGAAATTATGTGCATGGATTCTTCACTGTTGCTGTGGTAACACATTCAGACCATGCTTCTGTATAAAAGCATTTAATGTGCTAACAACCTTCTATATTTTAGGTGGTTCTACTAAAATGAGATGATTCAATTAAGCAGTTTTTACAAAGTTTGTATTTTCCACTACTATAGATTATATATTGTGTGATGTGATATATCAGTGAGGATGAGTATGAAGATATGGTTATAGTTGCATATATTTATGCAAAATGGCAAATTTTACTTACAGGTTTAGAGCAAGCTAGTAATCTTGTTACAAGTATGAGGAGTGTAGGAAAGAAGAAAAGGAAAATGATAGCATGCAGAAAGCAAGCTGTATGCAAAGTCCAATGGGAGCAATATATTAACACAATTTCAATTTTTTTTTAATTTGTTAATTAGTTTGATTAATTATAGATCATTACAATTATAGGTTAATTTTATATCTTACTATTGAAGCATTCTACAAATATATAGCTATGCATAAGAGTACCTGGCCTAGGCCATAAAGATAGAATGTGCTAGTTAAAGTGTAGGTGTACCACTGCAGTATTTATAGCATAATTAACAACACTTTAGCACTAGAATTATTTCAATAGTATCAACAAATATGTGTTATCTTTGGTGCTATAGACCCAGTTACCTTGTGACCATTGTTGCTGACATTTCTTTTATAACTTTTGAAATGAATATTAAACTAAATATAATAATGTAGAACACATCTAATTTTCTATTCCAGTCTATACACCAATAAAACAATGTTCAAGAATCGTGTAAAAAACTAATTTCCCATCATCTGTCTCAAGCAGATGCTATTTATCTAAGAGGATTGCATTGTTTTATTTTAATGTCTCTATAGAACTAGAAGACCTTCTAAAATATGTTTTCTTATATAATAGTATTAATTTGTAATTTTTATGTTTAGACTGTTTAGACCATTTTAAAGATATATTACCATATACTATGCAATATTACTTTTAAAGGAATAGTAAGAAGAACTGTTATAGTCAAATCCTTGTCAAATGAAATGTGTGTGTAAGGTATAGAGCCACTGAAATCACTGGGATTGTTTCTGTGTGAAGAAGCGCCGCAAGATTAGGTTACTATGTTTAGTTTAACCATTATTTCTCATCTCTCTTTTTATGAATAGAGGGTACAATCCTTCAAACACTCATGGCTTAGAGTAATACATACTACCATAAATAGTCCCACTGAACTGAAATTCTTTTAAAGGATTTTGGGAAGACATTGTTTGCTCTCTGTGTTTTCTGTTATCACACACATTTGGGCCACATGTGTCACCATTTCCCTGAGCTCTGTGTTCTTTACATCTGTGCAAAGCAAGCATGAAACACTACCATTTTGCTTTGGTAGCATTTGAACATAGTTTTATTCAGCTTGCACTCATGTAAAGGACTACACAAGGTGAAAGGCGACAGCAGACCTGCATATGCATAGTTTGATTTCCATATTTGGGGGAGAAGCTCCAGCCAGGCCAATGGGGTCGGGGTGGGGGCAAATTATGCAGCTGCCCAAGGCTTGCAGGACTGGGCTTGCCATGGGGTCAGTGCTGGCCCATGGGGCTGGGCATGGTGTTTGTTCTGGTCTCACACAGGTACCCAGGGAGGGATTTGAGCAGGGCAACGGGGTGTGTAATGTGCAGCCAAGAGGGTCTGGGAAGCCACAGCTGAAATCCACCCAGCCTCCAGTGGCTCAGGGTGGGGCCAGGACTGCCACATTCCTTTTGTGTGGATTTCCTTTTGATTCAGAGCCAGATCCATGCTTGGTCACAGGGTGCTAGCTGGGCCCTCTCTGTTCACAGCAGCTGGTGGAACTGAGCCAGTCAAGTGACCTCAGAGGCCAAGCAAGTTGCTAGTTGTGCTGTGAGCTGCCCACCCATGGAGAGAGGCAGCAGGGACAGCTGGGTGTTGCAGGGAGGGGCCGCTGCAGGGAGGAAAGATGACAGTAGGCCTGCCTGGGGGAGGGAGGGCATGAATTGAACTGTTCAGGGGACTGCTGAACCTTTCATTGTGCCCCTCACTATCAACTTATACAGTTTGGGGGGCAACGCTCCCCATGGTCTATCCTCCCCCCAAACTACACCCATGCAGGCCAGGCACATTGGTGATGCTGCATCTTACGAGGTCTTTTGCTATTTCCAGTGATGCCATTGTGAATGTTGTCTTTCAGTTAAATGTGAGAAAGATTGGGTCCAAATGTATGAGAGATAAGACTATTAGACATGCTGAATTAAACCCTGTTTGTCTCACTGAGTCAAAAACTATAAACATCTCTATATTTAACATCAATGGCACTTAAACAAGAGAACAGTGATCTGGATTTGTGAAGTAACTGGGCAACCTAGATTTATTATATGAGTAAAATAAGTAACTTGCTGATTTAAATGGCTAGTGTAATAATTTAATCTTTAAAAAAGTGAATGAAAGATACATATATCTTAGCTCTTAGCTTTATACAGAATTTTATATATATAAAATTTGTATATAAAATTCTGTAAAAGCTAATTAAGATCAAAATACATAGTTTCATGGTTTTTAAGAAGGACCATTATGATAAGCATAGCGCAGGCTATAGAACCTCAACCAGTAATTCTTGTATCAAGCACATAACATCTGCTTAAATTATAGTATAGCTTTTAGAGAGGTATCCAGTCTTCACATAAAAAGACTACATGTGATGGGGGGAGGGATAGCTCAGTGGTTTGAGCATTGGCCTGCTAAACCCAGGGTTGTGAGGGGGGCATTTAGGGATCGGGGGCAAAAATCTATCTGGGGATTGGTCCTGCTTTGAGCAGGGGGTTGGACAAGATGACCTCCTGAGGTCCCTTCCAACCCTGGCATTATATGATTCTAGATAAGTTGTTCCAATGATTGATTGCTGTAATTGTTAAAAATGTGTACTGCCTTTCTCGTCTAGCTTTAGATTTCAGTCATTAGATCTTGTTTTACCTTTTTTCTGCTAGATTAAAGAGCCTTCTACTTTCAGTAATCTCTTAATATAGGTATTTGTAGACTGTTTCAAGTCACCATTTAACCTTATCTTGGATATATTAAAGAACATTATAAGTTATGTTTTCCAGTCCTCAAAGCATTCTTGTAACTCTTTTCCGAACCCTTTCCGATTTTATTTTTAACATGCCCCATGAAGTGCTAACCAAAGACCTGGAACAATTTCTGGACCATTATTTCTGTAATGCAGGGCTGGCCTTACCATGAGGCGAACTGAGGCGGCTGCCTCAAGTGCCAGACTGCGGGGGGGCACCACTCGGACCCAGAGTATAGAAAATTATGACTGCTCCTGGTGCATATGTATTCTCTCTGCTCTAGATGCACAAAGATGGTGAAGTGCTGTGCTGGAGGAAGGAGGGCACAAGAGACATAACAGGCAGGCAGGAGAAAAGGTGAGCGGGAATAACAGAAAGCAGCAGGAGCCGCAGGGGGAGAGAGGAGGAGGAGCCTCTTGCGTACCTCTCTAGCACCCCCAGGAGCCTGGACTGATTAACACCAGCTTCTCAGGGAGCTTCCTGTTTCCTGCTGCTTCCCTGAACCCACTTGAGGAGCACAGGCAGTCAACTGAAGTAGTAGGAGCCAGTTAGGCCCTTAAGATGCTGATATCTTCCCTCACTCAGGCCCTGCTACCAGCCTGCTTATTTGTCCCCTTCAATTGAGTGTTGAGAGCCACTATAGATGGTACAGAACAGCAGTCATGAGTGAAAGAAGAAAACGCCCCTCTGGGACAGCATTCAGAAAAAGAAAGAAAGCAAAGAAAGCTTTTTTGCCTAAGCAGGAAGGAGGTCTCCTGAGATACATAGACACACATGTTTACGGTGAGCCTTCCGGCCCCAGTGAGGATGTGAGTGGTGAGGAGATGCCTGATCTTCCAGTTAGTCAGAGTGCAGGTGACCTGGCAGCTATTGCAGCATCCATATCACCATCTCAAATGGATGTAACCATGCACATTCCTGAAGAAAAGTGTAGATCAGAGAAGAGAGTGGTGGAGGCGCAAGAAACAGCTGCTGCTGAGTTTAGTTCCTTAAGTCTAGATGATCCAGGACTGTGGACCCACTTAAGCAGTAGCCTGAGGGACTTCCTTGTACTGCATGGGTCACAGCAAATGGGAAAACTTCATGTTCCCCAAAGACGATGAAAGTAAAAGTTTCCATCCAACACGTTACTGGCGTGAAATCCCCAATGGTGACAAAGTGGAGAGGCCATGGCTTATTACTCAAAAACCCAGAATGCTGCATACTGTTTTTGTTGCAAACTCTTCAAGTCTAATGTTCCAGCCACATTGGGTTCTACGGGAACAAAGGACTGGAAAAATCTGGCTAGAAATCTGGCATGCCATGAGAAGGCAGCAAATCACCAGAGAGCATTCCATAGGTGGAAAGAGCTTGAGATGAGACTAAGGTTAAAGGCCACCACAGATGATCAGCATCAAGAGAAGATTGCATCAGAGTCTCTTTACTGGCAAAATGTTCTGAAAAGGCTCATTGCCATTGTGAGAATGCTTGCTACCCAAAACCTAGCACTGCGTGGCACTTCCGATCAGCTGTATGTGCCAAACAATGGAAACTTCCTTAAAATTGTGGAGCTGATGGCTGAGTTTGATGCTGTACTCCAGGAGCATCTTAGAAGAGTCACCACCCAAGAAATGTACACACACCACTACCTTGGAAAAAACATTCAAAATGAGATCATACAGTTACTGGCAACAAAAGTCAAACAGAAGATTGTGGCAGATCTGAAGTCAGCAAAATATTACTCTGTCTGGACTGCACACCTGACATCAGCCATACGGAACAAATGACTTTAATGGTGCATTTTGTAACAACAACAGAACTTAGTGAAAATGTCCCTGCAATGGTGACAGTCAGAGCATTTTCTAGAATTTATTGACATTGATGATACTACAGGAGCTGGTATGACAAATGTTCTTCTTAAAAGGCTGGAAGATATGGGAATTGCTATAGCTGAAATGAGAGGCCAGGACTACGATAATGGTGCCAACATGAGAGGAAAGAACAGAGGAGTGCAGACATGGATCCAAGAGTTAAACCCTCGAGCTTTGTTTTGTCCCATGCAGTTCTCATTCATTGAACTTGGTGGTCAGTGATGCAGCATCAGCTTCTAGTGAGGCTGCTGAATTTTTTAATGTAATTCAAAGCATCTATGTATTTTTCTCTGCATCATCTCATCAATGGCAAATTTTGAAACAACATCTGGGGACATCCTCTCTGATACTGAAACCACTGAGTGCCATATGATGGGAAAGTCAAGTGGAGGCGATGAAGCCTATCAAACAGCAAATTGGGAAGATAGATGATGCCATAGTTGACATTATGGAGGATAATGCTATGACAGGAACTGTTTGTGGGAGAATAGTGGCAGAGGGAAATGGAATCACAGAAACATACATAACTTCAAATTTCTGTGTGGCTTAGTGTTGTGGCATGACATACTGTTTGAAATAAATGTTGTAAGCAAGAGACTCCAAGGTGTTAACCTTGATATATCTGGAGCAATGGAACAACTGGACAAAGCAAAGTCATACCTACAGTCTTACCGGTCAGATGAGGGATTTCAAAATGTTCTGAGGAGTTCACAGAAGTTGGCAGAGGAACTTCATACTGAAGTTCCAACCATTCAAGAATACAAGAGTCACCGAAGAAGAAGACATTTTGATTACAAGGCACAGGATAATCCCATAAGAGACCCCAAACAACAATTCAAAGTTGAATTCTTTAACCAGGTGCTAGATTGTGCAATACAGTCAGTTGAAGAATGTTTAATGTGGGTCAAGGAACACAGCAGTATATTTGGGATGTCGTATGATATTCCAAAACTCCTCACTATACCTGAAGAAGACCTACACCAGCAATGCAGGGCACTAAAGACAGCGTTGACACATGATGACATGCACAATATAGATGTGAGTGATTTAGGTGATGAACTGAAAGCCGTTTCATGATACATTTCAGCAGGATCAACTCCAAAGGCTGTTCTGGAATATATGTGCACAAATAAGATGACTACCCTCTTTCCAAATGCTTTTGTTGCTCTGTGCATACTTCTAACACTTCCTGTAAAAGTTGGCAGTGGAGAACGCAGGTTCTCCAAGCTGAAGTTAATAAAAACACATCTACGCTCCACAATGACACAGGAGAGGCTGGTCGGCCTTGCAACCATCTCAATAGAGCATGAGCTGGCCCAGACTGTGGACCTTCAGGAAGCAGTTGAAATCTTTGCAACCAAGAAGGCACGGAAAACACCACTTTGATTATTCAAACAGATAAAAATGCCAGTGTTTACTATGCAGACAAGAAACGTGGCATTTGCTGTTCAGGCGTTTAAAAGTTAAGTGTTACTTAAAATTTTTGAACAAGGCATGTTAAGTTGTTAGTTCTCCTTTATTGGGGTAGGTAGCAGAGCAGTACCATGAGAGGAGTAGAATAGGTAGAAGGCAGAATTGAGACCTTTCAAAGTTTTGGCCCAAGTGAGTGGGCATGGGGGCATCATTTGAGCTCCCCGCCTCAGGTGCCAAAATGTTGTGGGCCGACCCTGCTGTGATGGTCTCAATAATGCCAAATACATCTCTATTCCTGCTTGATATTGTGGTGTCTTAAAAACTGTACGTTAAAAATATAAGATACCACTTTAAATTCTTAGGAATTTTTGTGGTCCTGCTTGCTGACTAGGGGGCTCTGTAGAGAAGCATTGAGATCTTCAGCTGTCAGTATGCAAAGAGTCAGCCTAGAGCAAGGTGGTTGAGTTGTGCCTCGCTGCTGTAGAAACCCCTTAACATTATACAAATGTATTTTTTTTATATTTTTCTCCCCCACACACACACACACAGAACCAAAAAAAAAAAAATCGCCTTTGTATGCAGGATTTGTTTCTCTATCTCTCTTTTTTGATTTTGTGTATTATTCATCTGGATTTTAAGAAATAAAGTAGAGTTACTTTGCAATGTTCCAGAAAATGTGTTTCATGGTTTTTTTTAACTAACTACCCTGTTTGTATGCTGTGAAAATAATGCATTCTCCTTCTTATACCGCTGAGGATTATATTCACCCTCTTAGCAACTGTATCACACTGGGAGTTCATGTTCAATGGATTATCTATCACAACCTCTATATCCTTTTCATGGTCACTGTATTCCAGGATACAGTATCTTCCCCCCCCCCCCCCCCAATCTTGAAAGTGTGACCAACGTTCGTTGTTTTTAGATATATGATCTTACATTGGACTACATTAAAACCCATGTTGTTCATCACATTATATTGAACAATACAATACCATTGTAAAATATTTTAAACCCTTTAAAACATTACAATTGCTTTAAAAATGCTAATAATATTTTCATGCTCGGTGTAGAAAGGGCTAACTGGTACAAAAAAAACAAACAAAAAAAACTATAAATGAATAGTTTTAAAGCACTGGCCAGAGAACCCATGTCTTTTAGGCATAAAGATGTGATACATAGGGTAGGTCTACACTTACCCGGTAGTTCGGCGGCGAGCGATTGAACTTCTGGGTTCGACTTATCGCGTCTTGTCTGGACGCGATAAGTCGAACCAGGAAGTGCTCGCCGTCGACTGCGGTACTCCAGCTAGATGAGAGGAGTACCGCGGAGTCGACGGGGGAGCCTGCCTGCCGCGTGTGGACCGAGGTAAGTTTGAACTAAGGTACTTCGAACTTCAGCTACGTTATTCACGTAGCTGAAGTTGCGTACCTTAGTTCGAATTAGGGGGTTAGTGTAGACCTGGCCATAGAGATACACTCTGTAAGTATGTCTGTCACAGAGAAGAGGATAGCATCCACTGTTTTGTGTGACTATTGTTAGAAGAGGTGAAGGTGGGAAGGAGAAGGATCATGGCTGTCACGGTAAAAGGTATTGGGTAGATGTTGGGCAGGAGCAGGACTGGGTTCTACTTGGTAAAGGAGAAAAAGGCAAGGGTTAAATGGTAACGTAGTGGACATTGACCAAAGTGAGAAATAGAAAAAAAAGAATAGCAATGGGTGGGAGTGAGATTGGGGTACCTACTAATGAGTTTAGGAGGGAAACGGAATAGGAGCCATTAGAGGGTTGGAGGCTTGTGTTGGCTCATGTCATGGGCCAGGAATGAGGGACTGAGGAAAGGGGAGCAATGTAGGGGACAACTTAAAGAGGAGGAATAGTCAGCAGTACGGCTGCCTGGAAAACAAGAATTCAGTTTTACAAATTATTGTGAGTTTTTGTCATTTATTTTCATTCCACATTGGAATAAAGCCTAGATCTTTTTAATTATTTTCACAAAAATACCATGAGTGAAAGAGAGACAGGCATACTCGTGCCTGGTTAGCTAATAACCCAGTGGTTAGGGCACTCACCTGCAGTGAAGGAGATCAGGGATCAAGTGCCTGTTCTGCCTAACTCAGAGCCAAGACTTCTTGGGTCATGAGTGCCCTTACCACTGGCTTATTGGGTCTTTTTTGGGAGGGTGGGGAAAGAGTGGTCTTTCTGGATTTGGCCAGAAATTCCATCTTGTACCTTCCCATTTAACATTTTGTGGTGACAGATATATTTATGTGAAAAGTTTTGACAAACTGTCTTATTTTCATTAAAAAAAAAAACTAATAAAAATTCAACACACTCTAGTCAGCAGGGCTCCCTGCTGAGTAGAGGTTGCAAAGCAGTTGGGATATTTCTGCTTCTGAATCCTTTTTTTCTTCCCAGCTCACTCCACATCAGGTTGCCCTTTCTCATGGAAAAGTCCTATTGAATGTGAGAGGGATGAACACAGTAGAGTTCTATAGAAGCTAAATAAGATCTTATAGAAATTACTCTTGAAACTTTTATAATGTAATGGATGATGCCATCCTTTCTATACATTTTCTAACACATATTATAAAATTAATTGATGATGGTATGACTCAACTGACAAGAGGAGTTACAAAAATATCCTGAATCTGGTATGTATATTCTGGTTCACCAAAGAATGTCATGCGAGGTCTTAAATAAAAGCCAGGCTCACACTGGTCATTAATATTATGAAATATATGTACAGATACCATGTAAGTTATGTATGTATGCTTGTGAATATGTTCTAAAGTCCGTGTCAAAGCAGAGTGTCAAATCTGTCAGACTGATGATGATTGTTCACCATTCGCTCAGTCGATATGTAAATTAAGCATTGTAAGCCCACACAAGGAAACCCTGTTTACATACCAAGTCAATGGGGGATTGGGGGGGAGATGTGAAATCAACAGGGAGGCAACAAACAAGAGTATAAATTACAGAAGACTTTCCTGACTCTAAGTATGGGCAAAGAACTTAGGAGGATATAAAGAGAAGGCACCTAGGAAGTAATCTGACAGTGTGATTACATTCATGAAAACTGGATCCGAGAATCTGCCCTGGCTAAGTGACTGACCCCTCGGGATTAGAATAAGCCTATATCTGATGACATCGGTTTTCACTAACCACTCATCATAAAGTCCAGTGTCTGGGTGGTGAGGGCTGGAATGCCTAAGGAGACTGTATTTTTAACTTCTTGTTAACCAGAAGTTTATTCTATCCTGAGATTATACCAAGCCAATAACAAAAGTAATCACCAGTTTGGGGGTAAGTCTGTCCTATTTTTCATCTGTCCTGAATTTGGCTTTCTCAGCTGGGACCCACAGAGGCATGGTGACACGTGATTCTGCATCTATTGAAGTCAGTGGCAAAACTCCCATGACTTCAATGGTTGCAGGTTCTGCTCGGTCTGCATCCTGACAATCAGAGTTCTTCTCCTCTTAAAAATTGATGATTATATTGAAACTCATGGTATTAAAGCAAAACTAACCGACAGTCAACCAAGCAAGCGAAGGAAAAGCCTACATAAAGATTAAACCTTAAAAAAGTCAATGAATTGAAAACAAACAAAAAACCCTCAGATTTTTTTGTCATAGCATATTAATATGAAGCAGAGTTTTAATTCTGTAAAATATTCAGTGTATATAATATGAAGGGAGGGAGTTGTTCACAAATGTGGCCATTTAAAAATGAACAAACCCTGCTGGGAAGCAATGTGTGAATATTAAATGACTAAAATAAAAAAGCTTTATTTTCTCATCACAATAAACTAATTTACTACTTTTTAAAAGCTAATGATCCACATTTGACAATTTACTGTTCTTCCAACATAGAGTATAGATTTTCGCTGCTTGTATCAACCATGGAGAAAAGCAATCTGAGTTGTCTTATGTCATGTTAAGTGGATGAGAGAGACTATTGAAAATGTTTGACTTTTTGCTGGGGGAAAAATTGTCACATGCAATGCTGAAACAGAAGAGTAATGCTGTTTGCTAGCTATTTGATATCTCACTGAACACTGCAGTTGAGCACATCTTGAGATACATCTGTAACAGGTGATATGTGAAAAAATGTCTGAATATATCCTATACTGTTAGGTTTCTTTCTCTTTTTTTTTTCTGATTTAAGTTTGCTTATCTGAAACCTTCCACATTATAACAGTTTTCACTGACTGACATTTATAGGCCTACCCAAACCAATAATTCAGACAACAGGCTGTTCACAAGTTTAGACACAACCCATAATTCTGTATCTAAGTTGCTGACAACTATTTTTTTCCCTAGAGATAATGGTATAGTCAAGACTCAAGAACAATGCAAGTCAAGACAGCCTTAAAAATATACATTAATATGTTAATCCTTCGAGTCAGTTCTACATCTGTATTGTTTATTGGGGAGAGAAATAATGACATTTCTGGATTTCTTCCAGCACTTTAAAAAATGTTCTTAAAACATTGTCCAAATGTTACCCACATGCTTAATAGGGAGATATCTCTTCAAGAGATCCATTGTGGGGTGGGTAGGAATGAGTTGTGTCTGGGTCATTGTTGCTAGGCAGATGGACAATTAGCTCTCCACACTCAGAAGTTTCTGGAATGGGGTGTGGTAGTTTTGGGTATGTTCAACAGGATTCCTCATGATGAACTCATTCTCCATGAGACCACGTAGTCGGGGCAGCTGCTTTGCAAAAGGCCATGTACACTGTGTGGGTTGGAAGAAGCTAAGCCCAGAAGCAGAAAGCAGTCTGTTTTTCTTAACTCTGAAGCATTTTGCAGCATTTTAGTGATATTGTTAACACTCCAATAGGAAAGCCCTGGCAGTATTAATTATAGACAGGGAAAATTGGGAGGGAAAGCTAATTTCTTTTATTTTAATTGTATACTTTGAATGTTTAATTTTAGTCAAACTATTTTAGTTAAATTGTTTCAACTACTATAATTCGCCAACTTTTATTTTATTGTGATAAGGGGGAAAGTCATTTATTTTGCTATTTTCAGTTTGTAGTTTCTTGTGATGCTTTTATTCTAATCTATATACATAACTGAGTAGTTGGTTAATCACTTAACTGACTAGCTAACTGAGTTATTTCAGCAGAGGAGGAAGAATCTGCACGGATTGCAGCTGAAAATTTTCTACCAGCAAGTGGAGGGAAGATGTTGCTTTTAACTCAGCAAACTGTATAACTGGTGATCAAAGACTCTGAAGGCTTGTCTTCACTACCGGGAGATCGATGCAGGTGCAATCGATGCAGCGGGTGTTGATTTAGGGGGTCTAGTGAAGACCTGCTAACTCGACAGTAAAGCGCTCTCTGGTTCGTTTCCCTGTTCTCGGGTAAGACCAAGTATACATAGACTTTCCATGTTAGGTGTCTGTCTCACCTGTTCTTAAAAACCTCCACTGATGGGGATTCCACAACCTCCCTTGGAAGTCTATTCCAGTGCTTACCCCTAGAGTTAGAAGTATTTTCCTAATAGCAAACCTATATCTCCCATGCTACAGATTTAAACCTATTACTTCTTGGCCTACATTCAGTAGACATGAAGATCAATTGATCACCATCCTCCTTATAACAGCCCTTAACATATTTGAAGACTTTTATCAGGTCCATCCTTAGTCTTCTTTTCTCAAGACAAAACATACACACTATTTTTTTATATTTCCCTCATAGTTAAGATTGTCTAAGACTTTTATCATTTTTATTGCTCTCCTGGACTCTCTACAACTTATTCAGATCTGTATTAAAGTGTGGCACCCAAAACAGAATGCACTATTCCCACTGAGGCCTCACCTATGCCAAAATTACCTGCTATGTCTTACATATGCCACAACTGCTAATATATCCCAGAATATTAGACTTTTTTTTGCAACTGCATCACATTATTAGCTTCTATTCAAGTTATGTTCCACTATAACCCCAATATCCTTTACTTTAGTACTACTGCCTAGCCACTGCTTCCCCATTTCACATTTGTGCATTTTTCCCTTCTTAAGTGTATTTTGCACTTCTCTTAATTGATTTTCATCTTATTGATTTCAGACCAATTCTTCAATTTATCAAGGTCATTTCAAATTCTAATCCTGTCCTCCAAAGTGCTTGCAACTGCTCCCAGCTTGGTAACATCTGCAAATTTTATAAACATATTTTACATCCCATTATGCAAATTATTTATGAAAATATTGACCAGTACCAGCCCCAAACCAGAAATCTGCAGGACCCCACTAAATACAACCTTCCATTTTGACAGTGAATTATTGATAGCTACTATCTGAGTATGGTCTTTCAATTAGTCATGCACTCCCTTTATAGTAATTTCATCAAGATCACATTTTCCTAGTTTGCTTAGAAGAATGTCATGTAAGACTGTCAAAAGCCTTACTAAAATCATGATATATCATGTCTACTGAATTCTGCCATCCACTAGGCCACTAACCCTGTCAAAGGAGGAAATTAGATTGGTTTGGCATGATTTGTTTTTGAAAAATCCATGCTGGCTATTACTAATAACCTTGTTATCCTCAAGGTGCTTACAAATTGATTGTTTAATAATTTGTTACAGTATCTTTTCAGGTATCAAAATTACATTGACTGGTCTATAATTTCCCAGGTCCTCTTTGTTCCCCTTTTGAAAGATAGGTATTCTTGTTGCCCTTCTCGAGTTCTCTGGGACCTTACCCGTACTTTATGAATTCTCAAAGATAATTGGTAATGATTCCAAGATTGTTTCAGTTAGTTCTTTAAGGACCTAGGGTGAATTTCATCAGGCCGTGCCACTATTTACCTAAATAGTCTGTAACTGTTCTTTATCTATTCTGACTTTCATTCTTTCCCCCTTCTTGTTAATAGTAATTGTGTGAAGCATCTGGTCACAATTAACCTTTTAATGAAGACTGAAGCAAAAGAGGCATTACACACCTTAGACCTCTCGGTTTAAGCAATTAGTTCTACTTCCACACTAAGTAATGCACCTAGATTTTCTTTCATCTCTCTCTTGTTTGTAGTCTATTTATAAAATCAGGTTTAAACTTAAATAAGGCTCATTTACATGGGAAAGTTTTATTAGGTATTTATAGTTCTACCTGTGTGGACACACTTATTGTTTGAGTATTTTTTTTTTTTTTTTTAGGTTTAGCTTAAATCTTTTCCCAAGTATCATAAGCTACACAAAAAAGGCACTCTTTTATACCTGAATTAGATAGTTGACATGTGGGGGTTATTCTGGTATAATAATATTGGTTTAAACGTATACCTTACATTATACAAAAACAAAAACCAAACAAACAAAAAAACCCTCTCATGAAGATAACACCTAAGAATGTCCACACCAGTATTTGCACCATTTTATAAAATCTGTTTTAAAATCAGAACTTTAGTTAAATCAGTGCAATTTTCTCACTAGGACTATAACAGGGTTTAAAAGAGAACTAGATAAATTCATGGAGGTTAAGTGCATTAATGGCTATTAGCCAGGATGGGTAAGGAATGGTGTCCCTAGCCTCTGTTTGTCAGAGGGTGGAGATGGACAGCAGGAGAGAGATCACTTGATCATTACCTGTTCGGTTCACTCCCTCTGGGGCACCTGGCATTGGTCACTGTCGGTAGACAGGATACTGGGTTGGATGGACCTTTGGTCTGACCCCCAGTATGGCCATTCTTATGTTCTTAAAAAGCCATGAGTGAAAGGCCAATGAGACTTGGGTACCTAAATCACTTAGGCATTTTGAACATTATTTTGGGTCAAAAGAAAAATGTAGTTTGACCAGAAATATTCTGCTTCAGGCATTTTAAAAGGATTAGATTAAAATACAGCGGTGGCAGCTGCAGCAGCAACCCCCCCTTATAACTTTATCCCAGAGGTTAGGGTATTTTCCTGAAATGTGGGAGATCATGTTCAAATCCTTTCTTGAAATTAGGCAAAGGGGAAGTTGAACCCAGGTCTCTCACATCCCCCATCCATGCCTAATCAATGGGCTAAAGGTTATGAGGTGGTGTGTTGTTGCAGCTGCTATCACTGTTTTGTGAATCTAGTCCTTTAAAAATGCCCCAAATGATATTTCATTTAACATTAAACTGTTTTTTTTTTCAATTCGCCAATTTTTTTAAACTTTCCGATTGTTCTATCCTAATTGATTAGCAGTTCAGATTTTTTATTTCCAGTTAACTGGAAAAAAAATCAGTTTCTTGGCCAGCTCTTTTTCTGTAACACTATAGTCATATAGCTTTCTTTCCTCGAGGAGGACTTTTGTCCTAGACACTATGAGGAGGCCTCAGAACCCATGGGGCAATCCATTTTCATCCAGATGGATCCTTGGACATCTATACAACTTCCAGCTTCCTTCAGGCAGTACAATTAACTCAGAAACCATGCTGCTGCCATTGGCTCCTCTTACTGTGGCTTCTCCTAGTGTGTACCCTTCCATGAGGAGAAATTAAAGTAGCTCTAAGCAATATTAAAATCCATAGCATTTACCAGTGGACAATCTACTGTTTCCTGAAGGGAGACTGCCACACAACATCCTTGGCTCCTTCCCATTTTGACTGACCCATCGAATTCTTATAAAGCCCCAACCACACAATGTTTGTGCACAGAGGCTTGTGTGGGCTGTTGAGGAGGAAGCATGTTTCAGATTCATTACTACACTTTTCTTCATGCACCTTTCTTCAGTTGTAAATGAGTAATATTTATAAGAGTTTACTTCTCTATATGCTGGGCACTACTCTTACTGTATTACTTTGGGATTATTGTAGTTTTTTTTTAATTGCTGATGACATTTTGACCCTACTGTCGATAGTTGGGTAGCGAGGGCCAAAGGCGATTAGTGAAAAGAGATACTGCTGCACCAATATATGTATAAAGTGTAATGTTTTAATATAATGTTCATGATGATATTAATCAGATTTAGGAAATGAGATAAAAGGTAATATGGCTTTTGTATAAACTTCTGACAGCATAGTAGTATAGGTATCATCACAAGTAGATGTAGAGCATTAGGTCACATTTTCACTTTCAGATCCTTGTCAAATTACAGGCTGAAACATTATAAACATGTTGCTAGCTCGAGTGAATTTTTTCACATTATTGATTTAAATTCTTGGCATAAGGAAAACAATTTTGAAAGTGCTATGTGCAGTATGTGTGAGACTATCTTTCAACATGTAATCATGTTGGATTATTATTTTATCTGGATAATTTACCCTGCAGTTCTTCAGAATTAAACATTTATGGCAGGTAAAGCAAAAACGGAGGCAATAGATCTACCATACACTTCACGTTCTGTATCATAATCATCTTGAACAGAAAGTCCATGGCGAATGCTGTATTTGTCTGTCTGTCTTCCTCTCGTGGTTGCTATGATATTTTTGAATAAGGAAGAGTCTGATGGAATCCACAAAGTGTAAGAAATGGCTATATCAGATTCCCCTCCTCATTGTGAAATCTGAAAGATTCCTTGTGACAGATTTGGCAATTCCCTGCAATATAATTGGGTGACCTTAATGTATTAAATTTATGTATCATTGTGAGTTATGGGTTGCATGTAGTTCCATGGGCAAGGGCAACTACACCTCTTCTAGGCCTGGTCTATACTAGGAGTTTATGTCGAATTTAGCACCGTTACATCGAATTAACTCTGCACCCGTCCACACCACGAAGCTATTTAGTTCGACATACAGGTCTCTTAAATTCGACTTCTGTACTCCTCCCCAACGAGGGGAGTAGCTCTAAATTCGACATGGCCATGTCGAATTAGGCTAGGTGTGGATGGAAATCGACGGTAATAGCTCCGGGAGCTATCCCACAGTACACCACTCTGTTGACGCTCTGGACAGCAGTCCGAGCTCGGATGCTCTGACCAGCCACACAGGAAAAGCCCCGGGAAAATTTGAATTCCTTTTCCTGTCTGCGCAGTTTGAATCTCATTTCCTGTTTGGACATCGTGGCGAGCTCAGCAGCACTGGCAACGATGCAGAGCTCTCCAGCAGAGATGGCCATGCAGTCTCAGAATAGAAAGAGGGCCCCAGCATGGACTGATCGGGAAGTCTTGAATCTGATCGCTGTGTGGGGTGATGAGTCCGTGCTTTCCGAGCTGCGATCGAAAAGACGGAATGCAAAGATCAACGAGAAGATCTCTAAAGCCATGGCAGAGAGAGGATACAGCCGGGATGCAACGCAGTGCCACGTGAAAATCAAGGAGCTGAGACAAGGCTACCAGAAGACCAAAGAGGCAAACGGACGCTCCGGATCCCAGCCCCAGACATCCCGTTTCTACGAGGCACTGCATTCCATCCTAGGTGCGGCCGCCACCACTACCCCACCACTGACCGTGGACTCTGAGGATGGGATATTGTCGACGGCCGGTTCCTCGGACATGTTAGCGGACGGGGAAGATGAGGAAGGAGATGAGGAGGACGAGGCAGTCGACAGCGCTTACAACGCTGATTTCCCCGACAGCCAGGATCTCTTCATCACCCTTACAGAGATCCCCTACCAACCGTCCCCAGGCGTTAACCCGGACACAGAATCAGGGGAAGGATCAGTCAGTAAGTGTTTTAAACATGTAAACATTTATTTTTAACAGAACAGAAATATTAACAATATTAACAATGGCTTTTTCATGATTACTTTGCCCTAGGCGCTTAACGTTTCAGTCCTTGGCAGTGCAACTACTGAAAAAAAATCTAACAATGTCCGGTTTAGCATGATTGTTTTGCCCTAGGCGCTCTACTGTTTAGTCCCTGCCAGTGCAGCTACAGTAAAATCCGGTCTATATGTCCGGGGATAGAGCAGAAATCCTCCTGGGACATCTCCACGAAGCTCTCCTGGAGGTAATTGGAAAGCCTTTGCATGAGGTTCCTGGGGAGAGCGGCCTTATTGGGTCCTCCGTGGTAGGAAACATTTCCGCGCCAGGAGACAAGCAAGTACTCGGGGATTATTGCCTTGCAGAGCATGGCGGCATACGGCCCTGGTCTTTGCAGGCTTTCCCGAAGCATCCGTTCTTTCTCGGTCTCTGAAATCCTCATCAGAGTGATGTCGCTCATGGTGACCTGCTTTGAATTAGGTAGGGGAATGTTAGTATTGGGACTGCTTGCCTGTTCCTTTACAGAACTGTAACCAGCGGTTTAGAGCCACGCGGTGGAGGCGGGAGAGGAGCAGCATACAGGGATCTTTCCCTGGGACAGCCGCGAGGGGGTGGGACAGGGGCAGAGTTCATGCTTGCCGGATTGCTGGCAGCAGGGACTGGCATTGCTTTGAACGTGAAAGGAGGCCAGTGCTATTATTAAAGTTTTAAGCAGCCACAAGTCTACGGCTTACCATGTCAGCCTGTTACCCAAATTCCGCTGTCCTGTCCCGCTTGTCTGATCTGCACTGCAAGACCCCAGGCACTGAATGCGAAGGCCGAAAATTCGACCTTGTCCTGAGTGCGCATGTGATAGGTGCTGTGCATGGTCTTGTTCACAGAGAAAGACTATGTTCTTTGTTCACCCAAAAATTTATCTTTCTGAGGAATTCACTCCCTTTTTCCCATCCCACAGCTGCGACTGTCTCCCGAAGTACCCTGGCATCACACTCCCAGAGGCTAGCGCAGATTAGGCGTAGGAAGAAGAGGACACGGGAGGACATGTTCTCGGAACTTATGGGCTGCTCCCGAGCCCAGGCAGCCCAGCAGACCCAGTGGAGGGAGAACTTGTCCCAAATGCACCGATCACACATGGAATGGGAGGAAAGGTGGCAGCAGGAACACCAGCAGGCGACTCAAATGCTGCTTGGACTAATGAGGGAGCAAACGGACATGCTCCGGCACCTTGTGGATGTTCTGCAGGACCGGAGGCAGGAGGACAGAGCCCCTCTGCAGTCTATCTCTAACCGCCCTCCCCCGCCACAAAGTCCCATACCCCCCTCACCCAAAATCCCAAGGAGGAGGGGCGGCAGAGTCCGTGAAAACTCTCACTCCACCCCTGCAGACTGCTCAAGTACCAGAAGGCTCTCATTCCCCAAAATTTGATAAGTCCTTTCCTTCCCGCCTCACCCAAGCCCCCGTCCCAGTTTCATCCCCCAGTTTCATGTGTAGTTGCTAATAAAAAATACGTTTCTGTTAATTACTGTTTCCATCATGTTCTTTTAGAGGAGAGTCTGTTTGAAGGGGGGGAAGGGGGTTGGTAATTGGACAGGACAGTCACCTTTACCAGGGTACAGACGCGGGGGCAGGTTCAGCAGCAGGGCACACACACAGTGCACACATTGCATTCACTAGTTACCCTGGTCAGTCTGGGAGGTGGTTTTCATGTTCTGGGGGGGGGAGGGGGGCTATGTGACTTTGTGGCGGGGGAGGGCGGTTAGAGATCTTATGCAGCGGTCCTTATCCTGGATCACAGAGCCACGCAGCAGGGGATCTGTAACCGTCCTCCCCCTGCCACAAAGTCACATAGCCCCCACACACAGAGTCCCGAACAGGAGGGGTGGCAGGCTCCGTTGAAACAACCAGTCCACCAGTGCGGACGGAGCCGGTCATTCCTGGAATTTAGAAGCGTCCTTTGCATCACTACACTACACCCGCTCCCCACCACAGTCTGTGTCCCAGGTTCAACACTTTCCCGCGAAAAGAGTAATAAAGAAAACGGTGTTCATTAACAAATTTCAAGTGATTTTATTTTTAAACGTGTGTTGGAAGGGGGGAACGGGGGGAACGGGGTATGTAACTGGAGAGGATAGTGAACATTTACTGGGTAAAGAAACGGGGGCAGGTTCAGCTTCTCTGTAAACAAACTTAATAGTCACAGGTTACCCTGCTCACTCAGGAACCTAGCTTTCAAAGCCTCCCGGATGCACAGCGCGTCCCACTGTGCTCTTCTAATCGCATGGCTGTCTGGCTGGGCGTAATCAGCAGCCAGGCTATTTGCCTCAACCTCCTACCCCGCCATAAAGGTCTCCCCCTTGCTCTCACAGAGATTGTGGAGCACTCAGCAAGCTGCAATAACAATGGGGATATTGGTTTCGCTGAGATCAGAGCTAGTCAGTAAGGTTCTCCATCTCCCCTTGAGACGTCCAAAAGCACACTCCACCACCATTCTGCACTTGCTCAGCCGGTAGTTGAAGAGTTCTTTTTCAGTGTCCAGGGCGCCTGTATAGGGCTTCATGAGCCAGGGCATTAGCGGGTAGGCTGGGTCCCCGAGGATGACTATAGGCATCTCCACATCCCCAAGAGTTATTTTGTGGTCCGGGAAGTAAATACCTTCCTGCAGCCGTCTAAACAGACCAGAGTTCCTGAAAACACGAGCGTCATGAACCTTGCCCGGCCATCGGACGTTGATGTTTGTAAAACGTCCCCTATGGTCCACCAGTGCTTGCAGCACCATTGAAAAGTAGCCCTTTCGGTTAATGTACTGGCTGGCCTGGTGGTCCGGTCCCAGGATAGGGATGTGAGTTCCATCTATAGCCCCACCGCAGTTTGGGAATCCCATCGCGGCGAAGCCATCTATGATGACCTCCACATTTCCCAGGGTCACTACCTTTGAGAGCAGTAGCTCAACGATTGCGTTGGCTACTTGCATCACAACAACCCCCACGGTAGATTTGCCCACGCCAAAGTGGTTCGCGACTGACCGGTAGCTTCCAGAGAGCTATGGCCACTCGCTTCTGGATAGTCAGGGCTGCTCGCATCCGGGTGTCCTTGCGCTTCAGGGCAGGGGACAGCAACTCACAAAGTTCAAGGAAAGTTCCCTTACGCATGCGAAAGTTTTGCAGCCACTGGGATTCATCCCAGACCTGCAGCACTATGCGGTCCCACCAGTCTGTGCTTGTTTCCCGGGCCCAGAATCGCCATTCCACAACATCAACATGACCCATTGCCACCATGATGTCCTCGGCGCGGGATCCCGTGCTTTGTGACAGGTCTGTGCCACTCTCAGACTTCAGGTCCTCACCGCGCTGCAGTAGCCTCCTCGCCCGATTTCTCAGCATCTGCCTCTGGGAAAGGTGGACGATAAGCTGCGAGGTGTTGACAACGGCCATAACTGCAGCGATGGTCGCAGCGGGCTCCATGCTCGCAGTGCTGTGGCGTCCGCGCTGTCACTGACCAGAAAAGTGCGTGAACTGATTTCCCGCCGGCGCTTTCAGGTAGGGAGGGCGGTAGTGACGGTTGTATGACGACAGTTACCCAAAACCACCCTCGACACATTTTTTTCCCCAGAAGGCATTGGGGGCTCGACCCAGAATTCCAATGGGCAGCGGGGACTGCGGGAACTGTGGGATAGCTGCCCACAGTGCACCGCTTCCAATGTCGACGCTTGCCCCGTTAGTGTGGACTCACAAAGTCGAATTACTGTCCTTAGTGTGGACACACACATTCGACTTTGTAATATCGATTCCACATATTCGATTTAAGTAAAATCGAACTACTCTCGTAGTGTAGACATACCCCTAGGAATTAAGAAGGCCATGGGGTGATTAGCCAAATTCAGGTTGTAACCCCGCCAGAGAGGTACCACTACCTATACTAATTCAGACTGGATTCTCCAGAGACCAACAGACAAAGAAAGGACTTTTGGATAAATAGCCTGAGTTTAAACTGGCTATTTCTAATTCAGCAAATGGACAGGGCCTTCTGTCCAAAGGGGGCCACATTTCTTCCTAGGGAGAGTTGGAAACTGATGGGTGACCTTTGGTAAGCTTTTAAGCATGCATATAGGAACTTTTATTGGTTTAAATAATTTCTCTGTAATGCTTTCACCTTAAGAATAAATGTGCTTGATCATAAAGAACCATGTGGTATCCCATAACTGCTGGCAATTACATTTGAGGAGAAAGCAAAGTGCAGAGACTGGCTTGCATAGCCGGTCTGGATTTATGGGGTATCACAGTGTAGGCAGGGAACTGTGCAGCCTGGAAAAAAAACCTGGTTAGATGTGGGAGAGGCGTGTGTCTCCATCCAAGAGAGGTGTTTGTTGAGGATCTGGAATCCTAGAGTGCATGCCCTCAAGTGACCACAGAGGGGGGAATACAGTTCAGGGCAACTGCACCTATGACACACATTTGACATTTGTTTTATGATTCTGATCTAGATGTTATTCCTCTGTGGAAAACTTTAGGCAATCAGATACTACAGGCTGTAGATTTTGTCTTGAATCCACAAAGGGTCTTAGGCATTATGAAATTTAGGATCACAATGCGTAACATTTAGTCACCTAGAAAATCTCAGGAACAACACTGTGATCCATAAAGCCTGAGTTAGTCCCAAGGCTCCCTATACAATGAATGGGGAGAGATAGGCACCTCAGAATGCAAGCCACAAAACCCAACTTGGTAAGCTGAGAGCCGCCTAAACTAGTCAATGGGAGATGCTGACGAGAATGTGTCCTAATACCCACCCCTTTCATGGAGACAGGCATCTAAGTTTGGACTTCAGGGAAGTGCCTCTGCTAGAGATCCACAAACTGGAGGAAGATAGGCATTCCATCACCTAAGTTGCATGTGGGCACTCCAGTAGGCATGCTCAGAGGCTGCCTTGTTCCACACACAACTGTTGAGGAGAAGGTGGACCTCCCTGATAACCTTTAGTATAGCAGTTAGCGTAGTCACCAGGGAAGTAGGAGACCACTGACTCAAGTCTTCTTCTGCCAGATGAAGAGAGAGGATGTGAACTGTCACCTTTCAGGTGAGTGCTTTAAACACTGGGCTATAGAGTGATTTTCACTCTTTTTGAAAGTAATTTTAGGCCTAATTAATATTGAAATATTTTAATTATTTCATCAAAGAGGAACAACTTCAATAGGAGAGATTGAGGGGGAGGATGCATCAGAATATCCTAAGTGAGTTTAGGCACCTACAATATTAGGCAGCAGCTGAGTGGGAGTTTTGTGGATCACAGTGGTGCTTGAAAATGGGACTTAGTCACCTAAATCTGGGTGTTAGGCACCTAAGTATCGTTGTGGATCCAAGCCTATGTTCCTACAGTATGTCTTGGGTGGGGTTCAAGGTGCAAGGCTGAGCACAATAATTACTCTAAAATGCCACTGTCACATTTCAGGGCAACTGAACTGTATTCCTCCTCCAAGGCCCGACAAGGGCACACACTCTAGGCTTCTTAACCATCACCTTTCTTGGATGGAAACCCATGTCTCTCTCCCTCCTGACAGGGGTATTTCCAGACTGCACAGCTCCCTGCCTGTATTTTGAGCTCCCTAGCAAAGTCAGGCTGCCTAACCAGCCCTGTTTTATTTTACTCCTCAGAGACAGTACACAGTGTAATTGTCACTGTTATTATTATTAATTTATTAAAATTTAACATCATAGTTAGGGAAACCCTATTTTGGCAGGTCCAGAGTGGTGGTTACAGGACATCATATACCCCATAACTCGGGGTAGACTGTTCATTGCCTACCCCATAGATTAAGCTTGCTCTGTTGAGTCCTCTCATTTTCCTTCCTTGCAAAGGGGATGGAACATACCAAAGGAGGACTCTGATTTGCAACAATTCTCCCTTTTTCCCATAGACCTGAGGTCCACCAGCAAAATCATGTATCAGAGGGGTAGCCATGTTAGTCTGGATCTGTAAAAAGCGACAAAGAGTCCTGTGGCACCTTATAGACTAACAGATATATTGGAGCATAAGCTTTCGTGGGTGAATACAAAATCATGTGTCTATTATTTTCTGGTTGCTAGCTCTTTGGCCTTTTATCTTAGCTGGATACCCGCCACTGGGAGATCCAGGAAATAGATTGGTTGCATCCTCCTACCCACACTGCCACCTCCTTAATCTAAAGCCTGTCTAATCCAATTTCTTACATTCTGGAGCCAAATGTCTGCCCCCACATGTCACAAGTGCACTCCTTTGTCCCAGGAAAACTCACGCCGTTTGTACTGTATGACCCAATACTTGATCGCTGAACCATCAGCTTTCATAAAGATTCTGTCAAGTATCAGGGGTAGCCCCATTAGTCTGTATCCACAAAAACAGCAAGGAGTCCGGTGGCACCTTAAAGACTAACAGATTTATTTGGGCATAAGCTTTTGTGGGTAAAACCCACTTCTTCAGATGCATCAGACCCATGAAAAAAGCTTATGCCCAAATAAATCCGTTAGTCTTTAAGGTGCCACCGGATTTCTTGTTTTTATAAAGATTCTGGTAACTTCACGTTTCACATTCTTATGTGTTCTAACCATGCAGGCTGGCTTGATGGCTCCCCACCAAACTCACCTCATGAGTATCTCTGATCAAACCAGTCTCACATTTGGCCAAGACTGCATAAATAATCCCACATTTCTATGAATCCTAATCCTAAAATTGACTCCCATGCATGTTCTAAGATCATTCTGACTGAGGTGAATAATCAAGGCATTAGGTAGTTGTATTTTGCTCATCAGTGAGTATATAACAGGCATGAGCAGATCCCATAGCATGCCTCTCCAACCAAAACACTGAATGCAGACTGCCTTATCTTGAAGCTCACCGGGATCCAACTGCTGACCAGACTGATGTATTTTGTGTGACAAATTCACAAAAGAATGCCCACAAATTCATTCATTGGCCTTGGTTAGATATATCCTGCAACCATAAGCAAAGAAGGTTAGTTCAACTCCATGCCTATTCTGGCAAACTTTCATAGGTGGAAACTTCAGTCATGAAACCGTTAGATTTCCACTGCTCTATAGCCAGCAACCTCTGGAATTCAAAGCCTTCTGAAGCTGCTGCTATGTCTCTCTCAAACCTGAAAGAACATGTTGCAAAGTTAGCTGGATTGAGACCTATATAGGTTAATGCTTTCATCATTATTGCAGCTATTCTTCAAACCTAAAGAAGAGCTGGGCATAAGTTCACAAGGTTCTCTCTCTCACCAACAGAAGGTGGTCCATAAAGGATATTACCTCACCGACTTTGTGTCTCTAAAAAGGCCCTGACTACTTTTAGAGGCTATAGGCATATATCTGAACATTCCCTTAACATCACTGTTGCCCCCTTTCCTGTTTGGTCCATTTTGGATACCTTAAATATAAAGACACTACTCATTTGTAAGTTCTAATGCTTGCCTGGGCCTCTCCCTGGCTGCTTGTGGCATCAGTTCACTAACCCTGAAAGCACCAAAAAAGGCACCCCAAAATTCAGCTTTAAATAGCATTGCTTCTATCCCTCAACTACATCTTTTGGGCAAAGCATCCACTAACCCTGACAGACTCTCTAATGTTATGGAATGTTTGTCTTCCCTGAGTGCATCACCTTTACACCGTCCCTCAGGTAATTTCTTTCCCTTGAATCCTCTAATGGTTCAGAGACATGTGCTAGTCTGCACCAAAAGGATAAATCAGTTAGGCGACGCAATGTAGTGAATGAAGCCAATCCATGGTGTGCCACAGACACAGCATATCAAACTACCTGATATTTGGGGATGGGCCAATGACATTGGAGACCTTCCCTAACTCTGAAAGTTGTGAATTCAAGAACAGTGGCTAAGCAAGTCCTTAAGATCACTGGGGAAAAAAAGCATCTCCAGTTAATCCTATAGCTGACAGGAGCCATAGTTCGACAACTGATGAGACATCACTTGTGGGTCTCTGCTGGCAAACAGTTTCCAGAATCAGTCATCCTGAAAATAAAATGCATTGAATTGCCTTTTGTTTAACATTCAAATGAACTCACTAGTCCCATTACTCGAGCTGACTTTGCTGACTGTTGCTTCACTATGTGAACCTCTGGCTGGCAGTTACACCAAAACTGAATCTTTTTGTTCCTTAATTGTTCTCCCTATATAGACAGCACAGCCAATACTGGAAAAAAATCAAGACATGTAATGCCCTGTGTAGCCCATTCCTCTGGCCACCTCTGCATGCACCACTCTCCCTGATAGCATATCCCAAAACCTAAACCACCAGAGGCATCAGATTGTACCTGTAGCTGTGTTTACATTATGCAATCCGAATACCAACGTGATTTCCCATTTAATTGATCAATATTTTTTCCCATACTTGAAAGGATGAAAATAAACTCCAAAAGTTCATGGTACCCCAAACTCTGGAGAATTGGGGCACAGCCTTCCATATATACCTGTGTGTGGTTTCTGAAAGACAGGCCAAGTGGAGTTTCTCTTTATTTAAATATGAAGATTTAATTGCAAGGGAACACCCCACTTATGGGAGTGGGGCACGGTTGAGATATGCTGAAGCATTTAGAAGAAGGGCAGCAGAGGAGTCAAATGTTCCCTGGGATACAAAAGGCCAGGATCTAGGGCTGGAATATATGATGCCATACTGCCTTATCCTGCATGCTTCTACCAACGGTAGATTGCCAATGCCAAAACATCATGCTGCTTCAATGAATGGAAAATCCAATAACTGTTATGCATTTAACAATGGGCAATGTTTTCATTCTGAATCCAAATATAAGCATTTCTATAAGAGGTGTGGGGTCAACATTGGGCTACAAGAGCAAAGGAAAAGGCACATATGCTGGAAGGAAGTAGATCCATCAGTTTATACCAAATGACCTATATTAAAAAAACAAAACAAACAAAAACCCTCTCCCTTTTCAAGGCTAGGGCCCTCATTGCCTTCTTCAGAGTACACAAATTCATCACTGTGCTATACTGCCAATGTTCAGTGGGCCTGATGGTCTGCTGTCCTGCAGCTTGTGGAGTCATTTATGCTTGTACTAAGTAGGTGAAAGTGGATGTAAAATGTTACCAAATCAGAGGAGTAGTGTTTTACACTGACTTTACACTGGCATAAAAAATTGCACAAATTTCAAGCAGCAGAGAGACAGGCACAGTATATTTTGCAGGTAAACATTTCAAACAAATAATGTAATATGGTTCCCTCCTTCATTGTATAAGAGTGAGGAAACTCTAAGATCCTGTATGGGAAGGAGAGCTTTTGAGTCACGCCAGGCTAACTGTTGCTGAATCAAGGTGGGATTCAGTAAGCTCAAACTAGGATACACAAGTGGTTGGACATCTGGTGGGACAGAGGAGGAAGCTTAGCCTTTGTTGTATGTGATTTAACAATAATACCAAACCTCCATGAGAGCTGGACGGGGTTGACTCTAAGTCTTGGTGTATATTTCCGGACAGGATAAGGACTCAGGCCATTCCTACTTGGTTGTGGTTATGAGAAATATTTCTGTAAATGGAAATTGAAATTAATAGATGTGTCCGATACTCTGCATCTACTCACATGTGGTATAATTTTTGATAGTCCCTTGTAAAAATATTGATGGTGCATTACAAGCCATACAGAATGTATTGCAAGTGTATTTGAATGCCCTTATGCTATTAAAATGTATATTTAATATTCAAAATATGACTGTATACCAGGGGCGGGCAAACTTTTTGGCCTGAGGGCCACATCGGGTTTCCAAAATTTTATGGAGGGCCAGCTAGGGGAGGCTGTGCCTCCCCAAACAGCCAGGAGTGGTCCGGCCCCCACCCCCTATTCGACCCCCCCCTGCTTCTCGCCCCTGACTGTCCCCTAGGGACCCCTGCCCAATCCAACCACCCCTTCTCCCTGTCCCGACCGCCCCCGGAACCCCTGTCCCTGACTGCCCCCCGCTGCCCCATCCAACCCCCTCTCTCCTTCCTGACTGCCCCCCCTTCCCCCATTCAACCCCCCATTCCCCACCCCCTGACCACCACCCTGAACTCCCCTGCCCTCTATCCAACCCCTCCCGCCCCCTTATCACGCTGCCTGGAGCACCAGTGGCTGGCGACACTACAGCCGCACCACCCAGAGCAGCAGGACAGGCAGCCGTGCCGCCTGGCTGGAGCCAGCCACGCCACCGCGCAGCACAGAGCACCAGGTCAGGCCCTGGCTCAGCAGCTGTGCTGCCCCAGGAGCTCGCAGCCCCGACGTTCAGAGCATTGCACTGGCAGCAGGGCGAGCTGAGGCTGTGGGGGAAGGGGAATAGCAGGGGAGGGGCCGGGGACAAATCTCCTGGGGCAGGAGATCAGGGGTCGGGCGGGAGGGTCCCGCAGGCCGTAGTTTGCCCACCTCTGCTGTATACATTTAGTGGGTTTTGAAAAGGGCTAATTGTAAACAATTCAACTTTCTGTTGAATTCTCCAGCTACTATTTAGACCTAGCAGGAACTGTAAGATAATTGTAATTAAAACTTTTTTCTCACTTTAGACCTTTTGTTTTGCTTTTTTTGTTACTGTCAAAATAGGAAACCCAGCTATGCTTTTTAATCTCTAATGTAATGTCTAATCATCAGATACAGGAGAGGCCAAATATGCCTTGGAAATAAGTTGTCAGCTAGACTCGTGAGAAGGCAGGTCCCAAAAATGCATTTAGGTCCTTGACCTGCTTTGACTGGCACAGTTATGCATGACTGATACAATGGCAGGCTCAGCAAAGCAGGCAGTAGTTTTATTTAACCAGGGAATTGGCCATGTCTCAGAATGTTTCTTATATGAGGTTTGTCTATTAATAAATATTGTAAGTCTATACATAAATGCTGCATTTATTTACAGATGAACTGAGAGAGTCTCTCTCAAAAGATTGTTCTTTGGAGTGCATATGTACTGAAAAATAAAATGTATTTTATTCAGGGTTTGATGTAGCTGTGACACCAATTCACGTCTCCATTAATAAATATCTTGTCTTGCTCACTGCTAGCTCTGTTGACAGAAAAAAATGTTTCTGCTTTGAAGGACCATGCT
This sequence comes from Emys orbicularis, assembly GCF_028017835.1. NCBI lineage: Eukaryota > Metazoa > Chordata > Testudines > Emydidae > Emys > Emys orbicularis. The sequence goes on along the minus strand of NC_088687.1, from coordinate 51,603,617 downwards.
GTGCTGCATAACTTCTCTTTGATGTTCTGTGGCCTAAATCCTGTCCTCCATCCAAGGGCCTGATCAACAAACATTGAAATCAATGATGGTCTTTCCACTGATTTCCACTGATTTCAAAGGATGTTGGATCAGGCCACAAGCTTGGTACACGATGATTCTTCAGAGACTTGAACTATTGGAGTGGATTGAAGTAGTCCTTTCCCTAGTTTGTGGAATAACATCAGAGCCACTTCTTGGCTACAACAAGTCAGGAAAAAGTTCTTGGAGTCATCGTGGATAGTTCTCTGAAGATGTCCACACAGTGTGCACAGGCGGTCAAAAAAGCAAACAGGATGTTAGGAATCATTAAAAAGGGGATAGAGAATAAGACAGAGAATATATTATTGCCCTTATATAAATCGATGGTACGCCCACATCTCAAATACTGCTTACAGATGTGGTCTCCTCATTTCAAAAAAGATATACTGGCACTAGAAAAGGTTCAGAAAAGGGCAACTAAAATGATTAGGGGTTTGGAACGGGTCCCATATGAGGAGAGATGAAAGAGGCTAGGACTCTTCAGCTTGGAAAAGAGGAGACTAAGGGGGGATATGATAGAGGTATATAAAATCATGAGTGATGTGGAGAAAGTGGATAAGGAAAAGTTATTTACTTATTCCCATAATACAAGAACTAGGGGTCACCAAATGAAATGAATAGGCAGCAGGTTTAAAACAAATACAAGGAAGTTCTTCATGCAGCGCACAGTCAACTTGTGGAACTCCTTACCTGAGGAGGTTGTGAAGGCTAGGACTATAACAGCGTTTAAAAGAGAACTGGATAAATTCATGGTGGTTAAGTCCATTAATGGCTATTAGCCAGGATGGGTAAGGAATGGTGTCCCTAGCCTCTGTTTGTCAGAGGATGGAGATGGATGGCAGGAGAGAGATCACTTGATCATTGCCTGTTAGGTCCACTCCCTCTGGGGCACCTGGCAGTGGCCACTGTCAGTAGACAGGATACTGGGCTAGATGGACCTTTGGTCTGACCCGGCACGGCTGTTCTTATGTTCACTAATGATGTAATGGTATCACCAGTTGCTCCTGTGGCTGTGATTTGTGGGGGATCAAATTAGCAGCAGATCTTGCAGCCCCTGCCCTTTTTCTCAAACTCTGCAGGCTAGGGGATGCACAGGGAATCCATATAGAGGTGATAAGGTTTTGGAGGAGGTTTTTGGAACAAATTGATAAACTTATGAGTAATAAGTCACCAGGACCAAATGATCACCGAAGAGTTCTGAAGGAACTCAAATGTGAAATTGCATGACTACTAACTCTCATCTGTAACCTATCATTTAAATCAGCTTCTGAACCAACTGAGTGGAGGATAGCTAATGTGATGCCAGTTTTTAAAATGGGCTCAAGAGGTGACCCTGGCAATTACAGGCTGGTAAGCCTGACTTCTGGACTGGGCAAACTGGTTGAAACTATAGTAAAGAACAAAATCGTCAGACACATAGATGAACATAATATGTTAGGGAATAGTCAACATGGTTTTTGTACAGGGAAATCATGCCTTAACAATCTACTAGAATTGTTTGAGGGGGTCAACAAGCATGTGGACAAGAGGGATCCAGTGGATATAGTGTATTTAGATTTTCAGAAAGCTTTTGACAAGGTCCCTCACCAAAGTCTCTTAAGCAAAGTAAGCTGTCATGGGATAAGAGGGAAGGTTCTCTCATGGACTGGTAACTGGTTAAAAGATAGGGAACAAAGAGTAAGAATAAATGGTCAGTTTTCAGAATGGAGAGAGGTAAACAGTGGTGTCCCCCTGGGGTCTGTACTGGGCCCAGTCCTATTCAACATATTCATAAATGATCTGGAAAAAGGGGGAAACAGTGAGGTGGCAAAGTTTGCAGATGATACAAAACTATCAAGATAGTTAAGTCCAAAGCAGACTACAAAAGGATCTCTCAAAACTTGGTGACTGGGCAAAAAAATGGCAGATGAAATTCAGTGTTGATAAATGCAAAGTAATGCACATTGGAAAACATAATCCCAACTATATATATAAAGTGATGGGGTCTAAATTAGCAATTACCACTCAAGAAAGAGATCTTGGAGTCATTGTGGATCGTTCTCTGAAAACATCCACTCAATGTGCAGTGGCAGTCAAAAAAGCAAACAGAATGTTGGGAATCATTAAGAAAGGGGTAGATAATCAGACAGAAAATATCATATTGCCTCTGTATAAATCCATGGTACTCCCACATCTTGAATACTGCATGCAGATGTGGTCACCCAATTCAAAAAAGATATATTGGACTTGGAAAAGGTTCAGAAAAGGGCAAAAAAAATGATTAGGGTTATAGAACAGCTGCCATATGAGGAGAGATTAATAAGACTTGGACTTTTCAGCATGGAAAATTGATGACTAAGGGAGGATATGATAGAGGTCTATAAAATCATGACTGGTGTGGAGAAAGTAAATAAGGAATTGTTATTTACTCCTTCTCATAACACATGAACTAGGTGTCACCAAATGAAATGAATAGGCAGCAAACAAACAAAAGGAAGTATTTTTTTCACACAACACACAGTCAACCTGTGGAATTCCTTGCCAGAGGATGTTATGAAGGCCAAGATTATAACAGGGTTCAAAAAAGAACTAGATCAATTCATGGAGATCAATTCATGGCTGTTAGCCAGGATGGGCAGCGATGGTGTCCCTAGCCTCCGTTTGCCAGAAGTGGGGAATGGGTGACAGGGGATGTATCACTTGACGATTACCTGTTCTGTTCATTCCCTCGGAAGACAGGATACTGAGCTAGATGGACCTAAAGGTCTGGCCATTCTTATGTAAGGTCGTCTTTTGTAGGTTGCCTAGCTCCCAGGATCCCCCAAAACATATTTTGGAACCCTATGGCCACACAAGAAGTGACAGGGTTTGCTAATAAAGGTTATTAGATTTGGAAAAAAACACAAAGTCAAACCCTCTGTTAACACAACATTAAGGTTCATATTTTATCTGGTGCTAATTGCTTCATTTCTACTCTGGGCCTACTTTACTTCTTCTTCCCTTCCCAGAGCACTGTGTGTCTCTCTTTTCAGACTTTCAGCTGGACTTCTTTACTAGCTTCATCCCCAGAATTGCCCTCCACTCTTCTTTCCAACTCTTCCATCTGATGTGAATATCCCCAGCTGCTCCCACTACCCCACACAGCCATCTATCCCACTAGATTACTGTGCCTTTCACCTTGCTGGCACTTCACATATGAACGCACCAAGCCATGTTCCTTGTTCTATTCCTGTATCTCAGTCCTGTTATTTCAGGTGATATTCCAGCAAGTTAATAAAGGCCTGGTCTACACACACAGTTACATGAGTTTAACTGAAGGTGTGATTTTTAACTGAAGCAGTTAAACCAGTGCAACTTTGTGTGTGGAGAAACTGATATCAGAGTATCTACACAAGGGTTGTTTCACTAAATCAGTTTTAAACCCATTCCAGGCACAAATTCTATATGTAGACAAGCCACTAGGCCTAGGTTATATTTGGACGATGGTTTTTTTGGCTCCATTTACCAATGTTTTAACATGAGTGCACTTGTGTCAGAAAACCTGGGAGGATACATGGCTGTCAAGGTCTTTAACACCAAGTTTTAATACTTCTTAGAATAGGTCTAACAATCCAGTGTTGAGGGTCCTAAATACATTGTATGAACATCTGAGTGAAAAAAAAATATTGGGTAAGGATGACAGAATCCAACTTAATATTAATAATGGTGCTAATAGCTTGAGTAAAAAAATGTTTGACATATGTTTTGGCAGTTGACAGCAGGTGGCACTGTCATATATGCAAGATACTAGGTAGCTGGAGCCGTGCAAGGATTAGAACAGTTTGTTTTCTACCTGGTGTCTGAGTGGAGTCAATTCTTGAGGCAGAGTTGCTCCCTAGGAACTGGACAGTGATGTTGAATTGAAATGGAGCTTTCCTGCATGCTGTTTAACACTACCTCTGTTCAAGGACTGGCATATATATATATATATATATATATATATATATATATATATATATATATATGTAAATGAAACCAGTCACACTTAGCATGTACTCACAATCTGGAACACTGATTTTGCTTCCATTGGGAAGCCAATGTGCAAGGCCTTGGAATTCTGCTACCGCATAGACAGGAGCAACACATTTATTATTGTAAAGGTCATTCTTTTGACTACAATAAAAAGAAAACATTGATGTGGCTTATTACTAAGACATTGCCATTTAATTCTACTTATGCTGATTATAGATCAGGGTCTATGCATATGAGGAATTAAAGAAATAAAAATAAACCAAATAAAGTCAAGTATAAAGGTTAAATAAGACAACTTCATGGAGTCAGAGTTTTAATTAAAATACTATGAACAGGGCATTTATTACTATTAAATCATTTTAGGAAGCATTTTTCCATTCTAAAGAGCTAATTTGTATTTTTACAACTTGATTACTATACTATGATGGAATTCTAAATCTGCACAGCATTAATTGTCACAAAATTAAAGAAAAAGGCTAATATTTTAACTGTAATGTTTTTGAAGTAGTTTAATGCTATTGATTATACATTTTTCTTCTATGTATTTTAAAAGGGCTTAAAATGGTCTTTGAAATTAGAAAAAGGAATCAGGAGATTTGTGGTCTAGTTTGGGATCCTCTTCATAATTCTCTACGTTTGTTTTCTTCCCCACCCTTTGTCTCATCTTTTTTAGATTATAACGTCTTTGGGGCCCTTAATATATGTTTGTACAGTGCATAGCGCAATGGGGGCCTGATATTGGTTAGGGCCTGTTGGTGATATATTATACAAATAATAATTACAATAGAACACATGCACACACCTATATTTAGATATTAATTTACCATGCACTATTGAATATCTCCCCTACCATCTTCCCAGAAACTTCTTTCTCCAGCACTTATTTTAGCATGTCAAACATCTTCCAACAGCCATCATTAAAAAAAAAAAAAATCTGCTTTACCACAAACCTGTTTCATCTTCCCACCCAACCCCAAATGTCACCAGTCTAAGGCACATAAAAGGCAAAATTCAATCATGGGCTAGTGATAGCTTTACTTTACATAAAACCATCCTAACTTTAAAGTCAGGCATATAATGTCCCTGCAGGGGTATAATTGGAAGCTTTGTACCTTTTGGAAAAGGGAGTTTTGCAGCCTAAAATAAGTTGCTTCAAACCCTGAAAGAGCCCAAGGCATCAGATTTAAATTTAGTTTGTTTTTCTGACTTTCTCTGAGACCTCTGGAACTGGACAAAGAATATGTCTACACAGCCAACCCCCCCCCCCCCCCCCAGAAAACCCTGCACAGTAAGTCTCAGAGTCCAGTCAACTGACTTGGGCTTGTTGGTCTCACGCTATGGGATTAAAAATAGCAGTGTAAACGTTCACACTTGGGCTGGAGCCCACTTCGCTGTGTCTCAAAGCTCCAGCTCCAGCCCAAGCAGGAATGTCTATGTTGCTATTTTTAGCCCTGTAGCACAAGCCTGAGTCACTTGAACCAGGCTCTGAGACTTGCTGCTGCAGGGTTTTTTTGTTTGTTTCTTTGGTTGGTTTGTTTGTTTTTTTAATTTTGTTTTTGCTGTGTAGATGTATCCTGAGATACCTGGTAACTAAGAAGAAACAGAAGATATAGGTTTGATGCAGGAATTACTGGGTGAAATTTCATTACCTGTGTCATGGATGAGGTCAGATTAGATGATCATAATGGTCCTTTCTGGTCTGAAAATCTATGAATCACTGAATTGATCCTGCCTTACCTGAATTCAATGGAAGGAGGATTAGGCTAAAAAATACCTACTTATACAGATGAAGGGTTTCAAAAATAACCCCAATTCATTTTTAAAAACTCTTGAAAATGTTTGTAAACCAGCTTTTCTGTAACATATGTGGCATATACAAAATACAGGACGATATGGTATGATATAAAAATATCTAACAAGCTCCTATTTCGGTATACCTGAATAATTCACTTGTAGTTTCACCACTTGTGAGTAATATGATCCTCTGAAACTCCTATTAATAAAAATTCTATACCACACTCTTTCTCTTCATATAGCAATGCACAGAGAAATGTATTTTAGAAAAAATAAGGTTTATTTTCCATCATATATATTGCTGTTTCTTGACTAGCAGATTCTTTTAATAAACTAGTAAGAATATTTAGAGGAGTAAATGCCTCCTGTAATTGCAACATATTTTTTATTCATTTAAATAAAAAAGTAATTGTTTACATTTTCACTAAAAAAAAGGTTGTGGTTTTGGATTTTTTTGAAACACAAGACACTAGAAACACGAGTTCATGTTTCCATTTTAATAAATCAGACCTTCAGAGTTCTGTTTTTACTGCTTAAGAGTGTTGGAGTATTTAATGTTCATTTATATTTTGCTCCAGGCAACTTCTGTGAGTTTATTTCCTCATGTAAAGAACAGCAGAGCATTTCAAGTAAGTGCGGTTGCTATAGTGTTTGGTGTAGAAAGTTTCAACTATATATATATTCATTTTCCCCCAGAGCTTCCATCAGATAAGTAACGTTCGGGATAAAGCTAGATGCAGTAACAATAAAAACAGATTTTCATTGTTTATATTTTTGATAAAAAAATACATAGTGTTTTGCTTCTTCCTGGTTTAATTAACTCTGATTTCCTTTTGAATTTAAGAAAGGATTCATGTGCCATAGCATGCTTCAGAGAGCTGACTGAATATATAAAATGTACACAATCAACTCTATAGATATTAGGGAATATTTTAGAGCTAAATTATTTTAAAGCGTTTTCTTTCATCACATCTTGGAATTTTTCCAGAAAAAGATTATACGGGTTAATGAAAAATATTTCACTTGGCCAAATGTCACTTCTAAGTGCAGGCAGGGTCTAAAATTATGAAAATGCTTTACTAAGAAGTTTTATCCAAAGATGCTATCAGACTGATGAAGGATGATCAGAATAAAGCCGCAGGCGTAAACACTAAATTACCTGAGCAGTCTTTGTCCAACATTATTTTCAATTCAAGCTAGAAACCCTGTCACTGATGACTCATAACCCTATCACCCAATCTTCTGTTCATTCATACTAATCCTAGGGGAGAAATCAAATCTCAGCTGCAAAGTCAAGGGAGATGCAAAAATATTCTTTCTGTCTTATATGTAAACCAGGCAAAGTTTATCACTGTACTGAGACCTCATCATTCTGAACCTTTTGACCAGATTTATCAGGCTGATGGAGATTTGGTGAAGCTTTTGAGAGTTCCATTAAAATGCATGTCCCCTCAAATTAAAATTACATTCTTTTCTTGCACAGAAAGCGAACACAAAGTTAGTAATAAAAGTGCCTTCTATTAAACTAGATTGCTTATGTCAGAAACGCACTCTTCAATCTGACTGTCTCTGAACTCATTAGGTTTTATCAAACTTGAAGGTATTGGAAGGAAAAAAATAATGGATTTTAAAATAAAGCTTAACACTGGGATAATATGTGTATAGAAAGACAGCAGAAATGGGTCAGCACATACACTATGCATTTATGAGCCATATATAAATGTTTCAGAGTTACAAAATTGTTTGGAAAATGTGATTAACAATTAAAGATTCTAGACAGTCAAATTAATTGACCTGATTAGAATGTTACCTATATCATGTTAATCATAAAAAGTCCATAAAAACTAGAAAGAGGGGAAAAAGCAGGAAAACTACTATCTTTGGTGTCATTTTCTGTTTTCCAATATTTAAAATATTGTAATATATTTGAAGTACTAAAAAGCAAGAAAAATATATACATTTCACATGCAAAACTTTTAGTCTATATAGTATGGGCAGTACATTGATTTTAATGGGATTTTGGATGCAAAAGGGAATACAAGATTAAGTCCCTGGAAAACAAATATTTCCATACTGTATAATTTCTAATCTTAACTTCGAAATTCCTGAGTTTTTAATATTTGCTTATAGTACATACAACATTTAAGGAATTTTGGGCCAGAGTTTTAAAGGCACCTAAAGTGCAGATAGGCCTTCAAAAAGGCATAGTTGACTAACTTCCATGAAAGTTTGGTGCCTAGACACTAGATGGGATGTTAAATTGTATCTATCTGCAACATTAAGTTCTTAAATACCGTAAATCTGGCTTATTATCATTAAAAAAATTGATATGTACTTTCAACCATAACTCTAGGTTAGCCACGTGTTTTTTTTATTAGGATTTCATCACGGTCCCCTCCACTCCTAATATTTGAAATGTTTATGGCCTGTATTAGGAAAGCAGGAATGGGATCTTAATCTAAGCTGTGCATAGCACTGGGACATAGGGAGCCACAAATTCCACATGGCATTGCAAGCAAAGGAAAGGGAAGCAGCAGGGAAGAGTGTGGCATTTCAGAGCTTTGTATCATCTGTTTGTCCATCTGTTCAACTGGCTTCCTTACCCTAACCTCTAACTCCAGCCTCTCCCGTTTTTGTGTCTCTGAAGTCAACAGAAGACCATAGACAATGTGTCTTTCTATAGTCCTCCTGGGTTGAGGCAGTTTTTATATCATGCAGATTGGGCCTATGGTTCCTAAGGACCTGCTTGTGATGCATAGAGCTTTAAGAACTATGGTGACCATGTGTATTTACTGCATCCTTGAAATTTTCTGGATGCAGTTGGTTGAAGCATAGATTTTTGTTGTTGTTGTTAAACAAAGGGCTCTCTTGCCATGCTAAATTGATTCAGTTTGTATATTTTTGTTCTGTGTTAGGACTGTAGTTAACTGAAACATGCTTGGCTGCTTGGATTCTGGGAGACATAACCCTATTAAGGTCCACAGCAGATGTTATTGCCTTTAAAGCAGTTGGCAAAAAGGCAAACCTAGGCACAGGAGCAAGGTTTAAGGTATGGCAATAACTTGAAGATAACTGGAAGCCAGAAGAAATGCGGGACTCTCCAGAGCCCGAGGAAACTTGTGAGTATTATGCATCCTGCAGGCTCTCTGAGCTGGGAGTAGGAGAGGTGCCCTGTGGAACTTAGAGATCAGTAGGACCATAAGAGTCTTCCTGGCTGGAGAAGCTGGAGTTCAACTGCTTAGGTTGGTCTCTGCTAATATGCTGATGATGATGGTTGCCGTTTCCTCACTAGTCACTTGTCCACATGGTAAAACAATATAGATTCCAACCCCCCCTAGGCTTTTATGGACAGTATAACAGCAATTTTGTAATGGTGTTTACAGAAGTGAATAGATTCCATGTTTATCAGTCTCCCTCCCCCTTCTTTATTTGTTTCTCCTTGCTGGAACCAAAGTACCAATGCTATTACGTCAGATACTACAGATGCTACTACATGTATCACATTGAGGTGTGGGGGTTTGAAGATTCTGTCCTTTGTCTTGTATTGGTTATGTGTGTGTGAAAATTCTGCCTCCAACGCTTTGCATGGCATAGTTTGAGAATTTTGTTGCCACTGGTAGCTGTACTGGTGAAGAGTCTCAGGCCAGCAACCCATCTTATGCATAGGGCTGAAGGTCAACATGTATCTCCTGGTGGCACTGCTGGAACAGCTGAATTGGTGAGATGTTCAGGGAAGAAGACAATTTTAGAAAAAAGTAATTGTTAGGAACTCTTCCTGCTAGTACTTGGCAGGAGTGAAGGAATAGGTTTTAGCTGTGTATCTGGGTAGGATGGGCTTTCGGGCGGAGGGGGGGGGGAGTGATATGAAAATCACTGACACACCTCCCTAGCAATCTGTTCACAGTTTGAAGGCTACCTTTGCAAGTAAAAGGATTAGAGAGGTATATTAAACAAACAAACACACAAACAAACCTGAAATCATCAGTCTCTCTGCATTACTTGGTATCCTTTAAAGGCAGAGTTTCGTTGTGCTAAATAACCAGATATGCAAAATTTGAATTGGATGTCACATTTCTGGTGATATTATGGGTGAAGAATGAACAAGCTGAGGCTTATAATAGAAAACAAGTCTCAAACTCAGCTCTGGAAAGGCTACTGTCTCTGCATAGTTAATTTAAAATAAAAAGCAAAGCATATGCAGTAGGTCCTTCATGAGTCTTTGCATTTTCACCCAGCACGTTCAGTAGAGGACTTTCATTGTCAATTGAGTGGCTAATCCTACGTTCCATATACTGGCAGATCTCCCTAGGGGACCTATAATTAATTTAAAATGCCAAAGACTCTGTTCAGCAAAATTACTTTTCACCTTCCATACTGTGGAAGATTATGAAAGCTCTGTAAATTGCTGGAATATGATCTGCAGGATTTAGGACCATGCTGGAACCAATTGTTTATAGCAGTACTCATATTACTTTCAGTTTCAGTCTGCTGGCAATTCAGCTGACACCCCAAATAATTTGAGAATGTTCTCTTAACCAAAACAGATAAATTTATTTCAGCAGACTGGTCATAAAGTAAATGTGGGAATAAAATATTACAATTATTTTTAAAGCTCTTCATGTGCTTTTACCATCAATAATTTTAAATTCCAGAATGATACACAGAGTTTTTTTGTTTTGTTTTTTTAATGAGCATGGTAGGCTTTTAGGTCCCATAGGTTTCTGTTCCACAAGTCGTGAAACCATGCCTCATCACTCAGAAGCTGCTGTTTTGGATTCACTTTTTTGGAATGGAGATGGAAAATTAACTGTGGGAGGTGGCATAGCCATTGTATGAAAAGCAGAAATAGTTGCAAGGGAGAATAGATAGACGTTTGGCCACTGGACAGTGGCATCTGGGAATTATAAATAATAGTACTAACCAGTAAAGCATGCATGTATTACACATACAGAATGAACAGAGAAGAGGAAAGAAACAATAAGTTTAAGGTAAAGTAGAATAAAATGCTTAGATGTCAGAGGAACAAAA